>NW_028154169.1:0-1255094 GCF_964211835.1 Anser anser
GGTGCCAGTGCACTCTCTGGACTCACTGCAGTGCATCCCCAGTGGTGCCAGTGCACTCTATGGACTCCCCGCACTGCATCCCCAGTGGTGCCAGTTCACTCTCTGGAGTCACTGCACTGCATCCCCAGTGGTGCCAGTGCACTCTCTGGACTCACTGCATTGCATCACCAGTGGTGCCAGTGCACTCTGTGGACTTACTGTACTGCATCCCCAGTGGTGCCAGTGCACTCTCTGGACTCACCGCACGGCATCCCCAGTGGTGCCAGTGCACTGTCTGGACTCACTGCAGTGCATCCCCAGAGGTGCCAGTGTACTCTCTGCACTCACTGCAGTGCATCCCCAGTGGTGCCAGTGCACTCTCTGGACTAACTGAACTGCATCCCCAATTGATCCAGTGCACTCTCTGGACTCACTGCACTGCATCCCCAGTGGTGCCAGTGCACTCTCTAGAGTCACTGCAGTGCATCCCCAGTGGTGCCAGTGCACTCTCTGGACTCACTGCACCGCATCCCCAGTGGTGCCAGTGCACTCTCTGGATTCACTGTACTGCATCCCCAGTGGTGCCAGTGCACTCTCTGGACTCACTGCACTGCATCCCCAGTGGTGCCAGTGCACTCTCTGGACTAACTGAACTGCATCCCCAATTGATCCAGTGCACTCTCTGGACTCACCGCGCTGCATCCAGAGTGGTGCCAGTGCACTCTCTAGAGTCACTGCAGTGCATCCCCAGTGGTGCCAGTGCACTCTCTGGACTCACTGCACTGCATCACCAGTGGTGCCAGTGCACTCTCTGGAGTCACTGCAGTGCATCCCCAGTGGTGCCAGTGCACTCTGTGGACTCACTGCAGTGCATCCCCAGTGGTGCCAGTGCACTCTCTGGACTCACCGCACTGCATCCAGAGTGGCGCCAGTGCACTCTCTGGACTCACTGCAGTGCATCCCCAGTGGTGCCAGTGCACTCTCTGGAGTCACTGCACTGCATCCCCAGTGGTGCCAGTGCACTCTCTGGACTCACTGCAGTGCATCCACAGTGGTGCCAGTGCACTCTATGTAGTCATTGCGCTGCATCCCCAGTGGTGCAAGTGCACTCTCTGGACTCACTGCACTGCATCCCCAGGGGTGCCAGTGCAATCTCTGGACTCACTGCACTGCATCCCCAAGGTGCCAGTGCACTCTCTGGACTCACTGCACTGCATCCCCAGTGGTGCCAGTGCAGTCTCTGGACTCACTGCAGTGCATCCCCAGTGGTGACAGTGCACTCTCTGGACTCACTGCAGTGCATCCCCAGTGGTGCCAGTGCACTCTCTGGACTCACTACACTGCATCCCCAGTGGTGCAGTGCACTCTCTAGAGTCACTGCAGTGCATCCCCAGTGGTGCCAGTGCACTCTCTGGACTCACTTCACTGCATCCCCAGTGGTGCCAGTGCACTCTCTGGACTCACTGCAGTGCATCCCCAGTGGTGCCAGTGCACTCTATGGACTCCCCGCACTGCATCCCCAGTGGTGCCAGTGCACTCTCTGGACTCACTGCACTGCATCCCCAGTGGTGCCAGTGCACTCTCTGGACTCACTGCACTGCATCACCAGTGGTGCCAGTGCACTCTCTGGAGTCACTGCACTGCATCCCCAGTGGTGCCAGTGCACTCTGTGGACTTACTGTACTGCATCCCCAGTGGTGTCAGTGCACTCTCTGGACTCACCGCATGGCATCCCCAGTGGTGCCAGTGCACTGTCTGGACTCACTGCAGTGCATCCCCAGAGGTGCCAGTGTACTCTCTGCACTCACTGCAGTGCATCCCCAGTGGTGCCAGTGCACTCTCTGGACTCTCTGCAGTGCATCCCCAGTGGTGCCAGTGCACTCTATGGACTCACTGCACTGCATCCCCAGTGGTGCCAGTGCACTCTCTGGATTCACTGCACTGCATCCCCAGTGGTTCCAGTGCACTCTCTGGACTCACTGCACTGCATCCCCAGTGGTGCCAGTGCACTCTCTGGACTCACTGCACTGCATCCCCAGTGGTGCCAGTGCACTCTCTGGACTCACCGCACTGCATCCAGAGTGGTGCCAGTGCACTCTCTGGACTCACTGCACTGCATTCCCAGTGGTGCCAGTGCACTCTCTGGACTCACTGCACTGCATCCCCAGTGGTGCCAGTGCACTCTCTGGACTCACTGCACTGCATCGCCAGTGGTGCCAGTGCACTCTCTGGACTCACTGCACTGCATCCCCAGTGGTGCCACTGCACTGTCTGGACTCACTGCACTGCATCACCATTGGTGCCAGGGCACTCTCCGGACTCACTGCAGTGCATCCCCAGTGGTGCCAGTGCACTCTTTCGAATCACTGCAGTGCATCCCCAGTGGTGCCAGTGCACTCTCTGGACTCACTGCACTGCATCCCCAGTGGTGCCAGTGCACTCTCAGCACTCACTGCACTGCATCCCCAGTGTTCCCCGAGCACTCTCTGGACTCACTGCAGTGCATCCCCAGTGGTGACAGTGCACTCTCTGGACTCACTGCAGTGCATCCCCAGTGGTGCCAGTGCACTCTCTGGACTCACTGCACTGCATCCCCAGTGGTGCCAGTGCACTCTCTGGACTCACTGCACTGCATCACCATTGGTGCCAGTGTACTCTCTGGACTCACTGCAGTGCATCCGCAGTGGTGCCAGTGCACTCTTTCGATTCACTGCACTGCATCCCCATTAGTTCCAGTGCATTCTCTGGACTCATTGCAGTGCATCCCCAGTGGTGCCAGTGCACTCTCTGGACTCACTGCACTGCATCCCCAGTGGTGCCAGTGCACTCTCTGGACTCACTGCACTGCATCCCCAGTGCTGACATTGCACTCTCTGGACTCACTGCACTGTATCAGCAGTGGTGCCAGTGCACTCTCTGGACTCACTGCACTGCATCCCCAGTGGTGCCAGTGCACTCTCCGGACTCACTGCACTGCATCCCTAATGGTGCCAGTGCACTCTCTGGACTCACTGCAGTGCATCCCCAGTGGTGCCAGTGCACTCTCTGGACTCACTGCAGTGCATCCCCAGTGGTGCCAGTGCACTCTCTGCACTCACTGCACTGCATCCCCGGTGTTCCCAGAGCACTCTCTGGACTCACCGAGGTGCATCCCCAGTGGTGCCAGTGCACTCTCTGGACTCACTGCACTGCATCCCCAGTGGTGCCAGTGCACTCTCTGGACTCACTGCAGTGCAGCCCCTGAGGTGCCAGTGTACTCTCTGGACTCACTGCACTGCATCCCCAGTGGTGCCAGTGCACTCTCTGGAATCACTGCAGTGCATCCCCAGTAGTGCCAGTGCACTCTCTGGACTCACTGCACTACATCCCCAGTGGTGCCTGTGCACTCTCTTGAGTCACTGCACTGCATCCCCAGTGGAGCCAGTGCACTCTATGGACTAACTGCACTGCATCCCCAGTGGTGCCAGTGCACTCTCTGGACTCACTGCACTGCATCCCCAGTGGTGCCAGTGCACTCTCTGGACTCACTGCACTGCATCACCATTGGTGCCAGGGCACTCTCTGGACTCACTGCAGTGCATCCCCAGTGGTGCCACTGCACTCTTTCGAGTCACTGCACTGCATCCCCAGTGGTGCTAATGCATTCTCTGGACTCACTGCAGTGCATCCCCAGTGGTGCCAGTGCAGTCTCTGGAGTCACTGCAGTGCATCCCCAGTGGTGCCAGTGCACTCTCTGGACTCACTGCACTGCATCCCCAGTGCTCACAGTGCACTCTCTGGACTCACTGCACTGCATCCCCAGTGGTGCCAGTATACTCTCTGGACTCAGTGCACTGCTTCCCCAGTGGTGCCAGTGCACTCTCTGGACTCACTGCAGTGCATCCCCAGTTGTGCCAGTGCACTCTCTGGACTCACTGCACTGCATCCCCAGTGGTGCCACTGCACTCTCTAGAGTCACTGCACTGCATCCCCAGTGGTGCCAGTGCACTCTCTGGACTCACTGCAGTGCATCCCCAGTGGTGCCAGTGCACTCTCTGGACTCACTGCACTGCATCCCCAGTGCTGACAGTGCACTCTCTGGACTCACTGCACTGCATCCCCTGTGGTGCCAGTGCACTCTCTGGACTCACTGCACTGCATCACCAGTGGTGCCAGTGCACTCTCTGGACTCACTGCAGTGCGTCCCCTTTTGTGCCAGTGCACTCTCTGGACTCACTGCATTGTATCCCCAGTGGTGCCAGTGCACTCTCTGGACTCACTGCACTGCATCCCCAGTGGTGCCACTGCACTCTCTGGACTCACTGCACTGCATCACCATTGGTGCCAGTGCACTCTCCGGACTCACTGCAGTGCATCCGCAGTGCTGCCAGTGCACTCTTTTAAGTCACTGCAGTGCATCCCCAGTGGTGCCAGTGCACTCTCTGGACTCACTGCAGTGCATCCCCAGTGGTGCCAGTGCACTCTCTGGACTCACTGCACTGCATCACCAGTGGTGCCACTGCACTCTCTGGACTCACTGCTGTGCATCCCCAGTGGTGCCAGTGCACTCTCTGGACTCACTGCATTGCATCCCCAGTGGTGCCAGTGCACTCTCTGGACTCACTGCACTGCATCCCCAGTGGTGCCACTGCACTCTCTGGACTCACTGCACTGCATCCCCTGTGGTGCCAGTACACTCTCTGGACTCACTGCAGTGCATCCCCAGTGGTGCCAGTGTACTCTCTGGACTCACTGCACTGCATCACCAGCGGTGCCAGTGCACTCTCTGGACTCACTGCAGTGCATCCCCAGTGGTGCCAGTGCACTTTCTGGACTCACTGCAGTGCATCCCCTCTGGTGCCAGTGCACTCTCTGGACTCACTGCACTGCATCCCCAGTGGTGCCAGTGCACTCTCTGGACTCACTGCACTTCATCCCCAGTGGTGCCAGTGCACTCTCTGGACTCACTGCATTGCATCCCCAGTGGTGCCAGTGCACTCTCTGGACTCACTGCACTGCATCCCCAGTGGTGTCACTGCACTCTCTGGACTCACTGCACTGCATCACCATTGGTGCCAGGGCACTCTCCAGACTCACTGCAGTGCATCCGCAGTGGTGCCAGTGCACTCTTTCGAGTCACTGCAGTGCATCCCCAGTGGTGCCAGTGCACTCTCTGGACTCACTGCAGTGCATCCCCAGTGGTGCCAGTGCACTCTCTGCACTCACTGCACTGCATCCCCAGTGGTGCCAGTGCACTCTCTGGACTCACTGCATTGCATCCCCAGTGGTGCCAGTGCACTCTCTGGACTCACTGCACTGCATCACCAGTGGTGCCAGTGCACTCTCCGGACTCACTGCAGTGCATCCGCAGTGGTGCCAGTGCACTCTTTTAAGTCACTGCAGTGCATCCCCAGTGGAGCCAGTGCACTCTCTGGACTCACTGCAGTGCATCCCCAGTGGTGCCAGTGCACTCTCTGCACTCACTGCACTGCATCACCAGTGGTGCCACTGCACTCTCTGGACCCACTGCAGTGCATCCCCAGTGGTGCCAGTGCACTCTCTGGAGTCACTGCACTGCATCCCCAGTGCTGCCAGTGCACTCTCTGGACTCACTGCAGTGCATCCCCAGTTGTGCCAGTGCACTCTCTGGACTCACTGCAGTGCATCCCCTTTTGTGCCAGTGCACTCTCTGGACTCACTGCACTGCATCCCCAGTGGTGCCAATGCACTCTCTGGACTCACTGCACTGCATCCCCAGTGGTGCCTGTGCACTCTCTTGAGTCACTGCACTGCATCCCCAGTGGAGCCAGTGCACTCTATGGACTAACTGCAGTGCATCCCCAGTGGTGCCAGTGCACTCTCTGGACTCACTGCACTGCATCCCCAGTGGTGCCAGTGCACTCTCTGGACTCACTGCACTGCATCCTCAGTGGTTCCAGTGCACTCTCTGGATCACTGCACTGCATCACCATTGGTGCCAGGGCACTCTCTGGACTCACTGCAGTGCATCCCCAGTGGTGCCAGTGCACTCTCTGGACTCACTGAACTGCATCGCCATTGGTGCCAGTGCTCTCTCTGGACTCACTTCACTGCCCTTTGGTGCCACTGCACTCTCTGGACCCACTGCACTGCATCCCCAATGGTGCCAGTGCACTCTCTGTAGTCACTGCACTGCGTCCCCAGTGGTGCCAGTGCAGTCTCTGGAGTCACTGCACTGCATTCCCAGTGGTGCCAGTGCACTCTCTGGACTCACTGCACTGCATCCCGAGTGGTGCGAGTGCACTCTCTGGACTCACTGCAGTGCAGCCCCTGAGGTGCCAGTGCACTCGCTGTACTCACTGCAGTGCATTCCCAGTGGTGTCATTGCACTCTCTGGACTCACTGAAGTGCATCCCCAGTGGTGACAGTGCACTCTCTGTAGTCACTGCGCTGCATCCCCAGTGGTGACAGTGCACTCTCTGGACTCACTGCACGGCATCCCCAGTGGTGCCAGTGCACTCTCAGGACTCACTGCACTGCATCCCCAGTGGTGCCAGTGCACTCTCTGGACTCACTGCACTGCATCCCCAGTGCTGACATTGCACTCTCTGGACTCACTGCACTGCATCCCCAGTGGTGCCAGTGCACTCTCTGGACTCACTGCAGTGCATCCCCAGTGGTGCCAGTGCACTCTCTGGACTCACTGCACTGCATCCCCAGTGGTGCCAGTGCACTCTCCGGACTCACTGCACTGCATCCCTAATGGTGCCAGTGCACTCTCTGGACTCACTGCACTGCATACCCAGTGGTGCCAGTGCACTCTCTGGACTCACTGCAGTGCATCCCCAGTGGTGCCAGTGCACTCTCTGCACTCACTGCACTGCATCCCCGGTGTTCCCAGAGCACTCTCTGGACTCACCGAGGTGCATCCCCAGTGGTGCCAGTGCACTCTCTGGACTCACTGCACTGCATCCCCTGAGGTGCCAGTGTACTCTCTGGACTCACTGCACTGCATCCCCAGTGGTGCCAGTGCACTCTCTGGAATCACTGCAGTGCATCCCCAGTAGTGCCAGTGCACTCTCTGGACTCACTGCTCTGCATCCCCAGTGGTGCCTGTGCACTCTCTTGAGTCACTGCACTGCATCCCCAGTGGAGCCAGTGCACTCTATGGACTAACTGCACTGCATCCCCAGTGGTGCCAGTGCACTCTCTGGACTCACTGCACTGCATCCCCAGTGGTGCCAGTGCACTCTCTGGACTCACTGCACTGCATCACCATTGGTGCCAGGGCACTCTCTGGACTCACTGCAGTGCATCCCCAGTGGTGCCAGTGCACTCTTTCGAGTCACTGCACTGCATCCCCAGTGGTGCTAATGCATTCTCTGGACTCACTGCACTGCATCCCCAGTGGTGCCAGTGCAGTCTCTGGAGTCACTGCAGTGCATCCCCAGTGGTGCCAGTGCACTCTCTGGACTCACTGCACTGCATCCCCAGTGCTGACAGTGCTCTCTCTGGACTCACTGCATCCCCAGTGGTGCCAGTGCACTCTCTGGACTCACTGCAGTGCATCCCCAGTGGTGCCACTGCACTCTCTGGACTCACTGCACTGCATCCCCAGTGGTGCCACTGCACTCTCTGGACTCACTGCACTTCATCCCCAGTGGTGTCAATGCACTCTCTGGACTCACTGCACTGCATCCCCAGTGGTGCCAGTGCACTCTCTGGACTCACTGCAGTGCATCCCCTTTTGTGCCAGTGCACTCTCTGGACTCACTGCACTGCATCCCCAGTGGTGCCAATGCACTCTCTGGACTCACTGCACTGCATCCCCAGTGGTGCCAGTGCACTCTCTGGACTCACTGCAGTGCATCCCCTTTTGTGCCAGTGCACTCTCTGGACTCACTGCACTGCATCCCCAGTGGTGCCAGTGCACTCTCTAGAGTCACTGCAGTGCATCCCCAGTGGTGCCAGTGCACTCTCTGGACTCACTGCAGTGCATCCCCAGTGGTGCCAGTGCACTCTCTGGACTCACTGCAGTGCATCTCCTTTTGTGCCAGTGCACTCTCTGGACTCACTGCACTGCATCCCCAGTGGTGCCAGTGCACTCTCTGGACTCACTGCACTGCATCCCCAGTGGTGCCAGTGCACTGTCTGGACTCACTGCAATGTATCGCCTTTGGAGCCGGTGCACTCTCTGGAATCACTAAACTGCATCCCCAGTGGTGCCAGAGAACACTCTGTTCTCACTGCAGTGCATCCCCAGTGGTGCCAGTGCACTGTCTGGACTCACTGCATCCCCAGTGGTGCCAGGGCACTCTCTGGGCTCACTGCACTGCATTCCCTTTGGGGCCAGTGCACTCTCTGGACTCACTGCACTAAAACACCTGTGGTGCCAGTGCAGTCTCTGGACTCAATGCACTGCATCCCCAGTGGTGCCAGTGCACTATCTGGACTCACTGCATTGCATCCCCAGTGGTGCCAGTGCACTCTCTGGACTCACTGCACTGCATCCCCTGTGGTGCCAGTACACTCTCTGGACTCACTGCAGTGCATCCCCAGTGGGGCCAGTGTACTCTCTAGACTCACTGCACTGCATCTCCAGTGGTGCCAGTGCACTCTCTAGACTCACTGCAGTGCATCCCCAGTGGTGCCAGTGCACTTTCTGGAGTCACCGCAGTGCATCCCCAGTGGTGCCAGTGCACTCTCTGGACTCACTGAATTGCATCGCCATTGGTGCCAGTGCTCTCTCTGGACTCACTTCACTGCCCTTTGGTGCCAGTGCACTCTCTGGACCCACTGCAGTGCATCCCCACTGGTGCCAGTGCACTCTCTGGACTCTGTGCACTGCATCCCCAATGGTGCCAGTGCACTCTCTGTAGTCACTGCACTGCGTCCCCAGTGGTGCCAGTGCAGTCTCTGGAGTCACTGCACTGCATTCCCAGTGGTGCCAGTGCACTCTCTGGACTCACTGCACTGCATCCCCAGTGGTGCC
Source organism: Anser anser (assembly GCF_964211835.1). Lineage (NCBI taxonomy): Eukaryota > Metazoa > Chordata > Aves > Anseriformes > Anatidae > Anser > Anser anser. The sequence continues at coordinate 8,930 of NW_028154169.1, forward strand.
AGTGCTCCCTCTGGTCTCACTGCACTGCATCCCCATTGCTGACAGTGCCCTCTCTGGACTCACTGCACTGCATTCCCAGTGGTGACAGTGCACTCTCTGGACTCACTGTAATGCTCGAGCCGCGGCAGCCGCTCCAGCCGCGTTAGCCCCTCCAGCCTCGGCAGCCGCTCCAGCCGCTCCAGCCGCGGCAGCCGCGGCAGCCGTTCCAGCCGCGCCAGCCGCTCCATCCGCGGCATAAGCGGCAGCCGCTCCAGCCGCTCCAGCCGCGGCAGCCGCTCCAACCGCGGCAGGCGCTCCAGCCGCGGCATCCGCGGCAGCCGCCCCAGCCGTGGCAGCCGCTCCACTCGGTAGCGGCTTTCGCGGCTGCCGCGGCTGGAGCGGCTGCCGTGGCTGCCGCGGCTGGAGCGGCTGTCGCGGCTGGAGCGGCTGCGGCGGCTGGAGCGTCTCGAGCGTCTGCCGCGGCTGGAGGGGCTACCACGTCTGGAGCGGCTGAGGCGGCTGGAGCGGATGCCGCGGCTGGAGCAGTGCAGTGAGTCCAGAGAGTCAACTGGCACCACTGAGGCTGCAGTACAGTGAGTCCAGAGAGTGCACTGGCACCACAGGGGATGCACTGCAGTTACTCCAGAGAGTGCACTGGAACCACTGGGGATGCAGTTCAGTGAGTCCAGAGAGTGCACTGGCACCACTGCGGATGCACTGCAGTGAGACCAGAGACTTCACAGGCACCACTGGGGACGCAGTGCAGTTAGTCCAGAGAGTGCACTGGCACCACTGGGGATGCAGTGCAGTGAGTGCAGAGAGTGCACTGGCACCACTGCGGATGCACTGCAGTGAGTCCAGAGAGTGCACTGGCACCACTGGGGATGCAGTGCAGTGAGTCCAGAGAGTGCACTGGCACCACTGGGGATGCACTGCAGTGAGTCCAGAGAGTGCACTGGCACCACTGGTTTTGTAGTGCACTGAGTCCACAGAGGGCACTGGCACCACTGGGGATGCAGTGTAGTGAGTCCAGAGAGTACAGTGGCACCACTGGGGATGCAGTGCAGTGAGTCCAAAGAGTGCACTGGCACCATTGGGGATGCACTGCAGTGAGTCCAGAGACTTCACAGGCACCACTGGGGATGCAGTGCAGTGAGTCCAGAGAGTGCCCTGGCACCACTGGGAATGCAGTGAGTCCAGAGAGTGCACTGGCACCACTGGGGAAGCACTGCAGTGAGTCCAGAGAGTGCACTGGCACCACTGGGGATGCAGTGCAGTTGAGTCCAGAGAGTGCACTGGCACCACAGGGGATGCAGTGCCGTGAGTCCAGAGAGTGCATTGGCACCACTGGGGATGCACTGCAATGAGTCCAGAGAGTGCACTGGCACCAATGGTAACGCAGAGCAGTGAGTCGAGAGAGTGCACTCGCACCACATGGGATGCAGTGCAGTGAGTCCAGAGAGTGCACTAGCACCACTGGGGATGCACTGCAGTGAGTCCAGAGTGTGCACTGGCACCACTGTGGATGCAGTGCAGTGAGTCCAGAGAGTGCACTGGCACCACTGGGGATGCAGTGCCGTGAGTCCAGAGAGTGCACTGGCACCACTGGTGATGCAGTGCAGTGAGTTAAGAGAGTACACTGGCGCCACTGTGGATGCACTGCAGTGAGTCCAGAGAGTGCACTGGCACCACTGGGGATGCAGTGCAATGAGTCCAGAGAGCCACTGGCACCACTGGGGATGCAGTGCATTTAGTCCAGAGAGTGAACTGGCACCACTGCGGATGCAGTGCACTGAGTCAAGAGAGGGCAATGTCATCAATGGGGATGCAGTGCAGTGAGTCCAGAGAGTGCACTGGCACCACTGGGGATGCGCTGCAGTGAGACCAGAGACTTCACAGGCACCACTGGGGACGCAGTGCAGTGAGTCCAGAGAGTGCACTGGCACCACTGGGGATGCAGTGCAGTGAGTGCAGAGAGTGCACTGGCACCACTGCAGATGCACTGCAGTGAGTCCAGAGAGTGCACTGGCACCACTGGGGATGCAGTGCAGTGAGTCCAGAGAGTGCACTGGCACCACTGGGGATGCAGTGCAGTGACTCCAGAGAGTGCACTGGCACCACTGGGGATGCACTGCAGTGAGTCCAGAGAGTGCACTGGCACCACTGGGTATGCAGTGCAGTGAGTCCAGAGAGTGCACTGGCACCACTGGGGATGCAGTGCAGTGAGTCCAGAGAGTGCACTGGCACCACTGGGGATGCAGTGCAGTGAGTCCAGAGAGTGCACTGGCACCACTGGGGATGCAGTGCAGTGAGTAAAGAGAGTGCACTGGCACGACTGTGGATGCAGTGCAGTGAGTCCAGAGAGTGCACTGGCACCACTGGGGATGCACTGCAGTGAGTCCAGAGAGTGCACTGGCACCACTGGGGATGCACTGCAGTGAGTCCAGAGAGTGCACTGGCACCACTGAGATGCAGTGCAGTGAGTCCAGAGAGTGCACTGGCACCACTGGGGATGCACTGCAGTGAGTCCAGAGAGTGCACTGGCACCACTGGGATGCAGTGCAGTGAGTCCAGAGAGTGCACTGGCACCACAGGGGATACACTGCAGTGAGTCCAGAGAGTGCACTGGCACCACTGGGGATGCAGTGCCGTGAGTGCAGAGAATGCACTGGCACCGCTGCGGTTGCACCCCGGTGTTTTCAGAGAGTGCAGTGGCACCACTGGGGATGCAGTGCAGTGAGTCCAGAGAGTGCACTGGCACCACGGGGGATGCAGTGCAGTGAGTCCAGAGAGTGCACTGTCACCACTGGGGATGCAGTGCAGTGAGTCCAGAGAGTGCACTGTCACCACTGGGGATGCAGTGCAGTGAGTCCAGAGAGTGCACTGGCACCTTCGGGATGCAGTTCAGTGAGTCCAGAGAGTGCACTGGCACAACTGGGGATGCAGTGCAGTGAGTCCAGAGACTACACTGGCACCACTGGAAATGCACTGCAGTGAGTCCAGAGAGTGCACTGGCACCACTGGGGATGCAGTGCAGTGAGTCCAGAGAGTGCAGTGGCACCATTGGGGATGCAGTGCAGTGAGTCCAGAGAGTGCACTGGCACCACTGGTGATGCAGTGCAGTGAGTTAAGAGAGTACACTGGCGCCACTGTGGATGCACTGCAGTGAGTCCAGAGAGTGCACTGGCACTACTGGTGATGCAGTGCAATGAGTCCAGAGAGCCACTGGCACCACTGGGGATGCAGTTCATTTAGTCCAGAGAGTGAACTGGCACCACTGCGGATGCAGTGCACTGAGTCCAGAGAGGGCACTGTCATCAATGGGGATGCAGTGCAGTGAGTCCAGAGAGTGCACTGGCACCACTGGGGATGCACTGCAATGAGTCCAGAGAGTGCACTGGCACCACTGGGGATGCAGTGCAGTGAGTCCAGAGAGTGCACTGGCACCACTGGGGATGCACTGCAGTGAGTCCAGAGAGTGCACTGGCACCACTGGTTTTGTAGTGCACTGAGTCCACAGAGGGCACTGGCACCACTGGGGATGCAGTGTAGTGAGTCCAGAGAGTACAGTGGCACCACTGGGGATGCAGTGCAGTGAGTCCAAAGAGTGCACTGGCACCATTGGGGATGCACTGAAGTGAGTCCAGAGACTTCACAGGCACCACTGGGGATGCAGTGCAGTGAGTCCAGAGAGTGCCCTGGCACCACTGGGAATGCAGTGAGTCCAGAGAGTGCACTGGCACAACTGGGGATGCAGTGCAGTGAGTCCAGAGAGTGCACTGGCACCACTGGGGTTGCACTGCAGTGAGTGCAGAGAGTGCACTGGCACCACTGGGGATGCAGTGCAGTGAGTCCAGAGAGTGCACTGGCACCACTGGCGATGCAGTGCAGTGAGTCCAGAGAGTGCACTGGCACCACTGCGGATGCAGTGCAGTGAGTCCAGAGAGTGCACTGGCACCTTCGGGATGCAGTTCAGTGAGTCCAGAGAGTGCACTGGCACAACTGGGGATGCAGTGCAGTGAGTCCAGAGACTACACTGGCACCACTGGAAATGCACTGCAGTGAGTCCAGAGAGTGCACTGGCACCACTGGGGATGCAGTGCAGTGAGTCCAGAGAGTGCAGTGGCACCATTGGGGATGCAGTGCAGTGAGTCCAGAGAGTGCACTGGCACCACTGGTGATGCAGTGCAGTGAGTTAAGAGAGTACACTGGCGCCACTGTGGATGCACTGCAGTGAGTCCAGAGAGTGCACTGGCACTTCTGGTGATGCAGTGCAATGAGTCCAGAGAGCCACTGGCACCACTGGGGATGCAGTTCATTTAGTCCAGAGAGTGAACTGGCACCACTGCGGATGCAGTGCACTGAGTCCAGAGAGGGCACTGTCATCAATGGGGATGCAGTGCAGTGAGTCCAGAGAGTGCACTGGCACCACTGGGGATGCACTGCAATGAGTCCAGAGAGTGCACTGGCACCACTGGGGATGCAGTGCAGTGAGTCCAGAGAGTGCACTGGCACCACTGGGGATGCACTGCAGTGAGTCCAGAGAGTGCACTGGCACCACTGGTTTTGTAGTGCACTGAGTCCACAGAGGGCACTGGCACCACTGGGGATGCAGTGTAGTGAGTCCAGAGAGTACAGTGGCACCACTGGGGATGCAGTGCAGTGAGTCCAAAGAGTGCACTGGCACCATTGGGGATGCACTGAAGTGAGTCCAGAGACTTCACAGGCACCACTGGGGATGCAGTGCAGTGAGTCCAGAGAGTGCCCTGGCACCACTGGGAATGCAGTGAGTCCAGAGAGTTCACTGGCACAACTGGGGATGCAGTGCAGTGAGTCCAGAGAGTGCACTGGCACCACTGGGGTTGCACTGCAGTGAGTGCAGAGAGTGCACTGGCACCACTGGGGATGCAGTGCAGTGAGTCCAGAGAGTGCACTGGCACCACTGGCGATGCAGTGCAGTGAGTCCAGAGAGTGCACTGGCACCACTGGGGATGCAGTGCAGTGAGTCCAGAGAGTGCACTGGCACCACTGGGGATGCAGTACAGTGAGTCCAGAGAGTGCACTGGCACCACAGGGAATGCAGTGCAGTGAGTAAAGAGAGTGCACTGGCACCACTGTGGATGCAGTGCAGTGAGTCCAGAGAGTGCACTGGCACCACTGGGGATGGACTGCAGTGAGTCCAGAGAGTGCACTGGCACCACTGGGGATGCAGTGCAGTGAGTCCAGAGAGTGCACTGGCACCACTGGGGATGCACTGCAGTGAGTCCAGAGAGTGCACTGGCACCACTGGGGATGCACTGCAGTGAGTCCAGAGAGTGCACTGGCACCATTGGGATGCAGTGCAGTGAGTCCAGAGAGTGCACTGGCACCACTGGGGATGCACTGCAGTGAGTCCGGAGAGTGCAATGGCACCACTGGGATGCAGTGCACTGAGTCCACAGAGTGCACTGGCACCACTGTGGATGCAGTGCAGTGAGTCCAGAGAGTGCACTGGCACCACTGGGGATGCAGTGCCGTGAGTTCAGAGAGTGCACTGGCACCGCTGCGGTTGCACCCCGGTGTTTTCAGAGAGTGCAGTGGCACCACTGGGGATGCAGTGCAGTGAGTCCAGAGAGTGCACTGGCACCACGGGGGATGCAGTGCAGTGAGTCCAGAGAGTGCACTGTCACCACTGGGGATGCAGTGCGGTGAGTCCAGAGAGTGCACTGGCACCACTGGGGATGCAGTGCAGTGAGTCCAGAGAGTGCACTGGCACCACTGGGGATGCAGTTCAGTGAGTCCAGAGAGTGCACTGGCACCACTGGGGATGCAGTGCAGTGAGTCCACAGAGTGCACTGGCACCACTGGTGATGCAGTGCAGTGAGTCCAGAGAGTGCACTGGCACCACTGGGGATGCAGTGCCGTGAGTCCAGAGAGTGCATTGGCACCACTGGGGATGCACTGCAATGAGTCCAGAGAGTGCACTGGCACCAATGGTAACGCAGAGCAGTGAGTCGAGAGAGTGCACTCGCACCACAGGGGATGCAGTGCAGTGAGTCCAGAGAGTGCACTAGCACCACTGGGGATGCAGTGCAGTGAGTCCAGAGAGTGCACTGTCACCACTGGGGATGCAGTGCCGTGAGTCCAGAGAGTGCACTGGCACCACTGGGGATGTAGTGCAGTGAGTCCACAGAGGGCACTGGCACCACAGGGGATGCAGTGTAGTGAGTCCAGAGAGTGCACTGTCACCACTGGGGATGCAGTGCAGTGAGTCCAGAGAGTGCACTGGCACCACTGGGGATGCAGTGCAGTGAGTCCAGAGAGTGCACTGGCACCACAGGGGATGCAGTGCAGTGAGTTAAGAGAGTACACTGGCGCCACTGTGGATGCACTTCAGTGAGTCCGGAGAGTGCCCTGGCACCAATGGTGATGCAGTGCAATGAGTCCAGAGAGCCACTGGCACCACTGGGGATGCAGTGCATTTAGTCCAGAGAGTGAACTGGCACCACTGCGGATGCAGTGCACTGAGTCAAGACAGGGCACTGTCATCAATGGGGATGCAGTGCAGTGAGTCCAGAGAGTGCACTGGCACCACTGGGGATGCACTGCAGTGAGACCAGAGACTTCACAGGCACCACTGGGGATGCAGTGCAGTTAGTCCAGAGAGTGCACTGGCACCACTGGGGATGCAGTGCAGTGAGTGCAGAGAGTGCACTGGCACCACTGCGGATGCACTGCAGTGAGTCCAGAGAGTGCACTGGCACCACTGGGGATGCAGTGCAGTGAGTCCAGAGAGTGCACTGGCACCACTGGGGATGCACTGCAGTGAGTCCAGAGAGTGCACTGGCACCACTGGTTTTGTAGTGCACTGAGTCCACAGAGGGCACTGGCACCACTGGGGATGCAGTGTAGTGAGTCCAGAGAGTACAGTGGCACCACTGGGGATGCAGTGCAGTGAGTCCAAAGAGTGCCCTGGCACCATTGGGGATGCACTGCAGTGAGTCCAGAGACTTCACAGGCACCACTGGGGATGCAGTGCAGTGAGTCCAGAGAGTGCCCTGGCACCACTGGGAATGCAGTGAGTCCAGAGAGTGCACTGGCACCACTGGGGAAGCACTGCAGTGAGTCCAGAGAGTGCACTGGCACCACTGGGGATGCAGTGCAGTTGAGTCCAGAGAGTGCACTGGCACCACAGGGGATGCAGTGCCGTGAGTCCAGAGAGTGCATTGGCACCAATGGTAACGCAGAGCAGTGAGTCGAGAGAGTGCACTCGCACCACAGGGGATGCAGTGCAGTGAGTCCAGAGAGTGCACTAGCACCACTGGGGATGCACTGCAGTGAGTCCAGAGTGTGCACTGGCACCACTGGGGATGCAGTGCAGTGAGTCCAGAGAGTGCACTGGCACCACTGGGGATGCAGTGCCGTGAGTCCAGAGAGTGCACTGGCACCACTGGGGATGTAGTGCAGTGAGTCCACAGAGGGCACTGGCACCACAGGGGATGCAGTGTAGTGAGTCCAGAGAGTACAGTGGCACCACAGGGGATGCAGTGCAGTGAGTCCAGAGAGTGCCCTGGCACCACTGGGGATGCAGTGCAGTGAGTCCAGAGAGTGCACTGGCACCACTGGTGATGCAGTGCAGTGAGTTAAGAGAGTACACCGGCGCCACTGTGGATGCACTGCAGTGAGTCCAGAGAGTGCACTGTCACCACTGGTGATGCAGTGCAATGAGTCCAGAGAGCCACTGGCACCACTGGGGATGCAGTGCATTTAGTCCAGAGAGTGAACTGGCACCACTGCGGATGCAGTGCACTGAGTCCAGAGAGGGCACTGTCATCAATGGGGATGCAGTGCAGTGAGTCCAGAGAGTGCACTGGCACCACTGGGGATGCTCTGCAGTGAGACCAGAGACTTCACAGGCACCACTGGGGACGCAGTGCAGTGAGTCCAGAGAGTGCACTGGCACCACTGGGGATGCAGTGCAGTGAGTGCAGAGAGTGCACTGGCACCACTGCGGATGCACTGCAGTGAGTCCAGAGAGTGCACTGGCACCACTGGGGATGCAGTGCAGTGAGTCCAGAGAGTGCACTGGCACCACTGGGGATGCACTGCAGTGAGTCCAGAGAGTGCACTGGCACCACTGGTTTTGTAGTGCACTGAGTCCACAGAGGGCACTGGCACCACTGGGGATGCAGTGTAGTGAGTCCAGAGAGTGCACTGGCACCACAGGGGATGCAGTGCCGTGAGTCCAGAGAGTGCATTGGCACCACTGGGGATGCACTGCAATGAGTCCAGAGAGTGCACTGGCACCAATGGTAACGCAGAGCAGTGAGTCGAGAGAGTGCACTCGCACCACAGGGGATGCAGTGCAGTGAGTCCAGAGAGTGCACTAGCACCACTGGGGATGCACTGCAGTGAGTCCAGAGTGTGCACTGGCACCACTGGGGATGCAGTGCAGTGAGTCCAGAGAGTGCACTGGCACCACTGGGAATGCAGTGAGTCCAGAGAGTGCACTGGCACCACTGGGGAAGCACTGCACTGAGTCCAGAGAGTGCACTGGCACCACTGGGGATGCAGTGCAGTTGAGTCCAGAGAGTGCACTGGCACCACTGGGGATGCAGTGCAGTGAGTCCAGAGAGTGCACTGGCACCACTGGGGTTGCACTGCAGTGAGTGCAGAGAGTGCACTGGCACCCCTGGGGATGCAGTGCAGTGAGTCCAGAGTTTGCACTGGCACCACTGGGGATGCAGTGCAGTGAGTACAGAGAGTGCACTGGCACCACAGGGGATGCAGTGCCGTGAGTCCAGAGAGTGCATTGGCACCACTGGGGATGCACTGCAATGAGTCCAGAGAGTGCACTGGCACCAATGGTAACGCAGAGCAGTGAGTCGAGAGAGTGCACTCGCACCACAGGGGATGCAGTGCAGTGAGTCCAGAGAGTGCACTAGCACCACTGGGGATGCACTGCAGTGAGTCCAGAGTGTGCACTGGCACCACTGGGGATGCAGTGCAGTGAGTCCAGAGAGTGCACTGGCACCACTGGGGATGCACTGCAGTGAGTCCAGAGAGTGCACTGGCACCACTGGGGTTTTGTAGTGCACTGAGTCCACAGAGGGCACTGGCACCACTGGGGATGCAGTGTAGTGAGTCCAGAGAGTACAGTGGCACCACTGGGGATGCAGTGCAGTGAGTCCAAAGAGTGCACTGGCACCATTGGGGATGCACTGCAGTGAGTCCAGAGACTTCACAGTCACCACTGGGGATGCAGTGCAGTGAGTCCAGAGAGTGCCCTGGCACCACTGGGAATGCAGTGAGTCCAGAGAGTGCACTGGCACCACTGGGGAAGCACTGCAGTGAGTCCAGAGAGTGCACTGGCACCACTGGGGATGCAGTGCAGTTGAGTCCAGAGAGTGCACTGGCACCACAGGGGATGCAGTGCCGTGAGTCCAGAGAGTGCATTGGCACCACTGGGGATGCACTGCAATGAGTCCAGAGAGTGCACTGGCACCAATGGTAACGCAGAGCAGTGAGTCGAGAGAGTGCACTCGCACCACAGGGGATGCAGTGCAGTGAGTCCAGAGAGTGCACTAGCACCACTGGGGATGCACTGCAGTGAGTCCAGAGTGTGCACTGGCACCACTGGGGATGCAGTGCAGTGAGTCCAGAGAGTGCACTGGCACCACTGGGGATGCAGTGCCGTGAGTCCAGAGAGTGCACTGGCACCACTGGGGATGTAGTGCAGTGAGTCCACAGAGGGCACTGGCACCACAGGGGATGCAGTGTAGTGAGTCCAGAGAGTACAGTGGCACCACAGGGGATACAGTGCAGTGAGTCCAGAGAGTGCCCTGGCACCACTGGGGATGCAGTGCAGTGAGTCCAGAGAGTGCACTGGCACCACTGGTGATGCAGTGCAGTGAGTTAAGAGAGTACACTGCCGCCACTGTGGATGCACTGCAGTGAGTCCAGAGAGTGCACTGGCACCACTGGTGATGCAGTGCAATGAGTCCAGAGAGCCACTGGCACCACTGGGGATGCAGTGCATTTAGTCCAGAGAGAGAACTGGCACCACTGCGGATGCAGTGCACTGAGTCCAGAGAGGGCACTGTCATCAATGGGGATGCAGTGCAGTGAGTCCAGAGAGTGCACTGGCACCACTGGGGATGCACTGCAGTGAGACCAGAGACTTCACAGGCACCACTGGGGACGCAGTGCAGTGAGTCCAGAGAGTGCCCTGGCACCACTGGGAATGCAGTGAGTCCAGAGAGTGCACTGGCACCACTGGGGAAGCACTGCAGTGAGTCCAGAGAGTGCACTGGCACCACTGGGGATGCAGTGCAGTTGAGTCCAGAGAGTGCACTGGCACCACTGGGATGCAGTGCAGTGAGTCCAGAGAGTGCACTGGCACCACTGGTGTTGCACTGCAGTGAGTGCAGAGAGTGCACTGGCACCACTGGGGATGCAGTGCAGTGAGTCCAGAGAGTGCACTGGCACCACTGGGGATGCACTGCAGTGAGTCCAGAGAGTGCACTGGCACCACTGGGAATGCAGTGCAGTGAGTCCAGAGAGTGCACTGGCACCACTGGGGATGCAGTACAGTGAGTCCAGAGAGTGCACTGGCACCACTGGGGATGCAGTGCAGTGAGTAAAGAGAGTGCACTGGCACCACTGTGGATGCAGTGCAGTGAGTCCAGAGAGTGCACTGGCACCACTGGGGATGGACTGCAGTGAGTCCAGAGAGTGCACTGGCACCACTGGGGATGCAGTGCAGTGAGTCCAGAGAGTGCACTGGCACCACTGGGGATGCACTGCAGTTAGTCCAGAGAGTGCACTGGCACCACTGGGGATGCAGTGCAGTGAGTCCAGAGAGTGCACTGGCACGACTGGGGATGCAGTGCAGTGAGTCCAGAGAGTGCACTGGCACCTTGGGGATGCAGTTCAGTGAGTCCAGAGAGTGCACTGGCACCACGGGGGATGCAGTGCAGTGAGTCCAGAGACTACACTGGCACCACTGGAAATGCACTGCAGTGAGTCCAGAGAGTGCACTGGCACCACTGGGGATGCAGTGCAGTGAGTCCAGAGAGTGCAGTGGCACCATTGGGGATGCACTGCAATGAGTCCAGAGAGGGCACTGGCACCACTGGTGATGCAGTGCAGTGAGTTAAGAGAGTACACTGGCGCCACTGTGGATGCACTGCAGTGAGTCCAGAGAGTGCACTGGCACCACTGGTGATGCAGTGCAATGAGTCCAGAGAGCCACTGGCACCACTGGGGATGCAGTGCACTGAGTCCAGAGAGGGCACTGTCAGCAATGGGGATGCAGTGCAGTGAGTCCAGAGAGTGCACTGGCACCACTGGGGATGCAGTGCAGTGAGACCAGAGACTTCACAGGCACCACTGGGGATGCAGTGCAGTGAGTCCAGAGAGTGCACTGGCACCACTGGGGATACAGTGCAGTGAGTGCAGAGAGTGCACTGGCTCAAAAGGGGATGCACTGCAGTGAGTCCAGAGAGTGCACTGGCACCACTGGGGATGCAGTGCAGTGACTCCAGAGAGTGCACTGGCACCACTGGGGATGCACTGCAGTGAGTCCAGAGAGTGCACTGGCACCACTGGGGATGCAGTGTAGTGAGTCCAGAGAGTACAGTGGCACCACAGGGGATGCAGTGCAGTGAGTCCAAAGAGTGCACTGGCACCATTGGGGATGCACTGCAGTGAGTCCAGAGACTTCACAGGCACCACTGGGGATGCAGTGCAGTGAGTCCAGAGAGTGCCCTGGCACCACTGGGAATGCAGTGAGTCCAGAGAGTGCACTGGCACCACTGGGGAAGCACTGCAGTGAGTCCAGAGAGTGCACTGGCACCACTGGGGATGCAGTGCAGTTGAGTCCAGAGAGTGCACTGGCACCACTGGGATGCAGTGCAGTGAGTCCAGAGAGTGCACTGGCACCACTGGTGTTGCACTGCAGTGAGTGCAGAGAGTGCACTGTCACCACTGGGGATGCAGTGCAGTGAGTCCAGAGAGTGCACTGGCACCACTGGGGATGCAGTGTAGTGAGTCCAGAGAGTGCACTGGCACCACTGGGCATGCAGTGCAGTGAGTCCAGAGAGTGCACTGGCACCACTGGGGATGCAGTACAGTGAGTCCAGAGAGTGCACTGGCACCACTGGGGATGCAGTGCAGTGAGTAAAGAGAGTGCACTGGCACCACTGTGGATGCAGTGCAGTGAGTCCAGAGAGTGCACTGGCACCACTGGGGATGGACTGCAGTGAGTCCAGAGAGTGCACTGGCACCACTGGGGATGCAGTGCAGTGAGTCCAGAGAGTGCACTGGCACCACTGGGGATGCACTGCAGTTAGTCCAGAGAGTGCACTGGCACCACTGGGGATGCACTGCAGTGAGTCCAGAGAGTGCACTGGCACCATTGGGATGCAGTGCAGTGAGTCCAGAGAGTGCACTGGCACCACTGGGGATGCACTGCAGTGAGTCCGGAGAGTGCACTGGCACCACAGGGGATACACTGCAGTGAGTCCAGAGAGTGCACTGGCACCACTGGGGTGCAGTGCCGTGAGTGCAGAGAGTGCACTGGCACCGCTGCGGTTGCACCCCGGTGTTTTCAGAGAGTGCAGTGGCACCACTGGGGATGCAGTACAGTGAGTCCAGAGAGTGCACTGGCACCACGGGGGATGCAGAGCAGTGAGTCCAGAGAGTGCACTGGCACCACTGGGGATGCAGTGCAGTGAGTCCAGAGAGTGCACTGGCACGACTGGGGATGCAGTGCAGTGAGTCCAGAGAGTGCACTGGCACCTTGGGGATGCAGTTCAGTGAGTCCAGAGAGTGCACTGGCACCACGGGGGATGCAGTGCAGTGAGTCCAGAGACTACACTGGCACCACTGGAAATGCACTGCAGTGAGTCCAGAGAGTGCACTGGCACCACTGGGGATGCAGTGCAGTGAGTCCAGAGAGTGCAGTGGCACCATTGGGGATGCACTGCAATGAGTCCAGAGAGTGCACTGGCACCACTGGTGATGCAGTGCAGTGAGTTAAGAGAGTACACTGGCGCCACTGTGGATGCACTGCAGTGAGTCCAGAGAGTGCACTGGCACCACTGGTGATGCAGTGCAATGAGTCCAGAGAGCCACTGGCACCACTGGGGATGCAGTGCACTGAGTCCAGAGAGGGCACTGTCAGCAATGGGGATGCAGTGCAGTGAGTCCAGAGAGTGCACTGGCACCACTGGGGATGCAGTGCAGTGAGACCAGAGACTTCACAGGCACCACTGGGGATGCAGTGCAGTGAGTCCAGAGAGTGCACTGGCACCACTGGGGATGCAGTGCAGTGAATGCAGAGAGTGCACTGGCTCAAAAGGGGATGCACTGCAGTGAGTCCAGAGAGTGCACTGGCACCACTGGGGATGCAGTGCAGTGAGTCCAGAGAGTGCACTGGCACCACTGGGGATGCACTGCAGTGAGTCCAGAGACTTCACAGGCACCACTGGGGATGCAGTGCAGTGAGTCCAGAGAGTGCCCTGGCACCACTGGGAATGCAGTGAGTCCAGAGAGTGCACTGGCACCACTGGGGATGCACTGCAGTGAGTGCAGAGAGTGCACTGTCACCACTGGGGATGCAGTGCAGTGAGTCCAGAGAGTGCACTGGCACCACTGGGGATGCAGTGCAGTGAGTCCAGAGAGCGCACTGTCAGCACTGGGGATGCAGTGCAGTGAGTCCAGAGAGTGCACTGGCACCACTGGGGATGCAGTGCAGTGAGTAAAGAGAGTGCACTGGCAAACTGTGGATGCAGTGCAGTGAATCCAGAGAGTGCACTAGCACCACTGGGGATGGACTGCAGTGAGTCCAGAGAGTGCACTGGCACCACTGGGGATGCAGTGCAGTGAGTCCAGAGAGTGCACTGGCACCACTGGGGATGCACTGCAGTGAGTCCAGAGAGTGCACTGGCACCACTGGGATGCAGTGCACTGAGTCCACAGAGTGCACTGGCACCACAGGGGATACACTGCAGTGAGTCCAGAGAGTGCACTGGCACCACTGGGGATGCAGTGCAGTGAGTCCAGAGAGTGCACTGTCACCGCTGCGGTTGCACCCCGGTGTTTTCAGAGAGTGCAGTGGCACCACTGGGGATGCAGTGCAGTGAGTCCAGAGAGTGCACTGGCACCACGGGGGATGCAGTGCAGTGAGTCCAGAGAGTGCACTGTCACCACTGGGGATGCAGTGCAGTGAGTCCAGAGAGTGCACTGGCACCACTGGGGATGCAGTGCAGTGAGTCCAGAGAGTGCACTGGCACCTTGGGGATACAGTTCAGTGAGTCCAGAGAGTGCACTGGCACCACTGGGGATGCAGTGCAGTGAGTCCACAGAGTACACTGGCACCACTGGTGATGCAGTGCAGTGAGTCCAGAGAGTGCACTGGCACCACTGGGGATGCAGTGCAGTGAGTCCAGAGAGTGCAGTGGCACCATTGGGGATGCAGTGCAGTGAGTCCAGAGAGTGCACTGGCACCACTGGTGATGCAGTGCAGTGAGTTAAGAGAGTACACTGTCGCCACTGTGGATGCACTGCAGTGAGTCCAGAGAGTGCCCTGGCACCACTGGTGATGCAGTGCAATGAGTCCAGAGAGCCACTGGCACCACTGGGGATGCAGTGCATTTAGTCCAGAGAGTGAACTGGCACCACTGGGGATGCAGTGCACTGAGTCCAGAGAGGGCACTGTCAGCAATGGGGATGCAGTGCAGTGAGTCCAGAGAGTGCACTGGCACCACTGGGGATGCAGTGCAGTGAGACCAGAGACTTCACAGGCACCACTGGGGATGCAGTGCAGTGAGTCCAGAGAGTGCACTGGCACCACTGGGGTTGCAGGGCAGTGAGTGCAGAGAGTGCACTGGCACAAAAGGGAATGCACTGCAGTGAGTCCAGAGAGTGCACTGGCACCACTGGGGATGCAGTGCAGTGAGTCCAGAGAGTGCACTGGCACCACTGGGGATGCACTGCAGTGAGTCCAGAGAGTGCAGTGGCACCACTGGGGATGCAGTCCACTGAGTCCAGAGAGTACACTGGCACCACTGGGGATGCACTGCAGTGACTCCAGAGAGTGCACTGGCACCACTGGGGATGCACCCCGGTGAGTCCAGAGAGTGCACTGACACCACTGGGGATGCACCCCTGCAAGTCCATAGAGTGCACTGTCACCACTGGGGTTGCAGTGCAGTGAGTCCAGAGAGTGCACTGGCCCCACTGGGGATGCAGTGCAGTGAGTCCAGAGAGTGCACTGGCACCACTGGGGATGCACTGCCGTGAGTCCAGAGAGTGCCCCGGCACCACTGGGGATGCAGTGCAGTGAGTCCAGAGAGTGCAGTGGCACCACTGGGGATGCAGTGCAGTGAGTCCAAAGAGTGCACTGGCACCATTGGGGATGCACTGCAGTGAGTCCAGAGAGTGCACTGGCACCACTGGGGATGCACTGCAGTGGGTCCAGAGAGTGCAGTGGCACAACTGGGGATGCAGTGCAGTGAGTCCAGAGAGTGCACTGGCACCACTGGGGATGCAGTGCAGTGAGTCCAGAGAGTGTACTGGCACCACTGGGGATGCAGTGCAGTGAGTCCAGAGAGGTCACTGGCACCATTGGGGATGCACTGCAGTGAGTCCAGAGACTTCACAGGCACCACTGGGGATGCAGTGCAGTGAGTCCAGAGAGTGCCCTGGCACCACTGGGAATGCAGTGAGTCCAGAGAGTGCACTGGCACCACTGGGGATGCACTGCAGTGAGTGCAGAGAGTGCACTGTCACCACTGGGGATGCAGTGCAGTGAGTCCAGAGAGTGCACTGGCACCACTGGGGATGCAGTGCAGTGAGTCCAGAGAGCGCACTGTCAGCACTGGGGATGCAGTGCAGTGAGTCCAGAGAGTGCACTGGCACCACTGGGGATGCAGTGCAGTGAGTAAAGAGAGTGCACTGGCAAACTGTGGATGCAGTGCAGTGAATCCAGAGAGTGCACTAGCACCACTGGGGATGGACTGCAGTGAGTCCAGAGAGTGCACTGGCACCACTGGGGATGCAGTGCAGTGAGTCCAGAGAGTGCACTGGCACCACTGGGGATGCACTGCAGTGAGTCCAGAGAGTGCACTGGCACCACTGGGATGCAGTGCACTGAGTCCACAGAGTGCACTGGCACCACAGGGGATACACTGCAGTGAGTCCAGAGAGTGCACTGGCACCACTGGGGATGCAGTGCAGTGAGTCCAGAGAGTGCACTGTCACCGCTGCGGTTGCACCCCGGTGTTTTCAGAGAGTGCAGTGGCACCACTGGGGATGCAGTGCAGTGAGTCCAGAGAGTGCACTGGCACCACGGGGGATGCAGTGCAGTGAGTCCAGAGAGTGCACTGTCACCACTGGGGATGCAGTGCAGTGAGTCCAGAGAGTGCACTGGCACCACTGGGGATGCAGTGCAGTGAGTCCAGAGAGTGCACTGGCACCTTGGGGATACAGTTCAGTGAGTCCAGAGAGTGCACTGGCACCACTGGGGATGCAGTGCAGTGAGTCCACAGAGTACACTGGCACCACTGGTGATGCAGTGCAGTGAGTCCAGAGAGTGCACTGGCACCACTGGGGATGCAGTGCAGTGAGTCCAGAGAGTGCAGTGGCACCATTGGGGATGCAGTGCAGTGAGTCCAGAGAGTGCACTGGCACCACTGGTGATGCAGTGCAGTGAGTTAAGAGAGTACACTGTCGCCACTGTGGATGCACTGCAGTGAGTCCAGAGAGTGCCCTGGCACCACTGGTGATGCAGTGCAATGAGTCCAGAGAGCCACTGGCACCACTGGGGATGCAGTGCATTTAGTCCAGAGAGTGAACTGGCACCACTGGGGATGCAGTGCACTGAGTCCAGAGAGGGCACTGTCAGCAATGGGGATGCAGTGCAGTGAGTCCAGAGAGTGCACTGGCACCACTGGGGATGCAGTGCAGTGAGACCAGAGACTTCACAGGCACCACTGGGGATGCAGTGCAGTGAGTCCAGAGAGTGCACTGGCACCACTGGGGTTGCAGGGCAGTGAGTGCAGAGAGTGCACTGGCACAAAAGGGAATGCACTGCAGTGAGTCCAGAGAGTGCACTGGCACCACTGGGGATGCAGTGCAGTGAGTCCAGAGAGTGCACTGGCACCACTGGGGATGCACTGCAGTGAGTCCAGAGAGTGCAGTGGCACCACTGGGGATGCAGTCCACTGAGTCCAGAGAGTACACTGGCACCACTGGGGATGCACTGCAGTGACTCCAGAGAGTGCACTGGCACCACTGGGGATGCACCCCGGTGAGTCCAGAGAGTGCACTGACACCACTGGGGATGCACCCCTGCAAGTCCATAGAGTGCACTGTCACCACTGGGGTTGCAGTGCAGTGAGTCCAGAGAGTGCACTGGCCCCACTGGGGATGCAGTGCAGTGAGTCCAGAGAGTGCACTGGCACCACTGGGGATGCACTGCCGTGAGTCCAGAGAGTGCCCCGGCACCACTGGGGATGCAGTGCAGTGAGTCCAGAGAGTGCAGTGGCACCACTGGGGATGCAGTGCAGTGAGTCCAAAGAGTGCACTGGCACCATTGGGGATGCACTGCAGTGAGTCCAGAGAGTGCACTGGCACCACTGGGGATGCACTGCAGTGGGTCCAGAGAGTGCAGTGGCACAACTGGGGATGCAGTGCAGTGAGTCCAGAGAGTGCACTGGCACCACTGGGGATGCAGTGCAGTGAGTCCAGAGAGTGTACTGGCACCACTGGGGATGCAGTGCAGTGAGTCCAGAGAGGTCACTGGCACCACTGGGGATGCAGTGCAGTGAGTCCAGAGAGTGCAGTGGCATCACTGGGGATGCAGTGCGGTGAGTCCAGAGTGCACTGGCACCACTGGGGATGCAGTGCAGTGAGTCAAGACAGGTCACTAGCACCACTGGGGATGCACCCCGGTGAGTTTAGAGAGTGCACTGGCACCACTGGGGATGCACCCCGGCAAGTCCAGAGAGTGCACTGTCACCACTGGGGATGCAGTGCAGTGAGTCCAGAGAGTGCACTGGCACCACTGGGGATGCAGTGCAGTGAGTCCAGAGAGTGCACTGGTACCACTGGGGATGCAACCCGGTGAGTCCAGAGAGTGCACTGGCACCACTGGAGATGCACTGCAGTGAGTCCAGAGAGTGCACTGGCACCACTGGGGATGCACTGCAATGAGTCCAGAGAGTGCACTGGCACCACTGGGGATGCAGTGCAGTGAGACCACAGATTGCAGTGGCACCACTGGGAATGGAGTGCAGCGAGTCCAGAGAGGGCACTGGTACGATTGGGGATGCAGTGCAGTGAGTCCAGAGAGTGCACTGGCACCACTGGGGATGCAATGCAGTGAGTCCTGAGAGTGCACTGGCACCACTGGGGATGCAGTGCAGTGAGTCCAGAGAGTGCACTGGCACCACTGGGGATGCAGTGCAGTGAGTCCAGAGAGTGCACTGGCACCACTGGGGATGCAGTGCAGTGAGTCCAGAGAGTGCACTGGCACCACTGGGGATGCACCCCGGCAAGTCCACAGAGTGCACTCTCTGGACTCACTGACGTGCATCCCCAGTGGTGCCATTGCACTCTCTGGACTCACTGCAGTGCATCCCCAGTGGTGCCAGTGCACTCACTGGACTCACTGCAGTGCATCTGGACTCACTGCAGTCCCTCTGGACTCACTGCACTGCATCCCCAGTGGTGCCAGTTCACTCTCTGGAATCACTGCAGTGCATACCCTGTGGTGCCAGTTCACTCTCTGGACTCACTGCACTGCATCCCCAGTGTTGCCAGTGCACTCTCTGAACTCACCGCACTGCATCCCCAGTGGTGTCAGTGAACTCTCTGGACTCACTGCACTGCATCACCAGTGGTGCCAGTGCACTCTCTGGACTCACCGCATTGCATCCCCAGTGGTGCCAGTGCACTCTCTGGACTCACTGCACTGCATCCCCAGTGGTGCCAGTGCACTCTCTGGACTCACTGCACTGCATCCTCAGTGGTGCCAGTGCACTCTCTGGACTCACTGCAGTGCATCCCCAGTGCTGCCAGTGCACTCTCTGGACTCACTGCAGTGCATCCCCAGTGGTGCCAGTGCACTCTCTGGACTCACTGCACTGCATCCTCAGTGGTGCCAGTGCACTCTCTGGACTCACTGCAGTGCATCCCCAGTGCTGCCAGTGCACTCTCTGGACTCACTGCAGTGCATCCCCAGTGGTGCCAGTGCACTCTCTGGAGTCACTGCACTGCATCCTCAGTGGTGCCAGTGCACTCTCTGGACTCACTGCAGTGCATCCCCAGTGGTGCCAGTGCACTCTCTGGACTCACTGCATTGCATCCCCAGTGG
Source organism: Anser anser (assembly GCF_964211835.1). NCBI lineage: Eukaryota > Metazoa > Chordata > Aves > Anseriformes > Anatidae > Anser > Anser anser. The sequence continues at coordinate 28,269 of NW_028154169.1, forward strand.
TGCCAGTGCACTCTCTGCACTCACTGCACTGCATCCCCAGTGGTGCCAGTGCACTCTCTGGAGTCACTGCACTGCATCCCCAGTTGTGCCTGTGCAGTCTCTGGACTCACTACAGTTCATCCCCGGTGGAGCCAGTGCACTCTCTGGACTCACTGCACTGCATCCCCAGTGGTGCCAGGGCACTCTCTGGACTCACTGCACTGCATCACCGGTGGTGCCAGTGGACTCTCTGCACTCATGCACTGCATACCCAGTGGTGCCAGTGCACTCTTTGGACTCACTGCACTGCATGAACAGTGGTGCCAGTGCACTCTCTGGACTCACTGCACTGCATCCCCAGTGGTGCCAGTGTAGTCTCTGGACTCACTGTAGTGCATCCCCAGTGGTGCCAGTGCAATCTCAGGACTCACTGCAGATCAGCTCCAGTTGGTGCCAGTGCAGTCTCCGGACTCAGTGCACTGCATCCCCAGTGGTGCCAGTGCACTCTCTGGACTCACTGCAGTGCATCCCCAGTGGTGCCAGTGCACTCTCTGGACTCACTGCAGTGCATCCCCAGTGGTGCCAGTGCACTCTCTGGAGTCACTGCAGTGTATCCCCAGTGGTGCCAGTGCACTCTCTGGACTCACTGAACTGCATCCCCAGTGGTGCCAGAGCACTCTCTGGACTCACTGCAGTGCATCCCCAGTGCTGCCAGTGCACTCTCTGGACTCACTGCACTGCATCGCCAGTGGTGCCAGTGCACTCTATGGACTCACTGCACTGCATCACCAGTGGTGCCAGTGCACTCTCTGGACTCAGTGCACTGCATCCCCAGTGGTGCCAGTGCACTCTCTGGACTCACTGCATTGCATCCCCAGTGGTGCCAGTGCACTCTCTGGACTCACTGCACTGCATCCCCAGTGGTGCCACTGCACTCTCTGGACTCACTGCACTGCATCACCATTGGTGCCAGGGCACTCTCCGGACTCACTGCAGTGCATCCGCAGTGGTGCCAGTGCACTCTTTCGAGTCACTGCAGTGCATCCCCAGTGGTGCCAGTGCACTCTCTGGACTCACTGCACTGCATCCCCAGTGGTGCCAGTGCACTCTCTGGACTCACTGCAGTGCATCCCCAGTGGTGCCAGTGCACTCTCTGGACTCACTGCACTGCATCCCCAGTGGTGCCAGTGCACTCTCTGGACTCACTGCAGTGCATCCCCAGTGGTGCCAGTGCACTCTCTGTACTCACTGCACTGCATCACCTGTGGTGCCAGTGCACTCTCTGAACTCACTGCAGTGCATCCCCAGTGGTGCCAGTGCACTCTCTGAACTCACCGCACTGCATCCCCAGTGGTGTCAGTGCACTCTCTGGACTCACTGCACTGCATCCCCTGTGGTGCCAGTGCACTCTGTGGACTCATCGCATTGCATCCCCAGTGGTGCCAGTGCACTCTCTGGACTCACTGCACTGCATCCCCAGTGGTGCCAGTGCACTCTCTGCACTCACTGCAGTGCATCCCCAGTGGTGCCAGTGCACTCTCTGGACTCACTGCACTGCATCCCCAGTGGTGCCAGTGCACTCTCTGCCCTCACTACAGTGCATCCCCAGTGGTGCCAGTGCACTCTCTGGAGTCACTGCACTGCATCCCCAGTGGTGCCAGTGCACTCTCTGGACTCACCGCATTGCATCCCCAGTGGTGCCAGTGCACTCTCTGGACTCACTGCACTGCATCCCCAGTGGTGCCAGTGCACTCTCTGGACTCACTGCACTGCATCCCCAGTGGTGCCAGTGCACTCTCTGGACTCACTGCAGTGCATCCCCAGTAGTGCCAGTGCACTCTGTGGACTCACTGCGCTGCATCCCCAGTGGTGCCAGTGCACTCTCTCGACTCACTGCACTGCATCCCCAGTGGTGCCAGTGCACTCTCTGCACTCATTGCACTGCATCCCCAGTGGTGCCAGTGCACTCTCTGGACTCATTGCAGTGCATCCCCAGTGGTGCCAGTGCACTCTCTGAATCACTGCACTGCATTCCCAGTGGTGCCAGTGCACTCTCTGGACTCACTGCAGTGCATCCCAAGTGGTGCCAGTGCACTCTCTGGACTCACTGCACTGCAACCCCAGTGGTGCCAGTGCACTCTCTGGACTCACCGCACTGCATCCCCAGTGGTGCCAGTGTACTCTCTGGACTCACTGCACTGCATCCCCAAGGTGCCAGTGCACTCTCTGGACTCAACTGCACTGCATCCCCAGTGGTGCCCGTGCACTCTCTGGACTCACTGCAGTGCATCCCCAGTGGTGCCAGTGCACTCTCTGGACTCACTGCATTGCATCCCCAGTGGTGCCAGTGCACTCTCTGCACTCACTGCACTGCATCCCCAGTGGTGCCAGTGCACTCTCTGGACTCACTGCACTGCATCCCCAGTGGTGCCTGTGCAGTCTCTGGACTCACTACAGTTCATCCCCAGTGGAGCCAGTGCACTCTCTGGACTCACTGCACTCCATCCCCACTGGTGCCAGTGCACTCTCTGGACTCACTGCACTGCATCCCCACTGGTGCCAGTCCACTCTCTGGACTCACTGCACTGCATCCCCAGTGGTGCCAGTGCACTCTCTGCACTCATGCACTGCATACCCAGTGGTGCCAGTGCACTCTTTGGACTCACTGTACTGCATCCCCAGTGGTGCCAGTGCACTCTCTGGACTCACTGCACTGCATCCCCAGTGGTGCCAGTGTAGTCCCTGGACTCACTGTAGTGCATCCCCAGTGGTGCCAGTGCAATCTCAGGACTCACTGCAGTGCAGCTCCAGTTGGTGCCAGTGCAGTCTCTGGACTCACTGCACTGCATCCCCACTGGTGCCAGTGCACTCTCTGGACTCACTGCAGTGCATCCCCAGTGGTGCCAGTGCACTCTCTGGAGTCACTGCAGTGTATCCCCAGTGGTGCCAGTGCACTCTCTGGACTCACTGAACTGCATCCCCAGTGGTGCCAGAGCACTCTCTGGACTCACTGCAGTGCATCCCCAGTGCTGCCAGTGCACTCTCTGCACTCAGTGCACTGCATCCCCAGTTGTGCCAGTGCACTCTCTGGACTCACTGCACTGCATCCCCAGTGGTGCCAGTGCACTCTCTGGAGTCACAGCACTGCATCAACAGTGGTGCCTCTGCACTCTCTGGAGTCACTGCACTGCATCCCCAGTGGTGCCAGTGCACTCTCTGGACTCACTGCAGTCCATCCCCAGTGGTGCCAGTGCACTCTCTGGACTCACTGCAGTGCATCCCCAGTAGTGCCAGTGCACTCTCTGGAGTCACTGCACTGCATCCCCAGTGGTGCCAGTGCACTCTCTGCCCTCACTGCAGTGCATCCCCAGTGGTGCCAGTGCACTCTCTGGAGTCACTGCACTGCATCCCCAGTGGTGCCAGTGCACTCTCTGGACTCACTGCATTGCATCCCCAGTGGTACCAGTGCACTCTCTGGACTCACTGCACTGCATCCCCAGTGGTGCCACTGCCCTCTCTGGACTCACTGCACTGCATCACCAGTGGTGCCAGGGCACTCTCCGGACTCACTGCAGTGCATCCGCAGTGGTGCCAGTGCACTCCTTCGAGTCACTGCAGTGCATCCCCAGTGGTGCCAGTGCACTCTCTGGACTCACTGCAGTGCATCCCCAGTGGTGCCAGTGCACTCTCTGGACTCACTGCACTGCATCCCCAGTGGTGCCAGTGCACTCTCCGGAATCACTGCACTGCATCACCAGTGGAGTCAGTGCACTCTCTGGACTCACTGCAGTGCATCCCCAGTGGTGCCCGTGCACTCTCTGGACTCACTGCAGTGCATCCCCAGTGGTGCCAGTGCACTCTCTGGACTCACTGCAGTGCATCCCCAGTGGTGCCAGTGCACTCTCTGGACTCACTGTACTGCATCCCCAGTGGTGCCAGTGCACTCTCTGGACTCACTGCACTGCATCCCCAGTGGTGCCAGTGTAGTCTCTGGACTCACTGTAGTTCATCCCCAGTGGTGCCAGTGCAATCTCAGGACTCACTGCAGTGCAGCTCCAGTTGGTGCCAGTGCAGTCTCTGGACTCACTGCAGTGCATTCCCAGTGCTGCCAGTGCACTCTCTGGACTCACTGCACTGCATCACCAGTGGTGCCAGTGCACTCTCTGGACTCAGTGCACTGCATCCCCAGTGGTGCCAGTGCACTCTCTGGACTCACTGCACTGCATCCCCAGTGGTGCCAGTGCACTCTCTGGACTCACTGCATTGCATCCCCAGTGGTGCCAGTGCACTCTCTGGACTCACTGCACTGCATCCCCAGTGGTGCCACTGCACTCTCTGGACTCACTGCACTGCATCCCCAGGGGTGCCAGTGCACTCTCTGCACTCACTGCAGTGCAACCCCAGTGGTGCCAGTGCACTCTTTCGAGTCACTGCAGTTCATCCCCAGTGGTGCCAGTGCACTCTCTGGACTCACTGCACTGCATCACCAGTGGTGCCAGTGCACTCTCTGGACTCACTGCAGTGCATCCCCAGTGGTGCCAGTGCACTCTCTGGACTCACTGCAGTGCATCCCCAGTGGTGCCAGTGCACTCTCTGGACTCACAGCACTGCATCCCCAGTGGTGCCAGTGCACTCTCTGGAGTCACAGCACTGCATCCCCAGTGGTGCCTCTGCACTCTCTGGAGTCACTGCACTGCATCCCCAGTGGTGCCAGTGCACTCTCTGGACTCACTGCAGTGCATCCCCAGTGGTGCCAGTGCACTCTCTGGACTCACTGCAGTGCATCCCCAGTGGTGCCAGTGCACTCTCTGGGCTCACTGCAGTGCATCCCAAGTGCTGCCAGTGCACTCTCTGGACTCACTTCAGTGCACCCCCAGTGGTGCTAGTGCACTCTCCGGAATCACTGCAGTGCATCCCCAGTGGTGCCAGTGCACTCTCTGGACTCACTGCGCTGCATCCACAGTGGTGCCAGTGCACTCTCTGGACTCACTGCATTGCATCCCCAGTGGTGCCAGTGCACTCTCTGGACTCACTGCACTGCATCCCCAGTGGTGCCAGGGCACTCTCTGGACTCACTGCACTGCATCCCCAGTGCTGCCAGTGCACTCTCTGCCCTCACTGCAGTGCATCCCCAGTGGTGCCGGTGCACTCTCTGCACTCACTGCAGTGCATCCCCAGTGGTGCCAGTGCAATCTCTGGGCTCACCGGGGTGCATCCCCAGTGGTGCCAGTGCACTCTCTGGACTCACTGCAGTGCACCCCCACTGGTGCCAGTGCACTCTCTGGACTCACTGCAGTGCATCCCCAGTGGTGCCAGTGCACTCTCTGGACTCACTGCACTGCATCCCCAAGGTGCCAGTGCACTCTCTGGACTCAACTGCACTGCATCCCCAGTGCTGCCAGTGCACTCTCTGGACTCACTGCAGTGCATCCCCAGTGGTGCCAGTGCACTCTCTGGACTCACTGCAGTGCATCCCCAGTGGTGCCAGTGCACTCTCTGGACTCACTGCACTTCATCCCCAGTGGTGCCAGTGCACTCTCTGGACTCAGTGCACTGCATCCCCAGTGGTGCCAGTGCACTCTCTGGACTCACTGCACTGCATCCCCAGTGGTGTCACTGCACTTTCTGGACTCACTGCACTGCATCACCATTGGTGCCAGGGCACTCTCCGGACTCACTGCAGTGCATCCGCAGTGGAGCCAGTGCACTCTTTCGAGTCACTGCAGTGCATCCCCAGTGGTGCCAGTGCACTCTCTGGACTCACTGCACTGCATCCCCAGTGGTGCCAGTGCACTCTCTGGACTCACTGCACTGCATCACCAGTGGTGCCAGTGCACTCTCTGGACTCACTGCATTGCATCCCCAGTGGTGCCAGTGCACTCTCTGGACTCACTGCACTGCACCCCCAGTGGTGCCACTGCACTCTCTGGACTCACTGCACTGCATCACCATTGGTGCCAGTGCACTCTCCGGACTCACTGCACTGCATCCGCAGTGGTGTCAGTGCACTCTTTCGAGTCACTGCAGTGCATCCCTAGTGGTGCCAGTGCACTCTCTGGACTCACTGCAGTGCATCCCCAGTGGTGCCAGTGCACTCTCTGCACTCACTGCACTGTATCAGCAGTGGTGCCAGTGCACTCTCTGGACTCACTGCAGTGCATCCCCAGTGGTGCCAGTGCACTCTCTGGACTCACTGCACTGCATCCCCAGTGGTGCCAGTGCACTCTCTGGAGTCGCAGCACTGCATTCCCAGTGGTGCCAGTTCACTCTCTGGACTCACTGCAGTGCATCCCCAGTGGTGCCAGTGCACTCTCTGGACTCACTGCAGTGCATCCCCAGTGGTGCCAGTGCACTCTCTGGACTCATTGCAGTGCATCCCCAGTGGTGCCAGTGCACTCTCTGGACTCACTGCACTGCATCCCCAGTGGTGCCAGTGCACTCTCTGGACTCACTGCACTGCATCCCCAGTGCTGACAGTGCACTCTCTGGACTCACTGCACTGCATCCCCAGTGGTGCCAGTGCACTCTCTGGACTCACTGCAGTGCATCCCCAGTAGTGCCAGTGCACTCTGTGGACTCACTGCGCTGCATCCCCAGTGGTACCAGTGCACTCTGTGGACTCACTGCACTGCATCCCCAGTGGTGCCAGTGCACTCTCTGCACTCATTGCACTGCATCCCCAGTGTTGCCAGTGCACTATCTGGACTCATTGCAGTGCATCCCCAGTGGTGCCAGTGCACTCTCTGAGTCACTGCACTGCATTCCCAGTGGTGCCAGTGCACTCTCTGGACTCACTGCAGTGCATCCCAAGTGGTGCCAGTGCACTCTCTGGACTCACTGCACTGCAACCCCAGTGGTGCCAGTGTACTCTCTGGACTCACCGCACTGCATCCCCAGTGGTGCCAGTGCACTCTCTGGACTCACTGCACTGCATCCCCAAGGTGCCAGTGCACTCTCTGGACTCAACTGCACTGCATCCCCAGTGGTGCCCGTGCACTCTCTGGACTCACTGCAGTGCATCCCCAGTGGTGCCAGTGCACTCTCTGGACTCACTGCATTGCATCCCCAGTGGTGCCAGTGCACTCTCTGCACTCACTGCACTGCATCCCCAGTGGTGCCAGTGCAATCTCAGGACTCACTGCAGTGCAGCTCCAGTTGGTGCCAGTGCACTCTCTGGACTCACTGCACTGCATCCCCACTGGTGCCAGTCCACTCTCTGGACTCACTGCACTGCATCCCCAGTGGTGCCAGTGCACTCTCTGGACTCACTGCAGTGCATCCCCAGTAGTGCCAGTGCACTCTGTGGACTCACTGCGCTGCATCCCCAGTGGTGCCAGTGCACTCTCTCGACTCACTGCACTGCATCCCCAGTGGTGCCAGTGCACTCTCTGCACTCATTGCACTGCATCCCCAGTGGTGCCAGTGCACTATCTGGACTCATTGCAGTGCATCCCCAGTGCTGCCAGTGCACTCTCTGAATCACTGCACTGCATTCCCAGTGGTGCCAGTGCACTCTCTGGACTCACTGCAGTGCATCCCAAGTGGTGCCAGTGCACTCTCTGGACTCACTGCACTGCAACCCCAGTGGTGCCAGTGCACTCTCTGGACTCACCGCACTGCATCCCCAGTGGTGCCAGTGCACTCTCTGGACTCACTGCACTGCATCCCCAAGGTGCCAGTGCACTCTCTGGACTCAACTGCACTGCATCCCCAGTGGTGCCCCTGCACTCTCTGGACTCACTGCAGTGCATGCCCAGTGGTGCCAGTGCACTCTCTGGACTCACTGCATTGCATCCCCAGTGGTGCCAGTGCACTCTCTGCACTCACTGCACTGCATCCCCAGTGGTGCCTCTGCACTCTCTGGACTCACTGCACTGCATCCCCAGTGGTGCCTGTGCAGTCTCTGGACTCACTACAGTTCATCCCCAGTGGAGCCAGTGCACTCTCTGGACTCACTGCACTCCATCCCCACTGGTGCCAGTGCACTCTCTGGACTCACTGCACTGCATCCCCACTGGTGCCAGTCCACTCTCTGGACTCACTGCACTGCATCCCCAGTGGTGCCAGTGCACTCTCTGCACTCATGCACTGCATACCCAGTGGTGCCAGTGCACTCTTTGGACTCACTGTACTGCATCCCCAGTGGTGCCAGTGCACTCTCTGGACTCACTGCACTGCATCCCCAGTGGTGCCAGTGTAGTCCCTGGACTCACTGTAGTGCATCCCCAGTGGTGCCAGTGCAATCTCAGGACTCACTGCAGTGCAGCTCCAGTTGGTGCCAGTGCAGTCTCTGGACTCACTGCACTGCATCCCCACTGGTGCCAGTGCACTCTCTGGACTCACTGCAGTGCATCCCCAGTGGTGCCAGTGCACTCTCTGGAGTCACTGCAGTGTATCCCCAGTGGTGCCAGTGCACTCTCTGGACTCACTGAACTGCATCCCCAGTGGTGCCAGAGCACTCTCTGGACTCACTGCAGTGCATCCCCAGTGCTGCCAGTGCACTCTCTGCACTCAGTGCACTGCATCCCCAGTTGTGCCAGTGCACTCTCTGGAGTCACAGCACTGCATCAACAGTGGTGCCTCTGCACTCTCTGGAGTCACTGCACTGCATCCCCAGTGGTGCCAGTGCACTCTCTGGACTCACTGCAGTCCATCCCCAGTGGTGCCAGTGCACTCTCTGGACTCACTGCAGTGCATCCCCAGTAGTGCCAGTGCACTCTCTGGAGTCACTGCACTGCATCCCCAGTGGTGCCAGTGCACTCTCTGCCCTCACTGCAGTGCATCCCCAGTGGTGCCAGTGCACTCTCTGGAGTCACTGCACTGCATCCCCAGTGGTGCCAGTGCACTCTCTGGACTCACTGCATTGCATCCCCAGTGGTACCAGTGCACTCTCTGGACTCACTGCACTGCATCCCCAGTGGTGCCACTGCCCTCTCTGGACTCACTGCACTGCATCCCCAGTGGTGCCAGTGCACTCTCCGGACTCACTGCAGTGCATCCGCAGTGGTGCCAGTGCACTCCTTCGAGTCACTGCAGTGCATCCCCAGTGGTGCCAGTGCACTCTCTGGACTCACTGCAGTGCATCCCCAGTGGTGCCAGTGCACTCTCTGGACTCACTGCACTGCATCCCCAGTGGTGCCAGTGCACTCTCCGGAATCACTGCACTGCATCACCAGTGGAGTCAGTGCACTCTCTGGACTCACTGCAGTGCATCCCCAGTGGTGCCCGTGCACTCTCTGGACTCACTGCAGTGCATCCCCAGTGGTGCCAGTGCACTCTCTGGACTCACTGCAGTGCATCCCCAGTGGTGCCAGTGCACTCTCTGGACTCACTGTACTGCATCCCCAGTGGTGCCAGTGCACTCTCTGGACTCACTGCACTGCATCCCCAGTGGTGCCAGTGTAGTCTCTGGACTCACTGTAGTTCATCCCCAGTGGTGCCAGTGCAATCTCAGGACTCACTGCAGTGCAGCTCCAGTTGGTGCCAGTGCAGTCTCTGGACTCACTGCAGTGCATTCCCAGTGCTGCCAGTGCACTCTCTGGACTCACTGCACTGCATCACCAGTGGTGCCAGTGCACTCTCTGGACTCAGTGCACTGCATCCCCAGTGGTGCCAGTGCACTCTCTGGACTCACTGCACTGCATCCCCAGTGGTGCCAGTGCACTCTCTGGACTCACTGCATTGCATCCCCAGTGGTGCCAGTGCACTCTCTGGACTCACTGCACTGCATCCCCAGTGGTGCCACTGCACTCTCTGGACTCACTGCACTGCATCCCCAGGGGTGCCAGTGCACTCTCTGCACTCACTGCAGTGCAACCCCAGTGGTGCCAGTGCACTCTTTCGAGTCACTGCAGTTCATCCCCAGTGGTGCCAGTGCACTCTCTGGACTCACTGCACTGCATCACCAGTGGTGCCAGTGCACTCTCTGGACTCACTGCAGTGCATCCCCAGTGGTGCCAGTGCACTCTCTGGACTCACTGCAGTGCATCCCCAGTGGTGCCAGTGCACTCTCTGGACTCACAGCACTGCATCCCCAGTGGTGCCAGTGCACTCTCTGGAGTCACAGCACTGCATCCCCAGTGGTGCCTCTGCACTCTCTGGAGTCACTGCAGTTCATCCCCAGTGGTGCCAGTGCACTCTCTGGGCTCACTGCAGTGCATCCCAAGTGCTGCCAGTGCACTCTCTGGACTCACTGCAGTGCACCCCCAGTGGTGCTAGTGCACTCTCCGGAATCACTGCAGTGCATCCCCAGTGGTGCCAGTGCACTCTCTGGACTCACTGCGCTGCATCCACAGTGGTGCCAGTGCACTCTCTGGACTCACTGCATTGCATCCCCAGTGGTGCCAGTGCACTCTCTGGACTCACTGCACTGCATCCCCAGTGGTGCCAGGGCACTCTCTGGACTCACTGCACTGCATCCCCAGTGGTGCCAGTGCACTCTCTGCCCTCACTGCAGTGCATCCCCAGTGGTGCCGGTGCACTCTCTGCACTCACTGCAGTGCATCCCCAGTGGTGCCAGTGCAATCTCTGGGCTCACCGGGGTGCATCCCCAGTGGTGCCAGTGCACTCTCTGGACTCACTGCAGTGCACCCCCACTGGTGCCAGTGCACTCTCTGGACTCACTGCACTGCATCCCCAGTGGTGCCAGTGCACTCTCTGGACTCACTGCACTGCATCCCCAAGGTGCCAGTGCACTCTCTGGACTCAACTGCACTGCATCCCCAGTGCTGCCAGTGCACTCTCTGGACTCACTGCAGTGCATCCCCAGTGGTGCCAGTGCACTCTCTGGACTCACTGCAGTGCATCCCCAGTGGTGCCAGTGCACTCTCTGGACTCACTGCACTTCATCCCCAGTGGTGCCAGTGCACTCTCTGGACTCACTGCACTGCATCCCCAGTGGTGCCAGTGCACTCTCTGGACTCACTGCACTGCATCCCCAGTGGTGTCACTGCACTCTCTGGACTCACTGCACTGCATCACCATTGGTGCCAGGGCACTCTCCGGACTCACTGCAGTGCATCCGCAGTGGAGCCAGTGCACTCTTTCGAGTCACTGCAGTGCATCCCCAGTGGTGCCAGTGCACTCTCTGGACTCACTGCACTGCATCCCCAGTGGTGCCAGTGCACTCTCTGGACTCACTGCACTGCATCCCCAGTGGTGCCAGTGCACTCTCTGGACTCACTGCATTGCATCCCCAGTGGTGCCAGTGCACTCTCTGGACTCACTGCACTGCACCCCCAGTGGTGCCACTGCACTCTCTGGACTCACTGCACTGCATCACCATTGGTGCCAGTGCACTCTCCGGACTCACTGCACTGCATCCGCAGTGGTGTCAGTGCACTCTTTCGAGTCACTGCAGTGCATCCCCAGTGGTGCCAGTGCACTCTCTGGACTCACTGCAGTGCATCCCCAGTGGTGCCAGTGCACTCTCTGCACTCACTGCACTGTATCAGCAGTGGTGCCAGTGCACTCTCTGGACTCACTGCAGTGCATCCCCAGTGGTGCCAGTGCACTCTCTGGACTCACTGCACTGCATCCCCAGTGGTGCCAGTGCACTCTCTGGAGTCGCAGCACTGCATTCCCAGTGGTGCCAGTTCACTCTCTGGACTCACTGCAGTGCATCCCCAGTGCTGCCAGTGCACTCTCTGGACTCACTGCAGTGCATCCCCAGTGGTGCCAGTGCACTCTCTGGACTCATTGCAGTGCATCCCCAGTGGTGCCAGTGCACTCTCTGGACTCACTGCACTGCATCCCCAGTGGTGCCAGTGCACTCTCTGGACTCACTGCACTGCATCCCCAGTGCTGACAGTGCACTCTCTGGACTCACTGCACTGCATCCCCAGTGGTGCCAGTGCACTCTCTGGACTCACTGCAGTGCATCCCCAGTAGTGCCAGTGCACTCTGTGGACTCACTGCGCTGCATCCCCAGTGGTGCCAGTGCACTCTGTGGACTCACTGCACTGCATCCCCAGTGGTGCCAGTGCACTCTCTGCACTCATTGCACTGCATCCCCAGTGTTGCCAGTGCACTATCTGGACTCATTGCAGTGCATCCCCAGTGGTGCCAGTGCACTCTCTGAGTCACTGCACTGCATTCCCAGTGGTGCCAGTGCACTCTCTGGACTCACTGCAGTGCATCCCAAGTGGTGCCAGTGCACTCTCTGGACTCACTGCACTGCAACCCCAGTGGTGCCAGTGTACTCTCTGGACTCACCGCACTGCATCCCCAGTGGTGCCAGTGCACTCTCTGGACTCACTGCACTGCATCCCCAAGGTGCCAGTGCACTCTCTGGACTCAACTGCACTGCATCCCCAGTGGTGCCCGTGCACTCTCTGGACTCACTGCAGTGCATCCCCAGTGGTGCCAGTGCACTCTCTGGACTCACTGCATTGCATCCCCAGTGGTGCCAGTGCACTCTCTGCACTCACTGCACTGCATCCCCAGTGGTGCCAGTGCACTCTCTGGACTCACTGCACTGCATCCCCAGTGGTGCCTGTGCAGTCTCTGGACTCACTACAGTTCATCCCCAGTGGAGCCAGTGCACTCTCTGGACTCACTGCACTCCATCCCCACTGGTGCCAGTGCACTCTCTGGACTCACTGCACTGCATCCCCACTGGTGCCAGTCCACTCTCTGGACTCACTGCACTGCATCCCCAGTGGTGCCAGTGCACTCTCTGCACTCATGCACTGCATGCCCAGTGGTGCCAGTGCACTCTTTGGACTCACTGTACTGCATCCCCAGTGGTGCCAGGGCACTCTCTGGACTCACTGCACTGCATCCCCAGTGGTGCCAGTGCACTCTCTGCCCTCACTGCAGTGCATCTCCAGTGGTGCCGGTGCACTCTCTGCACTCACTGCAGTGCATCCCCAGTGGTGCCAGTGCAATCTCTGGGCTCACCGGGGTGCATCCCCAGTGGTGCCAGTGCACTCTCTGGACTCACTGCAGTGCACCCCCACTGGTGCCAGTGCACTCTCTGGACTCACTGCACTGCATCCCCAGTGGTGCCAGTGCACTCTCTGGACTCACTGCACTGCATCCCCAAGGTGCCAGTGCACTCTCTGGACTCAACTGCACTGCATCCCCAGTGCTGCCAGTGCACTCTCTGGACTCACTGCAGTGCATCCCCAGTGGTGCCAGTGCACTCTCTGGACTCACAGCAGTGCATCCCCAGTGGTGCCAGTGCACTCTCTGGACTCACTGCACTTCATCCCCAGTGGTGCCAGTGCACTCTCTGGACTCACTGCACTGCATCCCCAGTAGTGCCAGTGCACTCTCTGGACTCACTGCACTGCATCCCCAGTGGTGTCACTGCACTCTCTGGACTCACTGCACTGCATCACCATTGGTGCCAGGGCACTCTCTGGACTCACTGCAGTGCATCCGCAGTGGAGCCAGTGCACTCTTTCGAGTCACTGCAGTGCATCCCCAGTGGTGCCAGTGCACTCTCTGGACTCACTGCACTGCATCCCCAGTGGTGCCAGTGCACTCTCTGGAATCACTGCAGTGCATCCCCAGTGGTGCCAGTGCACTCTCTGGACTCACTGCACTGCATCCCCAGTGGTGCCAGTGCACTCTCTGGACTCACTGCATTGCATCCCCAGTGGTGCCAGTGCACTCTCTGGACTCACTGCACTGCATCACCATTGGTGCCAGTGCACTCTCCGGACTCACTGCAGTGCATCCGCAGTGGTGCCAGTGCACTCTTTTGAGTCACTGCAGTGCATCCCCAGTGGTGCCAGTGCACTCTCTGGACTCACTGCAGTGCATCCCCAGTGGTGCCAGTGCACTCTCTGCACTCACTGCACTGTATCAGCAGTGGTGCCAGTGCACTCTCTGGATTCACTGCAGTGCATCCCCAGTGGTGCCAGTGCACTCTCTGGACTCACTGCACTGCATCCCCAGTGGTGCCAGTGCACTCTCTGGACTCACTGCACTGCATCCCCAGTGGTGCCAGTGCACTCTCTGGACTCACTGCACTGCATCCCCAGTGCTGACAGTGCACTCTCTGGACTCACTGCACTGCATCCCCAGTGCTGACAGTGCACTCTCTGGACTCACTGCAGTGCATCCCCAGTGGTGCCAGTGCACTCTCTGGACTCACTGCACTGCATCCCCAGTGGTGCCAGTGCACTCTCCGGACTCACTGCACTGCATCACCTGTGGTGCCAGTGCACTCTCTGGACTCACTGCAGTGCATCCCCAGTGGTGCCAGTGCACTCTCTGCACTCACTGCACTGCATCCCCAGTGGTGCCAGTGCACTCTCTGCACTCACTGCACTGCATCCCCGGTGTCCCAGAGCACTCTCTGGACTCACCGAGGTGCATCCCCAGTGGTGCCAGTGCACTCTCTGGACTCACCGCACTGCATCACCAGTGGTGCCAGTGCACTCTCTGGACTCACTGCAGTGCAGCCCCTGAGGTGCCAGTGTACTCTCTGGATCACTGCACTGCATCACCATTGGTGCCAGGGCACTCTCCGGACTCACTGCAGTGCATCCCCAGTGGTGCCAGTGCACTCTTTCGAGTCACTGCACTGCATCCCCAGTGGTGCCAGTGCATTCTCTGGACTCACTGCAGTGCATCCCCATTGGTGCCAGTGCAGTCTCTGGAGTCACTGCAGTGCATCCCCAGTGGTGCCAGTGCACTCTCTGGACTCACTGCACTGCATCCCCAGTGCTGACAGTGCACTCTCTGGACTCACTGCACTGCATCCCCAGTGGTGCCAGTGCACTCTCTGGACTCACTGCATTGCATCCCCAGTGGTGCCAGTGCACTCTCTGGACTCACTGCACTGCATCCCCAGTGGTGCCACTGCACTCTCTGGACTCACTGCACTGCATCACCATTGGTGCCAGGGCACTCTCCGGACTCACTGCAGTGCATCCCCAGTGGTGCCAGTGCACTCTTTCGAGTCACTGCAGTTCATCCCCAGTGGTGCCAGTGCACTCTCTGGACTCACTGCAGTTCATCCCCAGTGGTGCCAGTGCACTCTCTGGACTCACTGCAGTGCATCCCCAGTGCTGCCAGTGCACTCTCTGGACTCAGTGCAGTGCATCCCCAGTGGTGCCAGTGCACTCTCTGGAGTCACTGCAGTGCATCCCCAGTGGTGCCAGTGCACTCTCTGGAGTCACTGCACTGCATCCCCAGTGGTGCCAGTGCACTCTCTGGACTCACTGCAGTGCATCCCCAGTGGTGCCAGTGCACTCTCTGGACTCACTGCAGTGCATCCCCAGTGATGCCAGTGCACTCTCTGGGCTCACTGCAGTGCATCCCAAGTGCTGCCAGTGCACTCTCTGGACTCACTGCAGTGCACCCCCAGTGGTGCTAGTGCACTCTCCGGAATCACTGCAGTGCATCCCCAGTGGTGCCAGTGCACTCTCTGGACTCACTGCGCTGCATCCACAGTGGTGCCAGTGCACTCTCTGGACTCACTGCATTGCATCCCCAGTGGTGCCAGTGCACTCTCTGGACTCACTGCACTGCATCCCCAGTGGTGCCAGGGCACTCTCTGGACTCAATGCAGTGCATCCCCAGTGGTGCCAGTGCACTCTCTGCCCTCACTGCAGTGCATCACCAGTGGTGCCGGTGCACTCTCTGCACTCACTGCAGTGCATCCCCAGTGGTGCCAGTGCAATCTCTGGGCTCACCGGGGTGCATCCCCAGTGGTGCCAGTGCACTCTCTGGACTCACTGCAGTGCACCCCCAGTGCTGCCAGTGCACTCTCTGGACTCACTGCACTGCATCCCCAGTGGTGCCAGTGCACTCTCTGGACTCACTGCACTGCATCCCCAAGGTGCCAGTGCACTCTCTGGACTCAACTGCACTGCATCCCCAGTGCTGCCAGTGCACTCTCTGGACTCACTGCAGTGCATCCCCAGTGGTGCCAGTGCACTCTCTGGACTCACTGCAGTGCATCCCCAGTGGTGCCAGTGCACTCTCTGGACTCACTGCACTTCATCCCCAGTGGTGCCAGTGCACTCTCTGGACTCACTGCACTGCATCCCCAGTGGTGCCAGTGCACTCTCTGGACTCACTGCACTGCATCCCCAGTGGTGTCACTGCACTCTCTGGACTCACTGCACTGCATCACCATTGGTGCCAGGGCACTCTCCGGACTCACTGCAGTGCATCCGCAGTGGAGCCAGTGCACTCTTTCGAGTCACTGCAGTGCATCCCCAGTGGTGCCAGTGCACTCTCTGGACTCACTGCACTGCATCCCCAGTGGTGCCAGTGCACTCTCTGGAATCACTGCAGTGCATCCCCAGTGGTGCCAGTGCACTCTCTGGACTCACTGCACTGCATCCCCAGTGGTGCCAGTGCACTCTCTGGACTCACTGCATTGCATCCCCAGTGGTGCCAGTGCACTCTCTGGACTCACTGCACTGCATCCCCAGTGGTGCCACTGCACTCTCTGGACTCACTGCACTGCATCACCATTGGTGCCAGTGCACTCTCCGGACTCACTGCAGTGAATCCGCAGTGGTGCCAGTGCACTCTTTTGAGTCACTGCAGTGCATCCCCAGTGGTGCCAGTGCACTCTCTGGACTCACTGCAGTGCATCCCCAGTGGTGCCAGTGCACTCTCTGCACTCACTGCACTGTATCACCAGTGGTGCCAGTGCACTCTCTGGACTCACTGCAGTGCATCCCCAGTGGTGCCAGTGCACTCTCTGGACTCACTGCACTGCATCCCCAGTGGTGCCAGTGCACTCTCTGGAGTCGCAGCACTGCATCAACTGTGGTGCCTCTGCACTCTCTGGAGTCACTGCACTGCATCCCCAGTGCTGCCAGTGCACTCTCTGGACTCACTGCAGTGCATCCCCAGTGGTGCCAGTGCACTCTCTGGACTCATTGCAGTGCATCCCCAGTGGTGCCAGTGCACTCTCTGGACTCACTGCACTGCATCCCCAGTGGTGCCAGTGCACTCTCTGGACTCACTGCACTGCATCCCCAGTGCTGACAGTGCACTCTCTGGACTCACTGCACTGCATCCCCAGTGCTGACAGTGCACTCTCTGGACTCACTGCACTGCATCCCCAGTGGTGCCAGTGCACTCTCTGGACTCACTGCACTGCATCCCCAGTGGTGCCAGTGCACTCTCCGGACTCACTGCACTGCATCACCTGTGGTGCCAGTGCACTCTCTGGACTCACTGCAGTGCATCCCCAGTGGTGCCAGTGCACTCTCTGCACTCACTGCACTGCATCCCCAGTGGTGCCAGTGCACTCTCTGCACTCACTGCACTGCATCCCCGGTGTCCCAGAGCACTCTCTGGACTCACCGAGGTGCATCCCCAGTGGTGCCAGTGCACTCTCTGGACTCACCGCACTGCATCACCAGTGGTGCCAGTGCACTCTCTGGACTCACTGCAGTGCAGCCCCTGAGGTGCCAGTGTACTCTCTGGATCACTGCACTGCATCACCATTGGTGCCAGGGCACTCTCCGGACTCACTGCAGTGCATCCCCAGTGGTGCCAGTGCACTCTTTCGAGTCACTGCACTGCATCCCCAGTGGTGCCAGTGCATTCTCTGGACTCACTGCAGTGCATCCCCAGTGGTGCCAGTGCACTCTCTGGACTCACTGCACTGCATCCCCAGTGGTGCCACTGCACTCTCTGGACTCACTGCACTGCATCACCATTGGTGCCAGGGCACTCTCCGGACTCACTGCAGTGCATCCGCAGTGGTGCCAGTGCACTCTTTCGAGTCACTGCAGTTCATCCCCAGTGGTGCCAGTGCACTCTCTGGACTCACTGCAGTTCATCCCCAGTGGTGCCAGTGCACTCTCTGGACTCACTGCAGTGCATCCCCAGTGCTGCCAGTGCACTCTCTGGACTCAGTGCAGTGCATCCCCAGTGGTGCCAGTGCACCCTCTGGAGTCACTGCAGTGCATCCCCAGTGGTGCCAGTGCACTCTCTGGAGTCACTGCACTGCATCCCCAGTGGTGCCAGTGCACTCTCTGGACTCACTGCATTGCATCCCCAGTGGTGCCAGTGCACTCTCTGGACTCACTGCAGTGCATCCCCAGTGGTGCCAGTGCACTCTCTGGGCTCAGTGCAGTGCATCCCAAGTGCTGCCAGTGCACTCTCTGGACTCACTGCAGTGCACCCCCAGTGGTGCTAGTGCACTCTCCG
The DNA here is from genome assembly GCF_964211835.1 of Anser anser. Classification (NCBI taxonomy): domain Eukaryota; kingdom Metazoa; phylum Chordata; class Aves; order Anseriformes; family Anatidae; genus Anser; species Anser anser. The sequence continues at coordinate 46,383 of NW_028154169.1, forward strand.
GAATCACTGCAGTGCATCCCCAGTGGTGCCAGTGCACTCTCTGGACTCACTGCGCTGCATCCACAGTGGTGCCAGTGCACTCTCTGGACTCACTGCATTGCATCCCCAGTGGTGCCAGTGCACTCTCTGGACTCACTGCACTGCATCCCCAGTGGTGCCAGGGCACTCTCTGGACTCAATGCAGTGCATCCCCAGTGGTGCCAGTGCACTCTCTGCCCTCACTGCAGTGCATCACCAGTGGTGCCGGTGCACTCTCTGCACTCACTGCAGTGCATCCCCAGTGGTGCCAGTGCAATCTCTGGGCTCACCGGGGTGCATCCCCAGTGGTGCCAGTGCACTCTCTGGACTCACTGCAGTGCACCCCCAGTGCTGCCAGTGCACTCTCTGGACTCACTGCACTGCATCCCCAGTGGTGCCAGTGCACTCTCTGGACTCACTGCACTGCATCCCCAAGGTGCCAGTGCACTCTCTGGACTCAACTGCACTGCATCCCCAGTGCTGCCAGTGCACTCTCTGGACTCACTGCAGTGCATCCCCAGTGGTGCCAGTGCACTCTCTGGACTCACTGCAGTGCATCCCCAGTGGTGCCAGTGCACTCTCTGGACTCACTGCACTTCATCCCCAGTGGTGCCAGTGCACTCTCTGGACTCACTGCACTGCATCCCCAGTGGTGTCACTGCACTCTCTGGACTCACTGCACTGCATCACCATTGGTGCCAGGGCACTCTCCGGACTCACTGCAGTGCATCCGCAGTGGAGCCAGTGCACTCTTTCGAGTCACTGCAGTGCATCCCCAGTGGTGCCAGTGCACTCTCTGGACTCACTGCACTGCATCCCCAGTGGTGCCAGTGCACTCTCTGGAATCACTGCAGTGCATCCCCAGTGGTGCCAGTGCACTCTCTGGACTCACTGCACTGCATCCCCAGTGGTGCCAGTGCACTCTCTGGACTCACTGCATTGCATCCCCAGTGGTGCCAGTGCACTCTCTGGACTCACTGCACTGCATCCCCAGTGGTGCCACTGCACTCTCTGGACTCACTGCACTGCATCACCTATGGTGCCAGTGCACTCTCCGGACTCACTGCAGTGCATCCGCAGTGGTGCCAGTGCACTCTTTTGAGTCACTGCAGTGCATCCCCAGTGGTGCCAGTGCACTCTCTGGACTCACTGCAGTGCATCCCCAGTGGTGCCAGTGCACTCTCTGCACTCACTGCACTGTATCACCAGTGGTGCCAGTGCACTCTCTGGACTCACTGCAGTGCATCCCCAGTGGTGCCAGTGCACTCTCTGGACTCACTGCACTGCATCCCCAGTGGTGCCAGTGCACTCTCTGGAGTCGCAGCACTGCATCAACTGTGGTGCCTCTGCACTCTCTGGAGTCACTGCACTGCATCCCCAGTGCTGCCAGTGCACTCTCTGGACTCACTGCAGTGCATCCCCAGTGGTGCCAGTGCACTCTCTGGACTCACTGCAGTGCATCCCCAGTGGTGCCAGTGCACTCTCTGGACTCACTGCACTGCATCCCCAGTGGTGCCAGTGCACTCTCTGGACTCACTGCACTGCATCCCCAGTGCTGACAGTGCACTCTCTGGACTCACTGCACTGCATCCCCAGTGCTGACAGTGCACTCTCTGGACTCACTGCAGTGCATCCCCAGTGGTGCCAGTGCACTCTCTGGACTCACTGCACTGCATCCCCAGTGGTGCCAGTGCACTCTCCGGACTCACTGCACTGCATCACCTGTGGTGCCAGTGCACTCTCTGGACTCACTGCAGTGCATCCCCAGTGGTGCCAGTGCACTCTCTGCACTCACTGCACTGCATCCCCAGTGGTGCCAGTGCACTCTCTGCACTCACTGCACTGCATCCCCGGTGTCCCAGAGCACTCTCTGGACTCACCGAGGTGCATCCCCAGTGGTGCCAGTGCACTCTCTGGACTCACCGCACTGCATCACCAGTGGTGCCAGTGCACTCTCTGGACTCACTGCAGTGCAGCCCCTGAGGTGCCAGTGTACTCTCTGGATCACTGCACTGCATCACCATTGGTGCCAGGGCACTCTCCGGACTCACTGCAGTGCATCCCCAGTGGTGCCAGTGCACTCTTTCGAGTCACTGCACTGCATCCCCAGTGGTGCCAGTGCATTCTCTGGACTCACTGCAGTGCATCCCCAGTGGTGCCAGTGCACTCTCTGGACTCACTGCACTGCATCCCCAGTGGTGCCAGTGCACTCTCTGGACTCACTGCACTGCATCCCCAGTGCTGACAGTGCACTCTCTGGACTCACTGCACTGCATCCCCAGTGGTGCCAGTGCACTCTCTGGACTCACTGCAGTGCATCTCCTTTTGCGCCAGTGCACTCTCTGGACTCACTGCACTGCATCCCCAGTGGTGCCAGTGCACTCTCTGGAGTCACTGCACTGCATCCCCAGTGGTGCCAGTGCACTCTCTGGACTCACTGCAGTGCATCCCCAGTGGTGCCAGTGCACTCTCTGGACTCACTGCACTGCATCCCCAGTGCTGACAGTGCACTCTCTGGACTCACTGCACTGCATCCCCAGTGGTGGCAGTGTACTCTCTGGACTCACTGCACTGCATCCCCAGTGGAGACAGTGCACTCTCTGTAGTCACTGCGCTGCATCCCCAGTGGTTCCAGGGCACTCTCTCGACTCACAGCACTGCAACTCCAGTGGTGCCAGTGCACTCTCTGGAGTCACTGCGCTGCATCCCCAGTGGTGCCAGTGCCCTCTGTGGACTCACTGCACTACATCCCCTGTGGGGCCAGTGCACTCTCTGGACTCACTGCAGTGCATCCCCAGTGGTGCCAGTGCACTCTCTGGACTCACTGCACTGCATCCCCAGTGGTGCGAGTGCACTCTCTGGACTCACCGGGGTGCATCCCCAGTGGTGCCAGTGCACTCTCTGGACTCACTGCTGTGCATCCCCAGTGGTGCCAGTGTACTCTGTGGACTCACTGCAGTGCATCCCCAGTGTTGCCAGTGCACTCTCTGGAGTCACTGCACTGCATCCCCAGTGGTGCCAGTGCACTCTCTGGACTCAGTGCACTGCATCCCCAGTGGTGCCAGTGCACTCTCTGGACTCACTGCAGTGCATCCCCAGTGGCGCCAGTGCACTCTCTGGACTCACTGCACTGCATCCCATTGGTGCTAGTGCACTCTCTGGACTCACTGCACTGCATCCCCAGTGGTGCCAGTGCACTCTCTGGACTCACTGCACTGCATCCCCAGTGGTGCCAGTGCACTCTCTGGACTCACTGCAGTGCATCCCCAGTGGTGCCAGTGCACTCTCTGGACTCACTGCAGTGCTTCCGCACTGGTGCCAGTGCACTCTCTGCACTCACTGCACTGCATCAACAGTGGTGCCTCTGCACTCTCTGGAGTCACTGCACTGCATCCCCAGTGGTGCCAGTGCACTCTCTGGACTCACTGTAGTGCATCCCCAGTGGTGCCAGTGCACTCTCTGGACTCACTGCACTGCATCCCCAGTGGTGCCAGTGCACTCTCTGGACTCACTGCAGTGCATCTCTTGTGGTGCCTTTGCACTCTCAGGACTCACTGCACTGCATCCACAGTGGTGCAAGTGCACTCTCTGGACTCACTGCAGTGCATCACCAGTGGTGCCAGTTCACTCTCTGGCGTCACTGTACTGCATCCCCAGTGGTGCCAGTGCACTCTCTGGACTCACTGCACTGCATCCCCAGTGGAGCCAGTGCACTCTCTGAGCTCACTGCAGTGCATCCCCAGTGGTGCCAGTGCACTCTCTGGACTCACTGCACGGCATCCCCAGTGGTGCCAGTGCACTCTCTGGACTCACTGCACTGCATCCCCAGTGGTGCCAGTGCACTCTCTGCACTCACTGCACTGCATCCCCAGTGGTGCCAGTGTAGTCTCTGGACTCACAGCAGTGCATCTCCAGTGGTGCCAGTGCAACTACTGGACTCACTGCAGTGTAGCTCAGTGGTGCCAGTGCACTCTCTGGACTCACTGCACTGCATCCCCAGTGGTGCCAGTGCACTCTCTGGACTCACTGCACTGCATCCCCAGTGGTGCCAGTGCACTCTCTGGACTCACTGCAGTGTATCGCCATTGGAGCCGGTGCACTCTCTGGACTCACTAAACTGCATCCCCAGTGGTGCCAGAGAACTCTCTGGTCTCACTGCAGTGCATCCCCAGTGGTGCCAGTGCACTCTCTGGACTAACTGCATCCCCAGTGGTGCCAGGGCACTCTCTGGACTCACAGCACTGCATCCCCATTGGTGCCAGTGCACTCTCTGGACTCACTGCACTAAAACCCCAGTGGTGCCAGTGCAGTCTCTGGACTCACTGCTCTGCATCCCCATTGGTGCCAGTGCACTCTCTGGACTCACTGCACTAAAACCCCAGTGGTGCCAGTGCACTCTCTGGACTCACCGGGGTGCATCCCCAGTGGTGCCAATGCACTCTCTGGACTCACTGCACTGCATCCCCTGTGGTGCCAGTACACTCTCTGGACTCACTGCAGTGCATCCCCAGTGGTGCCAGTGTACTCTCTGGACTCACTGCACTGCATCACCAGCGGTGCCAGTGCACTCTCTGGACTCACTGCAGTGCATCCCCAGTGGTGCTAGTGCACTTTCTGGAGTCACTGCAGTGCATCCCCTGTTGTGCCAGTGCACTCTCTGCACTCACTGCACTGCATCCCCAGAAGTGCCAGTGCACTCACTGGACTCACTGCACTGCATCCCCAGTGGTTCCATTGCACTCTCTGGACTCACTGCATTGGATCCCCAGTGGTGTCAGTGCACTCTCTGGACTCAGTGCAGTGCATCCCCAGTGGTGCCAGTGCACTCTCTGGACTCACTGCAGTGCTTCCCCACTGGTGCCAGTGCACTCTCTGGACTCACTGCACTGCATCCCCAGTGGTGCCAGTGCACTCTCTGGACTCACTGCACTGCATCACCAGTGGTGCCAGAGCACTCTCTGCACTCACTGCACTGCATCCCCAGTGGAGCCAGTGCACTCTCTGGACTCACTGCACTGCATTTCCATTGGTGCCAGTGCACTCTATGGACTCACTGCACTGCATCCCCAGTGGTGCCAGTGCACTCTCTGGACCCTTGCAGTGCATCCCCACTGGTGCCAGTGCACTCTCTGGACTCACTGCACTGCATCCCCAATGGTGCCAGTGCACTCTCTGTAGTCACTGCACTGCGTCCCCAGTGGTGCCAGTGCACTCTCTGGACTCACTGCAGTGCATCCCCAGTGGTGCCAGTGCACTCTCTGGACTCACTGCACTGCATCCCCAGTGCTGACAGTGAACTCTCTAGACTCACTGCACTGCATCACCAGTGGTGGCAGTGTACTCTCTGGACTCACTGCACTGCATCCCCAGTGGAGACAGTGCACTCTCTGTAGTCACTGCGCTGCATCCCCAGTGGTTCCAGGGCACTCTCTCGACTCACAGCACTGCAACTCCAGTAGTGCCAGTGCACTCTCTGGAGTCACTGCGCTGCATCCCCAGTGGTGCCAGTGCCCTCTGTGGACTCACTGCACTACATCCCCTGTGGGGCCAGTGCACTCTCTGGACTCACTGCAGTGCATCCCCAGTGGTGCGAGTGCACTCTCTGGACTCACCGGGGTGCATCCCCAGTGGTGCCAGTGCACTCTCTGGACTCACCGGGGTGCATCCCCAGTGGTGCCAGTGCACTCTCTGGACTCAATGCAGTGCATCCCCAGTGGTGCCAGTGTACTCTGTGGACTCACTGCAGTGCATCCCCAGTGTTGCCAGTGCACTCTCTGGAGTCACTGCACTGCATCCCCAGTGGTGCCAGTGCACTCTCTGGACTCACTGCACTGCATCCCCAGTGGTGCCAGTGCACTCTCTGGACTCACTGCAGTGCATCCCCAATGGCGCCAGTGCACTCTCTGGACTCACTGCACTGCATCCCATTGGTGCTAGTGCACTCTCTGGACTCACTGCACTGCATCCCCAGTGGTGCCATTGCACTCTCTGGACTCACTGCAGTGCATCCCCAGTGGTGCCAGTGCACTCTCTGGACTCACTGCAGTGCATCCCCAGTGGTGCCAGTGCACTCTCTGGACTCACTGCAGTGCTTCCGCACTGGTGCCAGTGCACTCTCTGCACTCACTGCACTGCATCAACAGTGGTGCCTCTGCACTCTCTGGAGTCACTGCACTGCATCCCCAGTGGTGCCAGTGCACTCTCTGGACTCACTGCACTGCATCCCCAGTGGTGCCAGTGCACTCTCTGGACTCACTGCACTGCATCCCCAGTGGTGCCAGTGCACTCTCTGGACTCACTGCAGTGCATCCCTTGTGGTGCCTTTGCACTCTCAGGACTCACTGCACTGCATCCCCAGTGGTGCCAGTGCACTCTCTGGACTCACTGCACTGCATCCCCAATGGTGCCAGGGCACTCTCTGGACTCTCTGCACTGCATCCCCAGTGGTGCCAGTGCACTCTCTGGACTCACTGCACTGCATCCCCAGTGGTGCCAGTGCACTCTCTGAGCTCACTGCAGTGCATCCCCAGTGGTGCCAGTGCACTCTCTGGACTCACTGCACTGCATCCACAGTGGTGCCAGTGCACTCTCTGGACTCACTGCACTGCATCAACAGTGGTGCCAGTGCACTCTCTGCACTCACTGCACTGCATCCCCAGTGGTGCCAGTGTAGTCTCTGGACTCACAGCAGTGCATCCCCAGTGGTGCCAGTGCAACTACTGGACTCACTGCAGTGTAGCTCAGTGGTGCCAGTGCACTCTCTGGACTCACTGCACTGCATCCCCAGTGGTGCCACTGCACTCTCTGGACTCACTGCACTGCATCCCCAGTGGTGCCAGTGCACTGTCTGGACTCACTGCAGTGTTTCGCCATTGGAGCCGGTGCACTCTCTGGACTCACTAAACTGCATCCCCAGTGGTGCCAGAGAACTCTCTGGACTCACTGCATCCCCAGTGGTGCCAGGGCACTCTCTGGACTCACAGCACTGCATCCCCATTGGTGCCAGTGCACTCTCTGGACTCACTGCACTAAAACCCCAGTGGTGCCAGTGCACTCTCTGGACTCACTGCACTGCATCCCCAGTGGTGCCAGTGCACTCTCTGGACTCACTGCACTGCAACCCCAGTGGTGCCAGTACACTCTCTGGACTCACTGCAGTGCATCCCCAGTGGTGCCAGTGTTCTCTCTGGACTCACTGCACTGCATCACCAGCGGTGCCAGTGCACTCTCTGGACTCACTGCAGTGCATCCCCAGTGGTGCCAGTGCACTTTCTGGAGTCACTGCAGTGCATCCCCTGTTGTGCCAGTGCACTCTCTGCACTCACTGCACTGCATCCCCAGAAGTGCCAGTGCACTCACTGGACTCACTGCACTGTATCCCCAGTGGTTCCATTGCACTCTCTGGACTCACTGCATTGGATCCCCAGTGGTGTCAGTGCACTCTCTGGACTCAGTGCAGTGCATCCACAGTGGTGCCAGTGCACTCTCTGGACTCACTGCAGTGCTTCCCCACTGGTGCCAGTGCACTCTCTGGACTCACTGCACTGCATCCCCAGTGGTGCCAGTGCACTCTCTGGACTCACTGCACTGCATCACCAGTGGTGCCAGTGCACTCTCTGGAGTCACTGCACTGCATCCCCAGTGGAGCCAGTGCACTCTCTGGACTCACTGCACTGCATTCCCAGTGGTGCCAGTGCACTCTATGGACTCACTGCACTGCATCCCCAGTGGTGCCAGTGCACTCTCTGGACCCTTGCAGTGCATCCCCACTGGTGCCAGTGCACTCTCTGGACTCACTGCACTGCATCCCCAATGGTGCCAGTGCACTCTCTGTAGTCACTGCACTGCGTCCCCAGTGGTGCCAGTGCACTCTCTGGACTCACTGCAGTGTATCCCCTGTGGTGCCAGTGCACTCTGTGGACTCACTGCACTGCATCCCAGTGGTGCCAGTGCACTCTCTGGACTCACTGCACTGCATCCCCAAGGTGCCAGTGCACTCTCTGGACTCAACTGCACTGCATCCCCAGTGCTGCCAGTGCACTCTCTGGACTCACTGCAGTGCATCCGCAGTGGTGCCAGTGCACTCTTTCGAGTCACTGCAGTGCATCCCCAGTGGTGCCAGTGCACTCTCTGGACTCACTGCACTGCATCCCCAGTGGTGCCAGTGCACTCTCTGGAATCACTGCAGTGCATCCCCAGTGGTGCCAGTGCACTCTCTGCACTCACTGCACTGCATCCCCAGTGGTGCCACTGCACTCTCTGGACTCACTGCACTGCATCACCAGCTGTGCCAGTGCACTCTCTGGACTCACTGCAGTGCATCCCCAGTGGTGCCAGTGCACTTTCTGGACTCACTGCAGTGCATCCCCTGTTGTGCCAGTGCACTCTCTGCACTCACTGCACTGCATCCCCAGAAGTGCCAGTGCACTCTCTGGACTCACTGCACTGCATCCCCAGTGGTGCCAGTGCACTCTCTGGACTCACTGCATTGGATCCACAGTGGTGTCAGTGCACTCTCTGGACTCAGTGCAGTGCATCCCCAGTGGTGCCAGTGCACTCTCTGGACTCACTGCAGTGCTTCCCCACTGGTGCCAGTGCACTCTCTGGACTCACTGCACTGCATCCCCAGTGGTGCCAGTGCACTCTCTGGACTCACTGCAGTGCATCACCAGTGGTGCCAGTGCACTCTCTGGAGTCACTGCACTGCATCCCCAGTGGAGCCAGTGCACTCTCTGGACTCACTGCACTGCATTCCCAGTGGTGCCAGTGCACTCTATGGACTCACTGCACTGCAGGCCCAGTGGTGCCAGTGCACTCTCTGGACCCACTGCAGTGCATCCCCACTGGTGCCAGTGCACTCTCTGGACTCACTGCACTGCATCCCCAAGGTGCCAGTGCACTCTCTGGACTCAACTGCACTGCATCCCCAGTGCTGCCAGTGCACTCTCTGGACTCACTGCAGTGCATCCGCAGTGGTGCCAGTGCACTCTTTCGAGTCACTGCAGTGCATCCCCAGTGGTGCCAGTGCACTCTCTGGACTCACTGCACTGCATCCCCAGTGGTGCCAGTGCACTCTCTGGAATCACTGCAGTGCATCCCCAGTGGTGCCAGTGCACTCTCTGGACTCAATGCATTGCATCCCCAGTGGTGCCAGTGCACTCTCTGGACTCACTGCACTGCATCCCCAGTGGTGCCACTGCACTCTCTGGACTCACTGCACTGCATCACCATTGGTGCCAGGGCACTCTCCGGACTCACTGCAGTGCATCCGCAGTGGTGCCAGTGCACTCTTTCGAGTCACTGCAGTGCATCCCCAGTGGTGCCAGTGCACTCTCTGGACTCACTGCACTGCATCCCCAGTGGTGCCAGTGCACTGTCTGGACTCACTGCAGTGTATCGCCATTGGAGCCGGTGCACTCTCTGGACTCACTAAACTGCATCCCCAGTGGTGCCAGAGAACTCTCTGGTCTCACTGCAGTGCATCCCCAGTGGTGCCAGTGCACTCTCTGGACTCACTGCATCCCCAGTGGTGCCAGGGCACTCTCTGGACTCACAGCACTGCATCCCCATTGGTGCCAGTGCACTCTCTGGACTCACTGCACTAAAACCCCAGTGGTGCCAGTGCAGTCTCTGGACTCACTGCACTGCATCCCCATTGGTGCCAGTGCACTCTCTGGACTCACTGCAGTGCATTCCCTGTTGTGCCAGTGCACTCTCTGCACTCACTGCACTGCATCCCCAGAAGTGCCAGTGCACTCACTGGACTCACTGCACTGCATCCCCAGTGGTTCCATTGCACTCTCTGGACTCACTGCATTGGATCCCCAGTGGTGTCAGTGCACTCTCTGGACTCAGTGCAGTGCATCCCCAGTGGTGCCAGTGCACTCTCTGGACTCACTGCAGTGCTTCCCCACTGGTGCCAGTGCACTCTCTGGACTCACTGCACTGCATCCCCAGTGGTGCCAGTGCTCTCTCTGGACTCACTGCAGTGCATCACCAGTGGTGCCAGTGCACTCTCTGGAGTCACTGCACTGCATCCCCAGTGGAGCCAGTGCACTCTCTGGACTCACTGCACTGCATTCCCAGTGGTGCCAGTGCACTCTATGGACTCACTGCACTGCATCCCCAGTGGTGCCAGTGCACTCTCTGGACCCACTGCAGTGCATCCCCACTGGTGCCAGTGCACTCTCTGGACTCACTGCACTGCATCCCCAATGGTGCCAGTGTACTCTCTGTAGTCACTGCACTGCGTCCCCAGTGGTGCCAGTGCACTCTCTGGACTCACTGCAGTGTATCCCCTATGGTGCCAGTGCACTCTGTGGACTCACTGCACTGCATCCCAGTGGTGCCAGTGCACTCTCTGGACTCACTGCACTGCATCCCCAAGGTGCCAGTGCACTCTCTGGACTCAACTGCACTTCATCCCCAGTGGTGCCAGTGCACTCTCTGGACTCACTGCAGTGCATCCCCAGTGGTGCCAGTGCACTCTCTGGACTCACTGCACTGCATCCCCAGTGGTGCCAGTGCACTCTCTGGACTCACTGCACTTCATCCCCAGTGGTGCCAGTGCACTCTCTGGACTCACTGCATTGCATCCCCAGTGGTGCCAGTGCACTCTCTGGACTCACTGCACTGCATCCCCAGTGGTGCCAGTGCACTCTCTGGACTCACTGCACTGCATCACCATTGGTGCCAGTGCACTCTCCGGACTCACTGCAGTGCATCCGCAGTGGTGCCAGTGCACTCTTTTGAGTCACTGCAGTGCATCCCCAGTGGTGCCAGTGCACTCTCTGGACTCACTGCAGTGCATCCCCAGTGGTGCCAGTGCACTCTCTGGACTCACTGCAGTGCATCCCCAGTGGTGCCAGTGCACTCTCTGGACTCACTGCAGTGCATCCCCAGTGGTGCCAGTGCACTCTCTGGACTCACTGCACTTCATCCCCAGTGGTGCCAGTGCACTCTCTGGACTCACTGCATTGCATCCCCAGTGGTGCCAGTGCACTCTCTGGACTCACTGCAGTGCATCCCCAGTGGTGCCAGTGCACTCTCTGGACTCACTGCACTGCATCACCAGTGGTGCCAGTGCACTCTCTGCACTCACTGCACTGCATCCCCAGTGTTCCCCGAGCACTCTCTGGACTCACTGCAGTGCATCCCCAGTGGTGCCAGTGCACTCTCTAGACTCACTGCATTGCATCCCCAGTGGTGCCAGTGCACTCTCTGGACTCACTGCAGTGCATCCCCAGTGGTGCCACTGCACTCTCTGGACTCACTGCACTGCATCACCAGTGGTGCCAGTGCACTCTCTGGACTCACTGCACTGCATCCCCAGTGCTGACAGTGCACTCTCTGGACTCACTGCCCTGCATCCCCAGTGCTGCCAGTGCACTCTCTGGACTCACTGCAGTGCATCCCCAGTGGTGCCAGTGCACTCTCTGGACTCACTGCAGTGCATCCCCAGTGGTGCCAGTGCACTCTCTGGACTCACTGCACTGCATCCCCAGTGGTGCAAGTGCACTCTCTGGACTCACTGCACTTCATCCCCAGTGGTGCCAGTGCACTCTCTGGACTCACTGCATTGCATCCCCAGTGGTGCCAGTGCACTCTCTGGACTCACTGCACTGCATCCCCAGTGGTGCCAGTGCACTCTCTGGACTCACTGCACTGCATCCCCAGTGGTGCCCCGAGCACTCTCTGCACTCACTGCACTGCATCCCCAGTGTTCCCCGAGCACTCTCTGGACTCACTGCAGTGCATCCCCAGTGGTGCCAGTGCACTCTCTGGACTCACTGCACTGCATCCCCAGTGGTGCCAGTGCACTCTCTGGACTCACTGCGCTGCATCCACAGTGGTGCCAGTGCACTCTTTGGACTCACTGCAGTGCATCCCCAGTGGTTCCAGTGCACTCTCTGGACTCACTGCACTGCATCCCCAGTGGTGCCAGTGCACTCTCTGCACTCACTGCACTGCATCCCCGGTGTTCCCAGAGCACTCTCTGGACTCACCGAGGTGCATCCCCAGTGGTGCCAGTGCACTCTCTGGACTCACTGCACTGCATCCCCAGTGGTGCCAGTGCACTCTCTGGACTCACTGCAGTGCATCCCCAGTGGTGCCAGTGCACTCTCTGGACTCACTGCACTGCATCCCCTCTGGTGCCAGTACACTCTCTGGACTCACTGCAGTGCATCCCCAGTGGTGCCAGTGTACTCTCTGGACTCACTGCACTGCATCACCAGCGGTGCCAGTGCACTCTCTGGACTCACTGCAGTGCATCCCCAGTGGTGCCAGTGCACTTTCTGGAGTCACTGCACTGCATCCCCAGTGGTTCCATTGCACTCTCTGGACTCACTGCATTGGATCCCCAGTGGTGTCAGTGCACTCTCTGGACTCAGTGCAGTGCATCACCAGTGGTGCCAGTGCACTCTCTGGACTCACTGCACTGCATCCCCAGTGCTGACAGTGCACTCTCTGGACTCACTGCACTGCATCCCCAGTGGTGGCAGTGTACTCTCTGGACTCACTGCACTGCATCCCCAGTGGAGACAGTGCAATCTCTGTAGTCACTGCGCTGCATCCCCAGTGGTTCCAGGGCACTCTCTCGACTCACAGCACTGCAACTCCAGTGGTGCCAGTGCACTCTCTGGAGTCACTGCGCTGCATCCCCAGTGGTGCCAGTGCCCTCTGTGGACTCACTGCACTACATCCCCTGTGGGGCCAGTGCACTCTCTGGACTCACTGCAGTGCATCCCCAGTGGTGCGAGTGCACTCTCTGGACTCACTGCACTGCATCCCCAGTGGTGCGAGTGCACTCTCTGGACTCACCGGGGTGCATCCCCAGTGGTGCCAGTGCACTCTCTGGACTCACTGCTGTGCATCCCCAGTGGTGCCAGTGTACTCTGTGGACTCACTGCAGTGCATCCCCAGTGTTGCCAGTGCACTCTCTGGAGTCACTGCACTGCATCCCCAGTGGTGCCAGTGCACTCTCTGGACTCAGTGCACTGCATCCCCAGTGGTGCCAGTGCACTCTCTGGACTCACTGCAGTGCATCCCCAGTGGCGCCAGTGCACTCTCTGGACTCACTGCACTGCATCCCATTGGTGCTAGTGCACTCTCTGGACTCACTGCACTGCATCCCCAGTGGTGCCAGTGCACTCTCTGGACTCACTGCACTGCATCCCCAGTGGTGCCAGTGCACTCTCTGGACTCACTGCACTGCATCCCCAGTGGTGCCAGTGCACTCTCTGGACTCACTGCAGTGCTTCCGCACTGGTGCCAGTGCACTCTCTGCACTCACTGCACTGCATCAACAGTGGTGCCTCTGCACTCTCTGGAGTCACTGCACTGCATCCCCAGTGGTGCCAGTGCACTCTCTGGACTCACTGTAGTGCATCCCCAGTGGTGCCAGTGCACTCTCTGGACTCACTGCACTGCATCCCCAGTGGTGCCAGTGCACTCTCTGGACTCACTGCAGTGCATCTCTTGTGGTGCCTTTGCACTCTCAGGACTCACTGCACTGCATCCACAGTGGTGCAAGTGCACTCTCTGGACTCACTGCAGTGCATCACCAGTGGTGCCAGTTCACTCTCTGGCGTCACTGTACTGCATCCCCAGTGGTGCCAGTGCACTCTCTGGACTCACTGCACTGCATCCCCAGTGGAGCCAGTGCACTCTCTGAGCTCACTGCAGTGCATCCCCAGTGGTGCCAGTGCACTCTCTGGACTCACTGCACGGCATCCCCAGTGGTGCCAGTGCACTCTCTGGACTCACTGCAGTGTATCGCCATTGGAGCCGGTGCACTCTCTGGACTCACTAAACTGCATCCCCAGTGGTGCCAGAGAACTCTCTGGTCTCACTGCAGTGCATCCCCAGTGGTGCCAGTGCACTCTCTGGACTAACTGCATCCCCAGTGGTGCCAGGGCACTCTCTGGACTCACAGCACTGCATCCCCATTGGTGCCAGTGCACTCTCTGGACTCACTGCACTAAAACCCCAGTGGTGCCAGTGCAGTCTCTGGACTCACTGCTCTGCATCCCCATTGGTGCCAGTGCACTCTCTGGACTCACTGCACTAAAACCCCAGTGGTGCCAGTGCACTCTCTGGACTCACCGGGGTGCATCCCCAGTGGTGCCAATGCACTCTCTGGACTCACTGCACTGCATCCCCTGTGGTGCCAGTACACTCTCTGGACTCACTGCAGTGCATCCCCAGTGGTGCCAGTGTACTCTCTGGACTCACTGCACTGCATCACCAGCGGTGCCAGTGCACTCTCTGGACTCACTGCAGTGCATCCCCAGTGGTGCTAGTGCACTTTCTGGAGTCACTGCAGTGCATCCCCTGTTGTGCCAGTGCACTCTCTGCACTCACTGCACTGCATCCCCAGAAGTGCCAGTGCACTCACTGGACTCACTGCACTGCATCCCCAGTGGTTCCATTGCACTCTCTGGACTCACTGCATTGGATCCCCAGTGGTGTCAGTGCACTCTCTGGACTCAGTGCAGTGCATCCCCAGTGGTGCCAGTGCACTCTCTGGACTCACTGCAGTGCTTCCCCACTGGTGCCAGTGCACTCTCTGGACTCACTGCACTGCATCCCCAGTGGTGCCAGTGCACTCTCTGGACTCACTGCACTGCATCACCAGTGGTGCCAGAGCACTCTCTGCACTCACTGCACTGCATCCCCAGTGGAGCCAGTGCACTCTCTGGACTCACTGCACTGCATTCCCATTGGTGCCAGTGCACTCTATGGACTCACTGCACTGCATCCCCAGTGGTGCCAGTGCACTCTCTGGACCCTTGCAGTGCATCCCCACTGGTGCCAGTGCACTCTCTGGACTCACTGCACTGCATCCCCAATGGTGCCAGTGCACTCTCTGTAGTCACTGCACTGCGTCCCCAGTGGTGCCAGTGCACTCTCTGGACTCACTGCAGTGCATCCCCAGTGGTGCCAGTGCACTCTCTGGACTCACTGCACTGCATCCCCAGTGCTGACAGTGAACTCTCTAGACTCACTGCACTGCATCACCAGTGGTGGCAGTGTACTCTCTGGACTCACTGCACTGCATCCCCAGTGGAGACAGTGCACTCTCTGTAGTCACTGCGCTGCATCCCCAGTGGTTCCAGGGCACTCTCTCGACTCACAGCACTGCAACTCCAGTGGTGCCAGTGCACTCTCTGGAGTCACTGCGCTGCATCCCCAGTGGTGCCAGTGCCCTCTGTGGACTCACTGCACTACATCCCCTGTGGGGCCAGTGCACTCTCTGGACTCACTGCAGTGCATCCCCAGTGGTGCGAGTGCACTCTCTGGACTCACCGGGGTGCATCCCCAGTGGTGCCAGTGCACTCTCTGGACTCACCGGGGTGCATCCCCAGTGGTGCCAGTGCACTCTCTGGACTCAATGCAGTGCATCCCCAGTGGTGCCAGTGTACTCTGTGGACTCACTGCAGTGCATCCCCAGTGTTGCCAGTGCACTCTCTGGAGTCACTGCACTGCATCCCCAGTGGTGCCAGTGCACTCTCTGGACTCACTGCACTGCATCCCCAGTGGTGCCAGTGCACTCTCTGGACTCACTGCAGTGCATCCCCAATGGCGCCAGTGCACTCTCTGGACTCACTGCACTGCATCCCATTGGTGCTAGTGCACTCTCTGGACTCACTGCACTGCATCCCCAGTGGTGCCATTGCACTCTCTGGACTCACTGCAGTGCATCCCCAGTGGTGCCAGTGCACTCTCTGGACTCACTGCAGTGCATCCCCAGTGGTGCCAGTGCACTCTCTGGACTCACTGCAGTGCTTCCGCACTGGTGCCAGTGCACTCTCTGCACTCACTGCACTGCATCAACAGTGGTGCCTCTGCACTCTCTGGAGTCACTGCACTGCATCCCCAGTGGTGCCAGTGCACTCTCTGGACTCACTGCACTGCATCCCCAGTGGTGCCAGTGCACTCTCTGGACTCACTGCACTGCATCCCCAGTGGTGCCAGTGCACTCTCTGGACTCACTGCAGTGCATCCCTTGTGGTGCCTTTGCACTCTCAGGACTCACTGCACTGCATCCCCAGTGGTGCCAGTGCACTCTCTGGACTCACTGCACTGCATCCCCAATGGTGCCAGGGCACTCTCTGGACTCTCTGCACTGCATCCCCAGTGGTGCCAGTGCACTCTCTGGACTCACTGCACTGCATCCCCAGTGGTGCCAGTGCACTCTCTGAGCTCACTGCAGTGCATCCCCAGTGGTGCCAGTGCACTCTCTGGACTCACTGCACTGCATCCACAGTGGTGCCAGTGCACTCTCTGGACTCACTGCACTGCATCAACAGTGGTGCCAGTGCACTCTCTGCACTCACTGCACTGCATCCCCAGTGGTGCCAGTGTAGTCTCTGGACTCACAGCAGTGCATCCCCAGTGGTGCCAGTGCAACTACTGGACTCACTGCAGTGTAGCTCAGTGGTGCCAGTGCACTCTCTGGACTCACTGCACTGCATCCCCAGTGGTGCCACTGCACTCTCTGGACTCACTGCACTGCATCCCCAGTGGTGCCAGTGCACTGTCTGGACTCACTGCAGTGTTTCGCCATTGGAGCCGGTGCACTCTCTGGACTCACTAAACTGCATCCCCAGTGGTGCCAGAGAACTCTCTGGTCTCACTGCAATGCATCCCCAGTGGTGCCAGTGCACTCTCTGGACTCACTGCATCCCCAGTGGTGCCAGGGCACTCTCTGGACTCACAGCACTGCATCCCCATTGGTGCCAGTGCACTCTCTGGACTCACTGCACTAAAACCCCAGTGGTGCCAGTGCACTCTCTGGACTCACTGCACTGCATCCCCAGTGGTGCCAGTGCACTCTCTGGACTCACTGCACTGCAACCCCAGTGGTGCCAGTACACTCTCTGGACTCACTGCAGTGCATCCCCAGTGGTGCCAGTGTACTCTCTGGACTCACTGCACTGCATCACCAGCGGTGCCAGTGCACTCTCTGGACTCACTGCAGTGCATCCCCAGTGGTGCCAGTGCACTTTCTGGAGTCACTGCAGTGCATCCCCTGTTGTGCCAGTGCACTCTCTGCACTCACTGCACTGCATCCCCAGAAGTGCCAGTGCACTCACTGGACTCACTGCACTGTATCCCCAGTGGTTCCATTGCACTCTCTGGACTCACTGCATTGGATCCCCAGTGGTGTCAGTGCACTCTCTGGACTCAGTGCAGTGCATCCACAGTGGTGCCAGTGCACTCTCTGGACTCACTGCAGTGCTTCCCCACTGGTGCCAGTGCACTCTCTGGACTCACTGCACTGCATCCCCAGTGGTGCCAGTGCACTCTCTGGACTCACTGCACTGCATCACCAGTGGTGCCAGTGCACTCTCTGGAGTCACTGCACTGCATCCCCAGTGGAGCCAGTGCACTCTCTGGACTCACTGCACTGCATTCCCAGTGGTGCCAGTGCACTCTATGGACTCACTGCACTGCATCCCCAGTGGTGCCAGTGCACTCTCTGGACCCTTGCAGTGCATCCCCACTGGTGCCAGTGCACTCTCTGGACTCACTGCACTGCATCCCCAATGGTGCCAGTGCACTCTCTGTAGTCACTGCACTGCGTCCCCAGTGGTGCCAGTGCACTCTCTGGACTCACTGCAGTGTATCCCCTGTGGTGCCAGTGCACTCTGTGGACTCACTGCACTGCATCCCAGTGGTGCCAGTGCACTCTCTGGACTCACTGCACTGCATCCCCAAGGTGCCAGTGCACTCTCTGGACTCAACTGCACTGCATCCCCAGTGCTGCCAGTGCACTCTCTGGACTCACTGCAGTGCATCCGCAGTGGTGCCAGTGCACTCTTTCGAGTCACTGCAGTGCATCCCCAGTGGTGCCAGTGCACTCTCTGGACTCACTGCACTGCATCCCCAGTGGTGCCAGTGCACTCTCTGGAATCACTGCAGTGCATCCCCAGTGGTGCCAGTGCACTCTCTGCACTCACTGCACTGCATCCCCAGTGGTGCCACTGCACTCTCTGGACTCACTGCACTGCATCACCAGCTGTGCCAGTGCACTCTCTGGACTCACTGCAGTGCATCCCCAGTGGTGCCAGTGCACTTTCTGGACTCACTGCAGTGCATCCCCTGTTGTGCCAGTGCACTCTCTGCACTCACTGCACTGCATCCCCAGAAGTGCCAGTGCACTCTCTGGACTCACTGCACTGCATCCCCAGTGGTGCCAGTGCACTCTCTGGACTCACTGCATTGGATCCACAGTGGTGTCAGTGCACTCTCTGGACTCAGTGCAGTGCATCCCCAGTGGTGCCAGTGCACTCTCTGGACTCACTGCAGTGCTTCCCCACTGGTGCCAGTGCACTCTCTGGACTCACTGCACTGCATCCCCAGTGGTGCCAGTGCACTCTCTGGACTCACTGCAGTGCATCACCAGTGGTGCCAGTGCACTCTCTGGAGTCACTGCACTGCATCCCCAGTGGAGCCAGTGCACTCTCTGGACTCACTGCACTGCATTCCCAGTGGTGCCAGTGCACTCTATGGACTCACTGCACTGCAGGCCCAGTGGTGCCAGTGCACTCTCTGGACCCACTGCAGTGCATCCCCACTGGTGCCAGTGCACTCTCTGGACTCACTGCACTGCATCCCCAATGGTGCCAGTGCACTCTCTGTCGTCACTGCACTGCATCCCCAGTGGTGCCAGTGCACTCTCTGGACTCACTGCAGTGTATCCCCTGTGGTGCCAGTGCACTCTGTGGACTCACTGCACTGCATCCCAGTGGTGCCAGTGCACTCTCTGGACTCACTGCACTGCATCCCCAAGGTGCCAGTGCACTCTCTGGACTCAACTGCACTGCATCCCCAGTGCTGCCAGTGCACTCTCTGGACTCACTGCAGTGCATCCGCAGTGGTGCCAGTGCACTCTTTCGAGTCACTGCAGTGCATCCCCAGTGGTGCCAGTGCACTCTCTGGACTCACTGCACTGCATCCCCAGTGGTGCCAGTGCACTCTCTGGAATCACTGCAGTGCATCCCCAGTGGTGCCAGTGCACTCTCTGGACTCAATGCATTGCATCCCCAGTGGTGCCAGTGCACTCTCTGGACTCACTGCACTGCATCCCCAGTGGTGCCACTGCACTCTCTGGACTCACTGCACTGCATCACCATTGGTGCCAGGGCACTCTCCGGACTCACTGCAGTGCATCCGCAGTGGTGCCAGTGCACTCTTTCGAGTCACTGCAGTGCATCCCCAGTGGTGCCAGTGCACTCTCTGGACTCACTGCACTGCATCCCCAGTGGTGCCAGTGCACTGTCTGGACTCACTGCAGTGTATCGCCATTGGAGCCGGTGCACTCTCTGGACTCACTAAACTGCATCCCCAGTGGTGCCAGAGAACTCTCTGGTCTCACTGCAGTGCATCCCCAGTGGTGCCAGTGCACTCTCTGGACTCACTGCATCCCCAGTGGTGCCAGGGCACTCTCTGGACTCACAGCACTGCATCCCCATTGGTGCCAGTGCACTCTCTGGACTCACTGCACTAAAACCCCAGTGGTGCCAGTGCAGTCTCTGGACTCACTGCACTGCATCCCCATTGGTGCCAGTGCACTCTCTGGACTCACTGCAGTGCATTCCCTGTTGTGCCAGTGCACTCTCTGCACTCACTGCACTGCATCCCCAGAAGTGCCAGTGCACTCACTGGACTCACTGCACTGCATCCCCAGTGGTTCCATTGCACTCTCTGGACTCACTGCATTGGATCCCCAGTGGTGTCAGTGCACTCTCTGGACTCAGTGCAGTGCATCCCCAGTGGTGCCAGTGCACTCTCTGGACTCACTGCAGTGCTTCCCCACTGGTGCCAGTGCACTCTCTGGACTCACTGCACTGCATCCCCAGTGGTGCCAGTGCTCTCTCTGGACTCACTGCAGTGCATCACCAGTGGTGCCAGTGCACTCTCTGGAGTCACTGCACTGCATCCCCAGTGGAGCCAGTGCACTCTCTGGACTCACTGCACTGCATTCCCAGTGGTGCCAGTGCACTCTATGGACTCACTGCACTGCATCCCCAGTGGTGCCAGTGCACTCTCTGGACCCACTGCAGTGCATCCCCACTGGTGCCAGTGCACTCTCTGGACTCACTGCACTGCATCCCCAATGGTGCCAGTGTACTCTCTGTAGTCACTGCACTGCGTCCCCAGTGGTGCCAGTGCACTCTCTGGACTCACTGCAGTGTATCCCCTATGGTGCCAGTGCACTCTGTGGACTCACTGCACTGCATCCCAGTGGTGCCAGTGCACTCTCTGGACTCACTGCACTGCATCCCCAAGGTGCCAGTGCACTCTCTGGACTCAACTGCACTTCATCCCCAGTGGTGCCAGTGCACTCTCTGGACTCACTGCAGTGCATCCCCAGTGGTGCCAGTGCACTCTCTGGACTCACTGCACTGCATCCCCAGTGGTGCCAGTGCACTCTCTGGACTCACTGCACTTCATCCCCAGTGGTGCCAGTGCACTCTCTGGACTCACTGCATTGCATCCCCAGTGGTGCCAGTGCACTCTCTGGACTCACTGCACTGCATCCCCAGTGGTGCCAGTGCACTCTCTGGACTCACTGCACTGCATCACCATTGGTGCCAGTGCACTCTCCGGACTCACTGCAGTGCATCCGCAGTGGTGCCAGTGCACTCTTTTGAGTCACTGCAGTGCATCCCCAGTGGTGCCAGTGCACTCTCTGGACTCACTGCAGTGCATCCCCAGTGGTGCCAGTGCACTCTCTGGACTCACTGCAGTGCATCCCCAGTGGTGCCAGTGCACTCTCTGGACTCACTGCAGTGCATCCCCAGTGGTGCCAGTGCACTCTCTGGACTCACTGCACTTCATCCCCAGTGGTGCCAGTGCACTCTCTGGACTCACTGCATTGCATCCCCAGTGGTGCCAGTGCACTCTCTGGACTCACTGCAGTGCATCCCCAGTGGTGCCAGTGCACTCTCTGGACTCACTGCACTGCATCACCAGTGGTGCCAGTGCACTCTCTGCACTCACTGCACTGCATCCCCAGTGTTCCCCGAGCACTCTCTGGACTCACTGCAGTGCATCCCCAGTGGTGCCAGTGCACTCTCTAGACTCACTGCATTGCATCCCCAGTGGTGCCAGTGCACTCTCTGGACTCACTGCAGTGCATCCCCAGTGGTGCCACTGCACTCTCTGGACTCACTGCACTGCATCACCAGTGGTGCCAGTGCACTCTCTGGACTCACTGCACTGCATCCCCAGTGCTGACAGTGCACTCTCTGGACTCACTGCCCTGCATCCCCAGTGCTGCCAGTGCACTCTCTGGACTCACTGCAGTGCATCCCCAGTGGTGCCAGTGCACTCTCTGGACTCACTGCAGTGCATCCCCAGTGGTGCCAGTGCACTCTCTGGACTCACTGCACTGCATCCCCAGTGGTGCAAGTGCACTCTCTGGACTCACTGCACTTCATCCCCAGTGGTGCCAGTGCACTCTCTGGACTCACTGCATTGCATCCCCAGTGGTGCCAGTGCACTCTCTGGACTCACTGCACTGCATCCCCAGTGGTGCCAGTGCACTCTCTGGACTCACTGCACTGCATCCCCAGTGGTGCCCCGAGCACTCTCTGCACTCACTGCACTGCATCCCCAGTGTTCCCCGAGCACTCTCTGGACTCACTGCAGTGCATCCCCAGTGGTGCCAGTGCACTCTCTGGACTCACTGCACCGCATCCCCAGTGGTGCCACTGCACTCTGTGGACTCACTGCACTGCATCACCATTGGTGCCAGGGCACTCTCCGGACTCACTGCAGTGCATCCCCAGTGGTGCCAGTGCACTCTCTGGACTCACTGCACTGCATCCCCAGTGCTGACAGTGCACTCTCTGGACCCACTTCACTGCATCCCCAGTGCTGACAGTGCACTCTCTGGACTCACTGCAGTGCATCCCCAGTGGTGCCAGTGCACTCTCTGGACTCACTGCACTGCATCCCCAGTGGTGCCAGTGCACTCTCCGGACTCACTGCACTGCATCCCTAATGGTGCCAGTGCACTCTTTGGACTCACTGCAGTGCATCCCCAGTGGTTCCAGTGCACTCTCTGGACTCACTGCACTGCATCCCCAGTGGTGCCAGTGCACTCTCTGCACTCACTGCACTGCATCCCCGGTGTTCCCAGAGCACTCTCTGGACTCACCGAGGTGCATCCCCAGTGGTGCCAGTGCACTCTCTGGACTCACTGCACTGCATCCCCAGTGGTGCCAGTGCACTCTCTGGACTCACTGCAGTGCATCCCCAGTGGTGCCAGTGCACTCTCTGGACTCACTGCACTGCATCCCCTCTGGTGCCAGTACACTCTCTGGACTCACTGCAGTGCATCCCCAGTGGTGCCAGTGTACTCTCTGGACTCACTGCACTGCATCACCAGCGGTGCCAGTGCACTCTCTGGACTCACTGCAGTGCATCCCCAGTGGTGCCAGTGCACTTTCTGGAGTCACTGCACTGCATCCCCAGTGGTTCCATTGCACTCTCTGGACTCACTGCATTGGATCCCCAGTGGTGTCAGTGCACTCTCTGGACTCAGTGCAGTGCATCACCAGTGGTGCCAGTGCACTCTCTGGACTCACTGCACTGCTTCCCCACTGGTGCCAGTGCACTCTCTGGAGTCAGTGCACTGCATCCCCAGTGGTGCCAGTGCACTCTCTGGACTCACTGCAGTGCATCCCCAGTGGTGGCAGTGCACTCTCTGGACTCACTGCACTGCATCCCCAGTGGAGCCAGTGCACTCTCTGGACTCACTGCACTGCATTCCCAGTGGTGCCAGTGCACTCTTTCGAGTCACTGCAGTGCATCCCCAGTGGTGCCAGTGCACTCTCTGGAGTCAGGGCAGTGCATCCCCAGAGGTGCCAGTGCACTCTCTGCACTCACTGCACTGCATCACCAGTGGTGCCACTGCACTCTCTGGACTCACTGCACTGCATCACCATTGGTGCCAGGGCACTCTCCAGACTCACTGCAGTGCATCCCCAGTGGTGCCAGTGCACTCTCTGGACTCACTGCAGTGCATCCCCAGTGGTGCCAGTGCACTCTCTGGACTCACTGCACTGCATCCCCAGTGGTGCCAGTGCACTCTCTGCACTCACTGCAGTGCATCCCCAGTGGTGCCAGTGCACTCTCTGGACTCACTGCACTGCATCCCCAGTGGTGCCAGTGCACTCTCTGGACTCACTGCACTGCATCCCCAGTGGTGCCACTGCACTCTCTGGACTCACTGCACTGCATCACCATTGGTGCCAGTGCACTCTCCGGACTCACTGCAGTGCATCCGCAGTGGTGCCAGTGCACTCTTTTAAGTCACTGCAGTGCTTCCCACGTGGTGCCAGTGCACTCTCTGGACTCACTGCAGTGCATCCCCAGTGGTGCCAGTGCACTCTCTGCACTCACTGCACTGCATCACCAGTGGTGCCACTGCACTCTCTGGACTCACTGCAGTGCATCCCCAGTGGTGCCAGTGCACTCTCTGGAGTCACTGCACTGCATCCCCAGTGCTGCCAGTGCACTCTCTGGACTCACTGCAGTGCATCCCCAGTGGTGCCAGTGCACTCTCTGGACTCACTGCAGTGCATCCCCAGTGCTGCCAGTGCACTCTCTGGACTCACTGCACTGCATCCCCAGAGGTGCCAGTGCACTCTCTGGACTCACTGCACTTCATCCGAGTGGTGCCAGTGCACTCTCTGGACTCACTGCATTGCATCCCCAGTGGTGCCAGTGCACTCTCTGGACTCACTGCACTGCATCAGCATTGGTGCCAGGGCACTCTCCGGACTCACTGCAGTGCATCCGCAGTGGTGCCAGTGCACTCTTTCGAGTCACTGCACTGCATCCCCATTAGTTCCAGTGCATTCTCTGGACTCACTGCACTGCATCCCCAGTGGTGCCAGTGCACTCTCTAGAGTCACTGCACTGCATCCCCAGTGGTGCCAGTGCACTCTCTGGACTCACTGCACTGCATCCCCAAGGTGCCAGTGCACTCTCTGGACTCAACTGCAGTGCATCCCCAGTGCTGCCAGTGCACTCTCTGGACTCACTGCAGTGCATCCCCAGTGGTGCCAGTGCACTCTCTGGACTCACTGCAGTGCATCACCATTGGTGCCAGGGCACTCTCTGGACTCACTGCACTTCATCCCCAGTGGTGCCAGTGCACTCTCTGGACTCACTGCACTTCATCCCCAGTGGTGCCAGTGCACTCTCTGGACTCACTGCACTGCATCACCAGTGGTGCCAGTGCACTCTCTGCACTCACTGCACTGCATCCCCAGTGTTCCCCAAGCACTCTCTGGACTCACTGCAGTGCATCCCCAGTGGTGCCAGTGCACTCTCTGGACTCACTGCACTGCATCCCCAGTGGTGCCACTGCACTCTCTGGACTCACTGCACTGCATCACCATTGGTGCCAGTGCACTCTCCGGACTCACTGCAGTGCATCCGCAGTGGTGCCAGTGCACTCTTTTAAGTCACTGCAGTGCATCCCCAGTGGTGCCAGTGCACTCTCTGGACTCACTGCAGTGCATCCCCAGTGGTGCCAGTGCACTCTCTGCACTCACTGCACTGCATCACCAGTGGTGCCACTGCACTCTCTGGACTCACTGCAGTGCATCCCCAGTTGGTGCCAGTGCACTCTCTGGAGTCACTGCACTGCATCCCCAGTGCTGCCAGTGCACTCTCTGGACTCACTGCAGTGCATCCCCAGTGGTGCCAGTGCACTCTCTGGACTCACTGCACTGCATCCCCAGAGGTGCAAGTGCACTCTCTGGACTCACTGCACTTCATCCCCAGTGGTGCCAGTGCACTCTCTGGACTCACTGCAGTGCATCCCCAGTGGTGCCAGTGCACTCTCTGGAGTCACTGCACTGCATCCCCAGTGCTGCCAGTGCACTCTCTGGACTCACTGCAGTGCATCCCCAGTGGTGCCAGTGCACTCTCTGGACTCACTGCAGTGCATCCCCAGTGCTGCCAGTGCACTCTCTGGACTCACTGCACTGCATCCCCAGAGGTGCCAGTGCACTCTCTGGACTCACTGCACTTCATCCGAGTGGTGCCAGTGCACTCTCTGGACTCACTGCATTGCATCCCCAGTGGTGCCAGTGCACTCTCTGGACTCACTGCACTGCATCAGCATTGGTGCCAGGGCACTCTCCGGACTCACTGCAGTGCATCCGCAGTGGTGCCAGTGCACTCTTTCGAGTCACTGCACTGCATCCCCATTAGTTCCAGTGCATTCTCTGGACTCACTGCACTGCATCCCCAGTGGTGCCAGTGCACTCTCTAGAGTCACTGCACTGCATCCCCAGTGGTGCCAGTGCACTCTCTGGACTCACTGCACTGCATCCCCAAGGTGCCAGTGCACTCTCTGGACTCAACTGCAGTGCATCCCCAGTGCTGCCAGTGCACTCTCTGGACTCACTGCAGTGCATCCCCAGTGGTGCCAGTGCACTCTCTGGACTCACTGCAGTGCATCACCATTGGTGCCAGGGCACTCTCTGGACTCACTGCACTTCATCCCCAGTGGTGCCAGTGCACTCTCTGGACTCACTGCACTTCATCCCCAGTGGTGCCAGTGCACTCTCTGGACTCACTGCACTGCATCACCAGTGGTGCCAGTGCACTCTCTGCACTCACTGCACTGCATCCCCAGTGTTCCCCAAGCACTCTCTGCACTCACTGCAGTGCATCCCCAGTGGTGCCAGTGCACTCTCTGGACTCACTGCACTGCATCCCCAGTGGTGCCACTGCACTCTCTGGACTCACTGCACTGCATCACCATTGGTGCCAGTGCACTCTCCGGACTCACTGCAGTGCATCCGCAGTGGTGCCAGTGCACTCTTTTAAGTCACTGCAGTGCATCCCCAGTGGTGCCAGTGCACTCTCTGGACTCACTGCAGTGCATCCCCAGTGGTGCCAGTGCACTCTCTGCACTCACTGCACTGCATCACCAGTGGTGCCACTGCACTCTCTGGACTCACTGCAGTGCATCCCCAGTTGGTGCCAGTGCACTCTCTGGAGTCACTGCACTGCATCCCCAGTGCTGCCAGTGCACTCTCTGGACTCACTGCAGTGCATCCCCAGTGGTGCCAGTGCACTCTCTGGACTCACTGCACTGCATCCCCAGAGGTGCAAGTGCACTCTCTGGACTCACTGCACTTCATCCCCAGTGGTGCCAGTGCACTCTCTGGACTCACTGCATTGCATCCCCAGTGGTGCCAGTGCACTCTCTGGACTCACTGCACTGCATCCCCAGTGGTGCCACTGCACTCTCTGGACTCACTGCACTGCATCACCATTGGTGCCAGGGCACTCTCCGGACTCACTGCAGTGCATCCGCAGTGGTGCCAGTGCACTCTTTCGAGTCACTGCACTGCATCCCCAGTGGTGCCAGTGCACTCTCTGGACTCACTGCACTGCATCCCCAGTGGTGCCAGTGCACTCTCTGCACTCACTGCAGTGCATCACCATTGGTGCCAGTGCACTCTCTGGACTCACTGCACTGCATCCCCAGTGTTCCCCGAGCACTCTCTGGACTCACTGCAGTGCATCCCCAGTGGTGCCAGTGCACTCTCTGGACTCACTGCACTGCATCCCCAGTGTTCCCCGAGCACTCTCTGGACTCACTGCAGTGCATCCCCAGTGGTGCCACTGCACTCTCTGGACTCACTGCACTGCATCACCATTGGTGCCAGGGTACTCTCTGGACTCACTGCAGTGCATCCGCAGTGGTGCCAGTGCACTCTTTCGATTCACTGCACTGCATCACCATTAGTTCCAGTGCATTCTCTGGACTCATTGCAGTGCATCCCCAGTGGTGCCAGTGCACTCTCTGCACTCACTGCACTGCATCCCCAGTGGTGCCAGTGCACTCTCTGGACTCACTGCACTGCATCCCCAGTGCTGACAGTGCACTCTCTGGACTCACTGCACTGCATCCCCAGTGCTGACAGTGCACTCTCTGGACTCACTGCAGTGCATCCCCAGTGGTGCCAGTGCACTCTCTGGACTCACTGCACTGCATCCCCAGTGGTGCCAGTGCACTCTCCGGACTCACTGCACTGCATCCCTAATGGTGCCAGTGCACTCTCTGGACTCACTGCACTGCATCCCCAGTGGTGCCAGTGCACTCTCTGGACTCACTGCACTGCATCCCCAGTGGTGCCAGTGCACTCTCTGCACTCACTGCACTGCATCCCCGGTGTTCCCAGAGCACTCTCTGGACTCACCGAGGTGCATCCCCAGTGGTGCCAGTGCACTCTCTGGACTCACTGCACTGCATCCCCAGTGGTGCCAGTGCACTCTCTGGACTCACTGCAGTGCAGCCCCTGAGGTGCCAGTGTACTCTCTGGACTCACTGCATTGCATCCCCAGTGGTGCCAGTGCACTCTCTGGACTCACTGCACTGCATCCCCAGTGGTGTCACTGCACTCTCTGGACTCACTGCACTGCATCACCATTGGTGCCAGGGCACTCTCCAGACTCACTGCAGTGCATCCGCAGTGGTGCCAGTGCACTCTTTCGAGTCACTGCAGTGCATCCCCAGTGGTGCCAGTGCACTCTCTGGACTCACTGCACTGCATCCCCAGTGGTGCCAGTGCACTCTCTGCACTCACTGCACTGCATCCCGAGTGGTTCCAGTGCACTCTCTGGATCACTGCACTGCATCACCATTGGTGCCAGGGCACTCTCCGGACTCACTGCACTGCATCCCCAGTGGTGCCAATGCATTCTCTGGACTCACTGCAGTGCATCCCCACTGGTGCCAGTACAGTCTCTGGAGTCACTGCAGTGCATCCCCAGTGTTGCCAGTGCCCTCTCTGAAATCACTGCACTGCATCCACAGTGCTGACAGTGCACTCTCTGGACTCACTGCACTGCATCCCCAGTGGTGCCAGTGTACTCTCTGGACTCAGTGCACTGCTTCCCCAGTGGTGCCACTGCACTCTCTGGACTCACTGCAGTGCATCCCCAGTGGTGCCAGTGCACTCTCTAGAGTCACTGCACTGCATCCCCAGTGGTGCCAGTGCACTCTCTGGACTCACTGCAGTGCATCCCCAGTGCTGACAGTGCACTCTCTGGACTCACTGCAGTGCATCCCCAGTGGTGCCAGTGCACTCTCTGGACTCACTGCACTGCATCCCCAGTGGTGCCACTGCACTCTCTGGACCCACTGCAGTGCATCCCCACTGGTGCCAGTGCACTCTCTGGACTCACTGCACTGCATCCCCAATGGTGCCAGTGCACTCTCTGGACTCACTGCACTGCATCCCAGTGGTGCCAGTGCACTCTTTTGAGTCACTGCAGTGCATCCCCAGTGGTGCCAGTGCACTCTCTGGACTCACTGCAGTGCATCCCCAGTGGTGCCAGTGCACTCTCTGCACTCACTGCACTGCATCACCAGTGGTGCCAGTGCACTCTCTGGACTCACTGCACTGCATCCCCAGTGGTGCCAGTGCACTCTCTGGAGTCACTGCACTGCATCCCCAGTGCTGCCAGTGCACTCTCTGGACTCACTGCAGTGCATCCGCAGTGGTGCTAGTGCACTCTCTAGACTCACTGCAGTGCATCCCCAGTGGTGCCAGTGCACTCTCTGGACTCACTGCACTGCATCCCCAGTGGTGCCTGTGCACTCTCTGGACACACTGCACTTCATCCCCAGTGGTGCCAGTGCACTCTCTGGACTCACTGCATTGCATCCCCAGTGGTGCCAGTGCACTGTCTGGACTCACTGCAGTGTATCGCCATTGGAGCCGGTGCACTCTCTGGACTCACTAAACTGCATCCCCAGTGGTGCCAGAGAACTCTCTGGTCTCACTGCAGTGCATCCCCAGTGGTGCCAGTGCACTCTCTGGACTCACTGCATCCCCAGTGGTGCCAGGGCACTCTCTGGACTCACAGCACTGCATCCCCATTGGTGCCAGTGCACTCTCTGGACTCACTGCACTAAAACCCCAGTGGTGCCAGTGCAGTCTCTGGACTCACTGCACTGCATCCCCATTGGTGCCAGTGCACTCTCTGGACTCACTGCACTAAAACCCCAGTGGTGCCAGTGCACTCTCTGCACTCACTGCACTGCATCCCCAGAAGTGCCAGTGCACTCACTGGACTCACTGCACTGCATCCCCAGTGGTTCCATTGCACTCTCTGGACTCACTGCATTGGATCCCCAGTGGTGTCAGTGCACTCTCTAGACTCAGTGCAGTGCATCCCCAGTGGTGCCAGTGCACTCTCTGGACTCACTGCAGTGCTTCCCCACTGGTGCCAGTGCACTCTCTGGACTCACTGCACTGCATCCCCAGTGGTGCCAGTGCTCTCTCTGGACTCACTGCAGTGCATCACCAGTGGTGCCAGTGCACTCTCTGGAGTCACTGGACTGCATCCCCAGTGGAGCCAGTGCACTCTCTGGACTCACTGCACTGCATTCCCAGTGGTGCCAGTGCACTCTATGGACTCACTGCACTGCATCCCCAGTGGTGCCAGTGCACTCTCTGGACCCACTGCAGTGCATCCCCACTGGTGCCAGTGCACTCTCTGGACTCACTGCACTGCATCCCCAATGGTGCCAGTGTACTCTCTGTAGTCACTGCACTGCGTCCCCAGTGGTGCCAGTGCACTCTCTGGACTCACTGCAGTGTATCCCCTGTGGTGCCAGTGCACTCTGTGGACTCACTGCACTGCATCCCAGTGGTGCCAGTGCACTCTCTGGACTCACTGCACTGCATCCCCAAGGTGCCAGTGCACTCTCTGGACTCAACTGCACTTCATCCCCAGTGGTGCCAGTGCACTCTCTGGACTCACTGCAGTGCATCCCCAGTGGTGCCAGTGCACTCTCTGGACTCACTGCACTGCATCCCCAGTGGTGCCAGTGCACTCTCTGGACTCACTGCACTTCATCCCCAGTGGTGCCAGTGCACTCTCTGGACTCACTGCATTGCATCCCCAGTGGTGCCAGTGCACTCTCTGGACTCACTGCACTGCATCCCCAGTGGTGCCAGTGCACTCTCTGGACTCACTGCACTGCATCACCATTGGTGCCAGTGCACTCTCCGGACTCACTGCAGTGCATCCGCAGTGGTGCCAGTGCACTCTTTTGAGTCACTGCAGTGCATCCCCAGTGGTGCCAGTGCACTCTCTGGACTCACTGCAGTGCATCCCCAGTGGTGCCAGTGCACTCTCTGGACTCACTGCAGTGCATCCCCAGTGGTGCCACTGCACTCTCTGGACTCACTGCAGTGCATCCCCAGTGGTGCCAGTGCACTCTCTGGACTCACTGCACTTCATCCCCAGTGGTGCCAGTGCACTCTCTGGACTCACTGCATTGCATCCCCAGTGGTGCCAGTGCACTCTCTGGACTCACTGCAGTGCATCCCCAGTGGTGCCAGTGCACTCTCTGGACTCACTGCACTGCATCACCAGTGGTGCCAGTGCACTCTCTGCACTCACTGCACTGCATCCCCAGTGTTCCCCGAGCACTCTCTGGACTCACTGCAGTGCATCCCCAGTGGTGCCAGTGCACTCTCTAGACTCACTGCATTGCATCCCCAGTGGTGCCAGTGCACTCTCTGGACTCACTGCAGTGCATCCCCAGTGGTGCCACTGCACTCTCTGGACTCACTGCACTGCATCCCCAGTGCTGACAGTGCACTCTCTGGACTCACTGCACTGCATCCCCAGTGGTGCCAGTGCACTCTCTGGACTCACTGCAGTGCATCCCCAGTGGTGCCAGTGCACTCTCTGGACTCACTGCAGTGCATCCCCAGTGGTGCCAGTGCACTCTCTGGACTCACTGCACTGCATCCCCAGTGGTGCCAGTGCACTCTCTGGACTCACTGCATTGCATCCCCAGTGGTGCCAGTGCACTCTCTGGACTCACTGCACTGCATCCCCAGTGGTGCCAGTGCACTCTCTGGACTCACTGCACTGCATCCCCAGTGGTGCCCCGAGCACTCTCTGCACTCACTGCACTGCATCCCCAGTGTTCCCCGAGCACTCTCTGGACTCACTGCAGTGCATCCCCAGTGGTGCCAGTGCACTCTCTGGACTCACTGCACCGCATCCCCAGTGGTGCCACTGCACTCTCTGGACTCACTGCACTGCATCACCATTGGTGCCAGGGCACTCTCCGGACTCACTGCAGTGCATCCCCAGTGGTGCCAGTGCACTCTTTCGAGTCACTGCACTGCATCCCCATTAGTTCCACTGCATTCTCTGGACTCATTGCAGTGCATCCCCAGTGGTGCCAGTGCACTCTCTGGACTCACTGCAGTGCATCCCCAGTGGTGCCAGTGCACTCTCTGGACTCACTGCACTGCATCCCCAGTGCTGACAGTGCACTCTCTGGACCCACTTCACTGCATCCCCAGTGCTGACAGTGCACTCTCTGGACTCACTGCAGTGCATCCCCAGTGGTGCCAGTGCACTCTCTGGACTCACTGCACTGCATCCCCAGTGGTGCCAGTGCACTCTCCGGACTCACTGCACTGCATCCCTAATGGTGCCAGTGCACTCTTTGGACTCACTGCAGTGCATCCCCAGTGGTTCCAGTGCACTCTCTGGACTCACTGCACTGCATCCCCAGTGGTGCCAGTGCACTCTCTGCACTCACTGCACTGCATCCCCGGTGTTCCCAGAGCACTCTCTGGACTCACCGAGGTGCATCCCCAGTGGTGCCAGTGCACTCTCTGGACTCACTGCACTGCATCCCCAGTGGTGCCAGTGCACTCTCTGGACTCACTGCAGTGCATCCCCAGTGGTGCCAGTGCACTCTCTGGACTCACTGCACTGCATCCCCTCTGGTGCCAGTACACTCTCTGGACTCACTGCAGTGCATCCCCAGTGGTGCCAGTGTACTCTCTGGACTCACTGCACTGCATCACCAGCGGTGCCAGTGCACTCTCTGGACTCACTGCAGTGCATCCCCAGTGGTGCCAGTGCACTTTCTGGAGTCACTGCACTGCATCCCCAGTGGTTCCATTGCACTCTCTGGACTCACTGCATTGGATCCCCAGTGGTGTCAGTGCACTCTCTGGACTCAGTGCAGTGCATCCCCAGTGGTGCCAGTGCACTCTCTGGACTCACTGCACTGCTTCCCCACTGGTGCCAGTGCACTCTCTGGAGTCAGTGCACTGCATCCCCAGTGGTGCCAGTGCACTCTCTGGACTCACTGCACTGCATCCCCAGTGGTGGCAGTGCACTCTCTGGACTCACTGCACTGCATCCCCAGTGGAGCCAGTGCACTCTCTGGACTCACTGCACTGCATTCCCAGTGGTGCCAGTGCACTCTTTCGAGTCACTGCAGTGCATCCCCAGTGGTGCCAGTGCACTCTCTGGAGTCAGTGCAGTGCATCCCCAGAGGTGCCAGTGCACTCTCTGCACTCACTGCACTGCATCACCAGTGGTGCCACTGCACTCTCTGGACTCACTGCACTGCATCACCATTGGTGCCAGGGCACTCTCCAGACTCACTGCAGTGCATCCCCAGTGGTGCCAGTGCACTCTCTGGACTCACTGCAGTGCATCCCCAGTGGTGCCAGTGCACTCTCTGGACTCACTGCACTGCATCCCCAGTGGTGCCAGTGCACTCTCTGCACTCACTGCAGTGCATCCCCAGTGGTGCCAGTGCACTCTCTGGACTCACTGCACTGCATCCCCAGTGGTGCCAGTGCACTCTCTGGACTCACTGCACTGCATTCCCAGTGGTGCCACTGCACTCTCTGGACTCACTGCACTGCATCACCATTGGTGCCAGTGCACTCTCCGGACTCACTGCAGTGCATCCGCAGTGGTGCCAGTGCACTCTTTTAAGTCACTGCAGTGCTTCCCACGTGGTGCCAGTGCACTCTCTGGACTCACTGCAGTGCATCCCCAGTGGTGCCAGTGCACTCTCTGCACTCACTGCACTGCATCACCAGTGGTGCCACTGCACTCTCTGGACTCACTGCAGTGCATCCCCAGTGGTGCCAGTGCACTCTCTGGAGTCACTGCACTGCATCCCCAGTGCTGCCAGTGCACTCTCTGGACTCACTGCAGTGCATCCCCAGTGGTGCCAGTGCACTCTCTGGACTCACTGCAGTGCATCCCCAGTGGTGCCAGTGCACTCTCTGGACTCACTGCACTGCATCCCCAGAGGTGCCAGTGCACTCTCTGGACTCACTGCACTTCTTCCGAGTGGTGCCAGTGCACTCTCTGGACTCACTGCATTGCATCCCCAGTGGTGCCAGTGCACTCTCTGGACTCACTGCACTGCATCCCCAGTGGTGCCACTGCACTCTCTGGACTCACTGCACTGCATCAGCATTGGTGCCAGGGCACTCTCCGGACTCACTGCAGTGCATCCGCAGTGGTGCCAGTGCACTCTTTCGAGTCACTGCACTGCATCCCCATTAGTTCCAGTGCATTCTCTGGACTCACTGCACTGCATCCCCAGTGGTGCCAGTGCACTCTCTAGAGTCACTGCACTGCATCCCCAGTGGTGCCAGTGCACTCTCTGGACTCACTGCACTGCATCCCCAAGGTGCCAGTGCACTCTCTGGACTCAACTGCACTGCATCCCCAGTGCTGCCAGTGCACTCTCTGGACTCACTGCAGTGCATCCCCAGTGGTGCCAGTGCACTCTCTGGACTCACTGCAGTGCATCACCATTGGTGCCAGGGCACTCTCTGGACTCACTGCACTTCATCCCCAGTGGTGCCAGTGCACTCTCTGGACTCACTGCACTTCATCCCCAGTGGTGCCAGTGCACTCTCTGGACTCACTGCACTGCATCACCATTGGTGCCAGTGCACTCTCTGCACTCACTGCACTGCATCCCCAGTGTTCCCCAAGCACTCTCTGGACTCACTGCAGTGCATCCCCAGTGGTGCCAGTGCACTCTCTGGACTCACTGCACTGCATCCCCAGTGGTGCCACTGCACTCTCTGGACTCACTGCACTGCATCACCATTGGTGCCAGTGCACTCTCCGGACTCACTGCAGTGCATCCGCAGTGGTGCCAGTGCACTCTTTTAAGTCACTGCAGTGCATCCCCAGTGGTGCCAGTGCACTCTCTGGACTCACTGCACTGCATCCCCAGTGGTGCCAGTGCACTCTCTGCACTCACTGCACTGCATCACCAGTGGTGCCACTGCACTCTCTGGACTCACTGCAGTGCATCCCCAGTTGGTGCCAGTGCACTCTCTGGACTCACTGCACTGCATCCCCAGTGCTGCCAGTGCACTCTCTGGACTCACTGCAGTGCATCCCCAGTGGTGCCAGTGCACTCTCTGGACTCACTGCAGTGCATCCCCAGTGGTGCCAGTGCACTCTCTGGACTCACTGCACTGCATCCCCAGAGGTGCAAGTGCACTCTCTGGACTCACTGCACTTCATCCCCAGTGGTGCCAGTGCACTCTCTGGACTCACTGCATTGCATCCCCAGTGGTGCCAGTGCACTCTCTGGACTCACTGCACTGCATCCCCAGTGGTGCCACTGCACTCTCTGGACTCACTGCACTGCATCACCATTGGTGCCAGGGCACTCTCCGGACTCACTGCAGTGCATCCGCAGTGGTGCCAGTGCACTCTTTCGAGTCACTGCACTGCATCCCCAGTGGTGCCAGTGCACTCTCTGGACTCACTGCACTGCATCCCCAGTGGTGCCAGTGCACTCTCTGCACTCACTGCAGTGCATCACCATTGGTGCCAGTGCACTCTCTGGACTCACTGCACTGCATCCCCAGTGTTCCCCGAGCACTCTCTGGACTCACTGCAGTGCATCCCCAGTGGTGCCAGTGCACTCTCTGGACTCACTGCACTGCATCCCCAGTGTTCCCCGAGCACTCTCTGGACTCACTGCAGTGCATCCCCAGTGGTGCCACTGCACTCTCTGGACTCACTGCACTGCATCACCATTGGTGCCAGGGTACTCTCTGGACTCACTGCAGTGCATCCGCAGTGGTGCCAGTGCACTCTTTCGATTCACTGCACTGCATCACCATTAGTTCCAGTGCATTCTCTGGACTCATTGCAGTGCATCCCCAGTGGTGCCAGTGCACTCTCTGCACTCACTGCACTGCATCCCCAGTGGTGCCAGTGCACTCTCTGGACTCACTGCACTGCATCCCCAGTGCTGACAGTGCACTCTCTGGACTCACTGCACTGCATCCCCAGGGCTGACAGTGCACTCTCTGGACTCACTGCAGTGCATCCCCAGTGGTGCCAGTGCACTCTCTGGACTCACTGCACTGCATCCCCAGTGGTGCCAGTGCACTCTCCGGACTCACTGCACTGCATCCCTAATGGTGCCAGTGCACTCTCTGGACTCACTGCACTGCATCCCCAGTGGTGCCAGTGCACTCTCTGGACTCACTGCACTGCATCCCCAGTGGTGCCAGTGCACTCTCTGCACTCACTGCACTGCATCCCCGGTGTTCCCAGAGCACTCTCTGGACTCACCGAGGTGCATCCCCAGTGGTGCCAGTGCACTCTCTGGACTCACTGCACTGCATCCCCAGTGGTGCCAGTGCACTCTCTGGACTCACTGCAGTGCAGCCCCTGAGGTGCCAGTGTACTCTCTGGACTCACTGCATTGCATCCCCAGTGGTGCCAGTGCACTCTCTGGACTCACTGCACTGCATCCCCAGTGGTGTCACTGCACTCTCTGGACTCACTGCACTGCATCACCATTGGTGCCAGGGCACTCTCCAGACTCACTGCAGTGCATCCGCAGTGGTGCCAGTGCACTCTTTCGAGTCACTGCAGTGCATCCCCAGTGGTGCCAGTGCACTCTCTGGACTCACTGCACTGCATCCCCAGTGGTGCCAGTGCACTCTCTGCACTCACTGCACTGCATCCCGAGTGGTTCCAGTGCACTCTCTGGATCACTGCACTGCATCACCATTGGTGCCAGGGCACTCTCCGGACTCACTGCACTGCATCCCCAGTGGTGCCAATGCATTCTCTGGACTCACTGCAGTGCATCCCCACTGGTGCCAGTACAGTCTCTGGAGTCACTGCAGTGCATCCCCAGTGTTGCCAGTGCCCTCTCTGAAATCACTGCACTGCATCACCAGTGCTGACAGTGCACTCTCTGGACTCACTGCACTGCATCCCCAGTGGTGCCAGTGTACTCTCTGGACTCAGTGCACTGCTTCCCCAGTGGTGCCACTGCACTCTCTGGACTCACTGCAGTGCATCCCCAGTGGTGCCAGTGCACTCTCTAGAGTCACTGCACTGCATCCCCAGTGGTGCCAGTGCACTCTCTGGACTCACTGCAGTGCATCCCCAGTGCTGACAGTGCACTCTCTGGACTCACTGCAGTGCATCCCCAGTGGTGCCAGTGCACTCTCTGGACTCACTGCACTGCATCCCCAGTGGTGCCACTGCACTCTCTGGACCCACTGCAGTGCATCCCCACTGGTGCCAGTGCACTCTCTGGACTCACTGCACTGCATCCCCAATGGTGCCAGTGCACTCTCTGGACTCACTGCACTGCATCCCCAGTGGTGCCAGTGCACTCTCTGGACTCACTGCACTGCATCCCAGTGGTGCCAGTGCACTCTTTTGAGTCACTGCAGTGCATCCCCAGTGGTGCCAGTGCACTCTCTGGACTCACTGCAGTGCATCCCCAGTGGTGCCAGTGCACTCTCTGCACTCACTGCACTGCATCACCAGTGGTGCCAGTGCACTCTCTGGACTCACTGCACTGCATCCCCAGTGGTGCCAGTGCACTCTCTGGAGTCACTGCACTGCATCCCCAGTGCTGCCAGTGCACTCTCTGGACTCACTGCAGTGCATCCGCAGTGGTGCCAGTGCACTCTCTGGACTCACTGCAGTGCATCCCCAGTGGTGCCAGTGCACTCTCTGGACTCACTGCACTGCATCCCCAGTGGTGCCTGTGCACTCTCTGGACTCACTGCACTTCATCCCCAGTGGTGCCAGTGCACTCTCTGGACTCACTGAATTGCATCCCCAGTGGTGCCAGTGCACTCTCTGGACTCACTGCAGTGCATCCCCAGTGGTGCCACTGCACTCTCTGGACTCACTGCACTGCATCACCATTGGTGCCAGGGCACTCTCCGGACTCACTGCAGTGCATCCGCAGTGGTGCCAGTGCACTCTTTCGATTCACTGCGGTGCATCCCCAGTGGTGCCAGTGCACTCTTTCGAGTCACTGCAGTGCATCCCCAGTGGTGCCAGTGCACTCTCTGCACTCACTGCACTGCATCCCCAGTGTTCCCCGAGCACTCTCTGGACTCACTGCAGTGCATCCCCAGTGGTGCCAGTGCACTCTTTCGAGTCACTGCAGTGCATCCCCAGTGGTGCCACTGCACTCTCTGGACTAACTGCACTGCATCACCATTGGTGCCAGGGCACTCTCCGGACTCACTGCTGTCCATCCCCAGTGGTGCCAGTGCACTCTCTGGACTCACTGAACTGCATCCACAGTGGTGCCAGTGCACTCTCTGGACTCACTGAACTGCATCCCCAGTGGTGCCAGTGCACTCTCTGGACTCACTGCACTGCATCCCCAGTGCTGACAGTGCACTCTCTGGACTCACTGCACTGCATCCCCAGTGGTGCCAGTGCACTCTCTGGACTCACTGCACTGCATCCCCAGTGGTGCCAGTGCACTCTCCGGACTCACTGCACTGCATCCCCAGTGGTGCCAGTGCACTCTCTGGACTCACTGCACTGCATCCCCAGTGGTGCCAGTACACTCTCTGGACTCACTGCAGTGCATCCCCAGTGGTGCCAGTGTACTCTCTGGACTCACTGCACTGCATCACCAGCGGTGCCAGTGCACTCTCTGGACTCACTGCAGTGCATCCCCAGTGGTGCCAGTGCACTTTCTGGAGTATCTGCAGTGCATCCCCTTTTGTGCCAGTGCACTCTCTGCACTCACTGCACTGCATCCCCAGTGGTGTCACTGCACTCTCTGGAGTCACTGCACTGCATCCCCAGTGGTTCCATTGCACTCTCTGGACTCACTGCATTGGATCCCCAGTGGTGTCAGTGCACTCTCTGGACACAGTGCACTGCATCCCCAGTGGTTCCAGTGCACTCTCTGGACTCACCGAGGTGCATCCCCAGTGGTGCCAGTGCACTCTCTGGACTCACTGCACTGCATCCCCAGTGGTGCCAGTGCACTCTATGGACTCACTGCACTGCATCCCCAGTGGTGCCAGTGCACTCTCTGGACCCACTGCAGTGCATCCCCACTGGTGCCAGTGCACTCTCTGGACTCACTGCACTGCATCCCCAATGGTGCCACTGCACTCTCTGTAGTCACTGCACTGCGTCCCCAGTGGTGCCAGTGCACTCTCTGGACTCACTGCAGTGTATCCCCTGTGGTGCCAGTGCACTCTGTGGACTCACTGCACTGCATCCCAGTGGTGCCATTGCACTCTCTGGACTCACTGCACTGCATCCCCAGTGGTGCCAGTGCACTCTCTGGACTCACTGCAGTGCATCCCCAGTGCTGCCAGTGCACTCTCTGGACTCACTGCAGTGCATCCCCAGTGGTGCCAGTGCACTCTCTGGACTCACTGCAGTGCATCCCCAGTGGTGCCAGTGCACTCTCTGGACTCAACTGCACTGCATCCCCAGTGCTGCCAGTGCACTCTCTGGACTCACTGCAGTGCATCCCCAGTGGTGCCAGTGCACTCTCTGGACTCACTGCAGTGCATCCCCAGTGGTGCCAGTGCACTCTCTGGACTCACTGCACTTCATCCCCAGTGGTGCCAGTGCACTCTCTGGACTCACTGCATTGCATCCCCAGTGGTGTCAGTGCACTCTCTGGACTCACTGCACTGCATCCCCAGTGGTGTCACTGCACTCTCTGGACTCACTGCACTGCATCCTCAGTGGTGCCAGTGCACTCTTTCGAGTCACTGCAGTGCATCCCCAGTGGTGCCAGTGCACTCTCTGGACTCACTGCACTGCATCCCCAGTGGTGTCACTGCACTCTCCAGACTCACTGCAGTGCATCCGCAGTGGTGCCAGTGCACTCTTTCGAGTCACTGCAGTGCATCCCCAGTGGTGCCAGTGCACTCTCTGGACTCACTGCACTGCATCCCCAGTGGTGCCAGTGCACTCTCTGGAATCACTG
Organism: Anser anser; assembly: GCF_964211835.1. Taxonomy (NCBI): domain Eukaryota; kingdom Metazoa; phylum Chordata; class Aves; order Anseriformes; family Anatidae; genus Anser; species Anser anser. Next base: position 85,510 of record NW_028154169.1, read on the forward strand.
CAGTGCATCCCCAGTGGTGCCAGTGCACTCTCTGGACTCACTGCATTGCATCACCAGTGGTGCCAGTGCACTCTCTGGACTCACTGCACTGCATCCCCAGTGGTGCCACTGCACTCTCTGGACTCACTGCACTGCATCACCATTGGTGCCAGTGCACTCTCCGGACTCACTGCAGTGCATCCGCAGTGGTGCCAGTGCACTCTTTTAAGTCACTGCAGTGCATCCCCAGTGGTGCCATTGCACTCTCTGGACTCACTGCACTGCATCCCCAGTGGTGCCAGTGCACTCTCTGGACTCACTGCAGTGCATCCCCAGTGCTGCCAGTGCACCCTCTGGACTCACTGCAGTGCATCCGCAGTGGTGCCAGTGCACTCTTTTAAGTCACTGCAGTGCATCCCCAGTGGTGCCATTGCACTCTCTGGACTCACTGCACTGCATCTCCAGTGGTGCCAGTGCACTCTCTGGACTCACTGCAGTGCATCCCCAGTGGTGCCAGTGCACTCTCTGGACTCAACTGCACTGCATCCCCAGTGCTGCCAGTGCACTCTCTGGACTCACTGCAGTGCATCCCCAGTGGTGCCAGTGCACTCTCTGGACTCACTGCAGTGCATCCCCAGTGGTGCCAGTGCACTCTCTGGACTCACTGCACTTCATCCCCAGTGGTGCCAGTGCACTCTCTGGACTCACTGCATTGCATCACCAGTGGTGTCAGTGCACTCTCTGGACTCACTGCACTGCATCCCCAGTGGTGTCACTGCACTCTCTGGACTCACTGCACTGCATCCTCAGTGGTGCCAGTGCACTCTTTCGAGTCACTGCAGTGCATCCCCAGTGGTGCCAGTGCACTCTCTGGACTCACTGCACTGCATCCCCAGTGGTGTCACTGCACTCTCCAGACTCACTGCAGTGCATCCGCAGTGGTGCCAGTGCACTCTTTCGAGTCACTGCAGTGCATCCCCAGTGGTGCCAGTGCACTCTCTGGACTCACTGCACTGCATCCCCAGTGGTGCCAGTGCACTCTCTGGAATCACTGCAGTGCATCCCCAGTGGTGCCAGTGCACTCTCTGGACTCACTGCATTGCATCACCAGTGGTGCCAGTGCACTCTCTGGACTCACTGCACTGCATCCCCAGTGGTGCCACTGCACTCTCTGGACTCACTGCACTGCATCACCATTGGTGCCAGTGCACTCTCCGGACTCACTGCAGTGCATCCGCAGTGGTGCCAGTGCACTCTTTTAAGTCACTGCACTGCATCCCCAGTGGTGCCAGTGCACTCTCTGGACTCACTGCAGTGCATCCCCAGTGGTGCCAGTGCACTCTCTGCACTCACTGCACTGCATCACCAGTGGTGCCACTGCACTCTCTGGACTCACTGCAGTGCATCAACAGTGGTGCCAGTGCACTCTCTGGAGTCACTGCACTGCATCCCCAGTGCTGGCAGTGCACTCTCTGGACTCACTGCACTGCATCCCCAGTGGTGCCAGTGCACTCTCTGGACTCACTGCAGTGCATCCCCAGTGGTGCCAGTGCACTCTCTGGACTCACTGCACTGCATCCCCAGAGGTGCCAGTGCACTCTCTGGACTCACTGCACTTCATCCCCAGTGGTGCCAGTGCACTCTCTGAACTCACTGCATTGCATTCCCAGTGGTGCCAGTGCACTCTCTGGACTCACTGCACTGCATCCCCAGTGGTGCCACTGCACTCTCTGGACTCACTGCACTGCATCACCATTGGTGCCAGGGCACTCTCCGGACTCACTGCAGTGCATCCGCAGTGGTGCCAGTGCACTCTTTCGAGTCACTGCACTGCATCCCCAGTGGTGCCAGTGCACTCTCTGGACTCACTGCACTGCATCCCCAGTGGTGCCAGTGCACACTCTGCACTCACTGCACTGCATCCCCAGTGTTCCCCGAGCACTCTCTGGACTCACTGCAGTGCATCCCCAGTGGTGCCAGTGCACTCTCTGGACTCACTGCAGTGCATCCCCAGTGGTGCCAGTGCACTCTCTGGACTCACTGCACTGCATCCCCAGTGGTGCCACTGCACTCTCTGGACTCACTGCACTGCATCACCATTGGTGCCAGGGTACTCTCTGGACTCACTGCAGTGCATCCGCAGTGGTGCCAGTGCACTCTTTCGATTCACTGCACTGCATCCCCATTAGTTCCAGTGCATTCTCTGGACTCATTGCATTGCATCCCCAGTGGTGCCAGTGCACTCTCTGGACTCACTGCACTGCATCCCCAGTGGTGCCAGTGCACTCTCTGGACTCACTGCACTGCATCCCCAGTGGTGCCAGTGCACTCTCTGGACTCACTGCACTGCATCCCCAGTGCTGACAGTGCACTCTCTGGACTCACTGCAGTGCATCCCCAGTGGTGCCAGTGCACTCTCTGGACTCACTGCAGTGCATCCCTAATGGTGCCAGTGCACTCTCTGGACTCACTGCAGTGCATCCCCAGTGGTGCCAGTGCACTCTCTGGACTCACTGCACTGCATCCCCAGTGGTGCCAGTGCACTCTCTGGACTCACTGCATTGCATCCCCGGTGTTCCAAGAGCACTCTCTGGACTCACCGAGGTGCATCCCCAGTGGTGCCAGTGTACTCTCTGGACTCACTGCACTGCATCCCCAGTGGTGCCAGTGCACTCTCTGGACTCACTGCAGTGCAGCCCCTGAGGTGCCAGTGTACTCTCTGGACTCACTGCACTGCATCCCCAGTGGTGTCACTGCACTCTCTGGAATCACTGCAGTGCATCCCCAGTGGTGCCTGTGCACTCTCTTGAGTCACTGCACTGCATCCCCAGTGGAGCCAGTGCACTCTATGGACTAACTGCACTGCATACCCAGTGGTGCAAGTGCACTCTCTGGACTCACTGCAGTGCATCCCCAGTGGTGCCAGGGCACTCTCTGGACTCACTGCACTGCATCCTCAGTGGTTCCAGTGCACTCTCTGGATCACTGCACTGCATCACCATTGGTGCCAGGGCACTCTCCGGACTCACTGCAGTGCATCCTCAGTGGTGCCAGTGCACTCTTTCGAGTCACTGCACTGCATCCCCAGTGGTGCCAGTGCCCTCTCTGGACTCACTGCACTGCATCCCCAGTGCTGACAGTGCACTCTCTGGACTCACTGCACTGCATCCCCAGTGGTGCCAGTGTACTCTCTGGACTCAGTGCACTGCTTCCCCAGTGGTGCCACTGCACTCTCTGGACTCACTGCAGTGCATCCCCAATGGTGCCAGTGCACTCTCTGGACTCACTGCACTGCATCCCCAGTGGTGCCAGTGCACTCTCTGGACTCACTGCAGTGCATCCCCTTTTGTGCCAGTGCACTCTCTGGACTCACTGCACTGCATCCCCAGTGGTGCCAGTGCAATCTCTAGAGTCACTGCACTGCATCCCCAGTGGTGCCAGTGCACTCTCTGGACTCACTGCAGTGCATCCCCTGTGGTGCCAGTGCACTCTCTGGACTCACTGCACTGCATCCCCAGTGCTGACAGTGCACTCTCTGGACTCACTGCACTGCATCCCCAGTGGTGCCAGTGAACTCTCTGGACTCACTGCAGTGCATCCCTTGTGGTGCCTTTGCACTCTCAGGACTCACTGCACTGCATCACCAGTGGTGCCAGTGCACTCTCTGGAGTCACAGCACTGCATCAACAGTGGTGCCAGTGCACTCTCTGGACTCACTGCATTGCATCCCCAGTGGTGCCAGTGCACTCTCTGGACTCACTGCAGTGCATCCCCAGTGGTGCCACTGCACTCTCTGGACTCACTGCACTGCATCACCATTGGTGCCAGGGCACTCTCCGGACTCACTGCAGTGCATCCGCAGTGGTGCCAGTGCACTCTTTCGAGTCACTGCAGTGCATCCCCAGTGGTGCCAGTGCACTCTTTCGAGTCACTGCAGTGCATCCCCAGTGGTGCCAGTGCACTCTCTGCACTCACTGCACTGCATCCCCAGTGTTCCCCGAGCACTCTCTGGACTCACTGCAGTGCATCCCCAGTGGTGCCAGTGCACTCTCTGGACTCACTGCACTGCATCCCCAGTGGTGCCACTGCACTCTCTGGACTCACTGCAGTGCATCCCTTGTGGTGGCTTTGCACTCTCAGGACTCACTGCACTGCATCCCCAATGGTGCCAGTGCACTCTCTGGAGTCACAGCACTGCATCAACAGTGGTGCCTCTGCACTCTCTGGAGTCACTGCACTGCATCCCCAGTGGTGCCAGTGCACTCTCTGGACTCACTGCACTGCATCACCATTGGTGCCAGTGCACTCTCTGGACTCACTGCACTGCATCCCCAGTGGTGCCAGTGCACTCTCTGCACTCACTGCACTGCATCACCAGTGCTGCCAGTGCACTCTCTGGACTCACTGCAGTGCATCCCCAGTGGTGCCAGTGCACTCTCTGGACTCACTGCAGTGCATCCCCAGTGGTGCCAGTGCACTCTCTGGACTCACTGCACTGCATCCCCAGAGGTGCCAGTGCACTCTCTGGACTCACTGCACTTCATCCCCCGTTGTGCCAGTGCACTCTCTGGACTCACTGCATTGCATCCCCAGTGGTGCCAGTGCACTCTCTGGACTCACTGCACTGCATCCCCAGTGGTGCCACTGCACTCTCTGGACTCACTGCACTGCATCACCATTGGTGCCAGGGCACTCTCCGGACTCACTGCAGTGCATCCGCAGTGGTGCCAGTGCACTCTTTCGAGTCACTGCAGTGCATCCCCAGTGGTGCCAGTGCACTCTCTGGACTCACTGCACTGCATCCCCAGTGGTGCCAGTGCACTCTCTGGACTCACTGCAGTGCATCCCCAATGGTGCCAGTGCACTCTCTGGACTCACTGCACTGCATCCCCAGTGGTGCCAGTGCACTCTCCGGACTCACTGCACTGCATCCCTAATGGTGCCAGTGCACTCTCTGGACTCACTGCAGTGCATCCCCAGTGGTGCCAGTGCACTCTCTGGACTCACTGCACTGCATCCCCAGTGGTGCCAGGGCACTCTCTGCACTCACTGCACTGCATCCCCGGTGTTCCCAGAGCACTCTCTGGACTCACCGAGGTGCATCCCCAGTGGTGCCAGTGCACTCTCTGGTCTCACTGCACTGCATCCCCAGTGGTGCCAGTGCACTTTCTGGACTCACTGCAGTGCAGCCCCTGAGGTGCCAGTGTACTCTCTGGACTCACTGCACTGCATCCCCAGTGGTGCCAGTGCACTCTCTGGAATCACTGTAGTGCATCCCCAGTAGTGCCAGTGCACTCTCTGGACTCACTGCACTGCATCCCCAGTGGTGCCTGTGCACTCTCTTGAGTCACTGCACTGCATCCCCAGTGGAGCCAGTGCACTCTATGGACTAACTGCACTGCATACCCAGTGGTGCCAGTGCACTCTCTGGACTCACTGCACGGCATCCCGAGTGGTTCCAGTGCACTCTCTGGATCACTGCACTGCATCACCATTGGTGCCAGGGCACTCTCCGAACTCACTGCAGTGCATCCCCAATGGTGCCAGTGCACTCTTTCGAGTCACTGCACTGCATCCCCAGTGGTGCCAATGCATTCTCTGGACTCACTGCAGTGCATCCCCATTGGTGCCAGTGCAGTCTCTGGAGTCACTGCAGTGCATCCCCAGTGGTGCCAGTGCCCTCTCTGGACTCACTGCACTGCATCCCCAGTGCTGACAGTGCACTCTCTGGACTCACTGCACTGCATCCCCAGTGGTGCCAGTGTACTCTCTGGACTCAGTGCACTGCTTCCCCAGTGGTGCCACTGCACTCTCTGGACTCACTGCAGTGCATCCCCAGTGGTGCCAGTGCACTCTCTGGACTCACTGCACTGCATCCCCAGTGGTGCCAGTGCACTCTCTGGACTCACTGCAGTGCATCCCCTTTTGTGCCAGTGCACTCTCTGGACTCACTGCACTGCATCCCCAGTGGTGCCAGTGCACTCTCTAGAGTCACTGCACTGCATCCCCAGTGGTGCCAGTGCACTCTCTGGACTCACTGCAGTGCATCCCCAGTGGTGCCAGTGCACTCTCTGGACTCACTGCACTGCATCCCCAGTGCTGACAGTGCACTCTCTGGACTCACTGCACTGCATCCCCAGTGGTGCCAGTGAACTCTCAGGACTCACTGCACTGCATCCCCAGTGGTGCCAGTGCACTCTCTGGAGTCACAGCACTGCATCAACAGTAGTGCCTCTGCACTCTCTGGAGTCACTGCACTGCATCCCCAGTGGTGCCAGTGCACTCTCTGGACTCACTGCACTGCATCCCCAGTGGTGCCACTGCACTCTCTGGACTCACTGCACTTCATCCCCAGTGGTGCCAGTGCACTCTCTGGACTCACTGCAGTGCATCCCCAGAGGTGCCAGTGCACTCTCTGGAGTCACTGCACTGCATCCCCAGTGGTGCCAGTGCACTCTCTGGAGTCACTGCACTGCATCAACAGTGGTGCCAATGCACTCTCTGGACTCATTGCATTGCATCCCCAGTGGTGCCACTGCACTCTCTGGACTAACTGCACTGCATCCCCAGTGGTGCCAGTGCACTCTCTGGACTCACTGCACTGCATCAACAGTGGTGCCAGTGCACTGTCTGGACTCACTGCAATGTATCGCCATTGGAGCCGGTGCACTCTCTGGAATCACTAAACTGCATCCCCAGTGGTGCCAGAGAACACTCTGGTCTCACTGCAGTGCATCCCCAGTGGTGCCAGTGCACTGTCTGGACTCACTGCATCCCCAGTGGTGCCAGGGCACTCTCTGGACTCACAGCACTGCATCCCCATTGGGGCCAGTGCACTCTCTGGACTCACTGCACTAAAACCCCAGTGGTGCCAGTGCACTCTCTGGACTCACTGCAATGCATCCCCAGTGGTGCCAGTGCACTCTCTGGACTCACTGCACTGCATCACCATTGGTGCCAGTACACTCTCTGGACTCACTGCAGTGCATCCCCAGTGGTGCCAGTGTACTCTCTGGACTCACTGCACTGCATGACCAGCGGTGCCAGTGCACTCTCTGGACTCACTGCAGTGCATCCCCAGTGGTGCCAGTGCACTTTCTGGAGTCACTGCAGTGCATCCCCTTTTGTGCCAGTGCACTCTCTGCACTCACTGCACTGCATCCCCAGAAGTGCCAGTGCACTCTCTGGACTCACTGCACTGCATCCCCAGTGCTGCCAGTGCACTCTCTGGACTCACTGCAGTGCATCTCCAGTGGTGCCAGTGCACTCTCTGGACTCACTGCAGTGCATCCCCAGTGGTGCCAGTGCACTCTCTGGACTCACTGCACTTCATCCCCAGTGGTGCCAGTGCACTCTCTGGACTCACTGCATTGCATCCCCAGTGGTGCCAGTGCACTCTCTGGACTCACTGCACTGCATCCCCAGTGGTGTCACTGCACTCTCTGGAGTCACTGCACTGCATCACCATTGGTGCCAGGGCACTCTCCAGACTCACTGCAGTGCATCCGCAGTGGTGCCAGTGCACTCTTTCGAGTCACTGCAGTGCATCCCCAGTGGTGCCAGTGCACTCTCTGGACTCACTGCACTGCATCCCCAGTGGTGCCAGTGCACTCTCTGGAGTCACTGCAGTGCATCCCCAGTGGTGCCAGTGCACTCTCTGGACTCACTGCAGTGCATCCCCAGTGGTGCCAGTGCACTCTCTGGACTCACTGCAGTGCATCCCCAGTGGTGCCAGTGCACTCTCTGGACTCACTGCACTGCATCACCAGTGGTGCCACTGCACTCTCTGGACTCACTGCACTGCATCACCATTGGTGCCAGTGCACTCTCCGGACTCACTGCAGTGCATCCGCAGTGGTGCCAGTGCACTCTTTTAAGTCACTGCAGTGCATCCCCAGTGGTGCCAGTGCACTCTCTGGACTCACTGCAGTGCATCCCCAGTGGTGCCAGTGCACTCTCTGGACTCACTGCAATGCATCCCCAGTGGTGCCAGTGCACTCTCTGGACTCACTGCACTGCATCCCCTGTGGTGCCAGTACACTCTCTGGACTCACTGCAGTGCATCCCCAGTGGTGCCAGTGCACTCTCTGGACTCACTGCACTTCATCCCCAGTGGTGCCAGTGCACTCTCTGGACTCACTGCATTGCATCCCCAGTGGTGCCAGTGCACTCTCTGGACTCACTGCACTGCATCCCCAGTGGTGTCACTGCACTCTCTGGACTCACTGCACTGCATCACCATTGGTGCCAGTGCACTCTCTGGACTCACTGCAGTGCAGACCCTGAGGTGCCAGTGTACTCTCTGCACTCACTGCACTGCATCCCCAGTGGTGCCAGTGCACTCTCTGGAATCACTGCAGTGCATCCCCAGTAGTGCCAGTGCACTCTCTGGACTCACTGCACTGCATCCCCAGTGGTGCCTGTGCACTCTCTTGAGTCACTGCACTGCATCCCCAGTGGAGCCAGTGCACTCTATGGACTAACTGCACTGCATACCCAGTGGTGCCAGTGCACTCTCTGGACTCACTGCACTGCATCCCCAGTGGTGCCAGTGCACTCTCTGGACTCACTGCACTGCATCCCCAGTGGTGCCAGTGCACTCTCTGGATCACTGCACTGCATCACCATTGGTGCCAGGGCACTCTCCGGACTCACTGCAGTGCATCCCCAGTGGTGCCATTGCACTCTTTCGAGTCACTGCACTGCATCCCCAGTGGTGCCAGTGCACTCTCTGGACTCACTGCAGTGCATCCCCAGTGGTGCCAGTGCACTTTCTGGAGTCACTGCAGTGCATCCCCTTTTGTGCCAGTGCACTCTCTGCACTCACTGCACTGCATCCCCAGAAGTGCCAGTGCACTCTCTGGACTCACTGCACTGCATCCCCAGTGCTGCCAGTGCACTCTCTGGACTCACTGCAGTGCATCTCCAGTGGTGCCAGTGCACTCTCTGGACTCACTGCAGTGCATCCCCAGTGGTGCCAGTGCACTCTCTGGACTCACTGCACTTCATCCCCAGTGGTGCCAGTGCACTCTCTGGACTCACTGCAGTGCATCCCCAGTGGTGCCAGTGCACTCTCTGGACTCACTGCACTGCATCCCCAGTGGTGTCACTGCACTCTCTGGAGTCACTGCACTGCATCACCATTGGTGCCAGGGCACTCTCCAGACTCACTGCAGTGCATCCGCAGTGGTGCCAGTGCACTCTTTCGAGTCACTGCAGTGCATCCCCAGTGGTGCCAGTGCACTCTCTGGACTCACTGCACTGCATCCCCAGTGGTGCCAGTGCACTCTCTGGACTCACTGCAGTGCATCCCCAGTGGTGCCAGTGCACTCTCTGGACTCACTGCAGTGCATCCCCAGTGGTGCCAGTGCACTCTCTGGACTCACTGTGCTGCATCCCCAGTGGTGCCAGTGCACTCTCTGGACTCACTGCACTGCATCACCAGTGGTGCCACTGCACTCTCTGGACTCACTGCACTGCATCACCATTGGTGCCAGTGCACTCTCCGGACTCACTGCAGTGCATCCGCAGTGGTGCCAGTGCACTCTTTTAAGTCACTGCAGTGCATCCCCAGTGGTGCCAGTGCACTCTCTGGACTCACTGCAGTGCATCCCCAGTGGTGCCAGTGCACTCTCTGGACTCACTGCAATGCATCCCCAGTGGTGCCAGTGCACTCTCTGGACTCACTGCACTGCATCCCCTGTGGTGCCAGTACACTCTCTGGACTCACTGCAGTGCATCCCCAGTGGTGCCAGTGCACTCTCTGGACTCACTGCACTTCATCCCCAGTGGTGCCAGTGCACTCTCTGGACTCACTGCATTGCATCCCCAGTGGTGCCAGTGCACTCTCTGGACTCACTGCACTGCATCCCCAGTGGTGTCACTGCACTCTCTGGACTCACTGCACTGCATCACCATTGGTGCCAGTGCACTCTCTGGACTCACTGCAGTGCAGAACCTGAGGTGCCAGTGTACTCTCTGCACTCACTGCACTGCATCCCCAGTGGTGCCAGTGCACTCTCTGGAATCACTGCAGTGCATCCCCAGTAGTGCCAGTGCACTCTCTGGACTCACTGCACTGCATCCCCAGTGGTGCCTGTGCACTCTCTTGAGTCACTGCACTGCATCCCCAGTGGAGCCAGTGCACTCTATGGACTAACTGCACTGCATACCCAGTGGTGCCAGTGCACTCTCTGGACTCACTGCACTGCATCCCCAGTGGTGCCAGTGCACTCTCTGGACTCACTGCACTGCATCCCCAGTGGTGCCAGTGCACTCTCTGGATCACTGCACTGCATCACCATTGGTGCCAGGGCACTCTCCGGACTCACTGCAGTGCATCCCCAGTGGTGCCAGTGCACTCTTTCGAGTCACTGCACTGCATCCCCAGTGGTGCCAGTGCACTCTCTGGACTCACTGCACTGCATCCCCAGTGGTGCCAGTGCACTCTCTGGAATCACTGCAGTGCATCCCCAGTGGTGCCAGTGCACTCTCTGGACTCACTGCATTGCATCCCCATTGGTGCCAGTGCACTCTCTGGACTCACTGCACTGCATCCCCAGTGGTGCCACTGCACTCTCTGGACTCACTGAACTGCATCACCATTGGTGCCAGTGCACTCTCCGGACTCACTGCAGTGCATCCGCAGTGCTGCCAGTGCACTCTTTTAAGTCACTGCAGTGCATCCCCAGTGGTGCCAGTGCACTCTCTGGACTCACTGCACTGCATCCCCAGTGGTGTCACTGCACTCTCTGGACTCACTGCACTGCATCACCATTGGTGCCAGTGCACTCTCTGGACTCACTGCAGTGCAGACCCTGAGGTGCCAGTGTACTCTCTGCACTCACTGCACTGCATCCCCAGTGGTGCCAGTGCACTCTTTCGAGTCACTGCAGTGCATCCCCAGTGGTGCCAGTGCAGTCTCTGGACTCACTGCAGTGCATCCCCAGTGGTGCCAGTGCACTCTCTGGACTCACTGCACTGCATCGCCAGTGGTGCCAGGGCACTCTCCGGACTCACTGCAGTGCATCCGCAGTGGTGCCAGTGCACTCTTTTAAGTCACTGCAGTGCATCCCCAGTGGTGCCAGTGCACTCTCTGGACTCACTGCAGTGCATCCCCAGTGGTGCCAGTGCACTCTCTGCACTCACTGCACTGCATCACCAGTGGTGCACTGTACTCTCTGGACTCACTGCAGTGCATCCCCAGTGGTGCCAGTGCACTCTCTGGAGTCACTGCACTGCATCCCCAGTGCTGCCAGTGCACTCTCCGGACTCACTGCAGTGCATCCCCAGTTGTGCCAGTGCACTCTCTGGACTCACTGCACTGCATCCCCAGTGGTGCCAGTGCACTCTCTGGACTCACTGCACTGCATCCCCAGAGGTGCCAGTGCACTCTCTGGACTCACTGCACTTCATCCCCAGTGGTGCCAGTGCACTCTCTGGACTCACTGCATTGCATCCCCAGTGGTGCCAGTGCACTCTCTGGAATCACTGCACTGCATCCCCAGTGGTGCCACTGCACTGTCTGGACTCACTGCACTGCATCACCATTGGTGCCAGGGCACTCTCCGGACTCACTGCAGTGCATCCCCAGTGGTGCCAGTGCACTCTTTCGAATCACTGCAGTGCATCCCCAGTGGTGCCAGTGCACTCTCTGGACTCACTGCACTGCATCCCCAGTGGTGCCAGTGCACTCTCTGCACTCACTGCACTGCATCCCCAGTGTTCCCCGAGCACTCTCTGGACTCACTGCAGTGCATCCCCAGTGGTGCCAGTGCACTCTCTGGACTCACTGCAGTGCATCCCCAGTGGTGCCAGTGCACTCTCTGGACTCACTGCACTGCATCCCCAGTGGTGCCAGTGCACTCTCTGGACTCACTGCACTGCATCACCATTGGTGCCAGGGTACTCTCTGGACTCACTGCAGTGCATCCGCAGTGGTGCCAGTGCACTCTTTCGATTCACTGCACTGCATCCCCATTAGTTCCAGTGCATTCTCTGGACTCATTGCAGTGCATCCCCAGTGGTGCCAGTGCACTCTCTGGACTCACTGCACTGCATCCCCAGTGGTGCCAGTGCACTCTCTGGACTCACTGCACTGCATCCCCAGTGCTGACATTGCACTCTCTGGACTCACTGCACTGCATCCCCAGTGCTGACAGTGCACTCTCTGGACTCACTGCAGTGCATCCCCATTGGTGCCAGTGCACTCTCTGGACTCACTGCACTGCATCCCCAGTGGTGCCAGTGCACTCTCTGGACTCACTGCACTGCATCCCTAATGGTGCCAGTGCACTCTCTGGACTCACTGCAGTGCATCACCAGTGGTGCCAGTGCACTCTCTGGACTCACTGCAGTGCATCCCCAGTGGTGCCAGTGCACTCTCTGCACTCACTGCACTGCATCCCCGGTGTTCCCAGAGCACTCTCTGGACTCACCGAGGTGCATCCCCAGTGGTGCCAGTGCACTCTCTGGACTCACTGCACTGCATCCCCAGTGGTGCCAGTGCACTCTCTGGACTCACTGCAGTGCAGCCCCTGAGGTGCCAGTGTACTCTCTGGACTCACTGCACTGCATCCCCAGTGGTGCCAGTGCACTCTCTGGAATCACTGCAGTGCATCCCCAGTAGTGCCAGTGCACTCTCTGGACTCACTGCACTGCATCCCCAGTGGTGCCTGTGCACTCTCTTGAGTCACTGCACTGCATCCCCAGTGGAGCCAGTGCACTCTATGGACTAACTGCACTGCATCCCCAGTGGTGCCAGTGCACTCTCTGGACTCACTGCACTGCATCACCATTGGTGCCAGGGCACTCTCTGGACTCACTGCAGTGCATCCCCAGTGGTGCCAGTGCACTCTTTCGAGTCACTGCACTGCATCCCCAGTGGTGCTAATGCATTCTCTGGACTCACTGCAGTGCATCCCCAGTGGTGCCAGTGCAGTCTCTGGAGTCACTGCAGTGCATCCCCAGTGGTGCCAGTGCACTCTCTGGACTCACTGCACTGCATCCCCAGTGCTGACAGTGCACTCTCTGGACTCACTGCACTGCATCCCCAGTGGTGCCAGTGTACTCTCTGGACTCAGTGCACTGCTTCCCCAGTGGTGCCAGTGCACTCTCTGGACTCACTGCAGTGCATCCCCAGTGGTGCCACTGCACTCTCTGGACTCACTGCACTGCATCCCCAGTGGTGCCACTGCACTCTCTGGACTCACTGCACTTCATCCCCAGTGGTGCCAATGCACTCTCTGGACTCACTGCACTGCATCCCCAGTGGTGCCAGTGCACTCTCTGGACTCACTGCAGTGCATCCCCAATGGTGCCAGTGCACTCTCTGGACTCACTGCACTGCATCCCCAGTGGTGCCAGTGCACTCTCTAGAGTCACTGCACTGCATCCCCAGTGGTGCCAGTGCACTCTCTGGACTCACTGCAGTGCATCCCCAGTGGTGCCAGTGCACTCTCTGGACTCACTGCACTGCATCCCCAGTGCTGACAGTGCACTCTCTGGACTCACTGCACTGCATCCCCAGTGGTGCCAGTGCACTCTCTGGACTCACTGCACTGCATCACCAGTGGTGCCAGTGCACTCTCTGGACTCACTGCAGTGCGTCCCCTTTTGTGCCATTGCACTCTCTGGACTCACTGCATTGCATCCCCAGTGGTGCCAGTGCACTCTCTGGACTCACTGCACTGCATCCCCAGTGGTGCCACTGCACTCTCTGGACTCACTGCACTGCATCACCATTGGTGCCAGTGCACTCTCTGGACTCACTGCAGTGCATCCGCAGTGCTGCCAGTGCACTCTTTTAAGTCACTGCAGTGCATCCCCAGTGGTGCCAGTGCACTCTCTGGACTCGCTGCAGTGCATCCCCAGTGGTGCCAGTGCACTCTCTGGACTCACTGCACTGCATCACCAGTGGTGCCACTGCACTCTCTGGACTCACTGCTGTGCATCCCCAGTGGTGCCAGTGCACTCTCTGGACTCACTGCATTGCATCCCCAGTGGTGCCAGTGCACTCTCTGGACTCACTGCACTGCATCCCCAGTGGTGCCACTGCACTCTCTGGACTCACTGCACTGCATCCCCTGTGGTGCCAGTACACTCTCTGGACTCACTGCAGTGCATCCCCAGTGGTGCCAGTGTACTCTCTGGACTCACTGCACTGCATCACCAGCGGTGCCAGTGCACTCTCTGGACTCACTGCAGTGCATCCCCAGTGGTGCCAGTGCACTTTCTGGACTCACTGCAGTGCATCCCCTCTGGTGCCAGTGCACTCTCTGGACTCACTGCACTGCATCCCCAGTGGTGCCAGTGCACTCTCTGGACTCACTGCACTTCATCCCCAGTGGTGCCAGTGCACTCTCTGGACTCACTGCATTGCATCCCCAGTGGTGCCAGTGCACTCTCTGGACTCACTGCACTGCATCCCCAGTGGTGTCACTGCACTCTCTGGACTCACTGCACTGCATCACCATTGGTGCCAGGGCACTCTCCAGACTCACTGCAGTGCATCCGCAGTGGTGCCAGTGCACTCTTTCGAGTCACTGCAGTGCATCCCCAGTGGTGCCAGTGCACTCTCTGGACTCACTGCAGTGCATCCCCAGTGGTGCCAGTGCACTCTCTGCACTCACTGCACTGCATCCCCATTGGTGCCAGTGCACTCTCTGGACTCACTGCATTGCATCCCCAGTGGTGCCAGTGCACTCTCTGGACTCACTGCACTGCATCCCCAGTGGTGCCACTGCACTCTCTGGACTCACTGCAGTGCATCCCCAGTGGTGCCAGTGCACTCTCTGGAGTCATTGCACTGCATCCCCAGTGCTGCCAGTGCACTCTCCGGACTCACTGCAGTGCATCCCCAGTGGTGCCAGTGCACTCTCTGCACTCACTGCACTGCATCACCAGTGGTGCCACTGCACTCTCTGGACTCACTGCAGTGCATCCCCAGTGGTGCCAGTGCACTCTCTGGACTCACTGCACTGCATCCCCAGTGCTGCCAGTGCACTCTCTAGAGTCACTGCACTGCATCACC
The DNA here is from genome assembly GCF_964211835.1 of Anser anser. Taxonomy (NCBI): domain Eukaryota; kingdom Metazoa; phylum Chordata; class Aves; order Anseriformes; family Anatidae; genus Anser; species Anser anser. The sequence goes on from NW_028154169.1 coordinate 100,520, forward strand.
ATTGGTGCCAGGGCACTCTCTGGACTCACTGCAGTGCATCCCCAGTGGTGCCAGTGCACTCTTTCGAATCACTGCAGTGCATCCCCAGTGGTGCCAGTGCACTCTCTGGACTCACTGCACTGCATCCCCAGTGGTGCCAGTGCACTCTCTGCACTCACTGCACTGCATCCCCAGTGTTCCCCGAGCACTCTCTGGACTCACTGCAGTGCATCCCCAGTGGTGCCAGTGCACTCTCTGGACTCACTGCAGTGCATCCCCAGTGGTGCCAGTGCACTCTCTGCACTCACTGCACTGCATCCCCATTGGTGCCAGTGCACTCTCTGGACTCACTGCACTGCATCACCATTGCTGCCAGGGTACTCTCTGGACTGACTGCAGTCCATCCGCAGTGGTCCCAGTGCACTCTTTCGATTCACTGCACTGCATCCCCATTAGTTCCAGTGCATTCTCTGGACTCATTGCAGTGCATCCCCAGTGGTGCCAGTGCACTCTCTGGACTCACTGCACTGCATCCCCAGTGGTGCCAGTGCACTCTCTGGACTCACTGCACTACATCCCCAGTACTGACATTGCACTCTCTGGACTCACTGCACTGCATCCCCAGTGCTGACAGTGCACTCTCTGGACTCACTGCAGTGCATCCCCAGTGGTGCCAGTGCACTCTCTTGACTCACTGCACTGCATCCCCAGTGGTGCCTGTGCACTCTCTGGACTCACTGCACTGCATCCCTAATGGTGCCAGTGCACTCTCTGGACTCACTGCAGTGCATCCCCAGTGGTGCCAGTGCACTCTCTGGACTCACTGCAGTGCATCCCCAGTGGTGCCAGTGCACTCTCTGCACTCACTGCACTGCATCCCCGGTGTTCCCAGAGCACTCTCTGGACTCACCGAGGTGCATCCCCAGTGGTGCCAGTGCACTCTCTGGACTCACTGCAGTGCATCCCCAGTGGTGCCAGTGCACTCTCTGGACTCACTGCAGTGCAGCCCCTGAGGTGCCAGTGTACTCTCTGGACCCACTGCACTGCATCCCCAGTGGTGCCAGTGCACTCTCTGGAATCACTGCACTGCATCCCCAGTAGTGCCAGTGCACTCTCTGGACTCACTGCACTGCATCCCCAGTGGTGCCTGTGCACTCTCTTGAGTCACTGCACTGCATCCCCAGTGGAGCCAGTGCACTCTATGGACTAACTGCACTGCATCCCCAGTGGTGCCAGTGCACTCTCTGGACTCACTGCACTGCATCCCCAGTGGTGCCAGTGCACTCTCTGTACTCACTGCACTGCATCACCATTGGTGCCAGGGCACTCTCTGGACTCACTGCAGTGCATCCCCAGTGGTGCCAGTGCACTCTTTCGAGTCACTGCACTGCATCCCCAATGGTGCTAATGCATTCTCTGGACTCACTGCAGTGCATCCCCAGTGGTGCCAGTGCAGTCTCTGGATTCACTGCAGTGCATCCCCAGTGGTGCCAGTGCACTCTCTGGACTCACTGCACTGCATCCCCAGTGGTGCCAGTGCACTCTCTGGACTCACTGCACTGCATCCCCAGTGGTGCCAGTGCACTGTCTGGACTCACTGCAATGTATCGCCTTTGGAGCCGGTGCACTCTCTGGAATCACTAAACTGCATCCCCAGTGGTGCCAGAGAACACTCTGTTCTCACTGCAGTGCATCCCCAGTGGTGCCAGTGCACTGTCTGGACTCACTGCATCCCCAGTGGTGCCAGGGCACTCTCTGGGCTCACTGCACTGCATTCCCATTGGGGCCAGTGCACTCTCTGGACTCACTGCACTAAAACCCCTGTGGTGCCAGTGCAGTCTCTGGACTCACTGCACTGCATCCCCAGTGGTGCCAGTGCAATATCTGGACTCACTGCACTGCATCCCCTGTGGTGCCAGTACACTCTCTGGACTCACTGCAGTGCATCCCCAGTGGGGCCAGTGTACTCTCTAGACTCACTGCACTGCATCCCCAGTGGTGCCAGTGCACTCTCTGGACTCACTGCAGTGCATCCCCAGTGGTGCCAGTGCACTTTCTGGAGTCACCGCAGTGCATCCCCTTTTGTGCTAGTGCACTCTCTGCACTCACTGCACTGCATCCCCAGTGGTTCCATTTCACTCTCTGGACTCACTGCATTGGATCCCCAGTGGTGTCAGTGCACTCTCTGGACTCAGTGCAGTGCATCCCCAGTGCTGACATTGCACTCTCTGGACTCACTGCACTGCATGCCCAGTGGTGCCAGTGCACTCTCTGGACTCACTGCAGTGCATCCCCAGTGGTGCCAGTGCACTCTCTGGACTCACTGAACTGCATCGCCATTGGTGCCAGTGCTCTCTCTGGACTCACTTCACTGCCCTTTGGTGCCAGTGCACTCTCTGGACTCTGTGCACTGCATCCCCAATGGTGCCAGTGCACTCTCTGTAGTCACTGCACTGCGTCCCCAGTGGTGCCAGTGCAGTCTCTGGAGTCACTGCACTGCATTCCCAGTGGTGCCAGTGCACTCTCTGGACTCACTGCAGTGCATCCCCAGTGGTGCGAGTGCACTCTCTGGACTCACTGCAGTGCAGCCCCTGAGGTGCCAGTGCACTCTCTGTACTCACTGCAGTGCATTCCCAGTGGTGTCAGTGCACTCTCTGGACTCACTGCAGTGTAACCCCTGCGGTGCCTGTGCACTCTGTGCTCTCAGTGCAATGCATCCCCAGTGGTGCCAGTACACTCTCTGGACTCACTGCAGTGCATCCCCTGTGGAGCCATTGCACTCTCAGGACTCACTGCACTGCATCCCCAGTGGTGCCAGTGCACTCTCTGGACTCACTGCACTGCATCCCCAGTGGAGCCAGAGCACTCTCTGGACTCACTGCAGTGCATCCCCAGTGGTGACAGTGCACTCTCTGTAGTCACTGCGCTGCATCCCCAGTGGTGACAGTGCACTCTCTGGACTCACTGCACGGCATCCCCAGTGGTGCCAGTGCACTCTCAGGACTCACTGCACTGCATCCCCAGTGGTGCCAGTGCACTCTCAGGACTCACTGCACTGCATCCCCATTGCTGACAGTGCCCTCTCTGGACTCACTGCACTGCATTCCCAGTGGTGACAGTGCACTCTCTGGACTCACTGTAATGCTCGAGCCGCGGCAGCCGCTCCAGCCGCGTTAGCCCCTCCAGCCTCGGCAGCCGCTCCAGCCGCTCCAGCCGCGGCAGCCGCTCCAACCGCGGCAGGCGCTCCAGCCGCGGCATCCGCGGCAGCCGCCCCAGCCGTGGCAGCCGCTCCACTCGGTAGCGGCTTTCGCGGCTGCCGCGGGTGGAGCGGCTGCCGTGGCTGGCGCGGCTGGAGCGGCTGTCGCGGCTGGAGCGGCTGCGGCTTCTGGAGCGTCTCGAGCGTCTGCCGCGGCTGGAGGGGCTACCACGTCTGGAGCGGCTGAGGCGGCTGGAGCGGATGCCGCGGCTGGAGCAGTGCAGTGAGTCCAGAGAGTCAACTGGCACCACTGAGGATGCAGTACAGTGAGTCCAGAGAGTGCACTGGCACCACAGGGGATGCACTGCAGTTACTCCAGAGAGTGCACTGGAACCACTGGGGATGCAGTTCAGTGAGTCCAGAGAGTGCACTGGCACCACCGGGGATTCAGATACATTCTCACTTCAGTGAGATCCCCAGTAGTGCCAGTGCACTCTCTGGACTCACTGCACTGCATCCCCATTGCTGACAGTGCCCTCTCTGGACTCAGTGCACTTCATCCCCAGTGGTGCCAGTTCACTCTCTGGACTCACTGCAGTGCATCCCCAGAAGTGCCAGTGGCTCTCTGGACTCATTGCACTGGATCACCTGTGGTGCCAGTGCACTCTCTGGACTCACTGTACTGCTCGAGCTGAGGCAACCGCTCCAGCCGCGGTAGCCACTCCAGCCTCGGCAGCCGCTCCAGCCGCTCCAGCCGCGGCAGCCGCGGCAGCCGGTCCAGCCGCTCCAGCCGCGGCAGCCGCTCCAACCGCGGCAGCCGCTCCAGCCGCGGCAGACGCGGCAGCCGCTCCAGCCGCGGCAGCCGCGAAAGCCGCTACCGAGTGGAGCGGCTGCCACGGCTGGAGCGGCTGCCGCGGTTGGAGCGGCTGACGCGGCTGGAGCGACTGGAGCGGCTGCCGCGGCTGGAGCGGCTGCCGAGGCTGGAGCGGCTGCCGCGGCTGGACCGGCTGCCGCGGCTGCCGCGGCTGGAGCGGCTGCCGAGGCTGGAGGGGCTACCGCGGCTGGAGCGGCTGCCGCGGCTCGAGCAGTGCAGTGAGTCCAGAGAGTGCTCTGGCACCACTGGGGATGCAGTGCAATGAGTCCACAGAGCAACTGGCACCACTTGGATGCACTGCAGTGAGACCAGAGAGTGCACTGGCACCTCTGGGGATGCAGTGCAGTGAGTCCTGAGAGTGCAATGGCACCACTGGGGATGCACTGCAGTTAGTCCAGAGAGTGCACTGGCACCTCTGGGGATGCAGTGCAGTGAGTCCAGAGATTGCACTGGCACCACTGCGGATGCAGTGCAGTGAGTGCAGAGAGTGCACTGGCACCAAATGGAGCTGCACTGCTGTGAGTCCTGAGATTGCACTGGCACCACTGGGGATGCACTGCAGTGAGTCCAGAGATTTCACAGGCACCAATGGGGATGCAGTACAGTGAGTCCAGAGAGTACACTGGCACTACTGGGGATTCAGTTCAGTGAGACCAGGGAGTGAACTGGCACCATTGGGGAAGTAGTGCAGTGAGTCCAGAGTGAACTGGCACCACTGGGGATGCACCCCGGCAAGTCCAGAGAGTGCACTGTCACCACTGGGGATGCAGTGCAGTGAGTCCAGAGAGTGCACTGGCACCACTGGGGATGCACTGCAGTGAGTCCAGAGAGTGCACTGGCACCACTGGGGATGCAGTGCAGTGAGTCCAGAGAGTGCATTGGCACCACTGGGGATGCACTGCAGTGACTCCAGAGAGTACACTTGCACCACAGGGGATGCACTGCAGTGAGTCCAGGTGTTAGCCTAGCAACCACATAATCAACAAGTGATTATATGAACGTGCTTTATTCAGCGCTGGAAGCCGGGGCAGGTGCCCAAATCCGGCTTCAAGTTCCGTTACTTCCCAGCCGTTATTTATACATACATTATTGCGTCAGGTATACATATTCTTTACAGGTTGCAACAGCAGCCTCGCTTTTCATTCTAATTAGCTCCCCTCCCCTTTGCACATGCGTGGCGCACTCTGGTGGTCGTCCAGATGAAGTAAGGAGTCTTCCTCTCCGCTAAACTTTTCACCTTTCTTACTCGACGCATGCTCCCTCCGCTTCTTGGTTCTGCTTCAACTCATTTCATTATTTCCAGGCCCTTATCTAAGGTCAGGTTGTACCTCTTCCCTCCCAAGTTTCCCCTTCAATGACCCTTTTGATTGTTCACTGTACTCCCTAAGTATCCAGTATACATAGATTAATTCATAATGTAAGTACATTTGGCAATGCTTAATTATACTGTAGGTCCCATTACCTAAGAGACATTAGTAAAACATCCATTCGATTCTCCCCAACACTAACACAGAGATTGCACTGGCACCACTGGGGATGCAGTGCAGTGAGTCCAGAGAGTGCACTGGCACCACTGGGGATGCAGTGCCGTGAGTCCAGAGAGTGCATTGGCACCACTGGGGATGCACTGCAATGAGTCCAGAGAGTGCACTGGCACCAATGGCAACGCAGAGCAGTGAGTCCAGAGAGTGCCTTGGCACCACTGGTGATGCACTGCAGTGAGTCCAGAGAGTGCACTAGCACCACTGGGGATGCAGTGCAGTGAGTCCATAGAGTGCACTGGCACCACTGGGGATGCAGTGCAGTGAGTCCAGAGAGTTCACTGGCACCACTGGGGATGTAGTGCAGTGAGTCCAGAGAGTGCCTGGCACCAATGGGGATGCAGTGCAGTGAGTCCAGAGAGTACAGTGGCACCACTGGGGATGTAGTGCAGTTAGTCCAAAGAGTGCACTGGCACCACAGGGATGCACTGCAGTGAGTCCACAGACTTCACAGGCTCCACTGGGGATGCACTGCAGTGAGTCCAGAGAGTGCACTGGCACCACTGGGGATGCACTGCAGTGAGTCCAGAGAGTGCACTGGCACCACTGGGGATGCACCCCGGCAAGTCCAGAGAGTGCACTGGCACCACGGGGGATGGACTACAGTGAGTCCAGAGAGTGCACTGGCACCACTGGGGATGCAGTGCAGTGAGTCCAGACAGTGCACTGGCACCAGTGGGGATGCAGTGCAGTGAGTCCAGAGAGTGCACTGGCACCACTGGGGATGCAGTGCCGTGAGTGCAGAGAGTGCACTGGCACCGCTGCGGTTGCACCCCGGTGTTTTCAGAGAGTGCAGTGGCACCACTGGGGATGCAGTGCAGTGAGTCCAGAGAGTGCACTGGCACCACTGGGGATGCAGTGCAGTGAGTCCAGAGAGTGCACTGGCACCACTGCGGATGCACTGCAGTGAGTCCAGAGAGTGCACTGGCACCTTGGGGATGCAGTTCAGTGAGTCCAGAGAGTGCACTGGCACCACTGGGGATGCAGTGCAGTGAGTCCACAGAGTGCACTGGCACCACTGGTGATGCAGTGCAGTGAGTCCAGAGAGTGCACTGGCACCACTGGGGATGCAGTGCCGTGAGTCCAGAGAGTGCATTGGCACCACTGCGGATGCACTGCAATGAGTCCAGAGAGTGCACTGGCACCACTGGGGATGCAGTGCAGTGAGTCCAGAGAGTGCACTGGCACCACTGGGGATGCAGTGCAGTGAGTCCAGAGAGTGCACTGGCACCACAGGGGATGCAGTGCAGTGAGTCCAGAGAGTGCACTGGCACCACTGGGGATGCAGTACAGTGAGTCCAGAGAGTGCACTGGCACCACTGGGGATGCAGTGCAGTGAGTAAAGAGAGTGCACTGGCACCACTGTGGATGCAGTGCAGTGAGTCCAGAGAGTGCACTGGCACCACTGGGGATGGACTGCAGTGAGTCCAGAGAGTGCACTGGCACCACTGGGGATGCAGTGCAGTGAGTCCAGAGAGTGCACTGGCACAACTGCGGATGCACTGCAGTGAGTCCAGACAGTGCACTGGCACCACTGGGGATGCACTGCAGTGAGTCCGGAGAGTGCACTGGCACCACTGGGATGCAGTGCAGTGAGTCCAAAGAGTGCACTGGCACCACTGGGGATGCAGTGCAGTGAGTCCAGAGAGTGCACTGGCACCACTGGGGATGCAGTGCCGTGAGTGCAGAGAGTGCACTGGCACCGCTGCGGTTGCACCCCGGTGTTTTCAGAGAGTGCAGTGGCACCACTGGGGATGCAGTGCAGTGAGTCCAGAGAGTGCACTGGCACCACTGGGGATGCAGTGCAGTGAGTCCAGAGAGTGCACTGTCACCACTGGGGATGCAGTGCAGTGAGTCCAGAGAGTGCACTGGCACCACTGGGGATGCAGTGCCGTGAGTGCAGAGAGTGCACTGGCACCGCTGCGGTTGCACCCCGGTGTTTTCAGAGAGTGCAGTGGCACCACTGGGGATGCAGTGCAGTGAGTCCAGAGAGTGCACTGGCACCACTGGGGATGCAGTGCAGTGAGTCCAGAGAGTGCACTGTCACCACTGGGGATGCAGTGCAGTGAGTCCAGAGAGTGCACTGGCACCACTGCGGATGCACTGCAGTGAGTCCAGAGAGTGCACTAGCACCACTGGGGATGCAGTGCCGTGAGTACAGAGAGTGCACTGGCACCACTGGGGATGCAGTGCCGTGAGTCCAGAGAGTGCACTGGCACCACTGGGGATGTAGTGCAGTGAGTCCACAGAGGGCACTGGCACCACAGGGGATGCAGTGCAGTGAGTCCAGAGAGTACAGTGGCACCACAGGGGATGCAGTGCAGTGAGTCCAGAGAGTGCCCTGGCACCACTGGGGATGCAGTGCAGTGAGTCCAGAGAGTGCACTGGCACCACTGGTGATGCAGTGCAGTGAGTTAAGAGAGTACCCTGGCGCCACTGTGGATGCACTGCAATGAGTCCGGAGAGTGCCCTGGCACCAATGGTGATGCAGTGCAATGAGTCCAGAGAGCCACTGGCACCACTGGGGATGCAGTGCATTTAGTCCAGAGAGTGAACTGGCACCACTGCGGATGCAGTGCACTGAGTCCAGACAGGGCACTGTCATCAATGGGGATGAAGTGCAGTGAGTCCAGAGAGTGCACTGGCACCACTGGGGATGCACTGCAGTGGAACCAGAGACATCACAGGCACCACTGTGGATGCAGTGCAGTGAGTCCAGAGAGTGCACTGGCACCACTGGGGATGCACTGCAGTGAGTCCAGAGAGTGCACTGGCACCACTGGTTTTGTAGTGCACTGAGTCCACAGAGGGCACTGGCACCACTGGGGATGCAGTGTAGTGAGTCCAGAGAGTACAGTGGCACCACTGGGGATGCAGTGCAGTGAGTCCAAAGAGTGCACTGGCACCATTGGGGATGCACTGCAGTGAGTCCAGAGACTTCACAGGCACCACTGGGGATGCAGTGCAGTGAGTCCAGAGAGTGCACTGGCACCACTGGGAATGCAGTGAGTCCAGAGAGTGCACTGGCACCACTGGGGAAGCACTGCAGTGAGTCCAGAGAGTGCACTGGCACCACTGGGGATGCAGTGCAGTTGAGTCCAGAGAGTGCACTGGCACCACTGGGGATGCACTGCAGTGAGTCCAGAGAGTGCATTGGCACCACTGGGGATGCACTGCAATGAGTCCAGAGAGTGCACTGGCACCAAAGGTAACGCAGAGCAGTGAGTCGAGAGAGTGCACTCGCACCACAGGGGATGCAGTGCAGTGAGTCCAGAGAGTGCACTGGCACCACTGGGGATGCAGTGCCGTGAGTGCAGAGAGTGCACTGGCACCGCTGCGGTTGCACCCCGGTGTTTTCAGAGAGTGCAGTGGCACCACTGGGGATGCAGTGCAGTGAGTCCAGAGAGTGCACTGGCACCACTGGGGATGCAGTGCAGTGAGTCCAGAGAGTGCACTGTCACCACTGGGGATGCAGTGCAGTGAGTCCAGAGAGTGCACTGGCACCACTGCGGATGCACTGCAGTGAGTCCAGAGAGTGCACTGGCACCTTGGGGATGCAGTTCAGTGAGTCCAGAGAGTGCACTGGCACCACTGGGGATGCAGTGCAGTGAGTCCACAGAGTGCACTGGCACCAATGGTAACGCAGAGCAGTGAGTCGAGAGAGTGCACTCGCACCACAGGGGATGCAGTGCAGTGAGTCCAGAGAGTGCACTAGCACCACTGGGGATGCAGTGCCGTGAGTCCAGAGAGTGCACTGGCACCACTGGGGATGTAGTGCAGTGAGTCCACAGAGGGCACTGGCACCACAGGGGATGCAGTGTAGTGAGTCCAGAGAGTACAGTGGCACCACAGGGGATGCAGTGCAGTGAGTCCAGAGAGTGCCCTGGCACCACTGGGGATGCAGTGCAGTGAGTCCAGAGAGTGCACTGGCACCACTGGTGATGCAGTGCAGTGAGTTAAGAGAGTACCCTGGCGCCACTGTGGATGCACTGCAGTGAGTCCGGAGAGTGCCCTGGCACCACTGGGGATGCAGTGCATTTAGTCCAGAGAGTGAACTGGCACCACTGCGGATGCAGTGCACTGAGTCCAGACAGGGCACTGTCATCAATGGGGATGAAGTGCAGTGAGTCCAGAGAGTGCACTGGCACCACTGGGGATGCACTGCAGTGAGACCAGAGACTTCACAGGCACCACTGGGGACGCAGTGCAGTTAGTCCAGAGAGTGCACTGGCACCACTGGGGATGCAGTGCAGTGAGTGCAGAGAGTGCACTGGCACCACTGCGGATGCACTGCAGTGAGTCCAGAGAGTGCACTGACACCACTGGTTTTGTAGTGCACTGAGTCCACAGAGGGCACTGGCACCACTGGGGATGCACTGCAGTGACACCAGAGACTTCACAGGCACCACTGGGGACGCAGTGCAGTGAGTCCAGAGAGTGCACTGGCACCACTGGGGATGCAGTGCAGTGAGTGCAGAGAGTGCACTGGCACCACTGCGGATGCACTGCAGTGAGTCCAGAGAGTGCACTGGCAGCACTGGGGATGCAGTGCAGTGAGTCCAGAGAGTGCACTGGCACCACTGGGGATGCACTGCAGTGAGTCCAGAGAGTGCACTGGCACCACTGGTTTTGTAGTGCACTGAGTCCACAGAGGGCACTGGCACCACTGGGGATGCAGTGTAGTGAGTCCAGAGAGTACAGTGGCACCACTGGGGATGCAGTGCAGTGAGTCCAAAGAGTGCACTGGCACCATTGGGGATGCACTGCAGTGAGTCCAGAGACTTCACAGGCACCACTGGGGATGCAGTGCAGTGAGTCCAGAGAGTGCCCTGGCACCACTGGGAATGCAGTGAGTCCAGAGAGTGCACTGGCACCACTGGGGAAGCACTGCAGTGAGTCCAGAGAGTGCACTGGCACCACTGGGGATGCAGTGCAGTTGAGTCCAGAGAGTGCACTGGCACCACTGGGGATGCAGTGCAGTGAGTCCAGAGAGTGCACTGGCACCACTGGGGTTGCACTGCAGTGAGTGCAGAGAGTGCACTGGCACCCCTGGGGATGCAGTGCAGTGAGTCCAGAGAGTGCACTGGCACCACTGGGGATGCAGTGCAGTGAGTCCAGAGAGTGCACTGGCACCACTAGGGATGAAGTGCCGTGAGTCCAGAGAGTGCATTGGCACCACTGGGGATGCACTGCAATCAGTCCAGAGAGTGCACTGGCACCAATGGTAACGCAGAGCAGTGAGTCGAGAGAGTGCACTCGCACCACAGGGGATGCAGTGCAGTGAGTCCAGAGAGTGCACTAGCACCACTGGGGATGCACTGCAGTGAGTCCAGAGTGTGCACTGGCACCACTGGGGATGCACTGCAGTGAGTCCAGAGAGTGCACTGGCACCATTGGTTTTGTAGTGCACTGAGTCCACAGAGGGCACTGGCACCACTGGGGATGCAGTGTAGTGAGTCCAGAGAGTACAGTGGCACCACTGGGGATGCAGTGCAGTGAGTCCAAAGAGTGCACTGGCACCATTGGGGATGCACTGCAGTGAGTCCAGAGACTTCTCAGGCACCACTGGGGATGCAGTGCAGTGAGTCCAGAGAGTGCCCTGGCACCACTGGGAATGCAGTGAGTCCAGAGAGTGCACTGGCATCACTGGGGAAGCACTGCAGTGAGTCCAGAGAGTGCACTGGCACCACTGGGGATGCAGTGCAGTTGAGTCCAGAGAGTGCACTGGCACCACTGGGGATGCACTGCAGTGAGTCCAGAGAGTGCACTGGCACCACTGGGGTTGCACTGCAGTGAGTGCAGAGAGTGCACTGTCACCACTGGGGATGCAGTGCAGTGAGTCCAGAGAGTGCACTGGCACCACTGGGGATGCAGTGCAGTGAGTCCAGAGAGTGCACTGGCACCACTGGGGATGCAGCGCAGTGAGACCAGAGAGTGCACTGGCACCACTGGAGATGCAGTACAGTGAGTCCAGAGAGTGCACTGGCACCACTGGGGATGCAGTGCAGTGAGTAAAGAGAGTGCACTGGCACCACTGTGGATGCAGTGCAGTGAGTCCAGAGAGTGCACTGGCACCACTGGGGATGGACTGCAGTGAGTCCAGAGAGTGCACTGGCACCACTGGGGATGCAGTGCAGTGAGTCCAGAGAGTGCACTGGCACCACTGGGGATGCACTGCAGTGAGTCCAGAGAGTGCACTGGCACCACTGGGGATGCACTGCAGTGAGTCCAGAGAGTGCACTGGCACCATTGGGATGCAGTGCAGTGAGTCCAGAGAGTGCACTGGCACCACTGGGGATGCACTGCAGTGAGTCCAGAGAGTGCACTGGCACCACTGGGATGCAGTGCACTGAGTCCACAGAGTGCACTGGCACCACTGTGGATGCAGTGCAGTGAGTCCAGAGAGTGCACTGGCACCACTGGGGATGCAGTGCAGTGAGTCCAGAGAGTGCACTGGCACCACTGGGGATGCAGTGCAGTGAGTAAAGAGAGTGCACTGGCACCACTGTGGATGCAGTGCAGTGAGTCCAGAGAGTGCACTGGCACCACTGGGGATGCACTGCAGTGAGTCCAGAGAGTGCACTGGCACCACTGGGGATGCAGTGCAGTGAGTCCAGAGAGTGCACTGGCACCACTGGGGATGCAGTGCAGTGAGTCCAGAGAGTGCACTGGCACCACTGGGGATGCACTGCAGTGAGTCCAGAGAGTGCACTGGCACCACTGGGATGCAGTGCACTGAGTCCACAGAGTGCACTGGCACCACTGTGGATGCAGTGCAGTGAGTCCAGAGAGTGCACTGGCACCACTGGGGATGCAGTGCCGTGAGTGCAGAGAGTGCACTGGCACCGCTGCGGTTGCACCCCGGTGTTTTCAGAGAGTGCAGTGGCACCACTGGGGATGCAGTGCAGTGAGTCCAGAGAGTGCACTGGCACCACTGGGGATGCAGTGCAGTGAGTCCAGAGAGTGCACTGTCACCACTGGGGATGCAGTGCAGTGAGTCCAGAGAGTGCACTGGCACCACTGCGGATGCACTGCAGTGAGTCCAGAGAGTGCACTGGCACCTTGGGGATGCAGTTCAGTGAGTCCAGAGAGTGCACTGGCACCACTGGGGATGCAGTGCAGTGAGTCCACAGAGTGCACTGGCACCACTGGTGATGCAGTGCAGTGAGTCCAGAGAGTGCACTGGCACCACTGGGGATGCAGTGCCGTGAGTCCAGAGAGTGCATTGGCACCACTGCGGATGCACTGCAATGAGTCCAGAGAGTGCACTGGCACCACTGGGGATGCAGTGCAGTGAGTCCAGAGAGTGCACTGGCACCACTGGGGATGCAGTGCAGTGAGTCCAGAGAGTGCACTGGCACCACAGGGGATGCAGTGCAGTGAGTCCAGAGAGTGCACTGGCACCACTGGGGATGCAGTACAGTGAGTCCAGAGAGTGCACTGGCACCACTGGGGATGCAGTGCAGTGAGTAAAGAGAGTGCACTGGCACCACTGTGGATGCAGTGCAGTGAGTCCAGAGAGTGCACTGGCACCACTGGGGATGGACTGCAGTGAGTCCAGAGAGTGCACTGGCACCACTGGGGATGCAGTGCAGTGAGTCCAGAGAGTGCACTGGCACCACTGGGGATGCACTGCAGTGAGTCCAGAGAGTGCACTGGCACCACTGGGGATGCACTGCAGTGAGTCCGGAGAGTGCACTGGCACCACTGGGATGCAGTGCAGTGAGTCCAAAGAGTGCACTGGCACCACTGGGGATGCAGTGCAGTGAGTCCAGAGAGTGCACTGGCACCACTTGTGATGCAGTGCCGTGAGTGCAGAGAGTGCACTGGCACCGCTGCGGTTGCACCCCGGTGTTTTCAGAGAGTGCAGTGGCACCACTGGGGATGCAGTGCAGTGAGTCCAGAGAGTGCACTGGCACCACTGGGGATGCAGTGCAGTGAGTCCAGAGAGTGCACTGTCACCACTGGGGATGCAGTGCAGTGAGTCCAGAGAGTGCACTGGCACCACTGCGGATGCACTGCAGTGAGTCCAGAGAGTGCACTGGCACCTTGGGGATGCAGTTCAGTGAGTCCAGAGAGTGCACTGGCACCACTGGGGATGCAGTGCAGTGAGTCCACAGAGTGCACTGGCTCCAATGGTAACGCAGAGCAGTGAGTCGAGAGAGTGCACTCGCACCACAGGGGATGCAGTGCAGTGAGTCCAGAGAGTGCACTAGCACCACTGGGGATGCAGTGCCGTGAGTACAGAGAGTGCACTGGCACCACTGGGGATGCAGTGCCGTGAGTCCAGAGAGTGCACTGGCACCACTGGGGATGTAGTGCAGTGAGTCCACAGAGGGCACTGGCACCACAGGGGATGCAGTGTAGTGAGTCCAGAGAGTACAGTGGCACCACAGGGGATGCAGTGCAGTGAGTCCAGAGAGTGCCCTGGCACCACTGGGGATGCAGTGCAGTGAGTCCAGAGAGTGCACTGGCACCACTGGTGATGCAGTGCAGTGAGTTAAGAGAGTACCCTGGCGCCACTGTGGATGCACTGCAGTGAGTCCGGAGAGTGCCCTGGCACCAATGGTGATGCAGTGCAATGAGTCCAGAGAGCCACTGGCACCACTGGGGATGCAGTGCATTTAGTCCAGAGAGTGAACTGGCACCACTGCGGATGCAGTGCACTGAGTCCAGACAGGGCACTGTCATCAATGGGGATGAAGTGCAGTGAGTCCAGAGAGTGCACTGGCACCACTGGGGATGCACTGCAGTGAGACCAGAGACATCACAGGCACCACTGTGGATGCAGTGCAGTGAGTCCAGAGAGTGCACTGGCACCACTGGGGATGCACTGCAGTGAGTCCAGAGAGTGCACTGGCACCACTGGTTTTGTAGTGCACTGAGTCCACAGAGGGCACTGGCACCACTGGGGATGCAGTGTAGTGAGTCCAGAGAGTACAGTGGCACCACTGGGGATGCAGTGCAGTGAGTCCAAAGAGTGCACTGGCACCATTGGGGATGCACTGCAGTGAGTCCAGAGACTTCACAGGCACCACTGGGGATGCAGTGCAGTGAGTCCAGAGAGTGCACTGGCACCACTGGGAATGCAGTGAGTCCAGAGAGTGCACTGGCACCACTGGGGAAGCACTGCAGTGAGTCCAGAGAGTGCACTGGCACCACTGGGGATGCAGTGCAGTTGAGTCCAGAGAGTGCACTGGCACCACTGGGGATGCACTGCAGTGAGTCCAGAGAGTGCACTGGCACCACTGGGGATGCACTGCAATGAGTCCAGAGAGTGCACTGGCACCAATGGTAATGCAGAGCAGTGAGTCGAGAGAGTGCACTCGCACCACAGGGGATGCAGTGCAGTGAGTCCAGAGAGTGCACTGGCACCACTGGGGATGCAGTGCCGTGAGTGCAGAGAGTGCACTGGCACCGCTGCGGTTGCACCCCGGTGTTTTCAGAGAGTGCAGTGGCACCACTGGGGATGCAGTGCAGTGAGTCCAGAGAGTGCACTGGCACCACTGGGGATGCAGTGCAGTGAGTCCAGAGAGTGCACTGTCACCACTGGGGATGCAGTGCAGTGAGTCCAGAGAGTGCACTGGCACCACTGCGGATGCACTGCAGTGAGTCCAGAGAGTGCACTGGCACCTTGGGGATGCAGTTCAGTGAGTCCAGAGAGTGCACTGGCACCACTGGGGATGCAGTGCAGTGAGTGCAGAGAGTGCACTGGCACCAATGGTAACGCAGAGCAGTGAGTCGAGAGAGTGCACTCGCACCACAGGGGATGCAGTGCAGTGAGTCCAGAGAGTGCACTAGCACCACTGGGGATGCAGTGCCGTGAGTCCAGAGAGTGCACTGGCACCACTGGGGATGCAGTGCCGTGAGTCCAGAGAGTGCACTGGCACCACTGGGGATGTAGTGCAGTGAGTCCACAGAGGGCACTGGCACCACAGGGGATGCAGTGTAGTGAGTCCAGAGAGTACAGTGGCACCACAGGGGATGCAGTGCAGTGAGTCCAGAGAGTGCCCTGGCACCACTGGGGATGCAGTGCAGTGAGTCCAGAGAGTGCACTGGCACCACTGGTGATGCAGTGCAGTGAGTTAAGAGAGTACCCTGGCGCCACTGTGGATGCACTGCAGTGAGTCCGGAGAGTGCCCTGGCACCACTGGGGATGCAGTGCATTTAGTCCAGAGAGTGAACTGGCACCACTGCGGATGCAGTGCACTGAGTCCAGACAGGGCACTGTCATCAATGGGGATGCACAGCAGTGAGTCCAGAGAGTGCAGTGGCACCACTGGGGATGCACTGCAGTGAGACCAGAGACTTCACAGGCACCACTGGGGACGCAGTGCAGTTAGTCCAGAGAGTGCACTGGCACCACTGGGGATGCAGTGCAGTGAGTGCAGAGAGTGCACTGGCACCACTGCGGATGCACTGCAGTGAGTCCAGAGAGTGCACTGGCACCACTGGGGATGCAGTGCAGTGAGTCCAGAGAGTGCACTGGCACCACTGGGGATGCACTGCAGTGAGTCCAGAGAGTGCACTGACACCACTTGTTTTGTAGTGCACTGAGTCCACAGAGGGCACTGGCACCACTGGGGATGCAGTGTTGTGAGTCCAGAGAGTACAGTGGCACCACTGGGGATGCAGTGCAGTGAGTCCAAAGAGTGCACTGGCACCATTGGGGATGCACTGCAGTGAGTCCAGAGACTTCACAGGCACTACTGGGGATGCAGTGCAGTGAGTCCAGAGAGTGCACTGGCACCACTGGGAATGCAGTGAGTCCAGAGAGTGCACTGGCACCACTGGGGAAGCACTGCAGTGAGTCCAGAGAGTGCACTGGCACCACTGGGGATGCAGTGCAGTTGAGTCCAGAGAGTGCACTGGCACCACAGGGGATGCAGTGCCGTGAGTCCAGAGAGTGCATTGGCACCACTGGGGATGCACTGCAATGAGTCCAGAGAGTGCACTGGCACCAATGGTAACGCAGAGCAGTGAGTCGAGAGAGTGCACTCGCACCACAGGGGATGCAGTGCAGTGAGTCCAGAGAGTGCACTAGCACCACTGGGGATGCACTGCAGTGAGTCCAGAGTGTGCACTGGCACCACTGTGGATGCAGTGCAGTGAGTCCAGAGAGTGCACTGGCACCACTGGGGATGCAGTGCAGTGAGTCCAGAGAGTGCACTGGCACCACTGGGGATGAAGTGCAGTGAGTCCACAGAGGGCACTGGCACCACTGGGGATGCAGTGTAGTGAGTCCAGAGAGTACAGTGGCACCACAGGGGATGCAGTGCAGTGAGTCCAGAGAGTGCCCTGGCACCACTGGGGATGCAGTGCAGTGAGTCCAGAGAATGCACTGGCACCACTGGTGATGCAGTGCAGTGAGTTAAGAGAGTACACTGGCGCCACTGTGGATGCACTGCAGTGAGT
Source organism: Anser anser (assembly GCF_964211835.1). Taxonomy (NCBI): domain Eukaryota; kingdom Metazoa; phylum Chordata; class Aves; order Anseriformes; family Anatidae; genus Anser; species Anser anser. The sequence continues at coordinate 117,525 of NW_028154169.1, forward strand.
CCAGAGAGTGCCCTGGCACCACTGGGGATGCAGTGCAGTGAGTCCAGAGAGCCACTGGCACCACTGGGGATGCAGTGCATTTAGTCCAGAGAGTGAACTGGCACCACTGCGGATGCAGTGCACTGAGTCCAGAGAGGGCACTGTCATCAATGGGGATGCAGTGCAGTGAGTCCAGAGAGTGCACTGGCACCACTGGGGATGTACTGCAGTGAGTCCAGAGAGTGCACTGGCACCACTGGGGATGCACTGCAGTGAGTCCAGAGAGTGCACTGGCACCATTGGGATGCAGTGCAGTGAGTCCAGAGAGTGCACTGGCACCACTGGGGATGCACTGCAGTGAGTCCGGAGAGTGCACTGGCACCACTGGGATGCAGTGCACTGAGTCCACAGAGTGCACTGGCACCACTGTGGATGCAGTGCAGTGAGTCCAGAGAGTGCACTGGCACCACTGGGGATGCAGTACAGTGAGTCCAGAGAGTGCACTGGCACCACTGGGGATGCAGTGCAGTGAGTAAAGAGAGTGCACTGGCACCACTGTGGATGCAGTGCAGTGAGTCCAGAGAGTGCACTGGCACCACTGGGGATGCAGTGCAGTGAGTCCAGAGAGTGCACTGGCACCACTGGGGATGCAGTGAAGTGAGTCCAGAGAGTGCACTGGCACCACTGGGGATGCACTGCAGTGAGTCCAGAGAGTGCACTGGCACCATTGGGATGCAGTGCAGTGAGTCCAGAGAGTGCACTGGCACCACTGCGGATGCACTGCAGTGAGTCCGGAGAGTGCACTGGCACCACTGGGATGCAGTGCACTGAATCCACAGAGTGCACTGGCACCACTGTGGATGCAGTGCAGTGAGTCCAGAGAGTGCACTGGCACCACTGGGGATGCAGTGCCGTGAGTGCAGAGAGTGCACTGGCACCGCTGCGGTTGCACCCCGGTGTTTTCAGAGAGTGCAGTGGCACCACTGGGGATGCAGTGCAGTGAGTCCAGAGAGTGCACTGGCACCACTGGGGATGCAGTGCAGTGAGTCCAGAGAGTGCACTGGCACCACTGCGGATGCACTGCAGTGAGTCCAGAGAGTGCACTGGCACCTTGGGGATGCAGTTCAGTGAGTCCAGAGAGTGCACTGGCACCACTGGGGATGCAGTGCAGTGAGTCCACAGAGTGCACTGGCACCACTGGTGATGCAGTGCAGTGAGTCCAGAGAGTGCACTGGCACCACTGGGGATGCAGTGCCGTGAGTCCAGAGAGTGCATTGGCACCACTGCGGATGCACTGCAATGAGTCCAGAGAGTGCACTGGCACCACTGGGGATGCAGTGCAGTGAGTCCAGAGAGTGCACTGGCACCACTGGGGATGCAGTGCAGTGAGTCCAGAGAGTGCACTGGCACCACTGGGGATGGACTGCAGTGAGTCCAGAGAGTGCACTGGCACCACTGGGGATGCAGTGCAGTGAGTCCAGAGAGTGCACTGGCACCACTGGGGATGCACTGCAGTGAGTCCAGAGAGTGCACTGGCACCACTGGGGATGCACTGCAGTGAGTCCGGAGAGTGCACTGGCACCACTGGGATGCAGTGCACTGAGTCCACAGAGTGCACTGGCACCACTGGTGATGCAGTACAGTGAGTCCAGAGAGTGCACTGGCACCACTGGGGATGCAGTGCCGTGAGTGCAGAGAGTGCACTGGCACCGCTGCGGTTGCACCCCGGTGTTTTCAGAGAGTGCAGTGGCACCACTGGAGATGCAGTGCAGTGAGTCCAGAGAGTGCACTGGCACCACTGGGGATGCAGTGCAGTGAGTCCAGAGAGTGCACTGGCACCACTGGGGATGCACTGCAGTGAGTCCAGAGAGTGCACTGGCACCACTGCGGATGCACTGCAGTGAGTCCAGAGAGTGCACTGGCACCTTGGGGATGCAGTTCAGTGAGTCCAGAGATTGCACTGGCACCACTGGGGATGCAGTGCAGTGAGTCCAGAGAGTGCACTCGCACCACAGGGGATGCAGTGCAGTGAGTCCAGAGAGTGCACTAGCACCACTGGGGATGCAGTGCAGTGAGTCCAGAGAGTGCACTGGCACCACTGGGGATGCAGTGCCGTGAGTCCAGAGAGTGCACTGGCACCAGTGGGGATGTAGTGCAGTGAGTCCACAGAGGGCACTGGCACCACAGGGGATGCAGTGTAGTGAGTCCAGAGAGTACAGTGGCACCACTGGGGATGCAGTGCAGTGAGTCCAGAGAGTGCCCTGGCACCACTGGGGATGCAGTGCAGTGAGTCCAGAGAGTGCACGGGCACCACTGGTGATGCAGTGCAGTGAGTTAAGAGAGTACCCTGGCGCCACTGTGGATGCACTGCAGTGAGTCCGGAGAGTGCCCTGGCACCAACGGTGATGCAGTGCAATGAGTCTAGAGAGCCACTGGCACCACTGGGGATGCAGTGCATTTAGTCCAGAGAGTGAACTGGCACCACTGCGGATGCAGTGCACTGAGTCCAGACAGGGCACTGTCATCAATGGGGATGAAGTGCAGTGAGTCCAGAGAGTGCACTGGCACCACTGGGGATGCACTGCAGTGAGACCAGAGACTTCACAGGCACCACTGGGGACGCAGTGCAGTTAGTCCAGAGAGTGCACTGGCACCACTGGGGATGCAGTGCAGTGAGTGCAGAGAGTGCACTGGCACCACTGCGGATGCACTGCAGTGAGTCCAGAGAGTGCACTGGCACCACTGGGGATGCAGTGCAGTGAGTCCAGAGAGTGCACTGGCACCACTGGGGATGCACTGCAGTGAGTCCAGAGAGTGCACTGGCACCACTGGTTTTGTAGTGCACTGAGTCCACAGAGGGCACTGGCACCACTGGGGATGCAGTGTAGTGAGTCCAGAGAGTACAGTGGCACCACTGGGGATGCAGTGCAGTGAGTCCAAAGAGTGCACTGGCACCATTGGGGATGCACTGCAGTGAGTCCAGAGACTTCACAGGCACCACTGGGGATGCAGTGCAGTGAGTCCAGAGAGTGCACTGGCACCACTGGGAATGCAGTGAGTCCAGAGAGTGCACTGGCACCACTGGGGAAGCACTGCAGTGAGTCCAGAGAGTGCACTGGCACCACTGGGGATGCAGTGCAGTTGAGTCCAGAGAGTGCACTGGCACCACAGGGGATGCAGTGCCGTGAGTCCAGAGAGTGCATTGGCACCACTGGGGATGCACTGCAATGAGTCCAGAGAGTGCACTGGCACCAATGGTAACGCAGAGCAGTGAGTCGAGAGAGTGCACTCGCACCACAGGGGATGCAGTGCAGTGAGTCCAGAGAGTGCACTAGCACCACTGGGGATGCACTGCAGTGAGTCCAGAGTGTGCACTGGCACCACCTTGGATGCAGTTCAGTGAGTCCAGAGAGTGCACTGGCACCACTGGGGATGCAGTGCCGTGAGTCCAGAGAGTGCACTGGCACCACTGGTGATGCAGTGCAGTGAGTTAAGAGAGTACACTGGCGCCACTGCGGATGCACTGCAGTGAGTCCAGAGAGTGCACTGGCACCACTGGGGATGCAGTGCAATGAGTCCAGAGAGCCACTGGCACCACTGGGGATGCAGTGCATTTAGTCCAGAGAGTGTACTGGCACCACTGCGGATGCAGTGCACTGAGTCAAGAGAGGGCAATGTCATCAATGGGGATGCAGTGCAGTGAGTCCAGAGAGTGCACTGGCACCACTGGGGATGCACTGCAGTGAGAACAGAGACTTCACAGGCACCACTGGGGACGCAGTGCAGTGAGTCCAGAGAGTGCACTGGCACCACTGGGGATGCAGTGCAGTGAGTGCAGAGAGTGCACTGGCACCACTGCAGATGCACTGCAGTGAGTCCAGAGAGTGCACTGGCACCACTGGGGATGCAGTGCAGTGAGTCCAGAGAGTGCACTGGCACCACTGGGGATGCAGTGCAGTGACTCCAGAGAGTGCACTGGCACCACTGGGGATGCACTGCAGTGAGTCCAGAGAGTGCACTGGCACCACTGGGTATGCAGTGCAGTGAGTCCAGAGAGTGCACTGGCACCACTGGGGATGCAGTGCAGTGAGTCCAGAGAGTGCACTGTCAGCACTGGGGATGCAGTGCAGTGAGTCCAGAGAGTGCACTGGCACCACTGGGGATGCAGTGCAGTGAGTAAAGAGAGTGCACTGGCACGACTGTGGATGCAGTGCAGTGAGTCCAGAGAGTGCACTGGCACCACTGGGGATGGACTGCAGTGAGTCCAGAGAGTGCACTGGCACCACTGGGGATGCAGTGCAGTGAGTCCAGAGAGTGCACTGGCACCACTGGGGATGCACTGCAGTGAGTCCAGAGAGTGCACTGGCACCACTGAGATGCAGTGCAGTGAGTCCAGAGAGTGCACTGGCACCACTGGGGATGCACTGCAGTGAGTCCAGAGAGTGCACTGGCACCACTGGGATGCAGTGCACTGAGTCCACAGAGTGCACTGGCACCACAGGGGATACACTGCAGTGAGTCCAGAGAGTGCACTGGCACCACTGGGGATGCAGTGCCGTGAGTGCAGAGAATGCACTGGCACCGCTGCTGTTGCACCCCGGTGTTTTCAGAGAGTGCAGTGGCACCACTGGGGATGCAGTGCAGTGAGTCCAGAGAGTGCACTGGCACCACGGGGGATGCAGTGCAGTGAGTCCAGAGAGTGCACTGGCACCACTGGGTATGCAGTGCAGTGAGTCCAGAGAGTGCACTGGCACCACTGGGGATGCAGTGCAGTGAGTCCAGAGAGTGCACTGTCAGCACTGGGGATGCAGTGCAGTGAGTCCAGAGAGTGCACTGGCACCACTGGGGATGCAGTGCAGTGAGTAAAGAGAGTGCACTGGCACGACTGTGGATGCAGTGCAGTGAGTCCAGAGAGTGCACTGGCACCACTGGGGATGGACTGCAGTGAGTCCAGAGAGTGCACTGGCACCACTGGGGATGCACTGCAGTGAGTCCAGAGAGTGCACTGGCACCACTGGGGATGCACTGCAGTGAGTCCAGAGAGTGCACTGGCACCACTGAGATGCAGTGCAGTGAGTCCAGAGAGTGCACTGGCACCACTGGGGATGCACTGCAGTGAGTCCAGAGAGTGCACTGGCACCACTGGGATGCAGTGCACTGAGTCCACAGAGTGCACTGGCACCACAGGGGATACACTGCAGTGAGTCCAGAGAGTGCACTGGCACCACTGGGGATGCAGTGCCGTGAGTGCAGAGAATGCACTGGCACCGCTGCTGTTGCACCCCGGTGTTTTCAGAGAGTGCAGTGGCACCACTGGGGATGCAGTGCAGTGAGTCCAGAGAGTGCACTGGCACCACGGGGGATGCAGTGCAGTGAGTCCAGAGAGTGCACTGTCACCACTGGGGATGCAGTGCAGTGAGTCCAGAGAGTGCACTGGCACCACTGCGGATGCAGTGCAGTGAGTCCAGAGAGTGCACTGGCACAACTGGGGATGCAGTGCAGTGAGTCCAGAGACTACACTGGCACCACTGGAAATGCACTGCAGTGAGTCCAGAGAGTGCACTGGCACCACTGGGGATGCAGTGCAGTGAGTCCAGAGAGTGCAGTGGCACCATTGGGGATGCAGTGCAGTGAGTCCAGAGAGTGCACTGGCACCACTGGTGATGCAGTGCAGTGAGTTAAGAGAGTACACTGGCGCCACTGTGGATGCAGTGCAGTGAGTCCAGAGAGTGCACTGGCACTACTGGTGATGCAGTGCAATGAGTCCAGAGAGCCACTGGCACCACGGGGGATGCAGTGCAGTGAGTCCAGAGAGTGCACTGTCACCACTGGGGATGCAGTGCAGTGAGTCCAGAGAGTGCACTGGCACCACTGGGGATGCAGTTCAGTGAGTCCAGAGAGTGCACTGGCACCACTGGGGATGCAGTTCAGTGAGTCCAGAGAGTGCACTGGCACCACTGGGGATGCAGTTCAGTGAGTCCAGAGAGTGCACTGGCACCACTGGGGATGCAGTGCAGTGAGTCCACAGAGTGCACTGGCACCACTGGTGATGCAGTGCAGTGAGTCCAGAGAGTGCACTGGCACCACTGGGGATGCAGTGCCGTGAGTCCAGAGAGTGCATTGGCACCACTGGGGATGCACTGCAATGAGTCCAGAGAGTGCACTGGCACCAATGGTAACGCAGAGCAGTGAGTCGAGAGAGTGCACTCGCACCACAGGGGATGCAGTGCAGTGAGTCCAGAGAGTGCACTGGCACCACTGGGGATGCAGTGCAGTGAGTCCAAAGAGTGCACTGGCACCATTGGGGATGCACTGCAGTGAGTCCAGAGAGTGCACTGGCACCACTGGGGATGTAGTGCAGTGAGTCCACAGAGGGCACTGGCACCACTGGGAATGCAGTGAGTCCAGAGAGTGCACTGGCACCACTGGGGAAGCACTGCAGTGAGTCCAGAGAGTGCACTGGCACCACTGGGGATGCAGTGCAGTTGAGTCCAGAGAGTGCACTGGCACCACAGGGGATGCAGTGCCGTGAGTCCAGAGAGTGCATTGGCACCACTGGGGATGCACTGCAATGAGTCCAGAGAGTGCACTGGCACCAATGGTAACGCAGAGCAGTGAGTCGAGAGAGTGCACTCGCACCACAGGGGATGCAGTGCAGTGAGTCCAGAGAGTGCACTGGCACCACTGGGGATGCAGTGCCGTGAGTGCAGAGAGTGCACTGGCACCGCTGCGGTTGCACCCCGGTGTTTTCAGAGAGTGCAGTGGCACCACTGGGGATGCAGTGCAGTGAGTCCAGAGAGTGCACTGGCACCACTGGGGATGCAGTGCAGTGAGTCCAGAGAGTGCACTGTCACCACTGGGGATGCAGTGCAGTGAGTCCAGAGAGTGCACTGGCACCACTGCGGATGCACTGCAGTGAGTCCAGAGAGTGCACTGGCACCTTGGGGATGCAGTTCAGTGAGTCCAGAGAGTGCACTGGCACCACTGGGGATGCAGTGCAGTGAGTCCACAGAGTGCACTGGCACCAATGGTAACGCAGAGCAGTGAGTCGAGAGAGTGCACTCGCACCACAGGGGATGCAGTGCAGTGAGTCCAGAGAGTGCACTAGCACCACTGGGGATGCAGTGCCGTGAGTCCAGAGAGTGCACTGGCACCACTGGGGATGCAGTGCCGTGAGTCCAGAGAGTGCACTGGCACCACTGGGGATGTAGTGCAGTGAGTCCACAGAGGGCACTGGCACCACAGGGGATGCAGTGTAGTGAGTCCAGAGAGTACAGTGGCACCACAGGGGATGCAGTGCAGTGAGTCCAGAGAGTGCCCTGGCACCACTGGGGATGCAGTGCAGTGAGTCCAGAGAGTGCACTGGCACCACTGGGGATGCAGTGCAGTGAGTCCAGAGAGTGCACTGGCACCAGTGGGGTTGCACTGCAGTGAGTGCAGAGAGTGCACTGGCACCACTGGGGATGCAGTGCAGTGAGTCCAGAGAGTGCACTGGCACCACTGGGGATGCAGTGCAGTGAGTCCAGAGAGTGCACTGGCACCACTGGGGATGCAGTGCAGTGAGTCCAGAGAGTGCACTGGCACCACTGGGGATGCAGTACAGTGAGTCCAGAGAGTGCACTGGCACCCCTGGGGATGCAGTGCAGTGAGTAAAGAGAGTGCACTGGCACCACTGTGGATGCAGTGCAGTGAGTCCAGAGAGTGCACTGGCACCACTGGGGATGCACTGCAGTGAGTCCAGAGAGTGCACTGGCACCACTGGGGATGCAGTGCAGTGAGTCCAGAGAGTGCACTGGCACCACTGGGGATGCAGTGCAGTGAGTGCAGAGAGTGCACTGGCACCACTGCGGATGCACTGCAGTGAGTCCAGAGAGTGCACTGGCACCACTGGGGATGCAGTGCAGTGAGTCCAGAGAGTGCACTGGCACCACTGGGGATGCACTGCAGTGAGTCCAGAGAGTGCACTGGCACCACTGGTTTTGTAGTGCACTGAGTCCACAGAGGGCACTGGCACCACTGGGGATGCAGTGTAGTGAGTCCAGAGAGTACAGTGGCACCACTGGGGATGCAGTGCAGTGAGTCCAAAGAGTGCACTGGCACCATTGGGGATGCACTGCAGTGAGTCCAGAGACTTCACAGGCACCACTGGGGATGCAGTGCAGTGAGTCCAGAGAGTGCACTGGCACCACTGGGAATGCAGTGAGTCCAGAGAGTGCACTGGCACCACTGGGGAAGCACTGCAGTGAGTCCAGAGAGTGCACTGGCACCACTGGGGATGCAGTGCAGTTGAGTCCAGAGAGTGCACTGGCACCACAGGGGATGCAGTGCCGTGAGTCCAGAGAGTGCATTGGCACCACTGGGGATGCACTGCAATGAGTCCAGAGAGTGCACTGGCACCAATGGTAACGCAGAGCAGTGAGTCGAGAGAGTGCACTCGCACCACAGGGGATGCAGTGCAGTGAGTCCAGAGAGTGCACTAGCACCACTGGGGATGCACTGCAGTGAGTCCAGAGTGTGCACTGGCACCACTGTGGATGCAGTGCAGTGAGTCCAGAGAGTGCACTGGCACCACTGGGGATGCAGTGCCGTGAGTCCAGAGAGTGCACTGGCACCACTGGGGATGTAGTGCAGTGAGTCCACAGAGGGCACTGGCACCACAGGGGATGCAGTGTAGTGAGTCCAGAGAGTACAGTGGCACCACAGGGGATGCAGTGCAGTGAGTCCAGAGAGTGCCCTGGAACCACTGGGGATGCAGTGCAGTGAGTCCAGAGAGTGCACTGGCACCACTGGTGATGCAGTGCAGTGAGTTAAGAGAGTACACTGGCGCCACTGTGGATGCACTGCAGTGAGTCCAGAGAGTGCCCTGGCACCACTGGGGATGCAGTGCAGTGAGTCCAGAGAGTGCACTGGCACCACTGGGGATGCAGTGCAATGAGTCCAGAGAGCCACTGGCACCACTGGGGATGCAGTGCATTTAGTCCAGAGAGTGAACTGGCACCACTGCGGATGCAGTGCACTGAGTCCAGAGAGGGCACTGTCATCAATGGGGATGCAGTGTAGTGAGTCCAGAGAGTGCACTGGCACCACTGGGGATGCACTGCAGTGAGTCCAGAGAGTGCACTGGCACCACTGGGGATGCACTGCAGTGAGTCCAGAGAGTGCACTGGCACCATTGGGATGCAGTGCAGTGAGTCCAGAGAGTGCACTGGCACCACTGGGGATGCACTGCAGTGAGTCCAGAGAGTGCACTGGCACCATTGGGATGCAGTGCAGTGAGTCCAGAGAGTGCACTGGCACCACTGGGATGCAGTGCACTGAGTCCACAGAGTGCACTGGCACCACTGTGGATGCAGTGCAGTGAGTCCAGAGAGTGCACTGGCACCACTGGGGATGCAGTGCCGTGAGTGCAGAGAGTGCACTGGCACCGCTGCGGTTGCACCCCGGTGTTTTCAGAGAGTGCAGTGGCACCACTGGGGATGCAGTGCAGTGAGTCCAGAGAGTGCACAGGCACCACTGGGGATGCAGTGCAGTGAGTCCAGAGAGTGCACTGGCACCACTGCGGATGCACTGCAGTGAGTCCAGAGAGTGCACTGGCACCTTGGGGATGCAGTTCAGTGAGTCCAGAGAGTGCACTGGCACCACTGGGGATGCAGTGCAGTGAGTCCACAGAGTGCACTGGCACCACTGGTGATGCAGTGCAGTGAGTCCAGAGAGTGCACTGGCACCACTGGGGATGGACTGCAGTGAGTCCAGAGAGTGCACTGGCACCACTGGGGATGCAGGGCAGTGAGTCCAGAGAGTGCACTGGCACCACTGGGGATGCACTGCAGTGAGTCCAGAGAGTGCACTGGCACCACTGGGGATGCACTGCAGTGAGTCCGGAGAGTGCACTGGCACCACTGGGATGCAGTGCACTGAGTCCACAGAGTGCACTGGCACCACTGTGGATGCAGTGCAGTGAGTCCAGAGAGTGCACTGGCACCGCTGCGGTTGCACCCCGTTGTTTTCAGAGAGTGCAGTGGCACCACTGGTGATGCAGTGCCGTGAGTGCAGAGAGTGCACTGGCACCGCTGCGGTTGCACCCCGGTGTTTTCAGAGAGTGCAGTGGCACCACTGGGGATGCACTGCAGTGAGTCCAGAGAGTGCACTGGCACCACTGGGGATGCAGTGCAGTGAGTCCAGAGAGTGCACTGGCACCACTGCGGATGCACTGCAGTGAGTCCAGAGAGTGCACTGGCACCTTGGGGATGCAGTTCAGTGAGTCCAGAGATTGCACTGGCACCACTGGGGATGCAGTGCAGTGAGTCCACAGAGTGCACTGGCACCAATGGTAACGCAGAGCAGTGAGTCGAGAGAGTGCACTCGCACCACAGGGGATGCAGTGCAGTGAGTCCACAGAGGGCACTGGCACCACAGGGGATGCAGTGTAGTGAGTCCAGAGAGTACAGTGGCACCACTGGGGATGCAGTGCAGTGAGTCCAGAGAGTGCCCTGGCACCACTGGGGATGCAGTGCAGTGAGTCCAGAGAGTGCACGGGCACCACTGGTGATGCAGTGCAGTGAGTTAAGAGAGTACCCTGGCGCCACTGTGGATGCACTGCAGTGAGTCCGGAGAGTGCCCTGGCACCAATGGTGATGCAGTGCAATGAGTCCAGAGAGCCACTGGCACCACTGGGGATGCAGTGCATTTAGTCCAGAGAGTGAACTGGCACCACTGCGGATGCAGTGCACTGAGTCCAGACAGGGCACTGTCATCAATGGGGATGAAGTGCAGTGAGTCCAGAGAGTGCACTGGCACCACTGGGGATGCACTGCAGTGAGACCAGAGACTTCACAGGCACCACTGGGGACGCAGTGCAGTTAGTCCAGAGAGTGCACTGGCACCACTGGGGATGCAGTGCAGTGAGTGCAGAGAGTGCACTGGCACCACTGCGGATGCACTGCAGTGAGTCCAGAGAGTGCACTGGCACCACTGGGGATGCAGTGCAGTGAGTCCAGAGAGTGCACTGGCACCACTGGGGATGCACTGCAGTGAGTCCAGAGAGTGCACTGGCACCACTGGTTTTGTAGTGCACTGAGTCCACAGAGGGCACTGGCACCACTGGGGATGCAGTGTAGTGAGTCCAGAGAGTACAGTGGCACCACTGGGGATGCAGTGCAGTGAGTCCAAAGAGTGCACTGGCACCATTGGGGATGCACTGCAGTGAGTCCAGAGACTTCACAGGCACCACTGGGGATGCAGTGCAGTGAGTCCAGAGAGTGCACTGGCACCACTGGGAATGCAGTGAGTCCAGAGAGTGCACTGGCACCACTGGGGAAGCACTGCAGTGAGTCCAGAGAGTGCACTGGCACCACGGGGGATGCAGTGCAGTGAGTCCAGAGAGTGCACTGTCACCACTGGGGATGCAGTGCAGTGAGTCCAGAGAGTGCACTGGCACCACTGCGGATGCAGTGCAGTGAGTCCAGAGAGTGCACTGGCACCTTCGGGATGCAGTTCAGTGAGTCCAGAGAGTGCACTGGCACAACTGGGGATGCAGTGCAGTGAGTCCAGAGACTACACTGGCACCACTGGAAATGCACTGCAGTGAGTCCAGAGAGTGCACTGGCACCACTGGGGATGCAGTGCAGTGAGTCCAGAGAGTGCAGTGGCACCATTGGGGATGCAGTGCAGTGAGTCCAGAGAGTGCACTGGCACCACTGGTGATGCAGTGCAGTGAGTTAAGAGAGTACACTGGCGCCACTGTGGATGCACTGCAGTGAGTCCAGAGAGTGCACTGGCACTACTGGTGATGCAGTGCAATGAGTCCAGAGAGCCACTGGCACCACTGGGGATGCAGTTCATTTAGTCCAGAGAGTGAACTGGCACCACTGCGGATGCAGTGCACTGAGTCCAGAGAGGGCACTGTCATCAATGGGGATGCAGTGCAGTGAGTCCAGAGAGTGCACTGGCACCACTGGGGATGCACTGCAGTGAGTCCAGAGAGTGCACTGGCACCACTGCGGATGCACTGCAGTGAGTCCAGAGAGTGCACTGGCACCACTGGGGATGCAGTGCAGTGAGTCCAGAGAGTGCACTGGCACCACTGGGGATGCACTGCAGTGAGTCCAGAGAGTGCACTGGCACCACTGGTTTTGTAGTGCACTGAGTCCACAGAGGGCACTGGCACCACTGGGGATGCAGTGTAGTGAGTCCAGAGAGTACAGTGGCACCACTGGGGATGCAGTGCAGTGAGTCCAAAGAGTGCACTGGCACCATTGGGGATGCACTGAAGTGAGTCCAGAGACTTCACAGGCACCACTGGGGATGCAGTGCAGTGAGTCCAGAGAGTGCCCTGGCACCACTGGGAATGCAGTGAGTCCAGAGAGTGCACTGGCACCACTGGGGATGCAGTGCAGTGACTCCAGAGAGTGCACTGGCACCACTGGGGATGCAGTGCAGTGAGTCCAGAGAGTGCACTGGCACCACTGGGGATGCAGTGCAGTGAGTCCAGAGAGTGCACTGGCACCACTGGGGATGCAGTACAGTGAGTCCAGAGAGTGCACTGGCACCCCTGGGGATGCAGTGCAGTGAGTAAAGAGAGTACACTGGCGCCACTGTGGATGCAGTGCAGTGAGTCCAGAGAGTGCACTGGCACCACTGGGGATGGACTGCAGTGAGTCCAGAGAGTGCACTGGCACCACTGGGGATGCAGTGCAGTGAGTCCAGAGAGTGCACTGGCACCACTGGGGATGCACTGCAGTGAGTCCAGAGAGTGCACTGGCACCACTGGGGATGCACTGCAGTGAGTCCAGAGAGTGCACTGGCACCATTGGGATGCAGTGCAGTGAGTCCAGAGAGTGCACTGGCACCACTGGGGATGCACTGCAGTGAGTCCGGAGAGTGCAATGGCACCACTGGGATGCAGTGCACTGAGTCCACAGAGTGCACTGGCACCACTGTGGATGCAGTGCAGTGAGTGCAGAGAGTGCACTGGCACCACTGGGGATGCAGTGCCGTGAGTTCAGAGAGTGCACTGGCACCGCTGCGGTTGCACCCCGGTGTTTTCAGAGAGTGCAGTGGCACCACTGGGGATGCAGTGCAGTGAGTCCAGAGAGTGCACTGGCACCACGGGGGATGCAGTGCAGTGAGTCCAGAGAGTGCACTGTCACCACTGGGGATGCAGTGCAGTGAGTCCAGAGAGTGCACTGGCACCACTGGGGATGCAGTGCAGTGAGTCCAGAGAGTGCACTGGCACCACTGGGGATGCAGTTCAGTGAGTCCAGAGAGTGCACTGGCACCACTGGGGATGCAGTGCAGTGAGTCCACAGAGTGCACTGGCACCACTGGTGATGCAGTGCAGTGAGTCCAGAGAGTGCACTGGCACCACTGGGGATGCAGTGCCGTGAGTCCAGAGAGTGCATTGGCACCACTGGGGATGCACTGCAATGAGTCCAGAGAGTGCACTGGCACCAATGGTAACGCAGAGCAGTGAGTCGAGAGAGTGCACTCGCACCACAGGGGATGCAGTGCAGTGAGTCCAGAGAGTGCACTAGCACCACTGGGGATGCAGTGCCGTGAGTCCAGAGAGTGCACTGGCACCACTGGGGATGTAGTGCAGTGAGTCCACAGAGGGCACTGGCACCACAGGGGATGCAGTGTAGTGAGTCCAGAGACTGCACTGTCACCACTGGGGATGCAGTGCAGTGAGTCCAGAGAGTGCACTGGCACCACTGGGGATGCAGTGCAGTGAGTCCAGAGAGTGCACTGGCACCACTGGGGATGCAGTGCAGTGAGTTAAGAGAGTACACTGGCGCCACTGTGGATGCACTTCAGTGAGTCCGGAGAGTGCCCTGGCACCAATGGTGATGCAGTGCAATGAGTCCAGAGAGCCACTGGCACCACTGGGGATGCAGTGCATTTAGTCCAGAGAGTGAACTGGCACCACTGCGGATGCAGTGCACTGAGTCAAGACAGGGCACTGTCATCAATGGGGATGCAGTGCAGTGAGTCCAGAGAGTGCACTGGCACCACTGGGGATGCACTGCAGTGAGACCAGAGACTTCACAGGCACCACTGGGGACGCAGTGCAGTTAGTCCAGAGAGTGCACTGGCACCACTGCGGATGCACTGCAGTGAGTCCAGAGAGTGCACTGGCACCACTGGGGATGCAGTGCAGTGAGTCCAGAGAGTGCACTGGCACCACTGGGGATGCACTGCACTGAGTCCAGAGAGTGCACTGGTACCACTGGTTTTGTAGTGCACTGAGTCCACAGAGGGCACTGGCACCACTGGGGATGCAGTGTAGTGAGTCCAGAGAGTACAGTGGCACCACTGGGGATGCAGTGCAGTGAGTCCAAAGAGTGCACTGGCACCATTGGGGATGCACTGCAGTGAGTCCAGAGACTTCACAGGCACCACTGGGGATGCAGTGCAGTGAGTCCAGAGAGTGCCCTGGCACCACTGGGAATGCAGTGAGTCCAGAGAGTGCACTGGCACCACTGGGGAAGCACTGCAGTGAGTCCAGAGAGTGCACTCGCACCACAGGGGATGCAGTGCAGTGAGTCCAGAGAGTGCACTAGCACCACTGGGGATGCACTGCAGTGAGTCCAGAGTGTGCACTGGCACCACTGGGGATGAAGTGCAGTGAGTCCAGAGAGTGCACTGGCACCACTGGGGATGCAGTGCCGTGAGTCCAGAGAGTGCACTGGCACCACTGGGGATGTAGTGCAGTGAGTCCACAGAGGGCACTGGCACCACAGGGGATGCAGTGTAGTGAGTCCAGAGAGTACAGTGGCACCACAGGGGATGCAGTGCAGTGAGTCCAGAGAGTGCCCTGGCACCACTGGGGATGCAGTGCAGTGAGTCCAGAGAGTGCACTGGCACCACTGGTGATGCAGTGCAGTGAGTTAAGAGAGTACACCGGCGCCACTGTGGATGCACTGCAGTGAGTCCAGAGAGTGCACTGTCACCACTGGTGATGCAGTGCAATGAGTCCAGAGAGCCACTGGCACCACTGGGGATGCAGGGCATTTAGTCCAGAGAGTGAACTGGCACCACTGCGGACGCAGTGCAGTGAGTCCAGAGAGTGCACTGGCACCACTGGGGATGCAGTGCAGTGAGTGCAGAGAGTGCACTGGCACCACTGCGGATGCACTGCAGTGAGTCCAGAGAGTGCACTGGCACCACTGGGGATGCAGTGCAGTGAGTCCAGAGAGTGCACTGGCACCACTGGCGATGCACTGCAGTGAGTCCAGAGAGTGCACTGGCACCACTGGTTTTGTAGTGCACTGAGTCCACAGAGGGCACTGGCACCACTGGGGATGCAGTGTAGTGAGTCCAGAGAGTACAGTGGCACCACTGGGGATGCAGTGCAGTGAGTCCAAAGAGTGCACTGGCACCATTGGGGATGCACTGCAGTGAGTCCAGAGACTTCACAGGCACCACTGGGGATGCAGTGCAGTGAGTCCAGAGAGTGCCCTGGCACCACTGGGAATGCAGTGAGTCCAGAGAGTGCACTGGCACCACTGGGGAAGCACTGCACTGAGTCCAGAGAGTGCACTGGCACCACTGGGGATGCAGTGCAGTTGAGTCCAGAGAGTGCACTGGCACCACTGGGGATGCAGTGCAGTGAGTCCAGAGAGTGCACTGGCACCACTGGGGTTGCACTGCAGTGAGTGCAGAGAGTGCACTGGCACCCCTGGGGATGCAGTGCAGTGAGTCCAGAGAGTGCACTGGCACCACTGGGGATGCAGTGCAGTGAGTCCAGAGAGTGCACTGGCACCACAGGGGATGCAGTGCCGTGAGTCCAGAGAGTGCATTGGCACCACTGGGGATGCACTGCAATGAGTCCAGAGAGTGCACTGGCACCAATGGTAACGCAGAGCAGTGAGTCGAGAGAGTGCACTCGCACCACAGGGGATGCAGTGCAGTGAGTCCAGAGAGTGCACTAGCACCACTGGGGATGCACTGCAGTGAGTCCAGAGTGTGCACTAGCACCACTGGGGATGCAGTGCAGTGAGTCCAGAGAGTGCACTGGCACCACTGGGGATGCACTGCAGTGAGTCCAGAGAGTGCACTGGCACCACTGGTTTTGTAGTGCACTGAGTCCACAGAGGGCACTGGCACCACTGGGGATGCAGTGTAGTGAGTCCAGAGAGTACAGTGGCACCACTGGGGATGCAGTGCAGTGAGTCCAAAGAGTGCACTGGCACCATTGGGGATGCACTGCAGTGAGTCCAGAGACTTCACAGGCACCACTGGGGATGCAGTGCAGTGAGTCCAGAGAGTGCCCTGGCACCACTGGGAATGCAGTGAGTCCAGAGAGTGCACTGGCACCACTGGGGAAGCACTGCAGTGAGTCCAGAGAGTGCACTGGCACCACTGGGGATGCAGTGCAGTTGAGTCCAGAGAGTGCACTGGCACCACAGGGGATGCAGTGCCGTGAGTCCAGAGAGTGCATTGGCACCACTGGGGATGCACTGCAATGAGTCCAGAGAGTGCACTGGCACCAATGGTAACGCAGAGCAGTGAGTCGAGAGAGTGCACTCGCACCACAGGGGATGCAGTGCAGTGAGTCCAGAGAGTGCACTAGCACCACTGGGGATGCACTGCAGTGAGTCCAGAGTGTGCACTGGCACCACTGGGGATGCAGTGCAGTGAGTCCAGAGAGTGCACTGGCACCACTGGGGATGCAGTGCCGTGAGTCCAGAGAGTGCACTGGCACCACTGGGGATGTAGTGCAGTGAGTCCACAGAGGGCACTGGCACCACAGGGGATGCAGTGTAGTGAGTCCAGAGAGTACAGTGGCACCACAGGGGATACAGTGCAGTGAGTCCAGAGAGTGCCCTGGCACCACTGGGGATGCAGTGCAGTGAGTCCAGAGAGTGCACTGGCACCACTGGTGATGCAGTGCAGTGAGTTAAGAGAGTACACTGGCGCCACTGTGGATGCACTGCAGTGAGTCCAGAGAGTGCACTGGCACCACTGGTGATGCAGTGCAATGAGTCCAGAGAGCCACTGGCACCACTGGGGATGCAGTGCATTTAGTCCAGAGAGTGAACTGGCACCACTGCGGATGCAGTGCACTGAGTCCAGAGAGGGCACTGTCATCAATGGGGATGCAGTGCAGTGAGTCCAGAGAGTGCACTGGCACCACTGGGGATGCACTGCAGTGAGACCAGAGACTTCACAGGCACCACTGGGGACGCAGTGCAGTGAGTCCAGAGAGTGCACTGGCACCACTGGGGATGCAGTGCAGTGAGTGCAGAGAGTGCACTGGCACCACTGCGGATGCAGTGCAGTGAGTCCAGAGAGTGCACTGGCACCACTGCGGATGCACTGCAGTGAGTCCAGAGAGTGCACTGGCACCACTGGGGATGCAGTGCAGTGAGTCCAGAGAGTGCACTGGCACCACTGGGGATGCACTGCAGTGAGTCCAGAGAGTGCACTGTCACCACTGGTTTTGTAGTGCACTGAGTCCACAGAGGGCACTGGCACCACTGGGGATGCAGTGTAGTGAGTCCAGAGAGTACAGTGGCACCACTGGGGATGCAGTGCAGTGAGTCCAGAGACTTCACAGGCACCACTGGGGATGCAGTGCAGTGAGTCCAGAGAGTGCCCTGGCACCACTGGGAATGCAGTGAGTCCAGAGAGTGCACTGGCACCACTGGGGAAGCACTGCAGTGAGTCCAGAGAGTGCACTGGCACCACTGGGGATGCAGTGCAGTTGAGTCCAGAGAGTGCACTGGCACCACTGGGATGCAGTGCAGTGAGTCCAGAGAGTGCACTGGTACCACTGGTGTTGCACTGCAGTGAGTGCAGAGAGTGCACTGTCACCACTGGGGATGCAGTGCAGTGAGTCCAGAGAGTGCACTGGCACCACTGGGGATGCAGTGTAGTGAGTCCAGAGAGTGCACTGGCACCACTGGGAATGCAGTGCAGTGAGTCCAGAGAGTGCACTGGCACCACTGGGGATGCAGTACAGTGAGTCCAGAGAGTGCACTGGCACCACTGGGGATGCAGTGCAGTGAGTAAAGAGAGTGCACTGGCACCACTGTGGATGCAGTGCAGTGAGTCCAGAGAGTGCACTGGCACCACTGGGGATGGACTGCAGTGAGTCCAGAGAGTGCACTGGCACCACTGGGGATGCAGTGCAGTGAGTCCAGAGAGTGCACTGGCACCACTGGGGATGCACTGCAGTTAGTCCAGAGAGTGCACTGGCACCACTGGGGATGCACTGCAGTGAGTCCAGAGAGTGCACTGGCACCACTGGGGATGAAGTGCAGTGAGTCCAGAGAGTGCACTGGCACCACTGGGGATGCACTGCAGTGAGTCCGGAGAGTGCACTGGCACCACAGGGGATACACTGCAGTGAGTCCAGAGAGTGCACTGGCACCACTGGGGTGCAGTGCCGTGAGTGCAGAGAGTGCACTGGCACCGCTGCGGTTGCACCCCGGTGTTTTCAGAGAGTGCAGTGGCACCACTGGGGATGCAGTGCAGTGAGTCCAGAGAGTGCACTGGCACCACGGGGGATGCAGAGCAGTGAGTCCAGAGAGTGCACTGGCACCACTGGGGATGCAGTGCAGTGAGTCCAGAGAGTGCACTGGCACGACTGGGGATGCAGTGCAGTGAGTCCAGAGAGTGCACTGGCACCTTGGGGATGCAGTTCAGTGAGTCCAGAGAGTGCACTGGCACCACGGGGGATGCAGTGCAGTGAGTCCAGAGACAACACTGGCACCACTGGAAATGCACTGCAGTGAGTCCAGAGAGTGCACTGGCACCACTGGGGATGCAGTGCAGTGAGTCCAGAGAGTGCAGTGGCACCATTGGGGATGCACTGCAATGAGTCCAGAGAGTGCACTGGCACCACTGGTGATGCAGTGCAGTGAGTTAAGAGAGTACACTGGCGCCACTGTGGATGCACTGCAGTGAGTCCAGAGAGTGCACTGGCACCACTGGTGATGCAGTGCAATGAGTCCAGAGAGCCACTGGCACCACTGGGGATGCAGTGCACTGAGTCCAGAGAGGGCACTGTCAGCAATGGGGATGCAGTGCAGTGAGTCCAGAGAGTGCACTGGCACCACTGGGGATGCAGTGCAGTGAGACCAGAGACTTCACAGGCACCACTGGGGATGCAGTGCAGTGAGTCCAGAGAGTGCACTGGCACCACTGGGGATGCAGTGCAGTGAGTGCAGAGAGTGCACTGGCTCAAAAGGGGATGCACTGCAGTGAGTCCAGAGAGTGCACTGGCACCACTGGGAATGCAGTGCAGTGACTCCAGAGAGTGCACTGGCACCACTGGGGATGCACTGCAGTGAGTCCAGAGAGTGCACTGGCACCACTGGGGATGCAGTGTAGTGAGTCCAGAGAGTACAGTGGCACCACAGGGGATGCAGTGCAGTGAGTCCAAAGACTGCACTGGCACCATTGGGGATGCACTGCAGTGAGTCCAGAGACTTCACAGGCACCACTGGGGATGCAGTGCAGTGAGTCCAGAGAGTGCCCTGGCACCACTGGGAATGCAGTGAGTCCAGAGAGTGCACTGGCACCACTGGGGATGCACTGCAGTGAGTGCAGAGAGTGCACTGTCACCACTGGGGATGCAGTGCAGTGAGTCCAGAGAGTGCACTGGCACCACTGGGGATGCAGTGCAGTGAGTCCAGAGAGCGCACTGTCAGCACTGGGGATGCAGTGCAGTGAGTCCAGAGAGTGCACTGGCACCACTGGGGATGCAGTGCAGTGAGTAAAGAGAGTGCACTGGCAAACTGTGGATGCAGTGCAGTGAATCCAGAGAGTGCACTAGCACCACTGGGGATGGACTGCAGTGAGTCCAGAGAGTGCACTGGCACCACTGGGGATGCAGTGCAGTGAGTCCAGAGAGTGCACTGGCACCACTGGGGATGCACTGCAGTGAGTCCAGAGAGTGCACTGGCACCACTGGGGATGCAGTGCAGTGAGACCAGAGACTTCACAGGCACCACTGGGGATGCAGTGCAGTGAGTCCAGAGAGTGCACTGGCACCACTGGGGATGCAGTGCAGTGAGTGCAGAGAGTGCACTGGCTCAAAAGGGGATGCACTGCAGTGAGTCCAGAGAGTGCACTGGCACCACTGGGAATGCAGTGCAGTGACTCCAGAGAGTGCACTGGCACCACTGGGGATGCACTGCAGTGAGTCCAGAGAGTGCACTGGCACCACTGGGGATGCAGTGTAGTGAGTCCAGAGAGTACAGTGGCACCACAGGGGATGCAGTGCAGTGAGTCCAAAGACTGCACTGGCACCATTGGGGATGCACTGCAGTGAGTCCAGAGACTTCACAGGCACCACTGGGGATGCAGTGCAGTGAGTCCAGAGAGTGCCCTGGCACCACTGGGAATGCAGTGAGTCCAGAGAGTGCACTGGCACCACTGGGGATGCACTGCAGTGAGTGCAGAGAGTGCACTGTCACCACTGGGGATGCAGTGCAGTGAGTCCAGAGAGTGCACTGGCACCACTGGGGATGCAGTGCAGTGAGTCCAGAGAGCGCACTGTCAGCACTGGGGATGCAGTGCAGTGAGTCCAGAGAGTGCACTGGCACCACTGGGGATGCAGTACAGTGAGTCCAGAGAGTGCACTGGCACCACTGGGGATGCAGTGCAGTGAGTAAAGAGAGTGCACTGGCAAACTGTGGATGCAGTGCAGTGAATCCAGAGAGTGCACTAGCACCACTGGGGATGGACTGCAGTGAGTCCAGAGAGTGCACTGGCACCACTGGGGATGCAGTGCAGTGAGTCCAGAGAGTGCACTGGCACCACTGGGGATGCACTGCAGTGAGTCCAGAGAGTGCACTGGCACCACTGGGATGCAGTGCACTGAGTCCACAGAGTGCACTGGCACCACAGGGGATACACTGCAGTGAGTCCAGAGAGTGCACTGGCACCACTGGGGATGCAGTGCAGTGAGTCCAGAGAGTGCACTGGCACCGCTGCGGTTGCACCCCGGTGTTTTCAGAGAGTGCACTGTCACCACTGGGGATGCAGTGCAGTGAGTCCAGAGAGTGCACTGGCACCACTGGGGATGCAGTGCAGTGAGTCCAGAGAGTGCACTGGCACCTTGGGGATACAGTTCAGTGAGTCCAGAGAGTGCACTGGCACCACTGGGGATGCAGTGCAGTGAGTCCACAGAGTACACTGGCACCACTGGCGATGCAGTGCAGTGAGTCAAGAGAGTGCACTGGCACCACTGGGGATGCAGTACAGTGAGTCCAGAGAGTGCACTGGCACCACTGGGGATGCAGTGCAGTGAGTCCAGAGAGTGCACTGGCACCACTGGGATGCAGTGCAGTGAGTCCAGAGAGTGCACTGGCACCACTGGGGATGCAGTGCAGTGAGTCCAGAGAGTGCACTGGCACCACTGGTGATGCAGTACAGTGAGTCCAGTGAGTGCATCGGCACCACTGCGGATGCACTGCAGTGAGTCCAGTGAGTGCACTGGCACCACTGGGGATGCACTGCAGTGAGTCCAGAGAGTGCAATGGCACCACTGGGGATGCACGTCAGTGAGTCCAGAGAGTGCACTCTGTGGACTTGCCGGGGTGCATCCCCAGTGGTGCCAGTGCACTCTCTGGACTCACTGCACTGCATCCCCAGTGGTGCCAGTGCACTCTCTGGACTCACTGCACTGCATCCCCAGTGTTGCCAGTGCACTCTCTGAACTCACCGCACTGCATCCCCAGTGGTGTCAGTGAACTCTCTGGACTCACTGCACTGCATCACCAGTGGTGCCAGTGCACTCTCTGGACTCACCGCATTGCATCCCCAGTGGTGCCAGTGCACTCTCTGGACTCACTGCACTGCATCCCCAGTGGTGCCAGTGCACTCTCTGGAGTCACTGCACTGCATCCTCAGTGGTGCCAGTGCACTCTCTGGACTCACTGCAGTGCATCCCCAGTGGTGCCAGTGCACTCTCTGGACTCACTGCAGTGCATCCCCAGTGGTGCCAGTGCACTCTCCGGAATCACTGCACTGCATCCCCAGTGGTGTCAGTGCACTCTCTGGACTCACCGGGGTGCATCCCCAGTGGTACCAGTGCACTCTCTGGACTCACTGCACTGCATCCCCAGTGGTGCCAGTGCACTCTCTGGACTCACTGCACTGCATCCCCAGTGGTGACAGTGCACTCTCTGGACTTGCCGGGGTGCATCCCCAGTGGTGCCAGTGCACTCTCTGGACTCACCGGGGTGCATCCCCAGTGGTGCTAGTGACCTCTCTTGACTCACTGCACTGCATCCCCAGTGGTGCCAGTGCACTCTCTGGACTCACTGCACTGCATCCCCAATGGTGCCACTGCACTCTCTGGACTCACTGCACTGCATCCCCAGTGGTGCCAGTGCACTCTCTGGACTCACTGCACTGCATCACCAGTGGTGCCAGTGTACTCTGTGGACTCACTGCACTGCATCCCCAGTGGTGCCAGTGCACTCTCTGGACTCACTGCATTGCATCCCCAGTGGTGCCAGTGCACTCTCTGCACTCACTGCACTGCATCACCAGTGGTGCCAGTGCACTCTCTGGACTCAGTGCACTGCATCCCCAGTGGTGCCAGTGCACTCTCTGGACTCACTGCATTGCATCCCCAGTGGTGCCAGTGCACTCTCTGGACTCACTGCACTGCATCCCCAGTGGTGCCACTGCACTCTCTGGACTCACTGCACTGAATCACCATTGGTGCCAGGGCACTCTCCGGACTCACTGCAGTGCATCCGCAGTGGTGCCAGTGCACTCTTTCGAGTCACTGCAGTGCATCCCCAGTGGTGCCAGTGCACTCTCTGGACTCACTGCACTGCATCCCCAGTGGTGCCAGTGCACTCTCTGCACTCACTGCACTGCATCCCCAGTGGTGCCAGTGCACTCTCTGGACTCACTGCACTGCATCCCCAGTTGTGCCTGTGCAGTCTCTGGACTCACTACAGTTCATCCCCGGTGGAGCCAGTGCACTCTCTGGACTCACTGCACTGCATCCCCAGTGGTGCCAGGGCACTCTCTGGACTCACTGCACTGCATCACCAGTGGTGCCAGTGGACTCTCTGCACTCATGCACTGCATACCCAGTGGTGCCAGTGCACTCTTTGGACTCACTGCACTGCATGAACAGTGGTGCCAGTGCACTCTCTGGACTCACTGCACTGCATCCCCAGTGGTGCCAGTGTAGTCTCTGGACTCACTGTAGTGCATCCCCAGTGGTGCCAGTGCAATCTCAGGACTCACTGCAGATCAGCTCCAGTTGGTGCCAGTGCAGTCTCCGGACTCAGTGCACTGCATCCCCAGTGGTGCCAGTGCACTCTCTGGACTCACTGCAGTGCATCCCCAGTGGTGCCAGTGCACTCTCTGGACTCACTGCAGTGCATCCCCAGTGCTGCCAGTGCACTCTCTGGACTCACTGCACTGCATCGCCAGTGGTGCCAGTGCACTCTCTGGACTCACTGCACTGCATCACCAGTGGTGCCAGTGCACTCTCTGGACTCAGTGCACTGCATCCCCAGTGGTGCCAGTGCACTCTCTGGACTCACTGCATTGCATCCCCAGTGGTGCCAGTGCACTCTCTGGACTCACTGCACTGCATCCCCAGTGGTGCCACTGCACTCTCTGGACTCACTGCACTGAATCACCATTGGTGCCAGGGCACTCTCCGGACTCACTGCAGTGCATCCGCAGTGGTGCCAGTGCACTCTTTCGAGTCACTGCAGTGCATCCCCAGTGGTGCCAGTGCACTCTCTGGACTCACTGCACTGCATCCCCAGTGGTGCCAGTGCACTCTCTGGACTCACTGCAGTGCATCCCCAGTGGTGCCAGTGCACTCTCTGGACTCACTGCACTGCATCACCAGTGGTGCCAGTGCACTCTCTGGAATCACTGCAGTGCATCCCCAGTGGTGCCAGTGCACTCTCTGTACTCACTGCACTGCATCACCTGTGGTGCCAGTGCACTCTCTGAACTCACTGCAGTGCATCCCCAGTGGTGCCAGTGCACTCTCTGAACTCACCGCACTGCATCCCCAAGGTGCCAGTGCACTCTCTGGACTCAACTGCACTGCATCCCCAGTGGTGCCAGTGCACTCTGTGGACTCATCGCATTGCATCCCCAGTGGTGCCAGTGCACTCTCTGGACTCACTGCACTGCATCCCCAGTGGTGCCAGTGCACTCTCTGCACTCACTGCACTGCATCCCCAGTGGTGCCAGTGCACTCTCTGGACTCACTGCACTGCATCCCCAGTGGTGCCTGTGCAGTCTCTGGACTAACTACAGTTCATCCCCAGTGGAGCCAGTGCACTCTCTGGACTCACTGCACTCCATCCCCACTGGTGCCAGTGCACTCTCTGGACTCACTGCACTGCATCCCCACTGGTGCCAGTCCACTCTCTGGACTCACTGCACTGCATCCCCAGTGGTGCCAGTGCACTCTCTGCACTCATGCACTGCATACCCAGTGGTGCCACTGCACTCTCTGGACTCACTGCACTGAATCACCATTGGTGCCAGGGCACTCTCCGGACTCACTGCAGTGCATCCGCAGTGGTGCCAGTGCACTCTTTCGAGTCACTGCAGTGCATCCCCAGTGGTGCCAGTGCACTCTCTGGACTCACTGCACTGCATCCCCAGTGGTGCCAGTGCACTCTCTGGACTCACTGCAGTGCATCCCCAGTGGTGCCAGTGCACTCTCTGGACTCACTGCACTGCATCACCAGTGGTGCCAGTGCACTCTCTGGAATCACTGCAGTGCATCCCCAGTGGTGCCAGTGCACTCTCTGTACTCACTGCACTGCATCACCTGTGGTGCCAGTGCACTCTCTGAACTCACTGCAGTGCATCCCCAGTGGTGCCAGTGCACTCTCTGAACTCACCGCACTGCATCCCCAGTGGTGTCAGTGCACTCTCTGGACTCACTGCACTGCATCCCCTGTGGTGCCAGTGCACTCTGTGGACTCATCGCATTGCATCCCCAGTGGTGCCAGTGCACTCTCTGGACTCACTGCACTGCATCCCCAGTGGTGCCAGTGCACTCTCTGCACTCACTGCAGTGCATCCCCAGTGGTGCCAGTGCACTCTCTGGACTCACTGCACTGCATCCCCAGTGGTGCCAGTGCACTCTCTGGACTCACTACAGTGCATCCCCAGTGGTGCCAGTGCACTCTCTGGACTCACCGGGGTGCATCCCCAGTGGTGCCAGTGCACTCTCTGGACTCACCGCATTGCATCCCCAGTGGTGCCAGTGCACTCTCTGGACTCACTGCACTGCATCCACAGTGGTGCCAGTGCACTCTCTGGACTCACTGCACTGCATCCCCAGTGGTGCCAGTGCACTCTCTGGACTCACTGCAGTGCATCCCCAGTAGTGCCAGTGCACTCTGTGGACTTACTGCGCTGCATCCCCAGTGGTGCCAGTGCACTCTCTCGACTCACTGCACTGCATCCCCAGTGGTACCAGTGCACTCTCTGCACTCATTGCACTGCATCCCCAGTGGTGCCAGTGCACTATCTGGACTCATTGCAGTGCATCCCCAGTGGTGCCAGTGCACTCTCTGAATCACTGCACTGCATTCCCAGTGGTGCCAGTGCACTCTCTGGACTCACTGCAGTGCATCCCAAGTGGTGCCAGTGCACTCTCTGGACTCACTGCACTGCAACCCCAGTGGTGCCAGTGCACTCTCTGGACTCACCGCACTGCATCCCCAGTGGTGCCAGTGCACTCTCTGGACTCACTGCACTGCATCCCCAAGGTGCCAGTGCACTCTCTGGACTCAACTGCACTGCATCCCCAGTGGTGCCCGTGCACTCTCTGGACTCACTGCAGTGCATGCCCAGTGGTGCCAGTGCACTCTCTGGACTCACTGCATTGCATCCCCAGTGGTGCCAGTGCACTCTCTGCACTCACTGCACTGCATCCCCAGTGGTGCCAGTGCACTCTCTGGACTCACTGCACTGCATCCCCAGTGGTGCCTGTGCAGTCTCTGGACTCACTACAGTTCATCTCCAGTGGAGCCAGTGCACTCTCTGGACTCACTGCACTCCATCCCCACTGGTGCCAGTGCACTCTCTGGACTCACTGCACTGCATCCCCACTGGTGCCAGTCCACTCTCTGGACTCACTGCACTGCATCCCCAGTGGTGCCAGTGCACTCTCTGCACTCATGCACTGCATACCCAGTGGTGCCAGTGCACTCTTTGGACTCACTGTACTGCATCCCCAGTGGTGCCAGTGCACTCTCTGGACTCACTGCACTGCATCCCCAGTGGTGCCAGTGTAGTCTCTGGACTCACTGTAGTGCATCCCCAGTGGTGCCAGTGCAATCTCAGGACTCACTGCAGTGCAGCTCCAGTTGGTGCCAGTGCAGTCTCTGGACTCACTGCACTGCATCCCCACTGGTGCCAGTGCACTCTCTGGACTCACTGCAGTGCATCCCCAGTGGTGCCAGTGCACTCTCTGGAGTCACTGCAGTGTATCCCCAGTGGTGCCAGTGCACTCTCTGGACTCACTGAACTGCATCCCCAGTGGTGCCAGAGCACTCTCTGGACTCACTGCAGTGCATCCCCAGTGCTGCCAGTGCACTCTCTGGAGTCACTGCACTGCATCCCCAGTGGTGCCAGTGCACTCTCTGCACTCAGTGCACTGCATCCCCAGTGGTGCCAGTGCACTCTCTGGACTCACTGCACTGCATCCCCAGTGGTGCCAGTGCACTCTCTGGACTCACTGTAGTGCATCCCCAGTGGTGCCAGTGCACTCTCTGGACTCACTGCAGTGCATCCCCAGTAGTGCCAGTGCACTCTCTGGAGTCACTGCACTGCATCCCCAGTGGTGCCAGTGCACTCTCTGCCCTCACT
Source organism: Anser anser (assembly GCF_964211835.1). Lineage (NCBI taxonomy): Eukaryota > Metazoa > Chordata > Aves > Anseriformes > Anatidae > Anser > Anser anser. The sequence goes on from NW_028154169.1 coordinate 144,336, forward strand.
GCAGTGCATCCCCAGTGGTGCCAGTGCACTCTCTGGAGTCACTGCACTGCATCCCCAGTGGTGCCAGTGCACTCTCTGGACTCACTGCATTGCATCCCCAGTGGTACCAGTGCACTCTCTGGACTCACTGCACTGCATCCCCAGTGGTGCCACTGCCCTCTCTGGACTCACTGCACTGCATCACCAGTGGTGCCAGGGCACTCTCCGGACTCACTGCAGTGCATCCGCAGTGGTGCCAGTGCACTCCTTCGAGTCACTGCAGTGCATCCCCAGTGGTGCCAGTGCACTCTCTGGACTCACTGCAGTGCATCCCCAGTGCTGCCAGTGCACTCTCTGGACTCACTGCAGTGCATCACCAGTGGTGCCAGTGCACTCTCTGGACTCACTGCACTGCATCCCCAGTGGTGCCAGTGCACTCTCCGGAATCACTGCACTGCATCACCAGTGGAGTCAGTGCACTCTCTGGACTCACTGCAGTGCATCCCCAGTGGTGCCCGTGCACTCTCTGGACTCACTGCAGTGCATCCCCAGTGGTGCCAGTGCACTCTCTGGACTCACTGCACTGCATCCCCAGTGGTGCCAGTGCACTCTCTGGACTCACTGTACTGCATCCCCAGTGGTGCCAGTGCACTCTCTGTACTCACTGCACTGCATCCCCAGTGGTGCCAGTGTAGTCTCTGGACTCACTGTAGTTCATCCCCAGTGGTGCCAGTGCAATCTCAGGACTCACTGCAGTGCAGCTCCAGTTGGTGCCAGTGCAGTCTCTGGACTCACTGCAGTGCATTCCCAGTGCTGCCAGTGCACTCTCTGGACTCACTGCACTGCATCACCAGTGGTGCCAGTGCACTCTCTGGACTCAGTGCACTGCATCCCCAGTGGTGCCAGTGCACTCTCTGGACTCACTGCACTGCATCCCCAGTGGTGCCAGTGCACTCTCTGGACTCACTGCATTGCATCCCCAGTGGTGCCAGTGCACTCTCTGGACTCACTGCACTGCATCCCCAGTGGTGCCACTGCACTCTCTGGACTCACTGCACTGCATCACCATTGGTGCCAGGGCACTCTCCGGACTCACTGCAGTGCATCCGCAGTGGTGCCAGTGCACTCTTTCGAGTCACTGCAGTTCATCCCCAGTGGTGCCAGTGCACTCTCTGCACTCACTGCACTGCATCCCCAGTGGTGCCAGTGCACTCTCTGGACTCACTGCAGTGCATCCCCAGTGGTGCCAGTGCACTCTCTGGACTCACTGCAGTGCATCCCCAGTGGTGCCAGTGCACTCTCTGGGCTCACTGCAGTGCATCCCAAGTGCTGCCAGTGCACTCTCTGGACTCACTGCAGTGCACCCCCAGTGGTGCTAGTGCACTCTCCGGAATCACTGCAGTGCATCCCCAGTGGTGCCAGTGCACTCTCTGGACTCACTGCGCTGCATCCACAGTGGTGCCAGTGCACTCTCTGGACTCACTGCATTGCATCCCCAGTGGTGCCAGTGCACTCTCTGGACTCACTGCACTGCATCCCCAGTGGTGCCAGGGCACTCTCTGGACTCACTGCACTGCATCCCCAGTGGTGCCAGTACACTCTCTGCCCTCACTGCAGTGCATCCCCAGTGGTGCCGGTGCACTCTCTGCACTCACTGCAGTGCATCCCCAGTGGTGCCAGTGCAATCTCTGGGCTCACCGGGGTGCATCCCCAGTGGTGCCAGTGCACTCTCTGGACTCACTGCAGTGCTCCCCCACTGGTGCCAGTGCACTCTCTGGACTCACTGCACTGCATCCCCAGTGGTGCCAGTGCACTCTCTGGACTCACTGCACTGCATCCCCAAGGTGCCAGTGCACTCTCTGGACTCAACTGCACTGCATCCCCAGTGCTGCCAGTTCACTCTCTGGACTCACTGCAGTGCATCCCCAGTGGTGCCAGTGCACTCTCTGGACTCACTGCAGTGCATCCCCAGTGGTGCCAGTGCACTCTCTGGACTCACTGCACTTCATCCCCAGTGGTGCCAGTGCACTCTCTGGACTCACTGCAGTGCATCACCAGTGGTGCCAGTGCACTCTCTGGAGTCACTGCACTGCATCCCCAGTGGTGCCAGTGCACTCTCTGCACTCACTGCACTGCATCCCCGGTGTCCCAGAGCACTCTCTGGACTCACCGAGGTGCATCCCCAGTGGTGCCAGTGCACTCTCTGGACTCACCGCACTGCATCACCAGTGGTGCCAGTGCACTCTCTGGACTCACTGCAGTGCAGCCCCTGAGGTGCCAGTGTACTCTCTGGATCACTGCACTGCATCACCATTGGTGCCAGGGCACTCTCCGGACTCACTGCAGTGCATCCCCAGTGGTGCCAGTGCACTCTTTCGAGTCACTGCACTGCATCCCCAGTGGTGCCAGTGCATTCTCTGGACTCACTGCAGTGCATCCCCAGTGGTGCCAGTGCACTCTCTGGACTCACTGCAGTGCTTCCCCAGTGGTGCCAGTGCACTCTCTGGACTCACTGCACTGCATCCCCAGTGCTGACAGTGCACTCTCTGGACTCACTGCACTGCATCCCCAGTGGTGCCAGTGCACTCTCTGGACTCACTGCATTGCATCCCCAGTGGTGCCAGTGCACTCTCTGGACTCACTGCACTGCATCCCCAGTGGTGCCACTGCACTCTCTGGACTCACTGCACTGCATCACCATTGGTGCCAGGGCACTCTCCGGACTCACTGCAGTGCATCCGCAGTGGTGCCAGTGCACTCTTTCGAGTCACTGCAGTTCATCCCCAGTGGTGCCAGTGCACTCTCTGGACTCACTGCAGTTCATCCCCAGTGGTGCCAGTGCACTCTCTGGACTCACTGCAGTGCATCCCCAGTGCTGCCAGTGCACTCTCTGGACTCAGTGCCGTGCATCCCCAGTGGTGCCAGTGCACTCTCTGGAGTCACTGCAGTGCATCCCCAGTGGTGCCAGTGCACTCTCTGGACTCACTGCACTGCATCCCCAGTGGTGCCAGTGCACTCTCTGGACTCACTGTACTGCATCCCCAGTGGTGCCAGTGCACTCTCTGGACTCACTGCACTGCATCCCCAGTGGTGCCAGTGTAGTCTCTGGACTCACTGTAGTTCATCCCCAGTGGTGCCAGTGCAATCTCAGGACTCACTGCAGTGCAGCTCCAGTTGGTGCCAGTGCAGTCTCTGGACTCACTGCAGTGCATTCCCAGTGCTGCCAGTGCACTCTCTGGACTCACTGCACTGCATCACCAGTGGTGCCAGTGCACTCTCTGGACTCAGTGCACTGCATCCCCAGTGGTGCCAGTGCACTCTCTGGACTCACTGCACTGCATCCCCAGTGGTGCCAGTGCACTCTCTGGACTCACTGCATTGCATCCCCAGTGGTGCCAGTGCACTCTCTGGACTCACTGCACTGCATCCCCAGTGGTGCCACTGCACTCTCTGGACTCACTGCACTGCATCACCATTGGTGCCAGGGCACTCTCCGGACTCACTGCAGTGCATCCGCAGTGGTGCCAGTGCACTCTTTCGAGTCACTGCAGTTCATCCCCAGTGGTGCCAGTGCACTCTCTGCACTCACTGCACTGCATCCCCAGTGGTGCCAGTGCACTCTCTGGACTCACTGCAGTGCATCCCCAGTGGTGCCAGTGCACTCTCTGGACTCACTGCAGTGCATCCCCAGTGGTGCCAGTGCACTCTCTGGGCTCACTGCAGTGCATCCCAAGTGCTGCCAGTGCACTCTCTGGACTCACTGCAGTGCACCCCCAGTGGTGCTAGTGCACTCTCCGGAATCACTGCAGTGCATCCCCAGTGGTGCCAGTGCACTCTCTGGACTCACTGCGCTGCATCCACAGTGGTGCCAGTGCACTCTCTGGACTCACTGCATTGCATCCCCAGTGGTGCCAGTGCACTCTCTGGACTCACTGCACTGCATCCCCAGTGGTGCCAGGGCACTCTCTGGACTCACTGCACTGCATCCCCAGTGGTGCCAGTACACTCTCTGCCCTCACTGCAGTGCATCCCCAGTGGTGCCGGTGCACTCTCTGCACTCACTGCAGTGCATCCCCAGTGGTGCCAGTGCAATCTCTGGGCTCACCGGGGTGCATCCCCAGTGGTGCCAGTGCACTCTCTGGACTCACTGCAGTGCTCCCCCACTGGTGCCAGTGCACTCTCTGGACTCACTGCACTGCATCCCCAGTGGTGCCAGTGCACTCTCTGGACTCACTGCACTGCATCCCCAAGGTGCCAGTGCACTCTCTGGACTCAACTGCACTGCATCCCCAGTGCTGCCAGTTCACTCTCTGGACTCACTGCAGTGCATCCCCAGTGGTGCCAGTGCACTCTCTGGACTCACTGCAGTGCATCCCCAGTGGTGCCAGTGCACTCTCTGGACTCACTGCACTTCATCCCCAGTGGTGCCAGTGCACTCTCTGGACTCACTGCAGTGCATCACCAGTGGTGCCAGTGCACTCTCTGGAGTCACTGCACTGCATCCCCAGTGGTGCCAGTGCACTCTCTGCACTCACTGCACTGCATCCCCGGTGTCCCAGAGCACTCTCTGGACTCACCGAGGTGCATCCCCAGTGGTGCCAGTGCACTCTCTGGACTCACCGCACTGCATCACCAGTGGTGCCAGTGCACTCTCTGGACTCACTGCAGTGCAGCCCCTGAGGTGCCAGTGTACTCTCTGGATCACTGCACTGCATCACCATTGGTGCCAGGGCACTCTCCGGACTCACTGCAGTGCATCCCCAGTGGTGCCAGTGCACTCTTTCGAGTCACTGCACTGCATCCCCAGTGGTGCCAGTGCATTCTCTGGACTCACTGCAGTGCATCCCCATTGGTGCCAGTGCAGTCTCTGGAGTCACTGCAGTGCATCCCCAGTGGTGCCAGTGCACTCTCTGGACTCACTGCACTGCATCCCCAGTGCTGACAGTGCACTCTCTGGACTCACTGCACTGCATCCCCAGTGGTGCCAGTGCACTCTCTGGACTCACTGCATTGCATCCCCAGTGGTGCCAGTGCACTCTCTGGACTCACTGCACTGCATCCCCAGTGGTGCCACTGCACTCTCTGGACTCACTGCACTGCATCACCATTGGTGCCAGGGCACTCTCCGGACTCACTGCAGTGCATCCGCAGTGGTGCCAGTGCACTCTTTCGAGTCACTGCAGTTCATCCCCAGTGGTGCCAGTGCACTCTCTGGACTCACTGCAGTTCATCCCCAGTGGTGCCAGTGCACTCTCTGGACTCACTGCAGTGCATCCCCAGTGCTGCCAGTGCACTCTCTGGACTCAGTGCCGTGCATCCCCAGTGGTGCCAGTGCACTCTCTGGAGTCACTGCAGTGCATCCCCAGTGGTGCCAGTGCACTCTCTGGAGTCACTGCACTGCATCCCCAGTGGTGCCAGTGCACTCTCTGGACTCACTGCAGTGCATCCCCAGTGGAGCCAGTGCACTCTCTGGGCTCACTGCAGTGCATCCCAAGTGCTGCCAGTGCACTCTCTGGACTCACTGCAGTGCACCCCCAGTGGTGCTAGTGCACTCTCCGGAATCACTGCAGTGCATCCCCAGTGGTGCCAGTGCACTCTCTGGACTCACTGCGCTGCATCCACAGTGGTGCCAGTGCACTCTCTGGACTCACTGCATTGCATCCCCAGTGGTGCCAGTGCACTCTCTGGACTCACTGCACTGCATCCCCAGTGGTGCCAGGGCACTCTCTGGACTCACTGCAGTGCATCCCCAGTGGTGCCAGTGCACTCTCTGCCCTCACTGCAGTGCATCACCAGTGGTGCCGGTGCACTCTCTGCACTCACTGCAGTGCATCCCCAGTGGTGCCAGTGCAATCTCTGGGCTCACCGGGGTGCATCCCCAGTGGTGCCAGTGCACTCTCTGGACTCACTGCAGTGCACCCCCAGTGGTGCCAGTGCACTCTCTGGACTCACTGCACTGCATCCCCAGTGGTGCCAGTGCACTCTCTGGACTCACTGCACTGCATCCCCAAGGTGCCAGTGCACTCTCTGGACTCAACTGCACTGCATCCCCAGTGCTGCCAGTGCACTCTCTGGACTCACTGCAGTGCATCCCCAGTGGTGCCAGTGCACTCTCTGGACTCACTGCAGTGCATCCCCAGTGGTGCCAGTGCACTCTCTGGACTCACTGCACTTCATCCCCAGTGGTGCCAGTGCACTCTCTGGACTCACTGCACTGCATCCCCAGTGGTGCCAGTGCACTCTCTGGACTCACTGCACTGCATCCCCAGTGGTGTCACTGCACTCTCTGGACTCACTGCACTGCATCACCATTGGTGCCAGGGCACTCTCCGGACTCACTGCAGTACATCCGCAGTGGAGCCAGTGCACTCTTTCGAGTCACTGCAGTGCATCCCCAGTGGTGCCAGTGCACTCTCTGGACTCACTGCACTGCATCCCCAGTGGTGCCAGTGCACTCTCTGGAATCACTGCAGTGCATCCCCAGTGGTGCCAGTGCACTCTCTGGACTCACTGCACTGCATCCCCAGTGGTGCCAGTGCACTCTCTGGACTCACTGCATTGCATCCCCAGTGGTGCCAGTGCACTCTCTGGACTCACTGCAGTGCATCCCCAGTGGTGCCAGTGCACTCTCTGGACTCACTGCACTGCATCACCATTGGTGCCAGTGCACTCTCCGGACTCACTGCAGTGCATCCGCAGTGGTGCCAGTGCACTCTTTTGAGTCACTGCAGTGCATCCCCAGTGGTGCCAGTGCACTCTCTGGACTCACTGCAGTGCATCCCCAGTGGTGCCAGTGCACTCTCTGCACTCACTGCACTGTATCACCAGTGGTGCCAGTGCACTCTCTGGACTCACTGCAGTGCATCCCCAGTGGTGCCAGTGCACTCTCTGGACTCACTGCACTGCATCCCCAGTGGTGCCAGTGCACTCTCTGGAGTCGCAGCACTGCATCAACTGTGGTGCCTCTGCACTCTCTGGAGTCACTGCACTGCATCCCCAGTGCTGCCAGTGCACTCTCTGGACTCACTGCAGTGCATCCCCAGTGGTGCCAGTGCACTCTCTGGACTCATTGCAGTGCATCCCCAGTGGTGCCAGTGCACTCTCTGGACTCACTGCACTGCATCCCCAGTGGTGCCAGTGCACTCTCTGGACTCACTGCACTGCATCCCCAGTGCTGACAGTGCACTCTCTGGACTCACTGCACTGCATCCCCAGTGCTGACAGTGCACTCTCTGGACTCACTGCAGTGCATCCCCAGTGGTGCCAGTGCACTCTCTGGACTCACTGCACTGCATCCCCAGTGGTGCCAGTGCACTCTCCGGACTCACTGCACTGCATCACCTGTGGTGCCAGTGCACTCTCTGGACTCACTGCAGTGCATCCCCAGTGGTGCCAGTGCACTCTCTGCACTCACTGCACTGCATCCCCAGTGGTGCCAGTGCACTCTCTGCACTCACTGCACTGCATCCCCGGTGTCCCAGAGCACTCTCTGGACTCACCGAGGTGCATCCCCAGTGGTGCCAGTGCACTCTCTGGACTCACCGCACTGCATCACCAGTGGTGCCAGTGCACTCTCTGGACTCACTGCAGTGCAGCCCCTGAGGTGCCAGTGTACTCTCTGGATCACTGCACTGCATCACCATTGGTGCCAGGGCACTCTCCGGACTCACTGCAGTGCATCCCCAGTGGTGCCAGTGCACTCTTTCGAGTCACTGCACTGCATCCCCAGTGGTGCCAGTGCATTCTCTGGACTCACTGCACTGCATCCCCAGTGGTGCCAGTGCACTCTCTGGACTCACTGCACTGCATCCCCAGTGGTGCCAGTGCACTCTCTGGACTCACTGCACTGCATCCCCAGTGCTGACAGTGCACTCTCTGGACTCACTGCAGTGCATCCCCAGTGGTGCCAGTGCACTCTCTGGACTCACTGCAGTGCATCTCCTTTTGCGCCAGTGCACTCTCTGGACTCACTGCACTGCATCCCCAGTGGTGCCAGTGCACTCTCTGGAGTCACTGCACTGCATCCCCAGTGGTGCCAGTGCACTCTCTGGACTCACTGCAGTGCATCCCCAGTGGTGCCAGTGCACTCTCTGGACTCACTGCACTGCATCCCCAGTGCTGACAGTGCACTCTCTGGACTCACTGCACTGCATCACCAGTGGTGGCAGTGTACTCTCTGGACTCACTGCACTGCATCCCCAGTGGAGACAGTGCACTCTCTGTAGTCACTGCGCTGCATCCCCAGTGGTTCCAGGGCACTCTCTCGACTCACAGCACTGCAACTCCAGTGGTGCCAGTGCACTCTCTGGAGTCACTGCGCTGCATCCCCAGTGGTGCCAGTGCCCTCTGTGGACTCACTGCACTACATCCCCTGTGGGGCCAGTGCACTCTCTGGACTCACTGCAGTGCATCCCCAGTGGTGCGAGTGCACTCTCTGGACTCACTGCAGTGCATCCCCAGTGGTGCCAGTGCACTCTCTGGACTCACCGGGGTGCATCCCCAGTGGTGCCAGTGCACTCTCTGGACTCACTGCTGTGCATCCCCAGTGGTGCCAGTGTACTCTGTGGACTCACTGCAGTGCATCCCCAGTGTTGCCAGTGCACTCTCTGGAGTCACTGCACTGCATCCCCAGTGGTGCCAGTGCACTCTCTGGACTCAGTGCACTGCATCCCCAGTGGTGCCAGTGCACTCTCTGGACTCACTGCAGTGCATCCCCAGTGGCGCCAGTGCACTCTCCGGACTCACTGCACTGCATCCCCAGTGGTGCCAGTGCACTCTCCGGACTCACTGCACTGCATCCCCAGTGGTGCCAGTGCACTCTCTGGACTCACTGCAGTGCATCCCCAGTGGTGCCAGTGCACTCTCTGCACTCACTGCACTGCATCCCCAGTGGTGCCAGTGCACTCTCTGCACTCACTGCACTGCATCCCCGGTGTCCCAGAGCACTCTCTGGACTCACCGAGGTGCATCCCCAGTGGTGCCAGTGCACTCTCTGGACTCACCGCACTGCATCACCAGTGGTGCCAGTGCACTCTCTGGACTCACTGCAGTGCAGCCCCTGAGGTGCCAGTGTACTCTCTGGATCACTGCACTGCATCACCATTGGTGCCAGGGCACTCTCCGGACTCACTGCAGTGCATCCCCAGTGGTGCCAGTGCACTCTTTCGAGTCACTGCACTGCATCCCCAGTGGTGCCAGTGCATTCTCTGGACTCACTGCAGTGCATCCCCAGTGGTGCCAGTGCACTCTCTGGACTCACTGCACTGCATCCCCAGTGGTGCCAGTGCACTCTCTGGACTCACTGCACTGCATCCCCAGTGCTGACAGTGCACTCTCTGGACTCACTGCACTGCATCCCCAGTGGTGCCAGTGCACTCTCTGGACTCACTGCAGTGCATCTCCTTTTGCGCCAGTGCACTCTCTGGACTCACTGCACTGCATCCCCAGTGGTGCCAGTGCACTCTCTGGAGTCACTGCACTGCATCCCCAGTGGTGCCAGTGCACTCTCTGGACTCACTGCAGTGCATCCCCAGTGGTGCCAGTGCACTCTCTGGACTCACTGCACTGCATCCCCAGTGCTGACAGTGCACTCTCTGGACTCACTGCACTGCATCACCAGTGGTGGCAGTGTACTCTCTGGACTCACTGCACTGCATCCCCAGTGGAGACAGTGCACTCTCTGTAGTCACTGCGCTGCATCCCCAGTGGTTCCAGGGCACTCTCTCGACTCACAGCACTGCAACTCCAGTGGTGCCAGTGCACTCTCTGGAGTCACTGCGCTGCATCCCCAGTGGTGCCAGTGTACTCTGTGGACTCACTGCAGTGCATCCCCAGTGTTGCCAGTGCACTCTCTGGAGTCACTGCACTGCATCCCCAGTGGTGCCAGTGCACTCTCTGGACTCAGTGCACTGCATCCCCAGTGGTGCCAGTGCACTCTCTGGACTCACTGCAGTGCATCCCCAGTGGCGCCAGTGCACTCTCTGGACTCACTGCACTGCATCCCATTGGTGCTACTGCACTCTCTGGACTCACTGCACTGCATCCCCAGTGGTGCCAGTGCACTCTCTGGACTCACTGCACTGCATCCCCAGTGGTGCCAGTGCACTCTCTGCACTCACTGCACTGCATCACCAGTGGTGCCAGTGCACTCTCTGGACTCACTGCAGTGCTTCCGCACTGGTGCCAGTGCACTCTCTGCACTCACTGCACTGCATCAACAGTGGTGCCTCTGCACTCTCTGGAGTCACTGCACTGCATCCCCAGTGGTGCCAGTGCACTCTCTGGACTCACTGTAGTGCATCCCCAGTGGTGCCAGTGCACTCTCTGGACTCACTGCACTGCATCCCCAGTGGTGCCAGTGCACTCTCTGGACTCACTGCACTGCATCCCCAGTGGTGCCAGTGCACTCTCTGGACTCAGTGCACTGCATCCCCAGTGGTGCCAGTGCACTCTCTGGACTCACTGCAGTGCATCCCCAGTGGCGCCAGTGCACTCTCCGGACTCACTGCACTGCATCCCCAGTGGTGCCAGTGCACTCTCCGGACTCACTGCACTGCATCCCCAGTGGTGCCAGTGCACTCTCTGGACTCACTGCAGTGCATCCCCAGTGGTGCCAGTGCACTCTCTGCACTCACTGCACTGCATCCCCAGTGGTGCCAGTGCACTCTCTGCACTCACTGCACTGCATCCCCGGTGTCCCAGAGCACTCTCTGGACTCACCGAGGTGCATCCCCAGTGGTGCCAGTGCACTCTCTGGACTCACCGCACTGCATCACCAGTGGTGCCAGTGCACTCTCTGGACTCACTGCAGTGCAGCCCCTGAGGTGCCAGTGTACTCTCTGGATCACTGCACTGCATCACCATTGGTGCCAGGGCACTCTCCGGACTCACTGCAGTGCATCCCCAGTGGTGCCAGTGCACTCTTTCGAGTCACTGCACTGCATCCCCAGTGGTGCCAGTGCATTCTCTGGACTCACTGCAGTGCATCCCCAGTGGTGCCAGTGCACTCTCTGGACTCACTGCACTGCATCCCCAGTGGTGCCAGTGCACTCTCTGGACTCACTGCACTGCATCCCCAGTGCTGACAGTGCACTCTCTGGACTCACTGCACTGCATCCCCAGTGGTGCCAGTGCACTCTCTGGACTCACTGCAGTGCATCTCCTTTTGCGCCAGTGCACTCTCTGGACTCACTGCACTGCATCCCCAGTGGCGCCAGTGCACTCTCTGGAGTCACTGCACTGCATCCCCAGTGGTGCCAGTGCACTCTCTGGACTCACTGCAGTGCATCCCCAGTGGTGCCAGTGCACTCTCTGGACTCACTGCACTGCATCCCCAGTGCTGACAGTGCACTCTCTGGACTCACTGCACTGCATCACCAGTGGTGGCAGTGTACTCTCTGGACTCACTGCACTGCATCCCCAGTGGAGACAGTGCACTCTCTGTAGTCACTGCGCTGCATCCCCAGTGGTTCCAGGGCACTCTCTCGACTCACAGCACTGCAACTCCAGTGGTGCCAGTGCACTCTCTGGAGTCACTGCGCTGCATCCCCAGTGGTGCCAGTGCCCTCTGTGGACTCACTGCACTACATCCCCTGTGGGGCCAGTGCACTCTCTGGAGTCACTGCACTGCATCCCCAGTGGTGCCAGTGCACTCTCTGGACTCAGTGCACTGCATCCCCAGTGGTGCCAGTGCACTCTCTGGACTCACTGCAGTGCATCCCCAGTGGCGCCAGTGCACTCTCTGGACTCACTGCACTGCATCCCATTGGTGCTACTGCACTCTCTGGACTCACTGCACTGCATCCCCAGTGGTGCCAGTGCACTCTCTGGACTCACTGCACTGCATCCCCAGTGGTGCCAGTGCACTCTCTGGACTCACTGCAGTGCATCCCCAGTGGTGCCAGTGCACTCTCTGGACTCACTGCAGTGCTTCCGCACTGGTGCCAGTGCACTCTCTGCACTCACTGCACTGCATCAACAGTGGTGCCTCTGCACTCTCTGGAGTCACTGCACTGCATCCCCAGTGGTGCCAGTGCACTCTCTGGACTCACTGTAGTGCATCCCCAGTGGTGCCAGTGCACTCTCTGGACTCACTGCACTGCATCCCCAGTGGTGCCAGTGCACTCTCTGGACTCACTGCAGTGCATCTCTTGTGGTGCCTTTGCACTCTCAGGACTCACTGCACTGCATCCACAGTGGTGCCAGTGCACTCTCTGGACTCACTGCAGTGCATCACCAGTGGTGCCAGTTCACTCTCTGGAGTCAATGTACTGCATCCCCAGTGGTGCCAGTGCACTCTCTGGACTCACTGCACTGCATCCCCAGTGGTGCCAGTGCACTCTCTGAGCTCACTGCAGTGCATCCCCAGTGGTGCCAGTGCACTCTCTGGACTCACTGCACGGCATCCCCAGTGGTGCCAGTGCACTCTCTGGACTCACTGCACTGCATCAACAGTGGTGCCAGTGCACTCTCTGCACTCACTGCACTGCATCCCCAGTGGTGCCAGTGTAGTCTCTGGACTCACAGCAGTGCATCACCAGTGGTGCCAGTGCAACTACTGGACTCACTGCAGTGTAGCTCAGTGGTGCCAGTGCACTCTCTGGACTCACTGCACTGCATCCCCAGTGGTGCCAGTGCACTCTCTGGACTCACTGCACTGCATCCCCAGTGGTGCCAGTGCACTCTCTGGACTCACTGCAGTGTATCGCCATTGGAGCCGGTGCACTCTCTGGACTCACTAAACTGCATCCCCAGTGGTGCCAGAGAACTCTCTGGTCTCACTGCAGTGCATCCCCAGTGGTGCCAGTGCACTCTCTGGACTAACTGCATCCCCAGTGGTGCCAGGGCACTCTCTGGACTCACAGCACTGCATCCCCATTGGTGCCAGTGCACTCTCTGGACTCACTGCACTAAAACCCCAGTGGTTCCAGTGCAGTCTCTGGACTCACTGCACTGCATCACCAGTGGTGCCAGTGCACTCTCTGCTCTCACTGCACTGCATCCCCAGTGGAGCCAGTGCACTCTCTGGACTCACTGCACTAAAACCCCAGTGGTGCCAGTGCACTCTCTGGACTCACCGGGGTGCATCCCCAGTGGTGCCAATGCACTCTCTGGACTCACTGCACTGCATCCCCTGTGGTGCCAGTACACTCTCTGGACTCACTGCAGTGCATCCCCAGTGGTGCCAGTGTACTCTCTGGACTCACTGCACTGCATCACCAGCGGTGCCAGTGCACTCTCTGGACTCACTGCAGTGCATCCCCAGTGGTGCTAGTGCACTTTCTGGAGTCACTGCAGTGCATCCCCTGTTGTGCCAGTGCACTCTCTGCACTCACTGCACTGCATCCCCAGAAGTGCCAGTGCACTCACTGGACTCACTGCACTGCATCCCCAGTGGTTCCATTGCACTCTCTGGACTCACTGCATTGGATCCCCAGTGGTGTCAGTGCACTCTCTGGACTCAGTGCAGTGCATCCCCAGTGGTGCCAGTGCACTCTCTGGACTCACTGCAGTGCTTCCCCACTGGTGCCAGTGCACTCTCTGGACTCACTGCACTGCATCCCCAGTGGTGCCAGTGCACTCTCTGGACTCACTGCATTGCATCACCAGTGGTGCCAGTGCACTCTCTGGAGTCACTGCACTGCATCCCCAGTGGAGCCAGTGCACTCTCTGGACTCACTGCACTGCATTCCCAGTGGTGCCAGTGCACTCTATGGACTCACTGCACTGCATCCCCAGTGGTGCCAGTGCACTCTCTGGACCCTTGCAGTGCATCCCCACTGGTGCCAGTGCACTCTCTGGACTCACTGCACTGCATCCCCAATGGTGCCCGTGCACTCTCTGTAGTCACTGCACTGCGTCCCCAGTGGTGCCAGTGCACTCTCTGGACTCACTGCAGTGTATCCCCTGTGGTGCCAGTGCACTCTGTGGACTCACTGCACTGCATCCCAGTGGTGCCAGTGCACTCTCTGGACTCACTGCACTGCATCCCCAAGGTGCCAGTGCACTCTCTGGACTCAACTGCACTGCATCCCCAGTGCTGCCAGTGCACTCTCTGGACTCACTGCAGTGCATCCGCAGTGGTGCCAGTGCACTCTTTCGAGTCACTGCAGTGCATCCCCAGTGGTGCCAGTGCACTCTCTGGACTCACTGCACTGCATCCCCAGTGGTGCCAGTGCACTCTCTGGAATCACTGCAGTGCATCCCCAGTGGTTCCACTGCACTCTCTGGACTTACTGCACTGCATCCCCAGTGGTGCCACTGCACTCTCTGGACTCACTGCACTGCATCACCATTGGTGCCAGGGCACTCTCCGGACTCACTGCAGTGCATCCGCAGTGGTGCCAGTGCACTCTTTCGAGTCACTGCACTGCATCCCCATTAGTTCCAGTGCATTCTCTGGACTCATTGCAGTGCACCCCCAGTGGTGTCAGTGCACTCTCTGGACTCACTGGACTGCATCCCCAGTGGTGCCAGTGCACTCTCTGGACTCACTGCACTGCATCCCCAGTGCTGACAGTGCACTCTCTGGACTCACTGCACTGCATCCCCAGTGCTGACAGTGCACTCTCTGGACTCACTGCAGTGCATCCCCAGTGGTGCCAGTGCACGCTCTGGACTCACTGCACTGCATCCCCAGTGGTGCCAGTGCACTCTCCGGACTCACTGCACTGCATCCCTAATGGTGCCAGTGCACTCTCTGGACTCACTGCAGTGCATCCCCAGTGGTGCCAGTGCACTCTCTGGACTCACTGCACTGCATCCCCAGTGGTGCCAGTGCACTCTCTGGACTCACTGCAGTGTAGCCCCTGAGGGGCCAGTGTACTCTCTGGACTCACTGCACTGCATCCCCAGTGGTGACAGTGCACTCTCTGGACTCACTGCACTGCATCAACAGTGGTGCCACTGCACTCTCTGCACTCACTGCATTGGATCCCCAGTGGTGTCAGTGCACTCTCTGGACTCAGTGCAGTGCATCCCCACTGGTGCCAGTGCACTCTCTGGACTCACTGCACTGCATCCCCAGTGGTGCCAGTGCACTCTCTGGACTCACTGCACTGCATCAACAGTGGTGCCAGTGCACTCTCTGCACTCACTGCACTGCATCCCCAGTGGTGCCAGTGTAGTCTCTGGACTCACAGCAGTGCATCCCCAGTGGTGCCAGTGCAACTACTGGACTCACTGCAGTGTAGCTCAGTGGTGGCAGTGCACTCTCTGGACTCACTGCACTGCATCCCCAGTGGTGCCAGTGCACTCTCTGGACTCACTGCAGTGTATCGCCATTGGAGCCGGTGCACTCTCTGGACTCACTAAACTGCGTCCCCAGTGGTGCCAGAGAACTCTCTGGTCTCACTGCAGTGCATCCCCAGTGGTGCCAGTGCACTCTCTGGACTCACTGCATCCCCAGTGGTGCCAGGGCACTCTGTGGACTCACAGCACTGCATCCCCATTGGTGCCAGTGCACTCTCTGGACTCACTGCACTAAAACCCCAGTGGTGCCAGTGCAGTCTCTGGACTCACTGCACTGCATCCCCATTGGTGCCAGTGCACTCTCTGGACTCACTGCACTAAAACCCCAGTGGTGCCAGTGTACTCTCTGGACTCACCGGGGTGCATCCCCAGTGGTGCCAGTGCACTCTCTGGACTCACTGCACTGCATCCCCTGTGGTGCCAGTACACTCTCTGGACTCACTGCAGTGCATCCCCAGTGGTGCCAGTGCACTCTCTGGACTCACTGCACTGCATCACCAGCGGTGCCAGTGCACTCTCTGGACTCACTGCAGTGCATCCCCAGTGGTGCCAGTGCACTTTCTGGAGTCACTGCAGTGCATCCCCTGTTGTGCCAGTGCACTCTCTGCACTCACTGCACTGCATCCCCAGAAGTGCCAGTGCACTCACTGGACTCACTGCACTGCATCCCCAGAGGTGCCAGTGCACTCTCTGGACTCACTGCATTGGATCCCCAGTGGTGTCAGTGTACTCTCTGGACTCAGTGCAGTGCATCCCCAGTGGTGCCAGTGCACTCTCTGGACTCACTGCAGTGCTTCCCCACTGGTGCCAGTGCACTCTCTGGACTCACTGCACTGCATCCCCAGTGGTGCCAGTGCACTCTCTGGACTCACTGCACTGCATCACCAGTGGTGCCAGAGCACTCTCTGGAGTCACTGCACTGCATCCCCAGTGGAGCCAGTGCACTCTCTGGACTCACTGCACTGCATTCCCATTGGTGCCAGTGCACTCTATGGACTCACTGCACTGCATCCCCAGTGGTGCCAGTGCACTCTCTGGACCCTTGCAGTGCATCCCCACTGGTGCCTGTGCACTCTCTGGACTCACTGCACTGCATCCCCAATGGTGCCACCGCACTCTCTGTAGTCACTGCACTGCGTCCCCAGTGGTGCCAGTGCACTCTCTGGAATCACTGCAGTGCATCCCCAGTGGTGCCAGTGCACTCTCTGGACTCACTGCACTGCATCCCCAGTGCTGACAGTGCACTCTCTAGACTCACTGCACTGCATCACCAGTGGTGGCAGTGTACTCTCTGGACTCACTGCACTGCATCCCCAGTGGAGACAGTGCACTCTCTGTAGTCACTGCGCTGCATCCCCAGTGGTTCCAGGGCACTCTCTCGACTCACAGCACTGCAACTCCAGTGGTGCCAGTGCACTCTCTGGAGTCACTGCGCTGCATCCCCAGTGGTGCCAGTGCCCTCTGTGGACTCACTGCACTACATCCCCTGTGGGGCCAGTGCACTCTCTGGACTCACTGCAGTGCATCCCCAGTGGTGCGAGTGCACTCTCTGGACTCACCGGGGTGCATCCCCAGTGGTGCCAGTGCACTCTCTGGACTCACCGGGGTGCATCCCCAGTGGTGCCAGTGCACTCTCTGGACTCACTGCAGTGCATCCCCAGTGGTGCCAGTGTACTCTGTGGACTCACTGCAGTGCATCCCCAGTGTTGCCAGTGCACTCTCTGGAGTCACTGCACTGCATCCCCAGTGGTGCCAGTGCACTCTCTGGACTCACTGCACTGCATCCCCAGTGGTGCCACTGCACTCTCTGGACTCACTGCAGTGCATCCCCAATGGCGCCAGTGCACTCTCTGGACTCACTGCACTGCATCCCATTGGTGCTAGTGCACTCTCTGGACTCACTGCACTGCATCCCCAGTGGTGCCATTGCACTCTCTGGACTCACTGCACTGCATCCCCAGTGGTGCCAGTGCACTCTCTGGACTCACTGCAGTGCATCCCCAGTGGTGCCAGTGCACTCTCTGGACTCACTGCAGTGCTTCCGCACTGGTGCCAGTGTACTCTCTGCACTCACTGCACTGCATCAACAGTGGTGCCTCTGCACTCTCTGGAGTCACTGCACTGCATCCCCAGTGGTGCCAGTGCACTCTCTGGACTCACTGTAGTGCATCCCCAGTGGTGCCAGTGCACTCTCTGGACTCACTGCACTGCATCCCCAGTGGTACCAGTGCACTCTCTGGACTCACTGCAGTGCATCCCTTGTGGTGCCTTTGCACTCTCAGGACTCACTGCACTGCATCCCCAGTGGTGCCAGTGCACTCTCTGGACTCAGTGCACTGCATCCCCAATGGTGCCAGGGCACTCTCTGGACTCTCTGCACTGCATCCCCAGTGGTGCCAGTGCACTCTCTGGACTCACTGCACTGCATCCCCAGTGGTGCCAGTGCACTCTCTGAGCTCACTGCAGTGCATCCCCAGTGGTGCCAGTGCACTCTCTGGACTCACTGCACTGCATCCCCAGTGGTGCCAGTGCACTCTCTGGACTCACTGCACTGCATCAACAGTGGTGCCAGTGCACTCTCTGCACTCACTGCACTGCATCCCCAGTGGTGCCAGTGTAGTCTCTGGACTCACAGCAGTGCATCCCCAGTGGTGCCAGTGCAACTACTGGACTCACTGCAGTGTAGCTCAGTGGTGCCAGTGCACTCTCTGGACTCACTGCACTGCATCCCCAGTGGTGCCAGTGCACTCTCTGGACTCACTGCACTGCATCCCCAGTGGTGCCAGTGCATTGTCTGGACTCACTGCAGTGTTTCGCCATTGGAGCCGGTGCACTCTCTGGACTCACTAAACTGCATCCCCAGTGGTGCCAGAGAACTCTCTGGTCTCACTGCAATGCATCCCCAGTGGTGCCAGTGCACTCTCTGGACTCACTGCATCCCCAGTGGTGCCAGGGCACTCTCTGGACTCACAGCACTGCATCCCCATTGGTGCCAGTGCACTCTCTGGACTCACTGCACTAAAACCCCAGTGGTGCCAGTGCACTCTCTGGACTCACTGGGTGCATCCCCAGTGGTGCCAGTGCACTCTCTGGACTCACTGCACTGCAACCCCAGTGGTGCCAGTACACTCTCTGGACTCACTGCAGTGCATCCCCAGTGGTGCCAGTGTACTCTCTGGACTCACTGCACTGCATCACCAGCGGTGCCAGTGCACTCTCTGGACTCACTGCAGTGCATCCCCAGTGGTGCCAGTGCACTTTCTGGAGTCACTGCAGTGCATCCCCTGTTGTGCCAGTGCACTCTCTGGACTCACTGCACTGCATCCCCAGAAGTGCCAGTGCACTCACTGGACTCACTGCACTGCATCCCCAGTGGTTCCATTGCACTCTCTGGACTCACTGCATTGGATCCCCAGTGGTGTCAGTGCACTCTCTGGACTCAGTGCAGTGCATCCACAGTGGTGCCAGTGCACTCTCTGGACTCACTGCAGTGCTTCCCCACTGGTGCCAGTGCACTCTCTGGACTCACTGCACTGCATCCCCAGTGGTGCCAGTGCACTCTCTGGACTCACTGCACTGCATCACCAGTGGTGCCAGTGCACTCTCTGGAGTCACTGCACTGCATCCCCAGTGGAGCCAGTGCACTCTCTGGACTCACTGCACTGCATTCCCAGTGGTGCCAGTGCACTCTATGGACTCACTGCACTGCATCCCCAGTGGTGCCAGTGCACTCTCTGGACCCTTGCAGTGCATCCCCACTGGTGCCAGTGCACTCTCTGGACTCACTGCACTGCATCCCCAATGGTGCCAGTGCACTCTCTGTAGTCACTGCACTGCGTCCCCAGTGGTGCCAGTGCACTCTCTGGACTCACTGCAGTGTATCCCCTGTGGTGCCAGTGCACTCTGTGGACTCACTGCACTGCATCCCAGTGGTGCCAGTGCACTCTCTGGACTCACTGCACTGCATCCCCAAGGTGCCAGTGCACTCTCTGGACTCAACTGCACTGCATCCCCAGTGCTGCCAGTGCACTCTCTGGACTCACTGCAGTGCATCCGCAGTGGTGCCAGTGCACTCTTTCGAGTCACTGCAGTGCATCCCCAGTGGTGCCAGTGCACTCTCTGGACTCACTGCACTGCATCCCCAGTGGTGCCAGTGCACTCTCTGGAATCACTGCAGTGCATCCCCAGTGGTGCCAGTGCACTCTCTGCACTCACTGCACTGCATCCCCAGTGGTGCCACTGCACTCTCTGGACTCACTGCACTGCATCACCAGCGGTGCCAGTGCACTCTCTGGACTCACTGCAGTGCATCCCCAGTGGTGCCAGTGCACTTTCTGGACTCACTGCAGTGCATCCCCTGTTGTGCCAGTGCACTCTCTGCACTCACTGCACTGCATCCCCAGAAGTGCCAGTGCACTCACTGGACTCACTGCACTGTATCCCCAGTGGTGCCAGTGCACTCTCTGGACTCACTGCATTGGATCCACAGTGGTGTCAGTGCACTCTCTGGACTCAGTGCAGTGCATCCCCAGTGGTGCCAGTGCACTCTCTGGACTCACTGCAGTGCTTCCCCACTGGTGCCAGTGCACTCTCTGGACTCACTGCACTGCATCCCCAGTGGTGCCAGTGCACTCTCTGGACTCACTGCAGTGCATCACCAGTGGTGCCAGTGCACTCTCTGGAGTCACTGCACTGCATCCCCAGTGGAGCCAGTGCACTCTCTGGACTCACTGCACTGCATTCCCAGTGGTGCCAGTGCACTCTATGGACTCACTGCACTGCATCCCCAGTGGTGCCAGTGCACTCTCTGGACCCACTGCAGTGCATCCCCACTGGTGCCAGTGCACTCTCTGGACTCACTGCACTGCATCCCCAATGGTGCCAGTGCACTCTCTGTCGTCACTGCACTGCATCCCCAGTGGTGCCAGTGCACTCTCTGGACTCACTGCAGTGTATCCCCTGTGGTGCCAGTGCACTCTGTGGACTCACTGCACTGCATCCCAGTGGTGCCAGTGCACTCTCTGGACTCACTGCACTGCATCCCCAAGGTGCCAGTGCACTCTCTGGACTCAACTGCACTGCATCCCCAGTGCTGCCAGTGCACTCTCTGGACTCACTGCAGTGCATCCGCAGTGGTGCCAGTGCACTCTTTCGAGTCACTGCAGTGCATCCCCAGTGGTGCCAGTGCACTCTCTGGACTCACTGCACTGCATCCCCAGTGGTGCCAGTGCACTCTCTGGACTCACTGCACTTCATCCCCAGTGGTGCCAGTGCACTCTCTGGACTCACTGCATTGCATCCCCAGTGGTGCCAGTGCACTCTCTGGACTCACTGCACTGCATCCCCAGTGGTGCCACTGCACTCTCTGGACTCACTGCACTGCATCACCATTGGTGCCAGGGCACTCTCCGGACTCACTGCAGTGCATCCGCAGTGGTGCCAGTGCACTCTTTCGAGTCACTGCAGTGCATCCCCAGTGGTGCCAGTGCACTCTCTGGACTCACTGCACTGCATCCCCAGTGGTGCCAGTGCACTGTCTGGACTCACTGCAGTGTATCGCCATTGGAGCCGGTGCACTCTCTGGACTCACTAAACTGCATCCCCAGTGGTGCCAGAGAACTCTCTGGTCTCACTGCAGTGCATCCCCAGTGGTGCCAGTGCACTCTCTGGACTCACTGCATCCCCAGTGGTGCCAGGGCACTCTCTGGACTCACAGCACTGCATCCCCATTGGTGCCAGTGCACTCTCTGGACTCACTGCACTAAAACCCCAGTGGTGCCAGTGCAGTCTCTGGACTCACTGCACTGCATCCCCATTGGTGCCAGTGCACTCTCTGGACTCACTGCAGTGCATCCCCTGTTGTGCCAGTGCACTCTCTGCACTCACTGCACTGCATCCCCAAAAGTGCCAGTGCACTCACTGGACTCACTGCACTGCATCCCCAGTGGTTCCATTGCACTCTCTGGACTCACTGCATTGGATCCCCAGTGGTGTCAGTGCACTCTCTGGACTCAGTGCAGTGCATCCCCACTGGTGCCAGTGCACTCTCTGGACTCACTGCACTGCATCCCCAGTGGTGCCAGTGCTCTCTCTGGACTCACTGCAGTGCATCACCAGTGGTGCCAGTGCACTCTCTGGAGTCACTGCACTGCATCCCCAGTGGAGCCAGTGCACTCTCTGGACTCACTGCACTGCATTCCCAGTGGTGCCAGTGCACTCTATGGACTCACTGCACTGCATCACCAGTGGTGCCAGTGCACTCTCTGGACCCACTGCAGTGCATCCCCACTGGTGCCAGTGCACTCTCTGGACTCACTGCACTGCATCCCCAATGGTGCCAGTGTACTCTCTGTAGTCACTGCACTGCGTCCCCAGTGGTGCCAGTGCACTCTCTGGACTCACTGCAGTGTATCCCCTGTGGTGCCAGTGCACTCTGTGGACTCACTGCACTGCATCCCAGTGGTGCCAGTGCACTCTCTGGACTCACTGCACTGCATCCCCAAGGTGCCAGTGCACTCTCTGGACTCAACTGCACTTCATCCCCAGTGCTGCCAGTGCACTCTCTGGACTCACTGCAGTGCATCCCCAGTGGTGCCAGTGCACTCTCTGGACTCACTGCACTGCATCCCCAGTGGTGCCAGTGCACTCTCTGGACTCACTGCACTTCATCCCCAGTGGTGCCAGTGCACTCTCTGGACTCACTGCATTGCATCCCCAGTGGTGCCAGTGCACTCTCTGGACTCACTGCACTGCATCCCCAGTGGTGCCACTGCACTCTCTGGACTCACTGCACTGCATCACCATTGGTGCCAGTGCACTCTCCGGACTCACTGCAGTGCATCCGCAGTGGTGCCAGTGCACTCTTTTGAGTCACTGCAGTGCATCCCCAGTGGTGCCAGTGCACTCTCTGGACTCACTGCAGTGCATCCCCAGTGGTGCCAGTGCACTCTCTGGACTCACTGCAGTGCATCCCCAGTGGTGCCAGTGCACTCTCTGGACTCACTGCACTGCATCCCCAGTGGTGCCAGTGCACTCTCTGGACTCACTGCACTTCATCCCCAGTGGTGCCAGTGCACTCTCTGGACTCACTGCATTGCATCCCCAGTGGTGCCAGTGCACTCTCTGGACTCACTGCAGTGCATCCCCAGTGGTGCCAGTGCACTCTCTGGACTCACTGCACTGCATCACCAGTGGTGCCAGTGCACTCTCTGCACTCACTGCACTGCATCCCCAGTGTTCCCCGAGCACTCTCTGGACTCACTGCAGTGCATCCCCAGTGGTGCCAGTGCACTCTCTAGACTCACTGCATTGCATCCCCAGTGGTGCCAGTGCACTCTCTGGACTCACTGCAGTGCATCCCCAGTGGTGCCACTGCACTCTCTGGACTCACTGCACTGCATCACCAGTGGTGCCAGTGCACTCTCTGGACTCACTGCACTGCATCCCCAGTGCTGCCAGTGCACTCTCTGGACTCACTGCAGTGCATCCCCAGTGGTGCCAGTGCACTCTCTGGACTCACTGCAGTGCATCCCCAGTGGTGCCAGTGCACTCTCTGGACTCACTGCACTTCATCCCCAGTGGTGCCAGTGCACTCTCTGGACTCACTGCATTGCATCCCCAGTGGTGCCAGTGCAATCTTTCGAGTCACTGCAGTGCATCCCCAGTGGTGCCAGTGCACTCTCTGGACTCACTGCACTGCATCCCCAGTGGTGCCCCGAGCACTCTCTGCACTCACTGCACTGCATCCCCAGTGTTCCCCGAGCACTCTCTGGACTCACTGCAGTGCATCCCCAGTGGTGCCAGTGCACTCTCTGGACTCACTGCAGTGCATCCCCAGTGGTGCCAGTGCACTCTCTGGACTCACTGCACTGCATCCCCAGTGGTGCCAGTGCACTCTCTGGACTCACTGCATTGCATCCCCAGTGGTGCCAGTGCAATCTTTCGAGTCACTGCAGTGCATCCCCAGTGGTGCCAGTGCACTCTCTGGACTCACTGCACTGCATCCCCAGTGGTGCCCCGAGCACTCTCTGCACTCACTGCACTGCATCCCCAGTGTTCCCCG
Organism: Anser anser; assembly: GCF_964211835.1. NCBI lineage: Eukaryota > Metazoa > Chordata > Aves > Anseriformes > Anatidae > Anser > Anser anser. The sequence continues at coordinate 167,626 of NW_028154169.1, forward strand.
AGCACTCTCTGGACTCACTGCAGTGCATCCCCAGTGGTGCCAGTGCACTCTCTGGACTCACTGCACCGCATCCCCAGTGTTGCCACTGCACTCTCTGGACTCACTGCACTGCATCACCATTGGTGCCAGGGCACTCTCCGGACTCACTGCAGTGCATCCCCAGTGGTGCCAGTGCACTCTTTCGAGTCACTGCACTGCATCCCCATTAGTTCCACTGCATTCTCTGGACTCATTGCAGTGCATCCCCAGTGGTGCCAGTGCACTCTCTGGACTCACTGCAGTGCATCCCCAGTGGTGCCAGTGCACTCTCTGGACTCACTGCACTGCATCCCCAGTGCTGACAGTGCACTCTCTGGACCCACTTCACTGCATCCCCAGTGCTGACAGTGCACTCTCTGGACTCACTGCAGTGCATCCCCAGTGGTGCCAGTGCACTCTCTGGACTCACTGCACTGCATCCCCAGTGGTGCCAGTGCACTCTACGGACTCACTGCACTGCATCCCTAATGGTGCCAGTGCACTCTTTGGACTCACTGCAGTGCATCCCCAGTGGTTCCAGTGCACTCTCTGGACTCACTGCACTGCATCCCCAGTGGTGCCAGTGCACTCTCTGCACTCACTGCACTGCATCCCCGGTGTTCCCAGAGCACTCTCTGGACTCACCGAGGTGCATCCCCAGTGGTGCCAGTGTACTCTCTGGACTCACTGCACTGCATCCCCAGTGGTGCCAGTGCACTCTCTGGACTCACTGCAGTGCATCCCCAGTGGTGCCAGTGCACTCTCTGGACTCACTGCATTGCATCCCCAGTGGTGCCAGTGCAATCTTTCGAGTCACTGCAGTGCATCCCCAGTGGTGCCAGTGCACTCTCTGGACTCACTGCACTGCATCCCCAGTGGTGCCCCGAGCACTCTCTGCACTCACTGCACTGCATCCCCAGTGTTCCCCGAGCACTCTCTGGACTCACTGCAGTGCATCCCCAGTGGTGCCAGTGCACTCTCTGGACTCACTGCAGTGCATCCCCAGTGGTGCCAGTGCACTCTCTGGACTCACTGCACTGCATCCCCAGTGGTGCCAGTGCACTCTCTGGACTCACTGCATTGCATCCCCAGTGGTGCCAGTGCAATCTTTCGAGTCACTGCAGTGCATCCCCAGTGGTGCCAGTGCACTCTCTGGACTCACTGCACTGCATCCCCAGTGGTGCCCCGAGCACTCTCTGCACTCACTGCACTGCATCCCCAGTGTTCCCCGAGCACTCTCTGGACTCACTGCAGTGCATCCCCAGTGGTGCCAGTGCACTCTCTGGACTCACTGCACCGCATCCCCAGTGTTGCCACTGCACTCTCTGGACTCACTGCACTGCATCACCATTGGTGCCAGGGCACTCTCCGGACTCACTGCAGTGCATCCCCAGTGGTGCCAGTGCACTCTTTCGAGTCACTGCACTGCATCCCCATTAGTTCCACTGCATTCTCTGGACTCATTGCAGTGCATCCCCAGTGGTGCCAGTGCACTCTCTGGACTCACTGCAGTGCATCCCCAGTGGTGCCAGTGCACTCTCTGGACTCACTGCACTGCATCCCCAGTGCTGACAGTGCACTCTCTGGACCCACTTCACTGCATCCCCAGTGCTGACAGTGCACTCTCTGGACTCACTGCAGTGCATCCCCAGTGGTGCCAGTGCACTCTCTGGACTCACTGCACTGCATCCCCAGTGGTGCCAGTGCACTCTCCGGACTCACTGCACTGCATCCCTAATGGTGCCAGTGCACTCTTTGGACTCACTGCAGTGCATCCCCAGTGGTTCCAGTGCACTCTCTGGACTCACTGCACTGCATCCCCAGTGGTGCCAGTGCACTCTCTGCACTCACTGCACTGCATCCCCGGTGTTCCCAGAGCACTCTCTGGACTCACCGAGGTGCATCCCCAGTGGTGCCAGTGTACTCTCTGGACTCACTGCACTGCATCCCCAGTGGTGCCAGTGCACTCTCTGGACTCACTGCAGTGCATCCCCAGTGGTGCCAGTGCACTCTCTGGACTCACTGCACTGCATCCCCTCTGGTGCCAGTACACTCTCTGGACTCACTGCAGTGCATCCCCAGTGGTGCCAGTGTACTCTCTGGACTCACTGCACTGCATCACCAGCGGTGCCAGTGCACTCTCTGGACTCACTGCAGTGCATCCCCAGTGGTGCCAGTGCACTTTCTGGAGTCACTGCACTGCATCCCAGTGGTGCCAGTGCACTCTCTGGACTCACTGCACTGCATCCCCAAGGTGCCAGTGCACTCTCTGGTCTCAACTGCACTTCATCCCCAGTGCTGCCAGTGCACTCTCTGGACTCACTGCAGTGCATCCGCAGTGGTGCCAGTGCACTCTTTCGAGTCACTGCAGTGCATCCCCAGTGGTGCCAGTGCACTCTCTGGACTCACTGCCACTGCATCCCCAGTGGTGCCAGTGCACTCTCTGGAATCACTGCAGTGCATCCCCAGTGGTGCCAGTGCACTCTCTGGACTCACTGCATTGCATCCCCAATGGTGCCAGTGCACTCTCTGGACTCACTGCACTGCATCCCCAGTGGTGCCACTGCACTCTCTGGACTCACTGCACTGCATCACCATTGGTGCCAGGGCACTCTCCGGACTCACTGCAGTGCATCCGCAGTGGTGCCAGTGCACTCTTCCGAGTCACTGCAGTGCATCCCCAGTGGTGCCAGTGCACTCTCTGGACTCACTGCACTGCATCCCCAGTGGTGCCAGTGCACTGTCTGGACTCACTGCAGTGTATCGCCATTGGAGCCGGTGCACTCTCTGGACTCACTGCACTGCATCCCCAGTGGTGCCAGAGAACTCTCTGGTCTCACTGCAGTGCATCCCCAGTGGTGCCAGTGCACTCTCTGGACTCACTGCATCCCCAGTGGTGCCAGGGCACTCTCTGGACTCACAGCACTGCATCCCCATTGGTGCCAGTGCACTCTCTGGACTCACTGCACTAAAACCCCAGTGGTGCCAGTGCAGTCTCTGGACTCACTGCACTGCATCCCCATTGGTGCCAGTGCACTCTCTGGACTCACTGCAGTGCATCCCCTGTTGTGCCAGTGCACTCTCTGCACTCACTGCACTGCATCCCCAGAAGTGCCAGTGCACTCACTGGACTCACTGCACTGCATCCCCAGTGGTTCCATTGCACTCTCTGGACTCACTGCATTGGATCCCCAGTGGTGTCAGTGCACTCTCTGGACTCAGTGCAGTGCATCCCCACTGGTGCCAGTGCACTCTCTGGACTCACTGCACTGCATCCCCAGTGGTGCCAGTGCTCTCTCTGGACTCACTGCAGTGCATCACCAGTGGTGCCAGTGCACTCTCTGGAGTCACTGCACTGCATCCCCAGTGGAGCCAGTGCACTCTCTGGACTCACTGCACTGCATTCCCAGTGGTGCCAGTGCACTCTATGGACTCACTGCACTGCATCACCAGTGGTGCCAGTGCACTCTCTGGACCCACTGCAGTGCATCCCCACTGGTGCCAGTGCACTCTCTGGACTCACTGCACTGCATCCCCAAGGTGCCAGTGCACTCTCTGGACTCAACTGCACTTCATCCCCAGTGCTGCCAGTGCACTCTCTGGACTCACTGCAGTGCATCCGCAGTGGTGCCAGTGCACTCTCTGGACTCACTGCACTGCATCCCCAGTGGTGCCAGTGCACTCTCTGGACTCACTGCACTTCATCCCCAGTGGTGCCAGTGCACTCTCTGGACTCACTGCATTGCATCCCCAGTGGTGCCAGTGCACTCTCTGGACTCACTGCACTGCATCCCCAGTGGTGCCACTGCACTCTCTGGACTCACTGCACTGCATCACCATTGGTGCCAGTGCACTCTCCGGACTCACTGCAGTGCATCCGCAGTGGTGCCAGTGCACTCTTTTGAGTCACTGCAGTGCATCCCCAGTGGTGCCAGTGCACTCTCTGGACTCACTGCAGTGCATCCCCAGTGGTGCCAGTGCACTCTCTGGACTCACTGCAGTGCATCCCCAGTGGTGCCAGTGCACTCTCTGGACTCACTGCACTGCATCCCCAGTGGTGCCAGTGCACTCTCTGGACTCACTGCACTTCATCCCCAGTGTTCCCCGAGCACTCTCTGGACTCACTGCAGTGCATCCCCAGTGGTGCCAGTGCACTCTCTAGACTCACTGCATTGCATCCCCAGTGGTGCCAGTGCACTCTCTGGACTCACTGCAGTGCATCCCCAGTGGTGCCACTGCACTCTCTGGACTCACTGCACTGCATCACCAGTGGTGCCAGTGCACTCTCTGGACTCACTGCACTGCATCCCCAGTGCTGCCAGTGCACTCTCTGGACTCACTGCAGTGCATCCCCAGTGGTGCCAGTGCACTCTCTGGACTCACTGCAGTGCATCCCCAGTGGTGCCAGTGCACTCTCTGGACTCACTGCACTTCATCCCCAGTGGTGCCAGTGCACTCTCTGGACTCACTGCATTGCATCCCCAGTGGTGCCAGTGCAATCTTTCGAGTCACTGCAGTGCATCCCCAGTGGTGCCAGTGCACTCTCTGGACTCACTGCACTGCATCCCCAGTGGTGCCCCGAGCACTCTCTGCACTCACTGCACTGCATCCCCAGTGTTCCCCGAGCACTCTCTGGACTCACTGCAGTGCATCCCCAGTGGTGCCAGTGCACTCTCTGGACTCACTGCAGTGCATCCCCAGTGGTGCCAGTGCACTCTCTGGACTCACTGCACTTCATCCCCAGTGGTGCCAGTGCACTCTCTGGACTCACTGCATTGCATCCCCAGTGGTGCCAGTGCAATCTTTCGAGTCACTGCAGTGCATCCCCAGTGGTGCCAGTGCACTCTCTGGACTCACTGCACTGCATCCCCAGTGGTGCCCCGAGCACTCTCTGCACTCACTGCACTGCATCCCCAGTGTTCCCCGAGCACTCTCTGGACTCACTGCAGTGCATCCCCAGTGGTGCCAGTGCACTCTCTGGACTCACTGCACCGCATCCCCAGTGTTGCCACTGCACTCTCTGGACTCACTGCACTGCATCACCATTGGTGCCAGGGCACTCTCCGGACTCACTGCAGTGCATCCCCAGTGGTGCCAGTGCACTCTTTCGAGTCACTGCACTGCATCCCCATTAGTTCCACTGCATTCTCTGGACTCATTGCAGTGCATCCCCAGTGGTGCCAGTGCACTCTCTGGACTCACTGCAGTGCATCCCCAGTGGTGCCAGTGCACTCTCTGGACTCACTGCACTGCATCCCCAGTGCTGACAGTGCACTCTCTGGACCCACTTCACTGCATCCCCAGTGCTGACAGTGCACTCTCTGGACTCACTGCAGTGCATCCCCAGTGGTGCCAGTGCACTCTCTGGACTCACTGCACTGCATCCCCAGTGGTGCCAGTGCACTCTCCGGACTCACTGCACTGCATCCCTAATGGTGCCAGTGCACTCTTTGGACTCACTGCAGTGCATCCCCAGTGGTTCCAGTGCACTCTCTGGACTCACTGCACTGCATCCCCAGTGGTGCCAGTGCACTCTCTGCACTCACTGCACTGCATCCCCGGTGTTCCCAGAGCACTCTCTGGACTCACCGAGGTGCATCCCCAGTGGTGCCAGTGTACTCTCTGGACTCACTGCACTGCATCCCCAGTGGTGCCAGTGCACTCTCTGGACTCACTGCAGTGCATCCCCAGTGGTGCCAGTGCACTCTCTGGACTCACTGCACTGCATCCCCTCTGGTGCCAGTACACTCTCTGGACTCACTGCACTGCATCCCCAGTGGTGCCAGTGTACTCTCTGGACTCACTGCACTGCATCACCAGCGGTGCCAGTGCACTCTCTGGACTCACTGCAGTGCATCCCCAGTGGTGCCAGTGCACTTTCTGGAGTCACTGCACTGCATCCCAGTGGTGCCAGTGCACTCTCTGGACTCACTGCACTGCATCCCCAAGGTGCCAGTGCACTCTCTGGACTCAACTGCACTTCATCCCCAGTGCTGCCAGTGCACTCTCTGGACTCACTGCAGTGCATCCCCAGTGGTGCCAGTGCACTCTCTGGACTCACTGCACTGCATCCCCAGTGGTGCCAGTGCACTCTCTGGACTCACTGCACTTCATCCCCAGTGGTGCCAGTGCACTCTCTGGACTCACTGCATTGCATCCCCAGTGGTGCCAGTGCACTCTCTGGACTCACTGCACTGCATCCCCAGTGGTGCCAGTGCACTCTCTGGACTCACTGCACTGCATCACCAGTGGTGCCAGTGCACTCTCTGCACTCACTGCACTGCATCCCCAGTGTTCCCCGAGCACTCTCTGGACTCACTGCAGTGCATCCCCAGTGGTGCCAGTGCACTCTCTAGACTCACTGCATTGCATCCCCAGTGGTGCCAGTGCACTCTCTGGACTCACTGCAGTGCATCCCCAGTGGTGCCACTGCACTCTCTGGACTCACTGCACTGCATCACCAGTGGTGCCAGTGCACTCTCTGGACTCACTGCACTGCATCCCCAGTGCTGACAGTGCACTCTCTGGACTCACTGCACTGCATCCCCAGTGCTGCCAGTGCACTCTCTGGACTCACTGCAGTGCATCCCCAGTGGTGCCAGTGCACTCTCTGGACTCACTGCAGTGCATCCCCAGTGGTGCCAGTGCACTCTCTGGACTCACTGCACTGCATCCCCAGTGGTGCAAGTGCACTCTCTGGACTCACTGCACTTCATCCCCAGTGGTGCCAGTGCACTCTCTGGACTCACTGCATTGCATCCCCAGTGGTGCCAGTGCACTCTTTCGAGTCACTGCAGTGCATCCCCAGTGGTGCCAGTGCACTCTCTGGACTCACTGCACTGCATCCCCAGTGGTGCCCCGAGCACTCTCTGCACTCACTGCACTGCATCCCCAGTGTTCCCCGAGCACTCTCTGGACTCACTGCAGTGCATCCCCAGTGGTGCCAGTGCACTCTCTGGACTCACTGCACCGCATCCCCAGTGGTGCCACTGCACTCTCTGGACTCACTGCACTGCATCACCATTGGTGCCAGGGCACTCTCCGGACTCACTGCAGTGCATCCCCAGTGGTGCCAGTGCACTCTTTCGAGTCACTGCACTGCATCCCCATTAGTTCCACTGCATTCTCTGGACTCATTGCAGTGCATCCACAGTGGTGCCAGTGCACTCTCTGGACTCACTGCAGTGCATCCCCAGTCGTGCCAGTGCACTCTCTGGACTCACTGCACTGCATCCCCAGTGCTGACAGTGCACTCTCTGGACCCACTTCACTGCATCCCCAGTGCTGACAGTGCACTCTCTGGACTCACTGCAGTGCATCCCCAGTGGTGCCAGTGCACTCTCTGGACTCACTGCACTGCATCCCCAGTGGTGCCAGTGCACTCTCCGGACTCACTGCACTGCATCCCTAATGGTGCCAGTGCACTCTTTGGACTCACTGCAGTGCATCCCCAGTGGTTCCAGTGCACTCTCTGGACTCACTGCACTGCATCCCCAGTGGTGCCAGTGCACTCTCTGCACTCACTGCACTGCATCCCCGGTGTTCCCAGAGCACTCTCTGGACTCACCGAGGTGCATCCCCAGTGGTGCCAGTGCACTCTCTGGACTCACTGCACTGCATCCCCAGTGGTGCCAGTGCACTCTCTGGACTCACTGCAGTGCATCCCCAGTGGTGCCAGTGCACTCTCTGGACTCACTGCACTGCATCCCCTCTGGTGCCAGTACACTCTCTGGACTCACTGCAGTGCATCCCCAGTGGTGCCAGTGTACTCTCTGGACTCACTGCACTGCATCACCAGCGGTGCCAGTGCACTCTCTGGACTCACTGCAGTGCATCCCCAGTGGTGCCAGTGCACTTTCTGGAGTCACTGCACTGCATCCCCAGTGGTTCCATTGCACTCTCTGGACTCACTGCATTGGATCCCCAGTGGTGTCAGTGCACTCTCTGGACTCAGTGCAGTGCATCCCCAGTGGTGCCAGTGCACTCTCTGGACTCACTGCAGTGCTTCCCCACTGGTGCCAGTGCACTCTCTGGAGTCAGTGCACTGCATCCCCAGTGGTGCCAGTGCACTCTCTGGACTCACTGCACTGCATCCCCAGTGGTGGCAGTGCACTCTCTGGACTCACTGCACTGCATCCCCAGTGGAGCCAGTGCACTCTCTGGACTCACTGCACTGCATTCCCAGTGGTGCCAGTGCACTCTTTCGAGTCACTGCAGTGCATCCCCAGTGGTGCCAGTGCACTCTCTGGAGTCAGTGCAGTGCATCCCCAGTGGTGCCAGTGCACTCTCTGCACTCACTGCACTGCATCACCAGTGGTGCCACTGCACTCTCTGGACTCACTGCACTGCATCACCATTGGTGCCAGGGCACTCTCCAGACTCACTGCAGTGCATCCCCAGTGGTGCCAGTGCACTCTCTGGACTCACTGCAGTGCATCCCCAGTGGTGCCAGTGCACTCTCTGGACTCACTGCAGTGCATCCCCAGTGGTGCCAGTGCACTCTCTGCACTCACTGCAGTGCATCCCCAGTGGTGCCAGTGCACTCTCTGCACTCACTGCACTGCATCCCCAGTGGTGCCAGTGCACTCTCTGGACTCACTGCACTGCATCCCCAGTGGTGCCACTGCACTCTCTGGACTCACTGCACTGCATCACCATTGGTGCCAGTGCACTCTCCGGACTCACTGCAGTGCATCCGCAGTGGTGCCAGTGCACTCTTTTAAGTCACTGCAGTGCTTCCCACGTGGTGCCAGTGCACTCTCTGGACTCACTGCAGTGCATCCCCAGTGGTGCCAGTGCACTCTCTGCACTCACTGCACTGCATCACCAGTGGTGCCACTGCACTCTCTGGACTCACTGCAGTGCATCCCCAGTGGTGCCAGTGCACTCTCTGGAGTCACTGCACTGCATCCCCAGTGCTGCCAGTGCACTCTCTGGACTCACTGCAGTGCATCCCCAGTGGTGCCAGTGCACTCTCTGGACTCACTGCAGTGCATCCCCAGTGCTGCCAGTGCACTCTCTGGACTCACTGCACTGCATCCCCAGAGGTGCCAGTGCACTCTCTGGACTCACTGCACTTCATCCCCAGTGGTGCCAGTGCACTCTCTGGACTCACTGCATTGCATCCCCAGTGGTGCCAGTGCACTCTCTGGACTCACTGCACTGCATCCCCAGTGGTGCCACTGCACTCTCTGGACTCACTGCACTGCATCAGCATTGGTGCCAGGGCACTCTCCGGACTCACTGCAGTGCATCCGCAGTGGTGCCAGTGCACTCTTTCGAGTCACTGCAGTGCATCCCCAGTGGTGCCAGTGCACTCTCTGGACTCACTGCACTGCATCCCCAGTGGTGCCAGTGCACTCTCTGCACTCACTGCACTGCATCCCCAGTGTTCCCCGAGCACTCTCTGGACTCACTGCAGTGCATCCCCAGTGGTGCCAGTGCACTCTCTGGACTCACTGCAGTGCATCCCCAGTGGTGCCAGTGCACTCTCTGGACTCACTGCACTGCATCCCCACTAGTGCCACTGCACTCTCTGGACTCACTGCACTGCATCACCATTGGTGCCAGGGTACTCTCTGGACTCACTGCAGTGCATCCGCAGTGGTGCCAGTGCACTCTTTCGATTCACTGCACTGCATCCCCATTAGTTCCAGTGCATTCTCTGGACTCATTGCAGTGCATCCCCAGTGGTGCCAGTGCACTCTCTGGACTCACTGCACTGCATCCCCAGTGGTTCCAGTGCACTCTCTGGACTCACTGCACTGCATCCCCAGTGGTGCCAGTGCACTCTCTGGACTCACTGCACTGCATCCCCAGTGCTGACAGTGCACTCTCTGGACTCACTGCAGTGCATCCCCAGTGGTGCCACTGCACTCTCTGGACTCACTGCACTGCATCCCCAGTGGTGCCAGTGCACTCTCCGGACTCACTGCACTGCATCCCTAATGGTGCCAGTGCACTCTCTGGACTCACTGCACTGCATCCCCAGTGGTGCCAGTGCACTCTCTGGACTCACTGCATTGCATCCCCAGTGGTGCCAGTGCACTCTCTGCACTCACTGCACTGCATCCCTGGTGTTCCCAGAGCACTCTCTGGACTCACCGAAGTGCATCCCCAGTGGTGCCAGTGCACTCTCTGGACTCACTGCACTGCATCCCCAGTGGTGCCAGTGCACTCTCTGGACTCACTGCAGTGCAGCCCCTGAGGTGCCAGTGTACTCTCTGGACTCACTGCTCTGCATCCCCAGTGGTGCCAGTGCACTCTCTGGAATCACTGCACTGCATCCCCAGTAGTGCCAGTGCACTCTCTGGACTCACTGCACTGCATCCCCAGTGGTGCCTGTGCACTCTCTTGAGTCACTGCACTGCATCCCCAGTGGAGCCAGTGCACTCTATGGACTAACTGCACTGCATACCCAGTGGTGCCAGTGCACTCTCTGGACTCACTGCACTGCATCCCCAGTGGTGCCAGTGCACTCTCTGGACTCACTGCACTGCATCCCGAGTGGTTCCAGTGCACTCTCTGGATCACTGCACTGCATCACCATTGGTGCCAGGGCACTCTCCGGACTCACTGCAGTGCATCCCCAGTGGTGCTAGTGCACTCTTTCGAGTCACTGCACTGCATCCCCAGTGGTGCCAATGCATTCTCTGGACTCACTGCAGTGCATCCCCATTGGTGCCAGTGCACTCTCTGGAGTCACTGCAGTGCATCCCCAGTGGTGCCAGTGCCCTCTCTGGACTCACTGCACTGCATCCCCAGTGCTGACAGTGCACTCTCTGGACTCACTGCACTGCATCCCCAGTGGTGCCAGTGTACTCTCTGGACTCAGTGCACTGCTTCCCCAGTGGTGGCAGTGTACTCTCTGGACTCACTGCAGTGCATCCCCAGTGGTGCCAGTGCACTCTCTGGACTCACTGCACTGCATCCCCAGTGGTGCCAGTGCACTCTCTGGACTCACTGCAGTGCATCCCCTTTTGTGCCAGTGCACTCTCTGGACTCACTGCACTGCATCCCCAGTGGTGCCAGTGCACTCTCTCGAGTCACTGCACTGCATCCCCAGTGGTGCCAGTGCACTCTCTGGACTCACTGCACTGCATCCCCAGTGGTGCCAGTGCACTCTCTGGACTCACTGCACTGCATCCCCAGTGCTGACAGTGCACTCTCTGGACTCACTGCAGTGCATCCCCAGTGGTGCCAGTGCACTCTCTGGACTCACTGCACTGCATCCCCAGTGGTGCCAGTGCACTCTCTGGACCCACTGCACTGCATCCCCACTGGTGCCAGTGCACTCTCTGGACTCACTGCACTGCATCCCCAATGGTGCCAGTGCACTCTCTGTAGTCACTGCACTGCGTCCCCAGTGGTGCCAGTGCACTCTCTGGACTCACTGCACTGCATCCCCAGTGGTGCCAGTGCACTCTCTAGAGTCACTGCACTGCATCCCCAGTGGTGCCAGTGCACTCTCTGGACTCACTGCACTGCATCCCCAAGGTGCCAGTGCACTCTCTGGACTCAACTGCACTGCATCCCCAGTGCTGCTAGTGCACTCTCTGGACTCACTGCAGTGCATCCCCAGTGGTGCCAGTGCACTCTCTGGACTCACTGCAGTGCATCACCATTGGTGCCAGGGCACTCTCTGGACTCACTGCACTTCATCCCCAGTGGTGCCAGTGCACTCTCTGGACTCACTGCACTTCATCCCCAGTGGTGCCAGTGCACTCTCTGGACTCACTGCACTGCATCACCATTGGTGCCAGTGCACTCTCTGCACTCACTGCACTGCATCCCCAGTGTTCCCCGAGCACTCTCTGGACTCACTGCAGTGCATCCCCAGTGGTGCCAGTGCACTCTCTGGACTCACTGCACTGCATCCCCAGTGGTGCCACTGCACTCTCTGGACTCACTGCACTGCATCACCATTGGTGCCAGTGCACTCTCCGGACTCACTGCAGTGCATCCGCAGTGGTGCCAGTGCACTCTTTTGAGTCACTGCAGTGCATCCCCAGTGGTGCCAGTGCACTCTCCGCACTCACTGCACTGCATCACCAGTGGAGCCACTGCACTCTCTGGACTCACTGCAGTGCATCCCCAGTTGGTGCCAGTGCACTCTCTGGAGTCACTGCACTGCATCCCCAGTGCTGCCAGTGCACTCTCTGGACTCACTGCAGTGCATCCCCAGTGGTGCCAGTGCACTCTCTGGACTCACTACAGTGCATCCCCAGTGGTGCCAGTGCACTCTCTGGACTCACTGCACTGCATCCCCAGAGGTGCAAGTGCACTCTCTGGACTCACTGCACTTCATCCCCAGTGGTGCCAGTGCACTCTCTGGACTCACTGCATTGCATCCCCAGTGGTGCCAGTGCACTCTCTGGACTCACTGCACTGCATCACCAGTGGTGCCACTGCACTCTCTGGACTCACTGCACTGCATCACCATTGGTGCCAGGGCACTCTCCGGACTCACTGCAGTGCATCCGCAGTGGTGCCAGTGCACTCTTTCGAGTCACTGCACTGCATCCCCAGTGGTGCCAGTGCACTCTCTGGACTCACTGCACTGCATCCCCAGTGGTGCCAGTGCACTCTCTGCACTCACTGCAGTGCATCCCCAGTGGTGCCAGTGCACTCTCTGGACTCACTGCACTGCATCCCCAGTGTTCCCCGAGCACTCTCTGGACTCACTGCAGTGCATCCCCAGTGGTGCCAGTGCACTCTCTGGACTCACTGCACTGCATCCCCAGTGTTCCCCGAGCACTCTCTGGACTCACTGCAGTGCATCCCCAGTGGTGCCACTGCACTCTCTGGACTCACTGCACTGCATCACCATTGGTGCCAGGGTACTCTCTGGACTCACTGCAGTGCATCCGCAGTGGTGCCAGTGCACTCTTTCGATTCACTGCACTGCATCACCATTAGTTCCAGTGCATTCTCTGGACTCATTGCAGTGCATCCCCAGTGGTGCCAGTGCACTCTCTGCACTCACTGCACTGCATCCCCAGTGGTGCCAGTGCACTCTCTGGACTCACTGCACTGCATCCCCAGTGCTGACAGTGCACTCTCTGGACTCACTGCACTGCATCCCCAGTGCTGACAGTGCACTCTCTGGACTCACTGCAGTGCATCCCCAGTGGTGCCAGTGCACTCTCTGGACTCACTGCACTGCATCCCCAGTGGTGCCAGTGCACTCTCCGGACTCACTGCACTGCATCCCTAATGGTGCCAGTGCACTCTCTGGACTCACTGCACTGCATCCCCAGTGGTGCCAGTGCACTCTCTGGACTCACTGCACTGCATCCCCAGTGGTGCCAGTGCACTCTCTGCACTCACTGCACTGCATCCCCGGTGTTCCCAGAGCACTCTCTGGACTCACCGAGGTGCATCCCCAGTGGTGCCAGTGCACTCTCTGGACTCACTGCACTGCATCCCCAGTGGTGCCAGTGCACTCTCTGGACTCACTGCAGTGCAGCCCCTGAGGTGCCAGTGTACTCTCTGGACTCACTGCATTGCATCCCCAGTGGTGCCAGTGCACTCTCTGGACTCACTGCACTGCATCCCCAGTGGTGTCACTGCACTCTCTGGACTCACTGCACTGCATCACCATTGGTGCCAGGGCACTCTCCAGACTCACTGCAGTGCATCCGCAGTGGTGCCAGTGCACTCTTTCGAGTCACTGCAGTGCATCCCCAGTGGTGCCAGTGCACTCTCTGGACTCACTGCACTGCATCCCCAGTGGTGCCAGTGCACTCTCTGCACTCACTGCACTGCATCCCGAGTGGTTCCAGTGCACTCTCTGGATCACTGCACTGCATCACCATTGGTGCCAGGGCACTCTCCGGACTCACTGCACTGCATCCCCAGTGGTGCCAATGCATTCTCTGGACTCACTGCAGTGCATCCCCACTGGTGCCAGTACAGTCTCTGGAGTCACTGCAGTGCATCCCCAGTGTTGCCAGTGCCCTCTCTGGACTCACTGCACTGCATCCACAGTGCTGACAGTGCACTCTCTGGACTCACTGCACTGCATCCCCAGTGGTGCCAGTGTACTCTCTGGACTCAGTGCACTGCTTCCCCAGTGGTGCCACTGCACTCTCTGGACTCACTGCAGTGCATCCCCAGTGGTGCCAGTGCACTCTCTAGAGTCACTGCACTGCATCCCCAGTGGTGCCAGTGCACTCTCTGGACTCACTGCACTGCATCCCCAGTGCTGACAGTGCACTCTCTGGACTCACTGCAGTGCATCCCCAGTGGTGCCAGTGCACTCTCTGGACTCACTGCACTGCATCCCCAGTGGTGCCACTGCACTCTCTGGACCCACTGCAGTGCATCCCCACTGGTGCCAGTGCACTCTCTGGACTCACTGCACTGCATCCCCAATGGTGCCAGTGCACTCTCTGGACTCACTGCACTGCATCCCAGTGGTGCCAGTGCACTCTTCTGAGTCACTGCAGTGCATCCCCAGTGGTGCCAGTGCACTCTCTGGACTCACTGCAGTGCATCCCCAGTGGTGCCAGTGCACTCTCTGCACTCACTGCACTGCATCACCAGTGGTGCCAGTGCACTCTCTGGACTCACTGCACTGCATCCCCAGTGGTGCCAGTGCACTCTCTGGAGTCACTGCACTGCATCCCTAATGGTGCCAGTGCACTCTCTGGACTCACTGCAGTGCATCCGCAGTGGTGCCAGTGCACTCTCTGGACTCACTGCAGTGCATCCCCAGTGGTGCCAGTGCACTCTCTGGACTCACTGCACTGCATCCCCAGTGGTGCCTGTGCACTCTCTGGACTCACTGCACTTCATCCCCAGTGGTGCCAGTGCACTCTCTGGACTCACTGCATTGCATCCCCAGTGGTGCCAGTGCACTCTCTGGACTCACTGCAGTGCATCCCCAGTGGTGCCACTGCACTCTCTGGACTCACTGCACTGCATCACCATTGGTGCCAGGGCACTCTCCGGACTCACTGCAGTGCATCCGCAGTGGTGCCAGTGCACTCTTTCGATTCACTGCGGTGCATACCCAGTGGTGCCAGTGCACTCTTTCGAGTCACTGCAGTGCATCCCCAGTGGTGCCAGTGCACTCTCTGCACTCACTGCACTGCATCCCCAGTGTTCCCCGAGCACTCTCTGGACTCACTGCAGTGCATCCCCAGTGGTGCCAGTGCACTCTCTGGACTCACTGCACTGCATCCGCAGTGGTGCCACTGCACTCTCTGGACTAACTGCACTGCATCACCATTGGTGCCAGGGCACTCTCCGGACTCACTGCAGTCCATCCCCAGTGGTGCCAGTGCACTCTCTGGACTCACTGAACTGCATCCACAGTGGTGCCAGTGCACTCTCTGGACTCACTGCACTGCATCCCCAGTGGTGCCAGTGCACTCTCTGGACTCACTGCACTGCATCCCCAGTGCCGACAGTGCACTCTCTGGACTCACTGCACTGCATCCCCAGTGGTGCCAGTGCACTCTCTGGACTCACTGCAGTGCATCCCCAGTGGTTCCAGTGCACTCTCTGGACGAACAGAGGTGCATCCCCAGTGGTGCCAGTGCACTCTCTGGACTCACTGCACTGCATCCCCAGTGGTGCCAGTGCACTCTCTGGACTCATTGCAGTGCAGCCCCTGAGGTGCCAGTGTACTCTCTGGACTCACTGCACTGCATCCCCAGTGGTGACAGTGCACTCTCTGGAATCACTGCAGTGCATCCCCAGTGGTGCCAGTGCACTCTCTGGACTCACTGCACTGCATCCCCAGTGGTGCCAGTGCACTCTCTGGACTCACTGCAGTGCATCCCCAGTGGTGCCAGTGCACTCTCTGGACTCACTGCACTGCATCCCCAGTGGTGCCAGTACACTCTCTGGACTCACTGCAGTGCATCCCCAGTGGTGCCAGTGTACTCTCTGGACTCACTGCACTGCATCACCAGCGGTGCCAGTGCACTCTCTGGACTCACTGCAGTGCATCCCCAGTGGTGCCAGTGCACTTTCTGGAGTCACTGCAGTGCATCCCCTTTTGTGCCAGTGCACTCTCTGCACTCACTGCACTGCATCCCCAGAAGTGCCAGGGCACTCTCTGGACTCACTGCACTGCATCCCCAGTGGTTCCATTGCACTCTCTGGACTCACTGCATTGGATCCCCAGTGGTGTCAGTGCACTCTCTGGACACAGTGCAGTGCATCCCCAGTGGTGCCAGTGCACTCTCTGGACTCACTGCACTGCTTCCCCACTGGTGCCAGTGCACTCTCTGGACTCACTGCACTGCATTCCCAGTGGTGCCAGTGCACTCTCTGGACTCACTGCAGTGCATCACCAGTGGTGCCAGTGCACTCTCTGGACCCACTGCAGTGCATCCCCACTGGTGCCAGTGCACTCTCTGGACTCACTGCACTGCATCCCCAATGGTGCCACTGAACTCTCTGTAGTCACTGCACTGCGTCCCCAGTGGTGCCAGTGCACTCTCTGGACTCACTGCAGTGTATCCCCTGTGGTGCCAGTACACTCTGTGGACTCACTGCACTGCATCCCAGTGGTGCCAGTGCACTCTCTGGACTCACTGCACTGCATCCCCAAGGTGCCAGTGCACTCTCTGGACTCAACTGCACTGCATCCCCAGTGCTGCCAGTGCACTCTCTGGACTCACTGCAGTGCATCCCCAGTGGTGCCAGTGCACTCTCTGGACTCACTGCACTGCATCCCCAGTGGTGCCAGTGCACTCTCTGGACTCACTGCACTTCATCCCCAGTGGTGCCAGTGCACTCTCTGGACTCACTGCATTGCATCCCCAGTGGTGCCAGTGCACTCTCTGGACTCACTGCACTGCATCCCCAGTGGTGTCACTGCACTCTCTGGACTCACTGCACTGCATCCTCAGTGGTGCCAGTGCACTCTTTCGAGTCACTGCAGTGCATCCCCCGTGGTGCCAGTGCACTCTCTGGACTCACTGCACTGCATCCCCAGTGGTGTCACTGCACTCTCCAGACTCACTGCAGTGCATCCGCAGTGGTGCCAGTGCACTCTTTCGAGTCACTGCAGTGCATCCCCAGTGGTGCCAGTGCACTCTCTGGACTCACTGCACTGCATCCCCAGTGGTGCCAGTGCACTCTCTGGAATCACTGCAGTGCATCCCCAGTGGTGCCAGTGCACTCTCTGGACTCACTGCATTGCATCACCAGTGGTGCCAGTGCACTCTCTGGACTCACTGCACTGCATCCCCAGTGGTGCCACTGCACTCTCTGGACTCACTGCACTGCATCACCATTGGTGCCAGTGCACTCTCCGGACTCACTGCAGTGCATCCGCAGTGGTGCCAGTGCACTCTTTTAAGTCACTGCAGTGCATCCCCAGTGGTGCCAGTGCACTCTCTGGACTCACTGCAGTGCATCCCCAGTGGTGCCAGTGCACTCTCTGCACTCACTGCACTGCATCCCCAGTGGTGCCACTGCACTCTCTGGACTCACTGCAGTGCATCAACAGTGGTGCCAGTGCACTCTCTGGAGTCACTGCACTGCATCCCCAGTGCTGGCAGTGCACTCTCTGGACTCACTGCAGTGCATCCCCAGTGGTGCCAGTGCAGTCTCTGGACTCACTGCAGTGCATCCCCAGTGGTGCCAGTGCACTCTCTGGACTCACTGCACTGCATCCCCAGAGGTGCCAGTGCACTCTCTGGACTCACTGCACTTCATCCCCAGTGGTGCCAGTGCACTCTCTGAACTCACTGCATTGCATTCCCAGTGGTGCCAGTGCACTCTCTGGACTCACTGCACTGCATCCCCAGTGGTGCCACTGCACTCTCTGGACTCACTGCACTGCATCACCATTGGTTCCAGGGCACTCTCCGGACTCACTGCAGTGCATCCGCAGTGGTGCCAGTGCACTCTTTCGAGTCACTGCACTGCATCCCCAGTGGTGCCAGTGCACTCTCTGGGCTCACTGCACTGCATCCCCAGTGGTGCCAGTGCACACTCTGCACTCACTGCACTGCATCCCCAGTGTTCCCCGAGCACTCTCTGGACTCACTGCAGTGCATCCCCAGTGGTGCCAGTGCACTCTCTGGACTCACTGCAGTATATCCCCAGTGGTGCCAGTGCATTCTCTGGACTCACTGCACTGCATCCCCAGTGGTGCCACTGCACTCTCTGGACTCACTGCACTGCATCACCATTGGTGCCAGGGTACTCTCTGGACTCACTGCAGTGCATCCGCAGTGGTGCCAGTGCACTCTTTCGATTCACTGCACTGCATCCCCATTATTTCCAGTGCATTCTCTGGACTCATTGCAGTGCATCCCCAGTGGTGCCAGTGCACTCTCTGGACTCACTGCACTGCATCCCCAGTGGTGCCAGTGCACTCTCTGGACTCACTGCACTGCATCCCCAGTGGTGCCAGTGCACTCTCTGGACTCACTGCACTGCATCCCCAGTGCTGACAGTGCACTCTCTGGACTCACTGCAGTGCATCCCCAGTGGTGCCAGTGCACTCTCTGGACTCACTGCAGTGCATCCCTAATGGTGCCAGTGCACTCTCTGGACTCACTGCAGTGCATCCCCAGTGGTGCCAGTGCACTCTCTGGACTCACTGCACTGCATCCCCAGTGGTGCCAGTGCACTCTCTGCACTCACTGCATTGCATCCCCGGTGTTCCCAGAGCACTCTCTGGACTCACCGAGGTGCATCCCCAGTGGTGCCAGTGTACTCTCTGGACTCACTGCACTGCATCCCCAGTGGTGCCAGTGCACTCTCTGGACTCACTGCAGTGCAGCCCCTGAGGTGCCAGTGTACTCTCTGGACTCACTGCACTGCATCCCCAGTGGTGTCACTGCACTCTCTGGAATCACTGCAGTGCATCCCCAGTGGTGCCTGTGCACTCTCTTGAGTCACTGCACTGCATCCCCAGTGGAGCCAGTGCACTCTATGGACTAACTGCACTGCATACCCAGTGGTGCCAGTGCACTCTCTGGACTCACTGCACTGCATCCCCAGTGGTGCCAGTGCACTCTCTGGACTCACTGCACTGCATCCTCAGTGGTTCCAGTGCACTCTCTGGATCACTGCACTGCATCACCATTGGTGCCAGGGCACTCTCCGGACTCACTGCAGTGCATCCCCAGTGGTGCCAGTGCACTCTTTCGAGTCACTGCACTGCATCCCCAGTGGTGCCAGTGCCCTCTCTGGACTCACTGCACTGCATCCCCAGTGCTGACAGTGCACTCTCTGGACTCACTGCACTGCATCCCCAGTGGTGCCAGTGTACTCTCTGGACTCAGTGCACTGCTTCCCCAGTGGTGCCACTGCACTCTCTGGACTCACTGCAGTGCATCCCCAATGGTGCCAGTGCACTCTCTGGACTCACTGCACTGCATCCCCAGTGGTGCCAGTGCACTCTCTGGACTCACTGCAGTGCATCCCCTTTTGTGCCAGTGCACTCTCTGGACTCACTGCACTGCATCCCCAGTGGTGCCAGTGCAATCTCTAGAGTCACTGCACTGCATCCCCAGTGGTGCCAGTGCACTCTCTGGACTCACTGCAGTGCATCCCCAGTGGTGCCAGTGCACTCTCTGGACTCACTGCACTGCATCCCCAGTGGTGCCAGTGCACTCTCTGGACTCACTGCACTGCATCCCCAGTGGTGAGAGTGAACTCTCTGGACTCACTGCAGTGCATCCCTTGTGGTGCCTTTGCACTCTCAGGACTCACTGCACTGCATCACCAGTGGTGCCAGTGCACTCTCTGGAGTCACAGCACTGCATCAAAAGTGGTGCCAGTGCACTCTCTGGACTCACTGCACTGCATCACCATTGGTGCCAGGGCACTCTCCGGACTCACTGCAGTGCATCCGCAGTGGTGCCAGTGCACTCTTTCGAGTCACTGCAGTGCATCCCCAGTGGTGCCAGTGCACTCTTTCGAGTCACTGCAGTGCATCCCCAGTGGTGCCAGTGCACTCTCTGCACTCACTGCACTGCATCCCCAGTGTTCCCCGAGCACTCTCTGGACTCACTGCAGTGCATCCCCAGTGGTGCCAGTGCACTCTCTGGAGTCACTGCACTGCATCCCCAGTGGTGCCACTGCACTCTCTGGACTCACTGCACTGCATCCCCAGTGGTGCCTTTGCACTCTCAGGACTCACTGCAGTGCACCCCCAATGGTGCCAGTGCACTCTCTGGAGTCACAGCACTGCATCAACAGTGGTGCCTCTGCACTCTCTGGAGTCACTGCACTGCATCCCCAGTGGTGCCAGTGCACTCTCTGGACTCACTGCACTGCATCACCATTGGTGCCAGTGCACTCTCTGGACTCACTGCACTGTATCCCCAGTGGTGCCAGTGCACTCTCTGCACTCACTGCACTGCATCACCAGTGCTGCCAGTGCACTCTCTGGACTCACTGCAGTGCATCCCCAGTGGTGCCAGTGCACTCTCTGGACTCACTGCAGTGCATCCCCAGTGGTGCCAGTGCACTCTCTGGACTCACTGCACTGCATCCCCAGAGGTGCCAGTGCACTCTCTGGACTCACTGCACTTCATCCCCCGTTGTGCCAGTGCACTCTCTGGACTCACTGCATTGCATCCCCAGTGGTGCCAGTGCACTCTCTGGACTCACTGCGCTGCATCCCCAGTGGTGCCACTGCACTCTCTGGACTCACTGCACTGCATCACCATTGGTGCCAGGGCACTCTCCGGACTCACTGCAGTGCATCCGCAGTGGTGCCAGTGCACTCTTTCGAGTCACTGCAGTGCATCCCCAGTGGTGCCAGTGCACTCTCTGGACTCACTGCACTGCATCCCCAGTGGTGCCAGTGCACTCTCTGGACTCACTGCAGTGCATCCCCAATGGTGCCAGTGCACTCTCTGGACTCACTGCACTGCATCCCCAGTGGTGCCAGTGCACTCTCCGGACTCACTGCACTGCATCCCTAATGGTGCCAGTGCACTCTCTGGACTCACTGCAGTGCATCCCCAGTGGTGCCAGTGCACTCTCTGGACTCACTGCACTGCATCCCCAGTGGTGCCAGGGCACTCTCTGCACTCACTGCACTGCATCCCCGGTGTTCCCAGAGCACTCTCTGGACTCACCGAGGTGCATCCCCAGTGGTGCCAGTGCACTCTCTGGTCTCACTGCACTGCATCCCCAGTGGTGCCAGTGCACTTTCTGGACTCACTGCAGTGCAGCCCCTGAGGTGCCAGTGTACTCTCTGGACTCACTGCACTGCATCCCCAGTGGTGCCAGTGCACTCTCTGGAATCACTGTAGTGCATCCCCAGTAGTGCCAGTGCACTCTCTGGACTCACTGCACTGCATCCCCAGTGGTGCCTGTGCACTCTCTTGAGTCACTGCACTGCATCCCCAGTGGAGCCAGTGCACTCTATGGACTAACTGCACTGCATACCCAGTGGTGCCAGTGCACTCTCTGGATCACTGCACTGCATCACCATTGGTGCCAGGGCACTCTCTGGACTCACTGCAGTGCATCCCCAATGGTGCCAGTGCACTCTTTCGAGTCACTGCACTGCATCCCCAGTGGTGCCAATGCATTCTCTGGACTCACTGCAGTGCATCCCCATTGGTGCCAGTGCAGTCTCTGGAGTCACTGCAGTGCATCCCCAGTGGTGCCAGTGCCCTCTCTGGACTCACTGCACTGCATCCCCAGTGCTGACAGTGCACTCTCTGGACTCACTGCACTGCATCCCCAGTGGTGCCAGTGTACTCTCTGGACTCAGTGCACTGCTTCCCCAGTGGTGCCACTGCACTCTCTGGACTCACTGCAGTGCATCCCCAGTGGTGCCAGTGCACTCTCTGGACTCACTGCACTGCATCCCCAGTGGTGCCAGTGCACTCTCTGGACTCTGTGCACTGCATCCCCTTTTGTGCCAGTGCACTCTCTGGACTCACTGCACTGCATCCCCAGTGGTGCCAGTGCACTCTCTAGAGTCACTGCACTGCATCCCCAGTGGTGCCAGTGCACTCTCTGCACTCACTGCAGTGCATCCCCAGTGGTGCCAGTGCACTCTCTGGACTCACTGCACTGCATCCCCAGTGCTGACAGTGCACTCTCTGGACTCACTGCACTGCATCCCCAGTGGTGCCAGTGAACTCTCTGGACTCACTGCAGTGCATCCCTTGTGGTGCCTTTGCACTCTCAGGACTCACTGCACTGCATCCCCAGTGGTGCCAGTGCACTTTCTGGACTCACTGCACTGCATCCCCAGTGGTGCCACTGCACTCTCTGGACTCACTGCACTTCATCCCCAGTGGTGCCAGTGCACTCTCTGGACTCACTGCAGTGCATCCCTTGTGGTGCCTTTGCAGTCTCAGGACTCACTGCAGTGCATCCCCAGTGGTGCCAGTGCACTCTCTGGAGTCACAGCACTGCATCCCCAGTGGTGCCAGTGCACTCTCTGGACTCACTGCATTGCATCCCCAGTGGTGCCACTGCACTCTCTGGACTCACTGCACTGCATCCCCAGTGGTGCCAGTGCACTCTCTGGACTCACTGCACTGCATCAAAAGTGGTGCCAGTGCACTGTCTGGACTCACTGCAATGTATCGCCATTGGAGCCGGTGCACTCTCTGGAATCACTAAACTGCATCCCCAGTGGTGCCAGAGAACACTCTGGTCTCACTGCAGTGCATCCCCAGTGGTGCCAGTGCACTGTCTGGACTCACTGCATCCCCAGTGGTGCCAGGGCACTCTCTGGACTCACAGCACTGCATCCCCATTGGGGCCAGTGCACTCTCTGGACTCACTGCACTAAAACCCCAGTGGTGCCAGTGCACTCTCTGGACTCACTGCAATGCATCCCCAGTGGTGCCAGTGCACTCTCTGGACTCACTGCACTGCATGACCAGCGGTGCCAGTGCACTCTCTGGACTCACTGCAGTGCATCCCCAGTGGTGCCAGTGCACTTTCTGGAGTCACTGCAGTGCATCCCCTTTTGTGCCAGTGCACTCTCTGCACTCACTGCACTGCATCCCCAGAAGTGCCAGTGCACTCTCTGGACTCACTGCACTGCATCCCCAGTGCTGCCAGTGCACTCTCTGGACTCACTGCAGTGCATCTCCAGTGGTGCCAGTGCACTCTCTGGACTCACTGCAGTGCATCCCCAGTGGTGCCAGTGCACTCTCTGGACTCACTGCACTTCATCCCCAGTGGTGCCAGTGCACTCTCTGGACTCACTGCATTGCATCCCCAGTGGTGCCAGTGCACTCTCTGGACTCACTGCACTGCATCCCCAGTGGTGTCACTGCACTCTCTGGAGTCACTGCACTGCATCACCATTGGTGCCAGGGCACTCTCCAGACTCACTGCAGTGCATCCGCAGTGGTGCCAGTGCACTCTTTCGAGTCACTGCAGTGCATCCCCAGTGGTGCCAGTGCACTCTCTGGACTCACTGCACTGCATCCCCAGTGGTGCCAGTGCACTCTCTGGACTCACTGCAGTGCATCCCCAGTGGTGCCAGTGCACTCTCTGCACTCACTGCACTGCATCACCAGTGGTGCCACTGCACTCTCTGGACTCACTGCAGTGCATCCCCAGTGGTGCCAGTGCACTCTCTGGACTCACTGCATTGCATCCCCAGTGGTGCCAGTGCACTCTCTGGACTCACTGCACTGCATCACCAGTGGTGCCACTGCACTCTCTGGACTCACTGCACTGCATCACCATTGGTGCCAGTGCACTCTCCGGACTCACTGCAGTGCATCCGCAGTGGTGCCAGTGCACTCTTTTAAGTCACTGCAGTGCATCCCCAGTGGTGCCAGTGCACTCTCTGGACTCACTGCAGTGCATCCCCAGTGGTGCCAGTGCACTCTCTGGACTCACTGCAATGCATCCCCAGTGGTGCCAGTGCACTCTCTGGACTCACTGCACTGCATCCCCTGTGGTGCCAGTACACTCTCTGGACTCACTGCAGTGCATCCCCATTGGTGCCAGTGCACTCTCTGGACTCACTGCAGTGCATCCCCAGTGGTGCCAGTGCACTCTCTGGACTCACTGCAGTGCATCCCCAGTGGTGCCAGTGCACTCTCTGGACTCACTGCACTGCATCCCCAGTGGTGTCACTGCACTCTCTGGACTCACTGCACTGCATCACCATTGGTGCCAGTGCACTCTCTGGACTCACTGCAGTGCAGACCCTGAGGTGCCAGTGTACTCTCTGCACTCACTGCACTGCATCCCCAGTGGTGCCAGTGCACTCTCTGGACTCACTGCATTGCATCCCCAGTAGTGCCAGTGCACTCTCTGGACTCACTGCACTGCATCCCCAGTGGTGCCTGTGCACTCTCTTGAGTCACTGCACTGCATCCCCAGTGGAGCCAGTGCACTCTATGGACTAACTGCACTGCATACCCAGTGGTGCCAGTGCACTCTCTGGACTCACTGCACTGCATCCCCAGTGGTGCCAGTGCACTCTCTGGACTCACTGCACTGCATCCCCAGTGGTGCCAGTGCACTCTCTGGATCACTGCACTGCATCACCATTGGTGCCAGGGCACTCTCCGGACTCACTGCAGTGCATCCCCAGTGGTGCCAGTGCACTCTTTCGAGTCACTGCACTGCATCCCCAGTGGTGCCAGTGCACTCTCTGGACTCACTGCACTGCATCCCCAGTGGTGCCAGTGCACTCTCTGGAATCACTGCAGTGCATCCCCAGTGGTGCCAGTGCACTCTCTGGACTCACTGCATTGCATCCCCAGTGGTGCCAGTGCACTCTCTGGACTCACTGCACTGCATCCCCAGTGGTGCCACTGCACTCTCTGGACTCACTGCACTGCATCACCATTGGTGCCAGTCCACTCTCCGGACTCACTGCAGTGCATACGCAGTGCTGCCAGTGCACTCTTTTAAGTCACTGCAGTGCATCCCCAGTGGTGCCAGTGCACTCTCTGGACTCACTGCACTGCATCCCCAGTGGTGTCACTGCACTCTCTGGACTCACTGCACTGCATCACCATTGGTGCCAGTGCACTCTCTGGACTCACTGCAGTGCAGACCCTGAGGTGCCAGTGTACTCTCTGCACTCACTGCACTGCATCCCCAGTGGTGCCAGTGCACTCTCTGGACTCACTGCACTGCATCCCCAGTGGTGCCACTGCACTCTCTGGACTCACTGCACTGCATCCCCTGTGGTGCCAGTACACTCTCTGGACTCACTGCAGTGCATCCCCAGTGGTGCCAGTGTACTCTCTGGACTCACTGCACTGCATCACCAGCGGTGCCAGTGCACTCTCTGGACTCACTGCAGTGCATCCCCAGTGGTGCCAGTGCACTTTCTGGACTCACTGCAGTGCATCCCCTCTGGTGCCAGTGCACTCTCTGGACTCACTGCACTGCATCCCCAGTGGTGCCAGTGCACTCTCTGGACTCACTGCACTTCATCCCCAGTGGTGCCAGTGCACTCTCTGGACTCACTGCATTGCATCCCCAGTGGTGCCAGTGCACTCTCTGGACTCACTGCACTGCATCCCCAGTGGTGTCACTGCACTCTCTGGACTCACTGCACTGCATCACCATTGGTGCCAGGGCACTCTCCAGACTCACTGCAGTGCATCCGCAGTGGTGCCAGTGCACTCTTTCGAGTCACTGCAGTGCATCCCCAGTGGTGCCAGTGCAGTCTCTGGACTCACTGCAGTGCATCCCCAGTGGTGCCAGTGCACTCTCTGCACTCACAGCACTGCATCCACTGTGGTGCCAGTGCACTCTCTGGACTCACTGCATTGCATCCCCAGTGGTGCCAGTGCACTCTCTGGACTCACTGCACTGCATCACCAGTGGTGCCAGTGCACTCTCCGGACTCACTGCAGTGCATCCGCAGTGGTGCCAGTGCACTCTTTTAAGTCACTGCAGTGCATCCCCAGTGGTGCCAGTGCACTCTCTGGACTCACTGCAGTGCATCCCCAGTGGTGCCAGTGCACTCTCTGGAGTCACTGCACTGCATCCCCAGTGCTGCCAGTGCACTCTCTGGACTCACTGCAGTGCATCCCCAGTTGTGCCAGTGCACTCTCTGGACTCACTGCACTGCATCCCCAGTGGTGCCAGTGCACTCTCTGGACTCACTGCACTGCATCCCCAGAGGTGCCAGTGCACTCTCTGGACTCACTGCACTTCATCCCCAGTGGTGCCAGTGCACTCTCTGGACTCACTGCAGTGCATCCCCAGTGGTGCCAGTGCACTCTCTGGACTCACTGCACTGCATCCCCAGTGGTGCCACTGCACTGTCTGGACTCACTGCACTGCATCACCATTGGTGCCAGGGCACTCTCCGGACTCACTGCAGTGCATCCCCAGTGGTGCCAGTGCACTCTTTCGAATCACTGCAGTGCATCCCCAGTGGTGCCAGTGCACTCTCTGGACTCACTGCACTGCATCCCCAGTGGTGCCAGTGCACTCTCTGCACTCACTGCACTGCATCCCCAGTGTTCCCCGAGCACTCTCTGGACTCACTGCAGTGCATCCCCAGTGGTGCCAGTGCACTCTCTGGACTCACTGCAGTGCATCCCCAGTGGTGCCAGTGCACTCTCTGGACTCACTGCACTGCATCCCCAGTGGTGCCAGTGCACTCTCTGGACTCACTGCACTGCATCACCATTGGTGCCAGGGTACTCTCTGGACTCACTGCAGTGCATCCGCAGTGGTGCCAGTGCACTCTTTCGATTCACTGCACTGCATCCCCATTAGTTCCAGTGCATTCTCTGGACTCATTGCAGTGCATCCCCAGTGGTGCCAGTGCACTCTCTGGACTCACTGCACTGCATCCCCAGTGGTGCCAGTGCACTCTCTGGACTCACTGCACTGCATCCCCAGTGCTGACATTGCACTCTCTGGACTCACTGCACTGCATCCCCAGTGCTGACAGTGCACTCTCTGGACTCACTGCAGTGCATCCCCATTGGTGCCAGTGCACTCTCTGGACTCACTGCACTGCATCCCCAGTGGTGCCAGTGCACTCTCCGGACTCACTGCACTGCATCCCTAATGGTGCCAGTGCACTCTCTGGACTCACTGCAGTGCATCCCCAGTGGTGCCAGTGCACTCTCTGGACTCACTGCAGTGCATCCCCAGTGGTGCCAGTGCACTCTCTGCACTCACTGCACTGCATCCCCGGTGTTCCCAGAGCACTCTCTGGACTCACCGAGGTGCATCCCCAGTGGTGCCAGTGCACTCTCTGGACTCACTGCACTGCATCCCCAGTGGTGCCAGTGCACTCTCTGGACTCACTGCAGTGCAGCCCCTGAGGTGCCAGTGTACTCTCTGGACTCACTGCACTGCATCCCCAGTGGTGCCAGTGCACTCTCTGGAATCACTGCAGTGCATCCCCAGTAGTGCCAGTGCACTCTCTGGACTCACTGCACTGCATCCCCAGTGGTGCCTGTGCACTCTCTTGAGTCACTGCACTGCATCCCCAGTGGAGCCAGTGCACTCTATGGACTAACTGCACTGCATCCCCAGTGGTGCCAGTGCACTCTCTGGACTCACTGAACTGCATCACCATTGGTGCCAGTGCACTCTCTGGACTCACTGCAGTGCATCCCCAGTGGTGCCAGTGCAGTCTCTGGAGTCAATGCAGTGCATCCCCAGTGGTGCCAGTGCACTCTCTGGACTCACTGCACTGCATCCCCAGTGGTGACAGTGCACTCTCTGGACTCACTGCACTGCATCCCCAGTGGTGCCAGTGTACTCTCTGGACTCAGTGCACTGCTTCCCCAGTGGTGCCAGTGCACTCTCTGGACTCACTGCAGTGCATCCCCAGTGGTGCCACTGCACTCTCTGGACTCACTGCACTGCATCCCCAGTGGTGCCACTGCACTCTCTGGACTCACTGCACTTCATCCCCAGTGGTGCCAATGCACTCTCTGGACTCACTGCACTGCATCCCCAGTGGTGCCAGTGCACTCTCTGGACTCACTGCAGTGCATCCCCTTTTGTGCCAGTGCACTCTCTGGACTCACTGCACTGCATCCCCAGTGGTGCCAGTGCACTCTCTAGAGTCACTGCACTGCATCCCCAGTGGTGCCAGTGCACTCTCTGGACTCACTGCAGTGCATCCCCAGTGCTGCCAGTGCACTCTCTGGACTCACTGCACTTCATCCCCAGTGCTGACAGTGCACTCTCTGGACTCACTGCACTGCATCCCCAGTGGTGCCAGTGCACTCTCTGGACTCACTGCACTGCATCCCCAATGGTGCCAGTGCACTCTCTGGACTCACTGCAGTGCGTCCCCTTTTGTGCCAGTGCACTCTCTGGACTCACTGCACTGCATCCCCAGTGGTGCCAGTGCACTCTCCGGACTCACTGCAGTGCATCCGCAGTGGTGCCAGTGCACTCTTTTAAGTCACTGCAGTGCATCCCCAGTGGAGCCAGTGCACTCTCTGGACTCACTGCACTGCATCCCCAGTGGTGCCAGTGCACTCTCTGGACTCACTGCACTGCATCACCAGTGGTGCCAGTGCACTCTCTGGACTCACTGCAGTGCATCCCCTTTTGTGCCAGTGCACTCTCTGGACTCACTGCATTGCATCCCCAGTGGTGCCAGTGCACTCTCTGGACTCACTGCATTGCATCCCCAGTGGTGCCAGTGCACTCTCTGGACTCACTGCATTGCATCCCCAGTGGTGCCAGTGCACTCTCTGGACTCACTGCATTGCATCCCCAGTGGTGCCAGTGCACTCTCTGGATTCACTGCACTGCATCACCATTGGTGCCAGTGCACTCTCCGGACTCACTGCAGTGCATCCGCAGTGCTGCCAGTGCACTCTTTTAAGTCACTGCAGTGCATCCCCAGTGGTGCCAGTGCACTCTCTGGACTCACTGCAGTGCATCCCCAGTGGTGCCAGTGCACTCTCTGGACTCACTGCACTGCATCACCAGTGGTGCCACTGCACTCTCTGGACTCACTGCTGTGCATCCCCAGTGGTGCCAGTGCACTCTCTGGACTCACTGCATTGCATCCCCAGTGGTGCCAGTGCACTCTCTGGACTCACTGCACTGCATCCCCAGTGGTGCCACTGCACTCTCTGGACTCACTGCACTGCATCCCCTGTGGTGCCAGTACACTCTCTGGACTCACTGCAGTGCATCCCCAGTGGTGTCAGTGTACTCTCTGGACTCACTGCACTGCATCACCAGCGGTGCCAGTGCACTCTCTGGACTCACTGCAGTGCATCCCCAGTGGTGCCAGTGCACTTTCTGGACTCACTGCAGTGCATCCCCTCTGGTGCCAGTGCACTCTCTGGACTCACTGCACTGCATCCCCAGTGGTGCCAGTGCACTCTCTGGACTCACTGCACTTCATCCCCAGTGGTGCCAGTGCACTCTCTGGACTCACTGCATTGCATCCCCAGTGGTGCCAGTGCACTCTCTGGACTCACTGCACTGCATCCCCAGTGGTGTCACTGCACTCTCTGGACTCACTGCACTGCATCACCATTGGTGCCAGGGCACTCTCCAGACTCACTGCAGTGCATCCGCAGTGGTGCCAGTGCACTCTTTCGAGTCACTGCAATGCATCCCCAGTGGTGCCAGTGCACTCTCTGGACTCACTGCAGTGCATCCCCAGTGGTGCCAGTGCACTCTCTGCACTCACTGCACTGCATCCCCAGTGGTGCCAGTGCACTCTCTGGACTCACTGCATTGCATCCCCAGTGGTGCCAGTGCACTCTCTGGACTCACTGCACTGCATCCCCAGTGGTGCCAGTGCACTCTATGGACTCACTGCAGTGCATCCGCAGTGGTGCCAGTGCACTCTTTTAAGTCACTGCAGTGCATCCCCAGTGGAGCCAGTGCACTCTCTGGACTCACTGCAGTGCATCCCCAGTGGTGCCAGTGCACTCTCTGCACTCACTGCACTGCATCACCAGTGGTGCCACTGCACTCTCTGGACTCACTGCAGTGCATCCCCAGTGGTGCCAGTGCACTCTCTGGAGTCACTGCACTGCATCCCCAGTGCTGCCAGTGCACTCTCTGGACTCACTGCAGTGCATCCCCAGTTGTGCCAGTGCACTCTCTGGACTCACTGCACTGCATCCCCAGTGGTGCCAGTGCACTCTCTGGACTCACTGCACTGCATCCCCAGAGGTGCCAGTGCACTCTCTGGACTCACTGCACTTCATCCCCAGTGGTGCCAGTGCACTCTCTGGACGCACTGCATTGCATCCCCAGTGGTGCCAGTGCACTCTCTGGACTCACTGCACTGCATCCCCAGTGGTGCCACTGCACTCTCTGGACTCACTGCACTGCATCACCATTGGTGCCAGGGCACTCTCCGGACTCACTGCAGTGCATCCCCAGTGGTGCCAGTGCACTCTTTCGAATCACTGCAGTGCATCTCCAGTGGTGCCAGTGCACTCTCTGGACTCACTGCACTGCATCCCCAGTGGTGCCAGGGCACTCTCTGCACTCACTGCACTGCATTCCCAGTGTTCCCCGAGCACTCTCTGGACTCACTGCAGTGCATCCCCAGTGGTGCCAGTGCACTCTCTGGACTCACTGCAGTGCATCCCCAGTGGTGCCAGTGCACTCTCTGGACTCACTGCACTGCATCCCCAGTGGTGCCACTGCACTCTCTGGACTCACTGCACTGCATCACCATTGCTGCCAGGGTACTCTCTGGACTCACTGCAGTGCATCCGCAGTGGTGCCAGTGCACTCTTTCGATTCACTGCACTGCATCCCCATTAGTTCCAGTGCATTCTCTGGACTCATTGCAGTGCATCCCCAGTGGTGCCAGTGCACTCTCTGGACTCACTGCACTGCATCCCCAGTGGTGCCAGTGCACTCTCTGGACTCACTGCACTACATCCCCAGTGCTGACATTGCACTCTCTGGACTCACTGCACTGCATCCCCAGTGCTGACAGTGCACTCTCTGGACTCACTGCAGTGCATCCCCAGTGGTGCCAGTGCACTCTCTGGACTCACTGCACTGCATCCCCAGTGGTGCCAGTGCACTCTCTGGACTCACTGCACTGCATCCCTAATGGTGCCAGTGCACTCTCTGGACTCACTGCAGTGCATCCCCAGTGGTGCCAGTGCACTCTCTGCACTCACTGCACTGCATCCCCGGTGTTCGCAGAGCACTCTCTGGACTCACTGAGGTGCATCCCCAGTGGTGCCAGTGCACTCTCTGGACTCACTGCAGTGCATCCCCTTTTGTGCCAGTGCACTCTCTGGACTCACTGCACTGCATCCCCAGTGGTGCCAGTGCACTCTCTACAGTCACTGCACTGCATCCCCAGTGGTGCCAGTGCACTCTCTGGACTCACTGCAGTGCATCCTCAGTGGTGCCAGTGCACTCTCTGGACTCACTGCACTGCATCCCCAGTGCTGACAGTGCACTCTCTGGACTCACTGCACTGCATCCCCAGTGGTGCCAGTGCACTCTCTGGACTCACTGCACTGCATCACCAGTGGTGCCAGTGCACTCTCTGGACTCACTGCAGTGCATCTCCTTTTGTGCCAGTGCACTCTCTGGACTCACTGCACTGCATCCCCAGTGGTGCCAGTGCACTCTCTGGACTCACTGCACTGCATCCCCAGTGGTGCCAGTGCACTGTCTGGACTCACTGCAATGTATCGCCTTTGGAGCCGGTGCACTCTCTGGAATCACTAAACTGCATCCCCAGTGATGCCAGAGAACACTCTGTTCTCACTGCAGTGCATCCCCAGTGGTGCCACTGCACTCTCTGGACTCACTGCAGTGCATCCCTTGTGGTGCCTTTGCACTCTCAGGACTCACTGCAGTGCACCCCCAATGGTGCCAGTGCACTCTCTGGAGTCACAGCACTGCATCAACAGTGGTGCCTCTGCACTCTCTGGAGTCACTGCACTGCATCGCCAGTGGTGCCAGTGCACTCTCTGGACTCACTGCACTGCATCACCATTGGTGCCAGTGCACTCTCTGGACTCACTGCACTGTATCCCCAGTGGTGCCAGTGCACTCTCTGCACTCACTGCACTGCATCACCAGTGCTGCCAGTGCACTCTCTGGACTCACTGCAGTGCATCCCCAGTGGTGCCAGTGCACTCTCTGGACTCACTGCAGTGCATCCCCAGTGGTGCCAGTGCACTCTCTGGACTCACTGCACTGCATCCCCAGAGGTGCCAGTGCACTCTCTGGACTCACTGCACTTCATCCCCCGTTGTGCCAGTGCACTCTCTGGACTCACTGCATTGCATCCCCAGTGGTGCCAGTGCACTCTCTGGACTCACTGCACTGCATCCCCAGTGGTGCCACTGCACTCTCTGGACTCACTGCACTGCATCACCATTGGTGCCAGGGCACTCTCCGGACTCACTGCAGTGCATCCGCAGTGGTGCCAGTGCACTCTTTCGAGTCACTGCAGTGCATCCCCAGTGGTGCCAGTGCACTCTCTGGACTCACTGCACTGCATCCCCAGTGGTGCCAGTGCACTCTCTGGACTCACTGCAGTGCATCCCCAATGGTGCCAGTGCACTCTCTGGACTCACTGCACTGCATCCCCAGTGGTGCCAGTGCACTCTCCGGACTCACTGCACTGCATCCCTAATGGTGCCAGTGCACTCTCTGGACTCACTGCAGTGCATCCCCAGTGGTGCCAGTGCACTCTCTGGACTCACTGCACTGCATCCCCAGTGGTGCCAGGGCACTCTCTGCACTCACTGCACTGCATCCCCGGTGTTCCCAGAGCACTCTCTGGACTCACCGAGGTGCATCCCCAGTGGTGCCAGTGCACTCTCTGGTCTCACTGCACTGCATCCCCAGTGGTGCCAGTGCACTTTCTGGACTCACTGCAGTGCAGCCCCTGAGGTGCCAGTGTACTCTCTGGACTCACTGCACTGCATCCCCAGTGGTGCCAGTGCACTCTCTGGAATCACTGTAGTGCATCCCCAGTAGTGCCAGTGCACTCTCTGGACTCACTGCACTGCATCCCCAGTGGTGCCTGTGCACTCTCTTGAGTCACTGCACTGCATCCCCAGTGGAGCCAGTGCACTCTATGGACTAACTGCAATGCATACCCAGTGGTGCCAGTGCACTCTCTGGACTCACTGCACTGCATCCCGAGTGGTTCCAGTGCACTCTCTGGATCACTGCACTGCATCACCATTGGTGCCAGGGCACTCTCCGGACTCACTGCAGTGCATCCCCAATGGTGCCAGTGCACTCTTTCGAGTCACTGCACTGCATCCCCAGTGGTGCCAATGCATTCTCTGGACTCACTGCAGTGCATCCCCATTGGTGCCAGTGCAGTCTCTGGAGTCACTGCAGTGCATCCCCTGTGGTGCCAGTGCCCTCTCTGGACTCACTGCACTGCATCCCCAGTGCTGACAGTGCACTCTCTGGACTCACTGCACTGCATCCCCAGTGGTGCCAGTGTACTCTCTGGACTCAGTGCACTGCTTCCCCAGTGGTGCCACTGCACTCTCTGGACTCACTGCAGTGCATCCCCAGTGGTGCCAGTGCACTCTCTGGACTCACTGCACTGCATCCCCAGTGGTGCCAGTGCACTCTCTGGACTCTGTGCACTGCATCCCCTTTTGTGCCAGTGCACTCTCTGGACTCACTGCACTGCATCCCCAGTGGTGCCAGTGCACTCTCTAGAGTCACTGCACTGCATCCCCAGTGGTGCCAGTGCACTCTCTGGACTCACTGCAGTGCATCCCCAGTGGTGCCAGTGCACTCTCTGGACTCACTGCACTGCATCCCCAGTGGTGCCAGTGCACTCTCTGGACTCACTGCACTGCATCCCCAGTGGTGCCAGTGAACTCTCTGGACTCACTGCAGTGCATCCCTTGTGGTGCCTTTGCACTCTCAGGACTCACTGCACTGCATCCCCAGTGGTGCCAGTGCACTCTCTGGAGTCACAGCACTGCATCAACAGTAGTGCCTCTGCACTCTCTGGAGTCACTGCACTGCATCCCCAGTGGTGCCAGTGCACTCTCTGGACTCACTGCACTGCATCCCCAGTGGTGCCACTGCACTCTCTGGACTCACTGCACTTCATCCCCAGTGGTGCCAGTGCACTCTCTGGACTCACTGCAGTGCATCCCTTGTGGTGCCTTTGCAGTCTCAGGACTCACTGCAGTGCATCCCCAGTGGTGCCAGTGCACTCTCTGGAGTCACAGCACTGCATCAACAGTGGTGCCAGTGCACTCTCTGGACTCACTGCATTGCATCCCCAGTGGTGCCACTGCACTCTCTGGACTCACTGCACTGCATCCCCAGTGGTGCCAGTGCACTCTCTGGACTCACTGCACTGCATCAACAGTGGTGCCAGTGCACTGTCTGGACTCACTGCAATGTATCGCCATTGGAGCCGGTGCACTCTCTGGAATCACTAAACTGCATCCCCAGTGGTGCCAGAGAACACTCTGGTCTCACTGCAGTGCATCCCCAGTGGTGCCAGTGCACTGTCTGGACTCACTGCATCCCCAGTGGTGCCAGGGCACTCTCTGGACTCACAGCACTGCATCCCCATTGGGGCCAGTGCACTCTCTGGACTCACTGCACTAAAACCCCAGTGGTGCCAGTGCACTCTCTGGACTCACTGCAATGCATCCCCAGTGGTGCCAGTGCACTCTCTGGACTCACTGCACTGCATCACCATTGGTGCCAGTACACTCTCTGGACTCACTGCAGTGCATCCCCAGTGGTGCCAGTGTACTCTCTGGACTCACTGCACTGCATGACCAGCGGTGCCAGTGCACTCTCTGGACTCACTGCAGTGCATCCCCAGTGGTGCCAGTGCACTTTCTGGAGTCACTGCAGTGCATCCCCTTTTGTGCCAGTGCACTCTCTGCACTCACTGCACTGCATCCCCAGAAGTGCCAGTGCACTCTCTGGACTCACTGCACTGCATCCCCAGTGCTGCCAGTGCACTCTCTGGACTCACTGCAGTGCATCTCCAGTGGTGCCAGTGCACTCTCTGGACTCACTGCAGTGCATCCCCAGTGGTGCCAGTGCACTCTCTGGACTCACTGCACTTCATCCCCAGTGGTGCCAGTGCACTCTCTGGACTCACTGCATTGCATCCCCAGTGGTGCCAGTGCACTCTCTGGACTCACTGCACTGCATCCCCAGTGGTGTCACTGCACTCTCTGGAGTCACTGCACTGCATCACCATTGGTGCCAGGGCACTCTCCAGACTCACTGCAGTGCATCCGCAGTGGTGCCAGTGCACTCTTTCGAGTCACTGCAGTGCATCCCCAGTGGTGCCAGTGCACTCTCTGGACTCACTGCACTGCATCCCCAGTGGTGCCAGTGCACTCTCTGGACTCACTGCAGTGCATCCCCAGTGGTGCCAGTGCACTCTCTGCACTCACTGCACTGCATCACCAGTGGTGCCACTGCACTCTCTGGACTCACTGCAGTGCAACCCCAGTGGTGCCAGTGCACTCTCTGGACTCACTGCATTGCATCCCCAGTGGTGCCAGTGCACTCTCTGGACTCACTGCACTGCATCACCAGTGGTGCCACTGCACTCTCTGGACTCACTGCACTGCATCACCATTGGTGCCAGTGCACTCTCCGGACTCACTGCAGTGCATCCGCAGTGGTGCCAGTGCACTCTTTTAAGTCACTGCAGTGCATCCCCAGTGGTGCCAGTGCACTCTCTGGACTCACTGCAGTGCATCCCCAGTGGTGCCAGTGCACTCTCTGGACTCACTGCAATGCATCCCCAGTGGTGCCAGTGCACTCTCTGGACTCACTGCACTGCATCCCCTGTGGTGCCAGTACACTCTCTGGACTCACTGCAGTGCATCCCCAGTGGTGCCAGTGCACTCTCTGGACTCACTGCACTTCATCCCCTGTGGTGCCAGTGCACTCTCTGGACTCACTGCATTGCATCCCCAGTGGTGCCAGTGCACTCTCTGGACTCTGTGCACTGCATCCCCAGTGGTGTCACTGCACTCTCTGGACTCACTGCACTGCATCACCATTGGTGCCAGTGCACTCTCTGGACTCACTGCAGTGCAGACCCTGAGGTGCCAGTGTACTCTCTGCACTCACTGCACTGCATCCCCAGTGGTGCCAGTGCACTCTCTGGACTCACTGCATTGCATCCCCAGTAGTGCCAGTGCACTCTCTGGACTCACTGCACTGCATCCCCAGTGGTGCCTGTGCACTCTCTTGAGTCACTGCACTGCATCCCCAGTGGAGCCAGTGCACTCTATGGACTAACTGCACTGCATACCCAGTGGTGCCAGTGCACTCTCTGGACTCACTGCACTGCATCCCCAGTGGTGCCAGTGCACTCTCTGGACTCACTGCACTGCATCCCCAGTGGTGCCAGTGCACTCTCTGGATCACTGCACTGCATCACCATTGGTGCCAGGGCACTCTCCGGACTCACTGCAGTGCATCCCCACTGGTGCCAGTGCACTCTTTCGAGTCACTGCACTGCATCCCCAGTGGAGCCAGTGCACTCTCTGGACTCACTGCACTGCATCCCCAGTGGTGCCAGTGCACTCTCTGGAATCACTGCAGTGCATCCCCAGTGGTGCCAGTGCACTCTCTGGACTCACTGCATTGCATCCCCAGTGGTGCCAGTGCACTCTCTGGACTCACTGCACTGCATCCCCAGTGGTGCCACTGCACTCTCTGGACTCACTGCACTGCATCACCATTGGTGCCAGTGCACTCTCCGGACTCACTGCAGTGCATACGCAGTGCTGCCAGTGCACTCTTTTAAGTCACTGCAGTGCATCCCCAGTGGTGCCAGTGCACTCTCTGGACTCACTGCACTGCATCCCCAGTGGTGTCACTGCACTCTCTGGACTCACTGCACTGCATCACCATTGGTGCCAGTGCACTCTCTGGACTCACTGCAGTGCAGACCCTGAGGTGCCAGTGTACTCTCTGCACTCACTGCACTGCATCCCCAGTGGTGCCAGTGCACTCTCTGGACTCACTGCACTGCATCCCCAGTGGTGCCACTGCACTCTCTGGACTCACTGCACTGCATCCCCTGTGGTGCCAGTACACTCTCTGGACTCACTGCAGTGCATCCCCAGTGGTGCCAGTGTACTCTCTGGACTCACTGCACTGCATCACGAGCGGTGCCAGTGCACTCTCTGGACTCACTGCAGTGCATCCCCAGTGGTGCCAGTGCACTTTCTGGACTCACTGCAGTGCATCCCCTCTGGTGCCAGTGCACTCTCTGGACTCACTGCACTGCATCCCCAGTGGTGCCAGTGCACTCTCTGGACTCACTGCACTTCATCCCCAGTGGTGCCAGTGCACTCTCTGGACTCACTGCATTGCATCCCCAGTGGTGCCAGTGCACTCTCTGGACTCACTGCACTGCATCCCCAGTGGTGTCACTGCACTCTCTGGACTCACTGCACTGCATCACCATTGGTGCCAGGGCACTCTCCAGACTCACTGCAGTGCATCCGCAGTGGTGCCAGTGCACTCTTTCGAGTCACTGCAGTGCATCCGCAGTGGTGCCAGTGCACTCTTTCGAGTCACTGCAGTGCATCCCCAGTGGTGCCAGTGCACTCTCTGCACTCACTGCACTGCATCCACTGTGGTGCCAGTGCACTCTCTGGACTCACTGCATTGCATCCCCAGTGGTGCCAGTGCACTCTCTGGACTCACTGCACTGCATCACCAGTGGTGCCAGTGCACTCTCCGGACTCACTGCAGTGCATCCGCAGTGGTGCCAGTGCACTCTTTTAAGTCACTGCAGTGCATCCCCAGTGGTGCCAGTGCACTCTCTGGACTCACTGCAGTGCATCCCCAGTGGTGCCAGTGCACTCTCTGGAGTCACTGCACTGCATCACCAGTGCTGCCACTGCACTCTCTGGACTCACTGCAGTGCATCCCCAGTTGTGCCAGTGCACTCTCTGGACTCACTGCACTGCATCCCCAGTGGTGCCAGTGCACTCTCTGGACTCACTGCACTGCATCCCCAGAGGTGCCAGTGCACTCTCTGGACTCACTGCACTTCATCCCCAGTGGTGCCAGTGCACTCTCTGGACTCACTGCAGTGCATCCCCAGTGGTGCCAGTGCACTCTCTGGACTCACTGCACTGCATCCCCAGTGGTGCCACTGCACTGTCTGGACTCACTGCACTGCATCACCATTGGTGCCAGGGCACTCTCCGGACTCACTGCAGTGCATCCCCAGTGGTGCCAGTGCACTCTTTCGAATCACTGCAGTGCATCCCCAGTGGTGCCAGTGCACTCTCTGGACTCACTGCACTGCATCCCCAGTGGTGCCAGTGCACTCTCTGCACTCACTGCACTGCATCCCCAGTGTTCCCCGAGCACTCTCTGGACTCACTGCAGTGCATCCCCAGTGGTGCCAGTGCACTCTCTGGACTCACTGCAGTGCATCCCCAGTGGTGCCAGTGCACTCTCTGGACTCACTGCACTGCATCCCCAGTGGTGCCAGTGCACTCTCTGGACTCACTGCACTGCATCACCATTGGTGCCAGGGTACTCTCTGGACTCACTGCAGTGCATCCGCAGTGGTGCCAGTGCACTCTTTCGATTCACTGCACTGCATCCCCATTAGTTCCAGTGCATTCTCTGGACTCATTGCAGTGCATCCCCAGTGGTGCCAGTGCACTCTCTGGACTCACTGCACTGCATCCCCAGTGGTGCCAGTGCACTCTCTGGACTCACTGCACTGCATCCCCAGTGCTGACATTGCACTCTCTGGACTCACTGCACTGCATCCCCAGTGCTGACAGTGCACTCTCTGGACTCACTGCAGTGCATCCCCATTGGTGCCAGTGCACTCTCTGGACTCACTGCAGTGCATCCCCAGTGGTGCCAGTGCACTCTCTGGACTCACTGCAGTGCATCCCCAGTGGTGCCAGTGCACTCTCTGGACTCACTGCACTGCATCCCCGGTGTTCCCAGAGCACTCTCTGGACTCACCGAGGTGCATCCCCAGTGGTGCCAGTGCACTCTCTGGACTCACTGCACTGCATCCCCAGTGGTGCCAGTGCACTCTCTGGACTCACTGCAGTGCAGCCCCTGAGGTGCCAGTGTACTCTCTGGACTCACTGCACTGCATCCCCAGTGGTGCCAGTGCACTCTCTGGAATCACTGCAGTGCATCCCCAGTAGTGCCAGTGCACTCTCTGGACTCACTGCACTGCATCCCCAGTGGTGCCTGTGCACTCTCTTGAGTCACTGCACTGCATCCCCAGTGGAGCCAGTGCACTCTATGGACTAACTGCACTGCATCCCCAGTGGTGCCAGTGCACTCTCTGGACTCACTGAACTGCATCACCATTGGTGCCAGTGCACTCTCTGGACTCACTGCAGTGCATCCCCAGTGGTGCCAGTGCAGTCTCTGGAGTCAATGCAGTGCATCCCCAGTGGTGCCAGTGCACTCTCTGGACTCACTGCACTGCATCCCCAGTGCTGACAGTGCACTCTCTGGACTCACTGCACTGCATCCCCAGTGGTGCCAGTGTACTCTCTGGACTCAGTGCACTGCTTCCCCAGTGGTGCCAGTGCACTCTCTGGACTCACTGCAGTGCATCCCCAGTGGTGCCACTGCACTCTCTGGACTCACTGCACTGCATCCCCAGTGGTGCCACTGCACTCTCTGGACTCACTGCACTTCATCCCCAGTGGTGCCAATGCACTCTCTGGACTCACTGCACTGCATCCCCAGTGGTGCCAGTGCACTCTCTGGACTCACTGCAGTGCATCCCCT
This sequence comes from Anser anser, assembly GCF_964211835.1. Lineage (NCBI taxonomy): Eukaryota > Metazoa > Chordata > Aves > Anseriformes > Anatidae > Anser > Anser anser. Next base: position 207,286 of record NW_028154169.1, read on the forward strand.
TTTGTGCCAGTGCACTCTCTGGACTCACTGCACTGCATCCCCAGTGGTGCCAGTGCACTCTCTAGAGTCACTGCACTGCATCCCCAGTGGTGCCAGTGCACTCTCTGGACTCACTGCAGTGCATCCCCAGTGGTGCCAGTGCACTCTCTGGACTCACTGCACTTCATCCCCAGTGCTGACAGTGCACTCTCTGGACTCACTGCACTGCATCCAAAGTGGTGCCAGTGCACTCTCTGGACTCACTGCACTGCATCACCAGTGGTGCCAGTGCACTCTCTGGACTCACTGCAGTGCGTCCCCTTTTGTGCCAGTGCACTCTCTGGACTCACTGCATTGCATCCCCAGTGGTGCCAGTGCACTCTCTGGACTCACTGCAGTGCATCCCCAGTGGTGCCACTGCACTCTCTGGACTCACTGCACTGCATCCCCAGTGCTGACAGTGCACTCTCTGGACTCACTGCACTGCATCCCCAGTGGTGCCAGTGCACTCTCTGGACTCACTGCACTGCATCACCAGTGGTGCCAGTGCACTCTCTGGACTCACTGCAGTGCATCCCCTTTTGTGCCAGTGCACTCTCTGGACTCACTGCATTGCATCCCCAGTGGTGCCAGTGCACTCTCTGGACTCACTGCATTGCATCCCCAGTGGTGCCAGTGCACTCTCTGGACTCACTGCATTGCATCCCCAGTGGTGCCAGTGCACTCTCTGGACTCACTGCATTGCATCCCCAGTGGTGCCAGTGCACTCTCTGGACTCACTGCACTGCATCACCATTGGTGCCAGTGCACTCTCCGGACTCACTGCAGTGCATCCGCAGTGCTGCCAGTGCACTCTTTTAAGTCATTGCAGTGCATCCCCAGTGGTGCCAGTGCACTCTCTGGACTCACTGCAGTGCATCCCCAGTGGTGCCAGTGCACTCTCTGGACTCACTGCACTGCATCACCCGTGGTGCCACTGCACTCTCTGGACTCACTGCTGTGCATCCCCAGTGGTGCCAGTGCACTCTCTGGACTCACTGCATTGCATCCCCAGTGGTGCCAGTGCACTCTCTGGACTCACTGCACTGCATCCCCAGTGGTGCCACTGCACTCTCTGGACTCACTGCACTGCATCCCCTGTGGTGCCAGTACACTCTCTGGACTCACTGCAGTGCATCCCCAGTGGTGTCAGTGTACTCTCTGGACTCACTGCACTGCATCACCAGCGGTGCCAGTGCACTCTCTGGACTCACTGCAGTGCATCCCCAGTGGTGCCAGTGCACTTTCTGGACTCACTGCAGTGCATCCCCTCTGGTGCCAGTGCACTCTCTGGACTCACTGCACTGCATCCCCAGTGGTGCCAGTGCACTCTCTGGACTCACTGCACTTCATCCCCAGTGGTGCCAGTGCACTCTCTGGACTCACTGCATTGCATCCCCAGTGGTGCCAGTGCACTCTCTGGACTCACTGCACTGCATCCCCAGTGGTGTCACTGCACTCTCTGGACTCACTGCACTGCATCACCATTGGTGCCAGGGCACTCTCCAGACTCACTGCAGTGCATCCGCAGTGGTGCCAGTGCACTCTTTCGAGTCACTGCAATGCATCCCCAGTGGTGCCAGTGCACTCTCTGGACTCACTGCAGTGCATCCCCAGTGGTGCCATTGCACTCTCTGCACTCACTGCACTGCATCCCCAGTGGTGCCAGTGCACTCTCTGGACTCACTGCATTGCATCCCCAGTGGTGCCAGTGCACTCTCTGGACTCACTGCACTGCATCCCCAGTGGTGCCAGTGCACTCTCCGGACTCACTGCAGTGCATCCGCAGTGGTGCCAGTGCACTCTTTTAAGTCACTGCAGTGCATCCCCAGTGGAGCCAGTGCACTCTCTGGACTCACTGCAGTGCATCCCCAGTGGTGCCAGTGCACTCTCTGCACTCACTGCACTGCATCACCAGTGGTGCCAGTGCACTCTCTGGAGTCACTGCACTGCATCCCCAGTGGTGCCAGTGCACTCTCTGGACTCACTGCAGTGCATCCCCAGTTGTGCCAGTGCACTCTCTGGACTCACTGCACTGCATCCCCAGTGGTGCCAGTGCACTCTCTGGACTCACTGCACTGCATCCCCAGAGGTGCCAGTGCACTCTCTGGACTCACTGCACTTCATCCCCAGTGGTGCCAGTGCACTCTCTGGACTCACTGCATTGCATCCCCAGTGGTGCCAGTGCACTCTCTGGACTCACTGCACTGCATCCCCAGTGGTGCCACTGCACTGTCTGGACTCACTGCACTGCATCACCATTGGTGCCAGGGCACTCTCCGGACTCACTGCAGTGCATCCCCAGTGGTGCCAGTGCACTCTTTCGAATCACTGCAGTGCATCTCCAGTGGTGCCAGTGCACTCTCTGGACTCACTGCACTGCATTCCCAGTGGTGCCAGTGCACTCTCTGCACTCACTGCACTGCATCCCCAGTGTTCCCCGAGCACTCTCTGGACTCACTGCAGTGCATCCCCAGTGGTGCCAGTGCACTCTCTGGACTCACTGCAGTGCATCCCCAGTGGTGCCAGTGCACTCTCTGGACTCACTGCACTGCATCCCCAGTGGTGCCAGTGCACTCTCTGGACTCACTGCACTGCATCACCATTGCTGCCAGGGTACTCTCTGGACTCACTGCAGTGCATCCGCAGTGGTGCCAGTGCACTCTTTCGATTCACTGCACTGCATCCCCATTAGTTCCAGTGCATTCTCTGGACTCATTGCAGTGCATCCCCAGTGGTGCCAGTGCACTCTCTGGACTCACTGCACTGCATCCCCAGTGGTGCCAGTGCACTCTCTGGACTCACTGCACTACATCCCCAGTGCTGACATTGCACTCTCTGGACTCACTGCACTGCATCCCCAGTGCTGACAGTGCACTCTCTGGACTCACTGCAGTGCATCCCCAGTGGTGCCAGTGCACTCTCTGGACTCACTGCACTGCATCCCCAGTGGTGCCAGTGCACTCTCTGGACTCACTGCACTGCATCCCCAGTGGTGCCAGTGCACTCTCTGGACTCACTGCAGTGCATCCCCAGTGGTGCCAGTGCACTCTCTGCACTCACTGCACTGCATCCCCGGTGTTCCCAGAGCACTCTCTGGACTCACTGAGGTGCATCCCCAGTGGTGCCAGTGCACTCTCTGGACTCACTGCACTGCATCCCCAGTGGTGCCAGTGCACTCTCTGGACTCACTGCAGTGCAGCCCCTGAGGTGCCAGTGTACTCTCTGGACTCACTGCACTGCATCCCCAGTGGTGCCAGTGCACTCTCTGGAATCACTGCAGTGCAGCCCCAGTAGTGCCAGTGCACTCTCTGGACTCACTGCACTGCATCCCCAGTGGTGCCACCGCACTCTCTGGACTCACTGCACTTCATCCCCAGTGGTGCCAATGCACTCTCTGGACTCACTGCACTGCATCCCCAGTGGTGCCAGTGCACTCTCTGGACTCACTGCAGTGCATCCCCTTTTGTGCCAGTGCACTCTCTGGACTCACTGCACTGCATCCCCAGTGGTGCCAGTGCACTCTCTAGAGTCACTGCACTGCATCCCCAGTGGTGCCAGTGCACTCTCTGGACTCACTGCAGTGCATCCTCAGTGGTGCCAGTGCACTCTCTGGACTCACTGCACTGCATCCCCAGTGCTGACAGTGCACTCTCTGGACTCACTGCACTGCATCCCCAGTGGTGCCAGTGCACTCTCTGGACTCACTGCACTGCATCACCAGTGGTGCCAGTGCACTCTCTGGACTCACTGCAGTGCATCTCCTTTTGTGCCAGTGCACTCTCTGGACTCACTGCACTGCATCCCCAGTGGTGCCAGTGCACTCTCTGGACTCACTGCACTGCATCAGCAGTGGTGCCAGTGCACTGTCTGGACTCACTGCAATGTATCGCCTTTGGAGCCGGTGCACTCTCTGGAATCACTAAACTGCATCCCCAGTGATGCCAGAGAACACTCTGTTCTCACTGCAGTGCATCCCCAGTGGTGCCAGTGCACTGTCTGGACTCACTGCATCCCCAGTGGTGCCAGGGCACTCTCTGGGCTCACTGCACTGCATTCCCATTGGGGCCAGTGCACTCTCTGGACTCACTGCACTAAAACCCCTGTGGTGCCAGTGCAGTCTCTGGACTCACTGCACTGCATCCCCAGTGGTGCCAGTGCACTATCTGGACTCACTGCATTGCATCCCCAGTGGTGCCACTGCACTCTCTGGACTCACTGCACTGCATCCCCTGTGGTGCCAGTACACTCTCTGGACTCACTGCAGTGCATCCCCTGTGGGGCCAGTGTACTCTCTAGACTCACTGCACTGCATCCCCAGTGGTGCCAGTGCACTCTCTGGACTCACTGCAGTGCATCCCCAGTGGTGCCAGTGCACTTTCTGGAGTCACCGCAGTGCATCACCTTTTGTGCTAGTGCACTCTCTGCACTCACTGCACTGCATCCCCATTGCTGACAGTGCCCTCTCTGGACTCAGTGCACTTCATCCCCAGTGGTGCCAGTTCACTCTCTGGACTCACTGCAGTGCATCCCCAGAAGTGCCAGTGGCTCTCTGGACTCATTGCACTGGATCACCTGTGGTGCCAGTGCACTCTCTGGACTCACTGCACTGCATCCCCAGTGGTGCCAGTGCACTATCTGGACTCACTGCACTGCATCCCCAGTGGTGCCAGTGCACTCTCTGGAATCACTGCAGTGCATCCCCAGTGGTGCCAGTGCACTCTCTGTACTCACTGCACTGCATCACCTGTGGTGCCAGTGCACTCTCTGAACTACCTGCAGTGCATCCCCAGTGGTGCCAGTGCACTCTCTGAACTCACCGCACTGCATCCCCAGTGGTGTCAGTGCACTCTCTGGACTCTCTGCACTGCATCCCCAGTGGTGCCAGTGCATTCTCTGCCCTCACTGCAGTGCATCCCCAGTGGTGCCAGTGCACTCTCTGCACTCACTGCACTGCATCCCCAGTGGTGCCAGTGCACTCTCTGCACTCACTGCACTGCATCCCCAGTGGTGCCAGTGCACTCTCTGGACTCACTGCACTGCATCCCCAGTGGTGCCAGTGCACTCTCTGGACGCACCGCATTGCATCCCCAGTGGTGCCAGTGCACTCTCTGGACTCACTGCACTGCATCCCCAGTGGTGCCAGTGCACTCTCTGGAGTCACTGCACTGCATCCTCAGTGGTGCCAGTGCACTCTCTGGACTCACTGCACTGCATCCCCAGTGGTGCCAGGGCACTCTCTGGACTCACTGCACTGCATCCCCAGTGGTCCCAGTGCACTCTCTGCCCTCACTGCAGTGCATCCCCAGTGGTGCCAGTGCACTCTCTGCACTCACTGCAGTGCATCCCCAGTGGTGCCAGTGCAATCTCTGGGCTCACCGGGGTGCATCCCCAGTGGTGCCAGTGCACTCTCTGGACTCACTGCACTGCATCACCTGTGGTGCCAGTGCACTCTCTGGACTCACTGCAGTGCATCCCCAGTGGTGCCAGTGCACTCTCTGGACTCACTGCACTGCATCCCCAGTGGTGCCAGTGCACTCTCTGGACTCACTGCACTGCATCCCCAGTGGTGCCAGTGCACTCTCTGGACTCACTGCAGTGCATCCCCAGTAGTGCCAGTGCACTCTGTGGACTCACTGCGCTGCATCCCCAGTGGTGCCAGTGCACTCTCTGGACTCACTGCACTGCATCCCCAGTGGTGCCAGTGCACTCTCTGCACTCATTGCACTGCATCCCCAGTGGTGCCAGTGCACTATCTGGACTCATTGCAGTGCATCCCCAGTGGTGCCAGTGCACTCTCTGAGTCACTGCACTGCATTCCCAGTGGTGCCAGTGCACTCTCTGGACTCACTGCAGTGCATCCCAAGTGGTGCCAGTGCACTCTCTGGACTCACTGCACTGCAACCCCAGTGGTGCCAGTGCACTCTCTGGACTCACCGCACTGCATCCCCAGTGGTGCCAGTGCACTCTCTGGACTCACTGCACTGCATCCCCAAGGTGCCAGTGCACTCTCTGGACTCAACTGCACTGCATCCCCAGTGGTGCCCGTGCACTCTCTGGACTCACTGCAGTGCATCCCCAGTGGTGCCAGTGCACTCTCTGGACTCACTGCATTGCATCCCCAGTGGTGCCAGTGCACTCTCTGCACTCACTGCACTGCATCCCCAGTGGTGCCAGTGCACTCTCTGGACTCACTGCACTGCATCCCCAGTGGTGCCTGTGCAGTCTCTGGACTCACTACAGTTCATCCCCAGTGGAGCCAGTGCACTCTCTGGACTCACTGCACTCCATCCCCACTGGTGCCAGTGCACTCTCTGGACTCACTGCACTGCATCCCCACTGGTGCCAGTCCACTCTCTGGACTCACTGCACTGCATCCCCAGTGGTGCCAGTGCACTCTCTGCACTCATGCACTGCATACCCAGTGGTGCCAGTGCACTCTTTGGACTCACTGTACTGCATCCCCAGTGGTGCCAGTGCACTCTGTGGACTCACTGCACTGCATCCCCAGTGGTGCCAGTGTAGTCTCTGGACTCACTGTAGTGCATCCCCAGTGGTGCCAGTGCAATCTCAGGACTCACTGCAGTGCAGCTCCAGTTGGTGCCAGTGCAGTCTCTGGACTCACTGCACTGCATCCCCACTGGTGCCAGTGCACTCTCTGGACTCACTGCACTGCATCCCCAGTGGTGCCAGTGCACTCTCTGGACTCACTGCACTGCATCCCCAGTGGTGCCAGTGCACTCTCTGGACTCACTGAACTGCATCCCCAGTGGTGCCAGAGCATTCTCTGGACTCACTGCAGTGCATCCCCAGTGCTGCCAGTGCACTCTCTGGACTCACTGCACTGCATCCCCAGTGGTGCCAGTGCACTCTCTGCACTCAGTGCACTGCATCCCTAGTGGTGCCAGTGCACTCTCTGGACTCACTGCACTGCATCCCCAGTGGTGCCAGTGCACTCTCTGGAGTCACTGTAGTGCATCCCCAGTGGTGCCAGTGCACTCTCTGGACTCACTGCAGTGCATCCCCTGTAGTGCCAGTGCACTCTCTGGAGTCACTGCACTGCATCCCCAGTGGTGCCAGTGCACTCTCTGCCCTCACTGCAGTGCATCCCCAGTGGTGCCAGTGCACTCTCAGGAGTCACCGGGGTGCATCCCCAGTGGTGCCAGTGCACTCTCTGGACTCACTGCATTGCATCCCCAGTGGTACCAGTGCACTCTCTGGACTCACTGCACTGCATCACCAGTGGTGCCACTGCACTCTCTGGACTCACTGCACTGCATCACCAGTGGTGCCAGGGCACTCTCCGGACTCACTGCAGTGCATCCGCAGTGGTGCCAGTGCACTCTTTCGAGTCACTGCAGTGCATCCCCAGTGGTGCCAGTGCACTCTCTGGACTCACTGCAGTGCATCCCCAGTGCTGCCAGTGCACTCTCTGGACTCACTGCAGTGCATCCCCAGTGGTGCCAGTGCACTCTCTGGACTCACTGCAGTGCATCCCCAGTGGTGCCAGTGCACTCTCTGGAGTCACTGCACTTCATCCCCAGTGGTGCCAGTGCACTCTCTGGACTCACTGAACTGCATCCCCAGTGGTGCCAGAGCACTCTCTGGACTCACTGCACTGCATCCCCAGTGGTGCCAGTGCACTCTCTGGACTCACTGCATTGCATCCCCAGTGGTGCCAGTGCACTCTCTGGACTCACTGCACTGCATCCCCAGTGGTGCCAGTGAACTCTCTGGACTCACTGCACTGCATCCCCAGTGGTGCCAGGGCACTCTCTGGACTCACTGCAGTGCATCCCCAGTGGTGCCAGTGCACTCTCTGCCCTCACTGCAGTGCATCCCCAGTGGTGCCAGTGCACTCTCTGCACTCACTGCAGTGCATCCCCAGTGGTGCCAGTGCACTCTCTGGAGTCACTGCACTTCATCCCCAGTGGTGCCAGTGCACTCTCTGGACTCACTGAACTGCATCCCCAGTGGTGCCAGAGCACTCTCTGGACTCACTGCACTGCATCCCCAGTGGTGCCAGTGCACTCTCTGGACTCACTGCATTGCATCCCCAGTGGTGCCAGTGCACTCTCTGGACTCACTGCACTGCATCCCCAGTGGTGCCAGTGAACTCTCTGGACTCACTGCACTGCATCCCCAGTGGTGCCAGGGCACTCTCTGGACTCACTGCAGTGCATCCCCAGTGGTGCCAGTGCACTCTCTGCCCTCACTGCAGTGCATCCCCAGTGGTGCCAGTGCACTCTCTGCACTCACTGCAGTGCATCCCCAGTGGTGCCAGTGCAATCTCTGGGCTCACCGGGGTGCATCCCCAATGGTGCCAGTGCACTCTCTGGACTCACTGCAGTGCACCCCCACTGGTGCCAGTGCACTCTCTGGTCTCACTGCACTGCATCCCCAGTGGTGCCAGTGCACTCTCTGGACTCACTGCACTGCATCCCCAAGGTGCCAGTGCACTCTCTGGACTCAACTGCACTGCATCCCCAGTGCTGCCAGTGCACTCTCTGGACTCACTGCAGTGCATCCCCAGTGGTGCCAGTGCACTCTCTGGACTCACTGCAGTGCATCCCCAGTGGTGCCAGTGCACTCTCTGGACTCACTGCACTGCATCCCCAAGGTGCCAGTGCACTCTCTGGACTCAACTGCACTGCATCCCCAGTGCTGCCAGTGCACTCTCTGGACTCACTGCAGTGCATCCCCAGTGGTGCCAGTGCACTCTCTGGACTCACTGCAGTGCATCCCCAGTGGTGCCAGTGCACTCTCTGGACTCACTGCACTTCATCCCCAGTGGTGCCAGTGCACTCTCTGGACTCACTGCATTGCATCCCCAGTGGTGCCAGTGCACTCTCTGGACTCACTGCAGTGCATCCCCAGTGGTGCCAGTGCACTCTCTGGACTCACTGCACTTCATCCCCAGTGGTGCCAGTGCACTCTCTGGACTCACTGCACTGCATCCCCAGTGGTGCCAGTGCACTCTCTGGAATCACTGCAGTGCATCCCCAGTGGTGCCAGTGCACTCTCTGGACTCACTGCAGTGCATCCCCAGTGGTGCCAGTGCACTCTCTGGACTCACTGCACTGCATCCCCAGTGGTGCCTGTGCATTCTCTGGACTCACTGCACTGCATCCCCAGTGGTGCCAGTGCACTCTCTGCACTCACTGCACTGCATCCCCAGTGGTGGCAGTGCACTCTCTGCACTCACTGCACAGCATCCCCGGTGTCCCAGAGCACTCTCTGGACTCACCGAGGTGCATCCCCAGTGGTGCCAGTGCACTCTCTGGTCTCACCGCACTGCATCACCAGTGGTGCCAGTGCACTCTCGGGAATCACTGCAGTGCAGCCCCTGAGGTGCCAGTGTACTCTCTGGATCACTGCTCTGCATCACCATTGCTGCCAGGGAACTCTCCGGACTCACTGCAGTGCATCCCCAGTGGTGCCAGTGCACTCTTTCGAGTCACTGCACTGCATCCCCAGTGGTGCCAGTGCACTCTCTGGACTCACTGCACTGCATCCCCAGTGCTGACAGTGCACTCTCTGGACTCACTGCACTGCATCCCCAGTGGTGCCAGTGCACTCTCTGGACTCACTGCAATGCATCTCCTTTTGCTCCAGTACACTCTCTGGACTCACTGCACTGCATCACCATTGGTGCCAGGGCACTCTCTGGAGTCACTGCACTGCATCCCCAGTGGTGCCAGTGCACTCTCTGGACTCACTGCAGTGCATCCCCAGTGGAGCCAGTTCACTCTCTGGACTCACTGCACTGCATCCCCAGTGCTGACAGTGCACTCTCTGGACTCACTGCACTGCATCACCAGTGGTGGCAGTGTACTCTCTGGACTCACTGCACTGCATCCCCAGTGGAGACAGTGCACTCTCTGTAGTCACTGCGCTGCATCCCCAGTGGTTCCAGGGCACTCTCTGGACTCACAGCACTGCAACTCCAGTGGTGCCAGTGCACTCTCTGGAGTCACTGCGCTGCATCCCCAGTGGTGCCAGTGCCCTCTGTGGACTCACTGCACTACATCCCCTGTGGGGCCAGTGCACTCTCTGGAGTCACTGCACTGCATCCAGAGTGGTGCGAGTGCACTCTCTGGACTCACGGGGGTGCATCCCCAGTGGTGCCAGTGCACTCTCTGGACTCACTGCAGTGCATCCCCAGTGGTGCCAGTGCACTCTCTGGACTCACTGCAGTGCATCCCCAGTGGTGCCAGTGTACTCTGTGGACTCACTGCAGTGCATCCTCAGTGTTGCCAGTGCACTCTCTGGAGTCACTGCACTGCATCCCCAGTGGTGCCAGTGCACTCTCTGGACTCACTGCACTGCATCCCCAGTGGTGCCAGTGCACTCTCTGGACTCACTGCAGTGCATCCCCAGTGGCGCCAGTGCACTCTCTGGACTCACTGCACTGCATCCCATTGGTGCTAGTGCACTCTCTGGACTCACTGCACTGCATCCCCAGTGGTGCCAGTGCACTCTCTGGACTCACTGCACTGCATCCCCAGTGGTGCCAGTGCACTCTCTGGACTCAATGCAGTGCATCCCCAGTGGTGCCAGTGCACTCTCTGCACTCACTGCACTGCATCACCAGTGGTGCCTCTGCACTCTCTGGGGTCACTGCAACGCATCCCCAGTGGTGCCAGTGCACTCTCTGGACTCACTGTAGTGCATCCCCAGTGGTGCCAGTGCACTCTCTGGACTCACTGCACTGCATCCCCAGTGGTGCCAGTGCACTCTCTGGACTCACTGCACTGCATCCCCAATGGTGCCAGGGCACTCTCTGGACTCTCTGCACTGCATCCCCAGTGGTGCCAGTGCACTCTCTGGACTCACTGCACTGCATCCCCAGTGGTGCCAGTGCACTTTCTGAGCTCACTGCAGTGCATCCCCAGTGGTGCCACTGCACTCTCTGGACTCACTGCACTGCATCCCCAGTGGTGCCAGTGCACTCTCTGGACTCACTGCACTGCATCAACAGTGGTGCCAGTGCACTCTCTGCACTCACTGCACTGCATCCCCAGTGGTGCCAGTGTAGTCTCTGGACTCACAGCAGTACATCCCCAGTGGTGCCAGTGCAACTACTGGACTCACTGCAGTGTAGCTCAGTGGTGCCAGTGCACTCTCTGGACTCACTGCACTGCATCCCCAGTGGTGCCAGTGCACTCTCTGGACTCACTGCACTGCATCCCCAGTGGTGCCAGTGCACTGTCTGGACTCACTGCAGTGTATCGCCATTTGAGCCGGTGCACTCTCTGGACTCACTAAACTGCATCCCCAGTGGTGCCAGAGAACTCTCTGGTCTCACTGCAGTGCATCCCCAGTGGTGCCAGTGCACTCTCTGGACTCACTGCATCCCCAGTGGTGCCAGGGCACTCTCTGGACTCACAGCACTGCATCCCCATTGGTGCCAGTGCACTCTCTGGACTCACTGCACTAAAACCCCAGTGGTGCCAGTGCAGTCTCTGGACTCACTGCACTGCATCCCCAGTGGTGCCAGTGCACTCTCTGGACTCACCGGGGTGCATCCCCAGTGGTGCCAGTGCACTCTCTAGACTCACTGCACTGCATCCCCTGTGGTGCCAGTACACTCTCTGGACTCACTGCAGTGCATCCCCACTGGTGGCAGTGCACTTTCTGGAGTCACTGCAGTGCATCCCCTGTTGTGCCAGTGCACTCTCTGCACTCACTGCACTGCATCCCCAGAAGTGCCAGTGCACTCATTGGACTCACTGCACTGCATCCCCAGTGGTTCCATTGCACTCTCTGGACTCACTGCATTGGATCCCCAGTGGTGTCAGTGCACTCTCTGGACTCAGTGCAGTGCATCCCCAGTGGTGCCAGTGCACTCTCTGGACTCACTGCAGTGCTTCCCCACTGGTGCCAGTGCACTCTCTGGACTCACTGCACTGCATCCCCAGTTGTGCCAGTGCACTCTCTGGACTCACTGCAGTGCATCACCAGTGGTGCCAGTGCACTCTCTGGAGTCACTGCACTGCATCCCCAGTGGAGCCAGTGCACTCTCTGGACTCACTGCACTGCATCCCCAGTGGTGCCAGTGCACTCTCTGGACCCTTGCAGTGCATCCCCACTGGTGCCAGTGCACTCTCTTGACTCACTGCACTGCATCCCCAATGGTGCCAGTGCACTCTCTGTAGTCACTGCACTGCGTCCCCAGTGCTGCCAGTGCACTCTCTGGACTCACTGCAGTGTATCCCCTGTGGTGCCAGTGCACTCTGTGGACTCACTGCACTGCATCCCAGTGGTGCCAGTGCACTCTCTGGACTCACTGCAGTGCATCCCCAAGGTGCCAGTGCACTCTCTGGACTCAACTGCACTGCATCCCCAGTGCTGCCAGTGCACTCTCTGGACTCACTGCAGTGCATCCGCAGTGGTGCCAGTGCACTCTTTCAAGTCACTGCAGTGCATCCCCAGTGGTGCCAGTGCACTCTCTGGACTCACTGCAGTGCATCCCCAGTGGTGCCAGTGCACTCTCTGGAATCACTGCAGTGCATCCCCAGTGGTGCCAGTGCACTCTCTGGACTCACTGCATTGCATCCCCAGTGGTGCCAGTGCACTCTCTGGACTCACTGCACTGCATCCCCAGTGGTGCCACTGCACTCTCTGGACTCACTGCACTGCATCACCATTGGTGCCAGGGCACTCTCTGGACTCACTGCAGTGCATCCGCAGTGGTGCCAGTGCACTCTTTCGAGTCACTGCAGTGCATCCCCAGTGGTGCCAGTGCACTCTCTGGACTCACTGCACTGCATCACCAGCGGTGCCAGTGAAATCTCTGGACTCACTGCAGTGCATCCCCAGTGGTGCCAGTGCACTCTCTGGACTCACTGCAGTGCATCCCCAGTGGTGCCAGTGATCTCTCTGGAGTCACTGCACTTCATCCCCAGTGGTGCCAGTGCACTCTCTGGACTCACTGAACTGCATCCCCAGTGGTGCCAGAGCACTCTCTGGACTCACTGCACTGCATCCCCAGTGGTGCCAGTGCACTCTCTGGACTCACTGCATTGCATCCCCAGTGGTGCCAGTGCACTCTCTGCACTCACTGCAGTGCATCCGCAGTGGTGCCAGTGCACTCTCTGGAGTCACCGCACTGCATCCCCAGTGGTGCCTGTGCACTCTCTGGACTCACTACAGTTCATCCCCAGTGGAGCCAGTGCAATCTCAGGACTCACTGCAGTGCAGCTCCAGTTGGTGCCAGTGCAGTCTCTGGACTCACTGCACTGCATCCCCAGTGGTGCCAGTGCACTCTCTGGACTCACTGCACTGCATCCCCAGTGGTGCCAGTGTAGTCTCTGGACTCACTGTAGTGCATCCCCAGTGGTGCCAGTGCACTCTCTGGACTCACTGAACTGCATCCCCAGTGGTGCCAGAGCACTCTCTGGACTCACTGCACTGCATTCCCAGTGCTGCCAGTGCACTCTCTGGACTCACTGCAGTGCATCGCCAGTGGTGCCAGTGCACTCTCTGGACTCACTGCACTGCATCACCAGTGGTGCCAGTGCACTCTCTGCACTCACTGCACTGCATCCCCAGTGGTGCCAGTGCACTCTCTGGACTCACTGCACTGCATCCCCAGTGGTGCCAGTGCATTCTCTGGACTCACTGCACTGCATCCCCAGTGGTGCCAGTGCACTCTCTGGACTCACTGCAGTGCATCCCCAGTAGTGCCAGTGCACTCTCTGGACTCACTGCACTGCATCCCCAGTGGTGCCAGTGCACTCTCTGGACTCACTGCATTGCATTCCCAGTGGTGCCAGTGCACTCTCTGGACTCACTGCACTGCATCCCCAGTGGTGCCACTGCACTCTCTGGACTCACTGCACTGCATCACCATTGGTGCCAGGGCACTCTCCGGACTCACTTCAGTGCATCCGCAGTGGTGCCAGTGCACTCTTTCGAGTCACTGCAGTTCATCCCCAGTGGTGCCAGTGCACTCTCTGGACTCACTGCAGTGCATCCCCAGTGGTGCCAGTGCACTCTCTGGACTCACTGCAGTGCATCCCCAGTGGTGCCAGTGCACTCTCTGGACTCACTACACTGCATCAACAGTGGTGCCAGTGCACTCTCTGCACTCACTGCACTGCATCAACAGTGGTGCCTCTGCACTCTCTGGAGTCACTGCACTGCATCCCCAGTGGTGCCAGTGCACTCTCTGGACTCACTGCAGTGCATCCCCAGTGGTGCCAGTGCACTCTCTGGACTCACTGCAGTGCATCCCAAGTGCTGCCAGTGCACTCTCTGGACTCACTGCAGTGCACCCCCAGTGGTGCTAGTGCACTCTCCGGAATCACTGCAGTGCATCCCCAGTGGTGCCAGTGCACTCTCTGGACTCACTGCGCTGCATCCACAGTGGTGCCAGTGCACTCTCTGGACTCACTGCATTGCATCCCCAGTGGTGCCAGTGCACTCTCTGGACTAACTGCACTGCATCCCCAGTGGTGCCAGGGCACTCTCTGGACTCACTGCAGTGCATCCCCAGTGGTGCCAGTGCACTCTCTGCCCTCACTGCAGTGCATCCCCAGTGGTGCCAGTGCACTCTCTGCACTCACTGCAGTGCATCCCCAGTGGTGCCAGTGCAATCTCTGGGCTCACCGGGGTGCATCCCCAATGGTGCCAGTGCACTCTCTGGACTCACTGCAGTGCACCCCCACTGGTGCCAGTGCACTCTCTGGACTCACTGCACTGCATCCCCAGTGGTGCCAGTGCACTCTCTGGACTCACTGCACTGCATCCCCAAGGTGCCAGTGCACTCTCTGGACTCAACTGCACTGCATCCCCAGTGCTGCCAGTACACTCTCTGGACTCACTGCAGTGCATCCCCAGTGGTGCCAGTGCACTCTCTGGACTCACTGCAGTGCATCCCCAGTGGTGCCAGTGCACTCTCTGGACTCACTGCACTTAATCCCCAGTGGTGCCAGTGCACTCTCTGGACTCACTGCATTGCATCCCCAGTGGTGCCAGTGCACTCTCTGGACTCACTGCACTGCATCCCCAGTGGTGTCACTGCACTCTCTGGACTCACTGCACTGCATCACCATTGGTGCCAGGGCACTCTCCGGACTCACTGCAGTGCATCCGCAGTGGAGCTAGTGCACTCTTTCGAGTCACTGCAGTGCATCCCCAGTGGTGCCAGTGCACTCTCTGGACTCACTGCACTGCATCCCCAGTGGTGCCAGTGCACTCTCTGGAATCACTGCAGTGCATCCCCAGTGGTGCCAGTGCACTGTCTGGACTCACTGCACTGCATCCCCAGTGGTGCCAGTGCACTCTCTGGACTCACTGCATTGCATCCCCAGTGGTGCCAGTGCACTCTCTGGACTCACTGCACTGCATCCCCAGTGGTGCCAGTGCACTCTCTGGACTCACTGCACTGCATCACCATTGGTGCCAGTGCACTCTCCGGACTCACTGCAGTGCATACGCAGTGGTGCCAGTGCACTCTCTGGACTCACTGCAGTGCATCCCCAAAGGTGCCAGTGCACTCTCTGGACTCACTGCACTGCATCCCCAGTGGTGCCACTGCACTCTCTGGACTCACTGCACTGCATCACCATTGGTGCCAGGGCACTCTCCGGACTCACTGCAGTGCATCCGCAGTGGTGCCAGTGCACTCTTTCGAGTCACTGCACTGCATCCCCATTAGTGCCAGTGCATTCTCTGGACTCATTGCAGTGCATCCCCAGTGGTGCCAGTGCACTCTCTGGACTCACTGCACTGCATCCCCAGTGGTGCCAGTGCACTCTCTGGACTCACCGCACTGCATCCCCAGTGCTGACAGTGCACTCTCTGGACTCACTGCAGTGCATCCCCAGTGGTGCCAGTGCACTCTCTGGACTCACTGCACTGCATCCCCAGTGGTGCCTGTGCACTCTCTGGACTCACTGCAGTGCATCCCCAGTGGTGCCAGTGCACTCCCTGCACTCACTGCACTGCATCCCCAGTGGTGCCAGTGCACTCTCTGCACTCACTGCACAGCATCCCCGGTGTCCCAGAGCACTCTCTGGACTCACCGAGGTGCATCCCCAGTGGTGCCAGTGCACTCTCTGGACTCACCGCACTGCATCACCAGTGGTGCCAGTGCACTCTCGGGAATCACTGCAGTGCAGCCCCTGAGGTGCCAGTGTACTCTCTGGATCACTGCTCTGCATCACCATTGCTGCCAGGGCACTCTCCGGACTCACTGCAGTGCATCCCCAGTGGTGCCAGTGCACTCTTTCGAGTCACTGCACTGCATCCCCAGTGGTGCCAGTGCATTCTCTGGACTCACTGCAGTGCATCCCCATTGGTGCCAGTGCAGTCTCTGGAGTCACTGCACTGCATCCCCAGTGGTGCCAGTGCACTCTCTGGACTCACTGCACTGCATCCCCAGTGCTGACAGTGCACTCTCTGGACTCACTGCACTGCATCCCCAGTGGTGCCAGTGCACTCTCTGGACTCACTGCAGTGCATCTCCTTTTGCGCCAGTGCACTCTCTGGACTCACTGCACTGCATCACCATTGGTGCCAGGGCACTCTCTGGAGTCACTGCACTGCATCCCCAGTGGTGCCAGTGCACTCTCTGGACTCACTGCAGTGCATCCCCAGTGGTGCCAGTGCACTCTCTGGACTCACTGCACTGCATCCCCAGTGCTGACAGTGCACTCTCTGGACTCACTGCACTGCATCACCAGTGGTGCCAGTGCACTCTCGGGAATCACTGCAGTGCAGCCCCTGAGGTGCCAGTGTACTCTCTGGATCACTGCTCTGCATCACCATTGCTGCCAGGGCACTCTCCGGACTCACTGCAGTGCATCCCCAGTGGTGCCAGTGCACTCTTTCGAGTCACTGCACTGCATCCCCAGTGGTGCCAGTGCATTCTCTGGAATCACTGCAGTGCATCCCCATTGGTGCCAGTGCAGTCTCTGGAGTCACTGCACTGCATCCCCAGTGGTGCCAGTGCACTCTCTGGACTCACTGCACTGCATCCCCAGTGCTGACAGTGCACTCTCTGGACTCACTGCACTGCATCCCCAGTGGTGCCAGTGCACTCTCTGGACTCACTGCAGTGCATCTCCTTTTGCGCCAGTGCACTCTCTGGACTCACTGCACTGCATCACCATTGGTGCCAGGGCACTCTCTGGAGTCACTGCACTGCATCCCCAGTGGTGTCAGTGCACTCTCTGGACTCACTGCAGTGCATCCCCAGTGGTGCCAGTGCACTCTCTGGACTCACTGCACTGCATCCCCAGTGCTGACAGTGCACTCTCTGGACTCACTGCACTGCATCACCAGTGGTGGCAGTGTACTCTCTGGACTCACTGCACTGCATCCCCAGTGGAGACAGTGCACTCTCTGTAGTCACTGCGCTGCATCCCCAGTGGTTCCAGGGCACTCTCTGGACTCACAGCACTGCAACTCCAGTGGTGCCAGTGCACTCTCTGGAGTCACTGCGCTGCATCCCCAGTGGTGCCAGTGCCCTCTGTGGACTCACTGCACTACATCCCCTGTGGGGCCAGTGCACTCTCTGGACTCACTGCAGTGCATCCAGAGTGGTGCGAGTGCACTCTCTGGACTCACCGGGGTGCATCCCCAGTGGTGCCAGTGCACTCTCTGGACTCACTGCAGTGCATCCCCAGTGGTGCCAGTGCACTCTCTGGACTCACCGAGGTGCATCCCCAGTGGTGCCAGTGTACTCTGTGGACTCACTGCAGTGCATCCTCAGTGTTGCCAGTGCACTCTCTGGAGTCACTGCACTGCATCCCCAGTGGTGCCAGTGCACTCTCTGGACTCACTGCACTGCATCCCCAGTGGTGCCAGTGCACTCTCTGGACTCACCGCACTGCATCCCCAGTGGCGCCAGTGCACTCTCTGGACTCACTGCACTGCATCCCATTGGTGCTAGTGCACTCTCTGGACTAACTGCACTGCATCCCCAGTGGTGCCAGTGCACTCTCTGGACTCACTGCACTGCATCCCCAGTGGTGCCAGTGCACTCTCTGGACTCAGTGCAGTGCATCCCCAGTGGTGCCAGTGCACTCTCTGGACTCACTGCAGTGCTTCCGCACTGGTGCCAGTGCACTCTCTGCACTCACTGCACTGCATCACCAGTGGTGCCTCTGCACTCTCTGGGGTCACTGCAACGCATCCCCAGTGGTGCCAGTGCACTCTCTGGACTCACTGTAGTGCATCCCCAGTGGTGCCAGTGCACTCTCTGGACTCACTGCACTGCATCCCCAGTGGTGCCAGTGCACTCTCTGGACTCACTGCACTGCATCCCCAATGGTGCCAGGGCACTCTCTGGATTCTCTGCACTGCATCCCCAGTGGTGCCAGTGCACTCTCTGGACTCACTGCACTGCATCCCCAGTGGTGCCAGTGCACTCTCTGAGCTCACTGCAGTGCATCCCCAGTGGTGCCACTGCACTCTCTGGACTCACTGCACTGCATCCCCAGTGGTGCCAGTGCACTCTCTGGACTCACTGCACTGCATCAACAGTGGTGCCAGTGCACTCTCTGCACTCACTGCACTGCATCCCCAGTGGTGCCAGTGTAGTCTCTGGACTCACAGCAGTGCATCCCCAGTGGTGCCAGTGCAACTACTGGACTCACTGCAGTGTAGCTCAGTGGTGCCAGTGCACTCTCTGGACTCACTGCACTGCATCCCCAGTGGTGCCAGTGCACTCTCTGGACTCACTGCACTGCATCCCCACTGGTGCCAGTGCACTGTCTGGACTCACTGCAGTGTATCGCCATTTGAGCCGGTGCACTCTCTGGACTCACTAAACTGCATCCCCAGTGGTGCCAGAGAACTCTCTGGTCTCACTGCAGTGCATCCCCAGTGGTGCCAGTGCACTCTCTGGACTCACTGCATCCCCAGTGGTGCCAGTGCACTCTCTGGACTCACAGCACTGCATCCCCATTGGTGCCAGTGCACTCTCTGGTCTCACTGCACTAAAACCCCAGTGGTGCCAGTGCAGTCTCTGGACTCACTGCACTGCATCCCCAGTGGTGCCAGTGCACTCTCTGGACTCACCGGGGTGCATCACTTGTGGTGCCAGTGCACTCTCTGGACTCACTGCACTGCATCCCCTGTGGTGCCAGTACACTCTCTGGACTCACTGCAGTGCATCCCCAGTGGTGCCAGTGTACTCTCTGGACTCACTGCACTGCATCCCCAGCGGTGCCAGTGCACTCTCTGGACTCACTGCAGTGCATCCCCAGTGGTGGCAGTGCACTTTCTGGAGTCACTGCAGTGCATCCCCTGTTGTGCCAGTGCACTCTCTGCACTCACTGCACTGCATCCCCAGAAGTGCCAGTGCACTCACTGGACTCACTGCACTGCATCTCCAGTGGTGCCAGTGCACTCTCTGGACTCACTGCATTGGATCCCCAGTGGTGTCAGTGCACTCTCTGGACTCACTGCAGTGCATCCCCAGTGGTGCCAGTGCACTCTCTGGACTCACTGCAGTGCTTCCCCACTGGTGCCAGTGCACTCTCTGGACTCACTGCACTGCATCCCCAGTTGTGCCAGTGCACTCTCTGGACTCACTGCAGTGCATCACCAGTGGTGCCAGTGCACTCTCTGGAGTCACTGCACTGCATCCCCATTGGAGCCAGTGCACTCTCTGGACTCACTGCACTGCATCCCCAGTGGTGCCAGTGCACTCTCTGGACCCTTGCAGTGCATCCCCACTGGTGCCAGTGCACTCTCTGGACTCACTGCACTGCATCCCCAATGGTGCCAGTGCACTCTCTGTAGTCACTGCACTGCGTCCCCAGTGGTGCCAGTGCACTCTCTGGACTCACTGCAGTGTATCCCCTGTGGTGCCAGTGCACTCTGTGGACTCACTGCACTGCATCCCAGTGGTGCCAGTGCACTCTCTGGACTCACTGCACTGCATCCCCAAGGTGCCAGTGCACTCTCTGGACTCAACTGCACTGCATCCCCAGTGCTGCCAGTGCACTCTCCAGACTCACTGCAGTGCATCCGCAGTGGTGCCAGTGCACTCTTTCGAGTCACTGCAGTGCATCCCCAGTTGTGCCAGTGCACTCTCTGGACTCACTGCAGTGCATCCCCAGTGGTGCCAGTGCACTCTCTGGAATCACTGCAGTGCATCCCCAGTGGTGCCAGTGCACTCTCTGGACTCACTGCATTGCATCCCCAGTGGTGCCAGTGCACTCTCTGGACTCACTGCACTGCATCCCCAGTGGTGCCAGTGCACTCTCTGGACTCACTGCACTGCATCACCATTGGTGCCAGGGCACTCTCCGGACTCACTGCAGTGCATCCGCAGTGGTGCCAGTGCACTCTTTCGAGTCACTGCAGTGCATCCCCAGTGGTGCCACTGCACTCTCTGGACTCACTGCACTGCATCACCAGCGGTGCCAGTGCACTCTCTGGACTCACTGCAGTGCATCCCCAGTGGTGCCAGTGCAGTTTCTGGAGTCACTGCAGTGCATCACCTGTTGTGCCAGTGCACTCTCTGCACTCACTGCACTGCATCCCCAGAAGTGCCAGTGCACTCACTGGACTCACTGCACTGCATCCCCAGTGGTTCCATTGCACTCTCTGGACTCACTGCATTGGATCCCCAGTGGTGTCAGTGCACTCTCTGGACTCACTGCAGTGCATCCCCAGTGGTGCCAGTGCACTCTCTGGACTCACTGCAGTGCATCCCCAGTGGTGCCAGTGCACTCTCTGGACTCACTGCACTGCATCCCCAGTGGTGCCACTGCACTCTCTGGACTCACTGCACTGCATCACCATTGGTGCCAGGGCACTCTCCGGACTCACTGCAGTGCATCCGCAGTGGTACCAGTGCACTCTTTCGAGTCACTGCACTGCATCCCCATTAGTGCCAGTGCATTCTCTGGACTCATTGCAGTGCATCCCCAGTGGTGCCAGTGCACTCTCTGGACTCACTGCACTGCATCCCCAGTGGTGCCAGTGCACTCTCTGGACTCACTGCACTGCATCCCCAGTGCTGACAGTGCACTCTCTGGACTCACTGCACTGCATCCCCAGTGGTGCCAGTGCACTCTCTGGACTCACTGCAGTGCATCGGCTTTTGCGCCAGTGCACTCTCTGGACTCACTGCACTGCATCCCCAGTGGTGCCAGTGCACTCTCTGGAGTCACTGTACTGCATCCCCAGTGGTGCCAGTGCACTCTCTGCACTCACTGCACTGCATCCCCAGTGGAGCCAGTGCACTCTCTGGACTCACTGCACTGCATCCCCAGTGCTGACAGTGCACTCTTTGGCTCACTGCACTGCATCACCAGTGGTGGCAGTGTACTCTCTGGACTCACTGCACTGCATCCCCAGTGGAGACAGTGCACTCTCTGTAGTCACTGCGCTGCATCCCCAGTGGTTCCAGGGCACTCTCTCGACTCACAGCACTGCAACTCCAGTGGTGCCAGTGCACTCTCTGGAGTCACTGCGCTGCATCCCCAGTGGTGCCAGTGCCCTCTGTGGACTCACTGCACTACATCCCCTGTGGGGCCAGTGCACTCTCTGGACTCACTGCAGTGCATCCCCAGTGGTGCGAGTGCACTCTCTGGACTCACCGGGGTGCATCCCCAGTGGTGCCAGTGCACTCTCTGGACTCACCGGGGTGCATCCCCAGTGGTGCCAGTGCACTCTCTGGACTCACTGCAGTGCATCCCCAGTGGTGCCAGTGTACTCTGTGGACTCACTGCAGTGCATCCTCAGTGTTGCCAGTGCACTCTCTGGAGTCACTGCACTGCATCCCCAGTGGTGCCAGTGCACTCTCTGGACTCACTGCACTGCATCCCCAGTGGTGCCAGTGCACTCTCTGGACTCACTGCAGTGCATCCCCAGTGGCGCCAGTGCACTCTCTGGACTCACTGCACTGCATCCCATTGGTGCTAGTGCACTCTCTGGACTCACTGCACTGCATCCCCAGTGGTGCCAGTGCACTCTCTGGACTCACTGCACTGCATCCCCAGTGGTGCCAGTGCACTCTCTGGACTCACTGCAGTGCATCCCCAGTGGTGCCAGTGCACTCTCTGGACTCACTGCAGTGCTTCCGCACTGGTGCCAGTGCACTCTCTGCACTCACTGCACTGCATCACCAGTGGTGCCTCTGCACTCTCTGGAGTCACTGCACTGCATCCCCAGTGGTGCCAGTGCACTCTCTGGACTCACTGTAGTGCATCCCCAGTGGTGCCAGTGCACTCTCTGGACTCACTGCACTGCATCCCCAGTGGTGCCAGTGCACTCTCTGGACTCACTGCAGTGCATCCCTTGTGGTGCCTTTGCACTCTCAGGACTCACTGCACTGCATCCCCAGTGGTGCCAGTGCACTCTCTGGACTCACTGCACTGCATCACCAATGGTGCCAGGGCACTCTCTGGACTCTCTGCACTGCATCCCCAGTGGTGCCAGTGCACTCTCTGGACTCACTGCACTGCATCCCCAGTGGTGCCAGTGCACTCTCTGAGCTCACTGCAGTGCATCCCCAGTGGTGCCAGTGCACTCTCTGGACTCACTGCACTGCATCCCCAGTGGTGCCAGTGCACTCTCTGGACTCACTGCACTGCATCAACAGTGGTGCCAGTGCACTCTCTGCACTCACTGCACTGCATCCCCAGTGGTGCCAGTGTAGTCTCTGGACTCACAGCAGTGCATCCCCAGTGGTGCCAGTGCAACTACTGGACTCACTGCAGTGTAGCTCAGTGGTGCCAGTGCACTCTCTGGACTCACTGCACTGCATCCCCAGTGGTGCCAGTGCACTCTCTGGACTCACTAAACTGCATCCCCAGTGGTGCCAGAGAACTCTCTGGTCTCACTGCAGTGCATCCCCAGTGGTGCCAGTGCACTCTCTGGACTCACTGCATCCCCAGTGGTGCCAGGGCACGCTCTGGACTCACAGCACTGCATCCCCATTGGTGCCAGTGCACTCTCTGGACTCACTGCACTGCAACCCAAGTGGTGCCAGTGCAGTCTCTGGACTCACTGCACTGCATCCCCAGTGGTGCCAGTGCACTCTCTGGACTCACCGGGGTGCATCCCCAGTGGTGCCAGTGCACTCTCTGGACTCACTGCACTGCATCACTAGCGGTGCCAGTGCACTCTCTGGACTCACTGCAGTGCATCCCCAGTGGTGCCAGTGCACTTTCTGGAGTCACTGCAGTGCATCCCCTGTTGTGCCAGTGCACTCTATGCACTCACTGCAATGCATCCCCAGAAGTGCCAGTGCACTCACTGGACTCACTGCACTGCATCCCCAGTGGTTCCATTGCACTCTCTGGACTCACTGCATTGGATCCCCAGTGGTGTCAGTGCACTCTCTGGACTCAGTGCAGTGCATCCCCAGTGGTGCCAGTGCACTCTCTGGACTCACTGCAGTGCTTCCCCACTGGTGCCAGTGCACTCTCTGGACTCACTGCACTGCATCCCCAGTGGTGCCAGTGCACTCTCTGGACTCACTGCAGTGCATCACCAGTGGTGCCAGTGCACTCTCTGGAGTCACTGCACTGCATCCCCAGTGGAGCCAGTGCACTCTCTGGACTCACTGCATTGCATCCCCAGTGGTGCCAGTGCACTCTCTGGACTCACTGCACTGCATCCCCAGTGGTGCCAGTGCACTCTTTCGAGTCACTGCAGTGCATCCCCAGTGGTGCCACTGCACTCTCTGGACTCACTGCACTGCATCCCCAGTGGTGCCAGTGCACTCTCTGCACTCACTGCACTGCATCCCCAGTGTTCCCCGAGCACTCTCTGGACTCACTGCAGTGCATCCCCAGTGATGCCACTGCACTCTCTGGACTCACTGCACTGCATCCCCTGTGTTCCCAGAGCACTCTCTGGACTCACCGAGGTGCATCCCCAGTGGTGCCACTGCACTCTCTGGACTCACTGCACTGCATCACCATTGGTGCCAGGGCACTCTCTGGACTCACTGCAGTGCATCCCCAGTGGTGCCAGTGCACTCTCTGGACTCACTGCAGTGCATCCCCAGTGGTGCCAGTGCACTCTCTGGACTCACTGCACTGCATCCCCAGTGGTGCCACTGCACTCTCTGGACTCACTGCACTGCATCACCATTGGTGCCAGGGCACTCGCTGGACTCACTGCAGTGCATCCGCAGTGGTGCCAGTGCACTCTTTCGATTCACTGCACTGCATCCCCAGTAGTTCCAGTGCATTCTCTGGACTCATTGCAGTGCATCCCCAGTGGTGCCTCTGCACTCTCTGGACTCACTGCACTGCATCCCCAGTGCTGACAGTGCACTCTCTGGACTCACTGCACTGCATCCCCAGTGCTGACAGTGCACTCTCTGGACTCACTGCAGTGCATCCCCAGTGGTGCCAGTGCACTCTCTGGACTCACTGCACTGCATCCCCAGTGGAACCAGTGCACTCTCCGGACTCACTGCACTGCATCCCTAATGGTGCCAGTGCACTCTCTGGACTCACTGCAGTGCATCCCCAAAGGTGCCAGTGCACTCTCTGGACTCACTGCACTGCATCCCCAGTGGTGCCAGTGCACTCTCTGCACTCACTGCACTGCATCCCCGGTGTTCCCAGAGCACTCTCTGGACTCACCGAGGTGCATCCCCAGTGGTGCCACTGCACTCTCTGGACTCACTGCACTGCATCACCATTGGTGCCAGGGCACTCTCCGGACTCACTGCAGTGCATCCGCAGTGGTGCCAGTGCACTCTTTCGAGTCACTGCACTGCATCCCCATTAGTTCCAGTGCATTCTCTGGACTCATTGCAGTGCATCCCCAGTGGTGCCAGTGCACTCTCTGGACTCACTGCACTGCATCCCCAGTGGTGCCAGTGCACTCTCTGGACTCACTGCACTGCATCCCCAGTGGTGCCAGTGCACTCTCTGGACTCACTGCAGTGCATCCCCAGTGGTGCCAGTGCACTCTCTGGACTCACTGCAGTGCATCCCCAGTGGTGCCAGTGCACTCTCTGGACTCACTGCACTGCATCCCCAGTGGTGCCAGTGCACTCTCCGGACTCACTGCACTGCATCCCTAATGGTGCCAGTGCACTCTCTGGACTCACTGCAGTGCATCCCCCGTGGTTGCAGTACACCCTCTGGACTCACTGCACTGCATCCCCAGTGGTGCCAGTGCACTCTCTGCACTCACTGCACTGCATCCCCGGTGTTCCCATAGCACTCTCTGGACTCACTGCACTGCATCCCCAGTGGTGCCAGTGCACTCTCTGGACTCACTGCAGTGCATCCCCAGTGGTGCCAGTGCACTCTCTGCACTCACTGCACTGCATCACCAGTGGTGCCACTGCACTCTCTGGACTCACTGCAGTGCATCCCCAGTCGTGCCAGTGCACTCTCTGGAGTCACTGCACTGCATCCCCAGTGCTGCCAGTGCACTCTCTGGACTCACTGCAGTGCATCCCCAGTGGTGCCAGTGCACTCTCTGGACTCACTGCAGTGCATCCCCAGTGGTGCCAGTGCACTCTCTGGACTCACTGCACTGCATCCCCAGAGGTGCCAGTGCACTCTCTGGACTCACTGCACTTCATCCCCAGTGGTGCCAGTGCACTCTCTGGACTCACTGCATTGCATCCCCAGTGGTGCCAGTGACCTCT
Organism: Anser anser; assembly: GCF_964211835.1. Taxonomy (NCBI): domain Eukaryota; kingdom Metazoa; phylum Chordata; class Aves; order Anseriformes; family Anatidae; genus Anser; species Anser anser. Next base: position 232,895 of record NW_028154169.1, read on the forward strand.
CTGGACTCACTGCACTGCATCCCCAGTGGTGCCACTGCACTCTCTGGACTCACTGCACTGCATCACCATTGGTGCCAGGGCATTCTCCGGACTCACTGCAGTGCATCCGCAGTGGTGCCAGTGCACTCTTTCGAGTCACTGCAGTGCATCACCAGTGGTGCCAGTGCACTCTCTGGACTCACTGCACTGCATCCCCAGTGGTGTCAGTGCACTCTCTGCACTCACTGCACTGCATCCCCAGTGTTCCCCGAGCACTCTCTGGACTTACTGCAGTGCATCCCCAGTGGTGCCAGTGCACTTTCTGGACTCACTGCAGTGCATCCCCATTGCTGACAGTGCACTCTCTGGACTCACTGCACTGCATCCCCAGTGGTGCCACTGCACTCTCTGGACTCACTGCACTGCATCACCATTGGTGCCAGGGCACTCGCTGGACTCACTGCAGTGCATCCGCAGTGGTGCCAGTGCACTCTTTCGATTCACTGCACTGCATCCCCATTAGTTCCAGTGCATTCTCTGGACTCATTGCAGTGCATCCCCAGTGATGCCAGTGCACTCTCTGGACTCACTGCACTGCATCCCCAGTGGTGCCAGTGCACTCTCTGGACTCACTGCACTGCATCCCCAGTGCTGACAGTGCACTCTCTGGACTCACTGCACTGCATCCCCAGTGCTGACAGTGCACTCTCTGGACTCACTGCACTGCATCCCCAGTGGTGCCAGTGCACTCTCTGGACTCACTGCACTGCATCCCCAGTGGAACCAGTGCACTCTCCGGACTCACTGCACTGCATCCCTAATGGTGCCAGTGCGCACTCTGGACTCACTGCAGTGCATCCCCAAAGGTGCCAGTGCACTCTCTGGACTCACTGCACTGCATCCCCAGTGGTGCCAGTGCACTCTCTGCACTCACTGCACTGCATCCCCGGTGTTCCCAGAGCACTCTCTGGACTCACCGAGGTGCATCCCCAGTGGTGCCAGTGCACTCTCTGGACTCACTGCACTGCATCACCATTGGTGCCAGGGCACTCTCCGGACTCACTGCAGTGCATCCGCAGTGGTGCCAGTGCACTCTTTCGAGTCACTGCACTGCATCCCCGTTAGTTCCAGTGCATTCTCTGGACTCATTGCAGTGCATCCCCAGTGGTGCCAGTGCACTCTCTGGACTCACTGCACTGCATCCCCAGTGGTGCCAGTGCACTCTCTGGACTCACTGCACTGCATCCCCAGTGCTGACAGTGCACTCTCTGGACTCACTGCACTGCATCCCCAGTGCTGACAGTGCACTCTCTGGACTCACTGCAGTGCATCCCCAGTGGTGCCAGTGCACTCTCTGGACTCACTGCACTGCATCCCCAGTGGTGCCAGTGCACTCTCCGGACTCACTGCACTGCATCCCTAATGGTGCCAGTGCACTCTCTGGACTCACTGCAGTGCATCCCCAGTGGTTCCAGTGCACCCTCTGGACTCACTGCACTGCATCCCCAGTGGTGCCAGTGCACTCTCTGCACTCACTGCACTGCATCCCCGGTGTTCCCAGAGCACTCTCTGGACTCACTGCAGTGCATCCCCAGTGGTGCCAGTGCACTCTCTGGACTCACTGCAGTGCATCCCCAGTGGTGCCAGTGACCTCTCTGGACTCACTGCACTGCATCCCCAGTGGTGCCACTGCACTCTCTGGACTCACTGCACTGCATCACCATTGGTGCCAGGGCATTCTCCGGACTCACTGCAGTGCATCCGCAGTGGTGCCAGTGCACTCTTTCGAGTCACTGCAGTGCATCCCCAGTGGTGCCAGTGCACTCTCTGGACTCACTGCACTGCATCCCCAGTGGTGCCAGTGCACTCTCTGCACTCACTGCACTGCATCCCCAGTGTTCCCCGAGCACTCTCTGGACTCACTGTAGTGCATCCCCAGTGGTGCCAGTGCAATCTCAGGACTCACTGCAGTGCATCCCCAGTGGTGCCAGTGCACTCTCTGGACTCACTGCAGTGCATCCCCAGTGGTGCCACTGCACTCTCTGGACTCACTGCACTGCATCACCATTGGTGCCAGGGCACTCGCTGGACTCACTGCAGTGCATCCGCAGTGGTGCCAGTGCACTCTTTCGATTCACTGCACTGCATCCCCATTAGTTCCAGTGCATTCTCTGGACTCATTGCAGTGCATCCCCAGTGGTGCCAGTGCACTCTCCGGACTCACTGCAGTGCATCCGCAGTGGTGCCAGTGCACTCTTTCGAGTCACTGAAGTGCATCCCCAGTGGTGCCAGTGCACTCTCTGGACTCACTGCAGTGCATCCCCAGTGGTGCCAGTGCATCCTCTGCACTCACTGCACTGCATCCCCAGTGTTCCCCGAGCACTCTCTGGACTCACTGCAGTGCATCCCCAGTGGTGCCAGTGCACTCTCTGGACTCACTGCAGTGCATCCCTAATGGTGCCAGTGCACTCTCTGGACTCACTGCAGTGCATCCCCAAAGGTGCCAGTGCACTCTCTGGACTCACTGCACTGCATCCCCAGTGGTGCCAGTGCACTCTCTGCACTCACTGCACTGCATCCCCATTAGTTCCCAGAGCACTCTCTGGACTCACCGAGGTGCATCCCCAGTGGTGCCACTGCACTCTCTGGACTCACTGCACTGCATCACCATTGGTGCCAGGGCACTCTCCGGACTCACTGCAGTGCATCCGCAGTGGTGCCAGTGCACTCTTTCGAGTCACTGCACTGCATCCCCATTAGTTCCAGTGCATTCTCTGGACTCATTGCACTGCATCCCCAGTGGTGCCAGTGCACTCTCTGGACTCACTGCACTGCATCCCCAGTGGTGCCAGTGCACTCTCTGGACTCACTGCACTGCATCTCCAGTGCTGACAGTGCACTCTCTGGACTCACTGCACTGCATCCCCAGTGCTGACAGTGCACTCTCTGGACTCACTGCAGTGCATCCCCAGTGGTGCCAGTGCACTCTCTGGACTCACTGCACTGCATCCCCAGTGGTGCCAGTGCACTCTCCGGACTCACTGCACTGCATCCCTAATGGTGCCAGTGCACTCTCTGGACTCACTGCAGTGCATCCCCAGTGGTTCCAGTGCACCCTATGGACTCACTGCACTGCATCCCCAGTGGTGCCAGTGCACTCTCTGCACTCACTGCACCGCATCCCCGGTGTTCCCAGAGCACTCTCTGGACCCACTGCAGTGCATCCCCAGTGGTGCCAGTGCACTCTCTGGACTCACTGCACTGCATCCCCAGTGGTGCCAGTACACTCTCTGGACTCACTGCAGTGCAGCCCCAGAGGTGCCAGTGTACTCTCTGGACTCACTGCACTGCATCCCCAGTGGTGACAGTGCACTCTCTGCAATCACTGCAGTGCATCCCCAGTAGTGCCAGTGCACTCTCTGGACTCACTGCACTGCATCCCCAGAGGTGCCAGTGCACTCTCTGGACTCACTGCAGTGCATCCCCCGTTGTGCCAGTGCACTCTCTGGACTCACTGCACTGCATCCCCAGTGGTGCCAGTGCACTCTCTGGACTCACTGCATTGCATCCCCAGTGGTGCCAGTGCACTTTCTGGAGTCACTGCAGTGCATCCCCTTTTGTGCCAGTGCACTCTCTGCACTCACTGCACTGCATCCCCAGAAGTGCCAGTGCACTCTCTGGACTCACTGCATTGGATCCCCAGTGGTGTCAGTGCACTCTCTGGACTCAGTGCAGTGCATCCCCAGTGGTGCCAGTGCACTCTCTGGACTCACTGCACTGCTTCCCCACTGGTGCCAGTGCACTCTCTGGACTCACTGCACTGCATCCCCAGTGGTGCCAGTGCACTCTCTGGACTCACTGCAGTGCATCACCAGTGGTGCCAGTGCACTCTCTGGAGTCACTGCACTGCATCCCCAGTGGTGCCAGTGCACTCTCTGGACTCACTGCACTGCATTCCCAGTGGTGCCAGTGCACTCTCTGGACTCACTGCACTGCATCCCCAGTGGTGCCAGTGCACTCTGTGGACTCACTGCACTGCATCCCAGTGGTGCCAGTGCACTCTCTGGACTCACTGCACTGCATCCCCAAGGTGCCAGTGCACTCTCTGCACTCAACTGCACTGCATCCCCTGTGCTGCCAGTGCACTCTCTGGACTCACTGCAGTGCATCCCCAGTGGTGCCAGTGCACTCTCTGGACTCACTGCAGTGCATCCCCAGTGGTGCCAGTGCACTCTCTGGACTCACTGCACTGCATCCCCAGTGGTGTCACTGCACTCTCTGGACTCACTGCACTGCATCACCATTGGTGCCAGGGCACTCTCCAGACTCACTGCAGTGCATCCGCAGTGGTGCCAGTGCACTCTTTCGAGTCACTGCAGTGCATCCCCAGTGGTGCCAGTGCACTCTCTGGACTCACTGCACTGCATCCCCAGTGGTGCCCGTGCACTCTCTGGAATCACTGCAGTGCATCCCCAGTGGTGCCAGTGCACTCTCTGGACTCACTGCAGTGCATCCCCAGTGGTGCCAGTGCACTCTCTGGACTCACTGCATTGCATCCCCAGTGGTGCCAGTGCACTCTCTGTACTCACTGCACTGCATCACCTGTGGTGCCAGTGCACTCTCTGGACTCACTGCATTGCATCCCCAGTGGTGCCAGTGCACTCTCTGGACTCACTGCACTGCATCCCCAGTGGTGCCACTGCACTCTCTGGACTCACTGCACTGCATCCCATTGGTGCCAGTGCACTCTCCGGACTCACTGCAGTGCATCCGCAGTGGTGCCAGTGCACTCTTTCGAGTCACTGCAGTGCATCCCCAGTGGTGCCAGTGCACTCTCTGGACTCACTGCAGTGCATCCCCAGTGGTGCCAGTGCACTCTCTGCACTCACTGCACTGCATCCCCAGTGTTCCCCGAGCACTCTCTGGACTCACTGCAGTGCATCCCCAGTGGTGCCAGTGCACTCTCTGGACTCACTGCAGTGCATCCCCAGTGGTGCCAGTGCACTCTCTGGACTCACTACACTGCATCCCCAGTGGTGCCACTGCACTCTCTGGACTCACTGAACTGCATCCCCAATGGTGCCAGTGCACTCTCTGTAGTCACTGCACTGCGTCCCCAGTGGTGCCAGTGCACTCTCTGGACTCACTGCAGTGTATCCCCTGTGGTGCCAGTACACTCTGTGGACTCACTGCACTGCATCCCAGTGGTGCCAGTGCACTCTCTGGACTCACTGCACTGCATCCCCAAGGTGCCAGTGCACTCTCTGCACTCAACTGCACTGCATCCCCAGTGCTGCCAGTGCACTCTCTGGACTCACTGCAGTGCATCCCCAGTGGTGCCAGTGCACTCTCTGGACTCACTGAACTGCATCCCCAGTGGTGCCAGTGCACTCTCTGGACGCACTGCACTGCATCACCATTGGTGCCAGGGCACTCTCCAGACTCACTGCAGTGCATCCGCAGTGGTGCCAGTGCACTCTTTCGAGTCACTGCAGTGCATCCCCAGTGGTGCCCCGAGCACTCTCTGGACTCACTGCACTGCATCCCCAGTGGTGCCAGTGCACTCTCTGGACTCACTGCATTGCATCCCCAGTGGTGCCAGTGCACTCTCTGGACTCACTGCAGTGCATCCCCACTGGTGCCAGTGCACTCTCTGGACTCACTGCACTGCATCACCATTGGTGCCAGTGCACTCTCCGGACTCACTGCAGTGCATCCGCAGTGGTGCCAGTGCACTCTTCTGAGTCACTGCAGTGCATCCCCAGTAGTGCCAGTGCACTCTCTGGACTCACTGCAGTGCATCCCCAGTGGTGCCAGTGCACTCTCTGCACTCACTGCACTGCATTACTAGTGGTGCCACTGCACTCTCTGGACTCACTGCAGTGCATCCCCAGTCGTGCCAGTGCACTCTCTGGACTCACTGCTATGCATCCCCAGTGCTGCCAGTGCACTCTCTGGACTCACTGCAGTGCATCCGCAGTGGTGCCAGTGCACTCTCTGGACTCACTGCAGTGCATCCCCAGTGGTGCCAGTGCACTCTCTGGACTCACTGTAGTGCATCCCCAGTGGTGCCAGTGCAATCTCAGGACTCACTGCAGTGCATCCCCAGTGGTGCCAGTGCACTCTCTGGACTCACTGCAGTGCATCCCCAGTGGTGCCACTGCACTCTCTGGACTCACTGCACTGCATCACCATTGGTGCCAGGGCACTCGCTGGACTCACTGCAGTGCATCCGCAGTGGTGCCAGTGCACTCTTTCGATTCACTGCACTGCATCCCCATTAGTTCCAGTGCATTCTCTGGACTCATTGCAGTGCATCCCCAGTGGTGCCAGTGCACTCTCCGGACTCACTGCAGTGCATCCGCAGTGGTGCCAGTGCACTCTTTCGAGTCACTGAAGTGCATCCCCAGTGGTGCCAGTGCACTCTCTGGACTCACTGCAGTGCATCCCCAGTGGTGCCAGTGCATCCTCTGCACTCACTGCACTGCATCCCCAGTGTTCCCCGAGCACTCTCTGGACTCACTGCAGTGCATCCCCAGTGGTGCCAGTGCACTCTCTGGACTCACTGCAGTGCATCCCTAATGGTGCCAGTGCACTCTCTGGACTCACTGCAGTGCATCCCCAAAGGTGCCAGTGCACTCTCTGGACTCACTGCACTGCATCCCCAGTGGTGCCAGTGCACTCTCTGCACTCACTGCACTGCATCCCCATTAGTTCCCAGAGCACTCTCTGGACTCACCGAGGTGCATCCCCAGTGGTGCCACTGCACTCTCTGGACTCACTGCACTGCATCACCATTGGTGCCAGGGCACTCTCCGGACTCACTGCAGTGCATCCGCAGTGGTGCCAGTGCACTCTTTCGAGTCACTGCACTGCATCCCCATTAGTTCCAGTGCATTCTCTGGACTCATTGCACTGCATCCCCAGTGGTGCCAGTGCACTCTCTGGACTCACTGCACTGCATCCCCAGTGGTGCCAGTGCACTCTCTGGACTCACTGCACTGCATCTCCAGTGCTGACAGTGCACTCTCTGGACTCACTGCACTGCATCCCCAGTGCTGACAGTGCACTCTCTGGACTCACTGCAGTGCATCCCCAGTGGTGCCAGTGCACTCTCTGGACTCACTGCACTGCATCCCCAGTGGTGCCAGTGCACTCTCCGGACTCACTGCACTGCATCCCTAATGGTGCCAGTGCACTCTCTGGACTCACTGCAGTGCATCCCCAGTGGTTCCAGTGCACCCTATGGACTCACTGCACTGCATCCCCAGTGGTGCCAGTGCACTCTCTGCACTCACTGCACCGCATCCCCGGTGTTCCCAGAGCACTCTCTGGACCCACTGCAGTGCATCCCCAGTGGTGCCAGTGCACTCTCTGGACTCACTGCACTGCATCCCCAGTGGTGCCAGTACACTCTCTGGACTCACTGCAGTGCAGCCCCAGAGGTGCCAGTGTACTCTCTGGACTCACTGCACTGCATCCCCAGTGGTGACAGTGCACTCTCTGCAATCACTGCAGTGCATCCCCAGTAGTGCCAGTGCACTCTCTGGACTCACTGCACTGCATCCCCAGAGGTGCCAGTGCACTCTCTGGACTCACTGCAGTGCATCCCCCGTTGTGCCAGTGCACTCTCTGGACTCACTGCACTGCATCCCCAGTGGTGCCAGTGCACTCTCTGGACTCACTGCATTGCATCCCCAGTGGTGCCAGTGCACTTTCTGGAGTCACTGCAGTGCATCCCCTTTTGTGCCAGTGCACTCTCTGCACTCACTGCACTGCATCCCCAGAAGTGCCAGTGCACTCTCTGGACTCACTGCATTGGATCCCCAGTGGTGTCAGTGCACTCTCTGGACTCAGTGCAGTGCATCCCCAGTGGTGCCAGTGCACTCTCTGGACTCACTGCACTGCTTCCCCACTGGTGCCAGTGCACTCTCTGGACTCACTGCACTGCATCCCCAGTGGTGCCAGTGCACTCTCTGGACTCACTGCAGTGCATCACCAGTGGTGCCAGTGCACTCTCTGGAGTCACTGCACTGCATCCCCAGTGGTGCCAGTGCACTCTCTGGACTCACTGCACTGCATTCCCAGTGGTGCCAGTGCACTCTCTGGACTCACTGCACTGCATCCCCAGTGGTGCCAGTGCACTCTGTGGACTCACTGCACTGCATCCCAGTGGTGCCAGTGCACTCTCTGGACTCACTGCACTGCATCCCCAAGGTGCCAGTGCACTCTCTGCACTCAACTGCACTGCATCCCCTGTGCTGCCAGTGCACTCTCTGGACTCACTGCAGTGCATCCCCAGTGGTGCCAGTGCACTCTCTGGACTCACTGCAGTGCATCCCCAGTGGTGCCAGTGCACTCTCTGGACTCACTGCACTGCATCCCCAGTGGTGTCACTGCACTCTCTGGACTCACTGCACTGCATCACCATTGGTGCCAGGGCACTCTCCAGACTCACTGCAGTGCATCCGCAGTGGTGCCAGTGCACTCTTTCGAGTCACTGCAGTGCATCCCCAGTGGTGCCAGTGCACTCTCTGGACTCACTGCACTGCATCCCCAGTGGTGCCCGTGCACTCTCTGGAATCACTGCAGTGCATCCCCAGTGGTGCCAGTGCACTCTCTGGACTCACTGCAGTGCATCCCCAGTGGTGCCAGTGCACTCTCTGGACTCACTGCATTGCATCCCCAGTGGTGCCAGTGCACTCTCTGTACTCACTGCACTGCATCACCTGTGGTGCCAGTGCACTCTCTGGACTCACTGCATTGCATCCCCAGTGGTGCCAGTGCACTCTCTGGACTCACTGCACTGCATCCCCAGTGGTGCCACTGCACTCTCTGGACTCACTGCACTGCATCCCATTGGTGCCAGTGCACTCTCCGGACTCACTGCAGTGCATCCGCAGTGGTGCCAGTGCACTCTTTCGAGTCACTGCAGTGCATCCCCAGTGGTGCCAGTGCACTCTCTGGACTCACTGCAGTGCATCCCCAGTGGTGCCAGTGCACTCTCTGCACTCACTGCACTGCATCCCCAGTGTTCCCCGAGCACTCTCTGGACTCACTGCAGTGCATCCCCAGTGGTGCCAGTGCACTCTCTGGACTCACTGCAGTGCATCCCCAGTGGTGCCAGTGCACTCTCTGGACTCACTACACTGCATCCCCAGTGGTGCCACTGCACTCTCTGGACTCACTGAACTGCATCCCCAATGGTGCCAGTGCACTCTCTGTAGTCACTGCACTGCGTCCCCAGTGGTGCCAGTGCACTCTCTGGACTCACTGCAGTGTATCCCCTGTGGTGCCAGTACACTCTGTGGACTCACTGCACTGCATCCCAGTGGTGCCAGTGCACTCTCTGGACTCACTGCACTGCATCCCCAAGGTGCCAGTGCACTCTCTGCACTCAACTGCACTGCATCCCCAGTGCTGCCAGTGCACTCTCTGGACTCACTGCAGTGCATCCCCAGTGGTGCCAGTGCACTCTCTGGACTCACTGAACTGCATCCCCAGTGGTGCCAGTGCACTCTCTGGACGCACTGCACTGCATCACCATTGGTGCCAGGGCACTCTCCAGACTCACTGCAGTGCATCCGCAGTGGTGCCAGTGCACTCTTTCGAGTCACTGCAGTGCATCCCCAGTGGTGCCCCGAGCACTCTCTGGACTCACTGCACTGCATCCCCAGTGGTGCCAGTGCACTCTCTGGACTCACTGCATTGCATCCCCAGTGGTGCCAGTGCACTCTCTGGACTCACTGCAGTGCATCCCCACTGGTGCCAGTGCACTCTCTGGACTCACTGCACTGCATCACCATTGGTGCCAGTGCACTCTCCGGACTCACTGCAGTGCATCCGCAGTGGTGCCAGTGCACTCTTCTGAGTCACTGCAGTGCATCCCCAGTAGTGCCAGTGCACTCTCTGGACTCACTGCAGTGCATCCCCAGTGGTGCCAGTGCACTCTCTGCACTCACTGCACTGCATTACTAGTGGTGCCACTGCACTCTCTGGACTCACTGCAGTGCATCCCCAGTCGTGCCAGTGCACTCTCTGGACTCACTGCTATGCATCCCCAGTGCTGCCAGTGCACTCTCTGGACTCACTGCAGTGCATCCGCAGTGGTGCCAGTGCACTCTCTGGACTCACTGCAGTGCATCCCCAGTGGTGCCAGTGCACTCTCTGGACTCACTGCACTGCATCCCCAGAGGTGCCAGTGCACTCTCTGGACTCACTGCACTTCATCCCCAGTGGTGCCAGTGCACTCTTTCGACTCACTGCATTGCATCCCCAGTGGTGCCAGTGACCTCTCTGGACTCACTGCACTGCATCCCCAGTGGTGCCACTGCACTCTCTGGACTCACTGCACTGCATCACCATTGGTGCCAGGGCATTCTCCGGACTCACTGCAGTGCATCCGCAGTGGTGCCAGTGCACTCTTTCGAGTCACTGCAGTGCATCCCCAGTGGTGCCAGTGCACTCTCTGGACTCACTGCACTGCATCCCCAGTGGTGCCAGTGCACTCTCTGCACTCACTGCACTGCATCCCCAGTGTTCCCCGAGCACTCTCTGGACTCACTGCAGTGCATCCCCAGTGGTGCCAGTGCACTCTCTGGACTCACTGCACTGCATCCCCAGTGGTGCCAGTGCACTCTCTGGACTCTCTGCAGTGCATCCCCAGTGGTGCCAGTGCACTCTCTGGACTCACTGCACTGCATCCCCAGTGGTGCCAGTGCACTCTCTGGACTCACTGCATTGCATCCCCAGTGGTGCCAGTGCACTCTCTAGACTCACTGCACTGCATCCCCAGTGGTGCCACTGCACTCTCTGGACTCACTGCACTGCATCACCATTGGTGCCAGTGCACTCTCCGGACTCACTGCAGTGCATCCGCAGTGGTGCCAGTGCACTCTTCTGAGTCACTGCACTGCATCCCCAGTGGTGCCAGTGCACTCTCTGGACTCACTGCAGTGCATCCCCAGTGGTGCCAGTGCACTCTCTGCACTCACTGCACTGCATCACCAGTGGTGCCACTGCACTCTCTGGACTCACTACAGTGCATCCCCAGTCGTGCCAGTGCACTCTCTGGAGTCACTGCACTGCATCCCCAGTGCTGCCAGTGCACTCTCTGGACTCACTGCAGTGCATCCCCAGTGGTGCCAGTGCACTCTCTGGACTCACTGCAGTGCATCCCCAGTGGTGCCAGTGCACTCTCTGGACTCACTGCACTGCATCCCCAGAGGTGCCAGTGCACTCTCTGGACTCACTGCACTTCATCCCCAGTGGTGCCAGTGCACTCTCTGGACTCACTGCACTGCATCCCCAGTGGTGCCACTGCACTCTCTGGACTCACTGCACTGCATCACCATTGGTGCCAGGGCATTCTCCGGACTCACTGCAGTGCATCCGCAGTGGTGCCAGTGCACTCTTTCGAGACACTGCAGTGCATCCCCAGTGGTGCCAGTGCACTCTCTGGACTCACTGCACTGCATCCCCAGTGGTGCCAGTGCACTCTCTGCACTCACTGCACTGCATCCCCAGTGTTCCCCGAGCACTCTCTGGACTCACTGCAGTGCATCCCCAGTGGTGCCAGTGCACTCTCTGGACTCACTGCACTGCATCCCCAGTGGTGCCACTGCACTCTCTGGACTCACTGCACTGCATCACCATTGGTGCCAGGGCACTCGCTGGACTCACTGCAGTGCAGACCCTGAGGTGCCAGTGCACTCTTTCGATTCACTGCACTGCATCCCCATTAGTTCCAGTGCATTCTCTGGACTCATTGCAGTGCATCCCCAGTGGTGCCAGTGCACTCTCTGGACTCACTGCACTGCATCCCCAGTGGTGCCAGTGCACTCTCTGGACTCACTGCACTGCATCCCCAGTGCTGACAGTGCACTCTCTGGACTCACTGCACTGCATCCCCAGTGCTGACAGTGCACTCTCTGGACTCACTGCAGTGCATCCCCAGTGGTGCCAGTGCACTCTCTGGACTCACTGCACTGCATCCCCAGTGGAACCAGTGCACTCTCCGGACTCACTGCACTGCATCCCTAATGGTGCCAGTGCACTCTCTGGACTCACTGCAGTGCATCCCCAAAGGTGCCAGTGCACTCTCTGGACTCACTGCACTGCATCCCCAGTGGTGCCAGTGCACTCTCTGCACTCACTGCACTGCATCCCCGGTGTTCCCAGAGCACTCTCTGGACTCACCGAGGTGCATCCCCAGTGGTGCCAGTGCACTCTCTGGACTCACTGCACTGCATCCCCAGTGGTGCCAGTGCACTCTCTGGACTCACTGCAGTGCAGCCCCTGAGGTGCCAGTGTACTCTCTGGACTCACTGCACTGCATCCCCAGTGGTGCCAGTGCACTCTCTGGAATCACTGCAGTGCATCCCCAGTAGTGCCACTGCACTCTCTGGACTCACTGCACTGCATCCCCAGTGGTGCCTGTGCACTCTCTTGGGTCACTGCACTGCATCCCCAGTGGAGCCAGTGCACTCTATGGACTAACTACACTGCATACCCAGTGGTGCCAGTGCACTCTCTGGACTCACTGCACTGCATCCCCAGTGGTGCCAGTGCACTCTCTGGACTCACTGCACTGCATCCCGAGTGGTTCCAGTGCACTCTCTGGATCACTGCACTGCATCACCATTGGTGCCAGGGCACTCTCCGGACTCACTGCAGTGCATCACCAGTGGTGCCAGTGCACTCGCTGGACTCACTGCAGTGCATCCCCAGTGGTTCCAATGCATTCTCTGGACTCACTGCAGTGCATCCCCATTGGTGCCAGTGCACTCTCTGGAGTCACTGCAGTGCATCCCCAGTGGTGCCAGTGCCCTCTCTGGACTCACTGCACTGCATCCCCAGTGCTGACAGTGCACTCTCTGGACTCACTGCACTGCATCCCCAGTGGTGCCAGTGTACTCTCTGGACTCAGTGCACTACTTCCCCAGTGGTGCCACTGCACTCTCTGGACTCACTGCACTGCATCAACAGTGGTGCCAGTGCACTCTCTGGACTCACTGCACTGCATCCCCAGTGGTGCCAGTGCACTCTCTGGACTCACTGCAGTGCATCCCCTTTTGTGCCAGTGCACTCTCTGGACTCACTGCACTGCATCCCCAGTGGTGCCAGTGCACTCTCTAGAGTCACTGCACTGCATCCCCAGTGGTGCCAGTGCACTCTCTGGACTCACTGCAGTGCATCCCCAGTGGTGCCAGTGCCCTCTCTGGACTCACTGCACTGCATCAACAGTGGTGCCAGTGCACTCTCTGGACTCACTGCACTGCATCCCCAGTGGTGCCAGTGCACTCTCTGGACTCACTGCAGTGCATCCCCTTTTGTGCCAGTGCACTCTCTGGACTCACTGCACTGCATCCCCAGTGGTGCCAGTGCACTCTCTAGAGTCACTGCACTGCATCCCCAGTGGTGCCAGTGCACTCTCTGGACTCACTGCAGTGCATCCCCAGTGGTGCCAGTGCACTCTCTGGACTCACTGCACTGCATCCCCAGTGCTGACAGTGCACTCTCTGGACTCACTGCACTGCATCCCCAGTGGTGCCAGTGAACTCTCTGGACTCACTGCAGTGCATCCCTTGTGGTGCCTTTGCACTCTCCGGACTCACTGCACTGCATCCCCAGTGGTGCCAGTGCACTCTCTGGAGTCACAGCACTGCATCAACAGTGGTGCCTCTGCACTCTCTGGAGTCACTGCACTGCATCCCCAGTGGTGCCAGTGCACTCTCTGGACTCACTGTAGTGCATCCCCAGTGGTGCCAGTGCACTCTCTGGACTCACTGCACTGCATCCCCAGTGGTGCCAGTGCACTCTCTGCACTCACTGCACTGCATCACCAGTGGTGCCACTGCAATCTCTGGACTCACTGCAGTGCATCCCCAGTGGTGCCAGTGCACTCTCTGGAGTCACTGCACTGCATCCCCAGTGGTGCCAGTGCACTCTCTGGACTCACTGCAGTGCATCCCCAGTGGTGCCAGTGCACTCTCTGGACTCACAGCAGTGCATCCCCAGTGGTTCCAGTGCACTCTCTGGAGTCACTGCACTGCATCACCAGAGGTGCCAGTGCACTCTCTGGACTCACTGCACTTCATCCCCAGTGGTGCCAGTGCACTCTTTCGAGTCACTGCACTGCATCCCCATTAGTTCCAGTGCATTCTCTGGACTCACTGCACTGCATCCCCAGTGGTGCCACTGCACTCTCTGGACTCACTGCACTGCATCACCATTGGTGCCAGGGCACTCTCCGGACTCACTGCAGTGCATCCGCAGTGGTGCCAGTGCACTCTTTCGAGTCACTGCAGTGCATCCCCAGTGGTGCCAGTGCACTCTCTGGACTCACTGCACTGCATCCCCAGTGGTGCCAGTGCACTCTCTGGACTCACTGCACTGCATCCCCAGTGTTCCCCGAGCACTCTCTGGACTCACTGCAGTGCATCCCCAGTGGTGCCAGTGCACTCTCTGGACTCACTGCAGTGCATCCCCAGTGGTGCCAGTGCACTCTCTGGACTCACTGCACTGCATCCCCAGTGGTGCCACTGCACTCTCTGGACTCACTGCACTGCATCACCATTGGTGCCAGGGCACTCTCTGGACTCACTGCAGTGCATCCGCAGTGTTGCCAGTGCACTCTTTCGATTCACTGCACTGCATCCCCATTAGTTCCAGTGCATTCTCTGGACTCATTGCAGTGCACCCCCAGTGGTGCCAGTGCACTCTCTGGACTCTCTGCACTGCATCCCCAGTGGTGCCAGTGCACTCTCTGGACTCACTGCACTGCATCCCCAGTGGTGCCAGTGCACTCTCTGGACTCACTGCACTGCATCCCCAGTGCTGACAGTGCACTCTCTGGACTCACTGCAGTGCATCCCCAGTGCTGACAGTGCACTCTCTGGACTCACTGCACTGCATCCCCAGTGGTGCCAGTGCACTCTCCGGACTCACTGCACTGCATCCCTAATGTTGCCAGTGCACTCTCTGGACTCACTGCAGTGCATCCCCAGTGGTGCCAGTGCACTCTCTGGACTCACTGCACTGCATCCCCAGTGGTGCCAGTGCACTCTCTGCACTCACTGCACTGCATCCCCGGTGTTCCCAGAGCACTCTCTGGACTCACCGAGGTGCATCCCCAGTGGTGCCAGTGCACTCTCTGGACTCACTGCACTGCATCCCCAGTGGTGCCAGTGCACTCTCTGGAATCACTGCAGTGCATCCCCAGTGGTGCCAGTGCACTCTCTGGACTCACTGCACTGCATCCCCAGTAGTGCCAGTGCACTCTCTTGAGTCACTGCACTGCATCCCCAGTGGAGCCAGTGCACTCTATGGAGTAACTGCACTGCATACCCAGTGGTGCCAGTGCACTCTCTGGACTCACTGCACTGCATCCCCATTGGTGCCAGTGCACTCTCTTGAGTCACTGCACTGCATCCCCAGTGGAGCCAGTGCACTCTATGGAGTAACTGCACTGCATCACCATTGGTGCCAGGGCACTCTCCGGACTCACTGCAGTGCATCCCCAGTGGTGCCAGTGCAGTCTTTCGAGTCACTGCACTGCATCCCCAGTGGTGCCAATGCATTCTCTGGACTCACTGCAGTGCATCCCCATTGGTGCCAGTGCAGTCTCTGGAGTCACTGCAGTGCATCCCCTGTGGTGCCAGTGCACTCTCTGGACTCACTGCACTGCATCCCCAGTGGTGCCAGTGTACTCTCCGGACTCAGTGCACTGTTTCCCCAGTGGTGCCACTGCACTCTCTGGACTCACGCCAGTGCATCACCAGTGGTGCCAGTGCACTCTCTGGACTCACGGCACTACATCCCCAGTGGTGCCAGTGCACTCTCTGGACTCACTGCAGTGCATCCCCTTTTGTGCCAGTGCACTCTCTGGACTCACTGCACTGCATCCCCAGTGGTGCCAGTGCACTCTCTAGAGTCACTGCACTGCATCCCCAGTGGTACCAGTGCACTCTCTGGACTCACTGCACTGCATCCCCAGTGCTGACAGGGCACTCTCTGGACTCACTGCACTGCATCCCCAGTGGTGCCAGTGAACTCTCTGGACTCACTGCAGTGCATCCCCTGTGGTGCCTTTGCACTCTCAGGACTCACTGCACTGCATCCCCAGTGGTGCCAGTGCACTCTCTGGAGTCACAGCACTGCATCAACAGTGGTGCCTCTGCACTCTCTGGAGTCACTGCACTGCATCACCATTGGTGCCAGGGCACTCTCCGGACTCACTGCAGTGCATCCGCAGTGGTGCCAGTGCACTCTCTGGAC
This sequence comes from Anser anser, assembly GCF_964211835.1. Lineage (NCBI taxonomy): Eukaryota > Metazoa > Chordata > Aves > Anseriformes > Anatidae > Anser > Anser anser. The sequence continues at coordinate 249,152 of NW_028154169.1, forward strand.
TCACTGCACTGCATCCCCAGTGGTGCCAGTGCACTCTCTGGACTCACTGCAGTGCATCCCTTGTGGTGCCTTTGCACTCTCAGGTCTCACTGGACTGCATCCCCAGTGGTGCCAGTGCACTCTCTGGAGTCACAGCACTGCATCAACAGTGGTGCCAGTGCACTCTCTGGACTCACTGCATTGCATCCCCAGTGGTGCCAGTGTAGTCTCTGGACTCACTGCAGTGCATCCCCAGTGGTACCAGTGCAACTACTGGACTCACTGCAGTGTAGCTCAGTGGTGCCAGAGCACTCTCTGGACTCACTGCACTGCATCCCCAGTGGTGCCAGTGCACTCTCTGGACTCACTGCAGTGCATCCCCAGTGGTGCCAGTGCACTCTCTGGACTCACTGCAGTGCATCACCAGTGGTGCCAGTGCACTGTCTGGACTCACTGCATCCCCAGTAGTGCCAGGGCACTCTCTGGACTCACAGCACTGCATCCCCATTGGGGCCAGTGCACTCTCTGGACTCACTGCACTAAAACCCCAGTGGTGCCAGTCCAGTCTCTGGACTCACTGCACTGCATCCCCAGTGGTGCCAGTGCACTCTCTGGACTCACTGCAATGCATCCCCAGTGGTGCCAGTGCACTCTCTGGACTCACTGCACTGCATCCCCAGTGGTGCCAGTGCACTCTCTGGACTCACTGCACTGCATCCCCTGTGGTGCCAGTACACTCTCTGGACTCACTGCACTGCATCACCAGCGGTGCCAGTGCACTCTCTGGACTGACTGCAGTGCATCCCCAGTGGTGCCAGTGCACTTTCTGGAGTCACTGCACTGTATCCCCAGTGGTGCCAGTGCACTCTCTGGACTCACTGCATTGGATCCCCAGTGGTGTCAGTGCACTCTCTGGACTCAGTGCAGTGCATCCCCAGTGGTGCCAGTGCACTCTCTGGACTCACTGCAGTGCATCACCAGTGGTGCCAGTGCACTCTCTGGAGTCACTGCACTGCATCCCCAGTGGTGCCAGTGCACTCTCTGGACTCACTGCAGTGCATCCCCATTGGTGACAGTGCTCTCTCTGGACTCACTGCACTGCATCCCCAGTGGTGCCAGTGCACTCTCTGGACCCACTGCAGTGCATCCCCACTGGTGCCAGTGCACTCTCTGGACTCTGTGCACTGCATCCCCAGTGGTGCCAGTGCACTCTCTGTAGTCACTGCACTGCGTCCCCAGTGGTGCCAGTGCACTCTCTGGACTCACTGCAATGCATCCCCAGTGGTGCCAGTGCACTCTCTGCACTCACTGCACTGCATCACCAGTGGTGCCAGTGCACTCTCTGGACTCAATGCACTGCATCCCCAGTGGTGCCAGTGCACTCTCTGGAGTCACTGCACTGCATCCCCAGTGCTGCCAGTGCACTCTCTGGACTCACTGCAGTGCATCCGCAGTGGTGCCAGTGCACTCTCTGGACTCACTGCAGTGCATCCGCAGTGGTGCCAGTGCACTCTCTGGACTCACTGCACTGCATCCCCAGTGGTGCCTGTGCACTCTCTGGACTCACTGCACTTCATCCCCAGTGGTGCCAGTGCACTCTCTGGACTCACTGCATTGCATCCCCAGTGGTGCCAGTGCACTCTCTGGACTCACTGCAGTGCATCCCCAGTGGTGCCACTGCACTCTCTGGACTCACTGCACTGCATCACCATTGGTGCCAGGGCACTCTCCGGACTCACTGCAGTGCATCCGCAGTGGTGCCAGTGCACTCTTTCGATTCACTGCGGTGCATCCCCAGTGGTGCCAGTGCACTCTTTCGAGTCACTGCAGTGCATCCCCAGTGGTGCCAGTGCACTCTCTGCACTCACTGCACTGCATCCCCAGTGTTCCCCGAGCACTCTCTGGACTCACTGCAGTGCATCCCCAGTGGTGCCAGTGCACTCTCTGGACTCACTGCACTGCATCCCCAGTGGTGCCACTGCACTCTCTGGACTAACTGCACTGCATCACCATTGGTGCCAGGGCACTCTCCGGACTCACTGCAGTCCATCCCCAGTGGTGCCAGTGCACTCTCTGGACTCACTGAACTGCATCCACAGTGGTGCCAGTGCACTCTCTGGACTCACTGCACTGCATCCCCAGTGGTGCCAGTGCACTCTCTGGACTCACTGCACTGCATCCCCAGTGGTGCCAGTGCACTCTCTGGACTCACTGCACTGCATCCCCAGTGGTGCCAGTGCACTCTCTGGACTCACTGCACTGCATCCCCAGTGGTGCCAGTGCACTCTCCGGACTCACTGCACTGCATCCCTAATGGTGCCAGTGCACTCTCTGGACTCACTGCAGTGCATCCCCAGTGGTTCCAGTGCACTCTCTGGACTCACCGAGGTGCATCCCCAGTGGTGCCAGTGCACTCTCTGGACTCACTGCACTGCATCCCCAGTGGTGCCAGTGCACTCTCTGGACTCATTGCAGTGCAGCCCCTGAGGTGCCAGTGTACTCTCTGGACTCACTGCACTGCATCCCCAGTGGTGACAGTGCACTCTCTGGAATCACTGCAGTGCATCCCCAGTAGTGCCAGTGCACTCTCTGGACTCACTGCACTGCATCCCCAGTGGTGCCAGTGCACTCTCTGGACTCACTGCAGTGCATCCCCAGTGGTGCCAGTGCACTCTCTGGACTCACTGCACTGCATCCCCAGTGGTGCCAGTACACTCTCTGGACTCACTGCAGTGCATCCCCAGTGGTGCCAGTGTACTCTCTGGACTCACTGCACTGCATCACCAGCGGTGCCAGTGCACTCTCTGGACTCACTGCAGTGCATCCTCAGTGGTGCCAGTGCACTTTCTGGAGTCACTGCAGTGCATCCCCTTTTGTGCCAGTGCACTCTCTGCACTCACTGCACTGCATCCCCAGAAGTGCCAGGGCACTCTCTGGACTCACTGCACTGCATCCCCAGTGGTTCCATTGCACTCTCTGGACTCACTGCATTGGATCCCCAGTGGTGTCAGTGCACTCTCTGGACACAGTGCAGTGCATCCCCAGTGGTGCCAGTGCACTCTCTGGACTCACTGCACTGCTTCCCCACTGGTGCCAGTGCACTCTCTGGACTCACTGCTCTGCATCCCCAGTGGTGCCAGTGCACTCTCTGGACTCACTGCAGTGCATCACCAGTGGTGCCAGTGCACTCTCTGGAGTCACTGCACTGCATCCCCAGTGGAGCCAGTGCACTCTCTGGACTCACTGCACTGCATTCCCAGTGGTGCCAGTGCACTCTATGGACTCACTGCACTGCATCCCCAGTGGTGCCAGTGCACTCTCTGGACCCACTGCAGTGCATCCCCACTGGTGCCAGTGCACTCTCTGGACTCACTGCACTGCATCCCCAATGGTGCCACTGCACTCTCTGTAGTCACTGCACTGCGTCCCCAGTGGTGCCAGTGCACTCTCTGGACTCACTGCAGTGTATCCCCTGTGGTGCCAGTGCACTCTGTGGACTCACTGCACTGCATCCCAGTGGTGCCAGTGCACTCTCTGGACTCACTGCACTGCATCCCCAAGGTGCCAGTGCACTCTCTGGACTCAACTGCACTGCATCCCCAGTGCTGCCAGTGCACTCTCTGGACTCACTGCAGTGCATCCCCAGTGGTGCCAGTGCACTCTCTGGACTCACTGCAGTGCATCCCCAGTGGTGCCAGTGCACTCTCTGGACTCACTGCACTTCATCCCCAGTGGTGCCAGTGCACTCTCTGGACTCACTGCATTGCATCACCAGTGGTGTCAGTGCACTCTCTGGACTCACTGCACTGCATCCCCAGTGGTGTCACTACACTCTCTGGACTCACTGCACTGCATCCTCAGTGGTGCCAGTGCACTCTTTCGAGTCACTGCAGTGCATCCCCAGTGGTGCCAGTGCACTCTCTGGACTCACTGCACTGCATCCCCAGTGGTGTCACTGCACTCTCCAGACTCACTGCAGTGCATCCGCAGTGGTGCCAGTGCACTCTTTCGAGTCACTGCAGTGCATCCCCAGTGGTGCCAGTGCACTCTCTGGACTCACTGCACTGCATCCCCAGTGGTGCCAGTGCACTCTCTGGAATCACTGCAGTGCATCCCCAGTGGTGCCAGTGCACTCTCTGGACTCACTGCATTGCATCACCAGTGGTGCCAGTGCACTCTCTGGACTCACTGCACTGCATCCCCAGTGGTGCCACTGCACTCTCTGGACTCACTGCACTGCATCACCATTGGTGCCAGTGCACTCTCCGGACTCACTGCAGTGCATCCGCAGTGGTGCCAGTGCACTCTTGTAGTCACTGCAGTGCATCCCCAGTGGTGCCAGTGCACTCTCTGGACTCACTGCAGTGCATCCCCAGTGGTGCCAGTGCACTCTCTGCACTCACTGCACTGCATCCCCAGTGGTGCCACTGCACTCTCTGGACTCACTGCAGTGCATCAACAGTGGTGCCAGTGCACTCTCTGGAGTCACTGCACTACATCCCCAGTGCTGGCAGTGCACTCTCTGGACTCACTGCAGTGCATCCCCAGTGGTGCCAGTGCACTCTCTGGACTCACTGCAGTGCATCCCCAGTGGTGCCAGTGCACTCTCTGGACTCACTGCACTGCATCCCCAGAGGTGCCAGTGCACTCTCTGGACTCACTGCACTTCATCCCCAGTGGTGCCAGTGCACTCTCTGAACTCACTGCATTGCATTCGCAGTGGTGCCAGTGCACTCTCTGGACTCACTGCACTGCATCCCCAGTGGTGCCACTGCACTCTCTGGACTCACTGCACTGCATCACCATTGGTTCCAGGGCACTCTCCGGACTCACTGCAGTGCATCCGCAGTGGTGCCAGTGCACTCTTTCGAGTCACTGCAGTGCATCCCCAGTGGTGCCAGTGCACTCTCTGGACTCACTGCACTGCATCCCCAGTGGTGCCAGTGCACACTCTGCACTCACTGCACTGCATCCCCAGTGTTCCCCGAGCACTCTCTGGACTCACTGCAGTGCATCCCCAGTGGTGCCAGTGCACTCTCTGGACTCACTGCAGTGCATCCCCAGTGGTGCCAGTGCACTCTCTGGACTCACTGCACTGCATCCCCAGTGGTGCCACTGCACTCTCTGGACTCACTGCACTGCATCACCATTGGTGCCAGGGTACTCTCTGGACTCACTGCAGTGCATCCGCAGTGGTGCCAGTGCACTCTTTCGATTCACTGCACTGCATCCCCATTAGTTCCAGTGCATTCTCTGGACTCATTGCAGTGCATCCCCAGTGGTGCCAGTGCACTCTCTGGACTCACTGCACTGCATCCCCAGTGGTGCCAGTGCACTCTCTGGACTCACTGCACTGCATCCCCAGTGCTGACAGTGCACTCTCTGGACTCACTGCAGTGCATCCCCAGTGGTGCCAGTGCACTCTCTGGACTCACTGCAGTGCATCCCCAATGGTGCCAGTGCACTCTCTGGACTCACTGCAGTGCATCCCCAGTGGTGCCAGTGCACTCTCTGGACTCACTGCACTGCATCCCCAGTGGTGCCAGTGCACTCTCTGCACTCACTGCATTGCATCCCCGGTGTTCCCAGAGCACTCTCTGGACTCACCGAGGTGCATCCCCAGTGGTGCCAGTGTACTCTCTGGACTCACTGCACTGCATCCCCAGTGGTGCCAGTGCACTCTCTGGACTCACTGCAGTGCAGCCCCTGAGGTGCCAGTGTACTCTCTGGACTCACTGCACTGCATCCCCAGTGGTGTCACTGCACTCTCTGGAATCACTGCAGTGCATCCCCAGTGGTGCCTGTGCACTCTCTTGAGTCACTGCACTGCATCCCCAGTGGAGCCAGTGCACTCTATGGACTAACTGCACTGCATACCCAGTGGTGCCAGTGCACTCTCTGGACTCACTGCACTGCATCCCCAGTGGTGCCAGTGCACTCTCTGGACTCACTGCACTGCATCCTCAGTGGTTCCAGTGCACTCTCTGGATCACTGCACTGCATCACCATTGGTGCCAGGGCACTCTCCGGACTCACTGCAGTGCATCCCCAGTGGTGCCAGTGCACTCTTTCGAGTCACTGCACTGCATCCCCAGTGGTGCCAGTGCCCTCTCTGGACTCACTGCACTGCATCCCCAGTGCTGACAGTGCACTCTCTGGACTCACTGCACTGCATCCCCAGTGGTGCCAGTGTACTCTCTGAACTCAGTGCACTGCTTCCCCAGTGGTGCCACTGCACTCTCTGGACTCACTGCAGTGCATCCCCAATGGTGCCAGTGCACTCTCTGGACTCACTGCACTGCATCCCCAGTGGTGCCAGTGCACTCTCTGGACTCACTGCAGTGCATCCCCTTTTGTGCCAGTGCACTCTCTGGACTCACTGCACTGCATCCCCAGTGGTGCCAGTGCAATCCCTAGAGTCACTGCACTGCATCCCCAGTGGTGCCAGTGCACTCTCTGGACTCACTGCAGTGCATCCCCAGTGGTGCCAGTGCACTCTCTGGACTCACTGCACTGCATCCCCAGTGCTGACAGTGCACTCTCTGGACTCACTGCACTGCATCCCCAGTGGTGCCAGTGAACTCTCTGGACTCACTGCAGTGCATCCCTTGTGGTGCCTTTGCACTCTCAGGACTCACTGCACTGCATCACCAGTGGTGCCAGTGCACTCTCTGGAGTCACAGCACTGCATCAACAGTGGTGCCAGTGCACTCTCTGGACTCACTGCAGTGCATCCCCAGTGGTGCCACTGCAATCTCTGGACTCACTGCACTGCAGCACCAGTGGTGCCAGGGCACTCTCCGGACTCACTGCAGTGCATCCGCAGTGGTGCCAGTGCACTCTTTCGAGTCACTGCAGTGCATCCCCAGTGGTGCCAGTGCACTCTTTCGAGTCACTGCAGTGCATCCCCAGTGGTGCCAGTGCACTCTCTGCACTCACTGCACTGCATCCCCAGTGTTCCCCGAGCACTCTCTGGACTCACTGCATTGCATCCCCAGTGGTGCCAGTGCACTCTCTAGACTCACTGCACTGCATCCCCAGTGGTGCCACTGCACTCTCTGGACTCACTGCACTGCATCACCATTGGTGCCAGTGCACTCTCCGGACTCACTGCAGTGCATCCGCAGTGGTGCCAGTGCACTCTTCTGAGTCACTGCACTGCATCCCCAGTGGTGCCAGTGCACTCTCTGGACTCACTGCAGTGCATCCCCAGTGGTGCCAGTGCACTCTCTGCACTCACTGCACTGCATCACCAGTGGTGCCACTGCACTCTCTGGACTCACTACAGTGCATCCCCAGTCGTGCCAGTGCACTCTCTGGAGTCACTGCACTGCATCCCCAGTGCTGCCAGTGCACTCTCTGGACTCACTGCAGTGCATCCCCAGTGGTGCCAGTGCACTCTCTGGACTCACTGCAGTGCATCCCCAGTGGTGCCAGTGCACTCTCTGGACTCACTGCACTGCATCCCCAGAGGTGCCAGTGCACTCTCTGGACTCACTGCACTTCATCCCCAGTGGTGCCAGTGCACTCTCTGGACTCACTGCACTGCATCCCCAGTGGTGCCACTGCACTCTCTGGACTCACTGCACTGCATCACCATTGGTGCCAGGGCATTCTCCGGACTCACTGCAGTGCATCCGCAGTGGTGCCAGTGCACTCTTTCGAGTCACTGCAGTGCATCCCCAGTGGTGCCAGTGCACTCTCTGGACTCACTGCACTGCATCCCCAGTGGTGCCAGTGCACTCTCTGCACTCACTGCACTGCATCCCCAGTGTTCCCCGAGCACTCTCTGGACTCACTGCAGTGCATCCCCAGTGGTGCCAGTGCACTCTCTGGACTCACTGCACTGCATCCCCAGTGGTGCCACTGCACTCTCTGGACTCACTGCACTGCATCACCATTGGTGCCAGGGCACTCGCTGGACTCACTGCAGTGCAGACCCTGAGGTGCCAGTGCACTCTTTCGATTCACTGCACTGCATCCCCATTAGTTCCAGTGCATTCTCTGGACTCATTGCAGTGCATCCCCAGTGGTGCCAGTGCACTCTCTGGACTCACTGCACTGCATCCCCAGTGGTGCCAGTGCACTCTCTGGACTCACTGCACTGCATCCCCAGTGCTGACAGTGCACTCTCTGGACTCACTGCACTGCATCCCCAGTGCTGACAGTGCACTCTCTGGACTCACTGCAGTGCATCCCCAGTGGTGCCAGTGCACTCTCTGGACTCACTGCACTGCATCCCCAGTGGAACCAGTGCACTCTCCGGACTCACTGCACTGCATCCCTAATGGTGCCAGTGCACTCTCTGGACTCACTGCAGTGCATCCCCAAAGGTGCCAGTGCACTCTCTGGACTCACTGCACTGCATCCCCAGTGGTGCCAGTGCACTCTCTGCACTCACTGCACTGCATCCCCGGTGTTCCCAGAGCACTCTCTGGACTCACCGAGGTGCATCCCCAGTGGTGCCAGTGCACTCTCTGGACTCACTGCACTGCATCCCCAGTGGTGCCAGTGCACTCTCTGGACTCACTGCAGTGCAGCCCCTGAGGTGCCAGTGTACTCTCTGGACTCACTGCACTGCATCCCCAGTGGTGCCAGTGCACTCTCTGGAATCACTGCAGTGCATCCCCAGTAGTGCCACTGCACTCTCTGGACTCACTGCACTGCATCCCCAGTGGTGCCTGTGCACTCTCTTGGGTCACTGCACTGCATCCCCAGTGGAGCCAGTGCACTCTATGGACTAACTACACTGCATACCCAGTGGTGCCAGTGCACTCTCTGGACTCACTGCACTGCATCCCCAGTGGTGCCAGTGCACTCTCTGGACTCACTGCACTGCATCCCGAGTGGTTCCAGTGCACTCTCTGGATCACTGCACTGCATCACCATTGGTGCCAGGGCACTCTCCGGACTCACTGCAGTGCATCACCAGTGGTGCCAGTGCACTCGCTGGACTCACTGCAGTGCATCCCCAGTGGTTCCAATGCATTCTCTGGACTCACTGCAGTGCATCCCCATTGGTGCCAGTGCACTCTCTGGAGTCACTGCAGTGCATCCCCAGTGGTGCCAGTGCCCTCTCTGGACTCACTGCACTGCATCCCCAGTGCTGACAGTGCACTCTCTGGACTCACTGCACTGCATCCCCAGTGGTGCCAGTGTACTCTCTGGACTCAGTGCACTACTTCCCCAGTGGTGCCACTGTACTCTCTGGACTCACTGCACTGCATCAACAGTGGTGCCAGTGCACTCTCTGGACTCACTGCACTGCATCCCCAGTGGTGCCAGTGCACTCTCTGGACTCACTGCAGTGCATCCCCTTTTGTGCCAGTGCACTCTCTGGACTCACTGCACTGCATCCCCAGTGGTGCCAGTGCACTCTCTAGAGTCACTGCACTGCATCCCCAGTGGTGCCAGTGCACTCTCTGGACTCACTGCAGTGCATCCCCAGTGGTGCCAGTGCCCTCTCTGGACTCACTGCACTGCATCAACAGTGGTGCCAGTGCACTCTCTGGACTCACTGCACTGCATCCCCAGTGGTGCCAGTGCACTCTCTGGACTCACTGCAGTGCATCCCCTTTTGTGCCAGTGCACTCTCTGGACTCACTGCACTGCATCCCCAGTGGTGCCAGTGCACTCTCTAGAGTCACTGCACTGCATCCCCAGTGGTGCCAGTGCACTCTCTGGACTCACTGCAGTGCATCCCCAGTGGTGCCAGTGCACTCTCTGGACTCACTGCACTGCATCCCCAGTGCTGACAGTGCACTCTCTGGACTCACTGCACTGCATCCCCAGTGGTGCCAGTGAACTCTCTGGACTCACTGCAGTGCATCCCTTGTGGTGCCTTTGCACTCTCCGGACTCACTGCACTGCATCCCCAGTGGTGCCAGTGCACTCTCTGGAGTCACAGCACTGCATCAACAGTGGTGCCTCTGCACTCTCTGGAGTCACTGCACTGCATCCCCAGTGGTGCCAGTGCACTCTCTGGACTCACTGTAGTGCATCCCCAGTGGTGCCAGTGCACTCTCTGGACTCACTGCACTGCATCCCCAGTGGTGCCAGTGCACTCTCTGCACTCACTGCACTGCATCACCAGTGGTGCCACTGCAATCTCTGGACTCACTGCAGTGCATCCCCAGTGGTGCCAGTGCACTCTCTGGAGTCACTGCACTGCATCCCCAGTGGTGCCAGTGCACTCTCTGGACTCACTGCAGTGCATCCCCAGTGGTGCCAGTGCACTCTCTGGACTCACAGCAGTGCATCCCCAGTGGTTCCAGTGCACTCTCTGGAGTCACTGCACTGCATCACCAGAGGTGCCAGTGCACTCTCTGGACTCACTGCACTTCATCCCCAGTGGTGCCAGTGCACTCTTTCGAGTCACTGCACTGCATCCCCATTAGTTCCAGTGCATTCTCTGGACTCACTGCACTGCATCCCCAGTGGTGCCACTGCACTCTCTGGACTCACTGCACTGCATCACCATTGGTGCCAGGGCACTCTCCGGACTCACTGCAGTGCATCCGCAGTGGTGCCAGTGCACTCTTTCGAGTCACTGCAGTGCATCCCCAGTGGTGCCAGTGCACTCTCTGGACTCACTGCACTGCATCCCCAGTGGTGCCAGTGCACTCTCTGGACTCACTGCACTGCATCCCCAGTGTTCCCCGAGCACTCTCTGGACTCACTGCAGTGCATCCCCAGTGGTGCCAGTGCACTCTCTGGACTCACTGCAGTGCATCCCCAGTGGTGCCAGTGCACTCTCTGGACTCACTGCACTGCATCCCCAGTGGTGCCACTGCACTCTCTGGACTCACTGCACTGCATCACCATTGGTGCCAGGGCACTCTCTGGACTCACTGCAGTGCATCCGCAGTGTTGCCAGTGCACTCTTTCGATTCACTGCACTGCATCCCCATTAGTTCCAGTGCATTCTCTGGACTCATTGCAGTGCACCCCCAGTGGTGCCAGTGCACTCTCTGGACTCTCTGCACTGCATCCCCAGTGGTGCCAGTGCACTCTCTGGACTCACTGCACTGCATCCCCAGTGGTGCCAGTGCACTCTCTGGACTCACTGCACTGCATCCCCAGTGCTGACAGTGCACTCTCTGGACTCACTGCAGTGCATCCCCAGTGCTGACAGTGCACTCTCTGGACTCACTGCACTGCATCCCCAGTGGTGCCAGTGCACTCTCCGGACTCACTGCACTGCATCCCTAATGTTGCCAGTGCACTCTCTGGACTCACTGCAGTGCATCCCCAGTGGTGCCAGTGCACTCTCTGGACTCACTGCACTGCATCCCCAGTGGTGCCAGTGCACTCTCTGCACTCACTGCACTGCATCCCCGGTGTTCCCAGAGCACTCTCTGGACTCACCGAGGTGCATCCCCAGTGGTGCCAGTGCACTCTCTGGACTCACTGCACTGCATCCCCAGTGGTGCCAGTGCACTCTCTGGAATCACTGCAGTGCATCCCCAGTGGTGCCAGTGCACTCTCTGGACTCACTGCACTGCATCCCCAGTAGTGCCAGTGCACTCTCTTGAGTCACTGCACTGCATCCCCAGTGGAGCCAGTGCACTCTATGGAGTAACTGCACTGCATACCCAGTGGTGCCAGTGCACTCTCTGGACTCACTGCACTGCATCCCCATTGGTGCCAGTGCACTCTCTTGAGTCACTGCACTGCATCCCCAGTGGAGCCAGTGCACTCTATGGAGTAACTGCACTGCATCACCATTGGTGCCAGGGCACTCTCCGGACTCACTGCAGTGCATCCCCAGTGGTGCCAGTGCAGTCTTTCGAGTCACTGCACTGCATCCCCAGTGGTGCCAATGCATTCTCTGGACTCACTGCAGTGCATCCCCATTGGTGCCAGTGCAGTCTCTGGAGTCACTGCAGTGCATCCCCTGTGGTGCCAGTGCACTCTCTGGACTCACTGCACTGCATCCCCAGTGGTGCCAGTGTACTCTCCGGACTCAGTGCACTGTTTCCCCAGTGGTGCCACTGCACTCTCTGGACTCACGCCAGTGCATCACCAGTGGTGCCAGTGCACTCTCTGGACTCACGGCACTACATCCCCAGTGGTGCCAGTGCACTCTCTGGACTCACTGCAGTGCATCCCCTTTTGTGCCAGTGCACTCTCTGGACTCACTGCACTGCATCCCCAGTGGTGCCAGTGCACTCTCTAGAGTCACTGCACTGCATCCCCAGTGGTGCCAGTGCACTCTCTGGACTCACTGCAGTGCATCCCCAGTGGTACCAGTGCACTCTCTGGACTCACTGCACTGCATCCCCAGTGCTGACAGGGCACTCTCTGGACTCACTGCACTGCATCCCCAGTGGTGCCAGTGAACTCTCTGGACTCACTGCAGTGCATCCCCTGTGGTGCCTTTGCACTCTCAGGACTCACTGCACTGCATCCCCAGTGGTGCCAGTGCACTCTCTGGAGTCACAGCACTGCATCAACAGTGGTGCCTCTGCACTCTCTGGAGTCACTGCACTGCATCACCATTGGTGCCAGGGCACTCTCCGGACTCACTGCAGTGCATCCGCAGTGGTGCCAGTGCACTCTCTGGACTCACTGCACTGCATCCCCAGTGGTGCCAGTGCACTCTCTGGACTCACTGCAGTGCATCCCTTGTGGTGCCTTTGCACTCTCAGGTCTCACTGGACTGCATCCCCAGTGGTGCCAGTGCACTCTCTGGAGTCACAGCACTGCATCAACAGTGGTGCCAGTGCACTCTCTGGACTCACTGCATTGCATCCCCAGTGGTGCCAGTGTAGTCTCTGGACTCACTGCAGTGCATCCCCAGTGGTACCAGTGCAACTACTGGACTCACTGCAGTGTAGCTCAGTGGTGCCAGAGCACTCTCTGGACTCACTGCACTGCATCCCCAGTGGTGCCAGTGCACTCTCTGGACTCACTGCAGTGCATCCCCAGTGGTGCCAGTGCACTCTCTGGACTCACTGCAGTGCATCACCAGTGGTGCCAGTGCACTGTCTGGACTCACTGCATCCCCAGTAGTGCCAGGGCACTCTCTGGACTCACAGCACTGCATCCCCATTGGGGCCAGTGCACTCTCTGGACTCACTGCACTAAAACCCCAGTGGTGCCAGTCCAGTCTCTGGACTCACTGCACTGCATCCCCAGTGGTGCCAGTGCACTCTCTGGACTCACTGCAATGCATCCCCAGTGGTGCCAGTGCACTCTCTGGACTCACTGCACTGCATCCCCAGTGGTGCCAGTGCACTCTCTGGACTCACTGCACTGCATCCCCTGTGGTGCCAGTACACTCTCTGGACTCACTGCACTGCATCACCAGCGGTGCCAGTGCACTCTCTGGACTGACTGCAGTGCATCCCCAGTGGTGCCAGTGCACTTTCTGGAGTCACTGCACTGTATCCCCAGTGGTGCCAGTGCACTCTCTGGACTCACTGCATTGGATCCCCAGTGGTGTCAGTGCACTCTCTGGACTCAGTGCAGTGCATCCCCAGTGGTGCCAGTGCACTCTCTGGACTCACTGCAGTGCATCACCAGTGGTGCCAGTGCACTCTCTGGAGTCACTGCACTGCATCCCCAGTGGTGCCAGTGCACTCTCTGGACTCACTGCAGTGCATCCCCATTGGTGACAGTGCTCTCTCTGGACTCACTGCACTGCATCCCCAGTGGTGCCAGTGCACTCTCTGGACCCACTGCAGTGCATCCCCACTGGTGCCAGTGCACTCTCTGGACTCTGTGCACTGCATCCCCAGTGGTGCCAGTGCACTCTCTGTAGTCACTGCACTGCGTCCCCAGTGGTGCCAGTGCACTCTCTGGACTCACTGCAATGCATCCCCAGTGGTGCCAGTGCACTCTCTGCACTCACTGCACTGCATCACCAGTGGTGCCAGTGCACTCTCTGGACTCAATGCACTGCATCCCCAGTGGTGCCAGTGCACTCTCTGGAGTCACTGCACTGCATCCCCAGTGCTGCCAGTGCACTCTCTGGACTCACTGCAGTGCATCCGCAGTGGTGCCAGTGCACTCTCTGGACTCACTGCAGTGCATCCGCAGTGGTGCCAGTGCACTCTCTGGACTCACTGCACTGCATCCCCAGTGGTGCCTGTGCACTCTCTGGACTCACTGCACTTCATCCCCAGTGGTGCCAGTGCACTCTCTGGACTCACTGCATTGCATCCCCAGTGGTGCCAGTGCACTCTCTGGACTCACTGCAGTGCATCCCCAGTGGTGCCACTGCACTCTCTGGACTCACTGCACTGCATCACCATTGGTGCCAGGGCACTCTCCGGACTCACTGCAGTGCATCCGCAGTGGTGCCAGTGCACTCTTTCGATTCACTGCGGTGCATCCCCAGTGGTGCCAGTGCACTCTTTCGAGTCACTGCAGTGCATCCCCAGTGGTGCCAGTGCACTCTCTGCACTCACTGCACTGCATCCCCAGTGTTCCCCGAGCACTCTCTGGACTCACTGCAGTGCATCCCCAGTGGTGCCAGTGCACTCTCTGGACTCACTGCACTGCATCCCCAGTGGTGCCACTGCACTCTCTGGACTAACTGCACTGCATCACCATTGGTGCCAGGGCACTCTCCGGACTCACTGCAGTCCATCCCCAGTGGTGCCAGTGCACTCTCTGGACTCACTGAACTGCATCCACAGTGGTGCCAGTGCACTCTCTGGACTCACTGCACTGCATCCCCAGTGGTGCCAGTGCACTCTCTGGACTCACTGCACTGCATCCCCAGTGGTGCCAGTGCACTCTCTGGACTCACTGCACTGCATCCCCAGTGGTGCCAGTGCACTCTCTGGACTCACTGCACTGCATCCCCAGTGGTGCCAGTGCACTCTCCGGACTCACTGCACTGCATCCCTAATGGTGCCAGTGCACTCTCTGGACTCACTGCAGTGCATCCCCAGTGGTTCCAGTGCACTCTCTGGACTCACCGAGGTGCATCCCCAGTGGTGCCAGTGCACTCTCTGGACTCACTGCACTGCATCCCCAGTGGTGCCAGTGCACTCTCTGGACTCATTGCAGTGCAGCCCCTGAGGTGCCAGTGTACTCTCTGGACTCACTGCACTGCATCCCCAGTGGTGACAGTGCACTCTCTGGAATCACTGCAGTGCATCCCCAGTAGTGCCAGTGCACTCTCTGGACTCACTGCACTGCATCCCCAGTGGTGCCAGTGCACTCTCTGGACTCACTGCAGTGCATCCCCAGTGGTGCCAGTGCACTCTCTGGACTCACTGCACTGCATCCCCAGTGGTGCCAGTACACTCTCTGGACTCACTGCAGTGCATCCCCAGTGGTGCCAGTGTACTCTCTGGACTCACTGCACTGCATCACCAGCGGTGCCAGTGCACTCTCTGGACTCACTGCAGTGCATCCTCAGTGGTGCCAGTGCACTTTCTGGAGTCACTGCAGTGCATCCCCTTTTGTGCCAGTGCACTCTCTGCACTCACTGCACTGCATCCCCAGAAGTGCCAGGGCACTCTCTGGACTCACTGCACTGCATCCCCAGTGGTTCCATTGCACTCTCTGGACTCACTGCATTGGATCCCCAGTGGTGTCAGTGCACTCTCTGGACACAGTGCAGTGCATCCCCAGTGGTGCCAGTGCACTCTCTGGACTCACTGCACTGCTTCCCCACTGGTGCCAGTGCACTCTCTGGACTCACTGCTCTGCATCCCCAGTGGTGCCAGTGCACTCTCTGGACTCACTGCAGTGCATCACCAGTGGTGCCAGTGCACTCTCTGGAGTCACTGCACTGCATCCCCAGTGGAGCCAGTGCACTCTCTGGACTCACTGCACTGCATTCCCAGTGGTGCCAGTGCACTCTATGGACTCACTGCACTGCATCCCCAGTGGTGCCAGTGCACTCTCTGGACCCACTGCAGTGCATCCCCACTGGTGCCAGTGCACTCTCTGGACTCACTGCACTGCATCCCCAATGGTGCCACTGCACTCTCTGTAGTCACTGCACTGCGTCCCCAGTGGTGCCAGTGCACTCTCTGGACTCACTGCAGTGTATCCCCTGTGGTGCCAGTGCACTCTGTGGACTCACTGCACTGCATCCCAGTGGTGCCAGTGCACTCTCTGGACTCACTGCACTGCATCCCCAAGGTGCCAGTGCACTCTCTGGACTCAACTGCACTGCATCCCCAGTGCTGCCAGTGCACTCTCTGGACTCACTGCAGTGCATCCCCAGTGGTGCCAGTGCACTCTCTGGACTCACTGCAGTGCATCCCCAGTGGTGCCAGTGCACTCTCTGGACTCACTGCACTTCATCCCCAGTGGTGCCAGTGCACTCTCTGGACTCACTGCATTGCATCACCAGTGGTGTCAGTGCACTCTCTGGACTCACTGCACTGCATCCCCAGTGGTGTCACTACACTCTCTGGACTCACTGCACTGCATCCTCAGTGGTGCCAGTGCACTCTTTCGAGTCACTGCAGTGCATCCCCAGTGGTGCCAGTGCACTCTCTGGACTCACTGCACTGCATCCCCAGTGGTGTCACTGCACTCTCCAGACTCACTGCAGTGCATCCGCAGTGGTGCCAGTGCACTCTTTCGAGTCACTGCAGTGCATCCCCAGTGGTGCCAGTGCACTCTCTGGACTCACTGCACTGCATCCCCAGTGGTGCCAGTGCACTCTCTGGAATCACTGCAGTGCATCCCCAGTGGTGCCAGTGCACTCTCTGGACTCACTGCATTGCATCACCAGTGGTGCCAGTGCACTCTCTGGACTCACTGCACTGCATCCCCAGTGGTGCCACTGCACTCTCTGGACTCACTGCACTGCATCACCATTGGTGCCAGTGCACTCTCCGGACTCACTGCAGTGCATCCGCAGTGGTGCCAGTGCACTCTTGTAGTCACTGGAGTGCATCCCCAGTGGTGCCAGTGCACTCTCTGGACTCACTGCAGTGCATCCCCAGTGGTGCCAGTGCACTCTCTGCACTCACTGCACTGCATCCCCAGTGGTGCCACTGCACTCTCTGGACTCACTGCAGTGCATCAACAGTGGTGCCAGTGCACTCTCTGGAGTCACTGCACTACATCCCCAGTGCTGGCAGTGCACTCTCTGGACTCACTGCAGTGCATCCCCAGTGGTGCCAGTGCACTCTCTGGACTCACTGCAGTGCATCCCCAGTGGTGCCAGTGCACTCTCTGGACTCACTGCACTGCATCCCCAGAGGTGCCAGTGCACTCTCTGGACTCACTGCACTTCATCCCCAGTGGTGCCAGTGCACTCTCTGAACTCACTGCATTGCATTCGCAGTGGTGCCAGTGCACTCTCTGGACTCACTGCACTGCATCCCCAGTGGTGCCACTGCACTCTCTGGACTCACTGCACTGCATCACCATTGGTTCCAGGGCACTCTCCGGACTCACTGCAGTGCATCCGCAGTGGTGCCAGTGCACTCTTTCGAGTCACTGCAGTGCATCCCCAGTGGTGCCAGTGCACTCTCTGGACTCACTGCACTGCATCCCCAGTGGTGCCAGTGCACACTCTGCACTCACTGCACTGCATCCCCAGTGTTCCCCGAGCACTCTCTGGACTCACTGCAGTGCATCCCCAGTGGTGCCAGTGCACTCTCTGGACTCACTGCAGTGCATCCCCAGTGGTGCCAGTGCACTCTCTGGACTCACTGCACTGCATCCCCAGTGGTGCCACTGCACTCTCTGGACTCACTGCACTGCATCACCATTGGTGCCAGGGTACTCTCTGGACTCACTGCAGTGCATCCGCAGTGGTGCCAGTGCACTCTTTCGATTCACTGCACTGCATCCCCATTAGTTCCAGTGCATTCTCTGGACTCATTGCAGTGCATCCCCAGTGGTGCCAGTGCACTCTCTGGACTCACTGCACTGCATCCCCAGTGGTGCCAGTGCACTCTCTGGACTCACTGCACTGCATCCCCAGTGCTGACAGTGCACTCTCTGGACTCACTGCAGTGCATCCCCAGTGGTGCCAGTGCACTCTCTGGACTCACTGCAGTGCATCCCCAATGGTGCCAGTGCACTCTCTGGACTCACTGCAGTGCATCCCCAGTGGTGCCAGTGCACTCTCTGGACTCACTGCACTGCATCCCCAGTGGTGCCAGTGCACTCTCTGCACTCACTGCATTGCATCCCCGGTGTTCCCAGAGCACTCTCTGGACTCACCGAGGTGCATCCCCAGTGGTGCCAGTGTACTCTCTGGACTCACTGCACTGCATCCCCAGTGGTGCCAGTGCACTCTCTGGACTCACTGCAGTGCAGCCCCTGAGGTGCCAGTGTACTCTCTGGACTCACTGCACTGCATCCCCAGTGGTGTCACTGCACTCTCTGGAATCACTGCAGTGCATCCCCAGTGGTGCCTGTGCACTCTCTTGAGTCACTGCACTGCATCCCCAGTGGAGCCAGTGCACTCTATGGACTAACTGCACTGCATACCCAGTGGTGCCAGTGCACTCTCTGGACTCACTGCACTGCATCCCCAGTGGTGCCAGTGCACTCTCTGGACTCACTGCACTGCATCCTCAGTGGTTCCAGTGCACTCTCTGGATCACTGCACTGCATCACCATTGGTGCCAGGGCACTCTCCGGACTCACTGCAGTGCATCCCCAGTGGTGCCAGTGCACTCTTTCGAGTCACTGCACTGCATCCCCAGTGGTGCCAGTGCCCTCTCTGGACTCACTGCACTGCATCCCCAGTGCTGACAGTGCACTCTCTGGACTCACTGCACTGCATCCCCAGTGGTGCCAGTGTACTCTCTGAACTCAGTGCACTGCTTCCCCAGTGGTGCCACTGCACTCTCTGGACTCACTGCAGTGCATCCCCAATGGTGCCAGTGCACTCTCTGGACTCACTGCACTGCATCCCCAGTGGTGCCAGTGCACTCTCTGGACTCACTGCAGTGCATCCCCTTTTGTGCCAGTGCACTCTCTGGACTCACTGCACTGCATCCCCAGTGGTGCCAGTGCAATCTCTAGAGTCACTGCACTGCATCCCCAGTGGTGCCAGTGCACTCTCTGGACTCACTGCAGTGCATCCCCAGTGGTGCCAGTGCACTCTCTGGACTCACTGCACTGCATCCCCAGTGCTGACAGTGCACTCTCTGGACTCACTGCACTGCATCCCCAGTGGTGCCAGTGAACTCTCTGGACTCACTGCAGTGCATCCCTTGTGGTGCCTTTGCACTCTCAGGACTCACTGCACTGCATCACCAGTGGTGCCAGTGCACTCTCTGGAGTCACAGCACTGCATCAACAGTGGTGCCAGTGCACTCTCTGGACTCACTGCAGTGCATCCCCAGTGGTGCCACTGCAATCTCTGGACTCACTGCACTGCAGCACCAGTGGTGCCAGGGCACTCTCCGGACTCACTGCAGTGCATCCGCAGTGGTGCCAGTGCACTCTTTCGAGTCACTGCAGTGCATCCCCAGTGGTGCCAGTGCACTCTTTCGAGTCACTGCAGTGCATCCCCAGTGGTGCCAGTGCACTCTCTGCACTCACTGCACTGCATCCCCAGTGTTCCCCGAGCACTCTCTGGACTCACTGCAGTGCATCCCCAGTGGTGCCACTGCACTCTCTGGACTCACTGCAGTGCATCCCTTGTGGTGCCTTTGCACTCTCAGGACTCACTGCACTGCATCCCCAATGGTGCCAGTGCACTCTCTGGAGTCACAGCACTGCATCAACAGTGGTGCCTCTGCACTCTCTGGAGTCACTGCACTGCATCCCCAGTGGTGCCAGTGCACTCTCTGGACTCACTGTAGTGCATCCCCAGTGGTGCCAGTGTACTCTCTGGACTCACCGCACTGCATCCCCAGTGGTGCCAGTGCACTCTCTGCATTCACTGCACTGCATCACCAGTGGTGCCAGTGCACTCTCTGGACTCACTGCAGTGCATCCCCAGTGGTGCCAGTGCACTCTCTGGACTCACTGCAGTGCATCCCCAGTGGTGCCAGTGCACTCTCTGGACTCACTGCACTGCATCCCCAGAGGTGCCAGTGCACTCTCTGGACTCACTGCACTTCATCCCCCGTTGTGCCAGTGCACTCTCTGGACTCACTGCATTGCATCCCCAGTGGTGCCAGTGCACTCTCTGGACTCACTGCACTGCATCCCCAGTGGTGCCACTGCACTCTCTGGACTCACTGCACTGCATCACCATTGGTGCCAGGGCACTCTCCGGACTCACTGCAGTGCATCCGCAGTGGTGCCAGTGCACTCTTTCGAGTCACTGCGGTGCATCCCCAGTGGTGCCAGTGCACTCTCTGGACTCACTGCACTGCATCCCCAGTGGTGCCAGTGCACTCTCTGGACTCACTGCAGTGCATCCCCAATGGTGCCAGTGCACTCTCTGGACTCACTGCACTGCATCCCCAGTGGTGCCAGTGCACTCTCCGGACTCACTGCACTGCATCCCTAATGGTGCCAGTGCACTCTCTGGACTCACTGCAGTGCATCCCCAGTGGTGCCAGTGCACTCTCTGGACTCACTGCACTGCATCCCCAGTGGTGCCAGGGCACTCTCTGCACTCACTGCACTGCATCCCCGGTGTTCCCAGAGCACTCTCTGGACTCACCGAGGTGCATCCCCAGTGGTGCCAGTGCACTCTCTGGTCTCACTGCACTGCATCCCCAGTGGTGCCAGTGCACTTTCTGGACTCACTGCAGTGCAGCCCCTGAGGTGCCAGTGTACTCTCTGGACTCACTGCACTGCATCCCCAGTGGTGCCAGTGCACTCTCTGGAATCACTGTAGTGCATCCCCAGTAGTGCCAGTGCACTCTCTGGACTCACTGCACTGCATCCCCAGTGGTGCCAGTGCACTCTCTGGACTCACTGCAGTGCATCCCCTTTTGTGCCAGTGCACTCTCTGGACTCACTGCACTGCATCCCCAGTGGTGCCAGTGCACTCTCTAGAGTCACTGCACTGCATCCCCAGTGGTGCCAGTGCACTCTCTGGACTCACTGCAGTGCATCCCCAGTGGTGCCAGTGCACTCTCTGGACTCACTGCACTGCATCCCCAGTGCTGACAGTGCACTCTCTGGACTCACTGCACTGCATCCCCAGTGGTGCCAGTGAACTCTCTGGACTCACTGCAGTGCATCCCTTGTGGTGCCTTTGCACTCTCAGGACTCACTGCACTGCATCCCCAGTGGTGCCAGTGCACTCTCTGGAGTCACAGCACTGCATCAACAGTAGTGCCTCTGCACTCTCTGGAGTCACTGCACTGCATCCCCAGTGGTGCCAGTGCACTCTCTGGACTCACTGCACTGCATCCCCAGTGGTGCCACTGCACTCTCTGGACTCACTGCACTTCATCCCCAGTGGTGCCAGTGCACTCTCTGGACTCACTGCAGTGCATCCCCAGTGCTGACAGTGCACTCTCTGGACTCACTGCACTGCATCCCCAGTGGTGCCAGTGTACTCTCTGGACTCAGTGCACTGCTTCCCCAGTGGTGCCACTGCACTCTCTGGACTCACTGCAGTGCATCCCCATTGGTGCCAGTGCAGTCTCTAGAGTCACTGCAGTGCATCCCCAGTGGTGCCAGTGCCCTCTCTGGACTCACTGCACTGCATCCCCAGTGCTGACAGTGCACTCTCTGGACTCACTGCACTGCATCCCCAGTGGTGCCAGTGTACTCTCTGGACTCAGTGCACTGCTTCCCCAGTGGTGCCACTGCACTCTCTGGACTCACTGCAGTGCATCCCCAGTGGTGCCAGTGCACTCTCTGGACTCACTGCACTGCATCCCCAGTGGTGCCAGTGCACTCTCTGGACTCACTGCAGTGCATCCCCTTTTGTGCCAGTGCACTCTCTGGACTCACTGCACTGCATCCCCAGTGGTGCCAGTGCACTCTCTAGAGTCACTGCACTGCATCCCCAGTGGTGCCAGTGCACTCTCTGGACTCACTGCAGTGCATCCCCAGTGGTGCCAGTGCACTCTCTGGACTCACTGCACTGCATCCCCAGTGGTGCCAGTGCACTCTCTGGACTCACTGCACTGCATCCCCAGTGGTGCCAGTGAACTCTCTGGACTCACTGCACTGCATCCCCAAGGTGCCTTTGCACTCTCAGGACTCACTGCACTGCATCCCCAGTGGTGCCAGTGCACTCTCTGGAGTCACAGCACTGCATCAACAGTAGTGCCTCTGCACTCTCTGGAGTCACTGCACTGCATCCCCAGTGGTTCCAGTGCACTCTCTGGACTCACTGCACTGCATCCCCAGTGGTGCCACTGCACTCTCTGGACTCACTGCACTTCATCCCCAGTGGTGCCAGTGCACTCTCTGGACTCACTGCACTGCATCCCCAGTGCTGACAGTGCACTCTCTGGACTCACTGCACTGCATCCCAAGTGGTGCCAGTGAACTCTCTAGACTCACTGCAGTGCATCCCTTGTGGTGCCTTTGCAGTCTCAGGACTCACTGCAGTGCATCCCCAGTGGTGCCAGTGCACTCTCTGGAGTCACAGCACTGCATCAACAGTGGTGCCAGTGCACTCTCTGGACTCACTGCATTGCATCCCCAGTGGTGCCACTGCACTCTCTGGACTCACTGCACTGCATCCCCAGTGGTGCCAGTGCACTCTCTGGACTCACTGCACTGCATCAACAGTGGTGCCAGTGCACTGTCTGGACTGACTGCAATGTATCGCCATTGGAGCCGGTGCACTCTCTGGAATCACTAAACTGCATCCCCAGTGGTGCCAGAGAACACTCTGGTCTCACTGCAGTGCATCCCCAGTGGTGCCAGTGCACTGTCTGGACTCACTGCATCCCCAGTGGTGCCAGGGCACTCTCTGGACTCACTGCACTGCATCCCCATTGGGGCCAGTGCACTCTCTGGACTCACTGCACTAAAACCCCAGTGGTGCCAGTGCAGTCTCTGGACTCACTGCAATGCATCCCCAGTGGTGCCAGTGCACTCTCTGGACTCACTGCACTGCATCACCATTGGTGCCAGTACACTCTCTGGACTCACTGCAGTGCATCCCCAGTGGTGCCAGTGTACTCTCTGGACTCACTGCACTGCATGACCAGCAGTGCCAGTGCACTCTCTGGACTCACTGCAGTGCATCCCCAGTGGTGCCAGTGCACTTTCTGGAGTCACTGCAGTGCATCCCCTTTTGTGCCAGTGCACTCTCTGCACTCACTGCACTGCATCCCCAGAAGTGCCAGTGCACTCTCTGGACTCACTGCACTGCATCCCCAGTGCTGCCAGTGCACTCTCTGGACTCACTGCAGTGCATCTCCAGTGGTGCCAGTGCACTCTCTGGACTCACTGCAGTGCATCCCCAGTGGTGCCAGTGCACTCTCTGGACTCACTGCACTTCATCCCCAGTGGTGCCAGTGCACTCTCTGGACTCACTGCATTGCATCCCCAGTGGTGCCAGTGCACTCTCTGGACTCACTGCACTGCATCCCCAGTGGTGTCACTGCACTCTCTGGAGTCACTGCACTGCATCACCATTGGTGCCAGGGCACTCTCCAGACTCACTGCAGTGCATCCGCAGTGGTGCCAGTGCACTCTTTCGAGTCACTGCACTGCATCCCCAGTGGTGCCAGTGCACTCTCCGGACTCACTGCACTGCATCCCTAATGGTGCCAGTGCACTCTCTGGACTCACTGCAGTGCATCCCCAGTGGTGCCAGTGCACTCTCTGGACTCACTGCACTGCATCCCCAGTGGTGCCAGGGCACTCTCTGCACTCACTGCACTGCATCCCCGGTGTTCCCAGAGCACTCTCTGGACTCACCGAGGTGCATCCCCAGTGGTGCCAGTGCACTCTCTGGTCTCACTGCACTGCATCCCCAGTGGTGCCAGTGCACTTTCTGGACTCACTGCAGTGCAGCCCCTGAGGTGCCAGTGTACTCTCTGGACTCACTGCACTGCATCCCCAGTGGTGCCAGTGCACTCTCTGGAATCACTGTAGTGCATCCCCAGTAGTGCCAGTGCACTCTCTGGACTCACTGCACTGCATCCCCAGTGGTGCCTGTGCACTCTCTTGAGTCACTGCACTGCATCCCCAGTGGAGCCAGTGCACTCTATGGACTAACTGCACTGCATCCCGAGTGGTTCCAGTGCACTCTCTGGATCACTGCACTGCATCACCATTGGTGCCAGGGCACTCTCCGGACTCACTGCAGTGCATCCCCAGTGGTGCCAGTGCACTCTTTCGAGTCACTGCACTGCATCCCCAGTGGTGCCAATGCATTCTCTGGACTCACTGCAGTGCATCCCCATTGGTGCCAGTGCAGTCTCTGGAGTCACTGCAGTGCATCCCCAGTGGTGCCAGTGCCCTCTCTGGACTCACTGCACTGCATCCCCAGTGCTGACAGTGCACTCTCTGGACTCACTGCACTGCATCCCCAGTGGTGCCAGTGTACTCTCTGGACTCAGTGCACTGCTTCCCCAGTGGTGCCACTGCACTCTCTGGACTCACTGCAGTGCATCCCCAGTGGTGCCAGTGCACTCTCTGGACTCACTGCACTGCATCCCCAGTGGTGCCACTGCACTCTCTGGACTCACTGCAGTGCATCCCCTTTTGTGCCAGTGCACTCTCTGGACTCACTGCACTGCATCCCCAGTGGTGCCAGTGCACTCTCTAGAGTCACTGCACTGCATCCCCAGTGGTGCCAGTGCACTCTCTGGACTCACTGCAGTGCATCCCCAGTGGTGCCACTGCACTCTCTGGACTCACTGCACTGCATCCCCAGTGCTGACAGTGCACTCTCTGGACTCACTGCACTGCATCCCCAGTGGTGCCAGTGAACTCTCTGGACTCACTGCAGTGCATCCCTTGTGGTGCCTTTGCACTCTCAGGACTCACTGCACTGCATCCCCAGTGGTGCCAGTGCACTCTCTGGAGTCACAGCACTGCATCAACAGTAGTGCCTCTGCACTCTCTGGAGTCACTGCACTGCATCCCCAGTGGTGCCACTGCACTCTCTGGACTCACTGCACTGCATCCCCAGTGGTGCCACTGCACTCTCTGGACTCACTGCACTTCATCCCCAGTGGTGCCAGTGCACTCTCTGGACTCACTGCAGTGCATCCCTTGTGGTGCCTTTGCAGTCTCAGGACTCACTGCAGTGCATCCCAAGTGGTGCCAGTGCACTCTCTGGAGTCACAGCACTGCATCAACAGTGGTGCCAGTGCACTCTCTGGACTCACTGCATTGCATCCCCAGTGGTGCCACTGCACTCTCTGGACTCACTGCACTGCATCCCCAGTGGTGCCAGTGCACTCTCTGGACTCACTGCACTGCATCAACAGTGGTGCCAGTGCACTGTCTGGACTCACTGCAATGTATCGCCATTGGAGCCGGTGCACTCTCTGGAATCACTAAACTGCATCCCCAGTGGTGCCAGAGAACACTCTGGTCTCACTGCAGTGCATCCCCAGTGGTGCCAGTGCACTGTCTGGACTCACTGCATCCCCAGTGGTGCCAGGGCACTCTCTGGACTCACTGCACTGCATCCCCATTGGGGCCAGTGCACTCTCTGGACTCACTGCACTAAAACCCCAGTGGTGCCAGTGCAGTCTCTGGACTCACTGCACTGCATCCCCAGTGGTGCCAGTGCACTCTCTGGACTCACTGCAATGCATCCCCAGTGGTGCCAGTGCACTCTCTGGACTCACTGCACTGCATCACCATTGGTGCCAGTACACTCTCTGGACTCACTGCAGTGCATCCCCAGTGGTGCCAGTGTACTCTCTGGACTCACTGCACTGCATGACCAGCGGTGCCAGTGCACTCTCTGGACTCACTGCAGTGCATCCCCAGTGGTGCCAGTGCACTTTCTGGAGTCACTGCAGTGCATCCCCTTTTGTGCCAGTGCACTCTCTGCACTCACTGCACTGCATCCCCAGAAGTGCCAGTGCACTCTCTGGACTCACTGCACTGCATCCCCAGTGCTGCCAGTGCACTCTCTGGACTCACTGCAGTGCATCTCCAGTGGTGCCAGTGCACTCTCTGGACTCACTGCAGTGCATCCCCAGTGGTGCCAGTGCACTCTCTGGACTCACTGCACTTCATCCCCAGTGGTGCCAGTGCACTCTCTGGACTCACTGCATTGCATCCCCAGTGGTGCCAGTGCACTCTCTGGACTCACTGCACTGCATCCCCAGTGGTGTCACTGCACTCTCTGGACTCACTGCACTGCATCACCATTGGTGCCAGGGCACTCTCCAGACTCACTGCAGTGCATCCGCAGTGATGCCAGTGCACTCTTTCGAGTCACTGCAGTGCATCCCCAGTGGTGCCAGTGCACTCTCTGGACTCACTGCACTGCATCCCCAGTGGTGCCAGTGCACTCTCTGGACTCACTGCAGTGCATCCCCAGTGGTGACAGTGCACTCTCTGCACTCACTGCACTGCATCACCAGTGGTGCCACTGCACTCTCTGGACTCACTGCAGTGCATCCCCAGTGGTGCCAGTGCACTCTCTGGACTCACTGCATTGCATCCCCAGTGGTGCCAGTGCACTCTCTGGACTCACTGCACTGCATCACCAGTGGTGCCACTGCACTCTCTGGACTCACTGCATTGCATCCCCAGTGGTGCCAGTGCACTCTTTTAAGTCACTGCAGTGCATCCCCAGTGGTGCCAGTGCACTCTCTGGACTCACTGCAGTGCATCCCCAGTGGTGCCAGTGCACTCTCTGGACTCACTGCAATGCATCCCCAGTGGTGCCAGTGCACTCTCTGGACTCACTGCACTGCATCCCCAGTGGTGCCAGTACACTCTCTGGACTCACTGCAGTGCATCCCCAGTGGTGCCAGTGCACTCTCTGGACTCACTGCACTTCATCCCCAGTGGTGCCAGTGCACTCTCTGGACTCACTGCATTGCATCCCCAGTGGTGCCAGTGCACTCTCTGGACTCACTGCACTGCATCCCCAGTGGTGTCACTGCACTCTCTGGACTCACTGCACTGCATCACCATTGGTGCCAGTGCACTCTCTGGACTCACTGCAGTGCAGACCCTGAGGTGCCAGTGTACTCTCTGCACTCACTGCACTGCATCCCCAGTGGTGCCAGTGCACTCTCTGGAATCACTGCAGTGCATCCCCAGTAGTGCCAGTGCACTCTCTGGACTCACTGCACTGCATCCCCAGTGGTGCCTGTGCACTCTCTTGAGTCACTGCACTGCATCCCCAGTGGAGCCAGTGCACTCTATGGACTAACTGCACTGCATACCCAGTGGTGCCAGTGCACTCTCTGGACTCACTGCACTGCATCCCCAGTGGTGCCAGTGCACTCTCTGGACTCACTGCACTGCATCCCCAGTGGTGCCAGTGCACTCTCTGGATCACTGCACTGCATCACCATTGGTGCCAGGGCACTCTCCGGACTCACTGCAGTGCATCCCCAGTGGTGCCAGTGCACTCTTTCGAGTCACTGCACTGCATCCCCAGTGGTGCCAGTGCACTCTCTGGACTCACTGCACTGCATCCCCAGTGGTGCCAGTGCACTCTCTGGAATCACTGCAGTGCATCCCCAGTGGTGCCAGTGCACTCTCTGGACTCACTGCATTGCATCCCCAGTGGTGCCAGTGCACTCTCTGGACTCACTGCACTGCATCCCCAGTGGTGCCACTGCACTCTCTGGACTCACTGCACTGCATCACCATTGGTGCCAGTGCACTCTCCGGACTCACTGCAGTGCATCCGCAGTGCTGCCAGTGCACTCTTTTAAGTCACTGCAGTGCATCCCCAGTGGTGCCAGTGCACTCTCTGGACTCACTGCACTGCATCCCCAGTGGTGTCACTGCACTCTCTGGACTCACTGCACTGCATCACCATTGGTGCCAGTGCACTCTCTGGACTCACTGCAGTGCAGACCCTGAGGTGCCAGTGTACTCTCTGCACTCACTGCACTGCATCCCCAGTGGTGCCAGTGCACTCTCTGGACTCACTGCACTGCATCCCCAGTGGTGCCACTGCACTCTCTGGACTCACTGCACTGCATCCCCTGTGGTGCCAGTACACTCTCTGGACTCACTGCAGTGCATCCCCAGTGGTGCCAGTGTACTCTCTGGACTCACTGCACTGCATCACCAGCGGTGCCAGTGCACTCTCTGGACTCACTGCAATGCATCCCCAGTGGTGCCAGTGCACTTTCTGGACTCACTGCAGTGCATCCCCTCTGGTGCCAGTGCACTCTCTGGACTCACTGCACTGCATCCCCAGTGGTGCCAGTGCACTCTCTGGACTCACTGCACTTCATCCCCAGTGGTGCCAGTGCACTCTCTGGACTCACTGCATTGCATCCCCAGTGGTGCCAGTGCACTCTCTGGACTCACTGCACTGCATCCCCAGTGGTGTCACTGCACTCTCTGGACTCACTGCACTGCATCACCATTGGTGCCAGGGCACTCTCCAGACTCACTGCAGTGCATCCGCAGTGGTGCCAGTGCACTCTTTCGAGTCACTGCAGTGCATCCCCAGTGGTGCCAGTGCAGTCTCTGGACTCACTGCAGTGCATCCCCAGTGGTGCCAGTGCACTCTCTACACTCACTGCACTGCATCCACTGTGGTGCCAGTGCACTCTCTGGACTCACTGCATTGCATCCCCAGTGGTGCCAGTGCACTCTCTGGACTCACTGCACTGCATCACCAGTGGTGCCAGTGCACTCTCCGGACTCACTGCAGTGCATCCGCAGTGGTGCCAGTGCACTCTTTTAAGTCACTGCAGTGCATCCCCAGTGGTGCCAGTGCACTCTCTGGACTCACTGCAGTGCATCCCCAGTGGTGCCAGTGCACTCTCTGCACTCACTGCACTGCATCACCAGTGCTGCCACTGCACTCTCTGGACTCACTGCAGTGCATCCCCAGTGGTGCCAGTGCACTCTCTGGAGTCACTGCACTGCATCCCCAGTGCTGCCAGTGCACTCTCTGGACTCACTGCAGTGCATCCCCAGTTGTGCCAGTGCACTCTCTGGACTCACTGCACTGCATCCCCAGTGGTGCCAGTGCACTCTCTGGACTCACTGCACTGCATCCCCAGAGGTGCCAGTGCACTCTCTGGACTCACTGCACTTCATCCCCAGTGGTGCCAGTGCACTCTCTGGACTCACTGCATTGCATCCCCAGTGGTGCCAGTGCACTCTCTGGACTCACTGCACTGCATCCCCAGTGGTGCCACTGCACTGTCTGGACTCACTGCACTGCATCACCATTGGTGCCAGGGCACTCTCCGGACTCACTGCAGTGCATCCCCAGTGGTGCCAGTGCACTCTTTCGAATCACTGCAGTGCATCCCCAGTGGTGCCAGTGCACTCTCTGGACTCACTGCACTGCATCCCCAGTGGTGCCAGTGCACTCTCTGCACTCACTGCACTGCATCCCCAGTGTTCCCCGAGCACTCTCTGGACTCACTGCAGTGCATCCCCAGTGGTGCCAGTGCACTCTCTGGACTCACTGCAGTGCATCCCCAGTGGTGCCAGTGCACTCTCTGGACTCACTGCACTGCATCCCCAGTGGTGCCAGTGCACTCTCTGGACTCACTGCACTGCATCACCATTGGTGCCAGGGTACTCTCTGGACTCACTGCAGTGCATCCGCAGTGGTGCCAGTGCACTGTTTCGATTCACTGCACTGCATCCCCATTAGTTCCAGTGCATTCTCTGGACTCATTGCAGTGCATCCCCAGTGGTGCCAGTGCACTCTCTGGACTCACTGCATTGCATCCCCAGTGGTGCCACTGCACTCTCTGGACTCACTGCACTGCATCCCCAGTGCTGACATTGCACTCTCTGGACTCACTGCACTGCATCCCCAGTGCTGACAGTGCACTCTCTGGACTCACTGCAGTGCATCCCCATTGGTGCCAGTGCACTCTCTGGACTCACTGCACTGCATCCCCAGTGGTGCCAGTGCACTCTCCGGACTCACTGCACTGCATCCCTAATGGTGCCAGTGCACTCTCTGGACTCACTGCAGTGCATCCCCAGTGGTTCCATTGCACTCTCTGGACTCACTGCATTGGATCCCCAGTGGTGTCAGTGCACTCTCTGGACTCAGTGCAGTGCATCCCCAGTGGTGCCAGTGCACTCTCTGGACTCACTGCAGTGCTTCCCCACTGGTGCCAGTGCACTCTCTGGACTCACTGCACTGCATCCCCAGTGGTGCCAGTGCACTCTCTGGACTCACTGCAGTGCATCACCAGTGGTGCCAGTGCACTCTCTGGAGTCACTGCACTGCATCCCCAGTGGAGCCAGTGCACTCTCTGGACTCACTGCATTGCATCCCCAGTGGTGCCAGTGCACTCTCTGGACTCACTGCACTGCATCCCCAGTGGTGCCAGTGCACTCTTTCGAGTCACTGCAGTGCATCCCCAGTGGTGCCACTGCACTCTCTGGACTCACTGCACTGCATCCCCAGTGGTGCCAGTGCACTCTCTGCACTCACTGCACTGCATCCCCAGTGTTCCCCGAGCACTCTCTGGACTCACTGCAGTGCATCCCCAGTGATGCCACTGCACTCTCTGGACTCACTGCACTGCATCCCCTGTGTTCCCAGAGCACTCTCTGGACTCACCGAGGTGCATCCCCAGTGGTGCCACTGCACTCTCTGGACTCACTGCACTGCATCACCATTGGTGCCAGGGCACTCTCTGGACTCACTGCAGTGCATCCCCAGTGGTGCCAGTGCACTCTCTGGACTCACTGCAGTGCATCCCCAGTGGTGCCAGTGCACTCTCTGGACTCACTGCACTGCATCCCCAGTGGTGCCACTGCACTCTCTGGACTCACTGCACTGCATCACCATTGGTGCCAGGGCACTCGCTGGACTCACTGCAGTGCATCCGCAGTGGTGCCAGTGCACTCTTTCGATTCACTGCACTGCATCCCCATTAGTTCCAGTGCATTCTCTGGACTCATTGCAGTGCATCCCCAGTGGTGCCTCTGCACTCTCTGGACTCACTGCACTGCATCCCCAGTGCTGACAGTGCACTCTCTGGACTCACTGCACTGCATCCCCAGTGCTGACAGTGCACTCTCTGGACTCACTGCAGTGCATCCCCAGTGGTGCCAGTGCACTCTCTGGACTCACTGCACTGCATCCCCAGTGGAACCAGTGCACTCTCCGGACTCACTGCACTGCATCCCTAATGGTGCCAGTGCACTCTCTGGACTCACTGCAGTGCATCCCCAAAGGTGCCAGTGCACTCTCTGGACTCACTGCACTGCATCCCCAGTGGTGCCAGTGCACTCTCTGCACTCACTGCACTGCATCCCCGGTGTTCCCAGAGCACTCTCTGGACTCACCGAGGTGCATCCCCAGTGGTGCCACTGCACTCTCTGGACTCACTGCACTGCATCACCATTGGTGCCAGGGCACTCTCCGGACTCACTGCAGTGCATCCGCAGTGGTGCCAGTGCCTCTTTCGAGTCACTGCACTGCATCCCCATTAGTTCCAGTGCATTCTCTGGACTCATTGCAGTGCATCCCCAGTGGTGCCAGTGCACTCTCTGGACTCACTGCACTGCATACCCAGTGGTGCCAGTGCACTCTCTGGACTCACTGCAGTGCATCCCCAGTGGTGCCAGTGCACTCTCTGGACTCACTGCACTGCATCCCCAGTGGTGCCAGTGCACTCTCCGGACTCACTGCACTGCATCCCTAATGGTGCCAGTGCACTCTCTGGACTCACTGCAGTGCATCCCCCGTGATTGCAGTACACCCTCTGGACTCACTGCACTGCATCCCCAGTGGTGCCAGTGCACTCTCTGCACTCACTGCACTGCATCCCCGGTGTTCCCATAGCACTCTCTGGACTCACTGCACTGCATCCCCAGTGGTGCCAGTGCACTCTCTGGACTCACTGCACTGCATCCCCAGTGGTGCCAGTGCACTCTCTGGACTCACTGCAGTGCAGCCCCTGAGGTGCCAGTGTACTCTCTGGACTCACTGCACTGCATCCCCAGTGGTGACAGTGCACTCTCTGCACTCACTGCACTGCATCCCCAGTGCTGCCAGTGCACTCTCTGGACTCACTGCACTGCATCCCCTGTGGTGCCAGTACACTCTCTGGACTCACTGCAGTGCATCCCCAGTGGTGCCAGTGTACTCTCTGGACTCACTGCACTGCATCACCAGCGGTGCCAGTGCACTCTCTGGACTCACTGCATTGCATCCCCAGTGGTGCCAGTGCACTCTCTGGACTCACTGCACTGCATCCCCAGTGGTGCCACTGCACTCTCTGGACTCACTGCACTGCATCACCATTGGTGCCAGTGCACTCTCCGGACTCACTGCAGTGCATCCGCAGTGGTGCCAGTGCACTCTTCTGAGTCACTGCAGTGCATCCCCAGTGGTGCCAGTGCACTCTCTGGACTCACTGCAGTGCATCCCCAGTGGTGCCAGTGCACTCTCTGCACTCACTGCACTGCATCACCAGTGGTGCCACTGCACTCTCTGGACTCACTGCAGTGCATCCCCAGTCGTGCCAGTGCACTCTCTGGAGTCACTGCACTGCATCCCCAGTGCTGCCAGTGCACTCTCTGGACTCACTGCAGTGCATCCCCAGTGGTGCCAGTGCACTCTCTGGACTCACTGCAGTGCATCCCCAGTGGTGCCAGTGCACTCTCTGGACTCACTGCACTGCATCCCCAGAGGTGCCAGTGCACTCTCTGGACTCACTGCACTTCATCCCCAGTGGTGCCAGTGCACTCTCTGGACTCACTGCATTGCATCCCCAGTGGTGTCAGTGACCTCTCTGGACTCACTGCACTGCATCCCCAGTGGTGCCACTGCACTCTCTGGACTCACTGCACTGCATCACCATTGGTGCCAGGGCATTCTCCGGACTCACTGCAGTGCATCCGCAGTGGTGCCAGTGCACTCTTTCGAGTCACTGCAGTGCATCACCAGTGGTGCCAGTGCACTCTCTGGACTCACTGCACTGCATCCCCAGTGGTGTCAGTGCACTCTCTGCACTCACTGCACTGCATCCCCAGTGTTCCCCGAGCACTCTCTGGACTTACTGCAGTGCATCCCCAGTGGTGCCAGTGCACTTTCTGGACTCACTGCAGTGCATCCCCATTGCTGACAGTGCACTCTCTGGACTCACTGCACTGCATCCCCAGTGGTGCCACTGCACTCTCTGGACTCACTGCACTGCATCACCATTGGTGCCAGGGCACTCGCTGGACTCACTGCAGTGCATCCGCAGTGGTGCCAGTGCACTCTTTCGATTCACTGCACTGCATCCCCATTAGTTCCAGTGCATTCTCTGGACTCATTGCAGTGCACCTCCAGTGATGCCAGTGCACTCTCTGGACTCACTGCACTGCATCCCCAGTGGTGCCAGTGCACTCTCTGGACTCACTGCACTGCATCCCCAGTGCTGACAGTGCACTCTCTGGACTCACTGCACTGCATCCCCAGTGCTGACAGTGCACTCTCTGGACTCACTGCACTGCATCCCCAGTGGTGCCAGTGCACTCTCTGGACTCACTGCACTGCATCCCCAGTGGAACCAGTGCACTCTCCGGACTCACTGCACTGCATCCCTAATGGTGCCAGTGCGCACTCTGGACTCACTGCAGTGCATCCCCAAAGGTGCCAGTGCACTCTCTGGACTCACTGCACTGCATCCCCAGTGGTGCCAGTGCACTCTCTGCACTCACTGTACTGCATCCCCGGTGTTCCCAGAGCACTCTCTGGACTCACCGAGGTGCATCCCCAGTGGTGCCAGTGCACTCTCTGGACTCACTGCACTGCATCACCATTGGTGCCAGGGCACTCTCCGGACTCACTGCAGTGCATCCGCAGTGGTGCCAGTGCACTCTTTCGAGTCACTGCACTGCATCCCCGTTAGTTCCAGTGCATTCTCTGGACTCATTGCAGTGCATCCCCAGTGGTGCCAGTGCACTCTCTGGACTCACTGCACTGCATCCCCAGTGGTGCCAGTGCACTCTCTGGACTCACTGCACTGCATCCCCAGTGCTGACAGTGCACTCTCTGGACTCACTGCACTGCATCCCCAGTGCTGACAGTGCACTCTCTGGACTCACTGCAGTGCATCCCCTGTGGTGCCAGTGCACTCTCTGGACTCACTGCACTGCATCCCCAGTGGTGCCAGTGCACTCTCCGGACTCACTGCACTGCATCCCTAATGGTGCCAGTGCACTCTCTGGACTCACTGCAGTGCATCCCCAGTGGTTCCAGTGCACCCTCTGGACTCACTGCACTGCATCCCCAGTGGTGCCAGTGCACTCTCTGCACTCACTGCACTGCATCCCCGGTGTTCCCAGAGCACTCTCTGGACTCACTGCAGTGCATCCCCAGTGGTGCCAGTGCACTCTCTGGACTCACTGCATTGCATCCCCAGTGGTGCCAGTGACCTCTCTGGACTCACTGCACTGCATCCCCAGTGGTGCCACTGCACTCTCTGGACTCACTGCACTGCATCACCATTGGTGCCAGGGCATTCTCCGGACTCACTGCAGTGCATCCGCAGTGGTGCCAGTGCACTCTTTCGAGTCACTGCAGTGCATCCCCAGTGGTGCCAGTGCACTCTCTGGACTCACTGCACTGCATCCCCAGTGGTGCCAGTGCACTCTCTGCACTCACTGCACTGCATCCCCAGTGTTCCCCGAGCACTCTCTGGACTCACTGTAGTGCATCCCCAGTGGTGCCAGTGCACTCTCTGGACTCACTGCAGTGCATCCCCAGTGGTGCCAGTGCACTCTCTGGACTCACTGCAGTGCATCCCCAGTGGTGCCACTGCACTCTCTGGACTCACTGCACTGCATCACCATTGGTGCCAGGGCACTCGCTGGACTCACTGCAGTGCATCCGCAGTGGTGCCAGTGCACTCTTTCGATTCACTGCACTGCATCCCCATTAGTTCCAGTGCATTCTCTGGACTCATTGCAGTGCATCCCCAGTGGTGCCAGTGCACTCTCCGGACTCACTGCAGTGCATCCGCAGTGGTGCCAGTGCACTCTTTCGAGTCACTGCAGTGCATCCCCAGTGGTGCCAGTGCACTCTCTGGACTCACTGCAGTGCATCCCCAGTGGTGCCAGTGCATCCTCTGCACTCACTGCACTGCATCCCCAGTGTTCCCCGAGCACTCTCTGGACTCACTGCAGTGCATCCCCAGTGGTGCCAGTGCACTCTCTGGACTCACTGCAGTGCATCCCCAATGGTGCCAGTGCACTCTCTGGACTCACTGCAGTGCATCCCCAAAGGTGCCAGTGCACTCTCTGGACTCACTGCACTGCATCCCCGGTGTTCCCAGAGCACTCTCTGGACTCACCGAGGTGCATCCCCAGTGGTGCCACTGCACTCTCTGGACTCACTGCACTGCATCACCATTGGTGCCAGGGCACTCTCCGGACTCACTGCAGTGCATCCGCAGTGGTGCCAGTGCACTCTTTCGAGTCACTGCACTGCATCCCCATTAGTTCCAGTGCATTCTCTGG
Source organism: Anser anser (assembly GCF_964211835.1). Taxonomy (NCBI): domain Eukaryota; kingdom Metazoa; phylum Chordata; class Aves; order Anseriformes; family Anatidae; genus Anser; species Anser anser. The sequence goes on from NW_028154169.1 coordinate 284,549, forward strand.
ACTCATTGCAGTGCATCCCCAGTGGTGCCAGTGCACTCTCTGGACTCACTGCACTGCATCCCCAGTGGTGCCAGTGCACTCTCTGGACTCACTGCACTGCATCTCCAGTGCTGACAGTGCACTCTCTGGACTCACTGCACTGCATCCCCAGTGCTGACAGTGCACTCTCTGGACTCACTGCAGTGCATCCCCAGTGGTGCCAGTGCACTCTCTGGACTCACTGCACTGCATCCCCAGTGGTGCCAGTGCACTCTCCGGACTCACTGCACTGCATCCCTAATGGTGCCAGTGCACTCTCTGGACTCACTGCAGTGCATCCCCAGTGGTTCCAGTGCACCCTATGGACTCACTGCACTGCATCCCCAGTGGTGCCAGTGCACTCTCTGCACTCACTGCACCGCATCCCCGGTGTTCCCAGAGCACTCTCTGGACCCACTGCAGTGCATCCCCAGTGGTGCCAGTGCACTCTCTGGACTCACTGCACTGCATCCCCAGTGGTGCCAGTACACTCTCTGGACTCACTGCAGTGCAGCCCCCGTTGTGCCAGTGCACTCTCTGGACTCACTGCACTGCATCCCCAGTGGTGCCAGTGCACTCTCTGGACTCACTGCATTGCATCCCCAGTGGTGCCAGTGCACTTTCTGGAGTCACTGCAGTGCATCCCCTTTTGTGCCAGTGCACTCTCTGCACTCACTGCACTGCATCCCCAGAAGTGCCAGTGCACTCTCTGGACTCACTGCATTGGATCCCCAGTGGTGTCAGTGCACTCTCTGGACTCAGTGCAGTGCATCCCCAGTGGTGCCAGTGCACTCTCTGGACTCACTGCACTGCTTCCCCACTGGTGCCAGTGCACTCTCTGGACTCACTGCACTGCATCCCCAGTGGTGCCAGTGCACTCCCTGGACTCACTGCAGTGCATCACCAGTGGTGCCAGTGCACTCTCTGGAGTCACTGCACTGCATCCCCAGTGGTGCCAGTGCACTCTCTGGACTCACTGCACTGCATTCCCAGTGGTGCCAGTGCACTCTCTGGACTCACTGCACTGCATCCCCAGTGGTGCCAGTGCACTCTGTGGACTCACTGCACTGCATCCCAGTGGTGCCAGTGCACTCTCTGGACTCACTGCACTGCATCCCCAAGGTGCCAGTGCACTCTCTGCACTCAACTGCACTGCATCCCCTGTGCTGCCAGTGCACTCTCTGGACTCACTGCAGTGCATCCCCAGTGGTGCCAGTGCACTCTCTGGACTCACTGCAGTGCATCCCCAGTGGTGCCAGTGCACTCTCTGGACTCACTGCACTGCATCCCCAGTGGTGTCACTGCACTCTCTGGACTCACTGCACTGCATCACCATTGGTGCCAGGGCACTCTCCAGACTCACTGCAGTGCATCCCCAGTGGTGCCAGTGCACTCTCTGGACTCACTGCACTGCATCCCCAGTGGTGCCCGTGCACTCTCTGGAATCACTGCAGTGCATCCCCAGTGGTGCCAGTGCACTCTCTGGACTCACTGCAGTGCATCCCCAGTGGTGCCAGTGCACTCTCTGGACTCACTGCATTGCATCCCCAGTGGTGCCAGTGCACTCTCTGGACTCACTGCACTGCATCCCCAGTGGTGCCAGTGCACTCTCTGGACTCACTGCATTGCATCCCCAGTGGTGCCAGTGCACTCTCTGGACTCACTGCACTGCATCCCCAGTGGTGCCACTGCACTCTCTGGACTCACTGCACTGCATCACCATTGGTGCCAGTGCACTCTCCGGACTCACTGCAGTGCATCCGCAGTGGTGCCAGTGCACTCTTTCGAGTCACTGCAGTGCATCCCCAGTGGTGCCAGTGCACTCTCTGGACTCACTGCAGTGCATCCCCAGTGGTGCCAGTGCACTCTCTGCACTCACTGCACTGCATCCCCAGTGTTCCCCGAGCACTCTCTGGACTCACTGCAGTGCATCCCCAGTGGTGCCAGTGCACTCTCTGGACTCACTGCAGTGCATCCCCAGTGGTGCCAGTGCACTCTCTGGACTCACTACACTGCATCCCCAGTGGTGCCACTGCACTCTCTGGACTCACTGAACTGCATCCCCAATGGTGCCAGTGCACTCTCTGTAGTCACTGCACTGCGTCCCCAGTGGTGCCAGTGCACTCTCTGGACTCACTGCAGTGTATCCCCTGTGGTGCCAGTACACTCTGTGGACTCACTGCACTGCATCCCAGTGGAGCCAGTGCACTCTCTGGACTCACTGCACTGCATCCCCAAGGTGCCAGTGCACTCTCTGCACTCAACTGCACTGCATCCCCAGTGCTGCCAGTGCACTCTCTGGACTCACTGCAGTGCATCCCCAGTGGTGCCAGTGCACTCTCTGGACTCACTGAACTGCATCCCCAGTGGTGCCAGTGCACTCTCTGGACGCACTGCACTGCATCACCATTGGTGCCAGGGCACTCTCCAGACTCACTGCAGTGCATCCGCAGTGGTGCCAGTGCACTCTTTCGAGTCACTGCAGTGCATCCCCAGTGGTGCCCCGAGCACTCTCTGGACTCACTGCACTGCATCCCCAGTGGTGCCAGTGCACTCTCTGGACTCACTGCATTGCATCCCCAGTGGTGCCAGTGCACTCTCTGGACTCACTGCAGTGCATCCCCACTGGTGCCAGTGCACTCTCTGGACTCACTGCACTGCATCACCATTGGTGCCAGTGCACTCTCCGGACTCACTGCAGTGCATCCGCAGTGGTGCCAGTGCACTCTTCTGAGTCACTGCAGTGCATCCCCAGTAGTGCCAGTGCACTCTCTGGACTCACTGCAGTGCATCCCCAGTGGTGCCAGTGCACTCTCTGCACTCACTGCACTGCATTACTAGTGGTGCCACTGCACTCTCTGGACTCACTGCAGTGCATCCCCAGTCGTGCCAGTGCACTCTCTGGAGTCACTGCTATGCATCCCCAGTGCTGCCAGTGCACTCTCTGGACTCACTGCAGTGCATCCGCAGTGGTGCCAGTGCACTCTCTGGACTCACTGCAGTGCATCTCCAGTGGTGCCAGTGCACTCTCTGGACTCACTGCACTGCATCCCCAGAGGTGCCAGTGCACTCTCTGGACTCACTGCACTTCATCCCCAGTGGTGCCAGTGCACTCTTTCGACTCACTGCATTGCATCCCCAGTGGTGCCAGTGACCTCTCTGGACTCACTGCACTGCATCCCCAGTGGTGCCACTGCACTCTCTGGACTCACTGCACTGCATCACCATTGGTGCCAGGGCATTCTCCGGACTCACTGCAGTGCATCCGCAGTGGTGCCAGTGCACTCTTTCGAGTCACTGCAGTGCATCCCCAGTGGTGCCAGTGCACTCTCTGGACTCACTGCACTGCATCCCCAGTGGTGCCAGTGCACTCTCTGCACTCACTGCACTGCATCCCCAGTGTTCCCCGAGCACTCTCTGGACTCACTGCAGTGCATCCCCAGTGGTGCCAGTGCACTCTCTGGACTCACTGCACTGCATCCCCAGTGGTGCCAGTGCACTCTCTGGACTCTCTGCAGTGCATCCCCAGTGGTGCCAGTGCACTCTCTGGACTCACTGCACTGCATCCCCAGTGGTGCCAGTGCACTCTCTGGACTCACTGCATTGCATCCCCAGTGGTGCCAGTGCACTCTCTAGACTCACTGCACTGCATCCCCAGTGGTGCCACTGCACTCTCTGGACTCACGTCACTGCATCACCATTGGTGCCAGTGCACTCTCCGGACTCACTGCAGTGCATCCGCAGTGGTGCCAGTGCACTCTTCTGAGTCACTGCACTGCATCCCCAGTGGTGCCAGTGCACTCTCTGGACTCACTGCAGTGCATCCCCAGTGGTGCCAGTGCACTCTCTGCACTCACTGCACTGCATCACCAGTGGTGCCACTGCACTCTCTGGACTCACTACAGTGCATCCCCAGTCGTGCCAGTGCACTCTCTGGAGTCACTGCACTGCATCCCCAGTGCTGCCAGTGCACTCTCTGGACTCACTGCAGTGCATCCCCAGTGGTGCCAGTGCACTCTCTGGACTCACTTCAGTGCATCCCCAGTGGTGCCAGTGCACTCTCTGGACTCACTGCACTGCATCCCCAGAGGTGCCAGTGCACTCTCTGGACTCACTGCACTTCATCCCCAGTGGTGCCAGTGCACTCTCTGGACTCACTGCACTGCATCCCCAGTGGTGCCACTGCACTCTCTGGACTCACTGCACTGCATCACCATTGGTGCCAGGGCATTCTCCGGACTCACTGCAGTGCATCCGCAGTGGTGCCAGTGCACTCTTTCGAGTCACTGCAGTGCATCCCCAGTGGTGCCAGTGCACTCTCTGGACTCACTGCACTGCATCCCCAGTGGTGCCAGTGCACTCTCTGCACTCACTGCACTGCATCCCCAGTGTTCCCCGAGCACTCTCTGGACTCACTGCAGTGCATCCCCAGTGGTGCCAGTGCACTCTCTGGACTCACTGCAGTGCATCCCCAGTGGTGCCAGTGCACTCTCTGGACTCACTGCACTGCATCCCCAGTGGTGCCACTGCACTCTCTGGACTCACTGCACTGCATCACCATTGGTGCCAGGGCACTCGCTGGACTCACTGCAGTGCAGACCCTGAGGTGCCAGTGCACTCTTTCGATTCACTGCACTGCATCCCCATTAGTTCCAGTGCATTCTCTGGACTCATTGCAGTGCATCCCCAGTGGTGCCAGTGCACTCTCTGGACTCACTGCACTGCATCCCCAGTGGTGCCAGTGCACTCTCTGGACTCACTGCACTGCATCCCCAGTGCTGACAGTGCACTCTCTGGACTCACTGCACTGCATCCCCAGTGCTGACAGTGCACTCTCTGGACTCACTGCAGTGCATCCCCAGTGGTGCCAGTGCACTCTCTGGACTCACTGCACTGCATCCCCAGTGGAACCAGTGCACTCTCCGGACTCACTGCACTGCATCCCTAATGGTGCCAGTGCACTCTCTGGACTCACTGCAGTGCATCCCCAAAGGTGCCAGTGCACTCTCTGGACTCACTGCACTGCATCCCCAGTGGTGCCAGTGCACTCTCTGCACTCACTGCACTGCATCCCCGGTGTTCCCAGAGCACTCTCTGGACTCACCGAGGTGCATCCCCAGTGGTGCCAGTGCACTCTCTGGACTCACTGCACTGCATCCCCAGTGGTGCCAGTGCACTCTCTGGACTCACTGCACTGCAGCCCCTGAGGTGCCAGTGTACTCTCTGGACTCACTGCACTGCATCCCCAGTGGTGCCAGTGCACTCTCTGGAATCACTGCAGTGCATCCCCAGTAGTGCCACTGCACTCTCTGGACTCACTGCACTGCATCCCCAGTGGTGCCTGTGCACTCTCTTGGGTCACTGCACTGCATCCCCAGTGGAGCCAGTGCACTCTATGGACTAACTGCACTGCATCCCCAGTGGTGCCAGTGCACTCTCTGGACTCACTGCACTGCATCCCCAGTGGTGCCAGTGCACTCTCTGGACTCACTGCACTGCATCCCGAGTGGTTCCAGTGCACTCTCTGGATCACTGCACTGCATCACCATTGGTGCCAGGGCACTCTCCGGACTCACTGCAGTGCATCACCAGTGGTGCCAGTGCACTCGCTGGACTCACTGCAGTGCATCCCCAGTGGTTCCAATGCATTCTCTGGACTCACTGCAGTGCATCCCCATTGGTGCCAGTGCACTCTCTGGAGTCACTGCAGTGCATCCCCAGTGGTGCCAGTGCCCTCTCTGGACTCACTGCACTGCATCCCCAGTGCTGACAGTGCACTCTCTGGACTCACTGCACTGCATCCCCAGTGGTGCCAGTGTACTCTCTGGACTCAGTGCACTACTTCCCCAGTGGTGCCACTGCACTCTCTGGACTCACTGCACTGCATCAACAGTGGTGCCAGTGCACTCTCTGGACTCACTGCAGTGCATCCCCTTTTGTGCCAGTGCACTCTCTGGACTCACTGCACTGCATCCCCAGTGGTGCCAGTGCACTCTCTAGAGTCACTGCACTGCATCCCCAGTGGTGCCAGTGCACTCTCTGGACTCACTGCAGTGCATCCCCAGTGGTGCCAGTGCCCTCTCTGGACTCACTGCACTGCATCAACAGTGGTGCCAGTGCACTCTCTGGACTCACTGCACTGCATCCCCAGTGGTGCCAGTGCACTCTCTGGACTCACTGCAGTGCATCCCCTTTTGTGCCAGTGCACTCTCTGGACTCACTGCACTGCATCCCCAGTGGTGCCAGTGCACTCTCTAGAGTCACTGCACTGCATCCCCAGTGGTGCCAGTGCACTCTCTGGACTCACTGCAGTGCATCCCCAGTGGTGCCAGTGCACTCTCTGGACTCACTGCACTGCATCCCCAGTGCTGACAGTGCACTCTCTGGACTCACTGCACTGCATCCCCAGTGGTGCCAGTGAACTCTCTGGACTCACTGCAGTGCATCCCTTGTGGTGCCTTTGCACTCTCCGGACTCACTGCACTGCATCCCCAGTGGTGCCAGTGCACTCTCTGGAGTCACAGCACTGCATCAACAGTGGTGCTTCTGCACTCTCTGGAGTCACTGCACTGCATCCCCAGTGGTGCCAGTGCACTCTCTGGACTCACTGTAGTGCATCCCCAGTGGTGCCAGTGCACTCTCTGGACTCACTACACTGCATCCCCAGTGGTGCCAGTGCACTCTCTGCACTCACTGCACTGCATCACCAGTGGTGCCACTGCAATCTCTGGACTCACTGCAGTGCATCCCCAGTGGTGCCAGTGCACTCTCTGGAGTCACTGCACTGCATCCCCAGTGGTGCCAGTGCACTCTCTGGACTCACTGCAGTGCATCCCCAGTGGTGCCAGTGCACTCTATGGACTCACAGCAGTGCATCCCCAGTGGTTCCAGTGCACTCTCTGGAGTCACTGCACTGCATCACCAGAGGTGCCAGTGCACTCTCTGGACTCACTGCACTTCATCCCCAGTGGTGCCAGTGCACTCTTTCGAGTCACTGCACTGCATCCCCATTAGTTCCAGTGCATTCTCTGGACTCACTGCACTGCATCCCCAGTGGTGCCACTGCACTCTCTGGACTCACTGCACTGCATCACCATTGGTGCCAGGGCACTCTCCGGACTCACTGCAGTGCATCCGCAGTGGTGCCAGTGCACTCTTTCGAGTCACTGCAGTGCATCCCCAGTGGTGCCAGTGCACTCTCTGGACTCACTGCACTGCATCCCCAGTGGTGCCAGTGCACTCTCTAGAGTCACTGCACTGCATCCCCAGTGGTGCCAGTGCACTCTCTGGACTCACTGCAGTGCATCCCCAGTGGTGCCAGTGCCCTCTCTGGACTCACTGCACTGCATCAACAGTGGTGCCAGTGCACTCTCTGGACTCACTGCACTGCATCCCCAGTGGTGCCAGTGCACTCTCTGGACTCACTGCAGTGCATCCCCTTTTGTGCCAGTGCACTCTCTGGACTCACTGCACTGCATCCCCAGTGGTGCCAGTGCACTCTCTAGAGTCACTGCACTGCATCCCCAGTGGTGCCAGTGCACTCTCTGGACTCACTGCAGTGCATCCCCAGTGGTGCCAGTGCACTCTCTGGACTCACTGCACTGCATCCCCAGTGCTGACAGTGCACTCTCTGGACTCACTGCACTGCATCCCCAGTGGTGCCAGTGAACTCTCTGGACTCACTGCAGTGCATCCCTTGTGGTGCCTTTGCACTCTCCGGACTCACTGCACTGCATCCCCAGTGGTGCCAGTGCACTCTCTGGAGTCACAGCACTGCATCAACAGTGGTGCTTCTGCACTCTCTGGAGTCACTGCACTGCATCCCCAGTGGTGCCAGTGCACTCTCTGGACTCACTGTAGTGCATCCCCAGTGGTGCCAGTGCACTCTCTGGACTCACTACACTGCATCCCCAGTGGTGCCAGTGCACTCTCTGCACTCACTGCACTGCATCACCAGTGGTGCCACTGCAATCTCTGGACTCACTGCAGTGCATCCCCAGTGGTGCCAGTGCACTCTCTGGAGTCACTGCACTGCATCCCCAGTGGTGCCAGTGCACTCTCTGGACTCACTGCAGTGCATCCCCAGTGGTGCCAGTGCACTCTATGGACTCACAGCAGTGCATCCCCAGTGGTTCCAGTGCACTCTCTGGAGTCACTGCACTGCATCACCAGAGGTGCCAGTGCACTCTCTGGACTCACTGCACTTCATCCCCAGTGGTGCCAGTGCACTCTTTCGAGTCACTGCACTGCATCCCCATTAGTTCCAGTGCATTCTCTGGACTCACTGCACTGCATCCCCAGTGGTGCCACTGCACTCTCTGGACTCACTGCACTGCATCACCATTGGTGCCAGGGCACTCTCCGGACTCACTGCAGTGCATCCGCAGTGGTGCCAGTGCACTCTTTCGAGTCACTGCAGTGCATCCCCAGTGGTGCCAGTGCACTCTCTGGACTCACTGCACTGCATCCCCAGTGGTGCCAGTGCACTCTCTGGACTCACTGCACTGCATCCCCAGTGTTCCCCGAGCACTCTCTGGACTCACTGCAGTGCATCCCCAGTGGTGCCAGTGCACTCTCTGGACTCACTGCAGTGCATCCCCAGTGGTGCCAGTGCACTCTCTGGACTCACTGCACTGCATCCCCAGTGGTGCCACTGCACTCTCTGGACTCACTGCACTGCATCACCATTGGTGCCAGGGCACTCTCTGGACTCACTGCAGTGCATCCGCAGTGTTGCCAGTGCACTCTTTCGATTCACTGCACTGCATCCCCATTAGTTCCAGTGCATTCTCTGGACTCATTGCAGTGCATCCCCAGTGGTGCCAGTGCACTCTCTGGACTCTCTGCACTGCATCCCCAGTGGTGCCAGTGCACTCTCTGGACTCACTGCACTGCATCCCCAGTGGTGCCAGTGCACTCTCTGGACTCACTGCACTGCATCCCCAGTGCTGACAGTGCACTCTCTGGACTCACTGCAGTGCATCCCCAGTGCTGACAGTGCACTCTCTGGACTCACTGCACTGCATCCCCAGTGGTGCCAGTGCACTCTCCGGACTCACTGCACTGCATCCCTAATGTTGCCAGTGCACTCTCTGGACTCACTGCAGTGCATCCCCAGTGGTGCCAGTGCACTCTCTGGACTCACTGCACTGCATCCCCAGTGGTGCCAGTGCACTCTCTGCACTCACTGCACTGCATCCCCGGTGTTCCCAGAGCACTCTCTGGACTCACCGAGGTGCATCCCCAGTGGTGCCAGTGCACTCTCTGGACTCACTGCACTGCATCCCCAGTGGTGCCAGTGCACTCTCTGGAATCACTGCAGTGCATCCCCAGTGGTGCCAGTGCACTCTCTGGACTCACTGCACTGCATCCCCAGTAGTGCCAGTGCACTCTCTTGAGTCACTGCACTGCATCCCCAGTGGAGCCAGTGCACTCTATGGAGTAACTGCACTGCATAACCAGTGGTGCCAGTGCACTCTCTGGACTCACTGCACTGCATCCCCATTGGTGCCAGTGCACTCTCTTGAGTCACTGCACTGCATCCCCAGTGGAGCCAGTGCACTCTATGGAGTAACTGCACTGCATCACCATTGGTGCCAGGGCACTCTCCGGACTCACTGCAGTGCATCCCCAGTGGTGCCAGTGCAGTCTTTCGAGTCACTGCACTGCATCCCCAGTGGTGCCAATGCATTCTCTGGACTCACTGCAGTGCATCCCCATTGGTGCCAGTGCAGTCTCTGGACTCACTGCACTGCATCCCCAGTGGTGCCAGTGCACTCTCTGGACTCACTGCAGTGCATCCCTTGTGGTGCCTTTGCACTCTCAGGTCTCACTGGACTGCATCCCCAGTGGTGCCAGTGCACTCTCTGGAGTCACAGCACTGCATCAACAGTGGTGCCAGTGCACTCTCTGGACTCACTGCATTGCATCCCCAGTGGTGCCAGTGTAGTCTCTGGACTCACTGCAGTGCATCCCCAGTGGTACCAGTGCAACTACTGGACTCACTGCAGTGTAGCTCAGTGGTGCCAGAGCACTCTCTGGACTCACTGCACTGCATCCCCAGTGGTGCCAGTGCACTCTCTGGACTCACTGCAGTGCATCCCCAGTGGTGCCAGTGCACTCTCTGGACTCACTGCAGTGCATCACCAGTGGTGCCAGTGCACTGTCTGGACTCACTGCATCCCCAGTAGTGCCAGGGCACTCTCTGGACTCACAGCACTGCATCCCCATTGGGGCCAGTGCACTCTCTGGACTCACTGCACTGCATCCCCAGTGGTGCCAGTGCACTCTCTGGACTCACTGCACTGCATCCCCTGTGGTGCCAGTCCAGTCTCTGGACTCACTGCACTGCATCCCCAGTGGTGCCAGTGCACTCTCTGGACTCACTGCAATGCATCCCCAGTGGTGCCAGTGCACTCTCTGGACTCACTGCACTGCATCCCCAGTGGTGCCAGTGCACTCTCTGGACTCACTGCACTGCATCCCCTGTGGTGCCAGTACACTCTCTGGACTCACTGCACTGCATCACCAGCGGTGCCAGTGCACTCTCTGGACTGACTGCAGTGCATCCCCAGTGGTGCCAGTGCACTTTCTGGAGTCACTGCACTGTATACCCAGTGGTGCCAGTGCACTCTCTGGACTCACTGCATTGGATCCCCAGTGGTGTCAGTGCACTCTCTGGACTCAGTGCAGTGCATCCCCAGTGGTGCCAGTGCACTCTCTGGACTCACTGCAGTGCATCACCAGTGGTGCCAGTGCACTCTCTGGAGTCACTGCACTGCATCCCCAGTGGTGCCAGTGCACTCTCTGGACTCACTGCAGTGCATCCCCATTGGTGCCAGTGCTCTCTCTGGACTCACTGCAGTGCATCCCCAGTGGTGCCAGTGCACTCTCTGGACCCACTGCAGTGCATCCCCACTGGTGCCAGTGCACTCTCTGGACTCTGTGCACTGCATCCCCAGTGGTGCCAGTGCACTCTCTGTAGTCACTGCACTGCGTCCCCAGTGGTGCCAGTGCACTCTCTGGACTCACTGCAGTGCATCCCCAGTGGTGCCAGTGCACTCTCTGCACTCACTGCACTGCATCACCAGTGGTGCCAGTGCACTCTCTGGACTCACTGCACTGCATCCCCAGTGGTGCCAGTGCACTCTCTGGAGTCACTGCACTGCATCCCCAGTGCTGCCAGTGCACTCTCTGGACTCACTGCAGTGCATCCGCAGTGGTGCCAGTGCACTCTCTGGACTCACTGCAGTGCATCCGCAGTGGTGCCAGTGCACTCTCTGGACTCACTGCACTGCATCCCCAGTGGTGCCTGTGCACTCTCTGGACTCACTGCACTTCATCCCCAGTGGTGCCAGTGCACTCTCTGGACTCACTGCATTGCATCCCCAGTGGTGCCAGTGCACTCTCTGGACTCACTGCAGTGCATCCCCAGTGGTGCCACTGCACTCTCTGGACTCACTGCACTGCATCACCATTGGTGCCAGGGCACTCTCCGGACTCACTGCAGTGCATCCGCAGTGGTGCCAGTGCACTCTTTCGATTCACTGCGGTGCATCCCCAGTGGTGCCAGTGCACTCTTTCGAGTCACTGCAGTGCATCCCCAGTGGTGCCAGTGCACTCTCTGCACTCACTGCACTGCATCCCCAGTGTTCCCCGAGCACTCTCTGGACTCACTGCAGTGCATCCCCAGTGGTGCCAGTGCACTCTCTGGACTCACTGCACTGCATCCCTAGTGGTGCCACTGCACTCTCTGGACTAACTGCACTGCATCACCATTGGTGCCAGGGCACTCTCCGGACTCACTGCAGTCCATCCCCAGTGGTGCCAGTGCACTCTCTGGACTCACTGAACTGCATCCACAGTGGTGCCAGTGCACTCTCTGGACTCACTGCACTGCATCCCCAGTGGTGCCAGTGCACTCTCTGGACTCACTGCACTGCATCCCCAGTGGTGCCAGTGCACTCTCTGGACTCACTGCACTGCATCCCCAGTGGTGCCAGTGCACTCTCTGGACTCACTGCACTGCATCCCCAGTGGTGCCAGTGCACTCTCCGGACTCACTGCACTGCATCCCTAATGGTGCCAGTGCACTCTCTGGACTCACTGCAGTGCATCCCCAGTGGTTCCAGTGCACTCTCTGGACTCACCGAGGTGCATCCCCAGTGGTGCCAGTGCACTCTCTGGACTCACTGCACTGCATCCCCAGTGGTGCCAGTGCACTCTCTGGACTCATTGCAGTGCAGCCCCTGAGGTGCCAGTGTACTCTCTGGACTCACTGCACTGCATCCCCAGTGGTGACAGTGCACTCTCTGGAATCACTGCAGTGCATCCCCAGTAGTGCCAGTGCACTCTCTGGACTCACTGCACTGCATCCCCAGTGGTGCCAGTGCACTCTCTGGACTCACTGCAGTGCATCCCCAGTGGTGCCAGTGCACTCTCTGGACTCACTGCACTGCATCCCCAGTGGTGCCAGTACACTCTCTGGACTCACTGCAGTGCATCCCCAGTGGTGCCAGTGTACTCTCTGGACTCACTGCACTGCATCACCAGCGGTGCCAGTGCACTCTCTGGACTCACTGCAGTGCATCCTCAGTGGTGCCAGTGCACTTTCTGGAGTCACTGCAGTGCATCCCCTTTTGTGCCAGTGCACTCTCTGCACTCACTGCACTGCATCCCCAGAAGTGCCAGGGCACTCTCTGGACTCACTGCACTGCATCCCCAGTGGTTCCATTGCACTCTCTGGACTCACTGCATTGGATCCCCAGTGGTGTCAGTGCACTCTCTGGACACAGTGCAGTGCATCCCCAGTGGTGCCAGTGCACTCTCTGGACTCACTGCACTGCTTCCCCACTGGTGCCAGTGCACTCTCTGGACTCACTGCACTGCATCCCCAGTGGTGCCAGTGCACTCTCTGGACTCACTGCAGTGCATCACCAGTGGTGCCAGTGCACTCTCTGGAGTCACTGCACTGCATCCCCAGTGGAGCCAGTGCACTCTCTGGACTCACTGCACTGCATTCCCAGTGGTGCCAGTGCACTCTATGGACTCACTGCACTGCATCCCCAGTGGTGCCAGTGCACTCTCTGGACCCACTGCAGTGCATCCCCACTGGTGCCAGTGCACTCTCTGGACTCACTGCACTGCATCCCCAATGGTGCCACTGCACTCTCTGTAGTCACTGCACTGCGTCCCCAGTGGTGCCAGTGCACTCTCTGGACTCACTGCAGTGTATCCCCTGTGGTGCCAGTGCACTCTGTGGACTCACTGCACTGCATCCCAGTGGTGCCAGTGCACTCTCTGGACTCACTGCACTGCATCGCCAAGGTGCCAGTGCACTCTCTGGACTCAACTGCACTGCATCCCCAGTGCTGCCAGTGCACTCTCTGGACTCACTGCAGTGCATCCCCAGTGGTGCCAGTGCACTCTCTGGACTCACTGCAGTGCATCCCCAGTGGTGCCAGTGCACTCTCTGGACTCACTGCACTTCATCCCCAGTGGTGCCAGTGCACTCTCTGGACTCACTGCATTGCATCACCAGTGGTGTCAGTGCACTCTCTGGACTCACTGCACTGCATCCCCAGTGGTGTCACTACACTCTCTGGACTCACTGCACTGCATCCTCAGTGGTGCCAGTGCACTCTTTCGAGTCACTGCAGTGCATCCCCAGTGGTGCCAGTGCACTCTCTGGACTCACTGCACTGCATCCCCAGTGGTGTCACTGCACTCTCCAGACTCACTGCAGTGCATCCGCAGTGGTGCCAGTGCACTCTTTCGAGTCACTGCAGTGCATCCCCAGTGGTGCCAGTGCACTCTCTGGACTCACTGCACTGCATCCCCAGTGGTGCCAGTGTACTCTCTGGAATCACTGCAGTGCATCCCCAGTGGTGCCAGTGCACTCTCTGGACTCACTGCATTGCATCACCAGTGGTGCCAGTGCACTCTCTGGACTCACTGCACTGCATCCCCAGTGGTGCCACTGCACTCTCTGGACTCACTGCACTGCATCACCATTGGTGCCAGTGCACTCTCCGGACTCACTGCAGTGCATCCGCAGTGGTGCCAGTGCACTCTTGTAGTCACTGCAGTGCATCCCCAGTGGTGCCAGTGCACTCTCTGGACTCACTGCAGTGCATCCCCAGTGGTGCCAGTGCACTCTCTGCACTCACTGCACTGCATCCCCAGTGGTGCCACTGCACTCTCTGGACTCACTGCAGTGCATCAACAGTGGTGCCAGTGCACTCTCTGGAGTCACTGCACTACATCCCCAGTGCTGGCAGTGCACTCTCTGGACTCACTGCAGTGCATCCCCAGTGGTGCCAGTGCACTCTCTGGACTCACTGCAGTGCATCCCCAGTGGTGCCAGTGCACTCTCTGGACTCACTGCACTGCATCCCCAGAGGTGCCAGTGCACTCTCTGGACTCACTGCACTTCATCCCCAGTGGTGCCAGTGCACTCTCTGAACTCACTGCATTGCATTCGCAGTGGTGCCAGTGCACTCTCTGGACTCACTGCACTGCATCCCCAGTGGTGCCACTGCACTCTCTGGACTCACTGCACTGCATCACCATTGGTTCCAGGGCACTCTCCGGACTCACTGCAGTGCATCCGCAGTGGTGCCAGTGCACTCTTTCGAGTCACTGCACTGCATCCCCAGTGGTGCCAGTGCACTCTCTGGACTCACTGCACTGCATCCCCAGTGGTGCCAGTGCACACTCTGCACTCACTGCACTGCATCCCCAGTGTTCCCCGAGCACTCTCTGGACTCACTGCAGTGCATCCCCAGTGGTGCCAGTGCACTCTCTGGACTCACTGCAGTGCATCCCCAGTGGTGCCAGTGCACTCTCTGGACTCACTGCACTGCATCCCCAGTGGTGCCACTGCACTCTCTGGACTCACTGCACTGCATCACCATTGGTGCCAGGGTACTCTCTGGACTCACTGCAGTGCATCCGCAGTGGTGCCAGTGCACTCTTTCGATTCACTGCACTGCATCCCCATTAGTTCCAGTGCATTCTCTGGACTCATTGCAGTGCATCCCCAGTGGTGCCAGTGCACTCTCTGGACTCACTGCACTGCATCCCCAGTGGTGCCAGTGCACTCTCTGGACTCACTGCACTGCATCCCCAGTGCTGACAGTGCACTCTCTGGACTCACTGCAGTGCATCCCCAGTGGTGCCAGTGCACTCTCTGGACTCACTGCAGTGCATCCCCAATGGTGCCAGTGCACTCTCTGGACTCACTGCAGTGCATCCCCAGTGGTGCCAGTGCACTCTCTGGACTCACTGCACTGCATCCCCAGTGGTGCCAGTGCACTCTCTGCACTCACTGCATTGCATCCCCGGTGTTCCCAGAGCACTCTCTGGACTCACCGAGGTGCATCCCCAGTGGTGCCAGTGTACTCTCTGGACTCACTGCACTGCATCCCCAGTGGTGCCAGTGCACTCTCTGGACTCACTGCAGTGCAGCCCCTGAGGTGCCAGTGTACTCTCTGGACTCACTGCACTGCATCCCCAGTGGTGTCACTGCACTCTCTGGAATCACTGCAGTGCATCCCCAGTGGTGCCTGTGCACTCTCTTGAGTCACTGCACTGCATCCCCAGTGGAGCCAGTGCACTCTATGGACTAACTGCACTGCATACCCAGTGGTGCCAGTGCACTCTCTGGACTCACTGCACTGCATCCCGAGTGGTTCCAGTGCACTCTCTGGATCACTGCACTGCATCACCATTGGTGCCAGGGCACTCTCCGGACTCACTGCAGTGCATCCCCAGTGGTGCCAGTGCACTCTTTCGAGTCACTGCACTGCATCCCCAGTGGTGCCAATGCATTCTCTGGACTCACTGCAGTGCATCCCCATTGGTGCCAGTGCAGTCTCTGGAGTCACTGCAGTGCATCCCCAGTGGTGCCAGTGCCCTCTCTGGACTCACTGCACTGCATCCCCAGTGCTGACAGTGCACTCTCTGGACTCACTGCACTGCATCCCCAGTGGTGCCAGTGTACTCTCTGGACTCAGTGCACTGCTTCCCCAGTGGTGCCACTGCACTCTCTGGACTCACTGCAGTGCATCCCCAGTGGTGCCAGTGCACTCTCTGGACTCACTGCACTGCATCCCCAGTGGTGCCAGTGCACTCTCTGGACTCACTGCAGTGCATCCCCTTTTGTGCCAGTGCACTCTCTGGACTCACTGCACTGCATCCCCAGTGGTGCCAGTGCACTCTCTAGAGTCACTGCACTGCATCCCCAGTGGTGCCAGTGCACTCTCTGGACACACTGCAGTGCATCCCCAGTGGTGCCAGTGCACTCTCTGGACTCACTGCACTGCATCCCCAGTGCTGACAGTGCACTCTCTGGACTCACTGCACTGCATCCCCAGTGGTGCCAGTGAACTCTCTGGACTCACTGCAGTGCATCCCTTGTGGTGCCTTTGCACTCTCAGGACTCACTGCACTGCATCCCCAGTGGTGCCAGTGCACTCTCTGGAGTCACAGCACTGCATCAACAGTAGTGCCTCTGCACTCTCTGGAGTCACTGCACTGCATCCCCAGTGGTGCCAGTGCACTCTCTGGACTCACTGCACTGCATCCCCAGTGGTGCCACTGCACTCTCTGGACTCACTGCACTTCATCCCCAGTGGTGCCAGTGCACTCTCTGGACTCACTGCAGTGCATCCCCAGTGCTGACAGTGCACTCTCTGGACTCACTGCACTGCATCCCCAGTGGTGCCAGTGTACTCTCTGGACTCAGTGCACTGCTTCCCCAGTGGTGCCACTGCACTCTCTGGACTCACTGCAGTGCATCCCCATTGGTGCCAGTGCAGTCTCTGGAGTCACTGCAGTGCATCCCCAGTGGTGCCAGTGCCCTCTCTGGACTCACTGCACTGCATCCCCAGTGCTGACAGTGCACTCTCTGGACTCACTGCACTGCATCCCCAGTGGTGCCAGTGTACTCTCTGGACTCAGTGCACTGCTTCCCCAGTGGTGCCACTGCACTCTCTGGACTCACTGCAGTGCATCCCCAGTGGTGCCAGTGCACTCTCTGGACTCACTGCAGTGCATCCCCAGTGGTGCCAGTGCACTCTCTGGACTCACTGCAGTGCATCCCCTTTTGTGCCAGTGCACTCTCTGGACTCACTGCACTGCATCCCCAGTGGTGCCAGTGCACTCTCTAGAGTCACTGCACTGCATCCCCAGTGGTGCCAGTGCACTCTCTGGACTCACTGCAGTGCATCCCCAGTGGTGCCAGTGCACTCTCTGGACTCACTGCACTGCATCCCCAGTGCTGACAGTGCACTCTCTGGACTCACTGCACTGCATCCCCAGTGGTGCCAGTGAACTCTCTGGACTCACTGCACTGCATCCCCAAGGTGCCTTTGCACTCTCAGGACTCACTGCACTGCATCCCCAGTGGTGCCAGTGCACTCTCTGGAGTCACAGCACTGCATCAACAGTAGTGCCTCTGCACTCTCTGGAGTCACTGCACTGCATCCCCAGTGGTTCCAGTGCACTCTCTGGACTCACTGCACTGCATCCCCAGTGGTGCCACTGCACTCTCTGGACTCACTGCACTTCATCCCCAGTGGTGCCAGTGCACTCTCTGGACTCACTGCACTGCATCCCCAGTGCTGACAGTGCACTCTCTGGACTCACTGCACTGCATCCCCAGTGGTGCCAGTGAACTCTCTGGACTCACTGCAGTGCATCCCTTGTGGTGCCTTTGCAGTCTCAGGACTCACTGCAGTGCATCCCCAGTGGTGCCAGTGCACTCTCTGGAGTCACAGCACTGCATCAACAGTGGTGCCAGTGCACTCTCTGGACTCACTGCATTGCATCCCCAGTGGTGCCACTGCACTCTCTGGACTCACTGCACTGCATCCCCAGTGGTGCCAGTGCACTCTCTGGACTCACTGCACTGCATCAACAGTGGTGCCAGTGCACTGTCTGGACTCACTGCAATGTATCGCCATTGGAGCCGGTGCACTCTCTGGAATCACTAAACTGCATCCCCAGTGGTGCCAGAGAACACTCTGGTCTCACTGCAGTGCATCCCCAGTGGTGCCAGTGCACTGTCTGGACTCACTGCATCCCCAGTGGTGCCAGGGCACTCTCTGGACTCACTGCACTGCATCCCCATTGGGGCCAGTGCACTCTCTGGACTCACTGCACTAAAACCCCAGTGGTGCCAGTGCAGTCTCTGGACTCACTGCACTGCATCCCCAGTGGTGCCAGTGCACTCTCTGGACTCACTGCAATGCATCCCCAGTGGTGCCAGTGCACTCTCTGGACTCACTGCACTGCATCACCATTGGTGCCAGTACACTCTCTGGACTCACTGCACTAAAACCCCAGTGGTGCCAGTGCACTTTCTGGAGTCACTGCAGTGCATCCCCTTTTGTGCCAGTGCACTCTCTGCACTCACTGCACTGCATCCCCAGAAGTGCCAGTGCACTCTCTGGACTCACTGCACTGCATCCCCAGTGCTGCCAGTGCACTCTCTGGACTCACTGCAGTGCATCTCCAGTGGTGCCAGTGCACTCTCTGGACTCACTGCAGTGCATCCCCAGTGGTGCCAGTGCACTCTCTGGACTCACTGCACTTCATCCCCAGTGGTGCCAGTGCACTCTCTGGACTCACTGCATTGCATCCCCAGTGGTGCCAGTGCACTCTCTGGACTCACTGCACTGCATCCCCAGTGGTGTCACTGCACTCTCTGGAGTCACTGCACTGCATCACCATTGGTGCCAGGGCACTCTCCAGACTCACTGCAGTGCATCCGCAGTGGTGCCAGTGCACTCTTTCGAGTCACTGCACTGCATCCCCAGTGGTGCCAGTGCACTCTCCGGACTCACTGCACTGCATCCCTAATGGTGCCAGTGCACTCTCTGGACTCACTGCAGTGCATCCCCAGTGGTGCCAGTGCACTCTCTGGACTCACTGCACTGCATCCCCAGTGGTGCCAGGGCACTCTCTGCACTCACTGCACTGCATCCCCGGTGTTCCCAGAGCACTCTCTGGACTCACCGAGGTGCATCCCCAGTGGTGCCAGTGCACTCTCTGGTCTCACTGCACTGCATCCCCAGTGGTGCCAGTGCACTTTCTGGACTCACTGCAGTGCAGCCCCTGAGGTGCCAGTGTACTCTCTGGACTCACTGCACTGCATCTCCAGTGGTGCCAGTGCACTCTCTGGAATCACTGTAGTGCATCCCCAGTAGTGCCAGTGCACTCTCTGGACTCACTGCACTGCATCCCCAGTGGTGCCTGTGCACTCTCTTGAGTCACTGCACTGCATCCCCAGTGGAGCCAGTGCACTCTATGGACTAACTGCACTGCATCCCGAGTGGTTCCAGTGCACTCTCTGGATCACTGCACTGCATCACCATTGGTGCCAGGGCACTCTCCGGACTCACTGCAGTGCATCCCCAGTGGTGCCAGTGCACTCTTTCGAGTCACTGCACTGCATCCCCAGTGGTGCCAATGCATTCTCTGGACTCACTGCAGTGCATCCCCATTGGTGCCAGTGCAGTCTCTGGAGTCACTGCAGTGCATCCCCAGTGGTGCCAGTGCCCTCTCTGGACTCACTGCACTGCATCCCCAGTGCTGACAGTGCACTCTCTGGACTCACTGCACTGCATCCCCAGTGGTGCCAGTGTACTCTCTGGACTCAGTGCACTGCTTCCCCAGTGGTGCCACTGCACTCTCTGGACTCACTGCAGTGCATCCCCAGTGGTGCCAGTGCACTCTCTGGACTCACTGCACTGCATCCCCAGTGGTGCCACTGCACTCTCTGGACTCACTGCAGTGCATCCCCTTTTGTGCCAGTGCACTCTCTGGACTCACTGCACTGCATCCCCAGTGGTGCCAGTGCACTCTCTAGAGTCACTGCACTGCATCCCCAGTGGTGCCAGTGCACTCTCTGGACTCACTGCAGTGCATCCCCAGTGGTGCCACTGCACTCTCTGGACTCACTGCACTGCATCCCCAGTGCTGACAGTGCACTCTCTGGACTCACTGCACTGCATCCCCAGTGGTGCCAGTGAACTCTCTGGACTCACTGCAGTGCATCCCTTGTGGTGCCTTTGCACTCTCAGGACTCACTGCACTGCATCCCCAGTGGTGCCAGTGCACTCTCTGGAGTCACAGCACTGCATCAACAGTAGTGCCTCTGCACTCTCTGGAGTCACTGCACTGCATCCCCAGTGGTGCCTCTGCACTCTCTGGACTCACTGCACTGCATCCCCAGTGGTGCCACTGCACTCTCTGGACTCACTGCACTTCATCCCCAGTGGTGCCAGTGCACTCTCTGGACTCACTGCAGTGCATCCCTTGTGGTGCCTTTGCAGTCTCAGGACTCACTGCAGTGCATCCCAAGTGGTGCCAGTGCACTCTCTGGAGTCACAGCACTGCATCAACAGTGGTGCCAGTGCACTCTCTGGACTCACTGCATTGCATCCCCAGTGGTGCCACTGCACTCTCTGGACTCACTGCACTGCATCCCCAGTGGTGCCAGTGCACTCTCTGGACTCACTGCACTGCATCAACAGTGGTGCCAGTGCACTGTCTGGACTCACTGCAATGTATCGCCATTGGAGCCGGTGCACTCTCTGGAATCACTAAACTGCATCCCCAGTGGTGCCAGAGAACACTCTGGTCTCACTGCAGTGCATCCCCAGTGGTGCCAGTGCACTGTCTGGACTCACTGCACTGCATCCCCATTGGGGCCAGTGCACTCTCTGGACTCACTGCACTAAAACCCCAGTGGTGCCAGTGCAGTCTCTGGACTCACTGCACTGCATCCCCAGTGGTGCCAGTGCACTCTCTGGACTCACTGCAATGCATCCCCAGTGGTGCCAGTGCACTCTCTGGACTCACTGCACTGCATCACCATTGGTGCCAGTACACTCTCTGGACTCACTGCAGTGCATCCCCAGTGGTGCCAGTGTACTCTCTGGACTCACTGCACTGCATGACCAGCGGTGCCAGTGCACTCTCTGGACTCACTGCAGTGCATCCCCAGTGGTGCCAGTGCACTTTCTGGAGTCACTGCAGTGCATCCCCTTTTGTGCCAGTGCACTCTCTGCACTCACTGCACTGCATCCCCAGAAGTGCCAGTGCACTCTCTGGACTCACTGCACTGCATCCCCAGTGCTGCCAGTGCACTCTCTGGACTCACTGCAGTGCATCTCCAGTGGTGCCAGTGCACTCTCTGGACTCACTGCAGTGCATCCCCAGTGGTGCCAGTGCACTCTCTGGACTCACTGCACTTCATCCCCAGTGGTGCCAGTGCACTCTCTGGACTCACTGCATTGCATCCCCAGTGGTGCCAGTGCACTCTCTGGACTCACTGCACTGCATCCCCAGTGGTGTCACTGCACTCTCTGGAGTCACTGCACTGCATCACCATTGGTGCCAGGGCACTCTCCAGACTCACTGCAGTGCATCCGCAGTGATGCCAGTGCACTCTTTCGAGTCACTGCAGTGCATCCCCAGTGGTGCCAGTGCACTCTCTGGACTCACTGCACTGCATCCCCAGTGGTGCCAGTGCACTCTCTGGACTCACTGCAGTGCATCCCCAGTGGTGACAGTGCACTCTCTGCACTCACTGCACTGCATCACCAGTGGTGCCACTGCACTCTCTGGACTCACTGCAGTGCATCCCCAGTGGTGCCAGTGCACTCTCTGGACTCACTGCATTGCATCCCCAGTGGTGCCAGTGCACTCTCTGGACTCACTGCACTGCATCACCAGTGGTGCCACTGCACTCTCTGGACTCACTGCATTGCATCCCCAGTGGTGCCAGTGCACTCTTTTAAGTCACTGCAGTGCATCCCCAGTGGTGCCAGTGCACTCTCTGGACTCACTGCAGTGCATCCCCAGTGGTGCCAGTGCACTCTCTGGACTCACTGCAATGCATCCCCAGTGGTGCCAGTGCACTCTCTGGACTCACTGCACTGCATCCCCAGTGGTGCCAGTACACTCTCTGGACTCACTGCAGTGCATCCCCAGTGGTGCCAGTGCACTCTCTGGACTCACTGCACTTCATCCCCAGTGGTGCCAGTGCACTTTCTGGACTCACTGCATTGCATCCCCAGTGGTGCCAGTGCACTCTCTGGACTCACTGCACTGCATCCCCAGTGGTGTCACTGCACTCTCTGGACTCACTGCACTGCATCACCATTGGTGCCAGTGCACTCTCTGGACTCACTGCAGTGCAGACCCTGAGGTGCCAGTGTACTCTCTGCACTCACTGCACTGCATCCCCAGTGGTGCCAGTGCACTCTCTGGAATCACTGCAGTGCATCCCCAGTAGTGCCAGTGCACTCTCTGGACTCACTGCACTGCATCCCCAGTGGTGCCTGTGCACTCTCTTGAGTCACTGCACTGCATCCCCAGTGGAGCCAGTGCACTCTATGGACTAACTGCACTGCATACCCAGTGGTGCCAGTGCACTCTCTGGACTCACTGCACTGCATCCCCAGTGGTGCCAGTGCACTCTCTGGACTCACTGCACTGCATCCCCAGTGGTGCCAGTGCACTCTCTGGATCACTGCACTGCATCACCATTGGTGCCAGGGCACTCTCCGGACTCACTGCAGTGCATCCCCAGTGGTGCCAGTGCACTCTTTCGAGTCACTGCACTGCATCCCCAGTGGTGCCAGTGCACTCTCTGGACTCACTGCACTGCATCCCCAGTGGTGCCAGTGCACTCTCTGGAATCACTGCAGTGCATCCCCAGTGGTGCCAGTGCACTCTCTGGACTCACTGCATTGCATCCCCAGTGGTGCCAGTGCACTCTCTGGACTCACTGCACTGCATCCCCAGTGGTGCCACTGCACTCTCTGGACTCACTGCACTGCATCACCATTGGTGCCAGTGCACTCTCCGGACTCACTGCAGTGCATCCGCAGTGCTGCCAGTGCACTCTTTTAAGTCACTGCAGTGCATCCCCAGTGGTGCCAGTGCACTCTCTGGACTCACTGCACTGCATCCCCAGTGGTGTCACTGCACTCTCTGGACTCACTGCACTGCATCACCATTGGTGCCAGTGCACTCTCTGGACTCACTGCAGTGCAGACCCTGAGGTGCCAGTGTACTCTCTGCACTCACTGCACTGCATCCCCAGTGGTGCCAGTGCACTCTCTGGACTCACTGCACTGCATCCCCAGTGGTGCCACTGCACTCTCTGGACTCACTGCACTGCATCCCCTGTGGTGCCAGTACACTCTCTGGACTCACTGCAGTGCATCCCCAGTGGTGCCAGTGTACTCTCTGGACTCACTGCACTGCATCACCAGCGGTGCCAGTGCACTCTCTGGACTCACTGCAGTGCATCCCCAGTGGTGCCAGTGCACTTTCTGGACTCACTGCAGTGCATCCCCTCTGGTGCCAGTGCACTCTCTGGACTCACTGCACTGCATCCCCAGTGGTGCCAGTGCACTCTCTGGACTCACTGCACTTCATCCCCAGTGGTGCCAGTGCACTCTCTGGACTCACTGCATTGCATCCCCAGTGGTGCCAGTGCACTCTCTGGACTCACTGCACTGCATCCCCAGTGGTGTCACTGCACTCTCTGGACTCACTGCACTGCATCACCATTGGTGCCAGGGCACTCTCCAGACTCACTGCAGTGCATCCGCAGTGGTGCCAGTGCACTCTTTCGAGTCACTGCAGTGCATCCCCAGTGGTGCCAGTGCAGTCTCTGGACTCACTGCAGTGCATCCCCAGTGGTGCCAGTGCACTCTCTACACTCACTGCACTGCATCCACTGTGGTGCCAGTGCACTCTCTGGACTCACTGCATTGCATCCCCAGTGGTGCCAGTGCACTCTCTGGACTCACTGCACTGCATCACCAGTGGTGCCAGTGCACTCTCCGGACTCACTGCAGTGCATCCGCAGTGGTGCCAGTGCACTCTTTTAAGTCACTGCAGTGCATCCCCAGTGGTGCCAGTGCACTCTCTGGACTCACTGCAGTGCATCCCCAGTGGTGCCAGTGCACTCTCTGCACTCACTGCACTGCATCACCAGTGGTGCCACTGCACTCTCTGGACTCACTGCAGTGCATCCCCAGTGGTGCCAGTGCACTCTCTGGAGTCACTGCACTGCGTCCCCAGTGCTGCCAGTGCACTCTCTGGACTCACTGCAGTGCATCCCCAGTTGTGCCAGTGCACTCTCTGGACTCACTGCACTGCATCCCCAGTGGTGCCAGTGCACTCTCTGGACTCACTGCACTGCATCCCCAGAGGTGCCAGTGCACTCTCTGGACTCACTGCACTTCATCCCCAGTGGTGCCAGTGCACTCTCTGGACTCACTGCATTGCATCCCCAGTGGTGCCAGTGCACTCTCTGGACTCACTGCACTGCATCCCCAGTGGTGCCACTGCACTGTCTGGACTCACTGCACTGCATCACCATTGGTGCCAGGGCACTCTCCGGACTCACTGCAGTGCATCCCCAGTGGTGCCAGTGCACTCTTTCGAATCACTGCAGTGCATCCCCAGTGGTGCCAGTGCACTCTCTGGACTCACTGCACTGCATCCCCAGTGGTGCCAGTGCACTCTCTGCACTCACTGCACTGCATCCCCAGTGTTCCCAGAGCACTCTCTGGACTCACTGCAGTGCATCCCCAGTGGTGCCAGTGCACTCTCTGGACTCACTGCAGTGCATCCCCAGTGGTGCCAGTGCACTCTCTGGACTCACTGCACTGCATCCCCAGTGGTGCCAGTGCACTCTCTGGACTCACTGCACTGCATCACCATTGGTGCCAGGGTACTCTCTGGACTCACTGCAGTGCATCCGCAGTGGTGCCAGTGCACTGTTTCGATTCACTGCACTGCATCCCCATTAGTTCCAGTGCATTCTCTGGACTCATTGCAGTGCATCCCCAGTGGTGCCAGTGCACTCTCTGGACTCACTGCATTGCATCCCCAGTGGTGCCACTGCACTCTCTGGACTCACTGCACTGCATCCCCAGTGCTGACATTGCACTCTCTGGACTCACTGCACTGCATCCCCAGTGCTGACAGTGCACTCTCTGGACTCACTGCAGTGCATCCCCATTGGTGCCAGTGCACTCTCTGGACTCACTGCACTGCATCCCCAGTGGTGCCAGTGCACTCTCCGGACTCACTGCACTGCATCCCTAATGGTGCCAGTGCACTCTCTGGACTCACTGCAGTGCATCCCCAGTGGTGCCATTGCACTCTCTGGACTCACTGCAGTGCATCCCCAGTGGTGCCAGTGCACTCTCTGCACTCACTGCACTGCATCCCCGGTGTTCCCAGAGCACTCTCTGGACTCACCGAGGTGCATCCCCAGTGGTGCCAGTGCACTCTCTGGACTCACTGCACTGCATCCCCAGTGGTGCCAGTGCACTCTCTGGACTCACTGCAGTGCAGCCCCTGAGGTGCCAGTGTACTCTCTGGACTCACTGCACTGCATCCCCAGTGGTGCCAGTGCACTCTCTGGAATCACTGCAGTGCATCCCCAGTAGTGCCAGTGCACTCTCTGGACTCACTGCACTGCATCCCCTGTGGTGCCTGTGCACTCTCTTGAGTCACTGCACTGCATCCCCAGTGGAGCCAGTGCACTCTATGGACTAACTGCACTGCATCCCCAGTGGTGCCAGTGCACTCTCTGGACTCACTGCACTGCATCACCATTGGTGCCAGGGCACTCTCTGGACTCACTGCAGTGCATCCCCAGTGGTGCCAGTGCACTCTTTCGAGTCACTGCACTGCATCCCCAGTGGTGCTAATGCATTCTCTGGACTCACTGCAGTGCATCCCCAGTGGTGCCAGTGCAGTCTCTGGAGTCACTGCAGTGCATCCGCAGTGGTGCCAGTGCACTCTCTGGACTCACTGCACTGCATCCCCAGTGCTGACTGTGCACTCTCTGGACTCACTGCACTGCATCCCCAGTGGTGCCAGTGTACTCTCTGGACTCAGTGCACTGCTTCCCCAGTGGTGCCAGTGCACTCTCTGGGCTCACTGCAGTGCATCCCCAGTGGTGCCACTGCACTCTCTGGACTCACTGCATTGCATCCCCAGTGGTGCCACTGCACTCTCTGGACTCACTGCACTTCATCCCCAGTGGTGCCAATGCACTCTCTGGACTCACTGCACTGCATCCCCAGTGGTGCCAGTGCACTCTCTGGACTCACTGCAGTGCATCCCCTTTTGTGCCAGTGCACTCTCTGGACTCACTGCACTGCATCCCCAGTGGTGCCAGTGCACTCTCTAGAGTCACTGCACTGCATCCCCAGTGGTGCCAGTGCACTCTCTGGACTCACTGCAGTGCATCCCCAGTGGTGCCAGTGCACTCTCTGGACTCACTGCACTGCATCCCCAGTGCTGACAGTGCACTCTCTGGACTCACTGCACTGCATCCCCAGTGGTGCCAGTGCACTCTCTGGACTCACTGCACTGCATCACCAGTGGTGCCAGTGCACTCTCTGGACTCACTGCAGTGCGTCCCCTTTTGTGCCAGTGCACTCTCTGGACTCACTGCATTGCATCCCCAGTGGTGCCAGTGCACTCTCTGGACTCACTGCACTGCATCCCCAGTGGTGCCACTGCACTCTCTGGACTCACTGCACTGCATCACCATTGGTGCCAGTGCACTCTCCGGACTCACTGCAGTGCATCCGCAGTGCTGCCAGTGCACTCTTTTAAGTCACTGCAGTGCATCCCCAGTGGTGCCAGTGCACTCTCTGGACTCACTGCAGTGCATCCCCAGTGGTGCCAGTGCACTCTCTGGACTCACTGCACTGCATCACCAGTGGTGCCACTGCACTCTCTGGACTCACTGCTGTGCATCCCCAGTGGTGCCAGTGCACTCTCTGGACTCACTGCATTGCATCCCCTCTGGTGCCAGTGCACTCTCTGGACTCACTGCACTGCATCCCCAGTGGTGCCAGTGCACTCTCTGGACTCACTGCACTTCATCCCCAGTGGTGCCAGTGCACTCTCTGGACTCACTGCATTGCATCCCCAGTGGTGCCAGTGCACTCTCTGGACTCACTGCACTGCATCCCCAGTGCTGACAGTGCACTCTCTGGACTCACTGCACTGCATCACCATTGGTGCCAGGGCACTCTCCAGACTCACTGCAGTGCATCCGCAGTGGTGCCAGTGCACTCTTTCGAGTCACTGCAGTGCATCCCCAGTGGTGCCAGTGCACTCTCTGGACTCACTGCACTGCATCCCCAGTGGTGCCAGTGCACTCTCTGCACTCACTGCACTGCATCCCCAGTGGTGCCAGTGCACTCTCTGGACTCACTGCATTGCATCCCCAGTGGTGCCAGTGCACTCTCTGGACTCACTGCACTGCATCACCAGTGGTGCCAGTGCACTCTCCGGACTCACTGCAGTGCATCCGCAGTGGTGCCAGTGCACTCTTTTAAGTCACTGCAGTGCATCCCCAGTGGAGCCAGTGCACTCTCTGGACTCACTGCAGTGCATCCCCAGTGGTGCCAGTGCACTCTCTGCACTCACTGCACTGCATCACCAGTGGTGCCACTGCACTCTCAGGACTCACTGCAGTGCATCCCCAGTGGTGCCAGTGCACTCTCTGGAGTCACTGCACTGCATCCCCAGTGCTGCCAGTGCACTCTCTGGACTCACTGCAGTGCATCCCCAGTGGTGCCAGTGCACTCTCTGGACTCACTGCACTGCATCCCCAGAGGTGCCAGTGCACTCTCTGGACTCACTGCACTTCATCCCCAGTGGTGCCAGTGCACTCTCTGGACTCACTGCATTGCATCCCCAGTGGTGCCAGTGCACTCTCTGGACTCACTGCACTGCATCCCCAGTGGTGCCACTGCACTGTCTGGACTCACTGCACTGCATCACCAGTGGTGCCAGGGCACTCTCCGGACTCACTGCAGTGCATCCCCAGTGGTGCCAGTGCACTCTTTCGAATCACTGCACTGCATCCCCAGTGGTGCCAGTGCACTCTCTGGACTCACTGCACTGCATCCCCAGTGGTGCCAGTGCACTCTCTGCACTCACTGCAGTGCATCCCCAGTGTTCCCCGAGCACTCTCTGGACTCACTGCAGTGCATCCCCAGTGGTGCCAGTGCACTCTCTGGACTCACTGCAGTGCATCCCCAGTGGTGCCAGTGCACTCTCTGGAGTCACTGCACTGCATCCCCAGTGGTGCCAGTGCACTCTCTGGACTCACTGCACTGCATCACCATTGCTGCCAGGGTACTCTCTGGACTCACTGCAGTGCATCCGAAGTGGTGCCAGTGCACTCTTTCGATTCACTGCACTGCATCCCCATTAGTTCCAGTGCATTCTCTGGACTCATTGCAGTGCATCCCCAGTGGTGCCAGTGCATTCTCTGGACTCACTGCACTGCATCCCCAGTGGTGCCAGTGCACTCTCTGGACTCACTGCACTGCATCCCCAGTGCTGACATTGCACTCTCTGCACTCACTGCACTGCATCCCCGGTGTTCCCAGAGCACTCTCTGGACTCACCGAGCTGCATCCCCATTGGTGCCAGTGCACTCTCTGGACTCACTGCACTGCATCCCCAGTGGTGCCAGTGCACTCTCTGGACTCACTGCAGTGCAGCCCCTGAGGTGCCTGTGTACTCTCTGGACTCACTGCACTGCATCCCCAGTGGTGCCAGTGCACTCTCTGGAATCACTGCAGTGCATCCCCAGTAGTGGTAGTGCACTCTCTGGACTCACTGCAGTGCATCCCCAGTGGTGCCAGTGCACTCTCTGGACTCACTGCACTGCATCCCCAGTGGTTCCAGTGCACTCTCTGGAGTAACTGCAGTGCATCCCCTGTGGTGCCAGTGCACTCTCTGGACTCACTGTACTGCATCCCCAGTGGTGGCAGTTGACTCTCTGGGCTCACTGCACTGCTCCAGCCGCGGCATCCGCTCCAGCCGCCTCAGCCGCTCCAGCCGCGGTAGCCCCTCCAGCCGCGGCAGACGCTCTAGACGCTCCAGCCGCCGCAGCCGCTCCAGCCGCGGCAGCCGCTAAAGCCGCTACCGAGTGGAGCGGCTGCCACGGCTGGAGCGGCTGCCGCGGTTGGAGCGGCTGACGCGGCTGGAGCGGCTGACGCGGCTGGAGCGACTGGAGCGGCTGCCGCGGCTGGAGCGCCTGCAGCGGATGGAGCGGCTGCCGCGGCTGGAGTGGCTACCGCGGCTGGAGCGGTTGCCTCAGCTCGAGCAGTACAGTGAGTCCAGAGAGTGCACTGGCACCACTGGGGATGCAGTGCAGTGAGTCCAGAGATTGCACTGGCACCACTGGGGATGCAGTGCAGTGAGTGCAGAGAGTGCACTGGCACCAAATGGAGCTGCACTGCTGTGAGTCCTGAGATTGCACTGGCACCACTGGGGATGCACTGCAGTGAGTCCAGAGTGAACTGGCACCACTGGGGATGCACCCCGGCAAGTCCAGAGAGTGCACTGTCACCACTGGGGATGCAGTGCAGTGAGTCCAGAGAGTGCACTGGCACCACTGGGGATGCACTGCAGTGAGTCCAGAGAGTGCACTGGCACCACTGGGGATGCAGTGCAGTGAGTCCAGAGAGTGCACTGGCACCACTGGGGATGCACTGCAGTGAGTCCAGAGAGTGCATTGGCACCACTGGGGATGCACTGCAGTGACTCCAGAGAGTACACTGGCACCACTGGGGATGCACTGCAGTGAGTCCAGGTGTTAGCCTAGCAACCACATAATCAACAAGTGATTATATGAACGTGCTTTATTCAGCGCTGGAAGCCGGGGCAGGTGCCCAAATCCGGCTTCAAGTTCCGTTACTTCCCAGCCGTTATTTATACATACATTATTGCGTCAGGTATACATATTCTTTACAGGTTGCAACAGCAGCCTCGCTTTTCATTCTAATTAGCTCCCCTCCCCTTTGCACATGCGTGGCGCACTCTGGTGGTCGTCCAGGTATCGTCCAGATGAATAAGGAGTCTTCCTCTCCGCTAAACTTTTCACCTTTCTTACTCGACGCATGCTCCCTCCGCTTCTTGGTTCTGCTTCAACTCATTTCATTATTTCCAGGCCCTTATCTAAGGTCAGGTTGTACCTCTTCCCTCCCAAGTTTCCCCTTCAATGACTCTTTTGATTGTTCACTGTACTCCCTAAGTATCCTGTATACATAGATTAATTGATAATGTAAGTACATTTGGCAATGCTTAATTATACTGTAGGTCCCATTACCTAAGAGACATTAGTAAAACATCCATTCGATTCTCCCCAACACTAACACAGAGATTGCACTGGCACCACTGGGGATGCAGTGCAGTGAGTCCAGAGAGTGCACTGGCACCACTGGGGATGCAGTGCCGTGAGTCCAGAGAGTGCATTGGCACCACTGGGGATGCACTGCAATGAGTCCAGAGAGTGCACTGGCACCAATGGCAACGCAGAGCAGTGAGTCCAGAGAGTGCCTTGGCACCATTGGTGATGCAGTGCAGTGAGTCCAGAGAGTGCACTAGCACCACTGGGGATGCAGTGCAGTGAGTCCATAGAGTGCACTGGCACCACTGGGGATGCAGTGCAGTGAGTCCAGAGAGTTCACTGGCACCACTGGGGATGTAGTGCAGTGAGTCCAGAGAGTGCCTGGCACCAATGGGGATGCAGTGCAGTGAGTCCAGAGAGTACAGTGGCACCACTGGGGATGTAGTGCAGTTAGTCCAAAGAGTGCACTGGCACCACAGGGATGCACTGCAGTGAGTCCACAGACTTCACAGGCTCCACTGGGGATGCACTGCAGTGAGTCCAGAGAGTGCCCTGGCACCACTGGGATGCAGTGAGTCCAGACAGTGCACTGGCACCACTGGGGATGCACTGCAGTGAGTCCAGACAGTACACTGGCACCACTGGGGATGCACCCCGGCAAGTCCAGAGAGTGCACTGGCACCACTGGGGATGGACTACAGTGAGTGCAGAGAGTGCACTGGCACCACTGGGGATGCAGTGCAGTGAGTCCAGAGAGTGCACTGGCACCAGTGGGGATGCACTGCAGTGAGTAAAGAGAATGCACTGGCACCTTTGGGTTTGCACTGCAGTGAGTCCAGTGAGTGCACTGGCACCAGTGGGGATGCAGTGCAGTGAGTCCAGAGAGTGCACTGGCACCACTGGGGATGCACTGCAGTGAGTCCAGAGAGTGCACTGGCACCACTGCGGATGCACTGCAGTGAGTCCAGAGAGTGCACTGGCACCATTAGGGATGCAGTGCAGTGACTCCAGAGAGTGCACTGGCACCACTGGGGATGCAGTGCAGTGAGTCCAGAGAGTGCACTGGCACCACTGGGGATGCACTGCAGTGAGTCCAGAGAGTGCACTGGCACCACTGGGGATGCAGTGCAGTGAGTGCAGAGAGTGCACTGGCACCACTGGGATGCAATGCACTGAGTCCACAGAGTGCACTGGCACCACAGGGGATACACTGCAGTGAGTCCAGAGAGTGCACTGGCACCGCTGCGGTTGCACCCCGGTGTTTTCAGAGTGCAGTGGCACCACTGGGGATGCAGTGCACTGAGTCCAGAGAGGGCACTGTCAGCAATGGGGTTGCAGTGCAGTGAGTCCAGAGAGTGCACTGGCACCACTGGGGATACAGTGCAGTGAGTCCAGAGAGTGCACTGGCACCACTGGGGATGCAGTGCAGTGAGTCCTGAGAGTGCAATGGCACCACAGGGGATGCACTGCAGTGAGTCCAGAGAGTGCAAAGGCACCACAGGGGATGCACTGCAGTGAGTCCAGAGAGTGAACTGGCACCACTGGGGATGTAGAGCAGTGACTCCAGAGAGTGCACTGGCACCAATGGGGATGCACCCCGGCAAGTCCAGAGAGTGCACTGTCACCACCTGAGATGCAGTGCAGTGAGTCCAGAGAGTGCACTGGCACCACTGGGGATGCAGTGCAGTGAGTCCAGAGAGTGCACTGGCACCACTGGGGATGCAGTGCAGTGAGTCCAGAGAGTGCACTGGTACCTCTGGGGATGCAGTGCAGTGAGTCCAGAGAGTACACTGGCACCACTGGGGATGCACTGCAGTGAGACCAGAGGTTGCAGTGGCACCACTGGGGATGCAGTGCAGTGAGTCCAGAGAGTGCACTGGTACGATTGGGGATGCACTGCAGTGAGTTCAGAGAGTGCACTGGCACCACTGGGGATGCACTGCAGTGAGTCCAGAGAGTGCACGGGCACCACTGGGGATGCAATGCAGTGAGTCCAGGGAGTGCACTGGCACCACTGGGGATGCACCCCGTCAAGTCCAGAGAGTGCACTGGCACCACTGGGGATGCAGCGCACTGAGTCCAGAGAGTGCACTGGCACCACTGGGGATGCAGTGCAGTGAGTCCAAAGAGTGCACTGGCACCACAGGGTTGCACTGCAGTGAGTCCACAGACTTCACAGGCACCCCTGGGGATGCACTGCAGTGAGTCCAGAGAGTGCCCTGGCACCACTGGGATGCAGTGAGTCCAGACAGTGCACAGGCACCACTGGGGATGCACTGCAGTGAGTCCAGAGAGTGCACTGGCACCACTGGTGATGCACCCTGGCAAGTCCAGAGAGTGCACTGGCACCACTGGGGATGCAGTGCATTGAGTAAAGAGAGTGCACTGGCACCACTGGGGATGCAGTGCAGTGAGTCCAGAGAGTGCACTGGCACTTCTGGGGATGCATTGCAGTGAGTCCAGAGAGTGCACTGGCACCAGTGGGGATGCAGTGCAGTGAGTCCAGAGAGTGCACTGGCACCACTAGGGATGCACTGCAGTGAGTCCAGAGAGTGCACTGGCACCACTGGGGATGCAGTGCAGTGAGTCCAGAGAGTGCACTGGCACCACTGGGATGCAGTGCACTGAGTCCACAGAGTGCACTGGCACCACAGGGGATACACTGCAGTGAGTCCAGAGAGTGCAGTGGCACCACTGGGGATGCACTGCTGTGTGTGCAGAGAGTGCACTGGCACCGCTGCGGTTGCACCCCGGTGTTTTCAGAGTGCAGTGGCACCACTGGGGATGCAGTGCACTGAGTCCAGAGAGGGCACTGTCAGCAATGGGGTTGCAGTTCAGTGAGTCCAGAGAGTGCACTGGCACCACTGGGGATGCAGTGCAGTGAGTCCAGAGAGTGCACTGGCACCACTGGGGATGCACTGCAGTGAGTCCAGAGAGTGCACTGGCACCACTGGGGATGCAGTGCAGTGAGTCCAGAGAGTGCACTGGTACCTCTGGCTATGCAGTGCAGTGAGTCCAGAGAGTGCACTGGCACCACTGGGGATGCACTGCAGTGAGACCAGAGGTTGCAGTGGCACCACTGGGGATGCAGTGCAGTGAGTCCAGAGAGTGCACTGGTACGATTGGGGATGCACTGCAGTGAGTTCAGAGAGTGCACTGGCACCACTGGGGATGCACTGCAGTGAGTCCAGAGAGTGCACTGTCAGCAATGGGGTTGCAGTGCAGTGAGTCCAGAGAGTGCACTGGCACCACTGGGGATGCAGTGCAGTGAGTCCAGAGAGTGCACTGGCACCACAGGGGATGCAGTGCAGTGAGTCCTGAGAGTGCAATGGCACCACAGGGGATGCACTGCAGTGAGTCCAGAGAGTGCAAAGGCACCACAGGGGATGCACTGCAGTGAGTCCAGAGAGTGAACTGGCACCACTGGGGATGTAGAGCAGTGACTCCAGAGAGTGCACTGGCACCAATGGGGATGCACCCCGGCAAGTCCAGAGAGTGCACTGTCACCACCTGAGATGCAGTGCAGTGAGTCCAGAGAGTGCACTGGCACCACTGGGGATGCAGTGCAGTGAGTCCAGAGAGTGCACTGGTACCTCTGGGGATGCAGTGCAGTGAGTCCAGAGAGTGCACTGGCACCATTGGGATTGCACTGCAGTGAGACCAGAGGTTGCAGTGGCACCACTGGGGATGCAGTGCAGTGAGTCCAGAGAGTGCACTGGTACGATTGGGGATGCTCTGCAGTGAGTTCAGAGAGTGCACTGGCACCACTGGGGATGCACTGCAGTGAGTCCAGAGAGTGCACGGGCACCACTGGGGATGCAATGCAGTGAGTCCAGGGAGTGCACTGGCACCACTGGGGATGCACCCCGTCAAGTCCAGAGAGTGCACTGGCACCACTGGGGATGCAGCGCACTGAGTCCAGAGAGTGCACTGGCACCACTGGGGATGCAGTGCAGTGAGTCCAAAGAGTGCACTGGCACCACAGGGATGCACTGCAGTGAGTCCACAGACTTCACAGGCACCCCTGGGGATGCACTGCAGTGAGTCCAGAGAGTGCCCTGGCACCACTGGGATGCAGTGAGTCCAGACAGTGCACTGGCACCACTGGGGATGCACTGCAGTGAGTCC
This sequence comes from Anser anser, assembly GCF_964211835.1. Lineage (NCBI taxonomy): Eukaryota > Metazoa > Chordata > Aves > Anseriformes > Anatidae > Anser > Anser anser. The sequence goes on from NW_028154169.1 coordinate 318,903, forward strand.
AGAGAGTGCACTGGCACCACTGGTGATGCACCCTGGCAAGTCCAGAGAGTGCACTGGCACCACTGGGGATGCAGTGCAGTGAGTAAAGAGAGTGCACTGGCACCACTGGGGATGCAGTGCAGTGAGTACAGAGACTGCACTGGCACCACTGGGGATGGACTACAGTGAGTGCAGAGAGTGCACTGGCACTTCTGGGGATGCATTGCAGTGAGTCCAGAGAGTGCACTGGCACCAGTGGGGATGCAGTGCAGTGAGTCCAGAGAGTGCACTGGCACCACTAGGGATGCACTGCAGTGAGTCCAGAGAGTGCACTGGCACCACTGGGGATGCAGTGCAGTGAGTCCAGAGAGTGCACTGGCACCACTGGGATGCAGTGCACTGAGTCCACAGAGTGCACTGGCACCACAGGGGATACACTGCAGTGAGTCCAGAGAGTGCACTGGCACCACTGGGGATGCACTGCCGTGTGTGCAGAGAGTGCACTGGCACCGCTGCGGTTGCACCCCGGTGTTTTCAGAGTGCAGTGGCACCACTGGGGATGCAGTGCACTGAGTCCAGAGAGGGCACTGTCAGCAATGGGGTTGCAGTTCAGTGAGTCCAGAGAGTGCACTGGCACCACTGGGGATGCACTGCAGTGAGTCCAGAGAGTGCACTGGCACCACTGCGGATGCACTGCAGTGAGTCCAGAGAGTGCACTGGCACCACTGGGGATGCAGTGCAGTGAGTCCAGAGAGTGCACTGGTACCTCTGGCTATGCAGTGCAGTGAGTCCAGAGAGTGCACTGGCACCACTGGGGATGCACTGCAGTGAGACCAGAGGTTGCAGTGGCACCACTGGGGATGCAGTGCAGTGAGTCCAGAGAGTGCACTGGTACGATTGGGGATGCACTGCAGTGAGTTCAGAGAGTGCACTGGCACCACTGGGGATGCACTGCAGTGAGTCCAGAGAGTGCACTGGCACCACTGGGGATGCACTGCAGTGAGTCCAGGGAGTGCACTGGCACCACTGGGGATGCACCCCGGCAAGTCCAGAGAGTGCACTGGCACCACTGGGGATGCAGCGCACTGAGTCCAGAGAGTGCACTGGCACCACTGGGGATGCAGTGCAGTGAGTCCAGAGAGTGCACTGGCACCACTGGGGATGCACCCCGGTGAGTCCAGAGAGTGCACTGGCACCAATGGGGATGCACTGCACTGAGTCCAGGGAGTGCACTGGCACCACTGGGGATGCACTGCAGTGAGTCCAGAGAGTGCATTGGCACTCCTGGGGATGCACTGCAGTGACTCCAGAGAGTGCAGTGGCACCACTGGGGATGCACTGCAGTGAGTCCAGGTGTTAGCCTAGCAACCACATAATCAAAAAGTGATTATATGAACGTGCTTTATTCAGCGCTGGAAGCCGGGGCAGGTGCCCAAATCCGGCTTCAAGTCCCGTTACTTCCCAGCCGTTATTTTTACATACAATATTGCGTCAGGTATACATATTCTTTACAGGTTGCAACAGCAGCCTCGCTTTTCATTCTAATTAGCTCCCCTCCCCTTTGCACATGCGTGGCGCACTCTGGTGGTCGTCCAGGTATCGTCCAGATGAAGTAAGGAGTCTTCCTCTCCGCTAAACTTTTCACCTTTCTTACACGACGCATGCTCCCTCCGCTTCTTGGTTCTGCTTCAACTCATTTCATTATTTCCAGGCCCTTATCTAAGGTCAGGTTGTACCTGTTCCCTCCCAAAGTTCCCCTTCAATGACTCTTTTGATTGTTCAATGTACTCCCTAAGTATCCAGTATACATAGATTAATTGATAATGTAAGTACATTTGGCAATGCTTAATTATACTGTAGGTCCCATTACGTAAGAGACATTAGTAAAACATCCATTCGATTCTCCCCAACACTAACACAGAGACTGCACTGGCACCACTGGGGATGCAGTGCAGTGAGTCCAGAGAGTGCACTGGCACCACTGGGGATGCAGTGCCGTGAGTCCAGAGAGTGCACAGGCACCACTGGCGATGCACTGCAGTGAGTCCAGAGAGTGCACTGGCACCACTGGGGATGCACTGCAGTGAGTCCAGAGAATGCACTGGCACCACTGGGGATGCAGTGCAGTGAGTCCAGAGAGTGCACTGGCACCACTGGAGTTGCAGTGCAGTGAGTCAAGAGAGTGCACTGGAACCACTGGGGATGCAGCGCAGTGACTCCTGAGAGTGCACTGACACCACTGGGGATGCAGTGCCGTGAGTCCAGAGAGTGCATTGGCACCACTGGGGATGCACTGCAATGAGTCCAGAGAGTGCACTGGCACCAATGGCAACGCAGAGCAGTGAGTCCAGAGAGTGCCTTGGCACCACAGGGGATGCAGTGCAGTGAGTCCAGAGAGTGCACAAGCACCACTGGGGATGCAGTGCAGTGAGTCCAGAGAGTGCACTGGCACCACTGGGGATGCAGTGCAGTGAGTCCAGAGAGTTCACTGGCACCATTGGGGATGCACTGCAGTGAGTCCAGAGACTTCACAGGCACCACTGGGGATGCAGTGCAGTGAGTCTAGAGAGTGCCCTGGCACCACTGGGAATGCAGTGAGTCCAGAGAGTGCACTGGCACCACTGGGGAAGCACTGCAGTGAGTCCAGAGAGTGCACTGGCACCACTGGGGATGCAGTGCAGTTGAGTCCAGAGAGTGCACTGGCACCACAGGGGATGCAGTGCCGTGAGTCCAGAGAGTGCATTGGCACCACTGGGGATGCACTGCAATGAGTCCAGAGAGTGCACTGGCACCAATGGTAACGCAGAGCAGTGAGTCGAGAGAGTGCACTCGCACCACAGGGGATGCAGTGCAGTGAGTCCAGAGAGTGCCCTGGCACCAGTGGGGATGCAGTGCAGTGAGTCCAGAGAGTGCACTGGCACCACTGGGGATGCACTGCAGTGAGACCAGAGACTTCACAGGCACCACTGGGGACGCAGTGCAGTGAGTCCAGAGAGTGCACTGGCACCACTGGGGATGCACCCCGGCAAGTCCAGAGAGTGCACTGGCACCACTGGGGATGCAGTGCAGTGAGTCCAGAGAGTGCACTGGCACCACTGGGGATGCACTGCAGTGAGTGCAGAGAGTGCACTGGCACCACTGGGGATGCACTGCAGTGAGTCCAGAGAGTGCACTGGCACCACTGGGTATGCAGTGCAGTCAGTAAAGAGAGTGCACTGGCACCACTGTGGATGCAGTGCAGTGAGTCCAGAGAGTGCACTGGCACCACTGGCGATGGACTGCAGTGAGTCCAGAGAGTGCACTGGCACCATTGGGATGCAGTGCAGTGAGTCCAGAGAGTGCACTGGCACCACTGGGGATGCACTGCAGTGAGTCCAGAGAGTGCACTGGCACCACTGGGATGCAGTGCAGTGAGTCCAGAGAGTGCACTGGCACCACTGGGGATGCAGTGCAGTGAGTCCAGAGAGTGCACTGGCACCACAGGGATGCAGTGCACTGAGTCCACAGAGTGCACTGGCACCACAGGGGATGCAGTGCCGTGAGTGCAGAGAGTGCACTGGCACCGCTGCGGTTGCACCCCGGTGTTTTCAGAGAGTGCAGTGGCACCACTGGGGATGCAGTGCAGTGAGTCCAGAGAGTTCACTGGCACCATTGGGGATGCACTGCAGTGAGTCCAGAGACTTCACAGGCACCACTGGGGATGCAGTGCAGTGAGTCCAGAGAGTGCAATGGCACCACTGGGGATGCAGTGCAGTTGAGTCCAGAGAGTGCACTGGCACCACAGGGGATGCAGTGCCGTGAGTCCAGAGAGTGCATTGGCACCACTGGGGATGCACTGCAATGAGTCCAGAGAGTGCACTGGCACCAATGGTAACGCAGAGCAGTGAGTCGAGAGAGTGCACTCGCACCACAGGGGATGCAGTGCAGTGAGTCCAGAGAGTGCCCTGGCACCAGTGGGGATGCAGTGCAGTGAGTTAAGAGAGTGCACTGGCACCACTGGGGATGCACTGCAGTGAGACCAGAGACTTCACAGGCACCACTGGGGACGCAGTGCAGTGAGTCCAGAGAGTGCAATGGCACCACTGGGGATGCAGTGCAGTGAGTGCAGAGAGTGCACTGGCACCACTGCGGATGCACTGCAGTGAGTCCAGAGAGTGCACTGGCACCACTGGGGATGCAGTGCAGTGAGTCCAGAGAGTGCACTGGCACCACTGGGGATGCACTGCAGTGAGTCCAGAGACTTCACAGGCACCACTGGGGATGCAGTGCAGTGAGTCCAGAGAGTGCCCTGGCACCACTGGGAATGCAGTGAGTCCAGAGAGTACACTGGCACCACTGGGGAAGCACTGCAGTGAGTCCAGAGAGTGCACTGGCACCACAGTGGATGCAGTGCAGTTGAGTCCAGAGAGTGCACTGGCACCACTGGGGATGCAGTGCAGTGAGTCCAGAGAGTGCACTGGCACCACTGGGGTTGCACTGCAGTGAGTGCAGAGAGTGCACTGGCACCACTGGGGATGCAGTGCAGTGAGGCCAGAGAGTGCACTGGCACGACTGGGGATGCACCCCGGCAAGTCCAGACAATGCACTGGTACCACTGGGGATGCAGTGCAGTGAGTCCAGAGAGTGCACTGGCACCACTGGGGATGCACTGCACTGAGTGCAGAGAGTGCACTGGCACCACTGGGGATGCAGTGCAGTGAGTCCAGAGAGTACAGTGGCACCACTGGGGATGCAGTACAGTGAGTCCAGAGAGTGCACTGGCACCACTGGGGATGCAGTGCAGTGAGTAAAGAGAGTACAGTGGCACCACTGGGGATGCAGTGCAGTGAGTCCAGAGAGTGCCCTGGCACCACTGGGAATGCAGTGAGTCCAGAGAGTGCACTGGCACCACTGGGGATGCACTGCAGTGAGTCCAGAGAGTGCACTGGCACCACTGGGGATGCACCCCGGCAAGTCCAGAGAGTGCACTGGCACCACTGGGGATGCAGTGCAGTGAGTCCAGAGAGTGCACTGGCACCACTGGGGATGCACTGCAGTGAGTGCAGAGAGTGCACTGGCACCACTGGGGATGCACTGCAGTGAGTCCAGAGAGTGCACTGGCACCACTGGGTATGCAGTGCAGTGAGTCCAGAGAGTGCACTGGCACCACTGGGGATGCAGTGCAGTGAGTCCAGAGAGTGCACTGGCACCACTGGGGATGCAGTACAGTGAGTCCAGAGAGTGCACTGGCAGCACTGGGGATGCAGTGCAGTGAGTAAAGGGAGTGCACTGGCACCACTGTGGATGCAGTGCAGTGAGTCCAGAGAGTGCACTGGCACCACTGGGGATGGACTGCAGTGAGTCCAGAGAGTGCACTGGCACCACTGGGATGCAGTGGAGTGAGTCCAGAGAGTGCACTGGCACCACTGGGGATGCACTGCAGTGAGTCCAGAGAGTGCACTGGCACCACTGGGATGCAGTGCAGTGAGTCCAGAGAGTGCACTGGCACCACTGGGGATGAAGTGCAGTGAGTCCAGAGAGTGCACTGGCACCACAGGGATGCAGTGCAATGAGTCCACAGAGTGCACTGGCACCACAGGGGATACACTGCAATGAGTCCAGAGAGTGCACTGGCACCACTGGGGATGCAGTGCCGTGAGTGCAGAGAGTGCACTGGCACCGCTGCGGTTGCACCCCGGTGTTTTCAGAGAGTGCAGTGGCACCACTGGGGATGCAGTGCAGTGAGTCCAGAGAGTGCACTGGCACAACAGGGTATGCACTGCAGTGACTCCAGAAAGTGCACTGGCACCACTGGGGATGCAGTGCAGTGAGTCCAGAGAGTGCACTGGCACGACTGGGGATGCAGTGCAGTGAGTCCAGAGAGTGCACTGGCACCACGGGGGATGCAGTGCAGTGAGTCCAGAGACTACACTGGCACCACTGGAAATGCACTGCAGTGAGTCCAGAGAGTGCAGAGGCACCACTGGGGATGCAGTGCAGTGAGTCCAGAGAGTGCAGTGGCACCATTGGGGATGCAGTGCACTGAGTCAAGAGAGTGCACTGGCACCACTGGGGATGCACTGCAGTGAGTTCAGAGAGTGCACTGGCACCACTGGGGATGCACTGCAGTGAGTCCAGAGAGTGCACGGGCACCACTGGGGATGCAATGCAGTGAGTCCAGGGAGTGCACTGGCACCACTGGGGATGCACCCCGTCAAGTCCAGAGAGTGCACTGGCACCACTGGGGATGCAGCGCACTGAGTCCAGAGAGTGCACTGGCACCACTGGGGATGCAGTGCAGTGAGTCCAAAGAGTGCACTGGCACCACAGGGATGCACTGCAGTGAGTCCACAGACTTCACAGGCACCCCTGGGGATGCACTGCAGTGAGTCCAGAGAGTGCCCTGGCACCACTGGGATGCAGTGAGTCCAGACAGTGCACTGGCACCACTGGGGATGCACTGCAGTGAGTCCAGAGAGTGCACTGGCACCACTGGTGATGCACCCTGGCAAGTCCAGAGAGTGCACTGGCACCACTGGGGATGCAGTGCAGTGAGTAAAGAGAGTGCACTGGCACCACTGGGGATGCAGTGCAGTGAGTACAGAGACTGCACTGGCACCACTGGGGATGGACTACAGTGAGTGCAGAGAGTGCACTGGCACTTCTGGGGATGCATTGCAGTGAGTCCAGAGAGTGCACTGGCACCAGTGGGGATGCAGTGCAGTGAGTCCAGAGAGTGCACTGGCACCACTAGGGATGCACTGCAGTGAGTCCAGAGAGTGTACTGGCACCACTGGGGATGCAGTGCAGTGAGTCCAGAGAGTGCACTGGCACCACTGGGATGCAGTGCAGTGAGTCCAGAGAGTGCACTGGCACCACTGGGGATGCACTGCAGTGAGTCCAGAGAGTGCACTGGCACCACTGGGGATGCACTGCAGTGAGTCCAGAGAGTGCACTGGCACCACTGGGGATGCAGTGCAGTGAGTCCAGAGAGTGCACTGGTACCTCTGGCTATGCAGTGCAGTGAGTCCAGAGAGTGCACTGGCACCACTGGGGATGCACTGCAGTGAGACCAGAGGTTGCAGTGGCACCACTGGGGATGCAGTGCAGTGAGTCCAGAGAGTGCACTGGTACGATTGGGGATGCACTGCAGTGAGTTCAGAGAGTGCACTGGCACCACTGGGGATGCACTGCAGTGAGTCCAGAGAGTGCACTGTCAGCAATGGGGTTGCAGTGCAGTGAGTCCAGAGAGCGCACTGGCACCACTGGGGATGCAGTGCAGTGAGTCCAGAGAGTGCACTGGCACCACTGGGGATGCAGTGCAGTGAGTCCTGAGAGTGCAATGGCACCACAGGGGATGCACTGCAGTGAGTCCAGAGAGTGAACTGGCACCACTGGGGATGTAGAGCAGTGACTCCAGAGAGTGCACTGGCACCAATGGGGATGCACCCCGGCAAGTCCAGAGAGTGCACTGTCACCACCTGAGATGCAGTGCAGTGAGTCCAGAGAGTGCACTGGCACCACTGGGGATGCAGTGCAGTGAGTCCAGAGAGTGCACTGGCACCACTGGGGATGCAGTGCAGTGAGTCCAGAGAGTGCACTGGTACCTCTGGGGATGCAGTGCAGTGAGTCCAGAGAGTGCACTGGCACCATTGGGATTGCACTGCAGTGAGACCAGAGGTTGCAGTGGCACCACTGGGGATGCAGTGCAGTGAGTCCAGAGAGTGCACTGGTACGATTGGGGATGCACTGCAGTGAGTTCAGAGAGTGCACTGGCACCACTGGGGATGCAGTGCAGTGAGTCCAGAGAGTGCACGGGCACCACTGGGGATGCAATGCAGTGAGTCCAGGGAGTGCACTGGCACCACTGGGGATGCACCCCGTCAAGTCCAGAGAGTGCACTGGCACCACTGGGGATGCAGTGCAGTGAGTAAAGAGAGTGCACTGGCACCACTGGGGATGCAGTGCAGTGAGTACCGAGACTGCACTGGCACCACTGGGGATGCAGTGCAGTGAGTACCGAGACTGCACTGGCACCACTGGGGATGGACTACAGTGAGTGCAGAGAGTGCACTGGCACTTCTGGGGATGCATTGCAGTGAGTCCAGAGAGTGCACTGGCACCAGTGGGGATGCAGTGCAGTGAGTCCAGAGAGTGCACTGGCACCACTAGGGATGCACTGCAGTGAGTCCAGAGAGTGCACTGGCACCACTGGGGATGCAGTGCAGTGAGTCCAGAGAGTGCACTGGCACCACGGGGATGCAGTGCAGTGAGTCCAAAGAGTGCACTGGCACCACAGGGGATACACTGCAGTGAGTCCAGAGAGTGCACTGGCACCACTGGGGATGCACTGCCGTGTGTGCAGAGAGTGCACTGGCACCGCTGCGGTTGCACCCCGGTGTTTTCAGAGTGCAGTGGCACCACTGGGGATGCAGTGCACTGAGTCCAGAGAGGGCACTGTCAGCAATGGGGTTGCAGTTCAGTGAGTCCAGAGAGTGCACTGGCACCACTGGGGATGCAGTGCAGTGAGTCCAGAGAGTGCACTGTCAGCACTGGGGATGCAGTGCAGTGAGTCCAGAGAGTGCACTGGCACCACTGGGGATGCACTGCAGTGAGTCCAGAGAGTGCACTGGCACCACTGGGGATGCAGTGCAGTGAGTCCAGAGAGTGCACTGGTACCTCTGGCTATGCAGTGCAGTGAGTCCAGAGAGTGCACTGGCACCACTGGGGATGCACTGCAGTGAGACCAGAGGTTGCAGTGGCACCACTGGGGATGCAGTGCAGTGAGTCCAGAGAGTGCACTGGTACGATTGGGGATGCACTGCAGTGAGTTCAGAGAGTGCACTGGCACCACTGGGGATGCACTGCAGTGAGTCCAGAGAGTGCACTGGCACCACTGGGGATGCACTGCAGTGAGTCCAGGGAGTGCACTGGCACCACTGGGGATGCACCCCGGCAAGTCCAGAGAGTGCACTGGCACCACTGGGGATGCAGCGCACTGAGTCCAGAGAGTGCACTGGCACCACTGGGGATGCAGTGCAGTGAGTCCAGAGAGTGCACTGGCACCACTGGGGATGCACTGCAGTGAGTCCAGAGAGTGCACTGGCACCACTGGGGATGCACTGCACTGAGTCCAGGGAGTGCACTGGCACCACTGGGGATGCACTGCAGTGAGTCCAGAGAGTGCATTGGCACCACTGGGGATGCAGTGCACTGAGTCCAGAGAGTGCACTGGTACGATTGGGGATGCAGTGAGTCCAGAGAGTGCACTGGCACCACTGGGGAAGCACTGCAGTGAGTCCAGAGAGTGCACTGGCACCACTGGGGATGCAGTGCAGTTGAGTCCAGAGAGTGCACTGGCACCACAGGGGATGCAGTGCCGTGAGTCCAGAGAGTGCATTGGCACCACTGGGGATGCACTGCAATGAGTCCAGAGAGTGCACTGGCACCAATGGTAACGCAGAGCAGTGAGTCGAGAGAGTGCACTCGCACCACAGGGGATGCAGTGCAGTGAGTCCAGAGAGTACAGTGGCACCACAGGGGATGCACTGCAGTGAGTCCAGAGAGTGCCCTGGCACCAGTGGGGATGCAGTGCAGTGAGTTAAGAGAGTGCACTGGCACCACTGGGGATGCACTGCAGTGAGACCAGAGACTTCACAGGCACCACTGGGGACGCAGTGCAGTGAGTCCAGAGAGTGCACTGGCACCACTGGGGATGCAGTGCAGTGAGTGCAGAGAGTGCACTGGCACCACTGCGGATGCACTGCAGTGAGTCCAGAGAGTGCACTGGCACCACTGGGGATGCACTGCAGTGAGTCCAGAGAGTGCACTGGCACCACTGGGGATGCACTGCAGTGAGTCCAGAGACTTCACAGGCACCACTGGGGATGCAGTGCAGTGAGTCCAGAGAGTGCCCTGGCACCACTGGGAATGCAGTGAGTACAGAGAGTACACTGGCACCACTGGGGAAGCACTGCAGTGAGTCCAGAGAGTGCACTGGCACCACTGGGGATGCAGTGCAGTTGAGTCCAGAGAGTGCACTGGCACCACTGGGGATGCAGTGCAGTGAGTCCAGAGAGTGCACTGGCACCACTGGGGTTGCACTGCAGTGAGTGCAGAGAGTGCACTGGCACCACTGGGGATGCAGTGCAGTGAGTCCAGAGAGTGCACTGGCACGACTGGGGATGCACCCCGGCAAGTCCAGACAATGCACTGGTACCACTGGGGATGCAGTGCAGTGAGTCCAGAGAGTGCACTGGCACCACTGGGGATGCACTGCACTGAGTGCAGAGAGTGCACTGGCACCACTGGGGATGCAGTGCAGTGAGTCCAGAGAGTACAGTGGCACCACTGGGGATGCAGTACAGTGAGTCCAGAGAGTGCACTGGCACCACTGGGGATGCAGTGCAGTGAGTCCAGAGAGTGCACTGGCACCACTGGGGATGCACCCCGGCAAGTCCAGAGAGTGCACTGGCACCACTGGGGATGCAGTGCAGTGAGTCCAGAGAGTGCACTGGCACCACTGGGGATGCACTGCAGTGAGTGCAGAGAGTGCACTGGCACCACTGGGGATGCACTGCAGTGAGTCCAGAGAGTGCACTGGCACCACTGGGTATGCAGTGCAGTGAGTCCAGAGAGTGCACTGGCACCACTGGGGATGCAGTGCAGTGAGTCCAGAGAGTGCACTGGCACCACTGGGGATGCAGTACAGTGAGTCCAGAGAGTGCACTGGCAGCACTGGGGATGCAGTGCAGTGAGTAAAGAGAGTGCACTGGCACCACTGTGGATGCAGTGCAGTGAGTCCAGAGAGTGCACTGGCACCACTGGCGATGGACTGCAGTGAGTCGAGAGAGTGCACTGGCACCACTGGGATGCAGTGGAGTGAGTCCAGAGAGTGCACTGGCACCACTGGGGATGCACTGCAGTGAGTCCAGAGAGTGCACTGGCACCACTGGGGATGCAGTGCAGTGAGTCTAGAGAGTGCACTGGCACCACTGGGGATGCAGTGCAGTGAGTCCAGAGAGTGCACTGGCACCACAGGGGATGCAGTGCCGTGAGTGCAGAGAGTGCACTGGCACCGCTGCGGTTGCACCCCGGTGTTTTCAGAGAGTGCAGTGGCACCACTGGGGATGCAGTGCAGTGAGTCCAGAGAGTTCACTGGCACCATTGGGGATGCACTGCAGTGAGTCCAGAGACTTCACAGGCACCACTGGGGATGCAGTGCAGTGAGTCCAGAGAGTGCCCTGGCACCACTGGGAATGCAGTGAGTCCAGAGAGTGCACTGGCTCCACTGGGGAAGCACTGCAGTGAGTCCAGAGAGTGCACTGGCACCACTGGGGATGCAGTGCAGTTGAGTCCAGAGAGTGCACTGGCACCACAGGGGATGCAGTGCCGTGAGTCCAGAGAGTGCATTGGCACCACTGGGGATGCACTGCAATGAGTCCAGAGAGTGCACTGGCACCAATGGTAACGCAGAGCAGTGAGTCGAGAGAGTGCACTCGCACCACAGGGGATGCAGTGCAGTGAGTCCAGAGAGTACAGTGGCACCACAGGGGATGCACTGCAGTGAGTCCAGAGAGTGCCCTGGCACCAGTGGGGATGCAGTGCAGTGAGTTAAGAGAGTGCACTGGCACCACTGGGGATGCACTGCAGTGAGACCAGAGACTTCACAGGCACCACTGGGGACGCAGTGCATTGAGTCCAGAGAGTGCAATGGCACCACTGGGGATGCAGTGCAGTGAGTGCAGAGAGTGCACTGGCACCACTGCGGATGCACTGCAGTGAGTCCAGAGAGTGCACTGGCACCACTGGGGATGCAGTGCAGTGAGTCCAGAGAGTGCACTGGCACCACTGGGGATGCACTGCAGTGAGTCCAGAGACTTCACAGGCACCACTGGGGATGCAGTGCAGTGAGTCCAGAGAGTGCCCTGGCACCACTGGGAATGCAGTGAGTCCAGAGAGTACACTGGCACCACTGGGGAAGCACTGCAGTGAGTCCAGAGAGTGCACTGGCACCACAGTGGATGCAGTGCAGTTGAGTCCAGAGAGTGCACTGGCACCACTGGGGATGCAGTGCAGTGAGTCCAGAGAGTGCACTGGCACCACTGGGGTTGCACTGCAGTGAGTGCAGAGAGTGCACTGGCACCACTGGGGATGCAGTGCAGTGAGTCCAGAGAGTGCACTGGCACGACTGGGGATGCACCCCGGCAAGTCCAGACAATGCACTGGTACCACTGGGGATGCAGTGCAGTGAGTCCAGAGAGTGCACTGGCACCACTGGGGATGCACTGCACTGAGTGCAGAGAGTGCACTGGCACCACTGGGGATGCAGTGCAGTGAGTCCAGAGAGTACAGTGGCACCACTGGGGATGCAGTACAGTGAGTCCAGAGAGTGCACTGGCACCACTGGGATGCAGTGGAGTGAGTCCAGAGAGTGCACTGGCACCACTGGGGATGCACTGCAGTGAGTCCAGAGAGTGCACTGGCACCACTGGGATGCAGTGCAGTGAGTCCAGAGAGTGCACTGGCACCACTGGGGATGAAGTGCAGTGAGTCCAGAGAGTGCACTGGCACCACAGGGATGCAGTGCAATGAGTCCACAGAGTGCACTGGCACCACAGGGGATACACTGCAATGAGTCCAGAGAGTGCACTGGCACCACTGGGGATGCAGTGCCGTGAGTGCAGAGAGTGCACTGGCACCGCTGCGGTTGCACCCCGGTGTTTTCAGAGAGTGCAGTGGCACCACTGGGGATGCAGTGCAGTGAGTCCAGAGAGTGCACTGGCACAACAGGGTATGCACTGCAGTGACTCCAGAAAGTGCACTGGCACCACTGGGGATGCAGTGCAGTGAGACCAGAGAGTGCACTGGCACGACTGGGGATGCAGTGCAGTGAGTCCAGAGAGTGCACTGGCACCACGGGGGATGCAGTGCAGTGAGTCCAGAGACTACACTGGCACCACTGGAAATGCACTGCAGTGAGTCCAGAGAGTGCAGAGGCACCACTGGGGATGCAGTGCAGTGAGTCCAGAGAGTGCAGTGGCACCATTGGGGATGCAGTGCACTGAGTCCAGAGAGTGCACTGGCACCACTGGGGATGCAGTGCAGTGAGTTAAGAGAGTGCACTGGCACCACTGGGGATGCACTGCAGTGAGTCCAGAGAGTGCACTGGCACCACTGGTGATGCAGTGCAATGAGTCCAGAGAGCCACTGGCACCACTGGGGATGCAGTGCACTGAGTCCAGAGAGGGCACTGTCAGCAATGGGGATGCAGTGCAGTGAGTCCAGAGAGTGCACTGGCACCACTGGGGATGCAGTACAGTGAGACCAGAGACTTCACAGGCACCACTGGGGATGCACTGCAGTGAGTGCAGAGAGTGCACTGTCACCACTGGGGATGCAGTGCAGTGAGTCCAGAGAGTGCACTGGCACCACTGGGGATGCAGTGCAGTGAGTCCAGAGAGTGCACTGGCACCACTGGGGATGCAGTGCAGTGAGTCCAGAGAGTGCACTGGCACCACTGGGGATGCAGTACAGTGAGCCCAGAGAGTGCACTGGCACCACTGGGGATGCAGTGCAGTGAGTCCAGACAGTGCACTGGCACCACTGGGGATGCACTGCAGTGAGTCCAGAGAGTGCACTGGCACCACTGGGGATGCAGTGCCGTGAGTGCAGAGAGTGCACTGGCACCGCTGCGGTTGCACCCCGGTGTTTTCAGAGAGTGCAGTGGCACCACTGGGGATGCAGTGCAGTGAGTCCAGAGAGTGCACTGGCACCACGGGGGATGCAGTGCAGTGAGTCCAGAGAGTGCACTGGCACCTTGGGGATACAGTTCAGTGAGTCCAGACAGTGCACTGGCACCACTGGGGATGCAGTGCAGTGAGTCCACAGAGTACACTGGCACCACTGGTGATGCAGTGCAGTGAGTCCAGAGAGTGCACTGGCACCACTGGGGATGCAGTGCAGTGAGTCCAGAGAGTGCACTGGCACCTTGGGGATACAGTTCAGTGAGTCCAGAGAGTGCACTGGCACCACTGGGGATGCAGTGCAGTGACTCCACAGAGTACACTGGCACCACTGGTGATGCAGTGCAGTGAGTCCAGAGACTGCACAGGCACCACTGGGGATGCAGTGCAGTGAGTCCAGAGAGTGCAGTGGCACCATTGGGGATGCAGTGCAGTGAGTCCAGAGAGTGCACTGGCACCACTGGTGATGCAGTGCAGTGAGTTAAGAGAGTACACTGTCGCCACTGTGGATGCACTGCAGTGAGTCCAGAGAGTGCCCTGGCACCACTGGGGATGCAGTGCAATGAGTCCAGACAGCCACTGGCACCACTGGGGATGCAGTGCACTGAGTCCAGAGACTTCACAGGCACCACTGGGGATTCAGTGCAGTGAGTCCAGAGAGTGCACTGGCACCACTGGGGATGCAGGGCAGTGAGTGCAGAGAGTGCACTGGCACAAAAGGGAATGCACTGCAGTGAGTCCAGAGAGTGCACTGGCACCACTGGGGATGCAGTGCAGTGAGTCCTGAGAGTGCAATGGCACCACAGGGGATGCACTGCAGTGAGTCCAGAGAGTGCAAAGGCACCACAGGGGATGCACTGCAGTGAGTCCAGAGAGTGAACTGGCACCACTGGGGATGTAGAGCAGTGACTCCAGAGAGTGCACTGGCACCAATGGGGATGCACCCCGGCAAGTCCAGAGAGTGCACTGTCACCACCTGAGATGCAGTGCAGTGAGTCCAGAGAGTGCACTGGCACCACTGGGGATGCAGTGCAGTGAGTCCAGAGAGTGCACTGGCACCACTGGGGATGCAGTGCAGTGAGTCCAGAGAGTGCACTGGTACCTCTGGGGATGCAGTGCAGTGAGTCCAGAGAGTACACTGGCACCACTGGGGATGCACTGCAGTGAGACCAGAGGTTGCAGTGGCACCACTGGGGATGCAGTGCAGTGAGTCCAGAGAGTGCACTGGTACGATTGGGGATGCACTGCAGTGAGTTCAGAGAGTGCACTGGCAGCACTGGGGATGCACTGCAGTGAGTCCAGAGAGTGCACGGGCACCACTGGGGATGCAATGCAGTGAGTCCAGGGAGTGCACTGGCACCACTGGGGATGCACCCCGTCAAGTCCAGAGAGTGCACTGGCACCACTGGGGATGCAGCGCACTGAGTCCAGAGAGTGCACTGGCACCACTGGGGATGCAGTGCAGTGAGTCCAAAGAGTGCACTGGCACCACAGGGTTGCACTGCAGTGAGTCCACAGACTTCACAGGCACCCCTGGGGATGCACTGCAGTGAGTCCAGAGAGTGCCCTGGCACCACTGGGATGCAGTGAGTCCAGACAGTGCACAGGCACCACTGGGGATGCACTGCAGTGAGTCCAGAGAGTGCACTGGCACCACTGGTGATGCACCCTGGCAAGTCCAGAGAGTGCACTGGCACCACTGGGGATGCAGTGCATTGAGTAAAGAGAGTGCACTGGCACCACTGGGGATGCAGTGCAGTGAGTCCAGAGAGTGCACTGGCACTTCTGGGGATGCATTGCAGTGAGTCCAGAGAGTGCACTGGCACCAGTGGGGATGCAGTGCAGTGAGTCCAGAGAGTGCACTGGCACCACTAGGGATGCACTGCAGTGAGTCCAGAGAGTGCACTGGCACCACTGGGGATGCAGTGCAGTGAGTCCAGAGAGTGCACTGGCACCACTGGGATGCAGTGCACTGAGTCCACAGAGTGCACTGGCACCACAGGGGATACACTGCAGTGAGTCCAGAGAGTGCACTGGCACCACTGGGGATGCACTGCTGTGTGTGCAGAGAGTGCACTGGCACCGCTGCGGTTGCACCCCGGTGTTTTCAGAGTGCAGTGGCACCACTGGGGATGCAGTGCACTGAGTCCAGAGAGGGCACTGTCAGCAATGGGGTTGCAGTTCAGTGAGTCCAGAGAGTGCACTGGCACCACTGGGGATGCAGTGCAGTGAGTCCAGAGAGTGCACTGGCACCACTGGGGATGCACTGCAGTGAGTCCAGAGAGTGCACTGGCACCACTGGGGATGCAGTGCAGTGAGTCCAGAGAGTGCACTGGTACCTCTGGCTATGCAGTGCAGTGAGTCCAGAGAGTGCACTGGCACCACTGGGGATGCACTGCAGTGAGACCAGAGGTTGCAGTGGCACCACTGGGGATGCAGTGCAGTGAGTCCAGAGAGTGCACTGGTACGATTGGGGATGCACTGCAGTGAGTTCAGAGAGTGCACTGGCACCACTGGGGATGCACTGCAGTGAGTCCAGAGAGTGCACTGTCAGCAATGGGGTTGCAGTGCAGTGAGTCCAGAGAGTGCACTGGCACCACTGGGGATGCAGTGCAGTGAGTCCAGAGAGTGCACTGGCACCACAGGGGATGCAGTGCAGTGAGTCCTGAGAGTGCAATGGCACCACAGGGGATGCACTGCAGTGAGTCCAGAGAGTGCAAAGGCACCACAGGGGATGCACTGCAGTGAGTCCAGAGAGTGAACTGGCACCACTGGGGATGTAGAGCAGTGACTCCAGAGAGTGCACTGGCACCAATGGGGATGCACCCCGGCAAGTCCAGAGAGTGCACTGTCACCACCTGAGATGCAGTGCAGTGAGTCCAGAGAGTGCACTGGCACCACTGGGGATGCAGTGCAGTGAGTCCAGAGAGTGCACTGGCACCACTGGGGATGCAGTGCAGTGAGTCCAGAGAGTGCACTGGTACCTCTGGGGATGCAGTGCAGTGAGTCCAGAGAGTGCACTGGCACCACTGGTGATGCAGTGCAGTGAGTCCAGAGAGTGCACTGGCACCACTGGTGATGCAGTGCAGTGAGTCCAGAGAGTGCACTGGCACCACTGGTGATGCAGTGCAGTGAGTCCAGAGAGTGCACTGGCACCATTGGGATTGCACTGCAGTGAGACCAGAGGTTGCAGTGGCACCACTGGGGATGCAGTGCAGTGAGTCCAGAGAGTGCACTGGTACGATTGGGGATGCACTGCAGTGAGTTCAGAGAGTGCACTGGCACCACTGGGGATGCACTGCAGTGAGTCCAGAGAGTGCACGGGCACCACTGGGGATGCAATGCAGTGAGTCCAGGGAGTGCACTGGCACCACTGGGGATGCACCCCGTCAAGTCCAGAGAGTGCACTGGCACCACTGGGGATGCAGCGCACTGAGTCCAGAGAGTGCACTGGCACCACTGGGGATGCAGTGCAGTGAGTCCAAAGAGTGCACTGGCACCACAGGGATGCACTGCAGTGAGTCCACAGACTTCACAGGCACCCCTGGGGATGCACTGCAGTGAGTCCAGAGAGTGCCCTGGCACCACTGGGATGCAGTGAGTCCAGACAGTGCACTGGCACCACTGGGGATGCACTGCAGTGAGTCCAGAGAGTGCACTGGCACCACTGGTGATGCACCCTGGCAAGTCCAGAGAGTGCACTGGCACCACTGGGGATGCAGTGCAGTGAGTAAAGAGAGTGCACTGGCACCACTGGGGATGCAGTGCAGTGAGTACAGAGACTGCACTGGCACCACTGGGGATGGACTACAGTGAGTGCAGAGAGTGCACTGGCACTTCTGGGGATGCATTGCAGTGAGTCCAGA
Organism: Anser anser; assembly: GCF_964211835.1. Classification (NCBI taxonomy): domain Eukaryota; kingdom Metazoa; phylum Chordata; class Aves; order Anseriformes; family Anatidae; genus Anser; species Anser anser. The sequence goes on from NW_028154169.1 coordinate 336,472, forward strand.
GAGTGCACTGGCACCAGTGGGGATGCAGTGCAGTGAGTCCAGAGAGTGCACTGGCACCACTAGGGATGCACTGCAGTGAGTCCAGAGAGTGCACTGGCACCACTGGGGATGCAGTGCAGTGAGTCCAGAGAGTGCACTGGCACCACTGGGATGCAGTGCACTGAGTCCACAGAGTGCACTGGCACCACAGGGGATACACTGCAGTGAGTCCAGAGAGTGCACTGGCACCACTGGGGATGCACTGCCGTGTGTGCAGAGAGTGCACTGGCACCGCTGCGGTTGCACCCCGGTGTTTTCAGAGTGCAGTGGCACCACTGGGGATGCAGTGCACTGAGTCCAGAGAGGGCACTGTCAGCAATGGGGTTGCAGTTCAGTGAGTCCAGAGAGTGCACTGGCACCACTGGGGATGCACTGCAGTGAGTCCAGAGAGTGCACTGGCACCACTGCGGATGCACTGCAGTGAGTCCAGAGAGTGCACTGGCACCACTGGGGATGCACTGCAGTGAGTCCAGAGAGTGCACTGGCACCACTGGGGATGCAGTGCAGTGAGTCCAGAGAGTGCACTGGTACCTCTGGCTATGCAGTGCAGTGAGTCCAGAGAGTGCACTGGCACCACTGGGGATGCACTGCAGTGAGTCCAGAGAGTGCACTGGTACGATTGGGGATGCACTGCAGTGAGTTCAGAGAGTGCACTGGCACCACTGGGGATGCACTGCAGTGAGTCCAGAGAGTGCACTGGCACCACTGGGGATGCACTGCAGTGAGTCCAGGGAGTGCACTGGCACCACTGGGGATGCACCCCGGCAAGTCCAGAGAGTGCACTGGCACCACTGGGGATGCAGCGCACTGAGTCCAGAGAGTGCACTGGCACCACTGGGGATGCAGTGCAGTGAGTCCAGAGAGTGCACTGGCACCACTGGGGATGCACCCCGGTGAGTCCAGAGAGTGCACTGGCACCAATGGGGATGCACTGCACTGAGTCCAGGGAGTGCACTGGCACCACTGGGGATGCACTGCAGTGAGTCCAGAGAGTGCATTGGCACTCCTGGGGATGCACTGCAGTGACTCCAGAGAGTGCAGTGGCACCACTGGGGATGCACTGCAGTGAGTCCAGGTGTTAGCCTAGCAACCACATAATCAAAAAGTGATTATATGAACGTGCTTTATTCAGCGCTGGAAGCCGGGGCAGGTGCCCAAATCCGGCTTCAAGTCCCGTTACTTCCCAGCCGTTATTTTTACATACAATATTGCGTCAGGTATACATATTCTTTACAGGTTGCAACAGCAGCCTCGCTTTTCATTCTAATTAGCTCCCCTCCCCTTTGCACATGCGTGGCGCACTCTGGTGGTCGTCCAGGTATCGTCCAGATGAAGTAAGGAGTCTTCCTCTCCGCTAAACTTTTCACCTTTCTTACACGACGCATGCTCCCTCCGCTTCTTGGTTCTGCTTCAACTCATTTCATTATTTCCAGGCCCTTATCTAAGGTCAGGTTGTACCTGTTCCCTCCCAAAGTTCCCCTTCAATGACTCTTTTGATTGTTCAATGTACTCCCTAAGTATCCAGTATACATAGATTAATTGATAATGTAAGTACATTTGGCAATGCTTAATTATACTGTAGGTCCCATTACGTAAGAGACATTAGTAAAACATCCATTCGATTCTCCCCAACACTAACACAGAGACTGCACTGGCACCACTGGGGATGCAGTGCAGTGAGTCCAGAGAGTGCACTGGCACCACTGGGGATGCAGTGCCGTGAGTCCAGAGAGTGCACAGGCACCACTGGCGATGCACTGCAGTGAGTCCAGAGAGTGCACTGGCACCACTGGGGATGCACTGCAGTGAGTCCAGAGAATGCACTGGCACCACTGGGGATGCAGTGCAGTGAGTCCAGAGAGTGCACTGGCACCACTGGAGTTGCAGTGCAGTGAGTCAAGAGAGTGCACTGGAACCACTGGGGATGCAGCGCAGTGACTCCTGAGAGTGCACTGACACCACTGGGGATGCAGTGCCGTGAGTCCAGAGAGTGCATTGGCACCACTGGGGATGCACTGCAATGAGTCCAGAGAGTGCACTGGCACCAATGGCAACGCAGAGCAGTGAGTCCAGAGAGTGCCTTGGCACCACAGGGGATGCAGTGCAGTGAGTCCAGAGAGTGCACAAGCACCACTGGGGATGCAGTGCAGTGAGTCCAGAGAGTGCACTGGCACCACTGGGGATGCAGTGCAGTGAGTCCAGAGAGTTCACTGGCACCATTGGGGATGCACTGCAGTGAGTCCAGAGACTTCACAGGCACCACTGGGGATGCAGTGCAGTGAGTCTAGAGAGTGCCCTGGCACCACTGGGAATGCAGTGAGTCCAGAGAGTGCACTGGCACCACTGGGGAAGCACTGCAGTGAGTCCAGAGAGTGCACTGGCACCACTGGGGATGCAGTGCAGTTGAGTCCAGAGAGTGCACTGGCACCACAGGGGATGCAGTGCCGTGAGTCCAGAGAGTGCATTGGCACCACTGGGGATGCACTGCAATGAGTCCAGAGAGTGCACTGGCACCAATGGTAACGCAGAGCAGTGAGTCGAGAGAGTGCACTCGCACCACAGGGGATGCAGTGCAGTGAGTCCAGAGAGTGCCCTGGCACCAGTGGGGATGCAGTGCAGTGAGTCCAGAGAGTGCACTGGCACCACTGGGGATGCACTGCAGTGAGACCAGAGACTTCACAGGCACCACTGGGGACGCAGTGCAGTGAGTCCAGAGAGTGCACTGGCACCACTGGGGATGCACCCCGGCAAGTCCAGAGAGTGCACTGGCACCACTGGGGATGCAGTGCAGTGAGTCCAGAGAGTGCACTGGCACCACTGGGGATGCACTGCAGTGAGTGCAGAGAGTGCACTGGCACCACTGGGGATGCACTGCAGTGAGTCCAGAGAGTGCACTGGCACCACTGGGTATGCAGTGCAGTCAGTAAAGAGAGTGCACTGGCACCACTGTGGATGCAGTGCAGTGAGTCCAGAGAGTGCACTGGCACCACTGGCGATGGACTGCAGTGAGTCCAGAGAGTGCACTGGCACCATTGGGATGCAGTGCAGTGAGTCCAGAGAGTGCACTGGCACCACTGGGGATGCACTGCAGTGAGTCCAGAGAGTGCACTGGCACCACTGGGATGCAGTGCAGTGAGTCCAGAGAGTGCACTGGCACCACTGGGGATGCAGTGCAGTGAGTCCAGAGAGTGCACTGGCACCACAGGGATGCAGTGCACTGAGTCCACAGAGTGCACTGGCACCACAGGGGATGCAGTGCCGTGAGTGCAGAGAGTGCACTGGCACCGCTGCGGTTGCACCCCGGTGTTTTCAGAGAGTGCAGTGGCACCACTGGGGATGCAGTGCAGTGAGTCCAGAGAGTTCACTGGCACCATTGGGGATGCACTGCAGTGAGTCCAGAGACTTCACAGGCACCACTGGGGATGCAGTGCAGTGAGTCCAGAGAGTGCCCTGGCACCACTGGGAATGCAGTGAGTCCAGAGAGTGCACTGGCTCCACTGGGGAAGCACTGCAGTGAGTCCAGAGAGTGCACTGGCACCACTGGGGATGCAGTGCAGTTGAGTCCAGAGAGTGCACTGGCACCACAGGGGATGCAGTGCCGTGAGTCCAGAGAGTGCATTGGCACCACTGGGGATGCACTGCAATGAGTCCAGAGAGTGCACTGGCACCAATGGTAACGCAGAGCAGTGAGTCGAGAGAGTGCACTCGCACCACAGGGGATGCAGTGCAGTGAGTCCAGAGAGTGCCCTGGCACCAGTGGGGATGCAGTGCAGTGAGTTAAGAGAGTGCACTGGCACCACTGGGGATGCACTGCAGTGAGACCAGAGACTTCACAGGCACCACTGGGGACGCAGTGCAGTGAGTCCAGAGAGTGCAATGGCACCACTGGGGATGCAGTGCAGTGAGTGCAGAGAGTGCACTGGCACCACTGCGGATGCACTGCAGTGAGTCCAGAGAGTGCACTGGCACCACTGGGGATGCAGTGCAGTGAGTCCAGAGAGTGCACTGGCACCACTGGGGATGCACTGCAGTGAGTCCAGAGACTTCACAGGCACCACTGGGGATGCAGTGCAGTGAGTCCAGAGAGTGCCCTGGCACCACTGGGAATGCAGTGAGTCCAGAGAGTACACTGGCACCACTGGGGAAGCACTGCAGTGAGTCCAGAGAGTGCACTGGCACCACAGTGGATGCAGTGCAGTTGAGTCCAGAGAGTGCACTGGCACCACTGGGGATGCAGTGCAGTGAGTCCAGAGAGTGCACTGGCACCACTGGGGTTGCACTGCAGTGAGTGCAGAGAGTGCACTGGCACCACTGGGGATGCAGTGCAGTGAGTCCAGAGAGTGCACTGGCACGACTGGGGATGCACCCCGGCAAGTCCAGACAATGCACTGGTACCACTGGGGATGCAGTGCAGTGAGTCCAGAGAGTGCACTGGCACCACTGGGGATGCACTGCACTGAGTGCAGAGAGTGCACTGGCACCACTGGGGATGCAGTGCAGTGAGTCCAGAGAGTACAGTGGCACCACTGGGGATGCAGTACAGTGAGTCCAGAGAGTGCACTGGCACCACTGGGGATGCAGTGCAGTGAGTAAAGAGAGTACAGTGGCACCACTGGGGATGCAGTGCAGTGAGTCCAGAGAGTGCCCTGGCACCACTGGGAATGCAGTGAGTCCAGAGAGTGCACTGGCACCACTGGGGATGCACTGCAGTGAGTCCAGAGAGTGCACTGGCACCACTGGGGATGCACCCCGGCAAGTCCAGAGAGTGCACTGGCACCACTGGGGATGCAGTGCAGTGAGTCCAGAGAGTGCACTGGCACCACTGGGGATGCACTGCAGTGAGTGCAGAGAGTGCACTGGCACCACTGGGGATGCACTGCAGTGAGTCCAGAGAGTGCACTGGCACCACTGGGTATGCAGTGCAGTGAGTCCAGAGAGTGCACTGGCACCACTGGGGATGCAGTGCAGTGAGTCCAGAGAGTGCACTGGCAGCACTGGGGATGCAGTGCAGTGAGTAAAGGGAGTGCACTGGCACCACTGTGGATGCAGTGCAGTGAGTCCAGAGAGTGCACTGGCACCACTGGGGATGGACTGCAGTGAGTCCAGAGAGTGCACTGGCACCACTGGGATGCAGTGGAGTGAGTCCAGAGAGTGCACTGGCACCACTGGGGATGCACTGCAGTGAGTCCAGAGAGTGCACTGGCACCACTGGGATGCAGTGCAGTGAGTCCAGAGAGTGCACTGGCACCACTGGGGATGAAGTGCAGTGAGTCCAGAGAGTGCACTGGCACCACAGGGATGCAGTGCAATGAGTCCACAGAGTGCACTGGCACCACAGGGGATACACTGCAATGAGTCCAGAGAGTGCACTGGCACCACTGGGGATGCAGTGCCGTGAGTGCAGAGAGTGCACTGGCACCGCTGCGGTTGCACCCCGGTGTTTTCAGAGAGTGCAGTGGCACCACTGGGGATGCAGTGCAGTGAGTCCAGAGAGTGCACTGGCACAACAGGGTATGCACTGCAGTGACTCCAGAAAGTGCACTGGCACCACTGGGGATGCAGTGCAGTGAGTCCAGAGAGTGCACTGGCACGACTGGGGATGCAGTGCAGTGAGTCCAGAGAGTGCACTGGCACCACGGGGGATGCAGTGCAGTGAGTCCAGAGACTACACTGGCACCACTGGAAATGCACTGCAGTGAGTCCAGAGAGTGCAGAGGCACCACTGGGGATGCAGTGCAGTGAGTCCAGAGAGTGCAGTGGCACCATTGGGGATGCAGTGCACTGAGTCAAGAGAGTGCACTGGCACCACTGGGGATGCACTGCAGTGAGTTCAGAGAGTGCACTGGCACCACTGGGGATGCACTGCAGTGAGTCCAGAGAGTGCACGGGCACCACTGGGGATGCAATGCAGTGAGTCCAGGGAGTGCACTGGCACCACTGGGGATGCACCCCGTCAAGTCCAGAGAGTGCACTGGCACCACTGGGGATGCAGCGCACTGAGTCCAGAGAGTGCACTGGCACCACTGGGGATGCAGTGCAGTGAGTCCAAAGAGTGCACTGGCACCACAGGGATGCACTGCAGTGAGTCCACAGACTTCACAGGCACCCCTGGGGATGCACTGCAGTGAGTCCAGAGAGTGCCCTGGCACCACTGGGATGCAGTGAGTCCAGACAGTGCACTGGCACCACTGGGGATGCACTGCAGTGAGTCCAGAGAGTGCACTGGCACCACTGGTGATGCACCCTGGCAAGTCCAGAGAGTGCACTGGCACCACTGGGGATGCAGTGCAGTGAGTAAAGAGAGTGCACTGGCACCACTGGGGATGCAGTGCAGTGAGTACAGAGACTGCACTGGCACCACTGGGGATGGACTACAGTGAGTGCAGAGAGTGCACTGGCACTTCTGGGGATGCATTGCAGTGAGTCCAGAGAGTGCACTGGCACCAGTGGGGATGCAGTGCAGTTAGTCCAGAGAGTGCACTGGCACCACTAGGGATGCACTGCAGTGAGTCCAGAGAGTGCACTGGCACCACTGGGGATGCCGTGCAGTAGGTCCAGAGAGTGCACTGGCACCACTGGGATGCAGTGCACTGAGTCCACAGAGTGCACTGGCACCACAGGGGATACACTGCAGTGAGTCCAGAGAGTGCACTGGCACCACTGGGGATGCACTGCCGTGTGTGCAGAGAGTGCACTGGCACCGCTGGGGTTGCACCCCGGTGTTTTCAGAGTGCAGTGGCACCACTGGGGATGCAGTGCACTGAGTCCAGAGAGGGCACTGTCAGCAATGGGGTTGCAGTTCAGTGAGTCCAGAGAGTGCACTGGCACCACTGGGGATGCAGTGCAGTGAGTCCAGAGAGTGCACTGGCACCACTGGGGATGCACTGCAGTGAGTCCAGAGAGTGCACTGGCACCACTGGGGATGCACTGCAGTGAGTCCAGAGAGTGCACTGGCACCACTGGGGATGCAGTGCAGTGAGTCCAGAGAGTGCACTGGTACCTCTGGCTATGCAGTGCAGTGAGTCCAGAGAGTGCACTGGCACCACTGGGGATGCACTGCAGTGAGACCAGAGGTTGCAGTGGCACCACTGGGGATGCAGTGCAGTGAGTCCAGAGAGTGCACTGGTACGATTGGGGATGCACTGCAGTGAGTTCAGAGAGTGCACTGGCACCACTGGGGATGCACTGCAGTGAGTCCAGAGAGTGCACTGTCAGCAATGGGGTTGCAGTGCAGTGAGTCCAGAGAGTGCACTGGCACCACTGGGGATGCAGTGCAGTGAGTCCAGAGAGTGCACTGGCACCACTGGGGATGCAGTGCAGTGAGTCCTGAGAGTGCAATGGCACCACAGGGGATACACTGCAGTGAGTCCAGAGAGTGAACTGGCACCACTGGGGATGTAGAGCAGTGACTCCAGAGAGTGCACTGGCACCAATGGGGATGCACCCCGGCAAGTCCAGAGAGTGCACTGTCACCACCTGAGATGCAGTGCAGTGAGTCCAGAGAGTGCACTGGCACCACTGGGGATGCAGTGCAGTGAGTCCAGAGAGTGCACTGGCACCACTGGGGATGCAGTGCAGTGAGTCCAGAGAGTGCACTGGTACCTCTGGGGATGCAGTGCAGTGAGTCCAGAGAGTGCACTGGCACCATTGGGATTGCACTGCAGTGAGACCAGAGGTTGCAGTGGCACCACTGGGGATGCAGTGCAGTGAGTCCAGAGAGTGCACTGGTACGATTGGGGATGCACTGCAGTGAGATCAGAGAGTGCACTGGCACCACTGGGGATGCACTGCAGTGAGTCCAGAGAGTGCACGGGCACCACTGGGGATGCAATGCAGTGAGTCCAGGGAGTGCACTGGCACCACTGGGGATGCACCCCGTCAAGTCCAGAGAGTGCACTGGCACCACTGGGGATGCAGTGCAGTGAGTAAAGAGAGTGCACTGGCACCACTGGGGATGCAGTGCAGTGAGTACCGAGACTGCACTGGCACCACTGGGGATGCAGTGCAGTGAGTACCGAGACTGCACTGGCACCACTGGGGATGGACTACAGTGAGTGCAGAGAGTGCACTGGCACTTCTGGGGATGCATTGCAGTGAGTCCAGAGAGTGCACTGGCACCACGGGGATGCAGTGCAGTGAGTCCAAAGAGTGCACTGGCACCAGTGGGGATGCAGTGCAGTGAGTCCAGAGAGTGCACTGGCACCACTAGGGATGCACTGCAGTGAGTCCAGAGAGTGCACTGGCACCACTGGGGATGCAGTGCAGTGAGTCCAGAGAGTGCACTGGCACCACGGGGATGCAGTGCAGTGAGTCCAAAGAGTGCACTGGCACCACAGGGGATACACTGCAGTGAGTCCAGAGAGTGCACTGGCACCACTGGGGATGCACTGCCGTGTGTGCAGAGAGTGCACTGGCACCGCTGCGGTTGCACCCCGGTGTTTTCAGAGTGCAGTGGCACCACTGGGGATGCAGTGCACTGAGTCCAGAGAGGGCACTGTCAGCAATGGGGTTGCAGTTCAGTGAGTCCAGAGAGTGCACTGGCACCACTGGGGATGCAGTGCAGTGAGTCCAGAGAGTGCACTGTCAGCACTGGGGATGCAGTGCAGTGAGTCCAGAGAGTGCACTGGCACCACTGGGGATGCACTGCAGTGAGTCCAGAGAGTGCACTGGCACCACTGGGGATGCAGTGCAGTGAGTCCAGAGAGTGCACTGGTACCTCTGGCTATGCAGTGCAGTGAGTCCAGAGAGTGCACTGGCACCACTGGGGATGCACTGCAGTGAGACCAGAGGTTGCAGTGGCACCACTGGGGATGCAGTGCAGTGAGTCCAGAGAGTGCACTGGTACGATTGGGGATGCACTGCAGTGAGTTCAGAGAGTGCACTGGCACCACTGGGGATGCACTGCAGTGAGTCCAGAGAGTGCACTGGCACCACTGGGGATGCACTGCAGTGAGTCCAGGGAGTGCACTGGCACCACTGGGGATGCACCCCGGCAAGTCCAGAGAGTGCACTGGCACCACTGGGGATGCAGCGCACTGAGTCCAGAGAGTGCACTGGCACCACTGGGGATGCAGTGCAGTGAGTCCAGAGAGTGCACTGGCACCACTGGGGATGCACTGCAGTGAGTCCAGAGAGTGCACTGGCACCACTGGGGATGCACTGCACTGAGTCCAGGGAGTGCACTGGCACCACTGGGGATGCACTGCAGTGAGTCCAGAGAGTGCATTGGCACCACTGGGGATGCAGTGCACTGAGTCCAGAGAGTGCACTGGTACGATTGGGGATGCAGTGAGTCCAGAGAGTGCACTGGCACCACTGGGGAAGCACTGCAGTGAGTCCAGAGAGTGCACTGGCACCACTGGGGATGCAGTGCAGTTGAGTCCAGAGAGTGCACTGGCACCACTGGGGATGCAGTGCAGTGAGTACCGAGACTGCACTGGCACCACTGGGGATGGACTACAGTGAGTGCAGAGAGTGCACTGGCACTTCTGGGGATGCATTGCAGTGAGTCCAGAGAGTGCACTGGCACCACGGGGATGCAGTGCAGTGAGTCCAAAGAGTGCACTGGCACCAGTGGGGATGCAGTGCAGTGAGTCCAGAGAGTGCACTGGCACCACTAGGGATGCACTGCAGTGAGTCCAGAGAGTGCACTGGCACCACTGGGGATGCAGTGCAGTGAGTCCAGAGAGTGCACTGGCACCACGGGGATGCAGTGCAGTGAGTCCAAAGAGTGCACTGGCACCACAGGGGATACACTGCAGTGAGTCCAGAGAGTGCACTGGCACCACTGGGGATGCACTGCCGTGTGTGCAGAGAGTGCACTGGCACCGCTGCGGTTGCACCCCGGTGTTTTCAGAGTGCAGTGGCACCACTGGGGATGCAGTGCACTGAGTCCAGAGAGGGCACTGTCAGCAATGGGGTTGCAGTTCAGTGAGTCCAGAGAGTGCACTGGCACCACTGGGGATGCAGTGCAGTGAGTCCAGAGAGTGCACTGTCAGCACTGGGGATGCAGTGCAGTGAGTCCAGAGAGTGCACTGGCACCACTGGGGATGCACTGCAGTGAGTCCAGAGAGTGCACTGGCACCACTGGGGATGCAGTGCAGTGAGTCCAGAGAGTGCACTGGTACCTCTGGCTATGCAGTGCAGTGAGTCCAGAGAGTGCACTGGCACCACTGGGGATGCACTGCAGTGAGACCAGAGGTTGCAGTGGCACCACTGGGGATGCAGTGCAGTGAGTCCAGAGAGTGCACTGGTACGATTGGGGATGCACTGCAGTGAGTTCAGAGAGTGCACTGGCACCACTGGGGATGCACTGCAGTGAGTCCAGAGAGTGCACTGGCACCACTGGGGATGCACTGCAGTGAGTCCAGGGAGTGCACTGGCACCACTGGGGATGCACCCCGGCAAGTCCAGAGAGTGCACTGGCACCACTGGGGATGCAGCGCACTGAGTCCAGAGAGTGCACTGGCACCACTGGGGATGCAGTGCAGTGAGTCCAGAGAGTGCACTGGCACCACTGGGGATGCACTGCAGTGAGTCCAGAGAGTGCACTGGCACCACTGGGGATGCACTGCACTGAGTCCAGGGAGTGCACTGGCACCACTGGGGATGCACTGCAGTGAGTCCAGAGAGTGCATTGGCACCACTGGGGATGCAGTGCACTGAGTCCAGAGAGTGCACTGGTACGATTGGGGATGCAGTGAGTCCAGAGAGTGCACTGGCACCACTGGGGAAGCACTGCAGTGAGTCCAGAGAGTGCACTGGCACCACTGGGGATGCAGTGCAGTTGAGTCCAGAGAGTGCACTGGCACCACAGGGGATGCAGTGCCGTGAGTCCAGAGAGTGCATTGGCACCACTGGGGATGCACTGCAATGAGTCCAGAGAGTGCACTGGCACCAATGGTAACGCAGAGCAGTGAGTCGAGAGAGTGCACTCGCACCACAGGGGATGCAGTGCAGTGAGTCCAGAGAGTACAGTGGCACCACAGGGGATGCACTGCAGTGAGTCCAGAGAGTGCCCTGGCACCAGTGGGGATGCAGTGCAGTGAGTTAAGAGAGTGCACTGGCACCACTGGGGATGCACTGCAGTGAGACCAGAGACTTCACAGGCACCACTGGGGACGCAGTGCAGTGAGTCCAGAGAGTGCACTGGCACCACTGGGGATGCAGTGCAGTGAGTGCAGAGAGTGCACTGGCACCACTGCGGATGCACTGCAGTGAGTCCAGAGAGTGCACTGGCACCACTGGGGATGCACTGCAGTGAGTCCAGAGAGTGCACTGGCACCACTGGGGATGCAGTGCAGTGAGTCCAGAGACTTCACAGGCACCACTGGGGATGCAGTGCAGTGAGTCCAGAGAGTGCCCTGGCACCACTGGGAATGCAGTGAGTACAGAGAGTACACTGGCACCACTGGGGAAGCACTGCAGTGAGTCCAGAGAGTGCACTGGCACCACTGGGGATGCAGTGCAGTTGAGTCCAGAGAGTGCACTGGCACCACTGGGGATGCAGTGCAGTGAGTCCAGAGAGTGCACTGGCACCACTGGGGTTGCACTGCAGTGAGTGCAGAGAGTGCACTGGCACCACTGGGGATGCAGTGCAGTGAGTCCAGAGAGTGCACTGGCACGACTGGGGATGCACCCCGGCAAGTCCAGACAATGCACTGGTACCACTGGGGATGCAGTGCAGTGAGTCCAGAGAGTGCACTGGCACCACTGGGGATGCACTGCACTGAGTGCAGAGAGTGCACTGGCACCACTGGGGATGCAGTGCAGTGAGTCCAGAGAGTACAGTGGCACCACTGGGGATGCAGTACAGTGAGTCCAGAGAGTGCACTGGCACCACTGGGGATGCACTGCAGTGAGTCCAGAGAGTGCACTGGCACCACTGGGGATGCACCCCGGCAAGTCCAGAGAGTGCACTGGCACCACTGGGGATGCAGTGCAGTGAGTCCAGAGAGTGCACTGGCACCACTGGGGATGCACTGCAGTGAGTGCAGAGAGTGCACTGGCACCACTGGGGATGCACTGCAGTGAGTCCAGAGAGTGCACTGGCACCACTGGGTATGCAGTGCAGTGAGTCCAGAGAGTGCACTGGCACCACTGGGGATGCAGTGCAGTGAGTCCAGAGAGTGCACTGGCACCACTGGGGATGCAGTACAGTGAGTCCAGAGAGTGCACTGGCAGCACTGGGGATGCAGTGCAGTGAGTAAAGAGAGTGCACTGGCACCACTGTGGATGCAGTGCAGTGAGTCCAGAGAGTGCACTGGCACCACTGGCGATGGACTGCAGTGAGTCCAGAGAGTGCACTGGCACCACTGGGATGCAGTGGAGTGAGTCCAGAGAGTGCACTGGCACCACTGGGGATGCACTGCAGTGAGTCCAGAGAGTGCACTGGCACCACTGGGGATGCAGTGCAGTGAGTCCAGAGAGTGCACTGGCACCACTGGGGATGCAGTGCAGTGAGTCCAGAGAGTGCACTGGCACCACAGGGGATGCAGTGCCGTGAGTGCAGAGAGTGCACTGGCACCGCTGCGGTTGCACCCCGGTGTTTTCAGAGAGTGCAGTGGCACCACTGGGGATGCAGTGCAGTGAGTCCAGAGAGTTCACTGGCACCATTGGGGATGCACTGCAGTGAGTCCAGAGACTTCACAGGCACCACTGGGGATGCAGTGCAGTGAGTCCAGAGAGTGCCCTGGCACCACTGGGAATGCAGTGAGTCCAGAGAGTGCACTGGCTCCACTGGGGAAGCACTGCAGTGAGTCCAGAGAGTGCACTGGCACCACTGGGGATGCAGTGCAGTTGAGTCCAGAGAGTGCACTGGCACCACAGGGGATGCAGTGCCGTGAGTCCAGAGAGTGCATTGGCACCACTGGGGATGCACTGCAATGAGTCCAGAGAGTGCACTGGCACCAATGGTAACGCAGAGCAGTGAGTCGAGAGAGTGCACTCGCACCACAGGGGATGCAGTGCAGTGAGTCCAGAGAGTACAGTGGCACCACAGGGGATGCACTGCAGTGAGTCCAGAGAGTGCCCTGGCACCAGTGGGGATGCAGTGCAGTGAGTTAAGAGAGTGCACTGGCACCACTGGGGATGCACTGCAGTGAGACCAGAGACTTCACAGGCACCACTGGGGACGCAGTGCATTGAGTCCAGAGAGTGCAATGGCACCACTGGGGATGCAGTGCAGTGAGTGCAGAGAGTGCACTGGCACCACTGCGGATGCACTGCAGTGAGTCCAGAGAGTGCACTGGCACCACTGGGGATGCAGTGCAGTGAGTCCAGAGAGTGCACTGGCACCACTGGGGATGCACTGCAGTGAGTCCAGAGACTTCACAGGCACCACTGGGGATGCAGTGCAGTGAGTCCAGAGAGTGCCCTGGCACCACTGGGAATGCAGTGAGTCCAGAGAGTACACTGGCACCACTGGGGAAGCACTGCAGTGAGTCCAGAGAGTGCACTGGCACCACAGTGGATGCAGTGCAGTTGAGTCCAGAGAGTGCACTGGCACCACTGGGGATGCAGTGCAGTGAGTCCAGAGAGTGCACTGGCACCACTGGGGTTGCACTGCAGTGAGTGCAGAGAGTGCACTGGCACCACTGGGGATGCAGTGCAGTGAGTCCAGAGAGTGCACTGGCACGACTGGGGATGCACCCCGGCAAGTCCAGACAATGCACTGGTACCACTGGGGATGCAGTGCAGTGAGTCCAGAGAGTGCACTGGCACCACTGGGGATGCACTGCACTGAGTGCAGAGAGTGCACTGGCACCACTGGGGATGCAGTGCAGTGAGTCCAGAGAGTACAGTGGCACCACTGGGGATGCAGTACAGTGAGTCCAGAGAGTGCACTGGCACCACTGGGGATGCAGTGCAGTGAGTAAAGAGAGTACAGTGGCACCACTGGGGATGCAGTGCAGTGAGTCCAGAGAGTGCCCTGGCACCACTGGGAATGCAGTGAGTCCAGAGAGTGCACTGGCACCACTGGGGATGCACTGCAGTGAGTCCAGAGAGTGCACTGGCACCACTGGGGATGCACCCCGGCAAGTCCAGAGAGTGCACTGGCACCACTGGGATGCAGTGCAGTGAGTCCAGAGAGTGCACTGGCACCACTGGGGATGCACTGCAGTGAGTGCAGAGAGTGCACTGGCACCACTGGGGATGCACTGCAGTGAGTCCAGAGAGTGCACTGGCACCACTGGGTATGCAGTGCAGTGAGTCCAGAGAGTGCACTGGCACCACTGGGGATGCAGTGCAGTGAGTCCAGAGAGTGCACTGGCACCACTGGGGATGCAGTACAGTGAGTCCAGAGAGTGCACTGGCAGCACTGGGGATGCAGTGCAGTGAGTAAAGGGAGTGCACTGGCACCACTGTGGATGCAGTGCAGTGAGTCCAGAGAGTGCACTGGCACCACTGGGGATGGACTGCAGTGAGTCCAGAGAGTGCACTGGCACCACTGGGATGCAGTGGAGTGAGTCCAGAGAGTGCACTGGCACCACTGGGGATGCACTGCAGTGAGTCCAGAGAGTGCACTGGCACCACTGGGATGCAGTGCAGTGAGTCCAGAGAGTGCACTGGCACCACTGGGGATGAAGTGCAGTGAGTCCAGAGAGTGCACTGGCACCACAGGGATGCAGTGCAATGAGTCCACAGAGTGCACTGGCACCACAGGGGATACACTGCAATGAGTCCAGAGAGTGCACTGGCACCACTGGGGATGCAGTGCCGTGAGTGCAGAGAGTGCACTGGCACCGCTGCGGTTGCACCCCGGTGTTTTCAGAGAGTGCAGTGGCACCACTGGGGATGCAGTGCAGTGAGTCCAGAGAGTGCACTGGCACAACAGGGTATGCACTGCAGTGACTCCAGAAAGTGCACTGGCACCACTGGGGATGCAGTGCAGTGAGACCAGAGAGTGCACTGGCACGACTGGGGATGCAGTGCAGTGAGTCCAGAGAGTGCACTGGCACCACGGGGGATGCAGTGCAGTGAGTCCAGAGACTACACTGGCACCACTGGAAATGCACTGCAGTGAGTCCAGAGAGTGCAGAGGCACCACTGGGGATGCAGTGCAGTGAGTCCAGAGAGTGCAGTGGCACCATTGGGGATGCAGTGCACTGAGTCCAGAGAGTGCACTGGCACCACTGGGGATGCAGTGCAGTGAGTTAAGAGAGTGCACTGGCACCACTGGGGATGCACTGCAGTGAGTCCAGAGAGTGCACTGGCACCACTGGTGATGCAGTGCAATGAGTCCAGAGAGCCACTGGCACCACTGGGGATGCAGTGCACTGAGTCCAGAGAGGGCACTGTCAGCAATGGGGATGCAGTGCAGTGAGTCCAGAGAGTGCACTGGCACCACTGGGGATGCAGTACAGTGAGACCAGAGACTTCACAGGCACCACTGGGGATGCACTGCAGTGAGTGCAGAGAGTGCACTGTCACCACTGGGGATGCAGTGCAGTGAGTCCAGAGAGTGCACTGGCACCACTGGGGATGCAGTGCAGTGAGTCCAGAGAGTGCACTGGCACCACTGGGGATGCAGTGCAGTGAGTCCAGAGAGTGCACTGGCACCACTGGGGATGCAGTACAGTGAGCCCAGAGAGTGCACTGGCACCACTGGGGATGCAGTGCAGTGAGTCCAGACAGTGCACTGGCACCACTGGGGATGCACTGCAGTGAGTCCAGAGAGTGCACTGGCACCACTGGGGATGCAGTGCCGTGAGTGCAGAGAGTGCACTGGCACCGCTGCGGTTGCACCCCGGTGTTTTCAGAGAGTGCAGTGGCACCACTGGGGATGCAGTGCAGTGAGTCCAGAGAGTGCACTGGCACCACGGGGGATGCAGTGCAGTGAGTCCAGAGAGTGCACTGGCACCTTGGGGATACAGTTCAGTGAGTCCAGAGAGTGCACTGGCACCACTGGGGATGCAGTGCAGTGAGTCCACAGAGTACACTGGCACCACTGGTGATGCAGTGCAGTGAGTCCAGAGAGTGCACTGGCACCACTGGGGATGCAGTGCAGTGAGTCCAGAGAGTGCACTGGCACCTTGGGGATACAGTTCAGTGAGTCCAGAGAGTGCACTGGCACCACTGGGGATGCAGTGCAGTGACTCCACAGAGTACACTGGCACCACTGGTGATGCAGTGCAGTGAGTCCAGAGACTGCACAGGCACCACTGGGGATGCAGTGCAGTGAGTCCAGAGAGTGCAGTGGCACCATTGGGGATGCAGTGCAGTGAGTCCAGAGAGTGCACTGGCACCACTGGTGATGCAGTGCAGTGAGTTAAGAGAGTACACTGTCGCCACTGTGGATGCACTGCAGTGAGTCCAGAGAGTGCACTGGCACCACTGGGGATGCAGTGCAATGAGTCCAGACAGCCACTGGCACCACTGGGGATGCAGTGCACTGAGTCCAGAGACTTCACAGGCACCACTGGGGATTCAGTGCAGTGAGTCCAGAGAGTGCACTGGCACCACTGGGGATGCAGGGCAGTGAGTGCAGAGAGTGCACTGGCACAAAAGGGAATGCACTGCAGTGAGTCCAGAGAGTGCACTGGCACCACTGGGGATGCAGTGCAGTGAGTCCAGAGAGTGCACTGGCACCACTGGGGATGCACTGCAGTGAGTCCAGAGAGTGCAGTGGCACCACTGGGGATGCAGTCCACTGAGTCCAGAGAGTACACTGGCACCACTGGGGATGCACTGCAGTGACTCCAGAGAGTGCACTGGCACCACTGGGGATGCACCCCGATGAGTCCAGAGAGTGCACTGACACCACTGGGGATGCACCCCGGCAAGTCCATAGAGTGCACTGTCACCACTGGGGTTGCAGTGCAGTGAGTCCAGAGAGTGCACTGGCCCCACTGGGGATGCACTGCAGTGAGTCCAGAGAGTGCACTGGCACCACTGGGGATGCACTGCCGTGAGTCCAGAGAGTGCCCCGGCACCACTGGGGATGCAGTGCAGTGAGTCCAGAGAGTGCAGTGGCACCACTGGGGATGCAGTGCAGTGAGTCCAAAGAGTGCACTGGCACCATTGGGGATGCACTGCAGTGAGTCCAGAGAGTGCACTGGCACCACTGGGGATGCACTGCAGTGGGTCCAGAGAGGTCATTGGCACCACTGGGGATGCAGTGCAGTGAGTCCAGAGAGTGCACTGGCACCACTGGGGATGCAGTGAAGTGAGTCCAGAGAGGTCATTGGCACCACTGGGGATGCAGTGCAGTGAGTCCAGAGAGTGCACTGGCATCACTGGGGATGCAGTGCGGTGAGTCCAGAGTGCACTGGCACCACTGGGGATGCAGTGCAGTGAGTCAAGAGAGGTCACTGGCACCACTGGGGATGCACCCCGGTGAGTCCAGAGAGTGCACTGGCACCACTGGGGATGCACCCCGGCAAGTCCAGAGAGTGCACTGTCACCACTGGGGATGCAGTGCAGTGAGTCCAGAGAGTGCACTGGTACCACTGGGGATGCACCCCGGTGAGTCCAGAGAGTGCACTGGCACCACTGGAGATGCACTGCAGTGAGTCCAGAGAGTGCACTGTCACCACTGGGGATGCAGTGCAATGAGTCCAGAGAGTGCACTGGCACCACTGGGGATGCAGTGCAGTGAGACCACAGATTGCAGTGGCACCACTGGGAATGGAGTGCAGCGAGTCCAGAGAGGGCACTGGTACGATTGGGGATGCAGTGCAGTGAGTCCAGAGAGTGCACTGGCACCAATAGGATGCAGCGCAGTGAGTCCAGAGAGTGCAGTGGCACCACTGGGGATGCAGTGCAGTGAGTCCAGAGAGTGCACTGGCACCACTGGGGATGCAGTGCAGTGAGTCCAGAGAGTGCACTAGCACCACTGGGGATGCACTGCAGTGAGTCCAGAGTGTGCACTGGCACCACTGGGGATGCAGTGCAGTGAGTCCAGAGAGTGCACTGGCACCACTGGGGATGCAGTGCAGTGAGTCCAGAGAGTGCACTGGCACCACTGGGGATGTAGTGCAGTGAGTCCACAGAGGGCACTGGCACCACTGGGGATGCAGTGTAGTGAGTCCAGAGACTACAGTGGCACCACAGGGGATGCAGTGCAGTGAGTCTAGAGAGTGCCCTGGCACCACTGGGGATGCAGTGCAGTGAGTCCAGAGAGTGCACTGGCACCACTGGTGATGCAGTGCAGTGAGTTAAGAGAGTGCACTGGCACCACTGGGGATGCACTGCAGTGAGACCAGAGACTTCACAGGCACCACTGGGGACGCAGTGCAGTGAGTCCAGAGAGTGCACTGGCACCACTGGGGATGCAGTGCAGTGAGTGCAGAGAGTGCACTGGCACCACTGCGGATGCACTGCAGTGAGTCCAGAGAGTGCACTGGCACCACTGGGGATGCAGTGCAGTGAGTCCAGAGAGTGCACTGGCACCACTGGGGATGCACTGCAGTGAGTCCAGAGACTTCACAGGCACCACTGGGGATGCAGTGCAGTGAGTCCAGAGAGTGCCCTGGCACCACTGGGAATGCAGTGAGTCCAGAGAGTACACTGGCACCACTGGGGAAGCACTGCAGTGAGTCCAGAGAGTGCACTGGCACCACTGGGGATGCAGTGCAGTTGAGTCCAGAGAGTGCACTGGCACCACTGGGGATGCAGTGCAGTGAGTCCAGAGAGTGCACTGGCACCACTGGGGTTGCACTGCAGTGAGTGCAGAGAGTGCACTGGCACCACTGGGGATGCAGTGCAGTGAGTCCAGAGAGTGCACTGGCACGACTGGGGATGCACCCCGGCAAGTCCAGACAATGCACTGGTACCACTGGGGATGCAGTGCAGTGAGTCCAGAGAGTGCACTGGCACCACTGGGGATGCACTGCACTGAGTGCAGAGAGTGCACTGGCACCACTGGGGATGCAGTGCAGTGAGTCCAGAGAGTACAGTGGCACCACTGGGGATGCAGTACAGTGAGTCCAGAGAGTGCACTGGCACCACTGGGGATGCAGTGCAGTGAGTAAAGAGAGTACAGTGGCACCACTGGGGATGCAGTGCAGTGAGTCCAGAGAGTGCCCTGGCACCACTGGGAATGCAGTGAGTCCAGAGAGTGCACTGGCACCACTGGGGATGCACTGCAGTGAGTCCAGAGAGTGCACTGGCACCACTGGGGATGCACCCCGGCAAGTCCAGAGAGTGCACTGGCACCACTGGGGATGCAGTGCAGTGAGTCCAGAGAGTGCACTGGCACCACTGGGGATGCACTGCAGTGAGTGCAGAGAGTGCACTGGCACCACTGGGGATGCACTGCAGTGAGTCCAGAGAGTGCACTGGCACCACTGGGTATGCAGTGCAGTGAGTCCAGAGAGTGCACTGGCACCACTGGGGATGCAGTGCAGTGAGTCCAGAGAGTGCACTGGCACCACTGGGGATGCAGTACAGTGAGTCCAGAGAGTGCACTGGCAGCACTGGGGATGCAGTGCAGTGAGTCCAGAGAGTGCACTGGCACCACTGGGGATGCAGTGCAGTGAGTCCAGAGAGTGCACTGGCACCACTGGGGATGGACTGCAGTGAGTCCAGAGAGTGCACTGGCACCACTGGGATGCAGTGCAGTGAGTCCAGAGAGTGCACTGGCACCACTGGGGATGCACTGCAGTGAGTCCAGAGAGTGCACTGGCACCACTGGGATGCAGTGCAGTGAGTCCAGAGAGTGCACTGGCACCACTGGGGATGCAGTGCAGTGAGTCCAGAGAGTGCACTGGCACCACAGGGATGCAGTGCACTGAGTCCACAGAGTGCACTGGCACCACAGGGGATACACTGCAATGAGTCCAGAGAGTGCACTGGCACCACTGGGGATGCAGTGCCGTGAGTGCAGAGAGTGCACTGGCACCGCTGCGGTTGCACCCCGGTGTTTTCAGAGAGTGCAGTGGCACCACTGGGGATGCAGTGCAGTGAGTCCAGAGAGTGCACTGGCACCACGGGGGATGCAGAGCATTGAGTCCAGAGAGTGCACTGTCACCACTGGGGATGCAGTGCAGTGAGTCCAGAGAGTGCACTGGCACGACTGGGGATGCAGTGCAGTGAGTCCAGAGAGTGCACTGGCACCACAGGGGATGCAGTGTAGTGAGTCCAGAGAGTGCACTGGCACCACGGGGGATGCAGTGCAGTGAGTCCAGAGACTACACTGGCACCACTGGAAATGCACTGCAGTGAGTCCAGAGAGTGCACTGGCACCACTGGGGATGCATTGCAGAGAGTCCAGAGAGTGCAGTGGCACCATTGGGGATGCAGTGCACTGAGTCCAGAGAGTGCACTGGCACCACTGGAAATGCACTGCAGTGAGTCCAGAGAGTGCACTGGCACCACTGGGGATGCAGTGCAGTGAGTCCAGAGAGTGCAGTGGCACCATTGGGGATGCAGTACAGTGAGCCCAGAGAGTGCACTGGCACCACTGGGGATGCACTGCAGTGAGTCCAGAGAGTGCACTGGCACCACTGGGATGCAGTGCACTTAGTCCACAGAGTGCACTGGCACCACAGGGGATACACTGCAGTGAGTCCAGAGAGTGCACTGGCACCACTGGGGATGCAGTGCCGTGAGTGCAGAGAGTGCACTGGCACCGCTGCGGTTGCACCCCGGTGTTTTCAGAGAGTGCAGTGGCACCACTGGGGATGCAGTGCAGTGAGTCCAGAGAGTGCACTGGCACCACGGGGGATGCAGTGCAGTGAGTCCAGAGAGTGCACTGGCACCTTGGGGATACAGTTCAGTGAGTCCAGAGAGTGCACTGGCACCACTGGGGATGCAGTGCAGTGAGTCCACAGAGTACACTGGCACCACTGGTGATGCAGTGCAGTGAGTCCAGAGAGTGCACTGGCACCACTGGGGATGCAGTGCAGTGAGTCCAGAGAGTGCACTGGCACCACTGGGGATACAGTTCAGTGAGTCCAGAGAGTGCACTGGCACCACTGGGGATGCAGTGCAGTGAGTCCACAGAGTACACTGGCACCACTGGTGATGCAGTGCAGTGAGTCCAGAGACTGCACAGGCACCACTGGGGATGCAGTGCAGTGAGTCCAGAGAGTGCCGTGGCACCATTGGGGATGCAGTGCAGTGAGTCCAGAGAGTGCACTGGCACCACAGGTGATGCAGTGCAGTGAGTTAAGAGAGTACACTGTCGCCACTGTGGATGCACTGCAGTGAGTCCAGAGAGTGCACTGGCACCACTGGGGATGCAGTGCAATGAGTCCAGAGAGCCACTGGCACCACTGGGGATGCAGTGCACTGAGTCCAGAGACTTCACAGGCACCACTGGGGATTCAGTGCAGTGAGTCCAGAGAGTGCACTGGCACCACTGGGGATGCAGGGCAGTGAGTGCAGAGAGTGCACTGGCACAAAAGGGAATGCAGTGCAGTGAGTCCAGAGAGTGCACTGGCACCACTGGGGATGCACCCCGATGAGTCCAGAGAGTGCACTGACACCACTGGGGATGCACCCCGGCAAGTCCATAGAGTGCACTGTCACCACTGGGGTTGCAGTGCAGTGAGTCCAGAGAGTGCACTGGCCCCACTGGGGATGCAGTGCAGTGAGTCCAGAGAGTGCACTGGCACCACTGGAGATGCACCCCGATGAGTCCAGAGAGTGCACTGACACCACTGGGGATGCACCCCGGCAAGTCCATAGAGTGCACTGTCACCACTGGGGTTGCAGTGCAGTGAGTCCAGAGAGTGCACTGGCCCCACTGGGGATGCAGTGCAGTGAGTCCAGAGAGTGCACTGGCACCACTGGGGATGCACTGCCGTGAGTCCAGAGAGTGCCCCGGCACCACTGGGGATGCAGTGCAGTGAGTCCAGAGAGTGCAGTGGCACCACTGGGGATGCAGTGCAGTGAGTCCAAAGAGTGCACTGGCACCATTGGGGATGCACTGCAGTGAGTCCAGAGAGTGCACTGGCACCACTGGGGATGCACTGCAGTGGGTCCAGAGAGTGCAGTGGCACAACTGGGGATGCAGTGCAGTGAGTCCAGAGAGTGCACTGGCACCACTGGGGATGCAGTGAAGTGAGTCCAGAGAGGTCATTGGCACCACTGGGGATGCAGTGCAGTGAGTCCAGAGAGTGCACTGGCATCACTGGGGATGCAGTGCGGTGAGTCCAGAGTGCACTGGCACCACTGGGGATGCAGTGCAGTGAGTCAAGAGAGGTCACTGGCACCACTGGGTATGCACCCCGGTGAGTCCAGAGAGTGCACTGGCACCACTGGGGATGCACCCCGGCAAGTCCAGAGAGTGCACTGTCACCACTGGGGATGCAGTGCAGTGAGTCCAGAGAGTGCACTGGTACCACTGGGGATGCACCCCGGTGAGTCCAGAAAGTGCACTGGCACCACTGGAGATGCACTGCAGTGAGTCCAGAGAGTGCACTGGCACCACTGGGGATGCAGTGCAATGAGTCCAGAGAGTGCACTGGCACCACTGGGGATGCAGTTCAGTGAGACCACAGATTGCAGTGGCACCACTGGGAATGGAGTGCAGCGAGTCCAGAGAGGGCACTGGTACGATTGGGGATGCAGTGCAGTGAGTCCAGAGAGTGCACTGGCACCAATAGGATGCAGCGCAGTGAGTCCAGAGAGTGCAGTGGCACCACTGGGGATGCAGTGCAGTGAGTCCAGAGAGTGCACTGGCACCACTGGGGATGCAGTGCAGTGAGTCCAGAGAGTGCACTGGCACCACTGGGGATGCAACCCCGTGAGTCCATAGAGTGCACTGGCACCACTGGGGATGCACCCCGGCAAGTCCACAGAGTGCGCTCTCTGGACTCACTGACGTGCATTCCCAGTGGTGCCATTGCACTCTCTGGACTCACTGCAGTTCATCCCCAGTGGTGCCAGTGCACTCTCTGGACTCACTGCACTGCATCCCCAGTGGTGCCGATGCACTCACTGGACTCACTGTACTGCATCACCAGTGGTGCCAGTGCACTCTCTGGACTCACTGCACTGCATCCCCAGTGGTGCCAGTGCACTCTCTGCACTCACTGCACTGCATCCCAGTGGTGCCAGTGCACTCTCTGGACTCACTGCACTGCATCCCCAGTGGTGCCAGTGCACTCTCTGGACTCACTGTACTGCATCCCCAGTGGTGCCAGTGCACTCTCTGGACTCACTGCACTGCATTGCCAGTGGTGCCAGTGCACTCTCTGGACTCACTGCACTGCATCCCCAGTGGTGCCAGTGCACTCTCTGGACTCAGTGCAGTGCATCCCCCGTGGTGCCAGTGCACTCTCTGGACCCACTGCAGTGCATCCCCACTGGTGCCAGTGCACTCTCTGGACACACTGCAGTGCATCCCCAGTGGTGCCAGTGCACTCTCTCGAGTCACTGCACTGCATCCCCAGAAGTGCCAGTGCACTCTCTGTAGTCACTGCACTGCATCCCCAGTGGTGCCAGTGCACTCTCTGGACTCACTGCACTGCATCCCCAGTGGTGCCAGTGCACTCACTGGACTCACTGCACTGCATCCCCAAGGTGCCAGTGCACTCTCTGGACTCACTGCACTGCATCCCCAGTGGTGCCAGTGCACTCTCTGGACTCACTGCACTGCATCCCCAGTGGTGCCAGTGCACTCTCTGGACTCACTGCACTGCATCCCCAGTGGTGCCAGTTCACTCTCTGGAATCACTGCAGTGCATCCCCAGTGGTGCCAGTGCACTCTCTGGACTCACTGCACTGCATCACCTGTGGTGCCAGTGCACTCTCTGGACTCACTGCACTGCATCCCCAGTGTTGCCAGTGCACTCTCTGAACTCACCGCACTGCATCCCCAGTGGTGTCAGTGCACTCTCTGGACTCACTGCACTGCATCCCCAGTGGTGCCAGTGCACTCTCTGGACTCACCGCATTGCATCCCCAGTGGTGCCAGTGCACTCTCTGGACTCACTGCACTGCATCCCCAGTGGTGCCAGTGCACTCTCTGGAGTCACTGCACTGCATCCCCAGTGGTGCCAGTGCACTCTCTGGACTCACTGCAGTGCATCCCCAGTGCTGCCAGTGCACTCTCTGGACTCACTGCACTGCATCCCCAGTGGCGCCAGTGCACTCTCTGGACTCACTGCACTGCATCCCCAGTGGTGCCAGTGCACCCTCTGGACTCACTGCAGTGCATCCCCAGTGGTGCCCGTGCACTCTCTGGACTCACTGCAGTGCATCCCCAGTGGTGCCAGTGCACTCTCTGGACTCACTGCATTGCATCCCCAGTGGTGCCAGTGCACTCTCTGCACTCACTGCACTGCATCCCCAGTGGTGCCAGTGCACTCTCTGGAGTCACTGCACTGCATCCCCAGTGGTGCCTGTGCAGTCTCTGGACTCACTACAGTTCATCCCCGGTGGAGCCACTGCACTCTCTGGACTCACTGCACTGCATCCCCAGTGGTGCCAAGGCACTCTCTGGACTCACTGCACTGCATCCCCAGTGGTGCCAGTGGACTCTCTGCACTCATGCACTGCATACCCAGTGGTGCCAGTGCACTCTTTGGACTCACTGCACTGCATGAACAGTGGTGCCAGTGCACTCTCTGGACTCACTGCACTGCATGAACAGTGGTGCCACTGCACTCTCTGGACTCACTGCACTGCATCCCAAGTGGTGCCAGTGTTGTCTCTGGACTCACTGTAGTGCATCCCCAGTGGTGCCAGTGCAATCTCAGGACTCACTGCAGTGCAGCTCCAGTTGGTGCCAGTGCAGTCTCCGGAATCACTGCACTGCATCCCCAGTGGTGCCAGTGCACTCTCTGGACTCACTGCAGTGCATCCCCAGTGGTGCCAGTGCACTCTCTGGAGTCACTGCAGTGTATCCCCAGTGGTGCCAGTGCACTCTCTGGACTCACTGAACTGCATCCCCAGTGGTGCCAGAGCACTCTCTGGACTCACTGCAGTGCATCCCCAGTGCTGCCAGTGCACTCTCAGGACTCACTGCACTGCATCGCCAGTGGTGCCAGTGCACTCTCTGGACTCACTGCACTGCATCACCAGTGGTGCCAGTGCACTCTCTGGACTCAGTGCACTGCATCCCCAGTGGTGCCAGTGCACTCTCTGGACTCACTGCATTGCATCCCCAGTGGTGCCAGTGCACTCTCTGGACTCAGTGCACTGCATCCCCAGTGGTGCCAGTGCACTCTCTGGACTCACTGCATTGCATCCCCAGTGGTGCCAGTTCACTCTCTGGAATCACTGCAGTGCATCCCCAGTGGTGCCACTGCACTCTCTGGACTCACTGCACTGCATCACCATTGGTGCCAGGGCACTCTCCGGACTCACTGCAGTGCATCCGCAGTGGTGCCAGTGCACTCTTTCGAGTCACTGCAGTGCATCCCCAGTGGTGCCAGTGCACTCTCTGGACTCACTGCACTGCATCCCCAGTGGTGCCAGTGCACTCTCTGGACTCACTGCACTGCATCCCCAGTGGTGCCAGTGCACTCTCTGGACTCACTGCACTGCATCCCCAGTGGTGCCAGTGCACTCTCTGGAATCACTGCAGTGCATCCCCAGTGGTGCCAGTGCACTCTCTGTACTCACTGCACTGCATCACCTGTGGTGCCAGTGCACCCCCTGAACTCACTGCAGTGCATCCCCAGTGGTGCCAGTGCACTCTCTGAACTCACCGGACTGCATCCCCAGTGGTGTCAGTGCACTCTCTGGACTCACTGCACTGCATCCCCTGTGGTGCCAGTGCACTCTGTGGACTCATCGCATTGCATCCCCAGTGGTGCCAGTGCACTCTCTGGACTCACTGCACTGCATCCCCAGTGGTGCCAGTGCACTCTCTGCACTCACTGCAGTGCATCCCCAGTGCTGCCAGTGCACTCTCTGGACTCACTGCACTGCATCCCCAGTGGTGCCAGTGCACTCTCTGCCCTCACTGCAGTGCATCCCTTGTGGTGCCAGTGCACTCTCTGGACTCACTGCACTGCATCCCCAGTGGTGCCAGTGCACTCTCTGGACTCACCGCATTGCATCCCCAGTGGTGCCAGTGCACTCTCTGGACTCACTGCACTGCATCCCCACTGGTGCCAGTGCACTCTCTGGAGTCACTGCACTGCATCCCTTGTGGTGCCAGTGCACTCTCTGGACTCACTGCACTGCATCCCCAGTGGTCCCAGTGCACTCTCTGCCCTCACTGCAGTGCATCCCCAGTGGTGCCAGTGCACTCTCTGCACTCACTGCAGTGCATCCCCAGTGGTGCCAGTGCACTCTCTGGACTCACTGCACTGCATCCCCAGTGGTGCCAGTTCACTCTCTGGAATCACTGCAGTGCATCCCCAGTGGTGCCAGTGCACTCTCTGGACTCACTGCACTGCATCACCTGTGGTGCCAGTGCACTCTCTGGACTCACTGCACTGCATCCCCAGTGTTGCCAGTGCACTCTCTGAACTCACCGCACTGCATCCCCAGTGGTGTCAGTGCACTCTCTGGACTCACTGCACTGCATCCCCAGTGGTGCCAGTGCACTCTCTGGACTCACCGCATTGCATCCCCAGTGGTGCCAGTGCACTCTCTGGACTCACTGCACTGCATCCCCAGTGGTGCCAGTGCACTCTCTGGAGTCACTGCACTGCATCCTCAGTGGTGCCAGTGCACTCTCTGGACTCACTGCAGTGCATCCCCAGTGCTGCCAGTGCACTCTCTGGACTCACTGCACTGCATCCCCAGTGGTGCCAGTGCACTCTCTGGACTCACTGCACTGCATCCCCAGTGGTGCCAGTGCACTCTCTGGACTCACTGCAGTGCATCCCCAGTGGTGCCCGTGCACTCTCTGGACTCACTGCAGTGCATCCCCAGTGGTGCCAGTGCACTCTCTGGACTCACTGCATTGCATCCCCAGTGGTGCCAGTGCACTCTCTGCACTCACTGCACTGCATCCCCAGTGGTGCCAGTGCACTCTCTGGAGTCACTGCACTGCATCCCAAGTGGTGCCTGTGCAGTCTCTGGACTCACTACAGTTCATCCCCGGTGGAGCCACTGCACTCTCTGGACTCACTGCACTGCATCCCCAGTGGTG
This sequence comes from Anser anser, assembly GCF_964211835.1. Taxonomy (NCBI): domain Eukaryota; kingdom Metazoa; phylum Chordata; class Aves; order Anseriformes; family Anatidae; genus Anser; species Anser anser. Next base: position 363,512 of record NW_028154169.1, read on the forward strand.
CCAAGGCACTCTCTGGACTCACTGCACTGCATCCCCAGTGGTGCCAGTGGACTCTCTGCACTCATGCACTGCATACCCAGTGGTGCCAGTGCACTCTTTGGACTCACTGCACTGCATGAACAGTGGTGCCAGTGCACTCTCTGGACTCACTGCACTGCATGAACAGTGGTGCCACTGCACTCTCTGGACTCACTGCACTGCATCCCAAGTGGTGCCAGTGTTGTCTCTGGACTCACTGTAGTGCATCCCCAGTGGTGCCAGTGCAATCTCAGGACTCACTGCAGTGCAGCTCCAGTTGGTGCCAGTGCAGTCTCCGGAATCACTGCACTGCATCCCCAGTGGTGCCAGTGCACTCTCTGGACTCACTGCAGTGCATCCCCAGTGGTGCCAGTGCACTCTCTGGAGTCACTGCAGTGTATCCCCAGTGGTGCCAGTGCACTCTCTGGACTCACTGAACTGCATCCCCAGTGGTGCCAGAGCACTCTCTGGACTCACTGCAGTGCATCCCCAGTGCTGCCAGTGCACTCTCAGGACTCACTGCACTGCATCGCCAGTGGTGCCAGTGCACTCTCTGGACTCACTGCACTGCATCACCAGTGGTGCCAGTGCACTCTCTGGACTCAGTGCACTGCATCCCCAGTGGTGCCAGTGCACTCTCTGGACTCACTGCATTGCATCCCCAGTGGTGCCAGTGCACTCTCTGGACTCAGTGCACTGCATCCCCAGTGGTGCCAGTGCACTCTCTGGACTCACTGCATTGCATCCCCAGTGGTGCCAGTTCACTCTCTGGAATCACTGCAGTGCATCCCCAGTGGTGCCACTGCACTCTCTGGACTCACTGCACTGCATCACCATTGGTGCCAGGGCACTCTCCGGACTCACTGCAGTGCATCCGCAGTGGTGCCAGTGCACTCTTTCGAGTCACTGCAGTGCATCCCCAGTGGTGCCAGTGCACTCTCTGGACTCACTGCACTGCATCCCCAGTGGTGCCAGTGCACTCTCTGGACTCACTGCACTGCATCCCCAGTGGTGCCAGTGCACTCTCTGGAATCACTGCAGTGCATCCCCAGTGGTGCCAGTGCACTCTCTGTACTCACTGCACTGCATCACCTGTGGTGCCAGTGCACCCCCTGAACTCACTGCAGTGCATCCCCAGTGGTGCCAGTGCACTCTCTGAACTCACCGCACTGCATCCCCAGTGGTGTCAGTGCACTCTCTGGACTCACTGCACTGCATCCCCTGTGGTGCCAGTGCACTCTGTGGACTCATCGCATTGCATCCCCAGTGGTGCCAGTGCACTCTCTGGACTCACTGCACTGCATCCCCAGTGGTGCCAGTGCACTCTCTGCACTCACTGCAGTGCATCCCCAGTGCTGCCAGTGCACTCTCTGGACTCACTGCACTGCATCCCCAGTGGTGCCAGTGCACTCTCTGCCCTCACTGCAGTGCATCCCTTGTGGTGCCAGTGCACTCTCTGGACTCACTGCACTGCATCCCCAGTGGTGCCAGTGCACTCTCTGGACTCACCGCATTGCATCCCCAGTGGTGCCAGTGCACTCTCTGGACTCACTGCACTGCATCCCCACTGGTGCCAGTGCACTCTCTGGAGTCACTGCACTGCATCCCTTGTGGTGCCAGTGCACTCTCTGGACTCACTGCACTGCATCCCCAGTGGTCCCAGTGCACTCTCTGCCCTCACTGCAGTGCATCCCCAGTGGTGCCAGTGCACTCTCTGCACTCACTGCAGTGCATCCCCAGTGGTGCCAGTGCAATCTCTGGGCTCACCGGGGTGCATCCCCAGTGGTGCCAGTGCACTCTCTGGACTCACTGCACTGCATCACCTGTGGTGCCAGTGCACTCTCTGGACTCACTGCATTGCATCCCCAGTGGTGCCAGTGCACTCTCTGCACTCACTGCACTGCATCCCCAGTGGTGCCAGTGCACTCTCTGGACTCACTGCACTGCATCCCCAGTGGTGCCAGTGCACTCTCTGGACTCACTGCACTGCATTACCAGTGGTGCCAGTGTACTCTCTGGACTCACTGCAGTGCATCCCCAAGGTGCCAGTGCACTCTCTGGACTCACTGCATTGCATCCCCAGTGGTGCCAGTGCACTCTCTGGACTCTCTGCACTGCATCCCCAGTGGTGCCAGTGCACTCTCTGCCCTCACTGCAGTGCATCCCCAGTGGTGCCAGTGCACTCTCTGCACTCACTGCACTGCATCCCCAGTGGTGCCAGTGCACTCTCTGCACTCACTGCACTGCATCCCCAGTGGTGCCAGTGCACTCTCTGGACTCACTGCACTTCATCCCCTGTGGTGCCAGTGCACTCTCTGGACTCACTGCATTGCATCCCCAGTGGTGCCAGTGCACTCTCTGGACTCACTGCACTGCATCCCCAGTGGTGCCAGTGCACTCTCTGGAGTCACTGCACTGCATCCTCAGTGGTGCCAGTGCACTCTCTGGACTCACTGCACTGCATCCCCAGTGGTGCCAGGGCACTCTCTGGACTCACTGCACTGCATCCCCAGTGGTCCCAGTGCACTCTCTGCCCTCACTGCAGTGCATCCCCAGTGGTGCCAGTGCACTCTCTGCACTCACTGCAGTGCATCCCCAGTGGTGCCAGTGCAATCTCTGGGCTCACCGGGGTGCATCCCCAGTGGTGCCAGTGCACTCTCTGGACTCACTGCACTGCATCACCTGTGGTGCCAGTGCACTCTCTGCACTCACTGCAGTGCATCCCCAGTGGTGCCAGTGCACTCTCTGCACTCACTGCACTGCATCCCCAGTGGTGCCAGTGCACTCTCTGGACTCACTGCACTGCATCCCCAGTGGTGCCAGTGCACTCTCTGGACTCACTGCAGTGCATCCCCAGTAGTGCCAGTGCACTCTGTGGACTCACTGCGCTGCATCCCCAGTGGTGCCAGTGCACTCTCTGGACTCACTGCACTGCATCCCCAGTGGTCCCAGTGCACTCTCTGCCCTCACTGCAGTGCATCCCCAGTGGTGCCAGTGCACTATCTGGACTCATTGCAGTGCATCCCCAGTGGTGCCAGTGCACTCTCTGAGTCACTGCACTGCATTCCCAGTGGTGCCAGTGCACTCTCTGGACTCACTGCAGTGCATCCCAAGTGGTGCCAGTGCACTCTCTGGACTCACTGCACTGCAACCCCAGTGGTGCCAGTGCACTCTCTGGACTCACTGCAGTGCATCCCCAGTGGTGCCAGTGCACTCTCTGGACTCACTGCACTGCATCCCCAAGGTGCCAGTGCACTCTCTGGACTCAACTGCACTGCATCCCCAGTGGTGCCCGTGCACTCTCTGGACTCACTGCAGTGCATCCCCAGTGGTGCCAGTGCACTCTCTGGACTCACTGCATTGCATCCCCAGTGGTGCCAGTGCACTCTCTGCACTCACTGCACTGCATCCCCAGTGGTGCCAGTGCACTCTCTGGACTCACTGCACTGCATCCCCAGTGGTGCCTGTGCAGTCTCTGGACTCACTACAGTTCATCCCCAGTGGAGCCAGTGCACTCTCTGGACTCACTGCACTGCATCCCCACTGGTGCCAGTCCACTCTCTGGACTCACTGCACTGCATCCCCAGTGGTGCCAGTGCACTCTCTGCACTCATGCACTGCATACCCAGTGGTGCCAGTGCACTCTTTGGACTCACTGCACTGCATCCCCAGTGGTGCCAGTGTAGTCTCTGGACTCACTGTAGTGCATCCCCAGTGGTGCCAGTGCAATCTCAGGACTCACTGCAGTGCAGCTCCAGTTGGTGCCAGTGCACTCTCTGGACTCACTGCACTGCATCCCCACTGGTGCCAGTGCACTCTCTGGACTCACTGCACTGCATCCCCAGTGGTGCCAGTGCACTCTCTGGACTCACTGCACTGCATCCCCAGTGGTGCCAGTCCACTCTCTGGACTCACTGAACTGCATCCCCAGTGGTGCCAGAGCACTCTCTGGACTCACTGCAGTGCATCCCCAGTGCTGCCAGTGCACTCTCTGGACTCACTGCACTGCATCCCCAGTGGTGCCAGTGCACTCTCTGCACTCAGTGCACTGCATCCCTAGTGGTGCCAGTGCACTCTCTGGACTCACTGCACTGCATCCCCAGTGGTGCCAGTGCACTCTTTGGAGTCACTGCACTGCATCCCCAGTGGTGCCAGTGCACTCTCTGGACTCACTACACTGCATCCCCTGTAGTGCCAGTGCACTCTCTGGAGTCACTGCACTGCATCCCCAGTGGTGCCAGTGCACTCTCTGCCCTCACTGCAGTGCATCCCCAGTGGTGCCAGTGCACTCTCTGGAGTCACTGCACTGCATCCCCAGTGGTGCCAGTGCACTCTCTGGACTCACTGCATTGCATCCCCAGTGGTACCAGTGCACTCTCTGGACTCACTGCACTGCATCACCAGTGGTGCCACTGCACTCTCTGGACTCACTGCACTGCATCACCAGTGGTGCCAGGGCACTCTCTGGACTCACTGCAGTGCATCCGCAGTGGTGCCAGTGCACTCTTTCTAGTCACTGCATTGCATCCCCAGTGGTGCCAGTGCACTCTCTGGACTCACTGCAGTGCATCCCCAGTGCTGCCAGTGCACTCTCTGGACTCACTGCAGTGCATCCCCAGTGGTGCCAGTGCACTCTCTGGACTCACTGCAGTGCATCCCCAGTGGTGCCAGTGCACTCTCTGGAGTCACTGCACTTCATCCCCAGTGGTGCCAGTGCACTCTCTGGACTCACTGAACTGCATCCCCAGTGGTGCCAGAGCACTCTCTGGACTCACTGCACTGCATCCCCAGTGGTGCCAGTGCACTCTCTGGACTCACTGCATTGCATCCCCAGTGGTGCCAGTGCACTCTCTGGACTCACTGCAGTGCATCCCCAGTGGTGCCAGTGCACTCTCTGGAGTCACTGCACTGCATCCCCAGTGGTGCCTGTGCACTCTCTGGACTCACTACAGTTCATCCCCAGTGGAGCCAGTGCAATCTCAGGACTCACTGCAGTGCAGCTCCAGTTGGTGCCAGTGCAGTCTCTGGACTCACTGCACTGCATCCCCAGTGGTGCCAGTGCACTCTCTGGACTCACTGCACTGCATCCCCAGTGGTGCCAGTGTAGTCTCTGGACTCACTGTAGTGCATCCCCAGTGGTGCCAGTGCAATCTCAGGACTCACTGCAGTGCAGCTCCAGTTGGTGCCAGTGCAGTCTCTGGACTCACTGCACTGCATCCCCAGTGGTGCCAGTGCACTCTCTGGACTCACTGCAGTGCATCCCCAGTGGTGCCAGTGCACTCTCTGGACTCACTGCAGTGTATCCCCAGTGGTGCCAGTGCACTCTCTGGACTCACTGAACTGCATCCCCAGTGGTGCCAGAGCACTCTCTGGACTCACTGCACTGCATTCCCAGTGCTGCCAGTGCACTCTCTGGACTCACTGCACTGCATCGCCAGTGGTGCCAGTGCACTCTCTGGACTCACTGCACTGCATCACCAGTGGTGCCAGTGCACTCTCTGCACTCACTGCACTGCATCCCCAGTGGTGCCAGTGCACTCTCTGGACTCACTGCACTGCATCCCCAGTGGTGCCAGTGCATTCTCTGGACTCACTGCACTGCATCCCCAGTGGTGCCAGTGCACTCTCTGGACTCACTGCAGTGCATCCCCAGTAGTGCCAGTGCACTCTCTGGACTCACTGCACTGCATCCCCAGTGGTGCCAGTGCACTCTCTGGACTCACTGCATTGCATTCCCAGTGGTGCCAGTGCACTCTCTGGACTCACTGCACTGCATCCCCAGTGGTGCCACTGCACTCTCTGGACTCACTGCACTGCATCACCATTGGTGCCAGGGCACTCTCCGGACTCACTGCAGTGCATCCGCAGTGGTGCCAGTGCACTCTTTCGAGTCACTGCAGTTCATCCCCAGTGGTGCCAGTGCACTCTCTGGACTCACTGCAGTGCATCCCCAGTGGTGCCAGTGCACTCTCTGGACTCACTGCAGTGCATCCCCAGTGGTGCCAGTGCACTCTCTGGACTCACAGCCCTGCATCCCCAGTGGTGCCAGTGCACTCTCTGGAGTCACAGCACTGCATCAACAGTGGTGCCTCTGCACTCTCTGGAGTCACTGCACTGCATCCCCAGTGGTGCCAGTGCACTCTCTGGACTCACTGCAGTGCATCCCCAGTGGTGCCAGTGCACTCTCTGGACTCACTGCAGTGCATCCCCAGTGGTGCCAGTGCACTCTCTGGACTCACTGCAGTGCATCCCAAGTGCTGCCAGTGCACTCTCTGGACTCACTGCAGTGCACCCCCAGTGGTGCTAGTGCACTCTCCGGAATCACTGCAGTGCATCCCCAGTGGTGCCAGTGCACTCTCTGGACTCACTGCGCTGCATCCACAGTGGTGCCAGTGCACTCTCTGGACTCACTGCATTGCATCCCCAGTGGTGCCAGTGCACTCTCTGGACTCACTGCACTGCATCCCCAGTGGTGCCAGGGCACTCTCTGGACTCACTGCAGTGCATCCCCAGTGGTGCCAGTGCACTCTCTGCCCTCACTGCAGTGCATCCCCAGTGGTGCCAGTGCACTCTCTGCACTCACTGCAGTGCATCCCCAGTGGTGCCAGTGCAATCTCTGGGCTCACCGGGGTGCATCCCCAATGGTGCCAGTGCACTCTCTGGACTCACTGCAGTGCACCCCCACTGGTGCCAGTGCACTCTCTGGACTCACTGCACTGCATCCCCAGTGGTGCCAGTGCACTCTCTGGACTCACTGCACTGCATCCCCAAGGTGCCAGTGCACTCTCTGGACTCAACTGCACTGCATCCCCAGTGCTGCCAGTGCACTCTCTGGACTCACTGCAGTGCATCCCCAGTGGTGCCAGTGCACTCTCTGGACTCACTGCAGTGCATCCCCAGTGGTGCCAGTGCACTCTCTGGACTCACTGCACTTCATCCCCAGTGGTGCCAGTGCACTCTCTGGACTCACTGCATTGCATCCCCAGTGGTGCCAGTGCACTCTCTGGACTCACTGCACTGCATCCCCAGTGGTGTCACTGCACTCTCTGGACTCACTGCACTGCATCACCATTGGTGCCAGGGCACTCTCCGGACTCACTGCAGTGCATCCGCAGTGGAGCCAGTGCACTCTTTCGAGTCACTGCAGTGCATCCCCAGTGGTGCCAGTGCACTCTCTGGACTCACTGCACTGCATCCCCAGTGGTGCCAGTGCACTCTCTGGAATCACTGCAGTGCATCCCCAGTGGTGCCAGTGCACTCTCTGGACTCACTGCACTGCATCCCCAGTGGTGCCAGTGCACTCTCTGGACTCACTGCATTGCATCCCCAGTGGTGCCAGTGCACTCTCTGGACTCACTGCACTGCATCCCCAGTGGTGCCAGTGCACTCTCTGGACTCACTGCACTGCATCACCATTGGTGCCAGTGCACTCTCCGGACTCACTGCAGTGCATACGCAGTGGTGCCAGTGCACTCTCTGGACTCACTGCAGTGCATTCCCAGTGGTGCCAGTGCACTCTCTGGACTCACTGCACTGCATCCCCAGTGGTGCCACTGCACTCTCTGGACTCACTGCACTGCATCACCATTGGTGCCAGGGCACTCTCCGGACTCACTGCACTGCATCCCCAGTGGTGCCAGTGCACTCTTTCGAGTCACTGCACTGCATCCCCATTAGTGCCAGTGCATTCTCTTGACTCACTGCACTGCATCCCCAGTGGTGCCAGTGCACTCTCTGGACTCACTGCACTGCATCCCCAGTGGTGCCAGTGCACTCTCTGGACTCACTGCACTGCATCCCCAGTGCTGACAGTGCACTCTCTGGACTCACTGCACTGCATCCACAGTGCTGACAGTGCACTCTCTGGACTCACTGCAGTGCATCCCCAGTGGTGCCAGTGCACTCTCTGGACTCACTGCACTGCATCCCCAGTGGTGCCTGTGCAATCTCTGGACTCACTGCAGTGCATCCCCAGTGGTGCCAGTGCACTCTCTGCACTCACTGCACTGCATCCCCAGTGGTGCCAGTGCACTCTCTGCACTCACTGCACAGCATCCCCGGTGTCCCAGAGCACTCTCTGGACTCACCGAGGTGCATCCCCAGTGGTGCCAGTGCACTCTCTGGACTCACCGCACTGCATCACCAGTGGTGCCAGTGCACTCTCGGGAATCACTGCAGTGCAGCCCCTGAGGTGCCAGTGTACTCTCTGGATCACTGCTCTGCATCACCATTGCTGCCAGGGCACTCTCCGGACTCACTGCAGTGCATCCCCAGTGGTGCCAGTGCACTCTTTCGAGTCACTGCACTGCATCCCCAGTGGTGCCAGTGCATTCTCTGGACTCACTGCAGTGCATCCCCATTGGTGCCAGTGCAGTCTCTGGAGTCACTGCACTGCATCCCCAGTGGTGCCAGTGCACTCTCTGGACTCACTGCACTGCATCCCCAGTGCTGACAGTGCACTCTCTGGACTCACTGCACTGCATCCCCAGTGGTGCCAGTGCATTCTCTGGACTCACTGCAGTGCATCTCCTTTTGCGCCAGTGCACTCTCTGGACTCACTGCACTGCATCACCATTGGTGCCAGGGCACTCTCTGGAGTCACTGCACTGCATCCCCACTGGTGCCAGTGCACTCTCTGGACTCACTGCAGTGCATCCCCAGTGGTGCCAGTGCACTCTCTGGACTCACTGCACTGCATCCCCAGTGCTGACAGTGCACTCTCTGGACTCACTGCACTGCATCACCAGTGGTGGCAGTGTACTCTCTGGACTCACTGCACTGCATCCCCAGTGGAGACAGTGCACTCTCTGTAGTCACTGCGCTGCATCCCCAGTGGTTCCAGGGCACTCTCTGGACTCACAGCACTGCAACTCCAGTGGTGCCAGTGCACTCTCTGGAGTCACTGCGCTGCATCCCCAGTGGTGCCAGTGCCCTCTGTGGACTCACTGCACTACATCCCCTGTGGGGCCAGTGCACTCTCTGGACTCACTGCAGTGCATCCAGAGTGGTGCGAGTGCACTCTCTGGACTCACCGGGGTGCATCCCCAGTGGTGCCAGTGCACTCTCTGGACTCACTGCAGTGCATCCCCAGTGGTGCCAGTGCACTCTCTGGACTCACTGCAGTGCATCCCCAGTGGTGCCAGTGCACTCTCTGGACTCACTGCAGTGCATCCCCAGTGGTGCCAGTGTACTCTGTGGACTCACTGCAGTGCATCCTCAGTGTTGCCAGTGCACTCTCTGGAGTCACTGCACTGCATCCCCAGTGGTGCCAGTGCACTCTCTGGACTCACTGCACTGCATCCCCAGTGGTGCCAGTGCACTCTCTGGACTCACTGCAGTGCATCCCCAGTGGCGCCAGTGCACTCTCTGGACTCACTGCACTGCATCCCATTGGTGCTAGTGCACTCTCTGGACTCACTGCACTGCATCCCCAGTGGTGCCAGTGCACTCTCTGGACTCACTGCACTGCATCCCCAGTGGTGCCAGTGCACTCTCTGGACTCACTGCAGTGCATCACCAGTGGTGCCAGTGCACTCTCTGGACTCACTGCAGTGCTTCCGCACTGGTGCCAGTGCACTCTCTGCACTCACTGCACTGCATCACCAGTGGTGCCTCTGCACTCTCTGGGGTCACTGCAACGCATCCCCAGTGGTGCCAGTGCACTCTCTGGACTCACTGTAGTGCATCCCCAGTGGTGCCAGTGCACTCTCTGGACTCACTGCACTGCATCCCCAGTGGTGCCAGTGCACTCTCTGGACTCACTGCACTGCATCCCCAATGGTGCCAGGGCACTCTCTGGACTCTCTGCACTGCATCCCCAGTGGTGCCAGTGCACTCTCTGGACTCACTGCACTGCATCCCCAGTGGTGCCAGTGCACTCTCTGAGCTCACTGCAGTGCATCCCCAGTGGTGCCACTGCACTCTCTGGACTCACTGCACTGCATCCCCAGTGGTGCCAGTGCACTCTCTGGACTCACTGCACTGCATCAACAGTGGTGCCAGTGCACTCTCTGCACTCACTGCACTGCATCCCCAGTGGTGCCAGTGTAGTCTCTGGACTCACAGCAGTGCATCCCCAGTGGTGCCAGTGCAACTACTGGACTCACTGCAGTGTAGCTCAGTGGTGCCAGTGCACTCTCAGGACTCACTGCACTGCATCCCCAGTGGTGCCAGTGCACTCTCTGGACTCACTGCACTGCATCCCCAGTGGTGCCAGTGCACTGTCTGGACTCACTGCAGTGTATCGCCATTTGAGCCGGTGCACTCTCTGGACTCACTAAACTGCATCCCCAGTGGTGCCAGAGAACTCTCTGGTCTCACTGCAGTGCATCCCCAGTGGTGCCAGTGCACTCTCTGGACTCACTGCATCCCCAGTGGTGCCAGGGCACTCTCTGGACTCACAGCACTGCATCCCCATTGGTGCCAGTGCACTCTCTGGACTCACTGCACTAAAACCCCAGTGGTGCCAGTGCAGTCTCTGGACTCACTGCACTGCATCCCCAGTGGTGCCAGTGCACTCTCTGGACTCACCGGGGTGCATCCCCAGTGGTGCCAGTGCACTCTCTGGACTCACTGCACTGCATCCCCTGTGGTGCCAGTACACTCTCTGGACTCACTGCAGTGCATCCCCAGTGGTGCCAGTGTACTCTCTGGACTCACTGCACTGCATCCCCAATGGTGCCAGGGCACTCTCTGGACTCACTGCACTGCATCCCCAGTGGTGCCAGTGCACTCTCTGGACTCACTGCACTGCATCCCCAGTGGTGCCAGTGCACTCTCTGGACTCACTGCACTGCATCCCCAATGGTGCCAGGCCACTCTCTGGACTCTCTGCACTGCATCCCCAGTGGTGCCAGTGCACTCTCTGGACTCACTGCAGTGCATCCCCAGTGGTGCCAGTGCACTCTCTGAGCTCACTGCAGTGCATCCCCAGTGGTGCCACTGCACTCTCTGGACTCACTGCACTCCATCCCCAGTGGTGCCAGTGCACTCTCTGGACTCACTGCACTGCATCAACAGTGGTGCCAGTGCACTCTCTGCACTCACTGCACTGCATCCCCAGTGGTGCCAGTGTAGTCTCTGGACTCACAGCAGTGCATCCCCAGTGGTGCCAGTGCAACTACTGGACTCACTGCAGTGTAGCTCAGTGGTGCCAGTGCACTCTCTGGACTCACTGCACTGCATCCCCAGTGGTGCCAGTGCACTCTCTGGACTCACTGCACTGCATCCCCAGTGGTGCCAGTGCACTGTCTGGACTCACTGCAGTGTATCGCCATTTGAGCCGGTGCACTCTCTGGACTCACTAAACTGCATCCCCAGTGGTGCCAGAGAACTCTCTGGTCTCACTGCAGTGCATCCCCAGTGGTGCCAGTGCACTCTCTGGACTCACTGCATCCCCAGTGGTGCCAGGGCACTCTCTGGACTCACAGCACTGCATCCCCATTGGTGCCAGTGCACTCTCTGGACTCACTGCACTAAAACCCCAGTGGTGCCAGTGCAGTCTCTGGACTCACTGCACTGCATCCCCAGTGGTGCCAGTGCACTCTCTGGACTCACCGGGGTGCATCCCCAGTGGTGCCAGTGCACTCTCTGGACTCACTGCACTGCATCCCCTGTGGTGCCAGTACACTCTCTGGACTCACTGCAGTGCATCCCCAGTGGTGCCAGTGTACTCTCTGGACTCACTGCACTGCATCCCCAGCGGTGCCAGTGCACTCTCTGGACTCACTGCAGTGCATCCCCAGTGGTGGCAGTGCACTTTCTGGAGTCACTGCAGTGCATCCCCTGTTGTGCCAGTGCACTCTCTGCACTCACTGCACTGCATCCCCAGAAGTGCCAGTGCACTCACTGGACTCACTGCACTGCATCCCCAGTGGTTCCATTGCACTCTCTGGACTCACTGCATTGGATCCCCAGTGGTGTCAGTGCACTCTCTGGACTCAGTGCAGTGCATCCCCAGTGGTGCCAGTGCACTCTCTGGACTCACTGCAGTGCTTCCCCACTGGTGCCAGTGCACTCTCTGGACTCACTGCACTGCATCCCCAGTTGTGCCAGTGCACTCTCTGGACTCACTGCAGTGCATCACCAGTGGTGCCAGTGCACTCTCTGGAGTCACTGCACTGCATCCCCAGTGGAGCCAGTGCACTGTCTGGACTCACTGCACTGCATCCCCAGTGGTGCCAGTGCACTCTCTGGACCCTTGCAGTGCATCCCCACTGGTGCCAGTGCACTCTCTGGACTCACTGCACTGCATCCCCAATGGTGCCAGTGCACTCTCTGTAGTCACTGCACTGCGTCCCCAGTGGTGCCAGTGCACTCTCTGGACTCACTGCAGTGTATCCCCTGTGGTGCCAGTGCACTCTGTGGACTCACTGCACTGCATCCCAGTGGTGCCAGTGCACTCTCTGGACTCACTGCACTGCATCCCCAAGGTGCCAGTGCACTCTCTGGACTCAACTGCACTGCATCCCCAGTGCTGCCAGTGCACTCTCTGGACTCACTGCAGTGCATCCGCAGTGGTGCCAGTGCACTCTTTCGAGTCACTGCAGTGCATCCCCAGTGGTGCCAGTGCACTCTCTGGACTCACTGCAGTGCATCCCCAGTGGTGCCAGTGCACTCTCTGGACTCACTGCACTGCATCCCCAGTGGTGCCAGTGCACTCTCTGGACTCACTGCATTGCATCCCCAGTGGTGCCAGTGCACTCTCTGGACTCACTGCACTGCATCCCCAGTGGTGCCACTGCACTCTCTGGACTCACTGCACTGCATCACCATTGGTGCCAGGGCACTCTCCGGACTCACTGCAGTGCATCCGCAGTGGTGCCAGTGCACTCTTTCGAGTCACTGCAGTGCATCCCCAGTGGTGCCAGTGCACTCTCTGGACTCACTGCACTGCATCACCAGCGGTGCCAGTGCACTCTCTGGACTCACTGCAGTGCATCCCCAGTGGTGCCAGTGCACTCTCTGGACTCACTGCAGTGCATCCCCAGTGGTGCCAGTGCACTCTCTGGAGTCACTGCACTTCATCCCCAGTGGTGCCAGTGCACTCTCTGGACTCACGGCACTGCATCCCCAGTGGTGCCAGTGCACTCTCTGGACTCACTGCACTGCATCCCCAGTGGTGCCAGTGCACTCTCTGGACTCACTGCATTGCATCCCCAGTGGTGCCAGTGCACTCTCTGCACTCACTGCAGTGCATCCGCAGTGGTGCCAGTGCACTCTCTGGAGTCACTGCACTGCATCCCCAGTGGTGCCTGTGCACTCTCTGGACTCACTACAGTTCATCCCCAGTGGAGCCAGTGCAATCTCAGGACTCACTGCAGTGCAGCTCCAGTTGGTGCCAGTGCAGTCTCTGGACTCACTGCACTGCATCCCCAGTGGTGCCAGTGCACTCTCTGGACTCACTGCACTGCATCCCCAGTGGTGCCAGTGTAGTCTCTGGACTCACTGTAGTGCATCCCCAGTGGTGCCAGTGCAATCTCAGGACTCACTGCAGTGCAGCTCCAGTTGGTGCCAGTGCAGTCTCTGGACTCACTGCACTGCATCCCCAGTGGTGCCAGTGCACTCTCTGGACTCACTGCAGTGCATCCCCAGTGGTGCCTGTGCACTCTCTGGAGTCACTGCAGTGTATCCCCAGTGGTGCCAGTGCACTCTCTGGACTCACTGAACTGCATCCCCAGTGGTGCCAGAGCACTCTCTGGACTCACTGCAGTGCATTCCCAGTGCTGCCAGTGCACTCTCTGGACTCACTGCACTGCATCGCCAGTGGTGCCAGTGCACTCTCTGGACTCACTGCACTGCATCACCAGTGGTGCCAGCGCACTCTCTGCTCTCACTGCACTGCATCCCCAGTGGTGCCAGTGCACTCTCTGGACTCACTGCACTGCATCCCCAGTGGTGCCAGTGCATTCTCTGGACTCACTGCACTGCATCCCCAGTGGTGCCAGTGCACTCTCTGGACTCACTGCAGTGCATCCCCAGTAGTGCCAGTGCACTCTCTGGACTCACTGCACTGCATCCCCAGTGGTGCCAGTGCACTCTCTGGACTCACTGCATTGCATTCCCAGTGGTGGCAGTGCACTCTCTGGACTCACTGCACTGCATCCCCAGTGGTGCCACTGCACTCTCTGGACTCACTGCACTGCATCACCATTGGTGCCAGGGCACTCTCCGGACTCACTGCAGTGCATCCGCAGTGGTGCCAGTGCACTCTTTCGAGTCACTGCAGTTCATCCCCAGTGGTGCCAGTGCACTCTCTGGACTCACTGCAGTGCATCCCCAGTGGTGCCAGTGCACTCTCTGGACTCACAGCACTGCATCCCCAGTGGTGCCAGTGCACTCTCTGGAGTCACAGCACTGCATCAACAGTGGTGCCTCTGCACTCTCTGGAGTCACTGCACTGCATCACCAGTGGTGCCAGTGCACTCTCTGGACTCACTGCAGTGCATCCCCAGTGGTGCCAGTGCACTCTCTGGACTCACTGCAGTGCATCCCCAGTGGTGCCAGTGCACTCTCTGGACTCACTGCAGTGCATCCCAAGTGCTGCCAGTGCACTCTCTGGACTCACTGCAGTGCACCCCCAGTGGTGCTAGTGCACTCTCCGGAATCACTGCAGTGCATCCCCAGTGGTGCCAGTGCACTCTCTGGACTCACTGCGCTGCATCCACAGTGGTGCCAGTGCACTCTCTGGACTCACTGCATTGCATCCCCAGTGGTGCCAGTGCACTCTCTGGACTAACTGCACTGCATCCCCAGTGGTGCCAGGGCACTCTCTGGACTCACTGCAGTGCATCCCCAGTGGTGCCAGTGCACTCTCTGCCCTCACTGCAGTGCATCCCCAGTGGTGCCAGTGCACTCTCTGCACTCACTGCAGTGCATCCCCAGTGGTGCCAGTGCAATCTCTGGGCTCACCGGGGTGCATCCCCAATGGTGCCAGTGCACTCTCTGGACTCACTGCAGTGCACCCCCACTGGTGCCAGTGCACTCTCTGGACTCACTGCACTGCATCCCCAGTGGTGCCAGTGCACTCTCTGGACTCACTGCACTGCATCCCCAAGGTGCCAGTGCACTCTCTGGACTCAACTGCACTGCATCCCCAGTGGTGCCAGTGCACTCTCTGCACTCACTGCAGTGCATCCCCAGTGGTGCCAGTGCACTCTCTGGACTCACTGCAGTGCATCCCCAGTGGTGCCAGTGCACTCTCTGGACTCACTGCACTTCATCCCCAGTGGTGCCAGTGCACTCTCTGGACTCACTGCATTGCATCCCCAGTGGTGCCAGTGCACTCTCTGGACTCACTGCACTGCATCCCCAGTGGTGTCACTGCACTCTCTGGACTCACTGCACTGCATCCCCAGTGGTGCCAGGGCACTCTCCGGACTCACTGCAGTGCATCCGCAGTGGAGCCTGTGCACTCTTTCGAGTCACTGCAGTGCATCCCCAGTGGTGCCAGTGCACTCTCTGGACTCACTGCACTGCATCCCCAGTGGTGCCAGTGCACTCTCTGGAATCACTGCAGTGCATCCCCAGTGGTGCCAGTGCACTCTCTGGACTCACTGCACTGCATCCCCAGTGGTGCCAGTGCACTCTCTGGACTCACTGCATTGCATCCCCAGTGGTGCCAGTGCACTCTCTGGACTCACTGCACTGCATCCCCAGTGGTGCCAGTGCACTCTCTGGACTCACTGCACTGCATCCCCAGTGGTGCCAGTGCACTCTCTGGACTCACTGCACTGCATCCCCAGTGGTGCCACTGCACTCTCTGGACTCACTGCACTGCATCACCATTGGTGCCAGGGCACTCTCCGGACTCACTGCAGTGCATCCGCAGTGGTGCCAGTGCACTCTTTCGAGTCACTGCAGTGCATCCCCAGTGGTGCCAGTGCACTCTCTGGACTCACTGCACTGCATCACCAGCGGTGCCAGTGCACTCTCTGGACTCACTGCAGTGCATCCCCAGTGGTGCCAGTGCACTCTCTGGACTCACTGCAGTGCATCCCCAGTGGTGCCAGTGCACTCTCTGGAGTCACTGCACTTCATCCCCAGTGGTGCCAGTGCACTCTCTGGACTCACGGCACTGCATCCCCAGTGGTGCCAGTGCACTCTCTGGACTCACTGCACTGCATCCCCAGTGGTGCCAGTGCACTCTCTGGACTCACTGCATTGCATCCCCAGTGGTGCCAGTGCACTCTCTGCACTCACTGCAGTGCATCCGCAGTGGTGCCAGTGCACTCTCTGGAGTCACTGCACTGCATCCCCAGTGGTGCCTGTGCACTCTCTGGACTCACTACAGTTCATCCCCAGTGGAGCCAGTGCAATCTCAGGACTCACTGCAGTGCAGCTCCAGTTGGTGCCAGTGCAGTCTCTGGACTCACTGCACTGCATCCCCAGTGGTGCCAGTGCACTCTCTGGACTCACTGCACTGCATCCCCAGTGGTGCCAGTGTAGTCTCTGGACTCACTGTAGTGCATCCCCAGTGGTGCCAGTGCAATCTCAGGACTCACTGCAGTGCAGCTCCAGTTGGTGCCAGTGCAGTCTCTGGACTCACTGCACTGCATCCCCAGTGGTGCCAGTGCACTCTCTGGACTCACTGCAGTGCATCCCCAGTGGTGCCTGTGCACTCTCTGGAGTCACTGCAGTGTATCCCCAGTGGTGCCAGTGCACTCTCTGGACTCACTGAACTGCATCCCCAGTGGTGCCAGAGCACTCTCTGGACTCACTGCAGTGCATTCCCAGTGCTGCCAGTGCACTCTCTGGACTCACTGCACTGCATCGCCAGTGGTGCCAGTGCACTCTCTGGACTCACTGCACTGCATCACCAGTGGTGCCAGCGCACTCTCTGCTCTCACTGCACTGCATCCCCAGTGGTGCCAGTGCACTCTCTGGACTCACTGCACTGCATCCCCAGTGGTGCCAGTGCATTCTCTGGACTCACTGCACTGCATCCCCAGTGGTGCCAGTGCACTCTCTGGACTCACTGCAGTGCATCCCCAGTAGTGCCAGTGCACTCTCTGGACTCACTGCACTGCATCCCCAGTGGTGCCAGTGCACTCTCTGGACTCACTGCATTGCATTCCCAGTGGTGGCAGTGCACTCTCTGGACTCACTGCACTGCATCCCCAGTGGTGCCACTGCACTCTCTGGACTCACTGCACTGCATCACCATTGGTGCCAGGGCACTCTCCGGACTCACTGCAGTGCATCCGCAGTGGTGCCAGTGCACTCTTTCGAGTCACTGCAGTTCATCCCCAGTGGTGCCAGTGCACTCTCTGGACTCACTGCAGTGCATCCCCAGTGGTGCCAGTGCACTCTCTGGACTCACAGCACTGCATCCCCAGTGGTGCCAGTGCACTCTCTGGAGTCACAGCACTGCATCAACAGTGGTGCCTCTGCACTCTCTGGAGTCACTGCACTGCATCACCAGTGGTGCCAGTGCACTCTCTGGACTCACTGCAGTGCATCCCCAGTGGTGCCAGTGCACTCTCTGGACTCACTGCAGTGCATCCCCAGTGGTGCCAGTGCACTCTCTGGACTCACTGCAGTGCATCCCAAGTGCTGCCAGTGCACTCTCTGGACTCACTGCAGTGCACCCCCAGTGGTGCTAGTGCACTCTCCGGAATCACTGCAGTGCATCCCCAGTGGTGCCAGTGCACTCTCTGGACTCACTGCGCTGCATCCACAGTGGTGCCAGTGCACTCTCTGGACTCACTGCATTGCATCCCCAGTGGTGCCAGTGCACTCTCTGGACTAACTGCACTGCATCCCCAGTGGTGCCAGGGCACTCTCTGGACTCACTGCAGTGCATCCCCAGTGGTGCCAGTGCACTCTCTGCCCTCACTGCAGTGCATCCCCAGTGGTGCCAGTGCACTCTCTGCACTCACTGCAGTGCATCCCCAGTGGTGCCAGTGCAATCTCTGGGCTCACCGGGGTGCATCCCCAATGGTGCCAGTGCACTCTCTGGACTCACTGCAGTGCACCCCCACTGGTGCCAGTGCACTCTCTGGACTCACTGCACTGCATCCCCAGTGGTGCCAGTGCACTCTCTGGACTCACTGCACTGCATCCCCAAGGTGCCAGTGCACTCTCTGGACTCAACTGCACTGCATCCCCAGTGGTGCCAGTGCACTCTCTGCACTCACTGCAGTGCATCCCCAGTGGTGCCAGTGCACTCTCTGGACTCACTGCAGTGCATCCCCAGTGGTGCCAGTGCACTCTCTGGACTCACTGCACTTCATCCCCAGTGGTGCCAGTGCACTCTCTGGACTCACTGCATTGCATCCCCAGTGGTGCCAGTGCACTCTCTGGACTCACTGCACTGCATCCCCAGTGGTGTCACTGCACTCTCTGGACTCACTGCACTGCATCCCCAGTGGTGCCAGGGCACTCTCCGGACTCACTGCAGTGCATCCGCAGTGGAGCCTGTGCACTCTTTCGAGTCACTGCAGTGCATCCCCAGTGGTGCCAGTGCACTCTCTGGACTCACTGCACTGCATCCCCAGTGGTGCCAGTGCACTCTCTGGAATCACTGCAGTGCATCCCCAGTGGTGCCAGTGCACTCTCTGGACTCACTGCACTGCATCCCCAGTGGTGCCAGTGCACTCTCTGGACTCACTGCATTGCATCCCCAGTGGTGCCAGTGCACTCTCTGGACTCACTGCACTGCATCCCCAGTGGTGCCAGTGCACTCTCTGGACTCACTGCACTGCATCCCCAGTGGTGCCAGTGCACTCTCCGGACTCACTGCAGTGCATACGCAGTGGTGCCAGTGCACTCTCTGGACTCACTGCAGTGCATCCCCAGTGGTGCCAGTGCACTCTCTGGACTCACTGCACTGCATCCCCAGTGGTGCCACTGCACTCTCTGGACTCACTGCACTGCATCCCCAAGGTGCCAGTGCACTCTCTGGACTCAACTGCACTGCATCCCCAGTGGTGCCAGTGCACTCTCTGGACTCACTGCAGTGCATCCGCAGTGGTGCCAGTGCACTCTTTCGAGTCACTGCAGTGCATCCCCAGTGGTGCCAGTGCACTCTCTGGACTCACTGCAGTGCATCCCCAGTGGTGCCAGTGCACTCTCTGGACTCACTGCATTGCATCCCCAGTGGTGCCAGTGCACTCTCTGGACTCACTGCACTGCATCCCCAGTGGTGCCACTGCACTCTCTGGACTCACTGCACTGCATCACCATTGGTGCCAGGGCACTCTCCGGACTCACTGCAGTGCATCCGCAGTGGTGCCAGTGCACTCTTTCGAGTCACTGCAGTGCATCCCCAGTGGTGCCAGTGCACTCTCTGGACTCACTGCACTGCATCACCAGCGGTGCCAGTGCACACTCTGGACTCACTGCAGTGCATCCCCAGTGGTGCCAGTGCAGTTTCTGGAGTCACTGCAGTGCATCCCCTGTTGTGCCAGTGCACTCTCTGCACTCACTGCACTGCATCCCCAGAAGTGCCAGTGCACTCACTGGACTCACTGCACTGCATCCCCAGTGGTTCCATTGCACTCTCTGGACTCACTGCATTGGATCCCCAGTGGTGTCAGTGCACTCTCTGGACTCACTGCAGTGCATCCCCAGTGGTGCCAGTGCACTCTCTGGACTCACTGCAGTGCATCCCCAGTGGTGCCAGTGCACTCTCTGGACTCACTGCACTGCATCCCCAGTGGTGCCACTGCACTCTCTGGACTCACTGCACTGCATCACCATTGGTGCCAGGGCACTCTCCGGACTCACTGCAGTGCATCCGCAGTGGTACCAGTGCACTCTTTCGAGTCACTGCACTGCATCCCCATTAGTGCCAGTGCATTCTCTGGACTCATTGCAGTGCATCCCCAGTGGTGCCAGTGCACTCTCTGGACTCACTGCACTGCATCCCCAGTGGTGCCAGTGCACTCTCTGGACTCACTGCACTGCATCCCCAGTGCTGACAGTGCACTCTCTGGACTCACTGCACTGCATCCCCAGTGCTGACAGTGCACTCTCTGGACTCACTGCAGTGCATCCCCAGTGGTGCCAGTGCACTCTCTGGACTCACTGCACTGCATCCCCAGTGGTGCCAGTGCACTCTCTGGACTCACTGCAGTGCATCCCCAGTGGTGCCAGTGCACTCTCTGCACTCACTGCACTGCATCCCCAGTGGTGCCAGTGCACTCTCTGCACTCACTGCACTGCATCCCCGGTGTCCCAGAGCACTCTCTGGACTCACCGAGGTGCATCCCCAGTGGTGCCAGTGCACTCTCTGGACTCACCGCACTGCATCACCAGTGGTGCCAGTGTACTCTCTGGACTCACTGCAGTGCAGCCCCTGAGGTGCCAGTGTACTCTCTGGATCACTGCTCTGCATCACCATTGGTGCCAGGGCACTCTCCGGACTCACTGCAGTGCATCCCCAGTGGTGCCAGTGCACTCTTTCGAGTCACTGCACTGCATCCCCAGTGGTGCCAGTGCATTCTCTGGACTCACTGCAGTGCATCCCCATTGGTGCCAGTGCAGTCTCTGGAGTCACTGCAGTGCATCCCCAGTGGTGCCAGTGCACTCTCTGGACTCACTGCACTGCATCCCCAGTGCTGACAGTGCACTCTCTGGACTCACTGCACTGCATCCCCAGTGGTGCCAGGGCACTCTCTGGACTCACTGCAGTGCATCTGCTTTTGCGCCAGTGCACTCTCTGGACTCACTGCACTGCATCCCCAGTGGTGCCAGTGCACTCTCTGGAGTCACTGTACTGCATCCCCAGTGGTGCCAGTGCACTCTCTGCACTCACTGCACTGCATCCCCAGTGGTGCCAGTGCACTCTCTGGACTCACTGCACTGCATCCCCAGTGCTGACAGTGCACTCTCTGGACTCACTGCACTGCATCACCAGTGGTGCCACTGCACTCTCTGGACTCACTGCACTGCATCCCCAGTGGAGACAGTGCACTCTCTGTAGTCACTGCGCTGCATCCCCAGTGGTTCCAGGGCACTCTCTCGACTCACAGCACTGCAACTCCAGTGGTGCCAGTGCACTCTCTGGAGTCACTGCGCTGCATCCCCAGTGGTGCCAGTGCCCTCTGTGGACTCACTGCACTACATCCCCTGTGGGGCCAGTGCACTCTCTGGACTCACTGCAGTGCATCCCCAGTGGTGCGAGTGCACTCTCTGGACTCACCGGGGTGCATCCCCAGTGGTGCCAGTGCACTCTCTGGACTCACCGGGGTGCATCCCCAGTGGTGCCAGTGCACTCTCTGGACTCACTGCAGTGCATCCCCAGTGGTGCCAGTGCACTCTCTGGACTCACTGCACTGCATCCCCAGTGGTGCCAGTGCACTCTCTGGACTCACTGCACTGCATCCCCAGTGGTGCCAGTGCACTCTCTGGACTCACTGCAGTGCATCCCCAGTGGTGCCAGTGCACTCTCTGGACTCACTGCAGTGCTTCCGCACTGGTGCCAGTGCACTCTCTGCACTCACTGCACTGCATCACCAGTGGTGCCTCTGCACTCTCTGGACTCACTGCAGTGCATCCCTTGTGGTGCCTTTGCACTCTCAGGACTCACTGCACTGCATCCCCAGTGGTGCCAGTGCACTCTCTGGACTCACTGCACTGCATCCCCAATGGTGCCAGGGCACTCTCTGGACTCTCTGCACTGCATCCCCAGTGGTGCCAGTGCACTCTCTGGACTCACTGCACTGCATCCCCAGTGGTGCCAGTGCACTCTCTGAGCTCACTGCAGTGCATCCCCAGTGGTGCCAGTGCACTCTCTGGACTCACTGCACTGCATCCCCAGTGGTGCCAGTGCACTCTCTGGACTCACTGCAGTGCATCCCCAGTGGTGCCAGTGCACTCTCTGCACTCACTGCACTGCATACCCAGTGGTGCCAGTGTAGTCTCTGGACTCACAGCAGTGCATCCCCAGTGGTGCCAGTGCAACTACTGGACTCACTGCAGTGTAGCTCAGTGGTGCCAGTGCACTCTCTGGACTCACTGCACTGCATCCCCAGTGGTGCCAGTGCACTCTCTGGACTCACTAAACTGCATCCCCAGTGGTGCCAGAGAACTCTCTGGTCTCACTGCAGTGCATCCCCAGTGGTGCCAGTGCACTCTCTGGACTCACTGCATCCCCAGTGGTGCCAGGGCACGCTCTGGACTCACTGCACTGCAACCCCAGTGGTGCCAGTGCAGTCTCTGGACTCACTGCACTGCATCCCCAGTGGTGCCAGTGCACTCTCTGGACTCACCGGGGTGCATCCCCAGTGGTGCCAGTGCACTCTCAGGACTCACTGCACTGCATCACTAGCGGTGCCAGTGCACTCTCTGGACTCACTGCAGTGCATCCCCAGTGGTGCCAGTGCACTTTCTGGAGTCACTGCAGTGCATCCCCTGTTGTGCCAGTGCACTCTATGCACTCACTGCAATGCATCCCCAGAAGTGCCAGTGCACTCACTGGACTCACTGCACTGCATCCCCAGTGGTTCCATTGCACTCTCTGGACTCACTGCATTGGATCCCCAGTGGTGTCAGTGCACTCTCTGGACTCAGTGCAGTGCATCCCCAGTGGTGCCAGTGCACTCTCTGGACTCACTGCAGTGCTTCCCCACTGGTGCCAGTGCACTCTCTGGACTCACTGCACTGCATCCCAGTGGTGCCAGTGCACTCTCTGGACTCACTGCAGTGCATCACCAGTGGTGCCAGTGCACTCTCTGGACTCACTGCACTGCATCCCCAGTGGAGCCAGTGCACTCTCTGGACTCACTGCACTGCATTCCCAGTGGTGCCAGTGCACTCTATGGACTCACTGCACTGCATCCCCAGTGGTGCCAGTGCACTCTCTGGACCCACTGCAGTGCATCCCCACTGGTGCCAGTGCACTCTCTGGACTCACTGCACTGCATCCCCAAAGGTGCCAGTGCACTCTCTGTAGTCACTGCACTGCGTCCCCAGTGGTGCCAGTGCACTCTCTGGACTCACTGCAGTGTATCCCCTGTGGTGCCAGTGCACTCTGTGGACTCACTGCACTGCATCCCCAGTGGTGCCAGTGCACTCTCTGGACTCACTGCACTGCATCCCCAAGGTGCCAGTGCACTCTCTGGACTCAACTGCACTGCATCCCCAGTGGTACCAGTGCACTCTCTGGACTCACTGCAGTGCATCCGCAGTGGTGCCAGTGCACTCTTTCGAATCACTGCAGTGCATCCCCAGTGGTGCCAGTGCACTCTCTGGACTCACTGCACTGCATCCCCAGTGGTGCCAGTGCACTCTCTGGACTCACTGCACTGCATCCCCAGTGCTGACAGTGCACTCTCTGGACTCACTGCAGTGCATCCCCAGTGGTGCCAGTGCACTCTCTGGACTCACTGCACTGCATCCCCAGTGGTGCCAGTGCACTCTCCGGACTCACTGCACTGCATCCCTAATGGTGCCAGTGCACTCTCTGGACTCACTGCAGTGCATCCCCCGTGGTTGCAGTGCACCCTCTGGACTCACTGCACTGCATCCCCAGTGGTGCCAGTGCACTCTCTGCACTCACTGCACTGCATCCCCGGTGTTCCCATAGCACTCTCTGGACTCACTGCACTGCATCCCCAGTGGTGCCAGTGCACTCTCTGGACTCACTGCACTGCATCCCCAGTGGTGCCAGTGCACTCTCTGGACTCACTGCAGTGCAGCCCCTGAGGTGCCAGTGTACTCTCTGGACTCACTGCACTGCATCCCCAGTGGTGACAGTGCACTCTCTGCACTCACTGCACTGCATCCCCAGTGCTGCCAGTGCACTCTCTGGACTCACTGCACTGCATCCCCTGTGGTGCCAGTACACTCTCTGGACTCACTGCAGTGCATCCCCAGTGGTGCCAGTGTACTCTCTGGACTCACTGCACTGCATCACCAGCGGTGCCAGTGCACTCTCTGGACTCACTGCATTGCATCCCCAGTGGTGCCAGTGCACTCTCTGGACTCACTGCACTGCATCCCCAGTGGTGCCACTGCACTCTCTGGACTCACTGCACTGCATCACCATTGGTGCCAGTGCACTCTCCGGACTCACTGCAGTGCATCCGCAGTGGTGCCAGTGCACTCTTCTGAGTCACTGCAGTGCATCCCCAGTGGTGCCAGTGCACTCGCTGGACTCACTGCAGTGCATCCCCAGTGGTGCCAGTGCACTCTCTGCACTCACTGCACTGCATCACCAGTGGTGCCACTGCACTCTCTGGACTCACTGCAGTGCATCCCCAGTCGTGCCAGTGCACTCTCTGGAGTCACTGCACTGCATCCCCAGTGCTGCCAGTGCACTCTCTGGACTCACTGCAGTGCATCCCCAGTGGTGCCAGTGCACTCTCTGGACTCACTGCAGTGCATCCCCAGTGGTGCCAGTGCACTCTCTGGACTCACTGCACTGCATCCCCAGAGGTGCCAGTGCACTCTCTGGACTCACTGCACTTCATCCCCAGTGGTGCCAGTGCACTCTCTGGACTCACTGCATTGCATCCCCAGTGGTGCCAGTGACCTCTCTGGACTCACTGCACTGCATCCCCAGTGGTGCCACTGCACTCTCTGGACTCACTGCACTGCATCACCATTGGTGCCAGGGCATTCTCCGGACTCACTGCAGTGCATCCGCAGTGGTGCCAGTGCACTCTTTCGAGTCACTGCAGTGCATCACCAGTGGTGCCAGTGCACTCTCTGGACTCACTGCACTGCATCCCCAGTGGTGCCAGTGCACTCTCTGCACTCACTGCACTGCATCCCCAGTGTTCCCCGAGCACTCTCTGGACTTACTGCAGTGCATCCCCAGTGGTGCCAGTGCACTCTCTGGACTCACTGCAGTGCATCCCCATTGCTGACAGTGCACTCTCTGGACTCACTGCACTGCATCCCCAGTGGTGCCAGTGCACTCTCTGGACTCACTGCACTGCATCACCATTGGTGCCAGGGCACTCGCTGGACTCACTGCAGTGCATCCGCAGTGGTGCCAGTGCACTCTTTCGATTCACTGCACTGCATCCCCATTAGTTCCAGTGCATTCTCTGGACTCATTGCAGTGCATCCCCAGTGATGCCAGTGCACTCTCTGGACTCACTGCACTGCATCCCCAGTGGTGCCAGTGCACTCTCTGGACTCACTGCACTGCATCCCCAGTGCTGACAGTGCACTCTCTGGACTCACTGCACTGCATCCCCAGTGCTGACAGTGCACTCTCTGGACTCACTGCAGTGCATCCCCAGTGGTGCCAGTGCACTCTCTGGACTCACTGCACTGCATCCCCAGTGGTGCCAGTGCACTCTCCGGACTCACTGCACTGCATCCCTAATGGTGCCAGTGCGCACTCTGGACTCACTGCAGTGCATCCCCAAAGGTGCCAGTGCACTCTCTGGACTCACTGCACTGCATCCCCAGTGGTGCCAGTGCACTCTCTGCACTCACTGCACTGCATCCCCGGTGTTCCCAGAGCACTCTCTGGACTCACCGAGGTGCATCCCCAGTGGTGCCAGTGCACTCTCTGGACTCACTGCACTGCATCACCATTGGTGCCAGGGCACTCTCCGGACTCACTGCAGTGCATCCGCAGTGGTGCCAGTGCACTCTTTCGAGTCACTGCACTGCATCCCCGTTAGTTCCAGTGCATTCTCTGGACTCATTGCAGTGCATCCGCAGTGGTGCCAGTGCACTCTCTGGACTCACTGCACTGCATCCCCAGTGGTGCCAGTGCACTCTCTGGACTCACTGCACTGCATCCCCAGTGCTGACAGTGCACTCTCTGGACTCACTGCACTGCATCCCCAGTGCTGACAGTGCACTCTCTGGACTCACTGCAGTGCATCCCCAGTGGTGCCAGTGCACTCTCTGGACTCACTGCACTGCATCCCCAGTGGTGCCAGTGCACTCTCCGGACTCACTGCACTGCATCCCTAATGGTGCCAGTGCACTCTCTGGACTCACTGCAGTGCATCCCCAGTGGTTCCAGTGCACCCTCTGGACTCACTGCAGTGCATCCCCAGTGGTGCCAGTGCACTCTCTGCACTCACTGCACTGCATCCCCGGTGTTCCCAGAGCACTCTCTGGACTCACTGCAGTGCATCCCCAGTGGTGCCAGTGCACTCTCTGGACTCACTGCATTGCATCCCCAGTGGTGCCAGTGACCTCTCTGGACTCACTGCACTGCATCCCCAGTGGTGCCACTGCACTCTCTGGACTCACTGCACTGCATCACCATTGGTGCCAGGGCATTCTCCGGACTCACTGCAGTGCATCCGCAGTGGTGCCAGTGCACTCTTTCGAGTCACTGCAGTGCATCCCCAGTGGTGCCAGTGCACTCTCTGCACTCACTGCACTGCATCCCCAGTGTTCCCCGAGCACTCTCTGGACTCACTGCACTGCATCCCCAGTGGTGCCAGTGCACTCTCTGGACTCACTGCAGTGCATCCCCAGTGGTGCCAGTGCACTCTCTGGACTCACTGCAGTGCATCCCCAGTGGTGCCACTGCACTCTCTGGACTCACTGCACTGCATCACCATTGGTGCCAGGGCACTCGCTGGACTCACTGCAGTGCATCCGCAGTGGTGCCAGTGCACTCTTTCGATTCACTGCACTGCATCCCCATTAGTTCCAGTGCATTCTCTGGACTCATTGCAGTGCATCCCCAGTGGGGCCAGTGCACTCTCTGGACTCACTGCACTGCATCCCCAGTGCTGACAGTGCACTCTCTGGACTCACTGCACTGCATCCCCAGTGCTGACAGTGCACTCTCTGGACTCACTGCAGTGCATCCCCAGTGCTGACAGTGCACTCTCTGGACTCACTGCACTGCATCCCCAGTGGAACCAGTGCACTCTCCGGACTCACTGCACTGCATCTCTAATGGTGCCAGTGCACTCTCTGGACTCACTGCAGTGCATCCCCAGTGGTGCCAGTGCACTCTCTGCACTCACTGCACTGCATCCCCAGTGGTGCCAGTGCACTCTCTGCACTCACTGCACTGCATCCCCTGTGTTCCCAGAGCACTCTCTGGACTCACCGTGGTGCATCCCCAGTGGTGCCACTGCACTCTCTGGACTCACTGCACTGCATCACCATTGGTGCCAGGGCACTCTCCGGACTCACTGCAGTGCATCCGCAGTGGTGCCAGTGCACTCTTTCGAGTCACTGCACTGCATCCCCATTAGTTCCAGTGCATTCTCTGGACTCATTGCAGTGCATCCCCAGTGGTGCCAGTGCACTCTCTGGACTCACTGCACTGCATCCCCAGTGGTGCCAGTGCACTCTCTGGACTCACTGCACTGCATCCCCAGTGCTGACAGTGCACTCTCTGGACTCACTGCACTGCATCCCCAGTGCTGACAGTGCACTCTCTGGACTCACTGCAGTGCATCCCCAGTGGTGCCAGTGCACTCTCTGGACTCACTGCACTGCATCCCCAGTGGTGCCAGTGCACTCTCCGGACTCACTGCACTGCATCCCTAATGGTGCCAGTGCACTCTCTGGACTCACTGCAGTGCATTTCCAGTGGTGCCAGTGTAGTCTCTGGACTCACTGCACTGCATCCCCAGTGGTGACAGTGCACTCTCTGGAATCACTGCAGTGCATCCCCAGTAGTGCCAGTGCACTCTCTGGACTCACTGCACTGCATCCCCAGAGGTGCCAGTGCACTCTCTGGACTCACTGCAGTGCATCCCCAGTGGTTCCAGTGCACTCTCTGGACTCACTGCACTGCATCCCCAGTGGTGCCAGTGCACTCTCTGGTCTCACTGCATTGCATCCCCAGTGGTGCCAGTGCACTTTCTGGAGTCACTGCAGTGCATCCCCTTTTGTGCCAGTGCACTCTCTGGACTCACTGCAGTGCATCACCAGTGGTGCCAGTGCACTCTCTGGAGTCACTGCACTGCATCCCCAGTGGAGCCAGTGCACTCTCTGGACTCACTGCACTGCATTCCCAGTGGTGCCAGTGCACTCTCTGGACTCACTGCACTGCATCCCCAGTGGTGCCAGTGCACTCTGTGGACTCACTGCACTGCATCCCAGTGGTGCCAGTGCACTCTCTGGACTCACTGCACTGCATCCCCAAGGTGCCAGTGCACTCTCTGCACTCAACTGCAGTGCATCCCCAGTGGTGCCAGTGCACTCTCTGGACTCACTGCAGTGCATCCCCAGTGGTGCCAGTGCACTCTCTGGACTCACTGCAGTGCATCCCCAGTGGTGCCAGTGCACTCTCTGGACTCAGTGCACTGCATCCCCAGTGGTGCCAGTGCACTCTCTGGACTCACTGCACTGCATCACCATTGGTGCCAGGGCACTCTCCAGACTCACTGCAGTGCATCCGCAGTGGTGCCAGTGCACTCTTTCGAGTCACTGCAGTGCATCCCCAGTGGTGCCAGTGCACTCTCTGGACTCACTGCACTGCATCCCCAGTGGTGCCCGTGCACTCTCTGGAATCACTGCAGTGCATCCCCAGTGGTGCCAGTGCACTCTCTGGACTCACTGCAGTGCATCCCCAGTGGTGCCAGTGCACTCTCTGGACTCACTGCATTGCATCCCCAGTGGTGCCAGTGCACTCTCTGGACTCACTGCACTGCATCCCCAGTGGTGCCAGTGCACTCTCTGGACTCACTGCATTGCATCCCCAGTGGTGCCAGTGCACTCTCTGGACTCACTGCACTGCATCCCCAGTGGTGCCACTGCACTCTCTGGACTCACTGCACTGCATCACCATTGGTGCCAGTGCACTCTCCGGACTCACTGCAGTGCATCCGCAGTGGTGCCAGTGCACTCTTTCGAGTCACTGCAGTGCATCCCCAGTGGTGCCAGTGCACTCTCTGGACTCACTGCACTGCATCCCCAGTGGTGCCAGTGCACTCTCTGCACTCACTGCACTGCATCCCCAGTGTTCCCCGAGCACTCTCTGGACTCACTGCAGTGCATCCCCAGTGGTGCCAGTGCACTCTCTGGACTCACTGCAGTGCATCCCCAGTGGTGCCAGTGCACTCTCTGGACTCACTACACTGCATCCCCAGTGGTGCCACTGCACTCTCTGGACTCACTGAACTGCATCCCCAATGGTGCCAGTGCACTCTCTGTAGTCACTGCACTGCGTCCCCAGTGTTGCCAGTGCACTCTCTGGACTCACTGCAGTGTATCCCCTGTGGTGCCAGTACACTCTGTGGACTCACTGCACTGCATCCCAGTGGTGCCAGTGCACTCTCTGGACTCACTGCACTGCATCCCCAAGGTGCCAGTGCACTCTCTGCACTCAACTGCACTGCATCCCCAGTGCTGCCAGTGCACTCTCTGGACTCACTGCAGTGCATCCCCAGTGGTGCCAGTGCACTCTCTGGACTCACTGCAGTGCATCCCCAGTGGTGCCAGTGCACTCTCTGGACTCACTGAACTGCATCCCCAGTGGTGTCACTGCACTCTCTGGACGCACTGCACTGCATCACCATTGGTGCCAGGGCACTCTCCAGACTCACTGCAGTGCATCCGCAGTGGTGCCAGTGCACTCTTTCGAGTCACTGCAGTGCATCCCCAGTGGTGCCCCGAGCACTCTCTGGACTCACTGCACTGCATCCCCAGTGGTGCCAGTGCACTCTCTGGACTCACTGCATTGCATCCCCAGTGGTGCCAGTGCACTCTCTGGACTCACTGCACTGCATCCCCACTGGTGCCACTGCACTCTCTGGATTCACTGCAGTGCATCCCCAGTCGTGCCAGTGCACTCTCTGGAGTCACTGCACTGCATCCCCAGTGCTGCCAGTGCACTCTCTGGACTCACTGCAGTGCATCCGCAGTGGTGCCAGTGCACTCTCTGGACTCACTGCAGTGCATCCCCAGTGGTGCCAGTGCACTCTCTGGACTCACTGCACTGCATCCCCAGAGGTGCCAGTGCACTCTCTGGACTCACTGCACTTCATCCCCAGTGGTGCCAGTGCACTCTCTGGACTCACTGCATTGCATCCCCAGTGGTGCCAGTGCACTCTCTGGACTCACTGCACTGCATCCCCAGTGGTGCCACTGCACTCTCTGGACTCACTGCACTGCATCACCATTGGTGCCAGGGCATTCTCCGGACTCACTGTAGTGCATCCGCAGTGGTGCCAGTGCACTCTTTCGAGTCACTGCAGTGCATCCCCAGTGGTGCCAGTGCACTCTCTGGACTCACTGCACTGCATCCCCAGTGGTGCCAGTGCACTCTCTGCACTCACTGCACTGCATCCCCAGTGTTCCCCGAGCACTCTCTGGACTCACTGCAGTGCATCCCCAGTGGTGCCAGTGCACTCTCTGGACTCACTGCAGTGCATCCCCAGTGGTGCCAGTGCACTCTCTGGACTCTCTGCAGTGCATCCCCAGTGGTGCCAGTGCACTCTCTGGACTCACTGCACTGCATCCCCAGTGGTGCCAGTGCACTCTCTGGACTCACTGCATTGCATCCCCAGTGGTGCCAGTGCACTCTCTGGACTCACTGCACTGCATCCCCAGTGGTGCCACTGCACTCTCTGGACTCACTGCACTGCATCACCATTGGTGCCAGTGCACTCTCCGGACTCACTGCAGTGCATCCGCAGTGGTGCCAGTGCACTCTTCTGAGTCACTGCACTGCATCCCCAGTGGTGCCAGTGCACTCTCTGGACTCACTGCAGTGCATCCCCAGTGGTGCCAGTGCACTCTCTGCACTCACTGCACTGCATAACCAGTGGTGCCACTGCACTCTCTGGACTCACTACAGTGCATCCCCAGTCGTGCCAGTGCACTCTCTGGAGTCACTGCACTGCATCCCCAGTGCTGCCAGTGCACTCTCTGGACTCACTGCAGTGCATCCCCAGTGGTGCCAGTGCACTCTCTGGACTCACTGCAGTGCATCCCCAGTGGTGCCAGTGCACTCTCTGGACTCACTGCACTGCATCCCCAGAGGTGCCAGTGCACTCTCTGGACTCACTGCACTTCATCCCCAGTGGTGCCAGTGCACTCTCTGGACTCACTGCACTGCATCCCCAGTGGTGCCACTGCACTCTCTGGACTCACTGCACTGCATCACCATTGGTGCCAGGGCATTCTCCGGACTCACTGCAGTGCATCCGCAGTGGTGCCAGTGCACTCTTTCGAGTCACTGCAGTGCATCCCCAGTGGTGCCAGTGCACTCTCTGGACTCACTGCACTGCATCCCCAGTGGTGCCAGTGCACTCTCTGCACTCACTGCACTGCATCCCCAGTGTTCCCCGAGCACTCTCTGGACTCACTGCAGTGCATCCCCAGTGGTGCCAGTGCACTCTCTGGACTCACTGCAGTGCATCCCCAGTGGTGCCAGTGCACTCTCTGGACTCACTGCACTGCATCCCCAGTGGTGCCACTGCACTCTCTGGACTCACTGCACTGCATCACCATTGGTGCCAGGGCACTCGCTGGACTCACTGCAGTGCATCCGCAGTGGTGCCAGTGCACTCTTTCGATTCACTGCACTGCATCCCCATTAGTTCCAGTGCATTCTCTGGACTCATTGCAGTGCATCCCCAGTGGTGCCAGTGCACTCTCTGGACTCACTGCACTGCATCCCCAGTGGTGCCAGTGCACTCTCTGGACTCACTGCACTGCATCCCCAGTGCTGACAGTGCACTCTCTGGACTCACTGCACTGCATCCCCAGTGCTGACAGTGCACTCTCTGGACTCACTGCAGTGTATCCCCAGTGGTGCCAGTGCACTCTCTGGACTCACTGCACTGCATCCCCAGTGGAACCAGTGCACTCTCCGGACTCACTGCACTGCATCCCTAATGGTGCCAGTGCACTCTCTGGACTCACTGCAGTGCATCCCCAAAGGTGCCAGTGCACTCTCTGGACTCACTGCACTGCATCCCCAGTGGTGCCAGTGCACTCTCTGCACTCACTGCACTGCATCCCCGGTGTTCCCAGAGCACTCTCTGGACTCACCGAGGTGCATCCCCAGTGGTGCCAGTGCACTCTCTGGACTCACTGCACTGCATCCCCAGTGGTGCCAGTGCACTCTCTGGACTCACTGCAGTGCAGCCCCTGAGGTGCCAGTGTACTCTCTGGACTCACTGCACTGCATCCCCAGTGGTGCCAGTGCACTCTCTGGAATCACTGCAGTGCATCCCCAGTAGTGCCACTGCACTCTCTGGACTCACTGCACTGCATCCCCAGTGGTGCCTGTGCACTCTCTTGGGTCACTGCACTGCATCCCCAGTGGAGCCAGTGCACTCTATGGACTAACTGCACTGCATACCCAGTGGTGCCAGTGCACTCTCTGGACTCACTGCACTGCATCCCCAGTGGTGCCAGTGCACTCTCTGGACTCACTGCACTGCATCCCGAGTGGTTCCAGTGCACTCTCTGGATCACTGCACTGCATCACCATTGGTGCCAGGGCACTCTCCGGACTCACTGCAGTGCATCACCAGTGGTGCCAGTGCACTCTTTCGAGTCACTGCACTGCATCCCCAGTGGTGCCAATGCATTCTCTGGACTCACTGCAGTGCATCCCCATTGGTGCCAGTGCACTCTCTGGAGTCACTGCAGTGCATCCCCAGTGGTGCCAGTGCCCTCTCTGGACTCACTGCACTGCATCCCCAGTGCTGACAGTGCACTCTCTGGACTCAATGCACTGCATCCCCAGTGGTGCCAGTGTACTCTCTGGACTCAGTGCACTACTTCCCCAGTGGTGCCACTGCACTCTCTAAACTCACTGCACTGCATCAACAGTGGTGCCAGTGCACTCTCTGGACTCACTGCACTGCATCCCCAGTGGTGCCAGTGCACTCTCTGGACTCACTGCAGTGCATCCCCTTTTGTGCCAGTGCACTCTCTGGACTCACTGCACTGCATCCCCAGTGGTGCCAGTGCACTCTCTAGAGTCACTGCACTGCATCCCCAGTGGTGCCAGTGCACTCTCTGGACTCACTGCAGTGCATCCCCAGTGGTGCCAGTGCCCTCTCTGGACTCACTGCACTGCATCAACAGTGGTGCCAGTGCACTCTCTGGACTCACTGCACTTCATCCCCAGTGGTGCCAGTGCACTCTCTGGACTCACTGCACTGCATCCCCTTTTGTGCCAGTGCACTCTCTGGACTCACTGCACTGCATCCCCAGTGGTGCCAGTGCACTCTCTAGAGTCACTGCACTGCATCCCCAGTGGTGCCAGTGCACTCTCTGGACTCACTGCAGTGCATCCCCAGTGGTGCCAGTGCACTCTCTGGACTCACTGCACTGCATCCCCAGTGCTGACAGTGCACTCTCTGGACTCACTGCACTGCATCCCCAGTGGTGCCAGTGAACTCTCTGGACTCACTGCAGTGCATCCCTTGTGGTGCCTTTGCACTCTCAGGACTCACTGCACTGCATCCCCAGTGGTGCCAGTGCACTCTCTGGAGTCACAGCACTGCATCAACAGTGGTGCCTCTGCACTCTCTGGAGTCACTGCACTGCATCCCCAGTGGTGCCAGTGCACTCTCTGGACTCACTGTAGTGCATCCCCAGTGGTGCCAGTGCACTCTCTGGACTCACTGCACTGCATCCCCAGTGGTGCCAGTGCACTCTCTGCACTCACTGCACTGCATCACCAGTGGTGCCACTGCAATCTCTGGACTCACTGCAGTGCATCCCCAGTGGTGCCAGTGCACTCTCTGGAGTCACTGCACTGCATCCCCAGTGGTGCCAGTGCACTCTCTGGACTCACTGCAGTGCATCCCCAGTGGTACCAGTGCACTCTCTGGACTCACTGCAGTGCATCCCCAGTGGTTCCAGTGCAATCTCTGGACTCACTGCACTGCATCACCAGAGGTGCCAGTGCACTCTCTGGACTCACTGCACTTCATCCCCAGTGGTGCCAGTGCACTCTTTCGAGTCACTGCACTGCATCCCCATTAGTTCCAGTGCATTCTCTGGACTCACTGCACTGCATCCCCAGTGGTGCCACTGCACTCTCTGGACTCACTGCACTGCATCACCATTGGTGCCAGGGCACTCTCCGGACTCACTGCAGTGCATCCGCAGTGGTGACAGTGCACTCTTTCGAGTCACTGCAGTGCATCCCCAGTGGTGCCAGTGCACTCTCTGGACTCACTGCACTGCATCCCCAGTGGTGCCAGTGCACTCTCTGGACTCACTGCACTGCATCCCCAGTGTTCCCTGAGCACTCTCTGGACTCACTGCAGTGCATCCCCAGTGGTGCCAGTGCACTCTCTGGACTCACTGCAGTGCATCCCCAGTGGTGCCAGTGCACTCTCTGGACTCACTGCACTGCATCCCCAGTGGTGCCACTGCACTCTCTGGACTCACTGCACTGCATCACCATTGGTGCCAGGGCACTCTCTGGACTCACTGCAGTGCATCCGCAGTGTTGCCAGTGCACTCTTTCGATTCACTGCACTGCATCCCCATTAGTTCCAGTGCATTCTCTGGACTCATTGCAGTGCATCCCCAGTGGTGCCAGTGCACTCTCTGGACTCACTGCAGTGCATCCCCAGTGGTGCCAGTGCACTCTCTGGACTCACTGCACTGCATCCCCAGTGCTGACAGTGCACTCTCTGGACTCACTGCACTGCATCCCCAGGGCTGACAGTGCACTTTCTGGACTCACTGCAATGCATCCCCAGTGCTGACAGTGCACTCTCTGGACTCACTGCACTGCATCCCCAGTGGTGCCAGTGCACTCTCCGGACTCACTGCACTGCATCCCTAATGTTGCCAGTGCACTCTCTGGACTCACTGCAGTGCATCCCCAGTGGTGCCAGTGCACTCTCTGGACTCACTGCACTGCATCCCCAGTGGTGCCAGTGCACTCTCTGCACTCACTGCACTGCATCCCCGGTGTTCCCAGAGCACTCTCTGGACTCACCGAGGTGCATCCCCAGTGGTGCCAGTGCACTCTCTGGACTCACTGCACTGCATCCCCAGTGGTGCCAGTGCACTCTCTGGACTCACTGCAGTGCAGCCCCTGAGGTGCCAGTGTACTCTCTGGACTCACTGCACTGCATCCCCAGTGGTGCCAGTGCACTCTCTGGAATCACTGCAGTGCATCCCCAGTGGTGCCAGTGCACTCTCTGGACTCACTGCACTGCATCCCCAGTGGTGCCAGTGCACTCTCTGGAATCACTGCAGTGCATCCCCAGTAGTGCCAGTGCACTCTCTTGAGTCACTGCACTGCATCCCCAGTGGAGCCAGTGCACTCTATGGAGTAACTGCACTGCATACCCAGTGGTGCCAGTGCACTCTCTGGACTCACTGCACTGCATCCCCAGTGGTGCCAGTGCACTCTCTTGAGTCACTGCACTGCATCCCCAGTGGAGCCAGTGCACTCTATGGAGTAACTGCACTGCATCACCATTGGTGCCAGGGCACTCTCCGGACTCACTGCAGTGCATCCCCAGTGGTGCCAGTGCAGTCTTTCGAGTCACTGCACTGCATCCCCAGTGGTGCCAATGCATTCTCTGGACTCACTGCAGTGCATCCCCAGTGGTGCCAGTGCAGTCTCTGGAGTCACTGCAGTGCATCCCCAGTGGTGCCACTGCCCTCTCTGGACTCACTGCACTGCATCCCCAGTGCTGACAGTGCACTCTCTGGACTCACTGCACTGCATCCCCAGTGGTGCCAGTGTACTCTCCGGACTCAGTGCACTGCTTCCCCAGTGGTGCCACTGCACTCTCTGGACTCACGCCAGTGCATCACCAGTGGTGCCAGTGCACTCTCTGGATTCACGGCACTACATCCCCAGTGGTGCCAGTGCACTCTCTGGACTCACTGCAGTGCATCCCCTTTTGTGCCAGTGCACTCTCTGGACTCACTGCACTGCATCCCCAGTGGTGCCAGGGCACTCTCTAGAGTCACTGCACTGCATCCCCAGTGGTGCCAGTGCACTCTCTGGACTCACTGCAGTGCATCCCCAGTGGTACCAGTGCACTCTCTGGACTCACTGCACTGCATCCCCAGTGCTGACAGGGCACTCTCTGGACTCACTGCACTGCATCCCCAGTGGTGCCAGTGAACTCTCTGGACTCACTGCAGTGCATCCCCTGTGGGGCCTTTGCACTCTCAGGACTCACTGCACTGCATCCCCAGTGGTGCCAGTGCACTCTCTGGAGTCACAGCACTGCATCAACAGTGGTGCCTCTGCACTCTCTGGAGTCACGGCACTGCATCCCCAGTGGTGCCAGTGCACTCTCTGGACTCACTGTAGTGCATCCCCAGTGGTGCCAGTGCACTCTCTGGACTCACTGCACTGCATCCCCAGTGGTGCCAGTGCACTCTCTGGACTCACTGCAGTGCATCCCTTGTGGTGCCTTTGCACTCTCAGGTCTCACTGGACTGCATCCCCAGTGGTGCCAGTGCACTCTCTGGAGTCACAGCACTGCATCAACAGTGGTGCCAGTGCACTCTCTGGACTCACTGCATTGCATCCCCAGTGGTGCCAGTGTAGTCTCTGGACTCACTGCAGTGCATCCCCAGTGGTACCAGTGCAACTACTGGACTCACTGCAGTGTAGCTCAGTGGTGCCAGAGCACTCTCTGGACTCACTGCACTGCATCCCCAGTGGTGCCAGTGCACTCTCTGGACTCACTGCAGTGCATCCCCAGTGGTGCCAGTGCACTCTCTGGACTCACTGCAGTGCATCACCAGTGGTGCCAGTGCACTGTCTGGACTCACTGCATCCCCAGTAGTGCCAGGGCACTCTCTGGACTCACAGCACTGCATCCCCATTGGGGCCAGTGCACTCTCTGGACTCACTGCACTAAAACCCCAGTGGTGCCAGTCCAGTCTCTGGACTCACTGCACTGCATCCCCAGTGGTGCCAGTGCACTCTCTGGACTCACTGCAATGCATCCCCAGTGGTGCCAGTGCACTCTCTGGACTCACTGCACTGCATCCCCTGTGGTGCCAGTACACTCTCTGGACTCACTGCACTGCATCCCCAGTGGTGACAGTGTACTCTCTGGACTCACTGCACTGCATCACCAGCGGTGCCAGTGCACTCTCTGGACTCACTGCAGTGCATCCCCAGTGGTGCCAGTGCACTTTCTGGAGTCACTGCACGGCATCCCCAGTGGTGCCAGTGCACTCTCTGGACTCACTGCATTGGATCCCCAGTGGTGTCAGTGCACTCTCTGGACTCAGTGCAGTGCATCCCCAGTGGTGCCAGTGCACTCTCTGGACTCACTGCAGTGCATCACCAGTGGTGCCAGTGCACTCTCTGGAGTCACTGCACTGCATCCCCAGTGGTGCCAGTGCACTCTCTGGACTCACTGCAGTGCATCCCCATTGGTGCCAGTGCTCTCTCTGGACTCACTGCACTGCATCCCCAGTGGTGCCACTGCACTCTCTGGACCCACTGCAGTGCATCCCCACTGGTGCCAGTGCACTCTCTGGACTCTGTGCACTGCATCCCCAGTGGTGCCAGTGCACTCTCTGTAGTCACTGCACTGCGTCCCCAGTGGTGCCAGTGCAGTCTCTGGAGTCACTGCAGTGTATCCCAGTGGTGCCAGTGCACTCTCTGGACTCACTGCAGTGCAGCCCCTGAGGTGCCAGTGCACTCTCTGTACTCAATGCAGTGCATTCGCAGTGGTGTCAGTGCACTCTCTGGACTCACTGCGTGAATCTCCCGTGATGCCAGTGCACTGTCTGGACTCACTGCACTGCATCCCCAGTGGTGCCAGTTCACTCTCTGGACTCACTGAACTGCATCCCCAGTAGTGCCAGTGCACTCTGTGGACTCACTGCACTGCATCCCAGTGGTGCCTGTGAAGTCTCTGGACTCACTGCAGTGCAACCCCAGTGGTGCCAGTGTAGTCTCTGGACTCAAGGCACAGTAACCCCAGTGGTGCCAGTGCAATCTAAGGACTCACAGCAGTGCAGCTAAAATTGGTGCCAGTGCACTCTCTGGACTCACTGCACTGCATCCCCAGTGGTGCCAGTGCACTCCCTAGACTCACTGCACTACATCCCCTTTGGTG
This sequence comes from Anser anser, assembly GCF_964211835.1. Lineage (NCBI taxonomy): Eukaryota > Metazoa > Chordata > Aves > Anseriformes > Anatidae > Anser > Anser anser. The sequence goes on from NW_028154169.1 coordinate 401,449, forward strand.
CCAGTGCACTCTCTGGACTCACTGCAGTGCATCCCCAGTGGTGCCAGTGCACTCTCTGCACTCACTGCAGTGCATCCCCAGTGGTGCCAGTGCACTCTCTGGACTCACTGCACTGCATCCCCAGAGGTGCCAGTGCACTCTCTGGACTCACTGCACTTCATCCCCAGTGGTGCCAGTGCACTCTCTGGACTCACTGCATTGCATCCCCAGTGGTGCCAGTGCACTCTCTGGACTCACTGCACTGCATCCCCAGTGGTGCCACTGCACTCTCTGGACTCACTGCACTGCATCACCATTGGTGCCAGGGCATTCTCCGGACTCACTGTAGTGCATCCGCAGTGGTGCCAGTGCACTCTTTCGAGTCACTGCAGTGCATCCCCAGTGGTGCCAGTGCACTCTCTGGACTCACTGCACTGCATCCCCAGTGGTGCCAGTGCACTCTCTGCACTCACTGCACTGCATCCCCAGTGTTCCCCGAGCACTCTCTGGACTCACTGCAGTGCATCCCCAGTGGTGCCAGTGCACTCTCTGGACTCACTGCAGTGCATCCCCAGTGGTGCCAGTGCACTCTCTGGACTCTCTGCAGTGCATCCCCAGTGGTGCCAGTGCACTCTCTGGACTCACTGCACTGCATCCCCAGTGGTGCCAGTGCACTCTCTGGACTCACTGCATTGCATCCCCAGTGGTGCCAGTGCACTCTCTGGACTCACTGCACTGCATCCCCAGTGGTGCCACTGCACTCTCTGGACTCACTGCACTGCATCACCATTGGTGCCAGTGCACTCTCCGGACTCACTGCAGTGCATCCGCAGTGGTGCCAGTGCACTCTTCTGAGTCACTGCACTGCATCCCCAGTGGTGCCAGTGCACTCTCTGGACTCACTGCAGTGCATCCCCAGTGGTGCCAGTGCACTCTCTGCACTCACTGCACTGCATCACCAGTGGTGCCACTGCACTCTCTGGACTCACTACAGTGCATCCCCAGTCGTGCCAGTGCACTCTCTGGAGTCACTGCACTGCATCCCCAGTGCTGCCAGTGCACTCTCTGGACTCACTGCAGTGCATCCCCAGTGGTGCCAGTGCACTCTCTGGACTCACTGCAGTGCATCCCCAGTGGTGCCAGTGCACTCTCTGGACTCACTGCACTGCATCCCCAGAGGTGCCAGTGCACTCTCTGGACTCACTGCACTTCATCCCCAGTGGTGCCAGTGCACTCTCTGGACTCACTGCACTGCATCCCCAGTGGTGCCACTGCACTCTCTGGACTCACTGCACTGCATCACCATTGGTGCCAGGGCATTCTCCGGACTCACTGCAGTGCATCCGCAGTGGTGCCAGTGCACTCTTTCGAGTCACTGCAGTGCATCCCCAGTGGTGCCAGTGCACTCTCTGGACTCACTGCACTGCATCCCCAGTGGTGCCAGTGCACTCTCTGCACTCACTGCACTGCATCCCCAGTGTTCCCCGAGCACTCTCTGGACTCACTGCAGTGCATCCCCAGTGGTGCCAGTGCACTCTCTGGACTCACTGCAGTGCATCCCCAGTGGTGCCAGTGCACTCTCTGGACTCACTGCACTGCATCCCCAGTGGTGCCACTGCACTCTCTGGACTCACTGCACTGCATCACCATTGGTGCCAGGGCACTCGCTGGACTCACTGCAGTGCATCCGCAGTGGTGCCAGTGCACTCTTTCGATTCACTGCACTGCATCCCCATTAGTTCCAGTGCATTCTCTGGACTCATTGCAGTGCATCCCCAGTGGTGCCAGTGCACTCTCTGGACTCACTGCACTGCATCCCCAGTGGTGCCAGTGCACTCTCTGGACTCACTGCACTGCATCCCCAGTGCTGACAGTGCACTCTCTGGACTCACTGCACTGCATCCCCAGTGCTGACAGTGCACTCTCTGGACTCACTGCAGTGTATCCCCAGTGGTGCCAGTGCACTCTCTGGACTCACTGCACTGCATCCCCAGTGGAACCAGTGCACTCTCCGGACTCACTGCACTGCATCCCTAATGGTGCCAGTGCACTCTCTGGACTCACTGCAGTGCATCCCCAAAGGTGCCAGTGCACTCTCTGGACTCACTGCACTGCATCCCCAGTGGTGCCAGTGCACTCTCTGCACTCACTGCACTGCATCCCCGGTGTTCCCAGAGCACTCTCTGGACTCACCGAGGTGCATCCCCAGTGGTGCCAGTGCACTCTCTGGACTCACTGCACTGCATCCCCAGTGGTGCCAGTGCACTCTCTGGACTCACTGCAGTGCAGCCCCTGAGGTGCCAGTGTACTCTCTGGACTCACTGCACTGCATCCCCAGTGGTGCCAGTGCACTCTCTGGAATCACTGCAGTGCATCCCCAGTAGTGCCACTGCACTCTCTGGACTCACTGCACTGCATCCCCAGTGGTGCCTGTGCACTCTCTTGGGTCACTGCACTGCATCCCCAGTGGAGCCAGTGCACTCTATGGACTAACTGCACTGCATACCCAGTGGTGCCAGTGCACTCTCTGGACTCACTGCACTGCATCCCCAGTGGTGCCAGTGCACTCTCTGGACTCACTGCACTGCATCCCGAGTGGTTCCAGTGCACTCTCTGGATCACTGCACTGCATCACCATTGGTGCCAGGGCACTCTCCGGACTCACTGCAGTGCATCACCAGTGGTGCCAGTGCACTCTTTCGAGTCACTGCACTGCATCCCCAGTGGTGCCAATGCATTCTCTGGACTCACTGCAGTGCATCCCCATTGGTGCCAGTGCACTCTCTGGAGTCACTGCAGTGCATCCCCAGTGGTGCCAGTGCCCTCTCTGGACTCACTGCACTGCATCCCCAGTGCTGACAGTGCACTCTCTGGACTCACTGCACTGCATCCCCAGTGGTGCCAGTGTACTCTCTGGACTCAGTGCACTACTTCCCCAGTGGTGCCACTGCACTCTCTAAACTCACTGCACTGCATCAACAGTGGTGCCAGTGCACTCTCTGGACTCACTGCACTGCATCCCCAGTGGTGCCAGTGCACTCTCTGGACTCACTGCAGTGCATCCCCTTTTGTGCCAGTGCACTCTCTGGACTCACTGCACTGCATCCCCAGTGGTGCCAGTGCACTCTCTAGAGTCACTGCACTGCATCCCCAGTGGTGCCAGTGCACTCTCTGGACTCACTGCAGTGCATCCCCAGTGGTGCCAGTGCCCTCTCTGGACTCACTGCACTGCATCAACAGTGGTGCCAGTGCACTCTCTGGACTCACTGCACTTCATCCCCAGTGGTGCCAGTGCACTCTCTGGACTCACTGCACTGCATCCCCTTTTGTGCCAGTGCACTCTCTGGACTCACTGCACTGCATCCCCAGTGGTGCCAGTGCACTCTCTAGAGTCACTGCACTGCATCCCCAGTGGTGCCAGTGCACTCTCTGGACTCACTGCAGTGCATCCCCAGTGGTGCCAGTGCACTCTCTGGACTCACTGCACTGCATCCCCAGTGCTGACAGTGCACTCTCTGGACTCACTGCACTGCATCCCCAGTGGTGCCAGTGAACTCTCTGGACTCACTGCAGTGCATCCCTTGTGGTGCCTTTGCACTCTCAGGACTCACTGCACTGCATCCCCAGTGGTGCCAGTGCACTCTCTGGAGTCACAGCACTGCATCAACAGTGGTGCCTCTGCACTCTCTGGAGTCACTGCACTGCATCCCCAGTGGTGCCAGTGCACTCTCTGGACTCACTGTAGTGCATCCCCAGTGGTGCCAGTGCACTCTCTGGACTCACTGCACTGCATCCCCAGTGGTGCCAGTGCACTCTCTGCACTCACTGCACTGCATCACCAGTGGTGCCACTGCAATCTCTGGACTCACTGCAGTGCATCCCCAGTGGTGCCAGTGCACTCTCTGGAGTCACTGCACTGCATCCCCAGTGGTGCCAGTGCACTCTCTGGACTCACTGCAGTGCATCCCCAGTGGTACCAGTGCACTCTCTGGACTCACTGCAGTGCATCCCCAGTGGTTCCAGTGCAATCTCTGGACTCACTGCACTGCATCACCAGAGGTGCCAGTGCACTCTCTGGACTCACTGCACTTCATCCCCAGTGGTGCCAGTGCACTCTTTCGAGTCACTGCACTGCATCCCCATTAGTTCCAGTGCATTCTCTGGACTCACTGCACTGCATCCCCAGTGGTGCCACTGCACTCTCTGGACTCACTGCACTGCATCACCATTGGTGCCAGGGCACTCTCCGGACTCACTGCAGTGCATCCGCAGTGGTGACAGTGCACTCTTTCGAGTCACTGCAGTGCATCCCCAGTGGTGCCAGTGCACTCTCTGGACTCACTGCACTGCATCCCCAGTGGTGCCAGTGCACTCTCTGGACTCACTGCACTGCATCCCCAGTGTTCCCTGAGCACTCTCTGGACTCACTGCAGTGCATCCCCAGTGGTGCCAGTGCACTCTCTGGACTCACTGCAGTGCATCCCCAGTGGTGCCAGTGCACTCTCTGGACTCACTGCACTGCATCCCCAGTGGTGCCACTGCACTCTCTGGACTCACTGCACTGCATCACCATTGGTGCCAGGGCACTCTCTGGACTCACTGCAGTGCATCCGCAGTGTTGCCAGTGCACTCTTTCGATTCACTGCACTGCATCCCCATTAGTTCCAGTGCATTCTCTGGACTCATTGCAGTGCATCCCCAGTGGTGCCAGTGCACTCTCTGGACTCACTGCACTGCATCCCCAGTGGTGCCAGTGCACTCTCTGGACTCACTGCACTGCATCCCCAGTGCTGACAGTGCACTCTCTGGACTCACTGCACTGCATCCCCAGGGCTGACAGTGCACTTTCTGGACTCACTGCAATGCATCCCCAGTGCTGACAGTGCACTCTCTGGACTCACTGCACTGCATCCCCAGTGGTGCCAGTGCACTCTCCGGACTCACTGCACTGCATCCCTAATGTTGCCAGTGCACTCTCTGGACTCACTGCAGTGCATCCCCAGTGGTGCCAGTGCACTCTCTGGACTCACTGCACTGCATCCCCAGTGGTGCCAGTGCACTCTCTGCACTCACTGCACTGCATCCCCGGTGTTCCCAGAGCACTCTCTGGACTCACCGAGGTGCATCCCCAGTGGTGCCAGTGCACTCTCTGGACTCACTGCACTGCATCCCCAGTGGTGCCAGTGCACTCTCTGGACTCACTGCAGTGCAGCCCCTGAGGTGCCAGTGTACTCTCTGGACTCACTGCACTGCATCCCCAGTGGTGCCAGTGCACTCTCTGGAATCACTGCAGTGCATCCCCAGTGGTGCCAGTGCACTCTCTGGACTCACTGCACTGCATCCCCAGTGGTGCCAGTGCACTCTCTGGAATCACTGCAGTGCATCCCCAGTAGTGCCAGTGCACTCTCTTGAGTCACTGCACTGCATCCCCAGTGGAGCCAGTGCACTCTATGGAGTAACTGCACTGCATACCCAGTGGTGCCAGTGCACTCTCTGGACTCACTGCACTGCATCCCCAGTGGTGCCAGTGCACTCTCTTGAGTCACTGCACTGCATCCCCAGTGGAGCCAGTGCACTCTATGGAGTAACTGCACTGCATCACCATTGGTGCCAGGGCACTCTCCGGACTCACTGCAGTGCATCCCCAGTGGTGCCAGTGCAGTCTTTCGAGTCACTGCACTGCATCCCCAGTGGTGCCAATGCATTCTCTGGACTCACTGCAGTGCATCCCCAGTGGTGCCAGTGCAGTCTCTGGAGTCACTGCAGTGCATCCCCAGTGGTGCCACTGCCCTCTCTGGACTCACTGCACTGCATCCCCAGTGCTGACAGTGCACTCTCTGGACTCACTGCACTGCATCCCCAGTGGTGCCAGTGTACTCTCCGGACTCAGTGCACTGCTTCCCCAGTGGTGCCACTGCACTCTCTGGACTCACGCCAGTGCATCACCAGTGGTGCCAGTGCACTCTCTGGATTCACGGCACTACATCCCCAGTGGTGCCAGTGCACTCTCTGGACTCACTGCAGTGCATCCCCTTTTGTGCCAGTGCACTCTCTGGACTCACTGCACTGCATCCCCAGTGGTGCCAGGGCACTCTCTAGAGTCACTGCACTGCATCCCCAGTGGTGCCAGTGCACTCTCTGGACTCACTGCAGTGCATCCCCAGTGGTACCAGTGCACTCTCTGGACTCACTGCACTGCATCCCCAGTGCTGACAGGGCACTCTCTGGACTCACTGCACTGCATCCCCAGTGGTGCCAGTGAACTCTCTGGACTCACTGCAGTGCATCCCCTGTGGGGCCTTTGCACTCTCAGGACTCACTGCACTGCATCCCCAGTGGTGCCAGTGCACTCTCTGGAGTCACAGCACTGCATCAACAGTGGTGCCTCTGCACTCTCTGGAGTCACGGCACTGCATCCCCAGTGGTGCCAGTGCACTCTCTGGACTCACTGTAGTGCATCCCCAGTGGTGCCAGTGCACTCTCTGGACTCACTGCACTGCATCCCCAGTGGTGCCAGTGCACTCTCTGGACTCACTGCAGTGCATCCCTTGTGGTGCCTTTGCACTCTCAGGTCTCACTGGACTGCATCCCCAGTGGTGCCAGTGCACTCTCTGGAGTCACAGCACTGCATCAACAGTGGTGCCAGTGCACTCTCTGGACTCACTGCATTGCATCCCCAGTGGTGCCAGTGTAGTCTCTGGACTCACTGCAGTGCATCCCCAGTGGTACCAGTGCAACTACTGGACTCACTGCAGTGTAGCTCAGTGGTGCCAGAGCACTCTCTGGACTCACTGCACTGCATCCCCAGTGGTGCCAGTGCACTCTCTGGACTCACTGCAGTGCATCCCCAGTGGTGCCAGTGCACTCTCTGGACTCACTGCAGTGCATCACCAGTGGTGCCAGTGCACTGTCTGGACTCACTGCATCCCCAGTAGTGCCAGGGCACTCTCTGGACTCACAGCACTGCATCCCCATTGGGGCCAGTGCACTCTCTGGACTCACTGCACTAAAACCCCAGTGGTGCCAGTCCAGTCTCTGGACTCACTGCACTGCATCCCCAGTGGTGCCAGTGCACTCTCTGGACTCACTGCAATGCATCCCCAGTGGTGCCAGTGCACTCTCTGGACTCACTGCACTGCATCCCCTGTGGTGCCAGTACACTCTCTGGACTCACTGCACTGCATCCCCAGTGGTGACAGTGTACTCTCTGGACTCACTGCACTGCATCACCAGCGGTGCCAGTGCACTCTCTGGACTCACTGCAGTGCATCCCCAGTGGTGCCAGTGCACTTTCTGGAGTCACTGCACGGCATCCCCAGTGGTGCCAGTGCACTCTCTGGACTCACTGCATTGGATCCCCAGTGGTGTCAGTGCACTCTCTGGACTCAGTGCAGTGCATCCCCAGTGGTGCCAGTGCACTCTCTGGACTCACTGCAGTGCATCACCAGTGGTGCCAGTGCACTCTCTGGAGTCACTGCACTGCATCCCCAGTGGTGCCAGTGCACTCTCTGGACTCACTGCAGTGCATCCCCATTGGTGCCAGTGCTCTCTCTGGACTCACTGCACTGCATCCCCAGTGGTGCCAGTGCACTCTCTGGACCCACTGCAGTGCATCCCCACTGGTGCCAGTGCACTCTCTGGACTCTGTGCACTGCATCCCCAGTGGTGCCAGTGCACTCTCTGTAGTCACTGCACTGCGTCCCCAGTGGTGCCAGTGCAGTCTCTGGAGTCACTGCAGTGTATCCCAGTGGTGCCAGTGCACTCTCTGGACTCACTGCAGTGCAGCCCCTGAGGTGCCAGTGCACTCTCTGTACTCAATGCAGTGCATTCGCAGTGGTGTCAGTGCACTCTCTGGACTCACTGCGTGAATCTCCCGTGATGCCAGTGCACTGTCTGGACTCACTGCACTGCATCCCCAGTGGTGCCAGTTCACTCTCTGGACTCACTGAACTGCATCCCCAGTAGTGCCAGTGCACTCTGTGGACTCACTGCACTGCATCCCAGTGGTGCCTGTGAAGTCTCTGGACTCACTGCAGTGCAACCCCAGTGGTGCCAGTGTAGTCTCTGGACTCAAGGCACAGTAACCCCAGTGGTGCCAGTGCAATCTAAGGACTCACAGCAGTGCAGCTAAAATTGGTGCCAGTGCACTCTCTGGACTCACTGCACTGCATCCCCAGTGGTGCCAGTGCACTCCCTAGACTCACTGCACTACATCCCCTTTGGTGCCAGTGCACTCTCTGGACTCACTGCAGTGCATCCCCAGTGGTGCCAGTGCACTCTCTGCACTCACTGCAGTGCATCCCCAGTGGTGCCAGTGCAATCTCTGGGCTCACTGGGGTGCATCCCCAGTGGTGCCAGTGCACTCTCTGGACTCACTGCAGTGCACCCCCACTGGTGCCAGTGCACTCTCTGGACTCACTGCACTGCATTCCCAGTGGTGCCAGTGCACTCTCTGGACTCACTGCACTGCATCCCCAAGGTGCCAGTGCACTCTCTGGACTCAACTGCACTGCATCCCCAGTGGTGCCAGTGCACTCTCTGGACTCACTGCAGTGCATCCCCAGTGGTGCCAGTGCACTCTCTGGACTCACTGCAGTGCATCCCCAGTGGTGCCAGTGCACTCTCTGGACTCACTGCATTTCATTCCCAGTGGTGCCAGTGCACTCTCTGGACTCACTGCATTGCATCCCCAGTGGTGCCAGTGCACTCTCTGGACTCACTGCACTGCATCCCCAGTGGAGTCACTACACTCTCTGGACTCACTGCACTGCATCACCATTGGTGCCAGGGCACTCTCCGGACTCACTGCAGTGCATCCGCAGTGGAGCCAGTGCACTCTTTCGAGTCACTGCAGTGCATCCCCAGTGGTGCCAGTGCACTCTCTGGACTCACTGCACTGCATCCCCAGTGGTGCCAGTGCACTCTCTGGAATAACTGCAGTGCATCCCCAGTGGTGCCAGTGCACTCTCTGGACTCACTGCACTGCATCCCCAGTGGTGCCAGTGCACTCTCTGGACTCACTGCATTGCATCCCCAGTGGTGCCAGTGCACTCTCTGGACTCACTGCACTGCATCCCCAGTGGTGCCACTGCACTCTCTGGACTCACTGCACTGCATCACCATCGGTGCCAGTGCACTCTCCGGACTCACTGCAGTGCATCCGCAGTGGTGCCAGTGCACTCTTTTGAGTCACTGCAGTGCATCCCCAGTGGTGCCAGTGCACTCTCTGGACTGACTGCAGTGCATCCCCAGTGGTGCCAGTGCACTCTCTGCACTCACTGCACTGTATCACCAGTGGTGCCAGTGCACTCTCTGGACTCACTGCAGTGCATCCCCAGTGGTGCCAGTGCACTCTCTGGAGTCACTGCACTGCATCCCCAGTGGTGCCAGTGCACTCTCTGGAGTCGCAGCACTGCATCAACAGTGGTGCCTCTGCACTCTCTGGAGTCACTGCAGTGCATCCCCAGTGCTGCCAGTGCACTCTCTGGACTCACTGCAGTGCATCCCCAGTGGTGCCAGTGCACTCTCTGGACTCACTGCAGTGCATCCCCAGTGGTGCCAGTGCACTCTCTGGGCTCACTGCACTGCATCCCAAGTGGTGCCAGTGCACTCTCTGGACTCACTGCACTGCATCACCATTGGTGCCAGGGCACTCTCCGGACTCACTGCAGTGCATCCGCAGTGGTGCCAGTGCACTCTTTCGAGTCACTGCACTGCATCCCCATTAGTGCCAGTGCATTCTCTGGACTCATTGCAGGGCATCCGCAGTGGTGCCAGTGCACTCTCTGGACTCACTGCACTGCATCCCCAGTGGTGCCAGTGCACTCTCTGGACTCACTGCAGTGCATCCCCAGTGGTGCCAGTGCACTCTCTGCACTCACTGCACTGCATCCCCAGTGGTGCCAGTGCACTCTCTGCACTCACTGCACTGCATCCCCGGTGTCCCAGAGCACTCTCTGGACTCACCGAGGAGCATCCCCAGTGGTGCCAGTGCACTCTCTGGACTCACCGCACTGCATCACCAGTGGTGCCAGTGCACTCTCTGGACTCACTGCAGTGCAGCCCCTGAGGTGCCAGTGTACTCTCTGGATCACTGCACTGCATCACCATTGGTGCCAGGGCACTCTCCGGACTCACTGCAGTGCATCCCCAGTGGTGCCAGTGCACTCTTTCCAGTCACTGCACTGCATCCCCAGTGGTGCCAGTGCATTCTCTGGACTCACTGCAGTGCATCTCCATTGGTGCCAGTGCAGTCTCTGGACTCACTGCAGTGCATCCCCAGTGGTGCCAGTGCACTCTCTGGACTCACTGCAGTGCATCGCCTTTTGCGCCAGTGCACTCTCTGGACTCACTGCACTGCATCCCCAGTGGTGCCAGTGCACTCTCTGGAGTCACTGCAGTGCATCCCCAGTGGTGCCAGTGCACTCTCTGGACTCACTGCAGTGCATCCCCAGTGGTGCCAGTGCACTCTCTGGAGTAACTGCACTGCATCCCCAGTGCTGACAGTGCACTCTCTGGACTCACTGCACTGCATCACCAGTGGTGGCAGTGTACTCTCTGGACTCACTGCACTGCATCCCCAGTGGAGACAGTGCACTCTCTGTAGTCACTGCGCTGCATCCCCAGTGGTTCCAGGGCACTCTCTCGACTCACAGCACTGCAACTCCAGTGGTGCCAGTGCACTCTCTGGAGTCACTGCGCTGCATCCCCAGTGGTGCCAGTGCCCTCTGTGGACTCACTGCACTACATCCCCTGTGGGGCCAGTGCACTCTCTGGACTCACTGCAGTGCATCCCCAGTGGTGCGAGTGCACTCTCTGGACTCACCGGGGTGCATCCCCAGTGGTGCCAGTGCACTCTCTGGACTCACCGTGGTGCATCCCCAGTGGTGCCAGTGCACTCTCTGGACTCACTGCAGTGCATCCCCAGTGGTGCCAGTGTACTCTGTGGACTCACTGCAGTGCATCCCCAGTGTTGCCAGTGCACTCTCTGGAGTCACTGCACTGCATCCCCAGTGGTGCCAGTGCACTCTCTGGACTCACTGCAGTGCATCACCAGTGGCGCCAGTGCACTCTCTGGACTCACTGCACTGCATCCCATTGGTGCTAGTGCACTCTCTGGACTCACTGCACTGCATCCCCAGTGGAGCCAGTGCACTCTCTGGACTCACTGCACTGCATCCCCAGTGGTGCCAGTGCACTCTCTGGACTCACTGCAGTGCATCCCCAGTGGTGCCAGTGCACTCTCTGGACTCACTGCAGTGCTTCCGCACTGGTGCCAGTGCACTCTCTGCACTCACTGCACTGCATCAACAGTGGTGCCTCTGCACTCTCTGGAGTCACTGCACTGCATCCCCAGTGGTGCCAGTGCACTCTCTGGACTCACTGTAGTGCATCCCCAGTGGTGCCAGTGCACTCTCTGGACTCACTGCACTGCATCCCCAGTGGTGCCAGAGCACTCTCTGGACTCACTGCAGTGCATCCCTTGTAGTGCCTTTGCACTCTCCGGACTCACTGCACTGCATCCCCAGTGGTGCCAGTGCACTCTCTGAACTCAGTGCACTGCATCCCCAATGGTGCCAGGGCACTCTCTGGACTCTCTGCACTGCATCCCCAGTGGTGCCAGTGCACTCTCTGGACTCACTGCACTGCATCCCCAGTGGTGCCAGTGCACTCTCTGGAGTCACTGCAGTGCATCCCCAGTGGTGCCAGTGCACTCTCTGGACTCACTGCACTGCATCCCCAGTGGTGTCAGTGCACTCTCTGGACTCACTGCACTGCATCCCCAGTGGTGCCAGTGCACTCTCTGGACTCACTGCACTGCATCCCCAGTGGTGCCACTGCACTCTCTGGACTCACTGCACTGCATCACCATTGGTGCCAGTGCACTCTCCGGACTCACTGCAGTGCATCCGCAGTGGTGCCAGTGCACTCTTTTGAGTCACTGCAGTGCATCCCCAGTGGTGCCAGTGCACTCTCTGGACTGACTGCAGTGCATCCCCAGTGGTGCCAGTGCACTCTCTGCACTCACTGCACTGTATCACCAGTGGTGCCAGTGCACTCTCTGGACTCACTGCAGTGCATCCCCAGTGGTGCCAGTGCACTCTCTGGACTCACTGCACTGCATCCCCAGTGGTGCCAGTGCACTCTCTGGAGTCGCAGCACTGCATCAACAGTGGTGCCTCTGCACTCTCTGGAGTCACTGCACTGCATCCCCAGTGGGGCCACTGCACTCTCTGGACTCACTGCAGTGCATCCCCAGTGGTGCCAGTGCACTCTCTGCACTCACTGCAGTGCATCCCCAGTGGTGCCAGTGCACTCTCTGGACTCACTGCACTGCATCCCCAGTGGTGCCAGTGCACTCTCTGGACTCACTGCACTGCATCACCATTGGTGCCAGGGCACTCTCCGGACTCACTGCAGTGCATCCGCAGTGGTGCCAGTGCACTCTTTCGAGTCACTGCACTGCATCCCCATTAGTGCCAGTGCATTCTCTGGACTCATTGCAGTGCATCCCCAGTGGTGCCAGTGCACTCTCTGGACTCACTGCACTGCATCCCCAGTGGTGCCAGTGCACTCTCTGCACTCACTGCACTGCATCCCCAGTGGTGCCAGTGCACTCTCTGCACTCACTGCACTGCATCCCCGGTGTCCCAGAGCACTCTCTGGACTCACCGAGGTGAATCCCCAGGGGTGCCAGTGCACTCTCTGGACTCACTGCACTGCATCCCCAGTGGTGCCAGTGCACTCTCTGGACTCACTGCAGTGCAGCCCCTGAGGTGCCAGTGTACTCTCTGGATCACTGCACTGCATCACCATTGGTGCCAGGGCACTCTCCGGACTCACTGCAGTGCATCCCCAGTGGTGCCAGTGCACTCTTTCGAGTCACTGCACTGCATCCCCCGTGGTGCCAGTGCATTCTCTGGACTCACTGCAGTGCATCCCCATTGGTGCCAGTGCAGTCTCTGGAGTCACTGCAGTGCATCCCCAGTGGTGCCAGTGCACTCTCTGGACTCACTGCACTGCATCCCCAGTGGTGCCAGTGCACTCTCTGGACTCACTGCACTGCATCCCCAGTGGTGCCAGTGCACTCTCTGGACTCACTGCAGTGCATCTCCTTTTGCGCCAGTGCACTCTCTGGACTCACTGCACTGCATCCCCAGTGGTGCCAGTGCACTCTCTGGAGTCACTGCACTGCATCCCCAGTGGTGCCAGTGCACTCTCTGGACTCACTGCAGTGCATCCCCAGTGGTGCCACTGCACTCTCTGGACGCACTGCACTGCATCCCCAGTGCTGACAGTGCACTCTCTGGACTCACTGCACTGCATCCCCAGTGGTGCCAGTGCACTCTCTGGACTCACTGCAGTGCATCACCAGTGGTGCCAGTGCACTCTCTGGAGTCACTGCACTGCATCCCCAGTGGAGCCAGTGCACTCTCTGGACTCACTGCAGTGCATCACCAGTGGTGCCAGTGCACTCTATGGACTCACTGCACTGCATCCCCAGTGGTGCCAGTGCACTCTGTGGACTCACTGCACTGCATCCCAGTGGTGCCAGTGCACTCTCTGGACTCACTGCACTGCATCCCCAAGGTGCCAGTGCACTCTCTGCACTCAACTGCACTGCATCCCCAGTGCTGCCAGTGCACTCTCTGGACTCACTGCAGTGCATCCCCAGTGGTGCCAGTGCATTCTCTGGACTCACTGCAGTGCATCCCCAGTGGTGCCAGTGCACTCTCTGGACTCACTGCACTGCATCCCCAGTGGTGTCACTGCACTCTCTGGACTCACTGCCCTGCATCACCATTGGTGCCAGGGCACTCTCCAGACTCACTGCAGTGCATCCGCAGTGGTGCCAGTGCACTCTTTCGAGTCACTGCAGTGCATCCCCAGTGGTGCCAGTGCACTCTCTGGATTCACTGCACTGCATCCCCAGTGGTGCCCGTGCACTCTCTGGAATCACTGCAGTGCATCCCCAGTGGTGCCAGTGCACTCTCTGGACTCACTGCAGTGCATCCCCAGTGGTGCCAGTGCACTCTCTGGACTCACTGCATTGCATCCCCAGTGGTGCCAGTGCACTCTCTGGACTCACTGCACTGCATCCCCAGTGGTGCCACTGCACTCTCTGGACTCACTGCACTGCATCACCATTGGTGCCAGTGCACTCTCCGGACTCACTGCAGTGCATCCGCAGTGGTGCCAGTGCACTCTTTGGACTCACTGCAGTGCATCCCCAGTGGTGCCAGTGCACTCTCTGGACTCACTGCAGTGCATCTCCTTTTGCGCCAGTGCACTCTCTGGACTCACTGCACTGCATCCCCAGTGGTGCCAGTGCAGTCTCTGGAGTCACTGCAGTGTATCCCAGTGGTGCCAGTGCACTCTCTGGACTCACTGCAGTGCAGCCCCTGAGGTGCAAGTGCACTCTCTGTACTCACTGCAGTGCATTCGCAGTGGTGTCAGTGCACTCTCTGGACTCACTGCGTGAATCTCCCGTGATGCCAGTGCACTCTCTGGACTCACTGCACTGCATCCCCAGTGGTGCCAGTTCACTCTCTGGACTCACTGAACTGCATCCCCAGTGGTGCCAGTGCACTCTGTGGACTCACTGCACTGCATCCCAGTGGTGCCTGTGAAGTCTCTGGACTCACTGCAGTGCAACCCCAGTGGTGCCAGTGTAGTCTCTGGACTCAAGGCACAGTAACCCCAGTGGTGCCAGTGCAATCTAAGGACTCACAGCAGTGCAGCTAAAATTGGTGCCAGTGCACTCTCTGGACTCACTGCACTGCATCCCCACTGGTACCAGTGCACTCCCTAGACTCACTGCACTACATCCCCTTTGGTGCCAGTGCACTCTCTGGACTCACTGCAGTGCATCCACTGTGGTGCCATTGCACTCTCAGGACTCACTGTACTGCATCCCCAGTGGTGCCAGTGCACTCTCTGGACTCCCTGAAGTGCATCCCCAGTGGAGCCAGTGCTCTCTGTGGACTCACTGCACTGCATCCCCAGTGGTGCCAGTGCACTCTCTGGACTCACTGCACTGCATCCCCAGTGCTGCCAGTGCACTCTCTGGACTCACTGCAGTGCATCCCCAGTGGTGACAGTGCACTCTCTGTAGTCACTGCGCTGCATCCCCAGTGGTGACAGTGCACTCTCTGGACTCACTGCACTGCATCCCCAGTGGTGCCAGTGCACTCTCTGGACTCACTGCAGTGCATCCCCTGTGGTGCCATTGCACTCTCAGGACTCAGTGCACTGCATCCCCAGTGGTGCCAGTGCACTCTCTGGTCTCAATGCACTGCATCCCCATTGCTGACAGTGCCCTCTCTGGACTCACTGCACTGCATTCCCAGTGGTGCCAGTGCACTCTCTGGACTCACTGCAGTGCATCCCCAGTGGTGCCAGTGCACTCTCTGGACTCACTGCAGTGCATCCCCAGAGGTGCCAGTGCACTCTCTGGACTCACTGCAGTGCATCCCCAGTGGTACCAGTGCAACTACTGGACTCACTGCAGTGTAGCTCAGTGGTGCCAGAGCACTCTCTGGACTCACTGCACTGCATCCCCAGTGCTGACAGTGCACTCTCTGGACTCACTGCACTGCATCCCCAGTGGTGCCAGTGCACTCTCTGGACTCACTGCAGTGCATCACCAGTGGTGCCAGTGCACTGTCTGGACTCACTGCATCCCCAGTAGTGCCAGGGCACTCTCTGGACTCACAGCACTGCATCCCCATTGGGGCCAGTGCACTCTCTGGACTCACTGCACTAAAACCCCAGTGGTGCCAGTCCAGTCTATGGACTCACTGCACTGCATCCCCAGTGGTGCCAGTGCACTCTCTGGACTCACTGCAATGCATCCCCAGTGGTGCCAGTGCACTCTCTGGACTCACTGCACTGCATCCCCTGTGGTGCCAGTACACTCTCTGGACTCACTGCAGTGCATCCCCAGTGGTGACAGTGTACTCTCTGGACTCACTGCACTGCATCACCAGCGGTGCCAGTGCACTCTCTGGACTGACTGCAGTGCATCCCCAGTGGTGCCAGTGCACTTTCTGGAGTCACTGCACTGCATCCCCAGTGGTGCCAGTGCACTCTCTGGACTCACTGCATTGGATCCCCAGTGGTGTCAGTGCACTCTCTGGACTCAGTGAATTGCATCCCCAGTGGTGCCAGTGCACTCTCTGGACTCACTGCAGTGCATCACCAGTGGTGCCAGTGCACTCTCTGGAGTCACTGCACTGCATCCCCAGTGGTGCCAGTGTACTCTCTGGACTCACTGCAGTGCATCCCCAGTGGTGCCAGTGCTCTCTCTGGACTCACTGCACTGCATCCCCAGTGGTGCCAGTGCACTCTCTGGACCCACTACAGTGCATCCCCACTGGTGCCAGTGCACTCTCTGGACTCTGTGCACTGCATCCCCAATGGTGCCAGTGCACTCTCTGTAGTCACTGCACTGCGTCCCCAGTGGTGCCAGTGCAGTCTCTGGAGTCACTGCAGTGTATCCCAGTGGTGCCAGTGCACTCTCTGGACTCACTGCAGTGCAGCCCCTGAGGTGCAAGTGCACTCTCTGTACTCACTGCAGTGCATTCGCAGTGGTGTCAGAGCACTCTCTGGACTCACTGCGTGAATCTCCCGTGATGCCAGTGCACTCTCTGGACTCACTGCACTGCATCCCCAGTGGTGCCAGTTCACTCTCTGGACTCACTGAACTGCATCCCCAGTGGTGCCAGTGCACTCTGTGGACTCACTGCACTGCATCCCAGTAGTGTCTGTGAAGTCTCTGGACTCACTGCAGTGCAACCCCAACGGTGCCAGTGTAGTCTCTGGACTCAAGGCACAGTAACCCCAGTGGTGCCAGTGCAATCTAAGGACTCACAGCAGTGCAGCTAAAATTGGTGCCAGTGCACTCTCTGGACTCACTGCACTGCATCCCCACTGGTGCCAGTGCACTCCCTAGACTCACTGCACTACATCCCCTTTGGTGCCAGTGCACTCTCTGGACTCACTGCAGTGCATCCCCAATGGTGCCAGTGCACTCTCTGTAGTCACTGCACTGCGTCCCCAGTGGTGCCAGTGCAGTCTCTGGAGTCACTGCAGTGTATCCCAGTGGTGCCAGTGCACTCTCTGGACTCACTGCAGTGCAGCCCCTGAGGTGCAAGTGCACTCTCTGTACTCACTGCAGTGCATTCGCAGTGGTGTCAGAGCACTCTCTGGACTCACTGCGTGAATCTCCCGTGATGCCAGTGCACTCTCTGGACTCACTGCACTGCATCCCCAGTGGTGCCAGTTCACTCTCTGGACTCACTGAACTGCATCCCCAGTGGTGCCAGTGCACTCTGTGGACTCACTGCACTGCATCCCAGTAGTGTCTGTGAAGTCTCTGGACTCACTGCAGTGCAACCCCAACGGTGCCAGTGTAGTCTCTGGACTCAAGGCACAGTAACCCCAGTGGTGCCAGTGCAATCTAAGGACTCACAGCAGTGCAGCTAAAATTGGTGCCAGTGCACTCTCTGGACTCACTGCACTGCATCCCCACTGGTGCCAGTGCACTCCCTAGACTCACTGCACTACATCCCCTTTGGTGCCAGTGCACTCTCTGGACTCACTGCACTGCATCCCCAGTGGTGCCATTGCACTCTCAGGACTCACTGCACTGCATCCCCAGTGGTGCCAGTGCACTCTCTGGACTCACTGAAGTGCATCCCCAGTGGAGCCAGTGCTCTCTGTGGACTCACTGCACTGCATCCCCAGTGGTGCCAGTGCACTCTCTGGACTCACTGACCTGCATCCCCAGTGCTGCCAGTGCACTCTCTGGACTCACTGCAGTGCATCCCCAGTGGTGACAGTGCACTCTCTGTAGTCACTGCGCTGCATCCCCAGTGGTGACAGTGCACTCTCTGGACTCACTGCACTGCATCCCCAGTGGTGCCAGTGCACTCTCTGGACTCACTGCAGTGTAACCCCTGCGGTGCCTGTGCACTCTGTGCTCTCAGTGCAATGCATCCCCAGTGGTGCCAGCGCAGTCTCTGGACTCACCGCAGTGCAGCCCAAGTGGCGCCAGTGCACTCTCTGGACTCACTGCACTGCATCCCCAGTGGTGCCAGTGCACTCTCTGGACTCACTGCAGTGCATCCCCTGTGGTGCCATTGCACTCTCAGGACTCACTGCACTGCATCCCCAGTGGTGCCAGTGCACTCTCTGGTCTCAATGCACTGCATCCCCATTGCTGACAGTGCCCTCTCTGGACTCACTGCACTGCATTCCCAGTGGTGCCAGTGCACTCTCTGGACTCACTGCAGTGCATCCCCAGTGGTGCCAGTGCACTCTCTGGACTCACTGCAGTGCATCCCCAGAGGTGCCAGTGCACTCTCTGGACTCACTGCAGTGCATCCCCAGTGGTGCCAGTGCACTCTCTGGACTCTCTGCAGTGCATCCCCAGTGGTGCCAGTGCACTCTCTGGACTCACTGCACTGCATCCCCAGTGGTGCCAGTGCACTCTCTGGACTCACTGCATTGCATCCCCAGTGGTGCCAGTGCACTCTCTGGACTCACTGCACTGCATCCCCAGTGGTGCCACTGCACTCTCTGGACTCACTGCACTGCATCACCATTGGTGCCAGTGCACTCTCCGGACTCACTGCAGTGCATCCGCAGTGGTGCCAGTGCACTCTTCTGAGTCACTGCACTGCATCCCCAGTGGTGCCAGTGCACTCTCTGGACTCACTGCAGTGCATCCCCAGTGGTGCCAGTGCACTCTCTGCACTCACTGCACTGCATCACCAGTGGTGCCACTGCACTCTCTGGACTCACTACAGTGCATCCCCAGTCGTGCCAGTGCACTCTCTGGAGTCACTGCACTGCATCCCCAGTGCTGCCAGTGCACTCTCTGGACTCACTGCAGTGCATCCCCAGTGGTGCCAGTGCACTCTCTGGAATCACTGCAGTGCATCCCCAGTGGTGCCAGTGCACTCTCTGGACTCACTGCACTGCATCCCCAGAGGTGCCAGTGCACTCTTTGGACTCACTGCACTTCATCCCCAGTGGTGCCAGTGCACTCTCTGGACTCACTGCACTGCATCCCCAGTGGTGCCACTGCACTCTCTGGACTCACTGCACTGCATCACCATTGGTGCCAGGGCATTCTCCGGACTCACTGCAGTGCATCCGCAGTGGTGCCAGTGCACTCTTTCGAGTCACTGCAGTGCATCCCCAGTGGTGCCAGTGCACTCTCTGGACTCACTGCACTGCACCCCCAGTGGTGCCAGTGCACTCTCTGCACTCACTGCACTGCATCCCCAGTGTTCCCCGAGCACTCTCTGGACTCACTGCAGTGCATCCCCAGTGGCGCCAGTGCACTCTCTGGACTCACTGCAGTGCATCCCCAGTGGTGCCAGTGCACTCTCTGGACTCACTGCACTGCATCCCCAGTGGTGCCACTGCACTCTCTGCAATCACTGCAGTGTAACCCCTGCGGTGCCTGTGCACTCTGTGCTCTCAGTGCAATGCATCCCCAGTGGTGCCAGTGCACTCTCTGCACTCACTGCACTGCATCCCCAGTGTTCCCCGAGCACTCTCTGGACTCACTGCAGTGCATCCCCAGTGGTGCCAGGGCACTCGCTGGACTCACTGCAGTGCATCCGCAGTGGTGCCAGTGCACTCTTTCGATTCACTGCACTGCATCCCCATTAGTTCCAGTGCATTCTCTGGACTCATTGCAGTGCATCCCCAGTGGTGCCAGTGCACTCTCTGGACTCACTGCACTGCATCCCCAGTGGTGCCAGTGCACTCTCTGGACTCACTGCACTGCATCCCCAGTGCTGACAGTGCACTCTCTGGACTCACTGCAGTGCATCCCCAGTGCTGACAGTGCACTCTCTGTACTCACTGCACTGCATCCCCAGTGGAACCAGTGCACTCTCCGGACTCACTGCACTGCATCCCTAATGGTGCCAGTGCACTCTCTGGACTCACTGCAGTGCATCCCCAAAGGTGCCAGTGCACTCTCTGGACTCACTGCACTGCATCCCCAGTGGTGCCAGTGCACTCTCTGCACTCACTGCACTGCATCCCCGGTGTTCCCAGAGCACTCTCTGGACTCACCGAGGTGCATCCCCAGTGGTGCCAGTGCACTCTCTGGACTCACTGCACTGCATCCCCAGTGGTGCCAGTGCACTCTCTGGACTCACTGCAGTGCAGCCCCTGAGGTGCCAGTGTACTCTCTGGACTCACTGCACTGCATCCCCAGTGGTGCCAGTGCACTCTCTGGAATCACTGCAGTGCATCCCCAGTAGTGCCACTGCACTCTCTGGACTCACTGCACTGCATCCCCAGTGGTGCCTGTGCACTCTCTTGGGTCACTGCACTGCATCCCCAGTGGAGCCAGTGCACTCTATGGACTAACTGCACTGCATACCCAGTGGTGCCAGTGCACTCTCTGGACTCACTGCACTGCATCCCCAGTGGTGCCAGTGCACTCTCTGGACTCACTGCACTGCATCCCGAGTGGTTCCAGTGCACTCTCTGGATCACTGCACTGCATCACCATTGGTGCCAGGGCACTCTCCGGACTCACTGCAGTGCATCACCAGTGGTGCCAGTGCACTCTTTCGAGTCACTGCACTGCATCCCCAGTGGTGCCAATGCATTCTCTGGACTCACTGCAGTGCATCCCCATTGGTGCCAGTGCACTCTCTGGAGTCACTGCAGTGCATCCCCAGTGGTGCCAGTGCCCTCTCTGGACTCACTGCACTGCATCCCCAGTGCTGACAGTGCACTCTCTGGACTCACTGCACTGCATCCCCAGTGGTGCCAGTGTACTCTCTGGACTCAGTGCACTACTTCCCCAGTGGTGCCACTCCACGCTCTGGACTCCCTGCACTGCATCAACAGTGGTGCCAGTGCACTCTCTGGACTCACTGCACTGCATCCCCAGTGGTGCCAGTGCACTCTCTGGACTCACTGCAGTGCATCCCCTTTTGTGCCAGTGCACTCTCTGGACTCACTGCACTGCATCCCCAGTGGTGCCAGTGCACTCTCTAGAGTCACTGCACTGCATCCCCAGTGGTGCCAGTGCACTCTCCGGACTCACTGCAGTGCATCCCCAGTGGTGCCAGTGCCCTCTCTGGACTCACTGCACTGCATCAACAGTGGTGCCAGTGCACTCTCTGGACTCACTGCACTGCATCCCCAGTGGTGCCAGTGCACTTTCTGGACTCACTGCAGTGCATCCCCTTTTGTGCCAGTGCACTCTCTGGACTCACTGCACTGCATCCCCAGTGGTGCCAGTGCACTCTCTAGAGTCACTGCAGTGCATCCCCAGTGGTGCCAGTGCACTCTCTGGACTCACTGCAGTTCATCCCCAGTGGTGCCAGTGCACTCTCTGGACTCACTGCACTGCATCCCCAGTGCTGATAGTGCACTCTCTGGACTCACTGCACTGCATCCCCAGTGGTGCCAGTGAACTCTCTGGACTCACTGCAGTGCATCCCTTGTGGTGCCTTTGCACTCTCAGGACTCACTGCACTGCATCCCCAGTGGTGCCAGTGCACTCTCTGGAGTCACAGCACTGCATCAACAGTGGTGCCTCTGCACTCTCTGGAGTCACTGCACTGCATCCCCAGTGGTGCCAGTGCACTCTCTGGACTCACTGTAGTGCATCCCCAGTGGTGCCAGTGCACTCTCTGCACTCACTGCACTGCATCACCAGTGGTGCCACTGCAATCTCTGGACTCACTGCAGTGCATCCCCAGTGGTGCCAGTGCACTCTCTGGAGTCACTGCACTGCATCCCCAGTGGTGCCAGTGCACTCTCTGGACTCACTGCAGTGCATCCCCAGTGGTTCCAGTGCACTCTCTGGACTCACTGCAGTGCATCCCCAGTGGTTCCAGTGCACTCTCTGGACTCACTGAACTGCATCACCAGAGGTGCCAGTGCACTCTCTGGACTCACTGCACTTCATCCCCAGTGGTGCCAGTGCACTCTTTCGAGTCACTGCACTGCATCCCCATTAGTTCCAGTGCATTCTCTGGACTCACTGTACTGCATCCCCAGTGGTGCCACTGCACTCTCTGGACTCACTGCACTGCATCACCATTGGTGCCAGGGCACTCTCCGGACTCACTGCAGTGCATCCGCAGTGGTGCCAGTGCACTCTTTCGAGTCACTGCAGTGCATCCCCAGTGGTGCCAGTGCACTCTCTGGACTCACTGCACTGCATCCCCAGTGGTGCCAGTGCACTCTCTGGACTCACTGCAGTGCATCCCCAGTGTTCCCCGAGCACTCTCTGGACTCACTGTAGTGCATCCCCAGTGGTGCCAGTGCACTCTCTGGACTCACTGCACTGCATCCCCAGTGGTGCCAGTGCACTCTCTGCACTCACTGCACTGCATCACCAGTGGTGCCACTGCAATCTCTGGACTCACTGCAGTGCATCCCCAGTGGTGCCAGTGCACTCTCTGGAGTCACTGCACTGCATCCCCAGTGGTGCCAGTGCACTCTCTGGACTCACTGCAGTGCATCCCCAGTGGTGCCAGTGCACTCTCTGGACTCACTGCAGTGCATCCCCAGTGGTTCCAGTGCACTCTCTGGACTCACTGCACTGCATCACCAGAGGTGCCAGTGCACTCTCTGGACTCACTGCACTTCATCCCCAGTGGTGCCAGTGCACTCTTTCGAGTCACTGCACTGCATCCCCATTAGTTCCAGTTCATTCTCTGGACTCACTGCACTGCATCCCCAGTGGTGCCACTGCACTCTCTGGACTCACTGCACTGCATCACCATTGGTGCCAGGGCACTCTCCGGACTCACTGCAGTGCATCCGCAGTGGTGCCAGTGCACTCTTTCGAGTCACTGCAGTGCATCCCCAGTGGTGCCAGTGCACTCTCTGGACTCACTGCACTGCATCCCCAGTGGTGCCAGTGCACTCTCTGGACTCACTGCACTGCATCCCCAGTGTTCCCCGAGCACTCTCTGGACTCACTGCAGTGCATCCCCAGTGGTGCCAGTGCACTCTCTGGACTCACTGCAGTGCATCCCCAGTGGTGCCAGTGCACTCTCTGGACTCACTGCACTGCATCCCCAGTGGTGCCACTGCACTCTCTGGACTCACTGCACTGCATCACCATTGGTGCCAGGGCACTCTCTGGACTCACTGCAGTGCATCCGCAGTGTTGCCAGTGCACTCTTTCGATTCACTGCACTGCATCCCCATTAGTTCCAGTGCATTCTCTGGACTCACTGCACTGCATCCCCAGTGGTGCCAGTGCACTCTCTGGACTCACTGCACTGCATCCCCAGTGCTGACAGTGCACTCTCTGGACAAACTGCACTGCATCCCCAGTGCTGACAGTGCACTCTCTGGACTCACTGCAGTGCATCCCCAGTGCTGACAGTGCACTCTCTGGACTCACTGCACTGCATCCCCAGTGGTGCCAGTGCACTCTCCGGACTCACTGCACTGCATCCCTAATGTTGCCAGTGCACTCTCTGGACTCACTGCAGTGCATCCCCAGTGGTGCCAGTGCACTCTCTGGACTCACTGCACTGCATCCCCAGTGGTGCCAGTGCACTCTCTGCACTCACTGCACTGCATCCCCGGTGTTCCCAGAGCACTCTCTGGACTCACCGAGGTGCATCCCCAGTGGTGCCAGTGCACTCTCTGGACTCACTGCACTGCATCCCCAGTGGTGCCAGTGCACTCTCTGGACTCACTGCAGTGCAGCCCCTGAGGTGCCAGTGTACTCTCTGGACTCACTGCACTGCATCCCCAGTGGTGCCAGTGCACTCTCTGGAATCACTGCAGTGCATCCCCAGTGGTGCCAGTGCACTCTCTGGACTCACTGCAGTGCATCCCCAGTGGTGCCAGTGCACTCTCTGGAATCACTGCAGTGCATCCCCAGTAGTGCCAGTGCACTCTCTTGAGTCACTGCACTGCATCCCCAGTGGAGCCAGTGCACTCTATGGAGTAACTGCACTGCATACCCAGTGGTGCCAGTGCACTCTCTGGACTCACTGCACTGCATCCCCAGTGGTGCCAGTGCACTCTCTTGAGTCACTGCACTGCATCCCCAGTGGAGCCAGTGCACTCTATGGAGTAACTGCACTGCATCACCATTGGTGCCAGGGCACTCTCCGGACTCACTGCAGTGCATCCCCAGTGGTGCCAGTGCAGTCTTTCGAGTCACTGCACTGCATCCCCAGTGGTGCCAATGCATTCTCTGGACTCACTGCAGTGCATCCCCATTGGTGCCAGTGCAGTCTCTGGAGTCACTGCAGTGCATCCCCAGTGGTGCCAGTGCCCTCTCTGGACTCACTGCACTGCATCCCCAGTGCTGACAGTGCACTCTCTGGACTCACTGCACTGCATCCCCAGTGGTGCCAGTGTACTCTCCGGACTCAGTGCACTGCTTCCCCAGTGGTGCCACTGCACTCTCTGGACTCACGCCAGTGCATCACCAGTGGTGCCAGTGCACTCTCTGGACTCACGGCACTACATCCCCAGTGGTGCCAGTGCACTCTCTGGACTCACTGCAGTGCATCCCCTTTTGTGCCAGTGCACTCTCTGGACTCACTGCACTGCATCCCCAGTGGTGCCAGGGCACTCTCTAGAGTCACTGCACTGCATCCCCAGTGGTGCCAGTGCACTCTCTGGACTCACTGCAGTGCATCCCCAGTGGTACCAGTGCACTCTCTGGACTCACTGCACTGCATCCCCAGTGCTGACAGGGCACTCTCTGGACTCACTGCACTGCATCCCCAGTGGTGCCAGTGAACTCTCTGGACTCACTGCAGTGCATCCCTTGTGGTGCCTTTGCACTCTCAGGTCTCACTGGACTGCATCCCCAGTGGTGCCAGTGCACTCTCTGGAGTCACAGCACTGCATCAACAGTGGTGCCAGTGCACTCTCTGGACTCACTGCATTGCATCCCCAATGGTGCCAGTGTAGTCTCTGGACTCACTGCAGTGCATCCCCAGTGGTACCAGTGCAACTACTGGACTCACTGCAGTGTAGCTCAGTGGTGCCAGAGCACTCTCTGGACTCACTGCACTGCATCCCCAGTGGTGCCAGTGCACTCTCTGGACTCACTGCAGTGCATCCCCAGTGGTGCCAGTGCACTCTCTGGACTCACTGCAGTGCATCACCAGTGGTGCCAGTGCACTGTCTGGACTCACTGCATCCCCAGTAGTGCCAGGGCACTCTCTGGACTCACAGCACTGCATCCCCATTGGGGCCAGTGCACTCTCTGGACTCACTGCACTAAAACCCCAGTGGTGCCAGTCCAGTCTCTGGACTCACTGCACTGCATCCCCAGTGGTGCCAGTGCACTCTCTGGACTCACTGCAATGCATCCCCAGTGGTGCCAGTGCACTCTCTGGACTCACTGCAGTGCATCCCCTGTGGTGCCAGTACACTCTCTGGACTCACTGCACTGCATCCCCAGTGGTGACAGTGTACTCTCTGGACTCACTGCACTGCATCACCAGCGGTGCCAGTGCACTCTCTGGACTGACTGCAGTGCATCCCCAGTGGTGCCAGTGCACTTTCTGGAGTCACTGCACTGCATCCCCAGTGGTGCCAGTGCACTCTCTGGACTCACTGCATTGGATCCCCAGTGGTGTCAGTGCACTCTCTGGACTCAGTGCAGTGCATCCCCAGTGGTGCCAGTGCACTCTCTGGACTCACTGCAGTGCATCACCAGTGGTGCCAGTGCACTCTCTGGAGTCACTGCACTGCATCCCCAGTGGTGCCAGTGCACTCTCTGGACTCACTGCAGTGCATCCCCATTGGTGCCAGTGCTCTCTCTGGACTCACTGCACTGCATCCCCAGTGGTGCCAGTGCACTCTCTGGACCCACTGCAGTGCATCCCCACTGGTGCCAGTGCACTCTCTGGACTCTGTGCACTGCATCCCCAGTGGTGCCAGTGCACTCTCTGTAGTCACTGCACTGCGTCACCAGTGGTGCCAGTGCAGTCTCTGGAGTCACTGCAGTGTATCCCAGTGGTGCCAGTGCACTCTCTGGACTCACTGCAGTGCAGCCCCTGAGGTGCCAGTGCACTCTCTGTACTCAATACAGTGCATTCGCAGTGGTGTCAGTGCACTCTCTGGACTCACTGCGTGAATCTCCCGTGATGCCAGTGCACTCTCTGGACTCACTGCACTGCATCCCCAGTGGTGCCACTGCACTCTCTGGACTCACTGAACTGCATCCCCAGTGGTGCCAGTGCACTCTGTGGACTCACTGCACTGCATCCCAGTGGTGCCTGTGAAGTCTCTGGACTCACTGCAGTGCAACCCCAGTGGTGCCAGTGTAGTCTCTGGACTCAAGGCACAGTAACCCCAGTGGTGCCAGTGCAATCTAAGGACTCACAGCAGTGCAGCTAAAATTGGTGCCAGTGCACTCTCTGGACTCACTGCACTGCATCCCCAGTGGTGCCAGTGCACTCCCTAGACTCACTGCACTACATCCCCTTTGGTGCCAGTGCACTCTCTGGACTCACTGCAGTGCATCCACTGTGGTGCCATTGCACTCTCTGGACTCACTGCACTGCATCCCCAGTGGTGCCAGTGCACTCTCTGGACTCACTGAAGTGCATCCCCAGTGGAGCAAGTGCTCTCTGTGGACTCACTGCACTGCATCCCCAGTGGTGCCAGTGCACTCTCTGGACTCACTGCAGTGTAACCCCTGCGGTGCCTGTGCACTCTGTGCTCTCAGTGCAATGCATCCCCAGTGGTGCCAGCGCAGTCTCTGGACTCACCGCAGTGCAGCCCAAGTGGCGCCATTGCACTCTCTGGACTCACTGCACTGCATCCCCAGTGGTGCCAGTACACTCTCTGGACTCACTGCAGTGCATCCCCTGTGGTGCCATTGCACTCTCAGGACTCACTGCACTGCATCCCCAGTGGTGCCAGTGCACTCTCTGGTCTCAATGCACTGCATCCCCATTGCTGACAGTGCCCTCTCTGGACTCACTGCACTGCATTCCCAGTGGTGCCAGTGCACTCTCTGGACTCACTGCAGTGCATCCCCAGTGGTGCCAGTGCACTCTCTGGACTCACTGCAGTGCATCCCCAGAGGTGCCAGTGCACTCTCTGGACTCACTGCAGTGCATCCCCAGTGGTGCCAGTGCACTCTCTGGACTCACTGCAGTGCATCCCAAGTGCTGCCAGTGCACTCTCTGGACTCACTGCAGTGCATCCCCAGTGGTGCCAGTGCACTCTCTGCCCTCGCTGCAGTGCATCCCCAGTGGTGCCAGTGCACTCTCTGCACTCACTGCAGTGCATCCCCAGTGGTGCCAGTGCAATCTCTGGGCTCACCGGGGTGCATCCCCAGTGGTGCCAGTGCACTCTCTGGACTCACTGCAGTGCACCCCCACTGGTGCCAGTGCACTCTCTGGACTCACTGCAGTGCATCCCCAGTGGTGACAGTGCACTCTCTGTAGTCACTGCGCTGCATCCCCAGTGGTGACAGTGCACTCTCTGGACTCACTGCACTGCATCCCCAGTGGTGCCAGTGCACTCTCTGGACTCACTGCAGTGGAACCCCTGCGGTGCCTGTGCACTCTGTGCTCTCAGTGCAATGCATCCCCAGTGGTGCCAGCGCAGTATCTGGACTCACCGCAGTGCAGCCCAAGTGGCGCCAGTGCACTCTCTGGACTCACTGCACTGCATCCCCAGTGGTGCCAGTACACTTTCTGGACTCCCTGCAGTGCATCCCCTGTGGTGCCATTGCACTCTCAGGACTCACTGCACTGCATCCCCAGTGGTGCCAGTGCACTCTCTGGTCTCAATGCACTGCATCCCCATTGCTGACAGTGCCCTCTCTGGACTCACTGCACTGCATTCCCAGTGGTGCCAGTGCACTCTCTGGACTCACTGCAGTGCATCCCCAGTGGTGCCAGTGCACTCTCTGGACTCACTGCAGTGCATCCCCAGAGGTGCCAGTGCACTCTCTGGACTCACTGCAGTGCATCCCCAGTGGTGCCAGTGCACTCTCTGGACTCACTGCAGTGCATCCCAAGTGCTGCCAGTGCACTCTCTGGACTCAATGCAGTGCATCCCCAGTGGTGCCTGTGCACTCTCTGCCCTCACTGCTGTGCATCCCCAGTGGTGCCACTGCACTCTCTGCACTCACTGCAGTGCATCCCCAGTGGTGCCAGTGCAATCTCTGGGCTCACCGGGGTGCATCCCCAGTGGTGCCAGTGCACTCTCTGGACTCACTGCAGTGCACCCCCACTGGTGCCAGTGCACTCTCTGGACTCACTGCACTGCATCCCCAGTGGTGCCAGTGCACTCTCTGGACTCACTGCACTGCATCCCCAAGGTGCCAGTGCACTCTCTGGACTCAACTGCACTGCATCCCCAGTGGTGCCAGTGCACTCGCTGGACTCACTGCAGTGCATCCCCAGTGGTGCCAGTGCACTCTCTGGACTCACTGCACTGCATCCCCAGTGGTGCCAGTGCACTCTCTGGACTCACTGCATTTCATTCCCAGTGGTGCCAGTGCACTCTCTGGACTCACTGCATTGCATCCCCAGTGGTGCCAGTGCACTCTCTGGACTCACTGCACTGCATCCCCAGTGGTGTCACTGCACTCTCTGGACTCACTGCACTGCATCACCATTGGTGCCAGGGCACTCTCCGGACTCACTGCAGTGCATCCGCAGTGGAGCCAGTGCACTCTTTCGAGTCACTGCAGTGCATCCCCAGTGGTGCCAGTGCACTCTCTGGACTCACTGCACTGCATCCCCAGTGGTGCCAGTGCACTCTCTGGAATCACTGCAGTGCATCCCCAGTGGTGCCAGTGCACTCTCTGGACTCACTGCACTGCATCCCCAGTGGTGCCAGTGCACTCTCTGGACTCACTGCATTGCATCCCCAGTGGTGCCAGTGCACTCTCTGGACTCACTGCACTGCATCCCCAGTGGTGCCACTGCACTCTCTGGACTCACTGCACTGCATCACCATCGGTGCCAGTGCACTCTCCGGACTCACTGCAGTGCATCCGCAGTGGTGCCAGTGCACTCTTTTGAGTCACTGCAGTGCATCCCCAGTGGTGCCAGTGCACTCTCTGGACTCACTGCACTGCATCCCCAGTGGTGCCAGTGCACTCTCTGGACTCACTGCAGTGCATCGCCTTTTGCGCCAGTGCACTCTCTGGACTCACTGCACTGCATCCCCACTGCTGACAGTGCACTCTCTGGACTCACTGCAGTGCATCCCCAGTGGTGCCAGTGCACTCTCTGGACTCACTGCAGTGCATCCCCAGTGGTGCCACTGCACTCTCTGGACTCACTGTACTGCATCCCCAGTGCTGACAGTGCACTCTCTGGACTCACTGCACTGCATCACCAGTGGTGGCAGTGTACTCTCTGGACTCACTGCACTGCATCCCCAGTGGAGACAGTGCACTCTCTGTAGTCACTGCGCTGCATCCCCAGTGGTTCCAGGGCACTCTCTCGACTCACAGCACTGCAACTCCAGTGGTGCCAGTGCACTCTCTGGAGTCACTGCGCTGCATCCCCAGTGGTGCCAGTGCCCTCTGTGGACTCACTGCACTACATCCCCTGTGGGGCCAGTGCACTCTCTGGACTCACTGCAGTGCATCCCCAGTGGTGCGAGTGCACTCTCTGGACTCACCGGGGTGCATCCCCAGTGGTGCCAGTGCACTCTCTGTACTCAATGCAGTGCATTCGCAGTGGTGCCAGTGCACTCTCTGGACTCACTGCAGTGCATCCCCAGTGGTGCCAGTGTACTCTGTGGACTCACTGCAGTGCATCCCCAGTGTTGCCAGTGCACTCTCTGGAGTTACTGCACTGCATCCCCAGTGGTGCCAGTGCACTCTCTGGACTCACTGCAGTGCATCACCAGTGGCGCCAGTGCACTCTCTGGACTCACTGCACTGCATCCCATTGGTGCTAGTGCACTCTCTGGACTCACTGCACTGCATCCCCAGTGGAGCCAGTGCACTCTCTGGACTCACTGCACTGCATCCCCAGTGGTGCCAGTGCACTCTCTGGACTCACTGCAGTGCATCCCCAGTGGTGCCAGTGCACTCTCTGGACTCACTGCAGTGCTTCCGCACTGGTGCCAGTGCACTCTCTGCACTCACTGCACTGCATCAACAGTGGTGCCTCTGCACTCTCTGGAGTCACTGCACTGCATCCCCAGTGGTGCCAGTGCACTCTCTGGACTCACTGTAGTGCATCCCCAGTGGTGCCAGTGCACTCTCTGGACTCACTGCACTGCATCCCCAGTGGTGCCAGAGCACTCTCTGGACTCACTGCAGTGCATCCCTTGTAGTGCCTTTGCACTCTCCGGACTCACTGCACTGCATCCCCAGTGGTGCCAGTGCACTCTCTGAACTCAGTGCACTGCATCCCCAATGGTGCCAGGGCACTCTCTGGACTCTCTGCACTGCATCCGCAGTGGTGCCAGTGCACTCTCTGGACTCACTGCACTGCATCTCCAGTGGTGCCAGTGCACTCTCTGGAATCACTGCACTGCATCCCCAGTGGTGCCAGTGCACTCTCTGGACTCACTGCACTGCATCCCCAGTGGTGCCAGTGCACTCTCTGGACTCACTGCATTGCATCCCCAGTGGTGCCAGTGCACTCTCTGGACTCACTGCACTGCATCCCCAGTGGTGCCACTGCACTCTCTGGACTCACTGCACTGCATCACCATTGGTGCCAGCGCACTCTCCGGACTCACTGCAGTGCATCCGCAGTGGTGCCAGTGCACTCTTTTGAGTCACTGCAGTGCATCCCCAGTGGTGCCAGTGCACTCTCTGGACTGACTGCAGTGCATCCCCAGTGGTGCCAGTGCACTCTCTGCACTCACTGCACTGTATCACCAGTGGTGCCAGTGCACTCTCTGGACTCACTGCAGTGCATCCCCAGTGGTGCCAGTGCACTCTGTGGACTCACTGCACTGCATCCCCAGTGGTGCCAGTGCACTCTCTGGAGTCGCAGCACTGCATCAACAGTGGTGCCTCTGCACTCTCTGGAGTCACTGCACTGCATCCCCAGTGCTGCCAGTGCACTCTCTGGACTCACTGCAGTGCATCCCCAGTGGTGCCAGTGCACTCTCTGGACTCACTGCAGTGCATCCCCAGTGGTGCCAGTGCACTCTCTGGACTCACTGCACTGCATCCCCAGTGGTGCCAGTGCACTCTCTGGACTCACTGCACTGCATCACCATTGGTGCCAGGGCACTCTCCGGACTCACTGCAGTGCATCCGCAGTGGTGCCAGTGCACTCTTTCGAGTCACTGCACTGCATCCCCATTAGTGCCAGTGCATTCTCTGGACTCATTGCAGTGCATCCCCAGTGGTGCCAGTGCACTCTCTGGACTCACTGCAGTGCATCCCCAGTGGTGCCAGTGCACTCTCTGGACTCACTGCACTGCATCCCCAGTGGTGCCAGTGCACTCTCTGCACTCACTGCACTGCAAGCCCAGTGGTGCCAGTGCACTCTCTGCACTCACTGCACTGCATCCCCGGTGTCCCAGAGCACTCTCTGGACTCACCGAGGTGCATCCCCAGTGGTGCCAGTGCACTCTCTGGACTCACCGCACTGCATCACCAGTGGTGCCACTGCACTCTCTGGACTCACTGCAGTGCAGCCCCTGAGGTGCCAGTGTACTCTCTGGATCACTGCACTGCATCACCATTGGTGCCAGGGCACTCTCCGGACTCACTGCAGTGCATCCCCAGTGGTGCCAGTGCACTCTTTCGAGTCACTGCACTGCATCCCCAGTGGTGCCAGTGCATTCTCTGGACTCACTGCAGTGCATCCCCATTGGTGCCAGTGCAGTCTCTGGAGTCACTGCAGTGCATCCCCAGTGGTGCCAGTGCACTCTCTGGACTCACTGCACTGCATCCCCAGTGGTGCCAGTGCACTCTCTGGACTCACTGCACTGCATCCCCAGTGGTGCCAGTGCACTCTCTGGACTCACTGCAGTGCATCTTATTTTGCGCCAGTGCACTCTCTGGACTCACTGCACTGCATCCCCAGTGGTGCCAGTGCACTCTCTGGAGTCACTGCACTGCATCCCCAGTGGTGCCAGTGCACTCTCTGGACTCACTGCAGTGCATCCCCAGTGGTGCCACTGCACTCTCTGGACTCACTGCACTGCATCCCCAGTGCTGACAGTGCACTCTCTGGACTCACTGCACTGCTTCCCCACTGGTGCCAGTGCACTCTCTGGACTCACTGCACTGCATCCCCAGTGGTGCGAGTGCACTCTCTGGACTCACTGCAGTGCATCACCAGTGGTGCCAGTGCACTCTCTGGAGTCACTGCACTGCATCCCCAGTGGAGCCAGTGCACTCTCTGGACTCACTGCACTGCATTCCCAGTGGTGCCAGTGCACTCTATGGACTCACTGCACTGCATCCCCAGTGGTGCCAGTGCACTCTGTGGACTCACTGCACTGCATCCCAGTGGTGCCAGTGCACTCTCTGGACTCACTGCACTGCATCCCCAAGGTGCCAGTGCACTCTCTGCACTCAACTGCACTGCATCCCCAGTGCTGCCAGTGCACTCTCTGGACTCACTGCAGTGCATCCCCAGTGGTGCCAGTGCACTCTCTGGACTCACTGCAGTGCATCCCCAGTGGTGCCAGTGCACTCTCTGGACTCACTGCACTGCATCCCCAGTGGTGTCACTGCACTCTCTGGACTCACTGCACTGCATCACAATTGGTGCCAGGGCACTCTCCAGACTCACTGCAGTGCATCCGCAGTGGTGCCAGTGCACTCTTTCGAGTCACTGCAGTGCATCCCCAGTGGTGCCAGTGCACTCTCTGGACTCACTGCACTGCATCCCCAGTGGTGCCCGTGCACTCTCTGGAATCACTGCAGTGCATCCCCAGTGGTGCCAGTGCACTCTCTGGACTCACTGCAGTGCATCCCCAGTGGTGACAGTGCACTCTCTGCACTCACTGCACTGCATCACCAGTGGTGCCACTGCACTCTCTGGACTCACTGCAGTACATCCCCAGTGGTGCCAGTGCACTCTCTGGAGTCACTGCACTGCATCCCCAGTGCTGCCAGTGCACTCTCTGGACTCACTGCAGTGCATCCCCAGTGGTGCCAGTGCACTCTCTGGACTCACTGCAGTGCATCCCCAGTGGTGCCAGTGCACTCTCTGGACTCACTGCACTTCATCCCCAGTGGTGCCAGTGCACTCTCTGGACTCACTGCACTGCATCCCCAGTGGTGCCACTGCACTCTCTGGACTCACTGCACTGCATCACCATTGGTGCCAGGGCATTCTCCGGACTCACTGCAGTGCATCCGCAGTGGTGCCAGTGCACTCTTTCGAGTCACTGCAGTGCATCCGCAGTGGTGCCAGTGCACTCTCTGGACTCACTGCACTGCATCCCCAGTGGTGCCAGTGCACTCTCTGCACTCACTGCACTGCATCCCCAGTGTTCCCCGAGCACTCTCTGGACTCACTGTAGTGCATCCCCAGTGGTGCCAGTGCACTCTCTGGACTCACTGCAGTGCATCCCCAGTGGTGCCAGTGCACTCTCTGGACTCACTGCACTGCATCCCCAGTGGTGCCACTGCACTCTCTGGACTCACTGCACTGCATCCCCAATGGTGCCAGTGCACTCTCTGTAGTCACTGCACTGCGTCCCCAGTGGTGCCAGTGCACTCTCTGGACTCACTGCAGTGTATCCCCTGTGGTGCCAGTACACTCTGTGGACTCACTGCACTGCATCCCAGTGGTGCCAGTGCACTCTCTGGACTCACTGCACTGCATCCCCAAGGTGCCAGTGCACTCTCTGCACTCAACTGCACTGCATCCCCAGTGCTGCCAGTGCACTCTCTGGACTCACTGCAGTGCATCCCCAGTGGTGCCAGTGCACTCTCTGGACTCACTGCAGTGCATCCCCAGTGGTGCCAGTGCACTCTCTGGACTCACTGAACTGCATCCCCAGTGGTGTCACTGCACTCTCTGGACTCACTGCACTGCATCACCATTGGTGCCAGGGCACTCTCCAGACTCACTGCAGTGCATCCGCAGTGGTGCCAGTGCACTCTTTCGAGTCACTGCAGTGCATCCCCAGTGGTGCCCCGAGCACTCTCTGGACTCACTGCACTGCATCCCCAGTGGTGCCAGTGCACTCTCTGGACTCACTGCATTGCATCCCCAGTGGTGCCAGTGCACTCTCTGGACTCACTGCACTGCATCCCCAGTGGTGCCACTGCACTCTCTGGACTCACTGCACTGCATCACCATTGGTGCCAGTGCACTCTCCGGACTCACTGCAGTGCATCCGCAGTGGTGCCAGTGCACTCTTCTGAGTCACTGCAGTGCATCCCCAGTGGTGCCAGTGCACTCTCTGGACTCACTGCAGTGCATCCCCAGTGGTGCCAGTGCACTCTCTGCACTCACTGCACTGCATCACCAGTGGTGCCACTGCACTCTCTGGACTCACTGCAGTGCATCCCCTTTTGTGCCAGTGCACTCTCTGGAGTCACTGCACTGCATCCCCAGTGCTGCCAGTGCACTCTCTGGACTCACTGCAGTGCATCCCCAGTGGTGCCAGTGCACTCTCTGGACTCACTGCAGTGCATCCCCAGTGGTGACAGTGCACTCTCTGGACTCACTGCACTGCATCCCCAGTGGTTCCAGTGCACTCTCTGGACTCACTGCACTTCATCCCCAGTGGTGCCAGTGCACTCTCTGGACTCACTGCATTGCATCCCCAGTGGTGCCAGTGACCTCTCTGGACTCACTGCACTGCATCCCCAGTGGTGCCACTGCACTCTCTGGACTCACTGCACTGCATCACCATTGGTGCCAGGGCATTCTCCGGACTCACTGCAGTGCATCCGCAGTGGTGCCAGTGCACTCTTTCGAGTCACTGCAGTGCATCCCCAGTGGTGCCAGTGCACTCTCTGGACTCACTGCACTGCATCTCCAGTGGTGCCAGTGCACTCTCTGCACTCACTGCACTGCATCCCCAGTGTTCCCCGAGCACTCTCTGGACTCACTGCAGTGCATCCCCAGTGGTGCCAGTGCACTCTCTGGACTCACTGCAGTGCATCCCCAGTGGTGCCAGTGCACTCTCTGGACTCTCTGCAGTGCACCCCAGTGGTGCCAGTGCACTCTCTGGACTCACTGCACTGCATCCCCAGTGGTGCCAGTGCACTCTCTGGACTCACTGCATTGCATCCCCAGTGGTGCCAGTGCACTCTCTGGACTCACTGCACTGCATCCCCAGTGGTGCCACTGCACTCTCTGGACTCACTGCACTGCATCACCATTGGTGCCAGTGCACTCTCCGGACTCACTGCAGTGCATCCGCAGTGGTGCCAGTGCACTCTTCTGAGTCACTGCAGTGCATCCCCAGTGGTGCCAGTGCACTCTCTGCACTCACTGCACTGCATCACCAGTGGTGCCACTGCACTCTCTGGACTCACTGCAGTGCATCCCCAGTCGTGCCAGTGCACTCTCTGGAGTCACTGCACTGCATCCCCAGTGCTGCCAGTGCACTCTCTGGACTCACTGCAGTGCATCCCCAGTGGTGCCAGTGCACTCTCTGGACTCACTGCAGTGCATCCCCAGTGGTGCCAGTGCACTCTCTGGACTCACTGCACTTCATCCCCAGTGGTGCCAGTGCACTCTCTGGACTCACTGCACTGCATCCCCAGTGGTGCCACTGCACTCTCTGGACTCACTGCACTGCATCACCATTGGTGCCAGGGCATTCTCCGGACTCACTGCAGTGCATCCGCAGTGGTGCCAGTGCACTCTTTCGAGTCACTGCAGTGCATCCCCAGTGGTGCCAGTGCACTCTCTGGACTCACTGCACTGCATCCCCAGTGGTGCCAGTGCACTCTCTGCACTCACTGCACTGCATCCCCAGTGTTCCCCGAGCACTCTCTGGAGTCACTGCAGTGCATCCCCAGTGGTGCCAGTGCACTCTCTGGACTCACTGCACTGCATCCCCAGTGGTGCCAGTGCACTCTCTGGACTCACTGCACTGCATCCCCAGTGGTGCCACTGCACTCTCTGGACTCACTGCACTGCATCACCATTGGTGCCAGGGCACTCGCTGGACTCACTGCAGTGCATCCGCAGTGGTGCCAGTGCACTCTTTCGATTCACTGCACTGCATCCCCATTAGTTCCAGTGCATTCTCTGGACTCATTGCAGTGCATCCCCAGTGGTGCCAGTGCACTCTCTGGACTCACTGCACTGCATCCCCAGTGGAACCAGTGCACTCTCCGGACTCACTGCACTGCATCCCTAATGGTGCCAGTGCACTCTCTGGACTCACTGCAGTGCATCCCCAAAGGTGCCAGTGCACTCTCTGGACTCACTGCACTGCATCCCCAGTGGTGCCAGTGCACTCTCTGCACTCACTGCACTGCATCCCCGGTGTTCCCAGAGCACTCTCTGGACTCACTGCACTGCATCCCCAGTGGTGCCAGTGCACTCTCTGGAGTCACTGCACTGCATCCCCAGTGGTGCCAGTGCACTCTCTGGACTCACTGCAGTGCAGCCCCTGAGGTGCCAGTGTACTCTCTGGACTCACTGCACTGCATCCCCAGTGGTGCCAGTGCACTCTCTGGAATCACTGCAGTGCATCCCCAGTAGTGCCAGTGCACTCTCTGGACTCACTGCACTGCATCCCCAGTGGTGCCTGTGCACTCTCTTGGGTCACTGCACTGCATCCCCAGTGGAGCCAGTGCACTCTATGGACTAACTGCACTGCATACCCAGTGGTGCCAGTGCACTCTCTGGACTCACTGCACTGCATCCCCAGTGGTGCCAGTGCACTCTTTCGAGTCACTGCACTGCATCCCCAGTGGTGCCAATGCATTCTCTGGACTCACTGCAGTGCATCCCCATTGGTGCCAGTGCACTCTCTGGAGTCACTGCAGTGCATCCCCAGTAGTGCCAGTGCCCTCTCTGGACTCACTGCACTGCATCCCCAGTGCTGACAGTGCACTCTCTGGACTCACTGCACTGCATCCCCAGTGGTGCCAGTGTACTCTCTGGACTCAGTGCACTGCTTCCCCAGTGGTGCCACTGCACTCTCTGGACTCACTGCACTGCATCAACAGTGGTGCCAGTGCACTCTCTGGACTCACTGCACTGCATCCCCAGTGGTGCCAGTGCACTCTCTGGACTCACTGCAGTGCATCCCCTTTTGTGCCAGTGCACTCTCTGGACTCACTGCACTGCATCCCCAGTGGTGCCAGTGCACTCTCTAGAGTCACTGCACTGCATCCCCAGTGGTGCCAGTGCACTCTCTGGACTCACTGCAGTGCATCCCCAGTGGTGCCAGTGCACTCTCTGGACTCACTGCACTGCATCCCCAGTGCTGACAGTGCACTCTCTGGACTCACTGCACTGCATCCCCAGTGGTGCCAGTGAACTCTCTGGACTCACTGCAGTGCATCCCCAGTGGTGCCTTTGCACTCTCTGGAGTCACTGCACTGCATCCCCAGTGGTGCCAGTGCACTCTCTGGACTCACTGCAGTGCATCCCCAGTGGTGCCAGTGCACTCTCTGGACTCACTGCAGTGCATCCCCAGTGGTGCCAGTGCACTCTCTGGACTCACTGCACTGCATCACCAGAGGTGCCAGTGCACTCTCTGGACTCACTGCACTTCATCCCCAGTGGTGCCAGTGCACTCTTTCGAGTCACTGCACTGCATCCCCAGTGGTGCCAGTGCACTCTCTGCACTCACTGCACTGCATCACCAGTGGTGCCACTGCAATCTCTGGACTCACTGCAGTGCATCCCCAGTGGTGCCAGTGCACTCTCTGGAGTCACTGCACTGCATCCCCAGTGGTGCCAGTGCACTCTCTGGACTCACTGCAGTGCATCCCCAGTGGTGCCAGTGCACTCTCTGGAATCACTGCAGTGCATCCCCAGTGGTGCCAGTGCACTCTCTGGACTCACTGCACTGCATCCCCAGTGGTGCCACTGCACTCTCTGGACTCACTGCACTGCATCACCATTGGTGCCAGTGCACTCTCCGGACTCACTGCAGTGCATCCGCAGTGGTGCCAGTGCACTCTTTTGAGTCACTGCAGTGCATCCCCAGTGGTGCCAGTGCACTCTCTGGACTGACTGCAGTGCATCCCCAGTGGTGACAGTGCACTCTCTGCACTCACTGCACTGTATCACCAGTGGTGCCAGTGCACTCTCTGGACTCACTGCAGTGCATCCCCAGTGGTGCCAGTGCACTCTCTGGACTCACTGCAGTGCATCCCCAGTGGTGCCAGTGCACTCTCTGGACTCACGGCAGTGCATCCCCAGAGGTGCCAGTGCACTCTCTGGACTCACTGCACTTCATCCCCAGTGGTGCCAGTGCACTCTCTGGACCCACTGCAGTGCATCCCCACTGGTGCCAGTGCACTCTCTGGACTCTGTGCACTGCATCCCCAATGGTGCCAGTGCACTCTCTGTAGTCACTGCACTGCGTCCCCAGTGGTGCCAGTGCAGTCTCTGGAGTCACTGCAGTGTATCCCAGTGGTGCCAGTGCACTCTCTGGACTCACTGCAGTGCAGCCCCTGAGGTGCAAGTGCACTCTCTGTACTCACTGCAGTGCATTCGCAGTGGTGTCAGTGCACTCTCTGGACTCACTGCGTGAATCTCCCGTGATGCCAGTGCACTCTCTGGACTCACTGCACTGCATCCCCAGTGGTGCCAGTTCACTCTCTGGACTCACTGAACTGCATCCCCAGTGGTGCCAGTGCACTCTGTGGACTCACTGCACTGCATCCCAGTGGTGCCTGTGAAGTCTCTGGACTCACTGCACTGCAACCCCAGTGGTGCCAGTGTAGTCTCTGGACTCAAGGCACAGTAACCCCAGTGGTGCCAGTGCAATCTAAGGACTCACAGCAGTGCAGCTAAAATTGGTGCCAGTGCACTCTCTGGACTCACTGCACTGCATCCCCACTGGTGCCAGTGCACTCCCTAGACTCACTGCACTACATCCCCTTTGGTGCCAGTGCACTCTCTGGACTCACTGCAGTGCATCCACTGTGGTGCCATTGCACTCTCAGGACTCACTGCACTGCATCCCCAGTGGTGCCAGTGCACTCTCTGGACTCACTGAAGTGCATCCCCAGTGGAGCCAGTGCTCTCTGTGGACTCACTGCACTGCATCCCCAGTGGTGCCAGTGCACTCTCTGGACTCACTGCACTGCATCCCCAGTGGTGCCAGTGCACTCTCTGGACTCACTGCAGTGCATCCCCAGTGGTGACAGTGCACTCTCTGTAGTCACTGCGCTGCATCCCCAGTGGTGACAGTGCACTCTCTGGACTCACTGCACTGCATCCCCAGTGGTGCCAGTGCACTCTCTGGACTCACTGCAGTGTAACCCCTGCGGTGCCTGTGCACTCTGTGCTCTCAGTGCAATGCATCCCCAGTGGTGCCAGCGCAGTCTCACGACTCACCGCAGTGCAGCCCAAGTGGCGCCAGTGCACTCTCTGGACTCACTGCA
The DNA here is from genome assembly GCF_964211835.1 of Anser anser. Classification (NCBI taxonomy): domain Eukaryota; kingdom Metazoa; phylum Chordata; class Aves; order Anseriformes; family Anatidae; genus Anser; species Anser anser. The sequence continues at coordinate 440,906 of NW_028154169.1, forward strand.
CTGCATCCCCAGTGGTGCCAGTGCACTCTCTGGACTCACTGCAGTGCATCCCCTGTGGTGCCATTGCACTCTCAGGACTCACTGCACTGCATCCCCAGTGGTGCCAGTGCACTCTCTGGTCTCAATGCACTGCATCCCCATTGCTGACAGTGCCCTCTCTGGACTCACTGCACTGCATTCCCAGTGGTGCCAGTGCACTCTCTGGACTCACTGCAGTGCATCCCCAGTGGTGCCAGTGCACTCTCTGGACTCACTGCAGTGCATCCCAAGTGCTGCCAGTGCACTCTCTGGACTAACTGCAGTGCATCCCCAGTGGTGCCAGTGCACTCTCTGCCCTCGCTGCAGTGCATCCCCAGTGGTGCCAGTGCACTCTCTGCACTCACTGCAGTGCATCCCCAGTGGTGCCAGTGCAATCTCTGGGCTCACCGGGGTGCATCCCCAGTGGTGCCAGTGCACTCTCTGGACTCACTGCAGTGCACCCCCACTGGTGCCAGTGCACTCTCTGGACTCACTGCAGTGCATCCCCAGTGGTGACAGTGCACTCTCTGTAGTCACTGCGCTGCATCCCCAGTGGTGACAGTGCACTCTCTGGACTCACTGCACTGCATCCCCAGTGGTGCCAGTGCACTCTCTAGACTCACTGCAGTGGAACCCCTGCGGTGCCTGTGCACTCTGTGCTCTCAGTGCAATGCATCCCCAGTGGTGCCAGTGCACTCTCTGGACTCACTGCAGTGCATCCCCTGTGGTGCCATTGCACTCTCAGGACTCACTGCAGTGCATCCCCAGTGGTGCCAGTGCACTCTCTGGACTCACTGCACTGCATCCCCAGTGGTGCCAGTGCACTCTCTGCACTCACTGCACTGCATCCCCAGTGTTCCCCGAGCACTCTCTGGACTCACTGCAGTGCATCCCCAGTGCTGCCAGTGCACTCTCTGGACTCACTGCAGTGCATCCCCAGTGGTGCCAGTGCACTCTCTGGACTCACTGCACTGCATCCCCAATGGTGCCACTGCACTCTCTGGACTCACTGCACTGCATCACCATTGGTGCCAGGGCACTCGCTGGACTCACTGCAGTGCATCCGCAGTGGTGCCAGTGCACTCTTTCGATTCACTGCACTGCATCCCCATTAGTTCCAGTGCATTCTCTGGACTCATTGCAGTGCATCCCCAGTGGTGCCAGTGCACTCTCTGGACTCACTGCACTGCATCCCCAGTGGAACCAGTGCACTCTCCGGACTCACTGCACTGCATCCCTAATGGTGCCAGTGCACTCTCTGGACTCACTGCAGTGCATCCCCAAAGGTGCCAGTGCACTCTCTGGACTCACTGCACTGCATCCCCAGTGGTGCCAGTGCACTCTCTGCACTCACTGCACTGCATCCCCGGTGTTCCCAGAGCACTCTCTGGACTCACCGAGGTGCATCCCCAGTGGTGCCAGTGCACTCTCTGGACTCACTGCACTGCATCCCCAGTGGTGCCAGTGCACTCTCTGGACTCACTGCAGTGCAGCCCCTGAGGTGCCAGTGTACTCTCTGGACTCACTGCACTGCATCCCCAGTGGTGCCAGTGCACTCTCTGGAATCACTGCAGTGCATCCCCAGTAGTGCCAGTGCACTCTCTGGACTCACTGCACTGCATCCCCAGTGGTGCCTGTGCACTCTCTTGGGTCACTGCACTGCATCCCCAGTGGAGCCAGTGCACTCTATGGACTAACTGCACTGCATACCCAGTGGTGCCAGTGCACTCTCTGGACTCACTGCACTGCATCCCCAGTGGTGCCAGTGCACTCTTTCGAGTCACTGCACTGCATCCCCAGTGGTGCCAATGCATTCTCTGGACTCACTGCAGTGCATCCCCATTGGTGCCAGTGCACTCTCTGGAGTCACTGCAGTGCATCCCCAGTGGTGCCAGTGCCCTCTCTGGACTCACTGCACTGCATCCCCAGTGCTGACAGTGCACTCTCTGGACTCACTGCACTGCATCCCCAGTGGTGCCAGTGTACTCTCTGGACTCAGTGCACTGCTTCCCCAGTGGTGCCACTGCACTCTCTGGACTCACTGCACTGCATCAACAGTGGTGCCAGTGCACTCTCTGGACTTACTGCACTGCATCCCCAGTGGTGCCAGTGCACTCTCTGGACTCACTGCAGTGCATCCCCTTTTGTGCCAGTGCACTCTCTGGACTCACTGCACTGCATCCCCAGTGGTGCCAGTGCACTCTCTAGAGTCACTGCACTGCATCCCCAGTGGTGCCAGTGCACTCTCTGGACTCACTGCAGTGCATCCCCAGTGGTGCCAGTGCACTCTCTGGACTCACTGCACTGCATCCCCAGTGCTGACAGTGCACTCTCTGGACTCACTGCACTGCATCCCCAGTGGTGCCAGTGAACTCTCTGGACTCACTGCAGTGCATCCCCAGTGGTGCCTTTGCACTCTCAGGACTCACTGCAGTGCATCCCCAGTGGTGCCAGTGCACTCTCTGGAGTCACAGCACTGCATCAACAGTGGTGCCTCTGCACTCTCTTAGTCACTGCACTGCATCCCCAGTGGTGCCAGTGCACTCTCTGGACTCACTGTAGTGCATCCCCAGTGGTGCCAGTGCACTCTCTGGACTCACTGCACTGCATCCCCAGTGGTGCCAGTGCACTCTCTGCACTCACTGCACTGCATCACCAGTGGTGCCACTGCAATCTCTGGACTCACTGCAGTGCATCCCCAGTGGTGCCAGTGCACTCTCTGGAGTCACTGCACTGCATCCCCAGTGGTGCCAGTGCACTCTCTGGACTCACTGCAGTGCATCCCCAGTGGTGCCAGTGCACTCTCTGGACTCACTGCAGTGCATCCCCAGTGGTGCCAGTGCACTCTCTGGACTCACTGCACTGCATCACCAGAGGTGCCAGTGCACTCTCTGGACTCACTGCACTTCATCCCCAGTGGTGCCAGTGCACTCTTTCGAGTCACTGCACTGCATCCCCATTAGTTCCAGTGCATTCTCTGGACTCACTGCACTGCATCCCCAGTGGTGCCACTGCACTCTCTGGACTCACTGCACTGCATCACCATTGGTGCCAGGGCACTCTCCGGACTCACTGCAGTGCATCCGCAGTGGTGCCAGTGCACTCTTTCGAGTCACTGCAGTGCATCCCCAGTGGTGCCAGTGCACTCTCTGGACTCACTGCACTGCATCCCCAGTGGTGCCAGTGCACTCTCTGGACTCACTGCACTGCATCCCCAGTGTTCCCCGAGCACTCTCTGGACTCACTGCAGTGCATCCCCAGTGGTGCCAGTGCACTCTCTGGACTCACTGCACTGCATCCCCAGTGCTGACAGTGCACTCTCTGGACTCACTGCAGTGCATCCCCAGTGTTGCCACTGCACTCTCTGGACTCACTGCACTGCATCGCCATTGGTGCCAGGGCACTCTCTGGACTCACTGCAGTGCATCCCCAGTGGTGCCAGTGCACTCTCTGGACTCACTGCACTGCATCCCCAGTGGTGCCAGTGCACTCTCTGCACTCACTGCACTGCATCCCCGGTGTTCCCAGAGCACTCTCTGGACTCACTGCACTGCATCCCCAGTGGTGCCAGTGCACTCTCTGGACTCACTGCAGTGCAGCCCCTGAGGTGCCAGTGTACTCTCTGGACTCACTGCACTGCATCCCCAGTGGTGCCAGTGCACTCTCTGGAATCACTGCAGTGCATCCCCAGTAGTGCCAGTGCACTCTCTGGACTCACTGCACTGCATCCCCAGTGGTGCCAGTGCACTCTCTGGAATCACTGCAGTGCATCCCCAGTAGTGCCAGTGCACTCTCTTGAGTCACTGCACTGCATCCCCAGTGGAGCCAGTGCACTCTATGGAGTAACTGCACTGCATACCCAGTGGTGCCAGTGCACTCTCTGGACTCACTGCACTGCATCCCCAGTGGTGCCAGTGCACTCTCTGGACTCACTGCACTGCATCCCGTGTGGTTCCAGTGCACTCTCTGGATCACTGCACTGCATCACCATTGGTGCCAGGGCACTCTCCGGACTCACTGCAGTGCATCCCCAGTGGTGCCAGTGCAGTCTTTCGAGTCACTGCACTGCATCCCCATTAGTTCCAGTGCATTCTCTGGACTCACTGCAGTGCATCCCCATTGGTGCCAGTGCAGTCTCTGGAGTCACTGCAGTGCATCCCCAGTGGTGCCAGTGCCCTCTCTGGACTCACTGCACTGCATCCCCAGTGCTGACAGTGCACTCTCTGGACTCACTGCACTGCATCCCCAGTGGTGCCAGTGTACTCTCCGGACTCAGTGCACTGCTTCCCCAGTGGTGCCACTGCACTCTCTGGACTCACGCCAGTGCATCACCAGTGGTGCCAGTGCACTCTCTGGACTCACGGCACTACATCCCCAGTGGTGCCAGTGCACTCTCTGGACTCACTGCAGTGCATCCCCTTTTGTGCCAGTGCACTCTCTGGACTCACTGCACTGCATCCCCAGTGGTGCCAGGGCACTCTCTAGAGTCACTACACTGCATCCCCAGTGGTGCCAGTGCACTCTCTGGACTCACTGCAGTGCATCCCCAGTGGTACCAGTGCACTCTCTGGACTCACTGCACTGCATCCCCAGTGCTGACAGGGCACTCTCTGGACTCACTGCACTGCATCCCCAGTGGTGCCAGTGCACTCTCTGGACTCACTGTAGTGCATCCCCAGTGGTGCCAGTGCACTCTCTGGACTCACTGCACTGCATCCCCAGTGGTGCCAGTGTACTCTCTGGACTCACTGCAGTGCATCCCTTGTGGTGCCTTTGCACTCTCAGGTCTCACTGCACTGCATCCCCAGTGGTGCCAGTGCACTCTCTGGACTCAGTGCAGTGCATCCCCAGTGGTGCCAGTGCACTCTCTGGACTCACTGCAGTGCATCACCAGTGGTGCCAGTGCACTCTCTGGAGTCACTGCACTGCATCCCCAGTGGTGCCAGTGCACTCTCTGGACTCACTGCAGTGCATCCCCATTGGTGCCAGTGCTCTCTCTGGACTCACTGCACTGCATCCCCAGTGGTGCCAGTGCACTCTCTGGACCCACTGCAGTGCATCCCCACTGGTGCCAGTGCACTCTCTGGACTCAGTGCACTGCATCCCCAATGGTGCCAGTGCACTCTCTGTAGTCACTGCACTGCGTCCCCAGTGGTGCCAGTGCAGTCTCTGGAGTCACTGCAGTGTATCCCAGTGGTGCCAGTGCACTCTCTGGACTCACTGCAGTGCAGCCCCTGAGGTGCAAGTGCACTCTCTGTACTCACTGCAGTGCATTCGCAGTGGTGTCAGTGCACTCTCTGGACTCACTGCGTGAATCTCCCGTGATGCCAGTGCACTCTCTGGACTCACTGCACTGCATCCCCAGTGGTGCCAGTTCACTCTCTGGACTCACTGAACTGCATCCCCAGTGGTGCCACTGCACTCTCTGGACTCACTGCACTGCATCACCATTGGTGCCAGGGCACTCTCCGGACTCACTGCAGTGCATCCTCAGTGGTGCCAGTGCACTCTTTCGAGTCACTGCAGTGCATCCCCAGTGGTGCCAGTGCACTCTCTGGACTCACTGCACTGCATCCCCAGTGGTGCCAGTGCACTCTCTGCACTCACTGCACTGCATCCCCAGTGTTCCCCGAGCACTCTCTGGACTCACTGCAGTGCATCCCCAGTGGTGCCAGTGCACTCTCTGGACTCACTGCAGTGCATCCCCAGTGGTGCCAGTGCACTCTCTGGACTCACTGCAGTGCATCCCCAGTGGTGCCACTGCACTCTCTGGACTCACTGCACTGCATCGCCATTGGTGCCAGGGCACTCTCTGGACTCACTGCAGTGCATCCGCAGTGTTGCCAGTGCACTCTTTCGATTCACTGCACTGCATCCCCATTAGTTCCAGTGCATTCTCTGGACTCATTGCAGTGCATCCCCAGTGGTGCCAGTGCACTCTCTGGACTCACTGCACTGCATCCCCAGTGGTGCCAGTGCACTCTCTGGACTCACTGCACTGCATCCCCAGTGGAGCCCGTGCACTCTCTGGACTCACTGCACTGCATCCCCAGTGCTGACAGTGCACTCTCTGGACTCACTGCAGTGCATCCCCAGTGCTGACAGTGCACTCTCTGGACTCACTGCAGTGCATCCCCAGTGGTGCCAGTGCACTCTCCGGACTCACTGCACTGCATCCCTAATGTTGCCAGTGCACTCTCTGGACTCACTGCAGTGCATCCCCAGTGGTGCCAGTGCACTCTCTGGACTCACTGCACTGCATCCCCAGTGGTGCCAGTGCACTCTCTGCACTCACTGCACTGCATCCCCGGTGTTCCCAGAGCACTCTCTGGACTCACCGAGGTGCATCCCCAGTGGTGCCAGTGCACTCTCTGGACTCACTGCAGTGCAGCCCCTGAGGTGCCAGTGTACTCTCTGGACTCACTGCACTGCATCCCCAGTGGTGCCAGTGCACTCTCTGGAATCACTGCAGTGCATCCCCAGTAGTGCCAGTGCACTCTCTGGACTCACTGCACTGCATCCCCAGTGGTGCCAGTGCACTCTCTGGAATCACTGCAGTGCATCCCCAGTAGTGCCAGTGCACTCTCTGGAGTCACTGCACTGCATCCCCTGTGGAGCCAGTGCACTCTATGGAGTAACTGCACTGCATACCCAGTGGTGCCAGTGCACTCTCTGGACTCACTGCACTGCATCCCCAGTGGTGCCAGTGCACTCTCTGGACTCACTGCACTGCATCCCGTGTGGTTCCAGTGCACTCTCTGGATCACTGCACTGCATCACCATTGGTGCCAGGGCACTCTCCGGACTCACTGCAGTGCATCCCCAGTGGTGCCAGTGCAGTCTTTCGAGTCACTGCACTGCATCCCCAGTGGTGCCAATGCATTCTCTGGACTCACTGCAGTGCATCCCCATTGGTGCCAGTGCAGTCTCTGGAGTCACTGCAGTGCATCCCCAGTGGTGCCAGTGCCCTCTCTGGACTCACTGCACTGCATCCCCAGTGCTGACAGTGCACTCTCTGGACTCACTGCACTGCATCCCCAGTGGTGCCAGTGTACTCTCCGGACTCAGTGCACTGCTTCCCCAGTGGTGCCACTGCACTCTCTGGACTCACGCCAGTGCATCACCAGTGGTGCCAGTGCACTCTCTGGACTCACGGCACTACATCCCCAGTGGTGCCAGTGCACTCTCTGGACTCACTGCAGTGCATCCCCTTTTGTGCCAGTGCACTCTCTGGACTCACTGCACTGCATCCCCAGTGGTGCCAGGGCACTCTCTAGAGTCACTGCACTGCATCCCCAGTGGTGCCAGTGCACTCTCTGGACTCACTGCAGTGCATCCCCAGTGGTACCAGTGCACTCTCTGGACTCACTGCACTGCATCCCCAGTGCTGACAGGGCACTCTCTGGACTCACTGCACTGCATCCCCAGTGGTGCCAGTGAACTCTCTGGACTCACTGCAGTGCATCCCTTGTGGTGCCTTTGCACTCTCAGGACTCACTGCACTGCAACCCAGTGGTGCCAGTGCACTCTCTGGAGTCACAGCACTGCATCAACAGTGGTGCCTCTGCACTCTCTGGAGTCACGGCACTGCATCCCCAGTGGTGCCAGTGCACTCTCTGGACTCACTGTAGTGCATCCCCAGTGGTGCCAGTGCACTCTCTGGACTCACTGCACTGCATCCCCAGTGGTGCCAGTGCACTCTCTGGACTCACTGCAGTGCATCCCTTGTGGTGCCTTTGCACTCTCAGGTCTCACTGCACTGCATCCCCAGTCGTGCCAGTGCACTCTCTGGAGTCACAGCACTGCATCAACAGTGGTGCCAGTGCACTCTCTGGACTCACTGCATTGCATCCCCAGTGGTGCCAGTGTAGTCTCTGGACTCACAGCAGTGCATCCCCAGTGGTACCAGTGCAACTACTGGACTCACTGCAGTGTAGCTCAGTGGTGCCAGAGCACTCTCTGGACTCACTGCACTGCATCCCCAGTGGTGCCAGTGCACTCTCTGGACTCACTGCAGTGCATCCCCAGTGGTGCCAGTGCACTCTCTGGACTCACTGCAGTGCATCACCAGTGGTGCCAGTGCACTGTCTGGACTCACTGCATCCCCAGTAGTGCCAGGGCACTCTCTGGACTCACAGCACTGCATCCCCATTGGGGCCAGTGCACTCTCTGGACTCACTGCACTAAAACCCCAGTGGTGCCAGTCCAGTCTATGGACTCACTGCACTGCATCCCCAGTGGTGCCAGTGCACTCTCTGGACTCACTGCAATGCATCCCCAGTGGTGCCAGTGCACTCTCTGGACTCACTGCACTGCATCCCCTGTGGTGCCAGTACACTCTCTGGACTCACTGCACTGCATCCCCAGTGGTGACAGTGTACTCTCTGGACTCACTGCAGTGCATCACCAGCGGTGCCAGTGCACTCTCTGGACTGACTGCACTGCATCCCCAGTGGTGCCAGTGCACTTTCTGGAGTCACTGCACTGCATCCCCAGTGGTGCCAGTGCACTCTCTGGACTCACTGCATTGGATCCCCAGTGGTGTCAGTGCACTCTCTGGACTCAGTGCAGTGCATCCCCAGTGGTGCCAGTGCACTCTCTGGACTCACTGCAGTGCATCACCAGTGGTGCCAGTGCACTCTCTGGAGTCACTGCACTGCATCCCCAGTGGTGCCAGTGCACTCTCTGGACTCACTGCAGTGCATCCCCATTGGTGCCAGTGCTCTCTCTGGACTCACTGCACTGCATCCCCAGTGGTGCCAGTGCACTCTCTGGACCCACTGCAGTGCATCCCCACTGGTGCCAGTGCACTCTCTGGACTCTGTGCACTGCATCCCCAATGGTGCCAGTGCACTCTCTGTAGTCACTGCACTGCGTCCCCAGTGGTGCCAGTGCAGTCTCTGGAGTCACTGCAGTGTATCCCAGTGGTGCCAGTGCACTCTCTGGACTCACTGCAGTGCAGCCCCTGAGGTGCAAGTGCACTCTCTGTACTCACTGCAGTGCATTCGCAGTGGTGTCAGTGCACTCTCTGGACTCACTGCGTGAATCTCCCGTGATGCCAGTGCACTCTCTGGACTCACTGCACTGCATCCCCAGTGGTGCCAGTTCACTCTCTGGACTCACTGAACTGCATCCCCAGTGGTGCCAGTGCACTCTGTGGACTCACTGCACTGCATCCCAGTGGTGCCTGTGAAGTCTCTGGACTCACTGCACTGCAACCCCAGTGGTGCCAGTGTAGTCTCTGGACTCAAGGCACAGTAACCCCAGTGGTGCCAGTGCAATCTAAGGACTCACAGCAGTGCAGCTAAAATTGGTGCCAGTGCACTCTCTGGACTCACTGCACTGCATCCCCACTGGTGCCAGTGCACTCCCTAGACTCACTGCACTACATCCCCTTTGGTGCCAGTGCACTCTCTGGACTCACTGCAGTGCATCCACTGTGGTGCCATTGCACTCTCAGGACTCACTGCACTGCATCCCCAGTGGTGCCAGTGCACTCTCTGGACTCACTGAAGTGCATCCCCAGTGGAGCCAGTGCTCTCTGTGGACTCACTGCACTGCATCCCCAGTGGTGCCAGTGCACTCTCTGGACTCACTGCACTGCATCCCCAGTGGTGCCAGTGCACTCTCTGGACTCACTGCAGTGCATCCCCAGTGGTGACAGTGCACTCTCTGTAGTCACTGCGCTGCATCCCCAGTGGTGACAGTGCACTCTCTGGACTCACTGCAGTGTAACCCCTGCGGTGCCTGTGCACTCTGTGCTCTCAGTGCAATGCATCCCCAGTGGTGCCAGCGCAGTCTCACGACTCACCGCAGTGCAGCCCAAGTGGCGCCAGTGCACTCTCTGGACTCACTGCACTGCATCCCCAGTGGTGCCAGTGCACTCTCTGGACTCACTGCAGTGCATCCCCTGTGGTGCCATTGCACTCTCAGGACTCACTGCACTGCATCCCCAGTGGTGCCAGTGCACTCTCTGGTCTCAATGCACTGCATCCCCATTGCTGACAGTGCCCTCTCTGGACTCACTGCACTGCATTCCCAGTGGTGCCAGTGCACTCTCTGGACTCACTGCAGTGCATCCCCAGTGGTGCCAGTGCACTCTCTGGACTCACTGCAGTGCATCCCAAGTGCTGCCAGTGCACTCTCTGGACTAACTGCAGTGCATCCCCAGTGGTGCCAGTGCACTCTCTGCCCTCGCTGCAGTGCATCCCCAGTGGTGCCAGTGCACTCTCTGCACTCACTGCAGTGCATCCCCAGTGGTGCCAGTGCAATCTCTGGGCTCACCGGGGTGCATCCCCAGTGGTGCCAGTGCACTCTCTGGACTCACTGCAGTGCACCCCCACTGGTGCCAGTGCACTCTCTGGACTCACTGCAGTGCATCCCCAGTGGTGACAGTGCACTCTCTGTAGTCACTGCGCTGCATCCCCAGTGGTGACAGTGCACTCTCTGGACTCACTGCACTGCATCCCCAGTGGTGCCAGTGCACTCTCTAGACTCACTGCAGTGGAACCCCTGCGGTGCCTGTGCACTCTGTGCTCTCAGTGCAATGCATCCCCAGTGGTGCCAGTGCACTCTCTGGACTCACTGCAGTGCATCCCCTGTGGTGCCATTGCACTCTCAGGACTCACTGCACTGCATCCCCAGTGGTGCCAGTGCACTCTCTGGACTCACTGCATTTCATCCCCAGTGGTGCCAGTGCACTCTCTGGACTCACTGCATTGCATCCCCAGTGGTGCCAGTGCACTCTCTGGACTCACTGCACTGCATCCCCAGTGGTGTCACTGCACTCTCTGGACTCACTGCACTACATCACCATTGGTGCCAGGGCACTCTCCGGACTCACTGCAGTGCATCCGCAGTGGAGCCAGTGCACTCTTTCGAGTCACTGCAGTGCATCCCCAGTGGTGCCAGTGCACTCTCTGGACTCACTGCACTGCATCCCCAGTGGTGCCAGTGCACTCTCTGGAATCACTGCACTGCATCCCCAGTGGTGCCAGTGCACTCTCTGGACTCACTGCACTGCATCCCCAGTGGTGCCAGTGCACTCTCTGGAATCACTGCAGTGCATCCCCAGTGGTGCCAGTGCACTCTCTGGACTCACTGCACTGCATCCCCAGTGGTGCCACTGCACTCTCTGGACTCACTGCACTGCATCACCATTGGTGCCAGTGCACTCTCCGGACTCACTGCAGTGCATCCGCAGTGGTGCCAGTGCACTCTTTTGAGTCACTGCAGTGCATCCCCAGTGGTGCCAGTGCACTCTCTGGACTGACTGCAGTGCATCCCCAGTGGTGACAGTGCACTCTCTGCACTCACTGCACTGTATCACCAGTGGTGCCAGTGCACTCTCTGGACTCACTGCAGTGCATCCCCAGTGGTGCCAGTGCACTCTCTGGACTCACTGCAGTGCATCCCCAGTGGTGCCAGTGCACTCTCTGGACTCACGGCAGTGCATCCCCAGAGGTGCCAGTGCACTCTCTGGACTCACTGCACTTCATCCCCAGTGGTGCCAGTGCACTCTCTGGACCCACTGCAGTGCATCCCCACTGGTGCCAGTGCACTCTCTGGACTCTGTGCACTGCATCCCCAATGGTGCCAGTGCACTCTCTGTAGTCACTGCACTGCGTCCCCAGTGGTGCCAGTGCAGTCTCTGGAGTCACTGCAGTGTATCCCAGTGGTGCCAGTGCACTCTCTGGACTCACTGCAGTGCAGCCCCTGAGGTGCAAGTGCACTCTCTGTACTCACTGCAGTGCATTCGCAGTGGTGTCAGTGCACTCTCTGGACTCACTGCGTGAATCTCCCGTGATGCCAGTGCACTCTCTGGACTCACTGCACTGCATCCCCAGTGGTGCCAGTTCACTCTCTGGACTCACTGAACTGCATCCCCAGTGGTGCCAGTGCACTCTGTGGACTCACTGCACTGCATCCCAGTGGTGCCTGTGAAGTCTCTGGACTCACTGCACTGCAACCCCAGTGGTGCCAGTGTAGTCTCTGGACTCAAGGCACAGTAACCCCAGTGGTGCCAGTGCAATCTAAGGACTCACAGCAGTGCAGCTAAAATTGGTGCCAGTGCACTCTCTGGACTCACTGCACTGCATCCCCACTGGTGCCAGTGCACTCACTAGACTCACTGCACTACATCCCCTTTGGTGCCAGTGCACTCTCTGGACTCACTGCAGTGCATCCACTGTGGTGCCATTGCACTCTCAGGACTCACTGCACTGCATCCCCAGTGGTGCCAGTGCACTCTCTGGACTCACTGAAGTGCATCCCCAGTGGAGCCAGTGCTCTCTGTGGACTCACTGCACTGCATCCCCAGTGGTGCCAGTGCACTCTCTGGACTCACTGCACTGCATCCCCAGTGGTGCCAGTGCACTCTCTGGACTCACTGCAGTGCATCCCCAGTGGTGACAGTGCACTCTCTGTAGTCACTGCGCTGCATCCCCAGTGGTGCCAGTGCACTCTCTGGACTCACTGCACTGCATCCCCAGTGGTGCCAGTGCACTCTCTGGACTCACTGCAGTGTAACCCCTGCGGTGCCTGTGCACTCTGTGCTCTCAGTGCAATGCATCCCCAGTGGTGCCAGCGCAGTCTCACGACTCACCGCAGTGCAGCCCAAGTGGCGCCAGTGCACTCTCTGGACTCACTGCACTGCATCCCCAGTGGTGCCAGTGCACTCTCTGGACTCACTGCAGTGCATCCCCTGTGGTGCCATTGCACTCTCAGGACTCACTGCACTGCATCCCCAGTGGTGCCAGTGCACTCTCTGGTCTCAATGCACTGCATCCCCATTGCTGACAGTGCCCTCTCTGGACTCACTGCACTGCATTCCCAGTGGTGCCAGTGCACTCTCTGGACTCACTGCAGTGCATCGCCAGTGGTGCCAGTGCACTCTCTGGACTCACTGCAGTGCATCCCAAGTGCTGCCAGTGCACTCTCTGGACTAACTGCAGTGCATCCCCAGTGGTGCCAGTGCACTCTCTGCCCTCGCTGCAGTGCATCCCCAGTGGTGCCAGTGCACTCTCTGCACTCACTGCAGTGCATCCCCAGTGGTGCCAGTGCAATCTCTGGGCTCACCGGGGTGCATCCCCAGTGGTGCCAGTGCACTCTCTGGACTCACTGCAGTGCACCCCCACTGGTGCCAGTGCACTCTCTGGACTCACTGCAGTGCATCCCCAGTGGTGACAGTGCACTCTCTGTAGTCACTGCGCTGCATCCCCAGTGGTGACAGTGCACTCTCTGGACTCACTGCACTGCATCCCCAGGTGTGCCAGTGCACTCTCTAGACTCACTGCAGTGGAACCCCTGCGGTGCCTGTGCACTCTGTGCTCTCAGTGCAATGCATCCCCAGTGGTGCCAGTGCACTCTCTGGACTCACTGCAGTGCATCCCCTGTGGTGCCATTGCACTCTCAGGACTCACTGCACTGCATCCCCAGTGGTGCCAGTGCACTCTCTGGACTCACTGCATTTCATCCCCAGTGGTGCCAGTGCACTCTCTGGACTCACTGCATTGCATCCCCAGTGGTGCCAGTGCACTCTCTGGACTCACTGCACTGCATCCCCAGTGGTGTCACTGCACTCTCTGGACTCACTGCACTACATCACCATTGGTGCCAGGGCACTCTCCGGGCTCACTGCAGTGCATCCGCAGTGGAGCCAGTGCACTCTTTCGAGTCACTGCAGTGCATCCCCAGTGGTGCCAGTGCACTCTCTGGACTCACTGCACTGCATCCCCAGTGGTGCCAGTGCACTCTCTGGAATCACTGCACTGCATCCCCAGTGGTGCCAGTGCACTCTCTGGACTCACTGCACTGCATCCCCAGTGGTGCCAGTGCACTCTCTGGAATCACTGCAGTGCATCCCCAGTGGTGCCAGTGCACTCTCTGGACTCACTGCACTGCATCCCCAGTGGTGCCACTGCACTCTCTGGACTCACTGCACTGCATCACCATTGGTGCCAGTGCACTCTCCGGACTCACTGCAGTGCATCCGCAGTGGTGCCAGTGCACTCTTTTGAGTCACTGCAGTGCATCCCCAGTGGTGCCAGTGCACTCTCTGGACTGACTGCAGTGCATCCCCAGTGGTGACAGTGCACTCTCTGCACTCACTGCACTGTATCACCAGTGGTGCCAGTGCACTCTCTGGACTCACTGCAGTGCATCCCCAGTGGTGCCAGTGCACTCTCTGGACTCACTGCAGTGCATCCCCAGTGGTGCCAGTGCACTCTCTGGACTCACGGCAGTGCATCCCCAGAGGTGCCAGTGCACTCTCTGGACTCACTGCACTTCATCCCCAGTGGTGCCAGTGCACTCTCTGGACTCACTGCACTGCATCCCCAGTGGTGCCACTGCACTCTCTGGACTCACTGCACTGCATCACCATTGGTGCCAGGGCATTCTCCGGACTCACTGCAGTGCATCCGCAGTGGTGCCAGTGCACTCTTTCGAGTCACTGCAGTGCATCCCCAGTGGTGCCAGTGCACTCTCTGGACTCACTGCACTGCATCCCCAGTGGTGCCAGTGCACTCTCTGCACTCACTGCACTGCATCCCCAGTGTTCCCCGAGCACTCTCTGGACTCACTGCAGTGCATCCCCAGTGCTGCCAGTGCACTCTCTGGACTCACTGCAGTGCATCCCCAGTGGTGCCAGTGCACTCTCTGGACTCACTGCACTGCATCCCCAATGGTGCCACTGCACTCTCTGGACTCACTGCACTGCATCACCATTGGTGCCAGGGCACTCGCTGGACTCACTGCAGTGCATCCGCAGTGGTGCCAGTGCACTCTTTCGATTCACTGCACTGCATCCCCATTAGTTCCAGTGCATTCTCTGGACTCATTGCAGTGCATCCCCAGTGGTGCCAGTGCACTCTCTGGACTCACTGCACTGCATCCCCAGTGGAACCAGTGCACTCTCCGGACTCACTGCACTGCATCCCTAATGGTGCCAGTGCACTCTCTGGACTCACTGCAGTGCATCCCCAAAGGTGCCAGTGCACTCTCTGGACTCACTGCACTGCATCCCCAGTGGTGCCAGTGCACTCTCTGCACTCACTGCACTGCATCCCCGGTGTTCCCAGAGCACTCTCTGGACTCACCGAGGTGCATCCCCAGTGGTGCCAGTGCACTCTCTGGACTCACTGCACTGCATCCCCAGTGGTGCCAGTGCACTCTCTGGACTCACTGCAGTGCAGCCCCTGAGGTGCCAGTGTACTCTCTGGACTCACTGCACTGCATCCCCAGTGGTGCCAGTGCACTCTCTGGAATCACTGCAGTGCATCCCCAGTAGTGCCAGTGCACTCTCTGGACTCACTGCACTGCATCCCCAGTGGTGCCTGTGCACTCTCTTGGGTCACTGCACTGCATCCCCAGTGGAGCCAGTGCACTCTATGGACTAACTGCACTGCATACCCAGTGGTGCCAGTGCACTCTCTGGACTCACTGCACTGCATCCCCAGTGGTGCCAGTGCACTCTTTCGAGTCACTGCACTGCATCCCCAGTGGTGCCAATGCATTCTCTGGACTCACTGCAGTGCATCCCCATTGGTGCCAGTGCACTCTCTGGAGTCACTGCAGTGCATCCCCAGTGGTGCCAGTGCCCTCTCTGGACTCACTGCACTGCATCCCCAGTGCTGACAGTGCACTCTCTGGACTCACTGCACTGCATCCCCAGTGGTGCCAGTGTACTCTCTGGACTCAGTGCACTGCTTCCCCAGTGGTGCCACTGCACTCTCTGGACTCACTGCACTGCATCAACAGTGGTGCCAGTGCACTCTCTGGACTTACTGCACTGCATCCCCAGTGGTGCCAGTGCACTCTCTGGACTCACTGCAGTGCATCCCCTTTTGTGCCAGTGCACTCTCTGGACTCACTGCACTGCATCCCCAGTGGTGCCAGTGCACTCTCTAGAGTCACTGCACTGCATCCCCAGTGGTGCCAGTGCACTCTCTGGACTCACTGCAGTGCATCCCCAGTGGTGCCAGTGCACTCTCTGGACTCACTGCACTGCATCCCCAGTGCTGACAGTGCACTCTCTGGACTCACTGCACTGCATCCCCAGTGGTGCCAGTGAACTCTCTGGACTCACTGCAGTGCATCCCCAGTGGTGCCTTTGCACTCTCAGGACTCACTGCAGTGCATCCCCAGTGGTGCCAGTGCACTCTCTGGAGTCACAGCACTGCATCAACAGTGGTGCCTCTGCACTCTCTTAGTCACTGCACTGCATCCCCAGTGGTGCCAGTGCACTCTCTGGACTCACTGTAGTGCATCCCCAGTGGTGCCAGTGCACTCTCTGGACTCACTGCACTGCATCCCCAGTGGTGCCAGTGCACTCTCTGCACTCACTGCACTGCATCACCAGTGGTGCCACTGCAATCTCTGGACTCACTGCAGTGCATCCCCAGTGGTGCCAGTGCACTCTCTGGAGTCACTGCACTGCATCCCCAGTGGTGCCAGTGCACTCTCTGGACTCACTGCAGTGCATCCCCACTGGTGCCAGTGCACTCTCTGGACTCACTGCAGTGCATCCCCAGTGGTGCCAGTGCACTCTCTGGACTCACTGCACTGCATCACCAGAGGTGCCAGTGCACTCTCTGGACTCACTGCACTTCATCCCCAGTGGTGCCAGTGCACTCTTTCGAGTCACTGCACTGCATCCCCATTAGTTCCAGTGCATTCTCTGGACTCACTGCACTGCATCCCCAGTGGTGCCACTGCACTCTCTGGACTCACTGCACTGCATCACCATTGGTGCCAGGGCACTCTCCGGACTCACTGCAGTGCATCCGCAGTGGTGCCAGTGCACTCTTTCGAGTCACTGCAGTGCATCCCCAGTGGTGCCAGTGCACTCTCTGGACTCACTGCACTGCATCCCCAGTGGTGCCAGTGCACTCTCTGGACTCACTGCACTGCATCCCCAGTGTTCCCCGAGCACTCTCTGGACTCACTGCAGTGCATCCCCAGTGGTGCCAGTGCACTCTCTGGACTCACTGCACTGCATCCCCAGTGCTGACAGTGCACTCTCTGGACTCACTGCAGTGCATCCCCAGTGTTGCCACTGCACTCTCTGGACTCACTGCACTGCATCGCCATTGGTGCCAGGGCACTCTCTGGACTCACTGCAGTGCATCCCCAGTGGTGCCAGTGCACTCTCTGGACTCACTGCACTGCATCCCCAGTGGTGCCAGTGCACTCTCTGCACTCACTGCACTGCATCCCCGGTGTTCCCAGAGCACTCTCTGGACTCACTGCACTGCATCCCCAGTGGTGCCAGTGCACTCTCTGGACTCACTGCAGTGCAGCCCCTGAGGTGCCAGTGTACTCTCTGGACTCACTGCACTGCATCCCCAGTGGTGCCAGTGCACTCTCTGGAATCACTGCAGTGCATCCCCAGTAGTGCCAGTGCACTCTCTGGACTCACTGCACTGCATCCCCAGTGGTGCCAGTGCACTCTCTGGAATCACTGCAGTGCATCCCCAGTAGTGCCAGTGCACTCTCTTGAGTCACTGCACTGCATCCCCAGTGGAGCCAGTGCACTCTATGGAGTAACTGCACTGCATACCCAGTGGTGCCAGTGCACTCTCTGGACTCACTGCACTGCATCCCCAGTGGTGCCAGTGCACTCTCTGGACTCACTGCACTGCATCCCGTGTGGTTCCAGTGCACTCTCTGGATCACTGCACTGCATCACCATTGGTGCCAGGGCACTCTCCAGACTCACTGCAGTGCATCCCCAGTGGTGCCAGTGCAGTCTTTCGAGTCACTGCACTGCATCCCCATTAGTTCCAGTGCATTCTCTGGACTCACTGCAGTGCATCCCCATTGGTGCCAGTGCAGTCTCTGGAGTCACTGCAGTGCATCCCCAGTGGTGCCAGTGCCCTCTCTGGACTCACTGCACTGCATCCCCAGTGCTGACAGTGCACTCTCTGGACTCACTGCACTGCATCCCCAGTGGTGCCAGTGTACTCTCCGGACTCAGTGCACTGCTTCCCCAGTGGTGCCACTGCACTCTCTGGACTCACGCCAGTGCATCACCAGTGGTGCCAGTGCACTCTCTGGACTCACGGCACTACATCCCCAGTGGTGCCAGTGCACTCTCTGGACTCACTGCAGTGCATCCCCTTTTGTGCCAGTGCACTCTCTGGACTCACTGCACTGCATCCCCAGTGGTGCCAGGGCACTCTCTAGAGTCACTACACTGCATCCCCAGTGGTGCCAGTGCACTCTCTGGACTCACTGCAGTGCATCCCCAGTGGTACCAGTGCACTCTCTGGACTCACTGCACTGCATCCCCAGTGCTGACAGGGCACTCTCTGGACTCACTGCACTGCATCCCCAGTGGTGCCAGTGCACTCTCTGGACTCACTGTAGTGCATCCCCAGTGGTGCCAGTGCACTCTCTGGACTCACTGCACTGCATCCCCAGTGGTGCCAGTGTACTCTCTGGACTCACTGCAGTGCATCCCTTGTGGTGCCTTTGCACTCTCAGGTCTCACTGCACTGCATCCCCAGTGGTGCCAGTGCACTCTCTGGAGTCACAGCACTGCATCAACAGTGGTGCCAGTGCACTCTCTGGACTCACTGCATTGCATCCCCAGTGGTGCCAGTGTAGTCTCTGGACTCACAGCAGTGCATCCCCAGTGGTACCAGTGCAACTACTGGGCTCACTGCAGTGTAGCTCAGTGGTGCCAGAGCACTCTCTGGACTCACTGCACTGCATCCCCAGTGGTGCCAGTGCACTCTCTGGACTCACTGCAGTGCATCCCCAGTGGTGACAGTGCACTCTCTGGACTCACTGCAGTGCATCACCAGTGGTGCCAGTGCACTGTCTGGACTCACTGCATCCCCAGTAGTGCCAGGGCACTCTCTGGACTCACAGCACTGCATCCCCATTGGGGCCAGTGCACTCTCTGGACTCACTGCACTAAAACCCCAGTGGTGCCAGTCCAGTCTATGGACTCACTGCACTGCATCCCCAGTGGTGCCAGTGCACTCTCTGGACTCACTGCAATGCATCCCCAGTGGTGCCAGTGCACTCTCTGGACTCACTGCACTGCATCCCCTGTGGTGCCAGTACACTCTCTGGACTCACTGCACTGCATCCCCAGTGGTGACAGTGTACTCTCTGGACTCACTGCACTGCATCACCAGCGGTGCCAGTGCACGCTCTGGACTGACTGCAGTGCATCCCCAGTGGTGCCAGTGCACTTTCTGGAGTCACTGCACTGCATCCCCAGTGGTGCCAGTGCACTCTCTGGACTCAGTGCAGTGCATCCCCAGTGGTGCCAGTGCACTCTCTGGACTCACTGCAGTGCATAACCAGTGGTGCCAGTGCACTCTCTGGAGTCACTGCACTGCATCCCCAGTGGTGCCAGTGCACTCTCTGGACTCACTGCAGTGCATCCCCATTGGTGCCAGTGCTCTCTCTGGACTCACTGCACTGCATCCCCAGTGGTGCCAGTGCACTCTCTGGACCCACTGCAGTGCATCCCCACTGGTGCCAGTGCACTCTCTGGACTCAGTGCACTGCATCCCCAATGGTGCCAGTGCACTCTCTGTAGTCACTGCACTGCGTCCCCAGTGGTGCCAGTGCAGTCTCTGGAGTCACTGCAGTGTATCCCAGTGGTGCCAGTGCACTCTCTGGACTCACTGCAGTGCAGCCCCTGAGGTGCAAGTGCACTCTCTGTACTCACTGCAGTGCATTCGCAGTGGTGTCAGTGCACTCTCTGGACTCACTGCGTGAATCTCCCGTGATGCCAGTGCACTCTCTGGACTCACTGCACTGCATCCCCAGTGGTGCCAGTTCACTCTCTGGACTCACTGAACTGCATCCCCAGTGGTGCCAGTGCACTCTGTGGACTCACTGCACTGCATCCCAGTGGTGCCTGTGAAGTCTCTGGACTCACTGCAGTGCAACCCCAGTGGTGCCAGTGTAGTCTCTGGACTCAAGGCACAGTAACCCCAGTGGTGCCAGTGCAATCTAAGGACTCACAGCAGTGCAGCTAAAATTGGTGCCAGTGCACTCTCTGGACTCACTGCACTGCATCCCCACTGGTGCCAGTGCACTCCCTAGACTCACTGCACTACATCCCCTTTGGTGCCAGTGCACTCTCTGGACTCACTGTAGTGCATCCACTGTGGTGCCATTGCACTCTCAGGACTCACTGCACTGCATCCCCAGTGGTGCCAGTGCACTCTCTGGACTCACTGAAGTGCATCCCCAGTGGTGCCAGTGCTCTCTGTGGACTCACTGCACTGCATCCCCAGTGGTGCCAGTGCATTCTCTGGACTCACTGCACTGCATCCCCAGTGCTGACAGGGCACTCTCTGGACTCACTGCAGTGCATCCCCAGTGGTGACAGTGCACTCTCTGTAGTCACTGTGCTGCATCCCCAGTGGTGACAGTGCACTCTCTGGACTCACTGCACTGCATCCCCAGTGGTGCCAGTGCACTCTCTAGACTCACTGCAGTGGAACCCCTGCGGTGCCTGTGCACTCTGTGCTCTCAGTGCAATGCATCCCCAGTGGTGCCAGTGCACTCTCTGGACTCACTGCAGTGCATCCCCTGTGGTGCCATTGCACTCTCAGGACTCACTGCACTGCATCCCCAGTGGTGCCAGTGCACTCTCTGGACTCACTGCATTTCATCTCCAGTGGTGCCAGTGCACTCTCTGGACTCACTGCATTGCATCCCCAGTGGTGCCAGTGCACTCTCTGGACTCACTGCACTGCATCCCCAGTGGTGTCACTGCACTCTCTGGACTCACTGCACTGCATCACCATTGGTGCCAGGGCACTCTCCGGACTCACTGCAGTGCATCCGCAGTGGAGCCAGTGCACTCTTTCGAGTCACTGCAGTGCATCCCCAGTGGTGCCAGTGCACTCTCTGGACTCACTGCACTGCATCCGCAGTGGTGCCAGTGCACTCTCTGGAATCACTGCACTGCATCCCCAGTGGTGCCAGTGCACTCTCTGGACTCACTGCACTGCATCCCCAGTGGTGCCAGTGCACTCTCTGGAATCACTGCAGTGCATCCCCAGTGGTGCCAGTGCACTCTCTGGACTCACTGCATTGCATCCCCAGTGGTGCCAGTGCACTCTCTGGACTCACTGCACTGCATCCCCAGTGGTGCCACTGCACTCTCTGGACTCACTGCACTGCATCACCATTGGTGCCAGTGCACTCTCCGGACTCACTGCAGTGCATCCGCAGTGGTGCCAGTGCACTCTTTTGAGTCACTGCAGTGCATCCCCAGTGGTGCCAGTGCACTCTCTGGACTGACTGCAGTGCATCCCCAGTGGTGCCAGTGCACTCTCTGCACTCACTGCACTGTATCACCAGTGGTGCCAGTGCACTCTCTGGACTCACTGCAGTGCATCCCCAGTGGTGCCAGTGCACTCTCTGGACTCACTGCACTGCATCCCCAGTGGTGCCAGTGCACTCTCTGGAGTCGCAGCACTGCATCAACAGTGGTGCCTCTGCACTCTCTGGAGTCACTGCACTGCATCCCTAGTGCTGCCAGTGCACTCTCTGGACTCACTGCACTGCATCCCCAGTGGTGCCAGTGCACTCTCTGGACTCACTGCACTGCATCCCAAGTGGTGCCAGTGCACTCTCTGGACTCACTGCACTGCATCACCATTGGTGCCAGGGCACTCTCCGGACTCACTGCAGTGCATCCGCAGTGGTGCCAGTGCACTCTTTCGAGTCACTGCACTGCATCCCCATTAGTGCCAGTGCATTCTCTGGACTCATTGCAGTGCATCCGCAGTGGTGCCAGTGCACTCTCTGGACTCACCGCACTGCATCACCAGTGGTGCCATTGCACTCTCTGGACTCACTGCAGTGCAGCCCCTGAGGTGCCAGTGTACTCTCTGGATCACTGAACTGCATCACCATTGGTGCCAGGGCACTCTCCGGTCTCACTGCAGTGCATCCCCAGTGGTGCCAGTGCACTCTTTCGAGTCACTGCACTGCATCCCCAGTGGTGCCAGTGCATTCTCTGGACTCACTGCAGTGCATCCCCATTGGTGCCAGTGCAGTCTCTGGAGTCACTGCAGTGCATCCCCAGTGGTGCCAGTGCACTCTCTGGACTCACTGCACTGCATCCCCAGTGGTGCCAGTGCACTCTCTGGACTCACTGCAGTGCATCCCCAGTGGTGCCAGTGCACTCTCTGGACTCACTGCAGTGCATCTCCTTTTGCGCCAGTGCACTCTCTGGACTCACTGCACTGCATCCCCAGTGGTGCCAGTGCACTCTCTGGAGTCACTGCACTGCATCCCCAGTGGTGCCAGTGCACTCTCTGGACTCACTGCAGTGCATCCCCAGTGCTGACAGTGCACTCTCTGGACTCACTGCACTGCATCACCAGTGGTGGCAGTGTACTCTCTGGACTCACTGCACTGCATCCCCAGTGGAGACAGTGCACTCTCTGGAGTCACTGCGCTGCATCCCCAGTGGTTCCAGGGCACTCTCTCGACTCACAGCACTGCAACTCCAGTGGAGCCAGTGCACTCTCTGGAGTCACTGCGCTGCATCCCCAGTGGTGCCAGTGCCCTCTGTGGACTCACTGCACTGCATCCCCAGTGCTGACAGTGCACTCTCTGGACTCACTGCAGTGCATCCCCAGTGGTGCGAGTGCACTCTCTGGACTCACCGGGGTGCATCCCCAGTGGTGCCAGTGCACTCTCTGGACTCACCGGGGTGCATCCCCAGTGGTGCCAGTGCACTCTCTGGACTCACTGCAGTGCATCCCCAGTGGTGCCAGTGTACTCTGTGGACTCACTGCAGTGCATCCCCAGTGTTGCCAGTGCACTCTCTGGAGTCACTGCACTGCATCCCCAGTGGTGCCAGTGCACTCTCTGGAGTCACTGCACTGCATCCCCAGTGGTGCCAGTGCACTCTCTGGACTCGCTGCAGTGCATCACCAGTGGCGCCAGTGCACTCTCTGGACTCACTGCACTGCATCCCATTGGTGCTAGTGCACTCTCTGGACTCACTGCACTGCATCCCCAGTGGTGCCAGTACACTCTCTGGACTCACTGCACTGCATCCCCAGTGGTGCAAGTGCACTCTCTGGACTCACTGCAGTGCATCCCCAGTGGTGCCAGTGCACTCTCTGGACTCACTGCAGTGCTTCCGCACTGGTGCCAGTGCACTCTCTGCACTCACTGCACTGCATCAACAGTGGTGCCTCTGCACTCTCTGGAGTCACTGCACTGCATCCCCAGTGGTGCCAGTGCACTCTCTGGACTCACTGTAGTGCATCCCCAGTGGTGCCAGTGCACTCTCTGGACTCACTGCACTGCATCCCCAGTGGTGCCAGTGTAGTCTCTGGACTCACAGCAGTGCATCCCCAGTGGTGCCAGTGCACTGTCTGGACTCACTGCAGTGTATCGCCATTGGAGCCGGTGCACTCTCTGGACTCACTAAACTGCATCCCCAGTGGTGCCAGAGAACTCTCTGGTCTCACTGCAGTGCATCCCCAGTGGTGCCAGTGCACTCTCTGGACTCACTGCATCCCCAGTGGTGCCAGTGCACTCTCTGGACTCACTGCACTAAAACCCCAGTGGTGCCAGTACACTCTCTGGACTCACTGCAGTGCATCCCCAGTGGTGCCAGTGTACTCTCTGGACTCACTGTACTGCATCACCAGCGGTGCCAGTGCACTCTCTGGACTCACTGCAGTGCATCCCCAGTGGTGCCAGTGCACTTTCTGGAGTCACTGCAGTGCATCCCCTGTTGTGCCAGTGCACTCTCTGCACTCACTGCACTGCATCCCCAGAAGTGCCAGTGCACTCACTGGACTCACTGCACTGCATCCCCAGTGGTTCCATTGCACTCTCTGGACTCACTGCATTGGATCCCCAGTGGTGTCAGTGCACTCTCTGGACTCAGTGCAGTGCATCCCCAGTGGTGCCAGTGCACTCTCTGGACTCACTGCAGTGCTTCCCCACTGGTGCCAGTGCACTCTCTGGACTCACTGCACTGCATCCCCAGTGGTGCCAGTGCACTCTCTGGACTCACTGCAGTGCATCACCAGTGGTGCCAGTGCACTCTCTGGAGTCACTGCACTGCATCCCCAGTGGAGCCAGTGCACTCTCTGGACTCACTGCACTGCATCACCAGTGGTGCCAGTGCACTCTATGGACTCACTGCACTGCATCCCCACTGGTGCCAGTGCACTCTCTGGACCCACTGCAGTGCATCCCCACTGGTGCCAGTGCACTCTCTGGACTCACTGCACTGCATCCCCAATGGTGCCAGTGCACTCACTGTAGTCACTGCACTGCGTCCCCAGTGGTGCCAGTGCACTCTCTGGACTCACTGCAGTGTATCCCCTGTGGTGCCAGTGCACTCTGTGGACTCACTGCACTGCATCCCAGTGGTGCCAGTGCACTCTCTGGACTCACTGCACTGCATCCCCAAGGTGCCAGTGCACTCTCTGGACTCAACTGCACTGCATCCCCAGTGCTGCCAGTGCACTCTCTGGACTCACTGCAGTGCATCCGCAGTGGTGCCAGTGCACTCTTTCGAGTCACTGCAGTGCATCCCCAGTGGTGCCAGTGCACTCTCTGGACTCACTGCACTGCATCCCCAGTGGTGCCAGTGCACTCTCTGGAATCACTGCAGTGCATCCCCAGTGGTGCCAGTGCACTCTCTGGACTCACTGCATTGCATCCCCAGTGGTGCCAGTGCACTCTCTGGACTCACTGCACTGCATCCCCAGTGGTGCCACTGCACTCTCTGGACTCACTGCACTGCATCACCATTGGTGCCAGGGCACTCTCCGGACTCAATGCAGTGCATCCACAGTGGTGCCAGTGCACTCTCTGGACTCACTGCAGTGCATCCCCAGTGGTGCCAGTGCACTCTCTGGACTCACTGCACTGCATCACCAGCGGTGCCAGTGCACTCTCTGGACTCACTGCAGTGCATCCCCAGTGGTGCCAGAGCACTTTCTGGACTCACTGCAGTGCATCCCCTGTTGTGCCAGTGCACTCTCTGCACTCACTGCACTGCATCCCCAGAAGTGCCAGTGCACTCACTGGACTCACTGCACTGCATCCCCAGTGGTTCCATTGCACTCTCTGGACTCACTGCATTGGATCCCCAGTGGTGTCAGTGCACTCTCTGGACTCAGTGCAGTGCATCCCTAGTGGTGCCAGTGCACTCTCTGGACTCACTGCAGTGCTTCCCCACTGGTGCCAGTGCACTCTCTGGACTCACTGCACTGCATCCCCAGTGGTGCCAGTGCACTCTCTGGACTCACTGCAGTGCATCACCAGTGGTGCCAGTGCACTCTCTGGAGTCACTGCACTGCATCCCCAGTGGAGCCAGTGCACTCTCTGGACTCACTGCACTGCATTCCCAGTGGTGCCAGTGCACTCTATGGACTCACTGCACTGCATCCCCAGTGGTGCCAGTGCACTCTCTGGACCCACTGCAGTGCATCCCCACTGGTGCCAGTGCACTCTCTGCACTCACTGCACTGCATCCCCGGTGTCCCAGTGCACTCTCTGGACTCACCGCACTGCATCACCAGTGGTGCCATTGCACTCTCTGGACTCACTGCAGTGCAGCCCCTGAGGTGCCAGTGTACTCTCTGGATCACTGCACTGCATCACCATTGGTGCCAGGGCACTCTCCGGACTCACTGCAGTGCATCCCCAGTGGTGCCAGTGCACTCTTTCGAGTCACTGCAGTGCATCCCCAGTGGTGCCAGTGCATTCTCTGGACTCACTGCAGTGCATCCCCATTGGTGCCAGTGCAGTCTCTGGAGTCACTGCAGTGCATCCCCAGTGGTGCCAGTGCACTCTCTGGACTCACTGCACTGCATCCCCAGTGGTGCCAGTGCACTCTCTGGACTCACTGCAGTGCATCCGCAGTGGTGCCAGTGCACTCTCTGGACTCACTGCAGTGCATCTCCTTTTGCGCCAGTGCACTCTCTGGACTCACTGCACTGCATCCCCAGTGGTGCCAGTGCACTCTCTGGAGTCACTGCACTGCATCCCCAGTGGTGCCAGTGCACTCTCTGGACTCACTGCAGTGCATCCCCAGTGCTGACAGTGCACTCTCTGGACTCACTGCACTGCATCACCAGTGGTGGCAGTGTACTCTCTGGACTCACTGCACTGCATCCCCAGTGGAGACAGTGCACTCTCTGGAGTCACTGCGCTGCATCCCCAGTGGTTCCAGGGCACTCTCTCGACTCACAGCACTGCAACTCCAGTGGTGCCAGTGCACTCTCTGGAGTCACTGCGCTGCATCCCCAGTGGTGCCAGTGCCCTCTGTGGACTCACTGCACTGCATCCCCAGTGCTGACAGTGCACTCTCTGGACTCACTGCAGTGCATCCCCAGTGGTGCGAGTGCACTCTCTGGACTCACCGGGGTGCATCCCCAGTGGTGCCAGTGCACTCTCTGGACTCACCGGGGTGCATCCCCAGTGGTGCCAGTGCACTCTCTGGACTCACTGCAGTGCATCCCCAGTGGTGCCAGTGTACTCTGTGGACTCACTGCAGTGCATCCCCAGTGTTGCCAGTGCACTCTCTGGAGTCACTGCACTGCATCCCCAGTGGTGCCAGTGCACTCTCTGGAGTCACTGCACTGCATCCCCAGTGGTGCCAGTGCACTCTCTGGACTCGCTGCAGTGCATCACCAGTGGCGCCAGTGCACTCTCTGGACTCACTGCACTGCATCCCATTGGTGCTAGTGCACTCTCTGGACTCACTGCACTGCATCCCCAGTGGTGCCAGTACACTCTCTGGACTCACTGCACTGCATCCCCAGTGGTGCAAGTGCACTCTCTGGACTCACTGCAGTGCATCCCCAGTGGTGCCAGTGCACTCTCTGGACTCACTGCAGTGCTTCCGCACTGGTGCCAGTGCACTCTCTGCACTCACTGCACTGCATCAACAGTGGTGCCTCTGCACTCTCTGGAGTCACTGCACTGCATCCCCAGTGGTGCCAGTGCACTCTCTGGACTCACTGTAGTGCATCCCCAGTGGTGCCAGTGCACTCTCTGGACTCACTGCACTGCATCCCCAGTGGTGCCAGTGTAGTCTCTGGACTCACAGCAGTGCATCCCCAGTGGTGCCAGTGCACTGTCTGGACTCACTGCAGTGTATCGCCATTGGAGCCGGTGCACTCTCTGGACTCACTAAACTGCATCCCCAGTGGTGCCAGAGAACTCTCTGGTCTCACTGCAGTGCATCCCCAGTGGTGCCAGTGCACTCTCTGGACTCACTGCATCCCCAGTGGTGCCAGTGCACTCTCTGGACTCACTGCACTAAAACCCCAGTGGTGCCAGTACACTCTCTGGACTCACTGCAGTGCATCCCCAGTGGTGCCAGTGTACTCTCTGGACTCACTGTACTGCATCACCAGCGGTGCCAGTGCACTTTCTGGAGTCACTGCAGTGCATCCCCTGTTGTGCCAGTGCACTCTCTGCACTCACTGCACTGCATCCCCAGAAGTGCCAGTGCACTCACTGGACTCACTGCACTGCATCCCCAGTGGTTCCATTGCACTCTCTGGACTCACTGCAGTGCATCCCCAGTGGTGCCAGTGCACTTTCTGGAGTCACTGCAGTGCATCCCCTGTTGTGCCAGTGCACTCTCTGCACTCACTGCACTGCATCCCCAGAAGTGCCAGTGCACTCACTGGACTCACTGCACTGCATCCCCAGTGGTTCCATTGCACTCTCTGGACTCACTGCATTGGATCCCCAGTGGTGTCAGTGCACTCTCTGGACTCAGTGCAGTGCATCCCCAGTGGTGCCAGTGCACTCTCTGGACTCACTGCAGTGCTTCCCCACTGGTGCCAGTGCACTCTCTGGACTCACTGCACTGCATCCCCAGTGGTGCCAGTGCACTCTCTGGACTCACTGCAGTGCATCACCAGTGGTGCCAGTGCACTCTCTGGAGTCACTGCACTGCATCCCCAGTGGAGCCAGTGCACTCTCTGGACTCACTGCACTGCATCACCAGTGGTGCCAGTGCACTCTATGGACTCACTGCACTGCATCCCCACTGGTGCCAGTGCACTCTCTGGACCCACTGCAGTGCATCCCCACTGGTGCCAGTGCACTCTCTGGACTCACTGCACTGCATCCCCAATGGTGCCAGTGCACTCACTGTAGTCACTGCACTGCGTCCCCAGTGGTGCCAGTGCACTCTCTGGACTCACTGCAGTGTATCCCCTGTGGTGCCAGTGCACTCTGTGGACTCACTGCACTGCATCCCAGTGGTGCCAGTGCACTCTCTGGACTCACTGCACTGCATCCCCAAGGTGCCAGTGCACTCTCTGGACTCAACTGCACTGCATCCCCAGTGCTGCCAGTGCACTCTCTGGACTCACTGCAGTGCATCCGCAGTGGTGCCAGTGCACTCTTTCGAGTCACTGCAGTGCATCCCCAGTGGTGCCAGTGCACTCTCTGGACTCACTGCACTGCATCCCCAGTGGTGCCAGTGCACTCTCTGGAATCACTGCAGTGCATCCCCAGTGGTGCCAGTGCACTCTCTGGACTCACTGCATTGCATCCCCAGTGGTGCCAGTGCACTCTCTGGACTCACTGCACTGCATCCCCAGTGGTGCCACTGCACTCTCTGGAGTCACTGCACTGCATCACCATTGGTGCCAGGGCACTCTCCGGACTCAATGCAGTGCATCCACAGTGGTGCCAGTGCACTCTCTGGACTCACTGCAGTGCATCCCCAGTGGTGCCAGTGCACTCTCTGGACTCACTGCACTGCATCACCAGCGGTGCCAGTGCACTCTCTGGACTCACTGCAGTGCATCCCCAGTGGTGCCAGAGCACTTTCTGGACTCACTGCAGTGCATCCCCTGTTGTGCCAGTGCACTCTCTGCACTCACTGCACTGCATCCCCAGAAGTGCCAGTGCACTCACTGGACTCACTGCACTGCATCCCCAGTGGTTCCATTGCACTCTCTGGACTCACTGCATTGGATCCCCAGTGGTGTCAGTGCACTCTCTGGACTCAGTGCAGTGCATCCCCAGTGGTGCCAGTGCACTCTCTGGACTCACTGCAGTGCTTCCCCACTGGTGCCAGTGCACTCTCTGGAGTCACTGCGCTGCATCCCCAGTGGTGCCAGTGCCCTCTGTGGACTCACTGCACTGCATCCCCAGTGCTGACAGTGCACTCTCTGGACTCACTGCAGTGCATCCCCAGTGGTGCGAGTGCACTCTCTGGACTCACCGGGGTGCATCCCCAGTGGTGCCAGTGCACTCTCTGGACTCACCGGGGTGCATCCCCAGTGGTGCCAGTGCACTCTCTGGACTCACTGCAGTGCATCCCCAGTGGTGCCAGTGTACTCTGTGGACTCACTGCAGTGCATCCCCAGTGTTGCCAGTGCACTCTCTGGAGTCACTGCACTGCATCCCCAGTGGTGCCAGTGCACTCTCTGGAGTCACTGCACTGCATCCCCAGTGGTGCCAGTGCACTCTCTGGACTCGCTGCAGTGCATCACCAGTGGCGCCAGTGCACTCTCTGGACTCACTGCACTGCATCCCATTGGTGCTAGTGCACTCTCTGGACTCACTGCACTGCATCCCCAGTGGTGCCAGTACACTCTCTGGACTCACTGCACTGCATCCCCAGTGGTGCAAGTGCACTCTCTGGACTCACTGCAGTGCATCCCCAGTGGTGCCAGTGCACTCTCTGGACTCACTGCAGTGCTTCCGCACTGGTGCCAGTGCACTCTCTGCACTCACTGCACTGCATCAACAGTGGTGCCTCTGCACTCTCTGGAGTCACTGCACTGCATCCCCAGTGGTGCCAGTGCACTCTCTGGACTCACTGTAGTGCATCCCCAGTGGTGCCAGTGCACTCTCTGGACTCACTGCACTGCATCCCCAGTGGTGCCAGTGTAGTCTCTGGACTCACAGCAGTGCATCCCCAGTGGTGCCAGTGCACTGTCTGGACTCACTGCAGTGTATCGCCATTGGAGCCGGTGCACTCTCTGGACTCACTAAACTGCATCCCCAGTGGTGCCAGAGAACTCTCTGGTCTCACTGCAGTGCATCCCCAGTGGTGCCAGTGCACTCTCTGGACTCACTGCATCCCCAGTGGTGCCAGTGCACTCTCTGGACTCACTGCACTAAAACCCCAGTGGTGCCAGTACACTCTCTGGACTCACTGCAGTGCATCCCCAGTGGTGCCAGTGTACTCTCTGGACTCACTGTACTGCATCACCAGCGGTGCCAGTGCACTCTCTGGACTCACTGCAGTGCATCCCCAGTGGTGCCAGTGCACTTTCTGGAGTCACTGCAGTGCATCCCCTGTTGTGCCAGTGCACTCTCTGCACTCACTGCACTGCATCCCCAGAAGTGCCAGTGCACTCACTGGACTCACTGCACTGCATCCCCAGTGGTTCCATTGCACTCTCTGGACTCACTGCATTGGATCCCCAGTGGTGTCAGTGCACTCTCTGGACTCAGTGCAGTGCATCCCCAGTGGTGCCAGTGCACTCTCTGGACTCACTGCAGTGCTTCCCCACTGGTGCCAGTGCACTCTCTGGACTCACTGCACTGCATCCCCAGTGGTGCCAGTGCACTCTCTGGACTCACTGCAGTGCATCACCAGTGGTGCCAGTGCACTCTCTGGAGTCACTGCACTGCATCCCCAGTGGAGCCAGTGCACTCTCTGGACTCACTGCACTGCATCACCAGTGGTGCCAGTGCACTCTATGGACTCACTGCACTGCATCCCCACTGGTGCCAGTGCACTCTCTGGACCCACTGCAGTGCATCCCCACTGGTGCCAGTGCACTCTCTGGACTCACTGCACTGCATCCCCAATGGTGCCAGTGCACTCACTGTAGTCACTGCACTGCGTCCCCAGTGGTGCCAGTGCACTCTCTGGACTCACTGCAGTGTATCCCCTGTGGTGCCAGTGCACTCTGTGGACTCACTGCACTGCATCCCAGTGGTGCCAGTGCACTCTCTGGACTCACTGCACTGCATCCCCAAGGTGCCAGTGCACTCTCTGGACTCAACTGCACTGCATCCCCAGTGCTGCCAGTGCACTCTCTGGACTCACTGCAGTGCATCCGCAGTGGTGCCAGTGCACTCTTTCGAGTCACTGCAGTGCATCCCCAGTGGTGCCAGTGCACTCTCTGGACTCACTGCACTGCATCCCCAGTGGTGCCAGTGCACTCTCTGGAATCACTGCAGTGCATCCCCAGTGGTGCCAGTGCACTCTCTGGACTCACTGCATTGCATCCCCAGTGGTGCCAGTGCACTCTCTGGACTCACTGCACTGCATCCCCAGTGGTGCCACTGCACTCTCTGGACTCACTGCACTGCATCACCATTGGTGCCAGGGCACTCTCCGGACTCAATGCAGTGCATCCACAGTGGTGCCAGTGCACTCTCTGGACTCACTGCAGTGCATCCCCAGTGGTGCCAGTGCACTCTCTGGACTCACTGCACTGCATCACCAGCGGTGCCAGTGCACTCTCTGGACTCACTGCAGTGCATCCCCAGTGGTGCCAGAGCACTTTCTGGACTCACTGCAGTGCATCCCCTGTTGTGCCAGTGCACTCTCTGCACTCACTGCACTGCATCCCCAGAAGTGCCAGTGCACTCACTGGACTCACTGCACTGCATCCAAAGTGGTTCCATTGCACTCTCTGGACTCACTGCATTGGATCCCCAGTGGTGTCAGTGCACTCTCTGGACTCAGTGCAGTGCATCCCCAGTGGTGCCAGTGCACTCTCTGGACTCACTGCAGTGCTTCCCCACTGGTGCCAGTGCACTCTCTGGACTCACTGCACTGCATCCCCAGTGGTGCCAGTGCACTCTCTGGACTCACTGCAGTGCATCACCAGTGGTGCCAGTGCACTCTCTGGAGTCACTGCACTGCATCCCCAGTGGAGCCAGTGCACTCTCTGGACTCACTGCACTGCATTCCCAGTGGTGCCAGTGCACTCTATGGACTCACTGCACTGCATCCCCACTGGTGCCAGTGCACTCTCTGGACCCACTGCAGTGCATCCCCACTGGTGCCAGTGCACTCTCTGCACTCACTGCACTGCATCCCCGGTGTCCCAGTGCACTCTCTGGACTCACCGCACTGCATCACCAGTGGTGCCATTGCACTCTCTGGACTCACTGCAGTGCAGCCCCTGAGGTGCCAGTGTACTCTCTGGATCACTGCACTGCATCACCATTGGTGCCAGGGCACTCTCCGGACTCACTGCAGTGCATCCCCAGTGGTGCCAGTGCACTCTTTCGAGTCACTGCACTGCATCCCCAGTGGTGCCAGTGCATTCTCTGGACTCACTGCAGTGCATCCCCATTGGTGCCAGTGCAGTCTCTGGAGTCACTGCAGTGCATCCCCAGTGGTGCCAGTGCACTCTCTGGACTCACTGCACTGCATCCCCAGTGGTGCCAGTGCACTCTCTGGACTCACTGCAGTGCATCCCCAGTGGTGCCAGTGCACTCTCTGGACTCACTGCAGTGCATCTCCTTTTGCGCCAGTGCACTCTCTGGACTCACTGCACTGCATCCCCAGTGGTGCCAGTGCACTCTCTGGAGTCACTGCACTGCATCCCCAGTGGTGCCAGTGCACTCTCTGGACTCACTGCACTGCATCCCCAGTGGAACCAGTGCACTCTCTGGACTCACTGCACTGCATCCCCAGTGCTGACAGTGCACTCTCTGGACTCACTGCACTGCATCACCAGTGGTGGCAGTGTACTCTCTGGACTCACTGCACTGCATCCCCAGTGGAGACAGTGCACTCTCTGGAGTCACTGCGCTGCATCCCCAGTGGTTCCAGGGCACTCTCTCGACTCACAGCACTGCAACTCCAGTGGTGCCAGTGCACTCTCTGGAGTCACTGCGCTGCATCCCCAGTGGTGCCAGTGCCCTCTGTGGACTCACTGCACTGCATCCCCAGTGCTGACAGTGCACTCTCTGGACTCACTGCAGTGCATCCCCAGTGGTGCGAGTGCACTCTCTGGACTCACCGGGGTGCATCCCCAGTGGTGCCAGTGCACTCTCTGGACTCACCGGGGTGCATCCCCAGTGGTGCCAGTGCACTCTCTGGACTCACTGCAGTGCATCCCCAGTGGTGCCAGTGTACTCTGTGGACTCACTGCAGTGCATCCCCAGTGTTGCCAGTGCACTCTCTGGAGTCACTGCACTGCATCCCCAGTGGTGCCAGTGCACTCTCTGGAGTCACTGCACTGCATCCCCAGTGGTGCCAGTGCACTCTCTGGACTCGCTGCAGTGCATCACCAGTGGCGCCAGTGCACTCTCTGGACTCACTGCACTGCATCCCATTGGTGCTAGTGCACTCTCTGGACTCACTGCACTGCATCCCCAGTGGTGCCAGTACACTCTCTGGACTCACTGCACTGCATCCCCAGTGGTGCAAGTGCACTCTCTGGACTCACTGCAGTGCATCCCCAGTGGTGCCAGTGCACTCTCTGGACTCACTGCAGTGCTTCCGCACTGGTGCCAGTGCACTCTCTGCACTCACTGCACTGCATCAACAGTGGTGCCTCTGCACTCTCTGGAGTCACTGCACTGCATCCCCAGTGGTGCCAGTGCACTCTCTGGACTCACTGTAGTGCATCCCCAGTGGTGCCAGTGCACTCTCTGGACTCACTGCACTGCATCCCCAGTGGTGCCAGTGTAGTCTCTGGACTCACAGCAGTGCATCCCCAGTGGTGCCAGTGCACTGTCTGGACTCACTGCAGTGTATCGCCATTGGAGCCGGTGCACTCTCTGGACTCACTAAACTGCATCCCCAGTGGTGCCAGAGAACTCTCTGGTCTCACTGCAGTGCATCCCCAGTGGTGCCAGTGCACTCTCTGGACTCACTGCATCCCCAGTGGTGCCAGTGCACTCTCTGGACTCACTGCACTAAAACCCCAGTGGTGCCAGTACACTCTCTGGACTCACTGCAGTGCATCCCCAGTGGTGCCAGTGTACTCTCTGGACTCACTGTACTGCATCACCAGCGGTGCCAGTGCACTCTCTGGACTCACTGCAGTGCATCCCCAGTGGTGCCAGTGCACTTTCTGGAGTCACTGCAGTGCATCCCCTGTTGTGCCAGTGCACTCTCTGCACTCACTGCACTGCATCCCCAGAAGTGCCAGTGCACTCACTGGACTCACTGCACTGCATCCCCAGTGGTTCCATTGCACTCTCTGGACTCACTGCATTGGATCCCCAGTGGTGTCAGTGCACTCTCTGGACTCAGTGCAGTGCATCCCCAGTGGTGCCAGTGCACTCTCTGGACTCACTGCAGTGCTTCCCCACTGGTGCCAGTGCACTCTCTGGACTCACTGCACTGCATCCCCAGTGGTGCCAGTGCACTCTCTGGACTCACTGCAGTGCATCACCAGTGGTGCCAGTGCACTCTCTGGAGTCACTGCACTGCATCCCCAGTGGAGCCAGTGCACTCTCTGGACTCACTGCACTGCATCACCAGTGGTGCCAGTGCACTCTATGGACTCACTGCACTGCATCCCCACTGGTGCCAGTGCACTCTCTGGACCCACTGCAGTGCATCCCCACTGGTGCCAGTGCACTCTCTGGACTCACTGCACTGCATCCCCAATGGTGCCAGTGCACTCACTGTAGTCACTGCACTGCGTCCCCAGTGGTGCCAGTGCACTCTCTGGACTCACTGCAGTGTATCCCCTGTGGTGCCAGTGCACTCTGTGGACTCACTGCACTGCATCCCAGTGGTGCCAGTGCACTCTCTGGACTCACTGCACTGCATCCCCAAGGTGCCAGTGCACTCTCTGGACTCAACTGCACTGCATCCCCAGTGCTGCCAGTGCACTCTCTGGACTCACTGCAGTGCATCCGCAGTGGTGCCAGTGCACTCTTTCGAGTCACTGCAGTGCATCCCCAGTGGTGCCAGTGCACTCTCTGGACTCACTGCACTGCATCCCCAGTGGTGCCAGTGCACTCTCTGGAATCACTGCAGTGCATCCCCAGTGGTGCCAGTGCACTCTCTGGACTCACTGCATTGCATCCCCAGTGGTGCCAGTGCACTCTCTGGACTCACTGCACTGCATCCCCAGTGGTGCCACTGCACTCTCTGGACTCACTGCACTGCATCACCATTGGTGCCAGGGCACTCTCCGGACTCAATGCAGTGCATCCACAGTGGTGCCAGTGCACTCTCTGGACTCACTGCACTGCATCCCCAGTGGTGCCAGTGCACTCTCTGGACTCACTGCACTGCATCACCAGCGGTGCCAGTGCACTCTCTGGACTCACTGCAGTGCATCCCCAGTGGTGCCAGAGCACTTTCTGGACTCACTGCAGTGCATCCCCTGTTGTGCCAGTGCACTCTCTGCACTCACTGCACTGCATCCCCAGAAGTGCCAGTGCACTCACTGGACTCACTGCACTGCATCCCCAGTGGTTCCATTGCACTCTCTGGACTCACTGCATTGGATCCCCAGTGGTGTCAGTGCACTCTCTGGACTCAGTGCAGTGCATCCCCAGTGGTGCCAGTGCACTCTCTGGACTCACTGCAGTGCTTCCCCACTGGTGCCAGTGCACTCTCTGGACTCACTGCACTGCATCCCCAGTGGTGCCAGTGCACTCTCTGGACTCACTGCAGTGCATCACCAGTGGTGCCAGTGCACTCTCTGGAGTCACTGCACTGCATCCCCAGTGGAGCCAGTGCACTCTCTGGACTCACTGCACTGCATTCCCAGTGGTGCCAGTGCACTCTATGGACTCACTGCACTGCATCCCCACTGGTGCCAGTGCACTCTCTGGACCCACTGCAGTGCATCCCCACTGGTGCCAGTGCACTCTCTGCACTCACTGCACTGCATCCCCGGTGTCCCAGTGCACTCTCTGGACTCACCGCACTGCATCACCAGTGGTGCCATTGCACTCTCTGGACTCACTGCAGTGCAGCCCCTGAGGTGCCAGTGTACTCTCTGGATCACTGCACTGCATCACCATTGGTGCCAGGGCACTCTCCGGACTCACTGCAGTGCATCCCCAGTGGTGCCAGTGCACTCTTTCGAGTCACTGCACTGCATCCCCAGTGGTGCCAGTGCATTCTCTGGACTCACTGCAGTGCATCCCCATTGGTGCCAGTGCAGTCTCTGGAGTCACTGCAGTGCATCCCCAGTGGTGCCAGTGCACTCTCTGGACTCACTGCACTGCATCCCCAGTGGTGCCAGTGCACTCTCTGGACTCACTGCAGTGCATCCCCAGTGGTGCCAGTGCACTCTCTGGACTCACTGCAGTGCATCTCCTTTTGCGCCAGTGCACTCTCTGGACTCACTGCACTGCATCCCCAGTGGTGCCAGTGCACTCTCTGGAGTCACTGCACTGCATCCCCAGTGGTGCCAGTGCACTCTCTGGACTCACTGCACTGCATCCCCAGTGGAACCAGTGCACTCTCTGGACTCACTGCACTGCATCCCCAGTGCTGACAGTGCACTCTCTGGACTCACTGCACTGCATCACCAGTGGTGGCAGTGTACTCTCTGGACTCACTGCACTGCATCCCCAGTGGAGACAGTGCACTCTCTGGAGTCACTGCGCTGCATCCCCAGTGGTTCCAGGGCACTCTCTCGACTCACAGCACTGCAACTCCAGTGGTGCCAGTGCACTCTCTGGAGTCACTGCGCTGCATCCCCAGTGGTGCCAGTGCCCTCTGTGGACTCACTGCACTGCATCCCCAGTGCTGACAGTGCACTCTCTGGACTCACTGCAGTGCATCCCCAGTGGTGCGAGTGCACTCTCTGGACTCACCGGGGTGCATCCCCAGTGGTGCCAGTGCACTCTCTGGACTCACCGGGGTGCATCCCCAGTGGTGCCAGTGCACTCTCTGGACTCACTGCAGTGCATCCCCAGTGGTGCCAGTGTACTCTGTGGACTCACTGCAGTGCATCCCCAGTGTTGCCAGTGCACTCTCTGGAGTCACTGCACTGCATCCCCAGTGGTGCCAGTGCACTCTCTGGAGTCACTGCACTGCATCCCCAGTGGTGCCAGTGCACTCTCTGGACTCGCTGCAGTGCATCACCAGTGGCGCCAGTGCACTCTCTGGACTCACTGCACTGCATCCCATTGGTGCTAGTGCACTCTCTGGACTCACTGCACTGCATCCCCAGTGGTGCCAGTACACTCTCTGGACTCACTGCACTGCATCCCCAGTGGTGCAAGTGCACTCTCTGGACTCACTGCAGTGCATCCCCAGTGGTGCCAGTGCACTCTCTGGACTCACTGCAGTGCTTCCGCACTGGTGCCAGTGCACTCTCTGCACTCACTGCACTGCATCAACAGTGGTGCCTCTGCACTCTCTGGAGTCACTGCACTGCATCCCCAGTGGTGCCAGTGCACTCTCTGGACTCACTGTAGTGCATCACCAGTGGTGCCAGTGCACTCTCTGGACTCACTGCACTGCATCCCCAGTGGTGCCAGTGTAGTCTCTGGACTCACAGCAGTGCATCCCCAGTGGTGCCAGTGCACTGTCTGGACTCACTGCAGTGTATCGCCATTGGAGCCGGTGCACTCTCTGGACTCACTAAACTGCATCCCCAGTGGTGCCAGAGAACTCTCTGGTCTCACTGCAGTGCATCCCCAGTGGTGCCAGTGCACTCTCTGGACTCACTGCATCCCCAGTGGTGCCAGTGCACTCTCTGGACTCACTGCACTAAAACCCCAGTGGTGCCAGTACACTCTCTGGACTCACTGCAGTGCATCCCCAGTGGTGCCAGTGTACTCTCTGGACTCACTGTACTGCATCACCAGCGGTGCCAGTGCACTCTCTGGACTCACTGCAGTGCATCCCCAGTGGTGCCAGTGCACTTTCTGGAGTCACTGCAGTGCATCCCCTGTTGTGCCAGTGCACTCTCTGCACTCACTGCACTGCATCCCCAGAAGTGCCAGTGCACTCACTGGACTCACTGCACTGCATCCCCAGTGGTTCCATTGCACTCTCTGGACTCACTGCATTGGATCCCCAGTGGTGTCAGTGCACTCTCTGGACTCAGTGCAGTGCATCCCCAGAGGTGCCAGTGCACTCTCTGGACTCACTGCAGTGCTTCCCCACTGGTGCCAGTGCACTCTCTGGACTCACTGCACTGCATCCCCAGTGGTGCCAGTGCACTCTCTGGACTCACTGCAGTGCATCACCAGTGGTGCCAGTGCACTCTCTGGAGTCACTGCACTGCATCCCCAGTGGAGCCAGTGCACTCTCTGGACTCACTGCACTGCATCACCAGTGGTGCCAGTGCACTCTATGGACTCACTGCACTGCATCCCCACTGGTGCCAGTGCACTCTCTGGACTCACTGCACTGCATCCCCAATGGTGCCAGTGCACTCACTGTAGTCACTGCACTGCGTCCCCAGTGGTGCCAGTGCACTCTCTGGACTCACTGCAGTGTATCCCCTGTGGTGCCAGTGCACTCTGTGGACTCACTGCACTGCATCCCAGTGGTGCCAGTGCACTCTCTGGACTCACTGCACTGCATCCCCAGTGCTGCCAGTGCACTCTCTGGACTCACTGCAGTGCATCCGCAGTGGTGCCAGTGCACTCTTTCGAGTCACTGCAGTGCATCCCCAGTGGTGCCAGTGCACTCTCTGGACTCACTGCACTGCATCCCCAGTGGTGCCAGTGCACTCTCTGGAATCACTGCAGTGCATCCCCAGTGGTGCCAGTGCACTCTCTGGACTCACTGCATTGCATCCCCAGTGGTGCCAGTGCACTCTCTGGACTCACTGCACTGCATCCCCAGTGGTGCCACTGCACTCTCTGGACTCACTGCACTGCATCACCATTGGTGCCAGGGCACTCTCCGGACTCAATGCAGTGCATCCACAGTGGTGCAAGGGCACTCTCTGGACTCACTGCACTGCATCCCCAGTGGTGCCAGTGCACTCTCTGGACTCACTGCACTGCATCACCAGCGGTGCCAGTGCACTCTCTGGACTCACTGCAGTGCATCCCCAGTGGTGCCAGAGCACTTTCTGGACTCACTGCAGTGCATCCCCTGTTGTGCCAGTGCACTCTCTGCACTCACTGCACTGCATCCCCAGAAGTGCCAGTGCACTCACTGGACTCACTGCACTGCATCCCCAGTGGTTCCATTGCACTCTCTGGACTCACTGCATTGGATCCCCAGTGGTGTCAGTGCACTCTCTGGACTCAGTGCAGTGCATCCCCAGTGGTGCCAGTGCACTCTCTGGACTCACTGCAGTGCTTCCCCACTGGTGCCAGTGCACTCTCTGGACTCACTGCACTGCATCCCCAGTGGTGCCAGTGCACTCTCTGGACTCACTGCAGTGCATCCCCAGTGGTGCCAGTGCACTCTCTGGAGTCACTGCACTGCATCCCCAGTGGAGCCAGTGCACTCTCTGGACTCACTGCACTGCATTCCCAGTGGTGCCAGTGCACTCTATGGACTCACTGCACTGCATCCCCACTGGTGCCAGTGCACTCTCTGGACCCACTGCAGTGCATTCCCACTGGTGCCAGTGCACTCTCTGGACTCACTGCACTGCATCCCCAATGGTGCCAGTGCACTCTCTGTAGTCACTGCACTGCGTCCCCAGTGGTGCCAGTGCACTCTCTGGACTCACTGCAGTGTATCCCTTGTGGTGCCAGTGCACTCTGTGGACTCACTGCACTGCATCCCAGTGGTGCCAGTGCACTCTCTGGACTCACTGCACTGCATCCCCAAGGTGCCAGTGCACTCTCTGGACTCAACTGCACTGCATCCCCAGTGCTGCCAGTGCACTGTCTGGACTCACTGCAGTGCATCCGCAGTGGTGCCAGTGCACTCTTTCGAGTCACTGCAGTGCATCCCCAGTGGTGCCAGTGCACTCTCTGGACTCACTGCACTGCATCCCCAGTGGTGCCAGTGCACTCTCTGGAATCACTGCAGTGCATCCCCAGTGGTGCCAGTGCACTCTCTGGACTCACTGCATTGCATCCCCAGTGGTGCCAGTGCACTCTCTGGACTCACTGCACTGCATCCCCAGTGGTGCCACTGCACTCTCTGGACTCACTGCACTGCATCACCATTGGTGCCAGGGCACTCTCCGGACTCACTGCAGTGCATCCGCTGTGGTGCCAGTGCACTCTTCCGAGTCACTGCAGTGCATCCCCAGTGGTGCCAGTGCACTCTCTGGACTCACTGCACTGCATCCCCAGTGGTGCCAGTGCACTCTCTGCACTCACTGCACTGCATCCCCAGTGTTCCCCGAGCACTCTCTGGATTCACTGCAGTGCATCCCCAGTGGTGCCACTGCACTCTCTGGACTCACTGCACTGCATCCCCAGTGGTGCCACTGCACTCTCGGGACTCACTGCACTGCATCACCATTGGTGCCAGGGTACTC
This sequence comes from Anser anser, assembly GCF_964211835.1. Classification (NCBI taxonomy): domain Eukaryota; kingdom Metazoa; phylum Chordata; class Aves; order Anseriformes; family Anatidae; genus Anser; species Anser anser. Next base: position 481,285 of record NW_028154169.1, read on the forward strand.
TCTGGACTCACTGCAGTGCATCCGCAGTGGTGCCAGTGCACTCTTTCGATTCACTGCACTGCATCCCCATTAGTTCCAGTGCATTCTCTGGACTCATTGCAGTGCATCCCCAGTGGTGCCAGTGCACTCTCTGGACTCACTGCACTGCATCCCCAGTGGTGCCAGTGCACTCTCTGGACTCACTGCACTGCATCCCCAGTGCTGACAGTGCACTCTCTGGACTCACTGCACTGCATCCCCAGTGCTGACAGTGCACTCTCTGGACTCACTGCAGTGCATCCCCAGTGGTGCCAGTGCACTCTCTGGACTCACCGCACTGCATCACCAGTGGTGCCAGTGCACTCTCTGGACTCACTGCAGTGCAGCCCCTGAGGTGCCAGTGTACTCTCTGGACTCACTGCACTGCATCACCATTGGTGCCAGGGCACTCTCCGGACTCACTGCAGTGCATCCCCAGTGGTGCCAGTGCACTCTTTCGAGTCACTGCACTGCATCCCCAGTGGTGCCAGTGCATTCTCTGGACTCACTGCAGTGCATCCCCATTGGTGCCAGTGCAGTCTCTGGAGTCACTGCAGTGCATCCCCAGTGGTGCCAGTGCACTCTCTGGACTCACTGCACTGCATCCCCAGTGGTGCCAGTGCACTCTCTGGACTCACTGCAGTGCATCTCCTTTTGCGCCAGTGCACTCTCTGGACTCACTGCACTGCATCCCCAGTGGTGCCAGTGCACTCTCTGGACTCACTGCACTGCATCCCCAGTGGTGCCAGTGCACTCTCTGGAATCACTGCAGTGCATCCCCAGTGGTGCCACTGCACTCTCTGGACTCACTGCACTGCATCCCCAGTGCTGACAGTGCACTCTCTGGACTCACTGCACTGCATCACCAGTGGTGGCAGTGTACTCTCTGGACTCACTGCACTGCACCCCAGTGGAGACAGTGCACTCTCTGTAGTCACTGCGCTGCATCCCCAGTGGTTCCAGGGCACTCTGTGGACTCACTGCACTGCAACTCCAGTGGTGCCAGTGCACTCTCTGGAGTCACTGCGCTGCATCCGCAGTGGTGCCAGTGCCCTCTGTGGACTCACTGCACTACATCCCCTGTGGGGCCAGTGCACTCTCTGGACTCACTGCAGTGCATCCCCAGTGGTGCGAGTGCACTCTCTGGACTCACCGGGGTGCATCCCCAGTGGTGCCAGTGCACTCTCTGGACTCACCGGGGTGCATCCCCAGTGGTGCCAGTGCACTCTCTGGACTCACTGCAGTGCATCCCCAGTGGTGCCAGTGTACTCTGTGGACTCACTGCAGTGCATCCCCAGTGTTGCCAGTGCACTCTCTGGAGTCACTGCACTGCATCCCCAGTGGTGCCAGTGCACTCTCTGGACTCACTGCACTGCATCCCCAGTGGTGCCAGTGCACTCTCTGGACTCACTGCAGTGCATCACCAGTGGCGCCAGTGCACTCTCTGGACTCACTGCACTGCATCCCATTGGTGCTAGTGCACTCTCTGGACTCACTGCACTGCATCCCCAGTGGTGCCAGTGCACTCTCTGGACTCACTGCACTGCATCCCCAGTGGTGCAAGTGCACTCTCTGGACTCACTGCAGTGCATCCCCAGTGGTGCCAGTGCACTCTCTGGACTCACTGCAGTGCTTCCGCACTGGTGCCAGTGCACTCTCTGCAGTCACTGCAGTGCATCAACAGTGGTGCCTCTGCACTCTCTGGAGTCACTGCACTGCATCCCCAGTGGTGCCAGTGCACTCTCTGGACTCACTGTAGTGCATCCCCAGTGGTGCCAGTGCACTCTCTGGAATCACTGCATCCCCAGTGGTGCCAGTGCACTCTCTGGACTCACTGCACTAAAACCCCAGTGGTGCCAGTACACTCTCTGGACTCACTGCAGTGCATCCCCAGTGGTGCCAGTGTACTCTCTGGACTCACTGCACTGCATCACCAGCGGTGCCAGTGCACTCTCTGGACTCACTGCAGTGCATCCCCAGTGGTGCCAGTGCACTTTCTGGAGTCACTGCAGTGCATCCCCTGTTGTGCCAGTGCACTCTCTGCACTCACTGCACTGCATCCCCAGAAGTGCCAGTGCACTCACTGGACTCACTGCACTGCATCCCCAGTGGTTCCATTGCACTCTCTGGACTCACTGCATTGGATCCCCAGTGGTGTCAGTGCACTCTCTGGACTCAGTGCAGTGCATCCCCAGTGGTTCCATTGCACTCTCTGGACTCACTGCATTGGATCCCCAGTGGTGTCAGTGCACTCTCTGGACTCAGTGCAGTGCATCCCCAGTGGTGCCAGTGCACTCTCTGGACTCACTGCAGTGCTTCCCCACTGGTGCCAGTGCACTCTCTGGACTCACTGCAGTGCATCACCAGTGGTGCCAGTGCACTCTCTAGAGTCACTGCACTGCATCCCCAGTGGAGCCAGTGCACTCTCTGGACTCACTGCACTGCATCACCAGTGGTGCCAGTGCACTCTATGGACTCACTGCACTGCATCCCCACTGGTGCCAGTGCACTCTCTGGACCCACTGCAGTGCATCCCCACTGGTGCCAGTGCACTCTCTGGACTCACTGCACTGCATCCCCAATGGTGCCAGTGCACTCTCTGTAGTCACTGCACTGCGTCCCCAGTGGTGCCAGTGCACTCTCTGGACTCACTGCAGTGTATCCCCTGTGGTGCCAGTGCACTCTGTGGACTCACTGCACTGCATCCCAGTGGTGCCAGTGCACTCTCTGGACTCACTGCACTGCATCCCCAAGGTGCCAGTGCACTCTCTGGACTCAACTGCACTGCATCCCCAGTGCTGCCAGTGCACTCTCTGGACTCACTGCAGTGCATCGGCAGTGGTGCCAGTGCACTCTTTCGAGTCACTGCAGTGCATCCCCACTGGTGCCAGTGCACTCTCTGGACTCACTGCACTGCATCCCCAGTGGTGCCAGTGCACTCTCTGGAATCACTGCAGTGCATCCCCAGTGGTGCCAGTGCACTCTCTGGACTCACTGCATTGCATCCCCAGTGGTGCCAGTGCACTCTCTGGACTCACTGCACTGCATCCCCAGTGGTGACACTGCACTCTCTGGACTCACGGCACTGCATCACCAATGGTGCCAGGGCACTCTCCGGACTCACTGCAGTGCATCCACAGTGGTGCCAGTGCACTCTTCGAGTCACTGCAGTGCATCCCCAGTGGTGCCAGTGCACTCTCTGGACTCACTGCACTGCATCACCAGCGGTGCCAGTGCACTCTCTGGACTCACTGCAGTGCATCCCCAGTGGTGCCAGTGCACTTTCTGGAGTCACTGCAGTGCATCCCCTGCTGTGCCAGTACACTCTCTGCACTCACTGCACTGCATCCCCAGAAGTGCCAGTGCACTCTCTGGACTCACTGCACTGCATCCCCAGTGGTGCCAGTGCACTCTCTGGACTCACTGCAGTGCATCCCCAGTGGTGCCAGTGCACTTTCTGGAGTCACTGCAGTGCATCCCCTGTTGTGCCAGTACACTCTCTGCACTCACTGCAGTGCATCCCCAGTGGTGCCAGTGCACTCTCTGGACTCACTGCACTGCATCACCAGTGGTGCCAGTGCACTCTCTGGACTCACTGCAGTGCATCCCCAGTGGTGCCAGTGCACTTTCTGGAGTCACTGCAGTGCATCCCCTGTTGTGCCAGTACACTCTCTGCACTCACTGCACTGCATCCCCAGAAGTGCCAGTGCACTCTCTGGACTCACTGCACTGCATCCCCAGTGGTTCCATTGCACTCTCTGGACTCACTGCATTGGATCCCCAGTGGTGTCAGTGCACTCTCTGGACTCAGTGCAGTGCATCCCCAGTGGTGCCAGTGCACTCTCTGGACTCACTGCAGTGCTTCCCCACTGGTGCCAGTGCACTCTCTGGACTCACTGCACTGCATCCCCAGTGGTGCCAGTGCACTCTCTGGACTCACTGCAGTACATCCCCAGTGGTGCCAGTGCACTCTCTGGAGTCACTGCACTGCATCCCCAGTGGAGCCAGTGCACTCTCTGGACTCACTGCACTGCATCCCCAGTGGTGCCAGTGCACTCTATGGACTCACTGCACTGCATCCCCACTGGTGCCAGTGCACTCTCTGGACTCACTGCACTGCATCCCCAATGGTGCCAGTGCACTCTCTGTAGTCACTGCACTGCGTCCCCAGTGGTGCCAGTGCACTCTCTGGACTCACTACAGTGTATCCCCTGTGGTGCCAGTGCACTCTGTGGACTCACTGCACTGCATCCCAGTGGTGCCAGTGCACTCTCTGGACTCACTGCACTGCATCCCCAAGGTGCCAGTGCACTCTCTGGACTCAACTGCACTGCATCCCCAGTGCTGCCAGTGCACTCTCTGGACTCACTGCAGTGCATCCGCAGTGGTGCCAGTGCACTCTTTCGAGTCACTGCAGTGCATCCCCAGTGGTGCCAGTGCACTCTCTGGACTCACTGCACTGCATCCCCAGTGGTGCCAGTGCACTCTCTGGAATCACTGCAGTGCATCCCCAGTGGTGCCAGTGCACTCTCTGGACTCACTGCATTGCATCCCCAGTGGTGCCACTGCACTCTCTGGACTCACTGCACTGCATCACCATTGGTGCCAGGGCACTCTCCGGACTCACTGCAGTGCATCAAATGTGGTGCCAGTGCACTCTTTCGAGTCACTGCAGTGCATCCCCAGTGGTGCCAGTGCACTCTCTGGACTCACTGCACTGCATCCCCAGTGGTGCCAGTGCACTCTCTGCACTCACTGCACTGCATCCCCAGTGTTCCCCGAGCACTCTCTGGACTCACTGCAGTGCATCCCCAGTGGTGCCACTGCACTCTCTGGAATCACTGCACTGCATCCCCAGTGGTGCCACTGCACTCTCGGGACTCACTGCACTGCATCACCATTGGTGCCAGGGTACTCTCTGGACTCACTGCAGTGCATCCGCAGTGGTGCCAGTGCACTCTTTCGATTCACTGCAGTGCATCCCCATTAGTTCCAGTGCATTCTCTGGAATCATTGCAGTGCATCCCCAGTGGTGCCAGTGCACTCTCTGGACTCACTGCACTGCATCCCCAGTGGTGCCAGTGCACTCTCTGGACTCACTGCACTGCATCCCCAGTGCTGACAGTGCACTCTCTGGACTCACTGCACTGCATCCCCAGTGCTGACAGTGCACTCTCTGGACTCACTGCAGTGCATCCCCAGTGGTGCCAGTGCACTCTCGGGACTCACTGCACTGCATCCCCAGTGGTGCCAGTGCACTCTCCGGACTCACTGCACTGCATCCCTAATGGTGCCAGTGCACTCTCTGGACTCACTGCACTGCATCCCCAGTGGTGCCAGTGCACTCTCTGGACTCACTGCACTGCATCCCCAGTGGTGCCAGTGCACTCTCTGCACTCACTGCACTGCATCCCCGGTGTTCCCAGAGCACTCTCTGGACTCACCGAGGTGCATCCCCAGTGGTGCCAGTGCACTCTCTGGACTCACTGCACTGCATCCCCAGTGGTGCCAGTGCACTCTCTGGACTCACTGCAGTGCAGCCCCTGAGGTGCCAGTGTACTCTCTGGACTCACTGCACTGCATCCCCAGTGGTGCCAGTGCACTTTCTGGAATCACTGCAGTGCATCCCCAGTAGTGCCAGTGCACTCTCTGGACTCACTGCACTGCATCCCCAGTGGTGCCTGTGCACTCTCTGGAGTCACTGCACTGCATCCCCAGTGGAGCCAGTGCACTCTATGGACTAACTGCACTGCATCCCCAGTGGTGCCAATGCATTCTCTGGACTCACTGCAGTGCATCCCCATTGGTGCCAGTGCAGTCTCTGGAGTCACTGCAGTGCATCCCCAGTGGTGCCAGTGCCCTCTCTGGACTCACTGCACTGCATCCACAGTGCTGACAGTGCACTCTCTGGACTCACTGCACTGCATCCCCAGTGGTGCCAGTGTACTCTCCGGACTCACTGCACTGCTTCCCCAGTGGTGCCACTGCACTCTCTGGACTCACTGCAGTGCATCCCCAGTGGTGCCAGTGCACTCTCTGGACTCACTGCACTGCATCCCCAGTGGTGCCAGTGCACTCTCTGGACTCACTGCACTGCATCCCCTTTTGTGCCAGTGCACTCTCTGGACTCACTGCACTGCATCCCCAGTGGTGCCAGTGCACTCTCTAGAGTCACTGCACTGCATCCCCAGTGGTGCCAGTGCACTCTCTGGACTCACTGCAGTGCATCCCCAGTGGTGCCAGTGCACTCTCTGGACTCACTGCACTGCATCCCCTGTGCTGACAGTGCACTCTCTGGACTCACTGCAGTGCATCCCCAGTGGTGCCAGTGCACTCTCTGGACTCACTGCACTGCATCCCCAGTGGTGCCAGTGCACTCTCTGGACCCACTGCAGTGCATCCCCACTGGTGCCAGTGCACTCTCTGGACTCACTGCACTGCATCCCCAATGGTGCCAGTGCACTCTCTGTAGTCACTGCACTGCGTCCCCAGTGGTGCCAGTGCACTCTCTGGACTCACTGCAGTGTATCCCCTGTGGTGCCAGTGCACTCTGTGGACTCACTGCACTGCATCCCCAAGGTGCCAGTGCACTCTCTGGACTCAACTGCACTGCATCCCCAGTGCTGCCAGTGCACTGTCTGGACTCACTGCAGTGCATCCCCAGTGGTGCCAGTGCACTCTCTGGACTCACTGCACTGCATCCCCAGTGGTGCCACTGCACTCTCTGGACTCACTGCACTTCATCCCCAGTGGTGCCAGTGCACTCTCTGGACTCACTGCATTGCATCCCCAGTGGTGCCAGAGCACTCTCTGGACTCACTGCACTGCATCCCCAGTGGTGTCACTGCACTCTCTGGACTCACTGCACTGCATCACCATTGGTGCCAGGGCACTCTCCAGACTCACTGCAGTGCATCCCCACTGGTGCCAGTGCACTCTTTCGAGTCACTGCAGTGCATCCCCAGTGGTGCCAGTGCACTCTCTGGACTCACTGCACTGCATCCCCAGTGGTGCCAGTGCACTCTCTGGAATCACTGCAGTGCATCCCCAGTGGTGCCAGTGCACTCTCTGGACTCACTGCATTGCATCCCCAGTGGTGCCAGTGCACTCTCTGGACTCACTGCACTGCATCCCCAGTGGTGCCACTGCACTCTCTGGACTCACTGCACTGCATCACCATTGGTGCCAGGGCACTCTCCGGACTCACTGCAGTGCATCCGCAGTGGTGCCAGTGCACTCTTTTGAGTCACTGCAGTGCATCCCCAGTGCTGCCAGTGCACTCTCTGGACTCACTGCAGTGCATCCCCAGTGGTGCCAGTGCACTCTCTGGACTCACTGCAGTGCATCCCCAGTGGTGCCAGTGCACTCTCTGGACTCACTGCACTTCATCCCCAGTGGTGCCAGTGCACTCTCTGGACTCACTGCATTGCATCCCCAGTGGTGCCAGTGCACTCTCTGGACTCACTGCACTGCATCCCCAGTGGTGCCACTGCACTCTCTGGACTCACTGCACTGCATCACCATTGGTGCCAGGGCACTCTCCGGACTCACTGCAGTGCATCCGCAGTGGTGCCAGTGCACTCTTTCGAGTCACTGCAGTGCATCCCCAGTGGTGCCAGTGCACTCTTTCGAGTCACTGCAGTGCATCCCCAGTGGTGCCAGTGCACTCTCTGCACTCACTGCACTGCATCCCGATTGTTCCCCGAGCACTCTCTGGACTCACTGCAGTGCATCCCCAGTGGTGCCAGTGCACTCTCTGGACTCACTGCACTGCATCCCCAGTGGTGCCAGTGCACTCTCTGGACTCACTGCACTGCATCACCATTGGTGCCAGGGCACTCTCCGGACTCACTGCAGTCCATCCCCAGTGGTGCCAGTGCACTCTCTGGACTCACTGAACTGCATCCACAGTGGTGCCAGTGCACTCTCTGGACTCACTGCACTGCATCCCCAGTGGTGCCAGTGCACTCTCTGGACTCACTGCACTGCATCCCCAGTGCTGACAGTGCACTCTCTGGACTCACTGCAGTGCATCCCCAGTGGTGCCAGTGCACTCTCTGGACTCACTGCACTGCATCCCCAGTGGTGCCAGTGCACTCTCCGGACTCACTGCACTGCATCCCTAATGGTGCCAGTGCACTCTCTGGACTCACTGCACTGCATCCACAGTGGTTCCAGTGCACTCTCTGGACTCACTGCACTGCATCCCCAGTGGTGCCAGTGCACTCTCTGCACTCACTGCACTGCATCCCCGGTGTTCCCAGAGCACTCTCTGGACTCACCGAGGTGCATCCCCAGTGGTGCCAGTGCACTCTCTGGACTCACTGCAGTGCATCCCCAGTGGTGCCAGTGCACTCTCTGGACTCACTGCACTGCATCCCCTGTGGTGCCAGTACACTCTCTGGACTCACTGCAGTGCATCCCCAGTGGTTCCAGTGTACTCTCTGGACTCACTGCACTGCATCACCAGCGGTGCCAGTGCACTCTCTGGACTCACTGCAGTGCATCCCCAGTGGTGCCAGTGCACTTTCTGGAGTCACTGCAGTGCATCCCCTTTTGTGCCAGTGCACTCTCTGGAGTCACTGCACTGCATCCCCAGTGGAGCCAGTGCACTCTCTGGACTCACTGCACTGCATTCCCAGTGGTGCCAGTGCACTCTATGGACTCACTGCACTGCATCCCCAGTGGTGCCAGTGCACTCTCTGGACCCACTGCAGTGCATCCCCACTGGTGCCAGTGCACTCTCTGGACTCACTGCACTGCATCCCCAATGGTGCCAGTGCACTCTCTGTAGTCACTGCACTGCGTCCCCAGTGGTGCCAGTGCACTCTCTGGACTCACTGCAGTGTATCCCCTGTGGTGCCAGTGCACTCTGTGGACTCACTGCACTGCATCCCAGTGGTGCCAGTGCACTCTCTGGACTCACTGCACTGCATCCCCAAGGTGCCAGTGCACTCTCTGGACTCAACTGCACTGCATCCCCAGTTGTGCCAGTGCACGCTCTGGACTCACTGCAGTGCATCCCCAGTGGTGCCAGTGCACTCTCTGGACTCACTGTAGTACATCCCCAGTGGTGCCAGTGCACTCTCTGGACTCACTGCACTTCATCCCCAGTGGTGCCAGTGCACTCTCTGGACTCACTGCACTGCATCCCCAGTGGTGCCAGGGCACTCTCTGCACTCACTGCACTGCATCCCCGGTGTTCCCAGAGCACTCTCTGGACTCACCGAGGTGCACCCCCAGTGGTGCCAGTGCACTCTCTGGTCTCACTGCAGTGCATCCCCAGTGGTGCCAGTGCACTCTCTGGACTCACTGCAGTGCAGCCCCTGAGGTGCCAGTGTACTCTCTGGACTCACTGCACTGCATCCCCAGTGGTGCCAGTGCACTCTCTGGAATCACTGCAGTGCATCCCCAGTGGTGCCAGTGCACTCTCTGGACTCACTGCATTGCATCCCCAGTGGTGCCAGTGCACTCTCTGGACTCACTGCACTGCATCCCCAGTGGTGCCACTGCACTCTCTGGACTCACTGCACTGCATCACCATTGGTGCCAGTGCACTCTCCGGACTCACTGCAGTGCATCCGCAGTGGTGCCAGTGCACTCTTTCAAGTCACTGCAGTGCATCCCCAGTGGTGCCAGTGCACTCTCTGGACTCACTGCAGTGCATCCCCAGTGGTGCCAGTGCACTCTCTGCACTCACTGCACTGCATCACCAGTGGTGCCAGGGCACTCTCTGGACTCACTGCAGTGCATCCCCAGTGGTGCCAGTGCACTCTCTGGAGTAACTGCACTGCATCCCCAGTGCTGCCAGTGCACTCTCTGGACTCACTGCAGTGCATCGCCAGTGGTGCCAGTGCACTCTCTGGACTCACTGCAGTGCATCCCCAGTGGTGCCAGTGCACTCTCTGGACTCACTGCACTGCATCCCCAGTGGTGCCAGTGCACTCTCTGAACTCACTGCATTGCATCCCCAGTGGTGCCAGTGCACTCTCTGGACTCACTGCACTGCATCCCCAGTGGTGCCAGTGCACTCTCTGGACTCACTGCACTGCATCACCATTGGTGCCAGGGCACTCTCCGGACTCACTGCAGTGCATCCGCAGTGGTGCCAGTGCACTCTTTCGAGTCACTGCAGTGCATCCCCAGTGGTGCCAGTGCACTCTCTGGACTCACTGCACTGCATCCCCAGTGGTGCCTGTGCACTCTCTGCACTCACTGCACTGCATCCCCAGTGTTCCCCGAGCACTCTCTGGACTCACTGCAGTGCATCCCCAGTGGTGCCAGTGCACTCTCTGGACTCACTGCACTGCATCCCCAGTGGTGCCAGTGCACTCTCTGGACTCACTGCACTGCATCCCCAGTGGTGCCACTGCACTCTCTGGACTCACTGCACTGCATCACCATTGGTGCCAGGGTACTCTCTGGACTCACTGCAGTGCATCCGCAGTGGTGCCAGTGCACTCTTTCGATTCACTGCACTGCATCCCCATTAGTTCCAGTGCATTCTCTGGACTCATTGCAGTGCATCCCCAGTGGTGCCAGTGCACTCTCTGGACTCACTGCACTGCATCCCCAGTGCTGACAGTGCACTCTCTGGACTCACTGCACTGCATCCCCAGTGCTGACAGTGCACTCTCTGGACTCACTGCAGTGCATCCCCAGTGGTGCCAGTGCACTCGCTGGACTCACTGCACTGCATCCCCAGTGGTGCCAGTGCACTCTCCGGACTCACTGCACTTCATCCCTATAGGTGCCAGTGCACTCTCTGGACTCACTGCAGTGCATCCCCAGTGGTGCCAGTGCACTCTCTGGACTCACTGCACTGCATCCCCAGTGGTGCCAGTGCACTCTCTGCACTCACTGCACTGCATCCCCGGTGTTCCCAGAGCACTCTCTGGACTCACCGAGGTGCATCCCCAGTGGTGCCAGTGTACTCTCTGGACTCACTGCACTGCATCGCCAGTGGTGCCAGTGCACTCTCTGGACTCACTGCAGTGCAGCCCCTGAGGTGCCAGTGTACTCTCTGGACTCACTGCAGTGCATCCCCAGTGGTGCCAGTGCACTCTCTGGAATCACTGCAGTGCATCCCCAGTGGTGCCTGTGCACTCTCTTGAGTCACTGCACTGCATCCCCAGTGGAGCCAGTGCACTCTATGGACTAACTGCACTGCATACCCAGTGGTGCCAGTGCACTCTCTGGACTCACTGCAGTGCATCCCCAGTGGTGCCACTGCACTCTCTGGACTCACTGCAGTGCATCCCCAGTGCTGCCAGTGCACTCTCTGGACTCACTGCACTGCATCCCCAGTGGTGCCAGTGCACTCTCTGGACTCACTGCAGTGCATCCCCTTTTGTGCCAGTGCACTCTCTGGACTCACTGCACTGCATCCCCAGTGGTGCCAGTGCACTCTCTAGAGTCACTGCACTGCATCCCCAGTGGTGCCAGTGCACTCTCTGGACTCACTGCAGTGCATCCCCAGTGGTGCCAGTGCACTCTCTGGACTCACTGCACTGCATCCCCAGTGTTGACAGTGCACTCTCTGGACTCACTGCACTGCATCCCCAGTGGTGCCAGTGAACTCTCTGGACTCACTGCAGTGCATCCCTTGTGGTGCCTTTGCACTCTCAGGACTCACTGCACTGCATCCCCAGTGGTGCCAGTGCACTCTCTGGAGTCACAGCACTGCATCAACAGTGGTGCCTCTGCACTCTCTGGAGTCACTGCACTGCATCCCCAGTGGTGCCAGTGAACTCTCTGGACTCACTGTAGTGCATCCCCAGTGGTGCCAGTGCACTCTCTGGACTCACTGTACTGCATCCCCAGTGGTGCCAGTGCACTCTCTGCACTCACTGCAGTGCATCCGCAGTGGTGCCAGTGCACTCTTTCGAGTCACTGCAGTGCATCCCCAGTGGTGCCAGTGCACTCTCTGGACTCACTGCACTGCATCCCCAGTGGTGCCAGTGCACTCTCTGGACTCACTGCACTGCATCCCCAGTGGTGCCACTGCACTCTCTGGACTCACTGCACTGCAACCCCAGTGGTGCCAGTGCACTCTCAGGACTCACTGCACTGCATCCCTAATGGTGCCAGTGCACTCTCTGGACTCACTGCAGTGCATCCCCAGTGGTGCCAGTGCACTCTCTGGACTCACTGCACTGCATCCCCAGTGGTGCCAGGGCACTCTCTGCACTCACTGCACTGCATCCCCGGTGTTCCCAGAGCACTCTCTGGACTCACCGAGGTGCATCCCCAGTGGTGCCAGTGCACTCTCTGGTCTCACTGCAGTGCATCCCCAGTGGTGCCAGTGCACTCTCTGGACTCACTGCAGTGCAGCCCCTGAGGTGCCAGTGTACTCTCTGGACTCACTGCACTGCATCCCCAGTGGTGCCAGTGCACTCTCTGGAATCACTGTAGTGCATCCCCAGTAGTGCCAGTGCACTCTCTGGACTCACTGCACTGCATCCCCAGTGGTGCCTGTGCACTCTCTTGAGTCACTGCACTGCATCCCCAGTGGAGCCAGTGCACTCTATGGACTAACTGCACTGCATACCCAGTGGTGCCAGTGCACTCTCTGGACTCACTGCAGTGTATCCCCTGTGGTGCCAGTGCACTCTCTGGACTCACTGCACTGCATCCCGAGTGGTTCCAGTGCACTCTCTGGATCACTGCACTGCATCACCATTGGTGCCAGTGCACTCTCTGGACTCACTGCACTGCATCCCGAGTGGTTCCCGTGCACTCTCAGGACTCACTGCACTGCATCCCCTGTGGTGCCAGTGCACTCTCTGGAGTCACAGCACTGCATCAACAGTAGTGCCTCTGCACTCTCTGGAGTCACTGCACTGCATCCCCAGTGGTGCCAGTGCACTCTCTGGACTCACTGTAGTGCATCCCCAGTGGTGCCAGTGCACTCTCTGGACTCACTGCACTGCATCCCCAGTGGTGCCAGTGCACTCTCTGGACTCACTGCACTGCATCCCCAGTGGTGCCAGTGCACTCTCTGGACTCACTGCAATGTATCGCCATTGGAGCCGGTGCACTCTCTGGAATCACTAAACTGCATCCCCAGTGGTGCCAGAGAACACTCTGGTCTCACTGCAGTGCATCCCCAGTGGTGCCAGTGCACTGTCTGGACTCACTGCATCCCCAGTGGTGCCAGTGCACTCTCTGCACTCACTGCACTGCATCCCCAGTGGTGCCAGTGCACTCTCTGCACTCACTGCAATGCATCCCCAGTGTTCCCCGAGCACTCTCTGGACTCACTGCACTGCATCCCCAGTGGTGCCAGTGCACTCTCTGGACTCACTGCAGTGCAGCCCCTGAGGTGCCACTGTACTCTCTGGACTCACTGCACTGCATCCCCAGTGGTGCCAGTGCACTCTCTGGAATCACTGCAGTGCATCCCCAGTAGTGCCAGTGCACTCTCTGGACTCACTGCACTGCATCCCCAGTGGTGCCTGTGCACTCTCTTGAGTCACTGCACTGCATCCCCAGTGGAGCCAGTGCACTCTATGGACTAACTGCACTGCATACCCAGTGGTGCCAGTGCACTCTCTGGACTCACTGCACTGCATCCCCAGTGGTGCCAGTGCACTCTCTGGACTCACTGCACTGCATCCCGAGTGGTTCCAGTGCACTCTCTGGATCACTGCACTGCATCACCATTGGTGCCAGGGCACTCTCCGGACTCACTGCAGTGCATCCCCAGTGGTGCCAGTGCACTCTTTCGAGTCACTGCACTGCATCCCCAGTGGTGCCAATGCATTCTCTGGACTCACTGCAGTGCATCCCCATTGGTGCCAGTGCAGTCTCTGGAGTCACTGCAGTGTATCCCCAGTGGTGCCAGTGCCCTCTCTGGACTCACTGCACTGCATCCACAGTGCTGACAGTGCACTCTCTGGACTCACTGCACTGCATCCCCAGTGGTGCCAGTGTACTCTCTGGACTCAGTGCACTGCTTCCCCAGTGGTGCCACTGCACTCTCTGGACTCACTGCAGTGCATCCCCAGTGGTGCCAGTGCACTCTCTGGACTCACTGCACTGCATCCCCAGTGGAGCCAGTGCACTCTCTGGACTCACTGCAGTGCATCCCCTTTTGTGCCAGTGCACTCTCTGGACTCACTGCAGTGCATCCCCAGTGGTGCCAGTGCACTCTCTGGACTCACTGCACTGCATCCCCAGTGGTGCCAGTGCACTCTCTGGACTCACTGCAGTGCATCCCCAGTGGTGCCAGTGCACTCTCTGGACTCACTGCACTGCATCCCCAGTGCTGACAGTGCACTCTCTGGACTCACTGCAGTGCATCCCCAGTGGTGCCAGTGCACTCTCTGGACTCACTGCACTGCATCCCCAGTGGTGCCAGTGCACTCTCTGGACCCACTGCAGTGCATCCCCACTGGTGCCAGTGCACTCTCTGGACTCACTGCACTGCATCCCCAATGGTGCCAGTGCACTCTCTGTAGTCACTGCACTGCGTCCCCAGTGGTGCCAGTGCACTCTCTGGACTCACTGCAGTGTATCCCCTGTTGTGCCAGTGCACTCTCTGGACTCACTGCACTGCATCCCCAAGGTGCCAGTGCACTCTCTGGACTCAACTGCACTGCATCCCCAGTGCTGCCAGTGCACTCTCTGGACTCACTGCAGTGCATCCCCAGTGGTGCCAGTGCACTCTCTGGACTCACTGCATTGCATCCCCAGTGGTGCCAGTGCACTCTCTGGAATCACTGCACTGCATCCCCAGTGGTGCCACTGCACTCTCTGGACTCACTGCACTGCATCACCATTGGTGCCAGGGCAATCTCCGGACTCACTGCAGTGCATCCCCAGTGGTGCCAGTGCACTCTTTTGAGTCACTGCAGTGCATCCCCAGTGCTGCCAGTGCACTCTCTGGACTCACTGCAGTGCATCCCCAGTGGTGCCAGTGCACTCTCTGGACTCACTGCACTGCATCCCCAGTGGTGCCAGTGCACTCTCTGGACTCACTGCACTTCATCCCCAGTGGTGCCAGTGCACTCTCTGGACTCACTGCATTGCATCCCCAGTGGTGCCAGTGCACTCTCTGGACTCACTGCACTGCATCCCCAGTGGTGCCACTGCACTCTCTGGACTCACTGCACTGCATCACCATTGGTGCCAGGGCACTCTCCGGACTCACTGCAGTGCATCCGCAGTGGTGCCAGTGCACTCTTTCGAGTCACTGCAGTGCATCCCCAGTGGTGCCAGTGCACTCTTTCGAGTCACTGCAGTGCATCCCCAGTGGTGCCAGTGCACTCTCTGGACTCACTGCACTGCATCCCCAGTGTTCCCCGAGCACTCTCTGGACTCACTGCAGTGCATCCCCAGTGGTGCCAGTGCACTCTCTGGACTCACTACACTGCATCCCCAGTGGTGCCACTGCACTCTCTGGACTCACTGCACTGCATCACCATTGGTGCCAGGGCACTCTCCGGACTCACTGCAGTCCATCCCCAGTGGTGCCAGTGCACTCTCTGGCTCACTGAACTGCATCCACAGTGGTGCCAGTGCACTCTCTGGACTCACTGCACTGCATCCCCAGTGGTGCCAGTGCACTCTCTGGACTCACTGCACTGCATCCCCAGTGCTGACAGTGCACTCTCTGGACTCACTGCAGTGCATCCCCAGTGGTGCCAGTGCACTCTCTGGACTCACTGCACTGCATCCCCAGTGGTGCCAGTGCACTCTCCGGACTCACTGCACTGCATCCCTAATGGTGCCAGTGCACTCTCTGGACTCACTGCAGTGCATCCCCAGTGGTTCCAGTGCACTCTCTGGACTCACTGCACTGCATCCCCAGTGGTGCCAGTGCACTCTCTGCACTCACTGCACTGCATCCCCGGTGTTCCCAGAGCACTCTCTGGACTCACCGAGGTGCATCCCCAGTGGTGCCAGTGCACTCTCTGGACTCACTGCAGTGCATCCCCAGTGGTGCCAGTGCACTCTCTGGACTCACTGCACTGCATCGCCTGTGGTGCCAGTACACTCTCTGGACTCACTGCAGTGCATCCCCAGTGGTGCCAGTGTACTCTCTGGACTCACTGCACTGCATCACCAGCGGTGCCAGTGCACTCTCTGGACTCACTGCAGTGCATCCCCAGTGGTGCCAGTGCACTTTCTAGAGTCACTGCAGTGCATCCCCTTTTGTGCCAGTGCACTCTCTGCACTCACTGCACTGCATCCCCAGAAGTGCCAGGGCACTCTCTGGACTCACTGCACTGCATCCCCAGTGGTTCCATTGCACTCTCTGGACTCACTGCATTGGATCCCCAGTGGTGTCAGTGCACTCTCTGGACTCAGTGCAGTGCATCCCCAGTGGTGCCAGTGCACTCTCTGGACTCACTGCACTGCTTCCCCACTGGTGCCAGTGCACTCTCTGGACTCACTGCACTGCATTCCCAGTGGTGCCAGTGCACTCTATGGACTCACTGCACTGCATCCCCAAGGTGCCAGTGCACTCTCTGGACCCACTGCAGTGCATCCCCACTGGTGCCAGTGCACTCTCTGGACTCACTGCACTGCATCCCCAATGGTGCCAGTGCACTCTCTGTAGTCACTGCACTGCGTCCCCAGTGGTGCCAGTGCACTCTCTGGACTCACTGCAGTGTATCCCCTGTGGTGCCAGTGCACTCTGTGGACTCACTGCACTGCATCCCAGTGGTGCCAGTGCACTCTCTGGACTCACTGCACTGCATCCCCAAGGTGCCAGTGCACTCTCTGGACTCAACTGCACTGCATCCCCAGTGCTGCCAGTGCACTCTCTGGAGTCACTGCAGTGCATCCCCAGTGGTGCCAGTGCACTCTCTGGACTCACTGCACTGCATCCCCAGTGGTGCCAGTGCACTCTCTGGACTCACTGCACTGCATCCCCAGTGCTGACAGTGCACTCTCTGGACTCACTGCATTGCATCACCAGTGGTGTCAGTGCACTCTCTGGACTCACTGCACTGCATCCCCAGTGGTGTCACTGCACTCTCTGGACTCACTGCACTGCATCCTCAGTGGTGCCAGGGCACTCTCCAGACTCACTGCAGTGCATCCGCAGTGGTGCCAGTGCACTCTTTCGAGACACTGCAGTGCATCTCCAGGGGTGCCAGTGCACTCTCTGGACTCACTGCACTGCATCCCCAGTGGTGCCAGTGCACTCTCTGGAATCACTGCAGTGCATCCCCAGTGGTGCCAGTGCACTCTCTGGACTCACTGCATTGCATCCCCAGTGGTGCCAGTGCACTCTCTGGACTCACTGCACTGCATCCCCAGTGGTGCCACTGCACTCTCTGGACTCACTGCACTGCATCACCATTGGTGCCAGTGCACTCTCCGGACTCAATGCAGTGCATCCGCAGTGGTGCCAGTGCACTCTTTTAAGTCACTGCAGTGCATCCCCAGTGGTGCCAGTGCACTCTCTGGACTCACTGCAGTGCATCCCCAGTGGTGCCAGTGCACTCTCTGCACTCACTGCACTGCATCACCAGTGGTGCCACTGCACTCTCTGGACTCACTGCAGTGCATCCCCAGTGGTGCCAGTGCACTCTCTGGAGTCACTGCACTGCATCCCCAGTGCTGCCAGTGCACTCTCTGGACTCACTGCAGTGCATCGCCAGTGGTGCCAGAGCACTCTCTGGACTCACTGCAGTGCATCCCCAGTGGTGCCAGTGCACTCTCTGGACTCACTGCACTTCATCCACAGTGGTGCCAGTGCACTCTCTGAACTCACTGCATTGCATCCCCAGTGGTGCCAGTGCACTCTCTGGACTCACTGCACTGCATCCCCAGTGGTGCCACTGCACTCTCTGGACTCACTGCACTGCATCACCATTGGTTCCAGGGCACTCTCCGGACTCACTGCAGTGCATCCGCAGTGGTGCCAGTGCACTCTTTCGAGTCACTGCAGTGCATCCCCAGTGGTGCCAGTGCACTCTCTGGACTCACTGCACTGCATCCCCAGTGGTGCCAGTGCACTCTCTGCACTCACTGCACTGCATCCCCAGTGTTCCCCGAGCACTCTCTGGACTCACTGCAGTGCATCCCCAGTGGTGCCAGTGCACTCTCTGGACTCACTGCAGTGCATCCCCAGTGGTGCCAGTGCACTCTCTGGACTCACTGCACTGCATCCCCAGTGGTGCCAATGCACTCTCTGGACTCACTGCACTGCATCACCATTGCTGCCAGGGTACTCTCTGGACTCACTGCAGTGCATCCGCAGTGGTGCCAGTGCACTCTTTCGATTCACTGCACTGCATCCCCATTAGTTCCAGTGCATTCTCTGGACTCATTGCAGTGCATCCCCAGTGGTGCCAGTGCACTCTCTGGACTCACTGCACTGCATCCCCAGTGGTGCCAGTGCACTCTCTGGACTCACTGCACTGCATCCCCAGTGCTGACAGTGCACTCTCTGGACTCACTGCACTGCATCCCCAGTGCTGACAGTGCACTCTCTGGACTCACTGCAGTGCATCCCCAGTGGTGCCAGTGCACTCGCTGGACTCACTGCACTGCATCCCCAGTGGTGCCCGTGCACTCTCCGGACTCACTGCACTACATCCCTAATGGTGCCAGTGCACTCTCTGGACTCACTGCAGTGCATCCCCAGTGGTGCCAGTGCACTCTCTGGACTCACTGCACTGCATCCCCAGTGGTGCCAGTGCACTCTCTGCACTCACTGCACTGCATCCTCGGTGTTCCCAGAGCACTCTCTGGACTCACCGAGGTGCATCTCCAGTGGTGCCAGTGTACTCTCTGGACTCACTGCACTGCATCGCCAGTGGTGCCAGTGCACTCTCTGGACTCACTGCAGTGCAGCCCCTGAGGTGTGAGTGTACTCTCTGGACTCACTGCAGTGCATCCCCAGTGGTGCCAGTGCACTCTCTGGAATCACTGCAGTGCATCCCCAGTGGTGCCTGTGCACTCTCTTGAGTCACTGCACTGCATCCCCAGTGGAGCCAGTGCACTCTATGGACTAACTGCACTGCATACCCAGTGGTGCCAGTGCACTCTCTGGACTCACTGCACTGCATCCCCAGTGGTGCCACTGCACTCTCTGGACTCACTGCACTGCATCACCTTTGGTTCCAGGGCACTCTCCGGACTCACTGCAGTGCATCCGCAGTGGTGCCAGGGCACTCTCTGGACTCACTGCAGTGCATCCCCCGTGGTGCCAGTGCACTCTTTCGAGTCACAGCACTGCATCCCCAGTGGTGCCAATGCATTCTCTGGACTCACTGCAGTGCATCCCCATTGGTGCCAGTGCAGTCTCTGGAGTCACTGCAGTGCATCCCCAGTGGTGCCAGTGCCCTCTCTGGACTCACTGCACTGCATCCCCAGTGCTGACAGTGCACTCTCTGGACTCACTGCACTGCATCCCCAGTGGTGCCAGTGTACTCTCTGGACTCAGTGCACTGCTTCCCCAGTGGTGCCACTGCACTCTCTGGACTCACTGCAGTGCATCCCCAGTGGTGCCAGTGCACTCTCTGGACTCACTGCACTGCATCCCCAGTGGTGCCAGTGCACTCTCTGGACTCACTGCACTGCATCCCAAGTGGTGCCAGTGCACTCTCTGGACTCACTGCACTGCATCCCCAGTGGTGCCAGTGCACTCTCTAGAGTCACAGCACTGCATCCCCAGTGGTGCCAGTGCACTCTCTGGACTCACTGCAGTGCATCCCCAGTGGTGCCAGTGCACTCTCTGGACTCACTGCAGTGCATCCCCAGTGTTGACAGTGCACTCTCTGGACTCACTGCACTGCATCCCCAGTGGTGCCAGTGAACTCTCTGGACTCACTGCAGTGCATCCCTTGTGGTGCCTTTGCACTCTCAGGACTCACTGCACTGCATCCCCAGTGGTGCCAGTGCACTCTCTGGAGTCACAGCACTGCATCAACAGTGGTGCCTCTGCACTCTCTGGAGTCACTGCACTGCATCCCCAGTGGTGCCAGTGAACTCTCTGGACTCACTGTAGTGCATCCCCAGAGGTGCCAGTGCACTCTCTGTAGTCACTGCACTGCGTCCCCAGTGGTGGCAGTGCACTCTCTGCACTCACTGCACTGCATCACCAGTGGTGCCACTGCACTCTCTGGACTCACTGCAGTGCATCCCCAGTGGTGCCAGTGCACTCTCTGGAGTCACTGCACTGCATCCCCTGTGCTGCCAGTGCACTCTCTGGACTCACTGCAGTGCATCCCCAGTGGTGCCAGTGCACTCTCTAGACTCACTGCAGTGCATCCCCAGTGGTGCCAGTGCACTCTCTGGACTCACTGCACTGCATCCCCAGAGGTGCCAGTGCACTCTCTGGACTCACTGCACTTCATCCCCAGTTGTGCCAGTGCACTCTCTGGACTCACTGCACTGCATCCCCAGTGGTGCCAGGGCACTCTCTGCACTCACTGCACTGCATCCCCGGTGTTCCCAGAGCACTCTCTGGACTCACCGAGGTGCATCCCCAGTGGTGCCAGTGCACTCTCTGGTCTCACTGCACTGCTTCCCCACTGGTGCCAGTGCACTCTCTGGAATCACTGTAGTGCATCCCCAGTAGTGCCAGTGCACTCTCTGGACTCACTGCACTGCATCCCCAGTGGTGCCTGTGCACTCTCTTGAGTCACTGCACTGCATCCCCAGTGGAGCCAGTGCACTCTATGGACTAACTGCACTGCATACCCAGTGGTGCCAGTGCACTCTCTGGACTCACTGCACTGCATCCCCAGTGGTGCCAGTGCACTCTCTGGACTCACTGCACTGCATCCCGAGTGGTTCCAGTGCACTCTCTGGATCACTGCACTGCATCACCATTGGTGCCAGTGCACTCTCTGGACTCACTGCACTGCATCCCGAGTGGTTCCCGTGCACTCTCAGGACTCACTGCACTGCATCCCCTGTGGTGCCAGTGCACTCTCTGGAGTCACAGCACTGCATCAACAGTAGTGCCAGTGCACTCTCTGGACTCACTGCACTGCATCCCCAGTGGTGCCAGTGCACTCTCTGGACTCACTGCACTGCATCCCCAGTGCTGACAGTGCACTCTCTGGACTCACTGCACTGCATCCCCAGTGGTGCCAGTGCACTCTCTGCACTCACTGCAGTGCATCCCTTGTGGTGCCTTTGCACTCTCAGGACTCACTGCACTGCATCCCCATGGTGCCAGTGCACTCTCTGGAGTCACAACACTGCATCAACAGTGGTGCCAGTGCACTCTCTGGACTCACTGCACTGCATCCCCAGTGGTGCCACTGCACTCTCTGGACTCACTGCACTGCATCCCCAGTGGTGCCAGTGCACTCTCTGGACTCACTGCACTGCATCCCCAGTGGTGCCAGTGCACTGTCTGGACTCACTGCAATGTATCGCCATTGGAGCCGGTGCACTCTCTGGAATCACTAAACTGCATCCCCAGTGGTGCCAGAGAACACTCTGGTCTCACTGCAGTGCATCCCCAGTGGTGCCAGTGCACTGTCTGGACTCACTGCATCCCCAGTGGTGCCAGGGCACTCTCTGGACTCACAGCACTGCATCCCCATTGGGGCCAGTGCACTCTCTGGACTCACTGCACTAAAACCCCAGTGGTGCCAGTGCAGTCTCTGGACTCACTGCACTGCATCCCCAGTGGTGCCAGTGCACTCTCTGGACTCACTGCAATGCATCCCCAGTGGTGCCAGTGCACTCTCTGGAGTCACTGCAGTGCATCCCCAGTGGTGCCAGTGCACTCTCTGCACTCACTGCAATGCATCCCCAGTGGTGCCAGTGCACTCTCTGGACTCACTGCACTGCATCCCCTGTGGTGCCAGTACACTCTCTGGACTCACTGCAGTGCATCCCCAGTGGTGCCAGTGTCCTCTCTGGACTCACTGCACTGCATCACCAGCGGTGCCAGTGCACTCTCTGGACTCACTGCAGTGCATCCCCACTGGTGCCAGTGCACTTTCTGGAGTCACTGCAGTGCATCCCCTTTTGTTCCCAGAGCACTCTCTGGACTCACTGCACTGCATCCCCAGAAGTGCCAGTGCACTCTCTGGACTCACTGCACTGCATCCCCAGTGCTGCCAGTGCACTCTCTGGACTCACTGCAGTGCATCTCCAGTGGTGCCAGTGCACTCTCTGGACTCACTGCAGTGCATCCCCAGTGGTGCCGGTGCACTCTCTGGACACACTGCACTTCATCCCCAGTGGTGCCAGTGCACTCTCTGGACTCACTGCACTGCATCCCCAGTGGTGTCACTGCACTCTCTGGACTCACTGCACTGCATCACCATTGGTGCCAGGGCACTCTCCAGACTCACTACAGTGCATCCGCAGTGGTGCCAGTGCACTCTTTCGAGTCACTGCAGTGCATCCCCAGTGGTGCCAGTGCACTCTCTGGACTCACTGCACTGCATCCCCAGTGGTGCCACTGCACTCTCTGGAATCACTGCAGTGCATCCCCAGTGGTGCCAGTGCACTCTCCGGACTCACTGCATTGCATCCCCAAGGGTGCCAGTGCACTGTTTGGACTCACTGCACTGCATCCCCAGTGGTGCCACTGCACTCTCTGGACTCACTGCAGTGCATCCCCAGTGGTGCCAGTGCACTCTCTGCACTCACTGCACTGCATCTCCGGTGTTCCCAGAGCACTCTCTGGACTCACCGAGGTGCATCCCCAGTGGTGCCAGTGCACTCTCTGGACTCACTGCACTGCATCCCCAGTGGTGCCAGTGCACTCTCTGGACTCACTGCAGTGCAGACCCTGAGGTGCCAGTGTACTCTCTGCACTCACTGCACTGCATCCCCAGTGGTGCCAGTGCACTCTCTGGAATCACTGCAGTGCATCCCCAGTAGTGCCAGTGCACTCTCTGGACTCACTGCACTGCATCCCCAGTGGTGCCTGTGCACTCTCTTGAGTCACTGCACTGCATCCCCAGTGGAGCCAGTGCACTCTATGGACTAACTGCACTGCATACCCAGTGGTGCCAGTGCACTCTCTGGACTCACTGCACTGCATCCCCAGTGGTGCCAGTGCACTCTCTGGACTCACTGCACTGCATCCCGAGTGGTTCCAGTGCACTCTCTGGATCACTGCACTGCATCACCATTGGTGCCAGGGCACTCTCCGGACTCACTGCAGTGCATCCCCAGTGGTGCCAGTGCACTCTTTCGAGTCACTGCAGTGCATCCCCAGTGGTGCCAGAGCACTCTCTGGACTCACTGCACTGCATCCCCAGTGGTGCCAGTGCACTCTCTGGACTCACTGCACTGCATCCCCAGTGGTGCCAGTGCACTGTCTGGACTCACTGCAATGTATCGCAATTGGATCCGGTGCACTCTCTGGAATCACTAAACTGCATCCCCAGTGGTGCCAGAGAACACTCTGGTCTCACTGCAGTGCATCCCCAGTGGTGCCAGTGCACTCTCTGGACTCACTGCATCCCCAGTGGTGCCAGGGCACTCTCTGGACTCACTGCACTGCATCCCCATTGGGGCCAGTGCACTCTCTGGACTCACTGCACTAAAACCCCAGTGGTGCAAGTGCAGTCTCTGGACTCACTGCACTGCATCCCCAGTGGTGCCAGTGCACTATCTGGACTCACTGCATTGCATCCCCAGTGGTGCCAGTGCACTCTCTGGACTCACTGCACTGCATCCCCTGTGGTGCCAGGACACTCTCTGGACTCACTGCAGTGCATCCCCAGTGGGGCCAGTGTACTCTCTGGACTCACTGCACTGCATCCCCAGTGGTGCCAGTGCACTCTCTGGACTCACTGCAGTGCATCCCCAGTGGTGCCAGTGCACTTTCTGGAGTCACCGCAGTGCATCCCCTTTTGTGCCAGTGCACTCTCTGCACTCACTGCACTGCATCCCCAGAAGTGCCAGTGCACTCTCTGGACTCACTGCACTGCATCCCCAGTGGTTCCATTGCACTCTCTGGACTCACTGCATTGGATCCCCAGTGGTGTCAGTGCACTCTCTGGACTCAGTGCAGTGCATCCCCAGTGGTGCCAGTGCACTCTCTGGACTCACTGCACTGCTTCCCCACTGGTGCCAGTGCACTCTCTGGACTCACTGCAGTGCATCCCCAGTGGTGCCAGTGCACTCTCTGGACTCACTGCAGTGCATCCCCAGTGGTGCCAGTGCACTCTCTGGAGTCACTGCACTGCATCCCCAGTGGTGCCAGTGCACTCTCTGGACTCACTGCAGTGCATCCCCATTGTTGCCAGTGCTCTCTCTCACTTACTTCACTGCATCCCCATTGGTGCCAGTGCACTCTCTGGACCCACTGCAGTGCATCCCCACTGGTGCCAGTGCACTCTCTGGACTCTGTGCACTGCATCCCCAATGGTGCCAGTGCACTCTCTGTAGTCACTGCACTGCGTCCCCAGTGGTGCCAGTGCAGTCTCTGGAGTCACTGCACTGCATCCCCAGTGGTGCCTGTGCACTCTCTGGACTCACTGCAGTGCATCCCCAGTGGTGCGAGTGCACTCTCTGGACTCACTGCAGTGCATCCCCAGTGGTGCCAGTGTACTCTCTGGACTCACTGCACTGCATCACCAGCGGTGCCAGTGCACTCTCTGGAGTCACTGCACTGCATCCCCAGTGGTGCCAGTGCACTCTCTGGACTCACTGCACTGCATCCCCAGTGGTGCCAGTGTACTCTCTGGACTCACTGCACTGCATCCCCAAGGTGCCAGTGCACTCTCTGGACTCACTGCACTTCATCCCCAGTGGTGCCAGTGCACTCTCTGGACTCACTGCAGTGCATCCCCAGTGGTGCCAGTGCACTCTCTGGACTCACTGCACTGCATCCCCAGTGGTGCCAGTGCACTCTCTGGAATCACTGCAGTGCATCCCCTGTGGTGCCAGTGCACTCTTTGTACTCACTGCACTGCATCACCTGTGGTGCCAGTGCACTCTCTGGACTCACTGCACTGCATCCCCAGTGGTGCCAGTGCACTCTCTGAACTCACCGCACTGCATCCCCAGTGGTGTCAGTGCACTCTCTGGACTCACTGCAGTGCATCCCCAGTGGTGCCAGTGCACTCTCTGGACTCACCGCATTGCATCCCCAGTGGTGCCAGTGCACTCTCTGGACTCACTGCACTGCATCCCCAGTGGTGCCAGTGCACTCTCTGGAGTCACTGCACTGCATCCTCAGTGGTGCCACTGCACTCTCTGGACTCACTGCACTGCATCCCCAGTGGTACCAGGGCACTCTCTGCCCTCACTGCAGTGCATCCCCAGTGGTGCCAGTGCACTCTCTGGACTCACTGCAGTGCATCCCCAGTGGTGCCAGTGCAATCTCTGGACTCACTGCACTGCATCCCCAGTGGTGACAGTGCACTCTCTGCCCTCACTGCAGTGCATCGCCAGTGGTGCCAGAGCAATCTCTGGACTCACTGCACTGCATCCCCAGTGGTGACAGTGCACTCTCTGGACTCACTGCACTGCATCCCCAGTGGTGCCAGTGCACTCTCTGGACTCACTACACTGCATCCCCGGTGTTCCCAGAGCACTCTCTGGACTTACCGAGGTGCATCCCCAGTGGTGCCAGTGCACTCTCTGGACTCACCGCACTGCATCCCCAGTGGTGCCAGTGCACTCTCTGGACTCACTGCAGTGCAGCCCCTGAGGTGCCAGTGTACTCTCTGGACTCACTGCACTGCATCTCCAGTGGTGACAGTGCACTCTCTGGAATCACTGCAGTGCATCCCCTGTGGTGCCATTGCACTCTCTGGACTCACTGCAGTGCATCCCCAGTGGTGCCTGTGCACTCTCTTGAGTCACTGCACTGCATCCCCAGTGGAGCCAGTGCACTCTATGGACTAACTGCACTGCATCCCCAGTGGTGCCAGTGCCCTCTCTGGACTCACGGAACTGCATCCCCAGTGGTGCCAGTGCACTCTCTGGACTCACTGCAGTGCATCCCCAGTGGTTCCAGTGCACTCTCTGGATCACTGCACTGCATCACCATTGGTGCCAGGGCACTCTCCGGACTCACTGCAGTGCATCCCCAGTGGTGCCAGTGCACTCTTTCGAGTCACTGCACTGCATCCCCAGTGGTGCCAGTGCATTCTCTGGACTCACTGCAGTGCATCCCCATTGGTGCCAGTGCAGTCTCTGGAGTCACTGCAGTGCATCCCCAGTGGTGCCAGTGCACTCTCTGCACTCACTGCACTGCATCCCCAGTGGTGCCAGTGAACTCTCTGGACTCACTGCACTGCATCCCCAGTGGTGCCAGTGCACTCTCTGGACTCACTGCAGTGCATCCCCTTTTGTGCCAGTGCACTCTCTGGACTCACTGCACTGCATCCCCAGTGGTGCCAGTGCACTCTCTGGAGTCACTGCTCTGCATCCCCAGTGGTGCCAGTGCACTCTCTGGACTCACTGTACTGCATCCCCAGTGGTGCCAGTGCACTCTCTGGACTCACTGCACTGCATCACCAGTGGTGGCAGTGTACTCTCTGGACTCACTGCACTGCATCCCCAGTGGAGACAGTGCACTCTCTGTAGTCACTGCGCTGCATCCCCAGAGGTTCCAGGGCACTCTCTCGACTCACTGCACTGCAACTCCAGTGGTGCCAGTGCACTCTCTGTACTCACTGCACTGCATCCCCAGTGGTGCCAGTGCACTCTCTGGAGTCACTGCGCTGCATCCCCAGTGGTGCCAGTGCCCTCTGTGGACTCACTGCAATACATCCCCTGTGGGGCCAGTGCACTCTCTGGACTCACTGCAGTGCATCCCCAGTGGTGCCAGTGCACTCTCTGGACTCACTGCACTGCATCCCCAAGGTGCCAGTGCACTCTCTGGACTCACCGGGGTGCATCCCCAGTGGTGCCAGTGCACTCTCTGCACTCACTGCAGTGCATCCCCAGTGGTGCCAGTGCACTCTCTGGAGTCACTGCACTGCATCCCCAGTGGTGCCAGTGCACTCTCTGGACTCACTGCACTGCATCCCCAGTGGTGCCAGTGCACTCTCTGGACTCACTGCAGTGCATCCCCAGTGGTGCCAGTGCACTCTCTGGACTCACTGCACTGCATCTCATTGGTGCTAGTGCACTCTCTGGACTCACAGCACTGCATCCCCATTGGTGCCAGTGCACTCTCTGGACTCACTGCACTAAAACCCCAGTGGTGCCAGTGCAGTCTCTGGACTCACTGCACTGCATCCCCAGTGGTGCCAGTGCACTCTCTGGACTCACCGGGGTGCATCCCCAGTGGTGCCAGTGCACTCTCTGGACTCACTGCACTGCATCTCCTGTGGTGCCAGTACACTCTCTGGACTCACTGCAGTGCATCCCCAGTGGTGCCAGTGTACTCTCTGGACTCACTGCAGTGCATCCCCAGTGGTGCCAGTGCACTCTCTCCACTCACTGCAGTGCATCCCCAGTGGTGCCAGTGCACTTACTGGAGTCACTGCAGTGCATCCCCTGTTGTGCCAGTGCACTCTCTGCACTCACTGCACTGCATCACCAGAAGTGCCAGTGCACTCTCTGGACTCACTGCACTGCATCCCCAGTGGTTCCATTGCACTCTCTGGACTCACTGCATTGGATCCCCAGTGGTGTCAGTGCACTCTCTGGACTCAGTGCAGTGCATCACCAGTGGTGCCAGTGCACTCTCTGGACTCACTGCAGTGCTTCCCCACTGGTGCCAGTGCACTCTCTGGACTCACTGCACTGCATTCCCAGTGATGCCAGTGCACTCTCTGGACTCACTGCATTGCATCACCAGTGGTGCCAGTGCACTCTCTGGACTCACTGCACTGCATCCCCAGTGGTGCCAGTGCACTCTGTGGACTCACTGCACTGCATCCCAGTGGTGCCAGTGCACTCTCTGGACTCACTGCACTGCATCCCCAAGGTGCCAGTGCACTCTCTGGACTCAACTGCACTGCATACCCAGTGGTGCCAGTGCACTCTCTGGACTCACTGCAGTGCATCCCCAGTGGTGCCAGTGCACTCTCTGGACTCACTGCAGTGCATCCCCAGTGGTGCCAGTGCACTCTCTGGACTCACTGCACTGCATCCCCAGTGGTGCCAGTGCACTCTCTGTAGTCATTGCATTGCATCCCCAGTGGTGCCAGGGCACTCTCCGGACTCACTGCAGTGCATCCGCAGTGGTGCCAGTGCACTCTTTCGAGTCACTGCAGTGCATCCCCAGTGGTGCCAGTGCACTCTCTGGACTCACTGCACTGCATCCCCAGTGGTGCCAATGCACTCTCTGGAATCACTGCAGTGCATCCCCAGTGGTGCCAGTGCACTCTCTGGACTCACTGCACTGCATCCCCAGTGGTGCCAGTGCACTCTCTGGACTCACTGCACTGCATCCCCAGTGGTGCCACTGCACTCTCTGGAATCACTGCACTGCATCACCATTGGTGCCAGTGCACTCTCCGGACTCACTGCAGTGCATCCGCAGTGGTGGCAGTGCACTCTTTTGAGTCACTGCAGTGCATCCGCAGTGGTGCCAGTGCACTCTCTGGACTCACTGCAGTGCATCCCCAGTGGTGCCAGTGCACTCTCTGCACTCACTGCACTGCATCACCAGTGGTGCCAGTGCACTCTCTGGACTCACTGCAGTGCATCCCCAGTGGTGCCAGTGCACTCTCTGGACTCACTGCACTGCATCCCCAGTGGTGCCAGTGCACGCTCTGGAGTCGCAGCACTGCATCAACAGTGGTGCCTCTGCACTCTCTGGAGTCACTGCACTGCATCCCCAGTGCTGCCAGTGCACTCTCTGGAATCACTGCACTGCATCCCCAGTGGTGCCAGTGCACTCTCTGCACTCACTGCACTGCATCCCCAGTGTTCCCAGAGCACTCTCTGGACTCACTGCAGTGCATCGCCAGTGGTGCCAGTCCACTCTCTGGACTCACTGCAGTGCATCCCCAGTGGTGCCAGTGCACTCTCTGGACTCACTGCACTGCATCCCCAGTGGTGCCACTCCGCTCTCTGGACTCACTGCACTGCATCACCATTGGTGCCAGGGCACTCTCCGGACTCACTGCAGTGTATCCGCAGTGGTGCCAGTGCACTCTTTCGAGTCACTGCACTGCATCCCCATTAGTGCCAGTGCATTCTCTGGACTCATTGCAGTGCATCCCCAGTGGTGCCAGTGCACTCTCTGGACTCACTGCACTGCATCCCCAGTGGTGCCAGTGCACTCTCTGGACTCACTGCACTGCATTCCCCAGTGCTGACAGTGCACTCTCTGGACTCACTGCACTGCATCCCCAGTGGTGCCAGTGCACTCTCTGGACTCACTGCACTGCATCCCCAGTGGTGCCAGTGCACTCTCCGGACTCACTGCACTGCATCCCTAATGGTGCCAGTGCACTCTCTGGACTCACTGCAGTGCATCCCCAGTGGTGCCAGTGCACTCTCTGCACTCACTGCACTGCATCCCCAGTGGTGCCTGTGCACTCTCTGCACTCACTGCACTGCATCCCCGGTGTTGCCAGAGCACTCTCTGGACTCACCGAGGTGCATCCCCAGTGGTGCCAGTGCACTCTCTGGACTCACCGCACTGCATCCCCAGTGGTGCCAGTGCACTCTCTGGACTCACTGCAGTGCAGCCCCTGAGGTGCCAGTGTACTTTCTGGACTCACTGCACTGCATCCCCAGTGGTGACAGTGCACTCTCTGGACTCACTGCACTGCATCCCCAGTGGTGCCTGTGCACTCTCTTGAGTCACTGCACTGCATCCCCAGTGGAGCCAGTGCACTCTATGGACTAACTGCACTGCATCCCCAGTGGTGCCAGTGCACTCTCTGGACTCACTGCACTGCATCCCCAGTGGTGCCAGTGCACTCTCTGGACTCACTGCACTGCATCCCCAGTGGTTCCAGTGCACTCTCTGGATCACTGCACTGCATCACCATTGGTGCCAGTGCACTCTCCGGACTCACTGCAGTGCATCCCCAGTGGTGCCAGTGCACTCTTTCGAGTCACTGCACTGCATTCCCAGTGGTGCCAGTGCATTCTCTGGACTCACTGCAGTGCATCCCCATTGGTGCCAGTGCAGTCTCTGGAGTCACTGCACTGCATCCCCAGTGGTGCCAGTGCACTCTCTGGACTCACTGCACTGCATCCCCAGTGCTGACAGTGCACTCTCTGGACTCACTGCACTGCATCCCCAGTGGTGCCAGTGCACTCTCTGGACTCACTGCAGTGCATCCCCAGTGGTGCCAGTGCACTCTCTGGACTCACTGCAGTGCATCCCCAGTGGCGCCAGTGCACTCTCTGGACTCACTGCAGTGTATCCCCTGTGGTGCCAGTGCACTCTGTGGACTCACTGCACTGCATCCCAGTGGTGCCAGTGCACTCTCTGGACTCACTGCACTGCATCCCCAAGGTGCCAGTGCACTCTCTGGACTCAACTGCACTGCATCCCCAGTGCTGCCAGTGCACTCTCTGGACTCACTGCACTGCATCCCCAGTGGTGCCAGTGCACTCTCTGGACTCACTGCACTTCATCCCCAGTGGTGCCAGTGCACTCTCTGGACTCACTGCATTGCATCCCCAGTAGTGCCAGTGCACTCTCTGGACTCACTGCACTGCATCCCCAGTGGTGTCACTGCACTCTCTGGACTCACTGCACTGCATCACCATTGGTGCCAGGGCACTCTCCGGACTCACTGCACTGCATCCGCAGTGGTGCCAGTGCACTCTTTCGAGTCACTGCAGTGCATCCCCAGTTGTGCCAGTGCACTCTCTGGACTCACTGCTCTGCATCCCCAGTGGTGCCAGTGCACTCTCTGGAATCACTGCAGTACATCCCCAGTGGTGCCAGTGCACTCTCTGGACTCACTGCACTGCATCCCCAGTGGTGCCAGTGCACTCTCTGGACTCACTGCATTGCATCCCCAGTGGTGCCAGTGCATTCTCTGGACTCACTGCATTGCATCCCCAGTGGTGCCACTGCACTCTCTGGACTCACTGCACTGCATCACCATTGGTGCCAGTGCAATCTCCGGACTCACTGCACTGCATCCGCAGTGGTGCCAGTGCACTCTTTTGAGTCACTGCAGTGCATCCCCAAGGTGCCAGTGCACTCTCTGGACTCACTGCACTGCATCCCCAGTGGTGCCAGTGCACTCTCTGGACTCACTGCACTGCATCCCCAGTGGTGCAGTGCACTCTCTGGACTCACTCCACTGCATCCCCAGTGGTGCCAGTGCACTCTATGGAGTCGCAGCACTGCATCCCTAGTGGTGCCAGTGCACTCTCTGGACTCACTGCACTGCATCCGCAGTGGTGCCAGTGCACTCTTTCGAGTCACTGCACTGCATCCCCATTAGTGCCAGTGCATTCTCTGGACTCATTGCAGTGCATCCCCAGTGGTGCCAGTGCACTCTCTGGACTCACTGCACTGCATCCCTAAAGGTGCCAGTGCACTCTCTGGACTCACTGCAGTGCATCCGCAGTGGTGCCAGTGCACTCTCTGGACTCACTGCAGTGCATCCCCAGTGGTGCCAGTGCACTCTCTGGAGTCACTGCACTGCATCCCCAGTGGTGCCAGTGCACTCTCTGGACTCACTGCAGTGCATCCCCATTGTTGCCAGTGCTCTCTCTCACTTACTTCACTGCATCCCCATTGGTGCCAGTGCACTCTCTGGACCCACTGCAGTGCATCCCCACTGGTGCCAGTGCACTCTCTGGACTCTGTGCACTGCATCCCCAATGGTGCCAGTGCACTCTCTGTAGTCACTGCACTGCGTCCCCAGTGGTGCCAGTGCAGTCTCTGGAGTCACTGCACTGCATCCCCAGTGGTGCCTGTGCACTCTCTGGACTCACTGCAGTGCATCCCCAGTGGTGCGAGTGCACTCTCTGGACTCACTGCAGTGCATCCCCAGTGGTGCCAGTGTACTCTCTGGACTCACTGCACTGCATCACCAGCGGTGCCAGTGCACTCTCTGGAGTCACTGCACTGCATCCCCAGTGGTGCCAGTGCACTCTCTGGACTCACTGCACTGCATCCCCAGTGGTGCCAGTGTACTCTCTGGACTCACTGCACTGCATCCCCAAGGTGCCAGTGCACTCTCTGGACTCACTGCACTTCATCCCCAGTGGTGCCAGTGCACTCTCTGGACTCACTGCAGTGCATCCCCAGTGGTGCCAGTGCACTCTCTGGACTCACTGCACTGCATCCCCAGTGGTGCCAGTGCACTCTCTGGAATCACTGCAGTGCATCCCCTGTGGTGCCAGTGCACTCTTTGTACTCACTGCACTGCATCACCTGTGGTGCCAGTGCACTCTCTGGACTCACTGCACTGCATCCCCAGTGGTGCCAGTGCACTCTCTGAACTCACCGCACTGCATCCCCAGTGGTGTCAGTGCACTCTCTGGACTCACTGCAGTGCATCCCCAGTGGTGCCAGTGCACTCTCTGGACTCACCGCATTGCATCCCCAGTGGTGCCAGTGCACTCTCTGGACTCACTGCACTGCATCCCCAGTGGTGCCAGTGCACTCTCTGGAGTCACTGCACTGCATCCTCAGTGGTGCCACTGCACTCTCTGGTCTCACTGCACTGCATCCCCAGTGGTACCAGGGCACTCTCTGCCCTCACTGCAGTGCATCCCCAGTGGTGCCAGTGCACTCTCTGGACTCACTGCAGTGCATCCCCAGTGGTGCCAGTGCAATCTCTGGACTCACTGCACTGCATCCCCAGTGGTGACAGTGCACTCTCTGCCCTCACTGCAGTGCATCGCCAGTGGTGCCAGAGCAATCTCTGGACTCACTGCACTGCATCCCCAGTGGTGACAGTGCACTCTCTGGACTCACTGCACTGCATCCCCAGTGGTGCCAGTGCACTCTCTGGACTCACTGCACTGCATCCCCGGTGTTCCCAGAGCACTCTCTGGACTTACCGAGGTGCATCCCCAGTGGTGCCAGTGCACTCTCTGGACTCACCGCACTGCATCCCCAGTGGTGCCAGTGCACTCTCTGGACTCACTGCAGTGCAGCCCCTGAGGTGCCAGTGTACTCTCTGGACTCACTGCACTGCATCTCCAGTGGTGACAGTGCACTCTCTGGAATCACTGCAGTGCATCCCCTGTGGTGCCATTGCACTCTCTGGACTCACTGCAGTGCATCCCCAGTGGTGCCTGTGCACTCTCTTGAGTCACTGCACTGCATCCCCAGTGGAGCCAGTGCACTCTATGGACTAACTGCACTGCATCCCCAGTGGTGCCAGTGCCCTCTCTGGACTCACGGAACTGCATCCCCAGTGGTGCCAGTGCACTCTCTGGACTCACTGCAGTGCATCCCCAGTGGTTCCAGTGCACTCTCTGGATCACTGCACTGCATCACCATTGGTGCCAGGGCACTCTCCGGACTCACTGCAGTGCATCCCCAGTGGTGCCAGTGCACTCTTTCGAGTCACTGCACTGCATCCCCAGTGGTGCCAGTGCATTCTCTGGACTCACTGCAGTGCATCCCCATTGGTGCCAGTGCAGTCTCTGGAGTCACTGCAGTGCATCCCCAGTGGTGCCAGTGCACTCTCTGCACTCACTGCACTGCATCCCCAGTGGTGCCAGTGAACTCTCTGGACTCACTGCACTGCATCCCCAGTGGTGCCAGTGCACTCTCTGGACTCACTGCAGTGCATCCCCTTTTGTGCCAGTGCACTCTCTGGACTCACTGCACTGCATCCCCAGTGGTGCCAGTGCACTCTCTGGAGTCACTGCTCTGCATCCCCAGTGGTGCCAGTGCACTCTCTGGACTCACTGTACTGCATCCCCAGTGGTGCCAGTGCACTCTCTGGACTCACTGCACTGCATCACCAGTGGTGGCAGTGTACTCTCTGGACTCACTGCACTGCATCCCCAGTGGAGACAGTGCACTCTCTGTAGTCACTGCGCTGCATCCCCAGAGGTTCCAGGGCACTCTCTCGACTCACTGCACTGCAACTCCAGTGGTGCCAGTGCACTCTCTGTACTCACTGCACTGCATCCCCAGTGGTGCCAGTGCACTCTCTGGAGTCACTGCGCTGCATCCCCAGTGGTGCCAGTGCCCTCTGTGGACTCACTGCAATACATCCCCTGTGGGGCCAGTGCACTCTCTGGACTCACTGCAGTGCATCCCCAGTGGTGCCAGTGCACTCTCTGGACTCACTGCACTGCATCCCCAAGGTGCCAGTGCACTCTCTGGACTCACCGGGGTGCATCCCCAGTGGTGCCAGTGCACTCTCTGCACTCACTGCAGTGCATCCCCAGTGGTGCCAGTGCACTCTCTGGAGTCACTGCACTGCATCCCCAGTGGTGCCAGTGCACTCTCTGGACTCACTGCACTGCATCCCCAGTGGTGCCAGTGCACTCTCTGGACTCACTGCAGTGCATCCCCAGTGGTGCCAGTGCACTCTCTGGACTCACTGCACTGCATCTCATTGGTGCTAGTGCACTCTCTGGACTCACAGCACTGCATCCCCATTGGTGCCAGTGCACTCTCTGGACTCACTGCACTAAAACCCCAGTGGTGCCAGTGCAGTCTCTGGACTCACTGCACTGCATCCCCAGTGGTGCCAGTGCACTCTCTGGACTCACCGGGGTGCATCCCCAGTGGTGCCAGTGCACTCTCTGGACTCACTGCACTGCATCTCCTGTGGTGCCAGTACACTCTCTGGACTCACTGCAGTGCATCCCCAGTGGTGCCAGTGTACTCTCTGGACTCACTGCAGTGCATCCCCAGTGGTGCCAGTGCACTCTCTCCACTCACTGCAGTGCATCCCCAGTGGTGCCAGTGCACTTACTGGAGTCACTGCAGTGCATCCCCTGTTGTGCCAGTGCACTCTCTGCACTCACTGCACTGCATCACCAGAAGTGCCAGTGCACTCTCTGGACTCACTGCACTGCATCCCCAGTGGTTCCATTGCACTCTCTGGACTCACTGCATTGGATCCCCAGTGGTGTCAGTGCACTCTCTGGACTCAGTGCAGTGCATCACCAGTGGTGCCAGTGCACTCTCTGGACTCACTGCAGTGCTTCCCCACTGGTGCCAGTGCACTCTCTGGACTCACTGCACTGCATTCCCAGTGATGCCAGTGCACTCTCTGGACTCACTGCATTGCATCACCAGTGGTGCCAGTGCACTCTCTGGACTCACTGCACTGCATCCCCAGTGGTGCCAGTGCACTCTGTGGACTCACTGCACTGCATCCCAGTGGTGCCAGTGCACTCTCTGGACTCACTGCACTGCATCCCCAAGGTGCCAGTGCACTCTCTGGACTCAACTGCACTGCATACCCAGTGGTGCCAGTGCACTCTCTGGACTCACTGCAGTGCATCCCCAGTGGTGCCAGTGCACTCTCTGGACTCACTGCAGTGCATCCCCAGTGGTGCCAGTGCACTCTCTGGACTCACTGCACTGCATCCCCAGTGGTGCCAGTGCACTCTCTGTAGTCATTGCATTGCATCCCCAGTGGTGCCAGGGCACTCTCCGGACTCACTGCAGTGCATCCGCAGTGGTGCCAGTGCACTCTTTCGAGTCACTGCAGTGCATCCCCAGTGGTGCCAGTGCACTCTCTGGACTCACTGCACTGCATCCCCAGTGGTGCCAATGCACTCTCTGGAATCACTGCAGTGCATCCCCAGTGGTGCCAGTGCACTCTCTGGACTCACTGCACTGCATCCCCAGTGGTGCCAGTGCACTCTCTGGACTCACTGCACTGCATCCCCAGTGGTGCCACTGCACTCTCTGGAATCACTGCACTGCATCACCATTGGTGCCAGTGCACTCTCCGGACTCACTGCAGTGCATCCGCAGTGGTGGCAGTGCACTCTTTTGAGTCACTGCAGTGCATCCGCAGTGGTGCCAGTGCACTCTCTGGACTCACTGCAGTGCATCCCCAGTGGTGCCAGTGCACTCTCTGCACTCACTGCACTGCATCACCAGTGGTGCCAGTGCACTCTCTGGACTCACTGCAGTGCATCCCCAGTGGTGCCAGTGCACTCTCTGGACTCACTGCACTGCATCCCCAGTGGTGCCAGTGCACGCTCTGGAGTCGCAGCACTGCATCAACAGTGGTGCCTCTGCACTCTCTGGAGTCACTGCACTGCATCCCCAGTGCTGCCAGTGCACTCTCTGGAATCACTGCACTGCATCCCCAGTGGTGCCAGTGCACTCTCTGCACTCACTGCACTGCATCCCCAGTGTTCCCAGAGCACTCTCTGGACTCACTGCAGTGCATCGCCAGTGGTGCCAGTCCACTCTCTGGACTCACTGCAGTGCATCCCCAGTGGTGCCAGTGCACTCTCTGGACTCACTGCACTGCATCCCCAGTGGTGCCACTCCGCTCTCTGGACTCACTGCACTGCATCACCATTGGTGCCAGGGCACTCTCCGGACTCACTGCAGTGTATCCGCAGTGGTGCCAGTGCACTCTTTCGAGTCACTGCACTGCATCCCCATTAGTGCCAGTGCATTCTCTGGACTCATTGCAGTGCATCCCCAGTGGTGCCAGTGCACTCTCTGGACTCACTGCACTGCATCCCCAGTGGTGCCAGTGCACTCTCTGGACTCACTGCACTGCATTCCCCAGTGCTGACAGTGCACTCTCTGGACTCACTGCACTGCATCCCCAGTGGTGCCAGTGCACTCTCTGGACTCACTGCACTGCATCCCCAGTGGTGCCAGTGCACTCTCCGGACTCACTGCACTGCATCCCTAATGGTGCCAGTGCACTCTCTGGACTCACTGCAGTGCATCCCCAGTGGTGCCAGTGCACTCTCTGCACTCACTGCACTGCATCCCCAGTGGTGCCTGTGCACTCTCTGCACTCACTGCACTGCATCCCCGGTGTTGCCAGAGCACTCTCTGGACTCACCGAGGTGCATCCCCAGTGGTGCCAGTGCACTCTCTGGACTCACCGCACTGCATCCCCAGTGGTGCCAGTGCACTCTCTGGACTCACTGCAGTGCAGCCCCTGAGGTGCCAGTGTACTTTCTGGACTCACTGCACTGCATCCCCAGTGGTGACAGTGCACTCTCTGGACTCACTGCACTGCATCCCCAGTGGTGCCTGTGCACTCTCTTGAGTCACTGCACTGCATCCCCAGTGGAGCCAGTGCACTCTATGGACTAACTGCACTGCATCCCCAGTGGTGCCAGTGCACTCTCTGGACTCACTGCACTGCATCCCCAGTGGTGCCAGTGCACTCTCTGGACTCACTGCACTGCATCCCCAGTGGTTCCAGTGCACTCTCTGGATCACTGCACTGCATCACCATTGGTGCCAGT
This sequence comes from Anser anser, assembly GCF_964211835.1. Taxonomy (NCBI): domain Eukaryota; kingdom Metazoa; phylum Chordata; class Aves; order Anseriformes; family Anatidae; genus Anser; species Anser anser. The sequence goes on from NW_028154169.1 coordinate 518,512, forward strand.
GCACTCTCCGGACTCACTGCAGTGCATCCCCAGTGGTGCCAGTGCACTCTTTCGAGTCACTGCACTGCATCCCCAGTGGTGCCAGTGCATTCTCTGGACTCACTGCAGTGCATCCCCATTGGTGCCAGTGCAGTCTCTGGAGTCACTGCACTGCATCCCCAGTGGTGCCAGTGCACTCTCTGGACTCACTGCACTGCATCCCCAGTGCTGACAGTGCACTCTCTGGACTCACTGCACTGCATCCCCAGTGGTGCCAGTGCACTCTCTGGACTCACTGCAGTGCATCCCCAGTGGTGCCAGTGCACTCTCTGGACTCACTGCAGTGCATCCCCAGTGGCGCCAGTGCACTCTCTGGACTCACTGCAGTGTATCCCCTGTGGTGCCAGTGCACTCTGTGGACTCACTGCACTGCATCCCAGTGGTGCCAGTGCACTCTCTGGACTCACTGCACTGCATCCCCAAGGTGCCAGTGCACTCTCTGGACTCAACTGCACTGCATCCCCAGTGCTGCCAGTGCACTCTCTGGACTCACTGCACTGCATCCCCAGTGGTGCCAGTGCACTCTCTGGACTCACTGCACTTCATCCCCAGTGGTGCCAGTGCACTCTCTGGACTCACTGCATTGCATCCCCAGTAGTGCCAGTGCACTCTCTGGACTCACTGCACTGCATCCCCAGTGGTGTCACTGCACTCTCTGGACTCACTGCACTGCATCACCATTGGTGCCAGGGCACTCTCCGGACTCACTGCACTGCATCCGCAGTGGTGCCAGTGCACTCTTTCGAGTCACTGCAGTGCATCCCCAGTTGTGCCAGTGCACTCTCTGGACTCACTGCTCTGCATCCCCAGTGGTGCCAGTGCACTCTCTGGAATCACTGCAGTACATCCCCAGTGGTGCCAGTGCACTCTCTGGACTCACTGCACTGCATCCCCAGTGGTGCCAGTGCACTCTCTGGACTCACTGCATTGCATCCCCAGTGGTGCCAGTGCATTCTCTGGACTCACTGCATTGCATCCCCAGTGGTGCCACTGCACTCTCTGGACTCACTGCACTGCATCACCATTGGTGCCAGTGCAATCTCCGGACTCACTGCACTGCATCCGCAGTGGTGCCAGTGCACTCTTTTGAGTCACTGCAGTGCATCCCCAAGGTGCCAGTGCACTCTCTGGACTCACTGCACTGCATCCCCAGTGGTGCCAGTGCACTCTCTGGACTCACTGCACTGCATCCCCAGTGGTGCAGTGCACTCTCTGGACTCACTCCACTGCATCCCCAGTGGTGCCAGTGCACTCTATGGAGTCGCAGCACTGCATCCCTAGTGGTGCCAGTGCACTCTCTGGACTCACTGCAGTGCATCCGCAGTGGTGCCAGTGCACTCTTTCGAGTCACTGCACTGCATCCCCATTAGTGCCAGTGCATTCTCTGGACTCATTGCAGTGCATCCCCAGTGGTGCCAGTGCACTCTCTGGACTCACTGCACTGCATCCCTAAAGGTGCCAGTGCACTCTCTGGACTCACTACAGTGCATCCGCAGTGGTGCCAGTGCACTCTCTGCACTCACTGCACTGCATCCCCAGTGGAGCCAGTGCACTCTCTGCACTCACTGCACTGCATCCCCGTTGTTCCCAGAGCACTCTCTGGACTCACCGAGGTGCATCCCCAGTGGTGCCAGTGCACTCTCTGGACTCACTGCACTGCATCCCCAGTGGTGCCAGTGCACTCTCTGGACTCACTGCAGTGCAGCCCCTGAGGTGCCAGTGTACTCTCTGGACTCACTGCACTGCATCCCCAGTGGTGCCAGTGCACTCTCTGGACTCACTGCACTGCATCCCCAGTGGTGCCTGTGCACTCTCTTGAGTCACTGCACTGCATCCGCAGTGGTGCCAGTGCACTCTCTGGACTCACTGCACTGCATCCCCAGTGGTGCCAGTGCACTCTCTAGACTCACTGCACTGCATCCCCAGTGGTGCCAGTGCACTCTCTGGACTCACTGCACTGCATCACCAGCGGTGCCAGTGCACTCCCTGGACTCACTGCAGTGCATCCCCAGTGGTGCCAGTGCATTTTCTGGAGTCACTGCAGTGCATCCCCTGTTGTGCCACTGCACTCTCTGCACTCACTGCACTGCATCCCCAGAAGTGCCAGTGCACTCTCTGGACTCACTGCACTGCATCCCCAGTGGTTCCATTGCACTCTCTGGACTCACTGCATTGGATCCCCAGTGGTGTCAGTGCACTCTCTGGACTCACTGCAGTGCATCCCCAGTGGTGCCAGTGCACTCTCTGGACTCACTGCAGTGCTTCCCCACTGGTGCCAGTGCATTCTCTGGACTCACTGCACTGCATCCCCAGTGCTGACAGTGCACTCTCTGGACTCACTGCACTGCATCCCCAGTGGTGCCAGTGCACTCTCTTTACTCACTGCACTGCATCCCCAGTGGTGCCAGTGCACTCTCTGGACTCACTGCACTGCATTCCCAGTGGTGCCAGTGCACTCTCTGGACCCACTGCAGTGCATCCCCAGTGGTGCCAGTGCACTCTCTGGACTCACTGCACTGCATCCCCAAGGTGCCAGTGCACTCTCTGGACTCAACTGCACTGCATTCCCAGTGCTGCCAGTGCACTCTCTGGACTCACTGCAGTGCATCCCCAGTGGTGCCAGTGCACTCTCTGGACTCACTGCAGTGCATCCCCAGTGGTGCCAGTGCACTCTCTAGATTCACTGCACTTCATCCCCAGTGGTGCCAGTGCACTCTCTGCACTCACTGCACTGCATCCGCAGAAGTGCCAATGCACTCTCTGGACTCACTGCACTGCATCCCCAGTGGTTCCATTGCACTCTCTGGACTCACTGCATTGTATCCCCAGTGGTGTCAGTGCACTCCCTGGACTCAGTGCAGTGCATCCCCAGTGGTGCCAGTGCACTCTCTGGACTCACTGCAGTGCTTCCCCAGTGGTGCCAGTGCACTCTCTGGACTCACTGCACTGCATCCCCAGTGCTGACAGTGCACTCTCTGGACTCACTGCAGTGCATCACCAGTGGTGCCAGTGCACTCTCTTTACTCACTGCACTGCATCCCCCGTGGTGCCAGTGCACTCTCTGGACTCACTGCACTGCATTCCCAGTGGTGCCAGTGCACTCTCTGGACCCACTGCAGTACATCCCCAGTGGTGCCAGTGCACTCTCTGGACTCAGTGCACTGCATCCCCAATGGTGCCAGTGCACTCTCTGTAGTCACTGCACTGCGTCCCCAGTGGTGCCAGTGCACTCTCTGGACTCGCTGCAGTGTATCCCCTGTGGTGCCAATGTACTCTGTGGACTCACTGCACTGCATCCCCAGTGGTGTCACTGCACTCTCTAAACTCACTGCACTGCATCACCATTGGTGCCAGGGCAATCTCCGGACTCACTGCAGTGCATCCGCAGTGGTGCCAGTGCACTCTTTCGATTCACTGCAGTGCATCCCCAGTGGTGCCAGTGCACTCTCTGGACTCACTGCACTGCATCCCCAGTGGTGCCAGTGCACTCTCTGGACTCACTGCAGTGCATCCCCAGTGGTGCCAGTGCACTCTCTGGACTCACTGCACTGCATCCCCAGTGGTGCCACTGCACTCTCTGGACTCACTGCACTGCATCACCATTGGTGCCAGTGCACTCTCTGGACTCACTGCAGTGCATCCGCAGTGGTGCCAGTGCACTCTTTTGAGTCACTGCAGTGCATCCCCAAGGTGCCAGTGCACTCTCTGGACTCACTGCACTGCATCACCGGTGGTGCCAGTGCACTCTCTGGACTCACTGCAGTGCATCCCCAGTGGTGCCAGTGCACTCTCTGGACTCACTCCACTGCATCCCCAGTGGTGCCAGTGCACTCTATGGAGTCGCAGCACTGCATCAACAGTGGTGCCTCTGCACTCTCTGGAGTCACTGCACTGCATCCCCAGTGGTGCCAGTGCACTCTCTGGACTCACTGCACTGCATCACCATTGGTGCCAGGGCACTCTCCGGACACACTGCAGTGCATCCGCAGTGGTGCCAGTGCACTCTTTCGAGTCACTGCAGTGCATCCCCAGTGGTGCCAGTGTACTCTCTGGACTCACTGCACTGCATCCCCATTAGTGCCAGTGCATTCTCTGGACTCATTGCTGTGCATCCCCAGTGGTGCCAGTGCACTCTCTGGACTCACTGCACTGCGTCCCCAGTGGTGCCAGTGCACTCTCTGGACTCACTGCACTGCATCCCCAGTGCTGACAGTGCACTCTCTGGACTCACTGCACTGCATTCCCCAATGCTGACAGTGCACTCTCTGGACTCACTGCAGTGCATCCCCAGTGGTGCCAGTGCACTCTCTGGACTCACTGCACTGCATCCCTAAAGGTGCCAGTGCACTCTCTGGACTCACTGCAGTGCATCCCCAGTGGTGCCAGTGCACTCTCTGCACTCACTGCACTGCATCCCCAGTGGTGCCAGTGCACTCTCTGCACTCACTGCACTGCATCCCCGGTGTTCCCAGAGCACTCTCTGGACTCACCGAGGTGCATCCCCAGTGGTGCCAGTGCACTCTCTGGACTCACCGCACTGCATCCCCAGTGGTGTCAGTGCACTCTCTGGACTCACTGCAGTGCAGCCCCTTAGGTACCAGTGTACTCTCTGGACTCACTGCACTGCATCCCCAGTGGTGCCAGTGCACTCTCCGGACTCACTGCACTGCATCCCCAGTGGTGCCTGTGCACTCTCTTGAGTCACTGCACTGCATCCCCAGTGGTGCCAGTGCACTCTCTGGACTCACTGCAGTGCATCCCCAGTGGTGCCAGTGCACTCTCTGGACTCACTGCACTGCATTCCCAGTGGTGCCAGTGCACTCTCTGGACCCACTGCAGTGCATCCCCAGTGGTGCCAGTGCACTCTCTGGACTCAGTGAACTGCATCCCCAATGGTGCCAGTGCACTCTCTGTAGTCACTGCACTGCGTCCCCAGTGGTGCCAGTGCACTCTCTGGACTCACTGCAGTGTATCCCCTGTGGTGCCAGTGCACTCTGTGGACTCACTGCACTGCATCCCAGTGGTGCCAGTGCACTCTCTGGACTCACTGCACTGCATCCCCAAGGTGCCAGTGCACTCTCTGGACTCAACTGCACTGCATCCCCAGTGCTGCCAGTGCACTCTCTGGACTCACTGCAGTGCATCCCCAGTGGTGCCAGTGCACTCTCTGGACTCACTGCAGTGCATCCCCAGTGGTGCCAGTGCACTCTCTGGACTCACTGCACTGCATCCCCAGTGGTGCCAGTGCACTCTCTGGACTCACTGCACTTCATCCCCAGTGGTGCCAGTGCACTCTCTGGACTCACTGCATTGCATCCCCAGTGGTGCCAGTGCACTCTCTCGACTCACTGCAGTGCATCCCCAGTGGTGTCACTGCACTCTCTGGACTCACTGCACTGCATCACCATTGGTGCCAGGGCACTCTCCGGACTCACTGCAGTGCATCCGCAGTGGTGCCAGAGCACTCTTTCGAGTCACTGCAGTGCATCCCCAGTGGTGCCAGTGCACTCTCTGGACTCACTGCTCTGCATCCCCAGTGGTGCCAGTGCACTCTCTGGAATCACTGCAGTACATCCCCAGTGGAGCCAGTGCACTCTCTGGACTCACTGCACTGCATCCCCAGTGGTGCCAGTGCACTCTCTGGACTCACTGCATTGCATCCCCAGTGGTGCCAGTGCACTCTCTGGACTCACTGCACTGCATCCCCAGTGGTGCCACTGCACTCTCTGGACTCACTGCACTGCATCACCATTGGTGCCAGTGCAATCTCCGGACTCACTGCAGTGCATCCGCAGTGGTGCCAGTGCACTCTTTTGAGTCACTGCAGTGCATCCCCAAGGTGCCATTGCACTCTCTGGACTCACTGCAGTGCATCCCCAGTGGTGCCAGTGCACTCTCTGGACTCACTGCACTGCATCCCCAGTGGTGCCAGTGCAATCTCTGGACTCACTCCACTGCATCCCCAGTGGTGCCAGTGCACTCTATGGAGTCGCAGCACTGCATCCCCAGTGGTGCCAGTGCACTCTCTGGTCTCACTGCAGTGCATCCACTGTGGTGCCAGTGTACTCTCTGGACTCACTGCACTGCATCACCAGCGGTGCCAGTGCACTCCCTGGACTCACTGCAGTGCATCCCCAGTGGTGCCAGTGCATTTTCTGGAGTCACTGCAGTGCATCCCCTGTTGTGCCAGTGCACTCTCTGCACTCACTGCACTGCATCCCCAGTGGTGCCAGTGCACTCTATGGAGTCGCAGCACTGCATCAACAGTGGTGCCTCTGCACTCTCTGGAGTCACTGCACTGCATCCCCAGTGCTGCCACTGCACTCTCTGGACTCACTGCAGTGCATCCCCAGTGGTGCCAGTGCACTCTCTGGACTCACTGCACTGCATCCCCAGTGGTGCCAGTACACTCTCTGGACTCACTGCACTTCATCCCCAGTGGTGCCAGTGCACTCTCTGGACTCACTGCACTTCATCCCCAGTGGTGCCAGTGCACTCTCTGGACTCACTGCACTGCATCCCCAGTGGTGTCACTGCACTCTCTAAACTCACTGCACTGCATCACCATTGGTGCCAGGGCAATCTCCGGACTCACTGCAGTGCATCCGCAGTGGTGCCAGTGCACTCTTTCGATTCACTGCAGTGCATCCCCAGTGGTGCCAGTGCACTCTCTGGACTCACTGCACTGCATCCCCAGTGGTGCCAGTGCACTCTCTGGACTCACTGCAGTGCATCCCCAGTGGTGCCAGTGCACTCTCTGGACTCACTGCACTGCATCCCCAGTGGTGCCACTGCACTCTCTGGACTCACTGCACTGCATCACCATTGGTGCCAGTGCACTCTCTGGACTCACTGCAGTGCATCCGCAGTGGTGCCAGTGCACTCTTTTGAGTCACTGCAGTGCATCCCCAAGGTGCCAGTGCACTCTCTGGACTCACTGCACTGCATCACCGGTGGTGCCAGTGCACTCTCTGGACTCACTGCAGTGCATCCCCAGTGGTGCCAGTGCACTCTCTGGACTCACTCCACTGCATCCCCAGTGGTGCCAGTGCACTCTATGGAGTCGCAGCACTGCATCAACAGTGGTGCCTCTGCACTCTCTGGAGTCACTGCACTGCATCCCCAGTGGTGCCAGTGCACTCTCTGGACTCACTGCACTGCATCACCATTGGTGCCAGGGCACTCTCCGGACACACTGCAGTGCATCCGCAGTGGTGCCAGTGCACTCTTTCGAGTCACTGCAGTGCATCCCCAGTGGTGCCAGTGTACTCTCTGGACTCACTGCACTGCATCCCCATTAGTGCCAGTGCATTCTCTGGACTCATTGCTGTGCATCCCCAGTGGTGCCAGTGCACTCTCTGGACTCACTGCACTGCGTCCCCAGTGGTGCCAGTGCACTCTCTGGACTCACTGCACTGCATCCCCAGTGCTGACAGTGCACTCTCTGGACTCACTGCACTGCATTCCCCAATGCTGACAGTGCACTCTCTGGACTCACTGCAGTGCATCCCCAGTGGTGCCAGTGCACTCTCTGGACTCACTGCACTGCATCCCTAAAGGTGCCAGTGCACTCTCTGGACTCACTGCAGTGCATCCCCAGTGGTGCCAGTGCACTCTCTGGACTCACTGCACTGCATCCCCAGTGGTGCCAGTGCACTCTCTGCACTCACTGCACTGCATCCCCGGTGTTCCCAGAGCACTCTCTGGACTCACCGAGGTGCATCCCCAGTGGTGCCAGTGCACTCTCTGGACTCACCGCACTGCATCCCCAGTGGTGTCAGTGCACTCTCTGGACTCACTGCAGTGCAGCCCCTTAGGTACCAGTGTACTCTCTGGACTCACTGCACTGCATCCCCAGTGGTGCCAGTGCACTCTCCGGACTCACTGCACTGCATCCCCAGTGGTGCCTGTGCACTCTCTTGAGTCACTGCACTGCATCCCCAGTGGTGCCAGTGCACTCTCTGGACTCACTGCAGTGCATCCCCAGTGGTGCCAGTGCACTCTCTGGACTCACTGCACTGCATTCCCAGTGGTGCCAGTGCACTCTCTGGACCCACTGCAGTGCATCCCCAGTGGTGCCAGTGCACTCTCTGGACTCAGTGAACTGCATCCCCAATGGTGCCAGTGCACTCTCTGTAGTCACTGCACTGCGTCCCCAGTGGTGCCAGTGCACTCTCTGGACTCACTGCAGTGTATCCCCTGTGGTGCCAGTGCACTCTGTGGACTCACTGCACTGCATCCCAGTGGTGCCAGTGCACTCTCTGGACTCACTGCACTGCATCCCCAAGGTGCCAGTGCACTCTCTGGACTCAACTGCACTGCATCCCCAGTGCTGCCAGTGCACTCTCTGGACTCACTGCAGTGCATCCCCAGTGGTGCCAGTGCACTCTCTGGACTCACTGCAGTGCATCCCCAGTGGTGCCAGTGCACTCTCTGGACTCACTGCACTGCATCCCCAGTGGTGCCAGTGCACTCTCTGGACTCACTGCACTTCATCCCCAGTGGTGCCAGTGCACTCTCTGGACTCACTGCATTGCATCCCCAGTGGTGCCAGTGCACTCTCTCGACTCACTGCAGTGCATCCCCAGTGGTGTCACTGCACTCTCTGGACTCACTGCACTGCATCACCATTGGTGCCAGGGCACTCTCCGGACTCACTGCAGTGCATCCGCAGTGGTGCCAGAGCACTCTTTCGAGTCACTGCAGTGCATCCCCAGTGGTGCCAGTGCACTCTCTGGACTCACTGCTCTGCATCCCCAGTGGTGCCAGTGCACTCTCTGGAATCACTGCAGTACATCCCCAGTGGAGCCAGTGCACTCTCTGGACTCACTGCACTGCATCCCCAGTGGTGCCAGTGCACTCTCTGGACTCACTGCATTGCATCCCCAGTGGTGCCAGTGCACTCTCTGGACTCACTGCACTGCATCCCCAGTGGTGCCACTGCACTCTCTGGACTCACTGCACTGCATCACCATTGGTGCCAGTGCAATCTTCGGACTCACTGCAGTGCATCCGCAGTGGTGCCAGTGCACTCTTTTGAGTCACTGCAGTGCATCCCCAAGGTGCCATTGCACTCTCTGGACTCACTGCAGTGCATCCCCAGTGGTGCCAGTGCACTCTCTGGACTCACTGCACTGCATCCCCAGTGGTGCCAGTGCAATCTCTGGACTCACTCCACTGCATCCCCAGTGGTGCCAGTGCACTCTATGGAGTCGCAGCACTGCATCCCCAGTGGTGCCAGTGCACTCTCTGGTCTCACTGCAGTGCATCCACTGTGGTGCCAGTGTACTCTCTGGACTCACTGCACTGCATCACCAGCGGTGCCAGTGCACTCCCTGGACTCACTGCAGTGCATCCCCAGTGGTGCCAGTGCATTTTCTGGAGTCACTGCAGTGCATCCCCTGTTGTGCCAGTGCACTCTCTGCACTCACTGCACTGCATCCCCAGTGGTGCCAGTGCACTCTATGGAGTCGCAGCACTGCATCAACAGTGGTGCCTCTGCACTCTCTGGAGTCACTGCACTGCATCCCCAGTGCTGCCACTGCACTCTCTGGACTCACTGCAGTGCATCCCCAGTGGTGCCAGTGCACTCTCTGGACTCACTGCACTGCATCCCCAGTGGTGCCAGTACACTCTCTGGACTCACTGCACTTCATCCCCAGTGGTGCCAGTGCACTCTCTGGACTCACTGCATTGCATCCCCAGTGGTGCCAGTGCACTCTCTGGACTCACTGCACTGCATCCCCAGTGGTGACAGTGCACTCTCTGGACTCACTGCAGTGCATCCCCAGTGGTGCCAGTGCACTCTCTGGACTCACTGCACTGCATCCCCAGTGGTGCCAGTGCACTCTCTGGACTCACTGCACTTCATCCCCAGTGGTGCCAGTGCACTCTCTGGACTCACTGCAGTGCATCCCCAGTGGTGCCAGTGCATTCTCTGGACTCACTGCACTGCATCCCCAGTGATGCCACTGCACTCTCTGGACTCACTGCACTGCATCACCATTGGTGCCAGGGCACTCTCCGGACTCACTGCACTGCATCCGCAGTGGTGCCAGTGCACTCTTTCGAATCACTGCAGTGCATCCCCAGTGGTGCCAGTGCACTCTCTGGACTCACTGAATTGCATCCCCAGTGGTGCCAGTGCACTCTCTGCACTCACTGCACTGCATCCCCAGTGTTCCCAGAGCACTCTCTGGACTCACTGCAGTGCATCGCCAGTGGTGCCAGTGCACTCTCTGGACTCACTGCAGTGCATCCCCAGTGGTGCCAGTGCACTCTCTGGACTCACTGCACTGCATCCCCAGTGGTGCTACTGCACTCTCTGGACTCACTGCACTGCATCACCATTGGTGCCAGGGCACTCTCCGGACTCACTGCAGTGCATCCGCAGTGGTGCCAGTGCACTCTTTCGAGTCACTGCACTGCATCCCCATTAGTGCCAGTGCATTCTCTGGACTCATTGCAGTGCATCCCCAGTGGTGCCAGTGCACTCTCTGGACTCACTGCACTGCATCCCTAAAGGTGCCAGTGCACTCTCTGGACTCACTGCAGTGCATCCGCAGTGGTGCCAGTGCACTCTCTGCACTCACTGCACTGCATCCCCAGTGGTGCCAGTGCACTCTCTGCACTCACTGCACTGCATCCCCGTTGTTCCCAGAGCACTCTCTGGACTCACCGAGGTGCATCCCCAGTGGTGACAGTGCACTCTCTGGACTCACTGCACTGCATCCCCAGTGGTGCCAGTGCACTCTCTGGACTCACTGCAGTGCAGCCCCTGAGGTGCCAGTGTACTCTCTGGACTCACTGCACTGCATCCCCAGTGGTGCCAGTGCACTCTCTGGACTCACTGCACTGCATCCCCAGTGGTGCCTGTGCACTCTCTTGAGTCACTGCACTGCATCCCCAGTGGAGCCAGTGCACTCTCTGGACTCACTGCACTGCATCCCCAGTGGTGCCAGTGCACTCTCTAGACTCACTGCACTGCATCCCCAGTGGTGCCAGTGCACTCTCTGGATCACTGCACTGCATCACCATTGGTGCCAGGGCACTCTCCGGACTCACTGCAGTGCATCCCCAGTGGTGCCAGTGCACTCTCTGGACTCACTGCACTGCATCCCCAGTGGTGCCAGTGAACTCTCTGGAGTCACTGCACTGCATCCCCAGTGGTGCCAGTGCACTCTCTGGACTCACTGCAGTGCATCCCCAGTGGTGCCAGTGCACTCTCTGGACTCACTGCAGTGCATCCCCAGTGGCGCCAGTGCACTCTCTGGACTCACTGCACTGCATCCCATTGGTGCTAGTGCACTCTCTGGACTCACTGCACTGCATCCCCAGTTGTGCCAGTGCACTCCCTGGACTCACTGCAGTACATCCCCAGTGGTGCCAGTGCACTCTCTGGACTCACTGCAGTGCTTCCGCACTGGTGCCAGTGCACTCTCTGCACTCACTGCACTGCATCAACAGTGGTGCCTCTGCACTCTCTGGAGTCACTGCACTGCATCCCCAGTGGTGCCAGTGCACTCTCTGGACTCACTGTAGTGCATCCCCAGTGGTGCCAGTGCACTCTCTGGACTCACTGCACTGCATCCCCAGTGCTGCCAGTGCACTCTCTGGACTCACTGCAGTGCAGCCCTTGTGGTGCCTTTGCACTCTCAGGACTCACTGCACTGCATCCCCAGTGGTGCCAGTGCACTCTCTGGACTCAGTGCACTGCATCCCCAGTGGTGCCAGTGCACTCTCTGGACTCACTGCACTGCATCCCCAGTGGTGCCAGTGCACTGTCTGGACTCACTGCAGTGTATCGCCATTGGAGCCGGTGCACTCTCTGGACTCACTAAACTGCATCCCCAGTGGTGCCAGAGAACTCTCTGGTCTCACTGCACTGCATCCCCAGTGGTGCCAGTGCACTCTCTGGACTCACAGCACTGCATCCCCATTGGTGCCAGTGCACTCTCTGGACTCACTGCACTGCATCCCCAGTGGTTCCATTGCACTCTCTGGACTCACTGCATTGGATCCCCAGTGGTGTCAGTGCACTGTCTGGACTCAGTGCAGTGCATCCCCAGTGGTGCCAGTGCACTCTCTGGACTCACTGCAGTGCTTCCCCAGTGGTGCCAGTGCACTCTCTGGACTCACTGCACTGCATCCCCAGTGGTGCCAGCGCACTCTCTGGACTCACTGCAGTGCATCACCAGTGGTGCCAGTGCACTCTCTTTACTCACTGCACTGCATCCCCTGTGGTGCCAGTGCACTCTCTGGACTCACTGCACTGCATTCCCAGTGGTGCCAGTGCACTCTCTGGACCCACTGCAGTGCATCCCCAGTGGTGCCAGTGCACTCTCTGGACTCAGTGCACTGCAACCCCAATGGTGCCAGTGCACTCTCTGTAGTCACTGCACTTCATCCCCAGTGGTGCCAGTGCACTCTCTGGACTCACTGCAGTGCATCCCCAGTGGTGCCAGTGCACTCTCTGGACTCACTGCACTGCATCCCAGTGGTGCCAGTGCACTCTCTGGACTCACTGCACTGCATCCCCAAGGTGCCAGTGCACTCTCTGGACTCAACGGCACTGCATCCCCAGTGGTGCCACTGCACTCTCTGGACTCACTGCACTGCATCACCATTGGTGCCAGGGCACTCTCCGGACTCACTGCAGTGCATCCGCAGTGGTGCCAGTGCACTCTTTCGAGTCACTTCACTGCATCCCCATTAGTGCCAGTGCACTCTCTGGACTCCCTGCACTGCATCCCCAGTGGTGCCAGTGCACTCTCTGGACTCACTGCACTGCATCCCCAGTGCTGACAGTGCACTCTCTGGACTCACTGCACTGCATCCCCAGTGCTGACAGTGCACTCTCTGGACTCACTGCAGTGCAACCCCAGTGGTGCCAATGCACTCTCTGGACTCACTGCACTGCATCCCCAGTGGTGCCAGTGCACTCTCCGGACTCACTGCACTGCATCCCTAATGGTGCCAGTGCACTCTCTAAACTCACTGCAGTGCATCCGCAGTGGTGCCAGTGCACTCTCTGCACTCACTGCACTGCATCCCCTGTGGTGCCAGGGCACTCTCTGCAGACAATGCAGTGCATCCCCAAAGGTGACAGTGCACTCTCTGGACTAACTGTACTGCTCGAGCCGCGGCAGCCGCTCCAGACGGGTTAGCCCCTCCAGCCTCAGCAGCCGGTCCAGCCGCTCCAGCCGCGGCAGCCGCGGCAGCCGCTCCAGCCGTGGCAGCCGCTCCACTCGGTAGCGGCTTTCGCGGCTGCCGCGGCTGGAGCGGCTCCGGCGGCTGCTGCGGCTGGAGCGTCTACCGCGGCTGGAGAGGCTACCGCGGCTGGAGCGGCTGAGGCGGCTGGAGCGGATGCCGCGGCTGGAGCAGTGCAGTGAGTCCAGAGAGTCAACTGGCACCACTGAGGATGCAGTACAGTGAGTCCAGAGAGTGCACTGGCACCACAGAGGATGCACTGCAGTTACTCCAGAGAGTGCACTGGAACCACTGGGGATGCAGTTCAGTGAGTCCAGAGAGTGCACTGGCACCACCGGGGATTCAGATACATTCTCACTTCAGTGAGATCCCCAGTAGTGCCAGTGCCCTCTCTGGACTCAGTGCACTGCATCCCCAGTGTTGCCAGTTCACTCTCTGGACTCACTGCAGTGCATCCCCACTGGTGCCAATGCACTCTCTGGACTCACTGCACTGCATCCCCACTGGTGCCAATGCACCCTCTGGACTCACTGCACTGCATCCCCAGTGGTGCCAATGCACTCTCTGGACTCACTGCATTGCATCCCCAGTGGTGCCACTGCACTCTCTGGACTCACTGCACTGCATCCCCAAGGTGCCAGTGCACTCTCAGGACTCACTGCACTGCATCCCCAGTGGTGACAGTGCACTCTCTGGACTCACTGCAGTGCATCCCCAGTGGTGACAGTGCACTCTCTGGACTCACTGCAGTGCATCCCCAGTGGTGCCACTGCACTCTCTGGACTCACTGCACTGCATCCCCAATGGTGCCAGTGCAATCTCTGGACTCACTGCAGTGTATCCCCTGTGGAGCCAGTGCACTCTGTGGACTCAGTGCACTGCATCCCCAGTGTTGCAAGTCCACTCTCTGGACTCACTGCACTGCATCCCACTGGTGCCAGTGCACTCTCTGGACTCACTGCAGTGCATCCCCAGTGGCGCCAGTGCACTCTCTGGACTCACTGCACTGCATCCCCAGTGGTGCCAGTGCACTCTCTGGACTCACTGCACTGCATCCCCAAGGTGCCAGTGCACTCTCTGGACTCACTGCACTGCATCCCCTGTGGTGCCAGTGCACTCTCTGTACTCACTGCAGTGCAACCCCAATGGTGCCAGTGCATTCTCTTTACTCACTGCAGTGCATCCCCACTGGTGCCAGTGCACTCTCTGGACTCACTGCAGTGCATCCCAAGTGGTGCCAGTGCACTCTCTGGACTCACTGCAGTCCATCCCCAGTGGTGCCAGTGCACTCTCTGGACTCACTGCAGTGCGTCCCCAGTGGTGCCAGGGCACTCTCTGCAGACAATGCAGTGCATCCCCAAAGGTGCCAGTGCACTCTCTGAACTCACTGTACTGCTCGAGCCGCGGCAACCGCTCCAGCCGCGGTAGCCACTCCAGCCTCGGCAGCCGCTCCATCCGCGGCATACGCGGCAGACGCTCCAGCCGCTCCAGCCTCGGCAGCCGCTCCAGCCGCTCCAGCCGCGGCAGCCGCTCCAGCCGTGGCAGCCGCTCCACTTGGTAGCGGCTTTAGCGGCTGCCGCGGCTGGAGCGCCTGTCGCGGCTGCCGAGGCTGGAGCGGCTGCCGCGGCTGGAGCGGCTGCGGCGGCTGGAGCGTCTAGAGCGTCTGCCGCGGCTGGAGGGGCTACCGCGGCTGGAGCGGCTGAGGCGGCTGGAGCGGATGCCGCGGCTGGAGCAGTGCAGTGAGTCCAGAGAGTCAACTGGCACCACAGGGGATGCACTGCAGTTACTCCAGAGAGTGCACTGGAACCACTGGGGATGCAGTTCAGTGAGTCCAGAGAGTGCACTGGCACTACCGGGGATTCAGATACATTCTCACTTCAGTGAGATCCCCAGTAGTGCCAGTGCACTCTCTGGACTCACAGCAGTGCATCCCCAGTGGTGCCAGTGCACTCTCTGTAGTCACTGTGCTGCATCCCCAGTGGTGACAGTGCACACTCTGGACTCACTGCAGTGTATCCCCTGTGGTGCCAGTGCACTCTGTGGACTCACTGCAGTGCATCCCCAGTGGTGCCAGTGCACTCTCTGGACTCACTGCACTGCATCCCCAGTGGTGCCAGTGCACTCTCTGGAGTAACTGCACTGCATCCCCAGTGGTGCCAGTTGACTCTCTGGGCTCACTGCACTGCTCCAGCCGCGGTAGCCCCTCCAGCCGCGGCAGACGCTCTAGACGCTCCAGCCGCCGCAGCCGCTCCAGCCGCGGCAGCCGCTAAAGAAGCTACCGAGTGGAGCGGCTGCCACGGCTGGAGCGGCTGCCGCGGTTGGAGCGGCTGGAGCGGCTTCCGCGGCTGGAGCGGCTGGAGCGCCTGCAGCGGATGGAGCGGCTGCCGCGGCTGGACCGGCTGCCGCGGCTGCCGCGGCTGGAGCGGCTGCCGAGGCTGGAGGGGCTACCGCGGCTGGAGCGGCTGCCGCGGCTCGAGCATTACAGTGAGTCCAGAGAGTGCACTGTCACCTTTGGGGATGCACTGCATTGTCTGCAGAGAGTGCACTGGCACCACAGGGGATGCACTGCAGTGAGTCCAGAGAGTGCACTGGCACCTTGGGGATGCAGTGCAGTGATCAAAAGAGTGCACTGGCACCACTGCGGATGCACTACAGTGAGTCCAGAGAGTGCCCTGGCACCACTGGGGATGCAGTTCAGTGAGTCCAGAGAGTGCACTGGCACCACTGGGGATGCACTGCAGTGACTCTAGTAAGTGCACTGGCACCTTCGGGATGAAGTGCAATGACTCCAGAGAGTGCACTGGCACCAGTGGGGATGCACTGCCGTGAGTCCAGAGAGTGCACTGGCAACACTGGGTTTGCACCCCGGTGTGTTCAGAGAGTGCAGTGGCACCACTGGGGATGCAGTGCAATGAGTCCAGAGAGTGCACTGGCACCACTGGGGATGCAGTGCAGTGAGTCCAGAGAGTGCACTGGCACCACTGTTGATGCAGTGCAGTGAGTCCAGAGAGTGCACTGGCACCACTGGGGATGCAGTGCAGTGAGTCCAGAGAGTGCACTGGCACCTTGGGGATGCAGTGCAGTGAGTCCAGAGAGTGCACTGGCACCGCTGGGGATGCAGTGCAGTGAGTACAGAGAGTGCACTGGCACCACTGGGGATGCAATGCAGTGAGTCCAGAGAGTGCACTGGCACCACTGGGGATGCAGTGCAGTGAGTCCAGAGAGTGCACTGGCACCACTGGGGATGCAGTGAAGTGAGTTAAGAGAGTACAGTGGCACCACTGGGGATGCACTGCTGTGGGACCAGAGAGTGCACTGGCACCACAGGGGATGCAGTGCAGTGAGTCCTGAGAGTGCAACGGCACCAAAGGGGATGCACTGCAGTGAGTCCAGAGAGTGCACTGGCACCTCTGGGGATGCAGTGCAGTGAGTCCAGAGAGTGCACTGGCACGACTGGGGTTGCAGTGCAGTGAGTGCAGAGAGTGCACTGGCACCAAATGGAGCTGCACTGCTGTGAGTCCTGAGATTGCACTGGAACAACTGGGGATGCACTGCAGTGAGTCCAGAGATTTCACAGGCACCAATGGGGATTCAGTTCAGTGAGTCCAGAGAGTGAACTGGCACCATTGGGGAAGTAGTGCAGTGAGTCCAGAGTGCACTGGCACCACTGGGGATGCAGTGCAGTGAGTCCAGAGAGTGCACTGGCACCACTGGGGATGCAGTGCAGTGAGTCCAGAGAGTGCACTGGCACCAATGGGGATGCAGTGCAGTGAGTCCAGACAGTGCACTGGCACCACTGGGGATGCACTGCAGTGAGTCCAGAGACTGCACTGGAACCACTGGGGATGCACTGCAGTGAGTCCAGAGAGTGCACTGGCACCTTGGGGATGCAGTGCAGTGAGTCCAGAGAGTGCACTGGCACCACTGGGGATGCAGTGCAGTGAGTCCAGAGAGTGCACTGGCACCACTGGGGATGCACTGCAGTGAGTCCAGAGAGTGCACTGGCACCACTGGGGATGCAGTGCAGTGAGTCCAGAGAGTGCACTGGCACCACTGGGGATGCAGTGCAGTGAGTCCAGAGAGTGCACTGGCACCAATGGGGATGCAGTGCAGTGAGTCCAGACAGTGCACTGGCACCACTGGGGATGCACTGCAGTGAGTCCAGAGACTGCACTGGCACCACTGGGGATGCACTGCAGTGAGTCCAGAGAGTGCACTGGCACCTTGGGGATGCAGTGCAGTGAGTCCAGAGAGTGCACTGGCACCACTGGGGATGCAGTGCAGTGAGTCCAGAGAGTGCACTGGCACCACTGGGGATGCACTGCAGTGAGTCCAGAGAGTGCACTGGCACCACTGGCGATGCACCCCTTCAAGTCCAGAGAGTGCACTGGCACCACTGGGGATGCACTGCAGTGAGTCCAGAGAGTGCATTGGCACCACTGGGGATGCAGTGCAGTGAGTCCAGAGAGTGCACTGGCACCACTGGGGATGCAATGCAGTGAGTCCAGAGAGTTCACTGGCACCACTGGGGATGCACTGCACTGAGTCCAGGGAGTGCACTGGCACCACTGGGGATGCACTGCAGTGAGTCCAGAGAGTGCATTGGCACCACTGGTGATGCACTGCAGTGACTCCAGAGAGTGCACTGGCACCACTGGGGATGCACTGCAGTGAGTCCAGATGTTAGCCTAGCAACCACATAATCACCAAGTGATTATATGAAGGTGCTTTATTCAGCGCTGGAAGCCGGGGCAGGTGCCCAAATCTGGCTTCAAGTCCCGTTACTTCCCAGCCGTTATTTATACATACAATATTGCGTCAGGTATACATGTTCTTACAGGTTGCAACAGCAGCCTCGCTTTTCATTCTAATTAGCTCCCCTCCCCTTTGCACATGCGTGGCGCACTCTGGTGGTCGTCCAGGTGGTCGTCCAGATGAAGTAAGGAGTCTTCCTCTCCGCTAAACCTTTCACCTTTCTTACTCGATGCATGCTCCCTCCGCTTCTTGGTTCTGCTTCAACTCATTTCATTATTTCCAGGCCCTTATCTAAGGTCAGGTTGTACCTGTTCCCTCCCAAGGTTCCCCTTCAATGACTCTTTTGATTGTTCAATGTACTCCCTAAGTATCCAGTATACATAGATTAATTGATAATGTAAGTACATTTGGCAATGCTTAATTATACTGTAGGTACCATTAACTAAGAGACATTAGTAAAACATCCATTCGATTCTCCCCAACACTAACACAGACACTGCACTGGCACCACTGGGGATGCAGTGCAGTGAGTCCAGAGAGGTCACTGGCAACACTGGGGATGCACTGCAGTGAGTCCAGAGAGTGCACTGGCACCACCTGGGATGCAGTGCAGTGAGTCCAGAGAATGCACTGGCACCACTGGGGATGCACTGCAGTGAGTCCAGAGAGTGCACTGGCACCACAGGAGTTGAAGTGCAGTGAGTCTAGAGAGTGCACTGGAACCACTGGGGATGCAGCGCAGTGACTCCTGAGAGTGCACTGGCACAACTGGGGATGCACTGCAGTGAGTCCAGAGAGTGCATTGGCACCACTGGGGATGCACTGCAATGAGTCCAGAGAGTGCACTGGCACCAATGGCAACGCAGTGCAGTGAGTCCAGAGAGTGCACTGGCACCACTGGGGATGCAGTGCAGTGAGTCCAGAGAGTTCACTGGCACCACTGGGGATGCAGTGCAGTGAGTCCAGAGAGTGCACTGGCCCCACTGGGGATGCAGTGCAGTGAGTCCAGAGAGTACAGTGGCACCACTGGGGATGCAATGCAGTGAGTCCAGAGAGTGCACTGGCACCCTTGGGGATGCACTGCAGTGAGTCCAGAGACTTCACAGGCACCACTGGGGATGCACTGCAGTGAGTCCAGAGAGTGCCCTGGCACCACTGGGAATGCAGTGAGTCCAGACAGTGCACTGGCACCACTGGGGATGCAGTGCAGTGAGTCCAGAGAGTGCACTGGCACCACAGGGGATGCAGTGCAGTGAGTCCAGAGAGTGCACTGGCACCACTGGGGATGCAGTGCAGTGAGTCCAGAGAGTGCACTGGCACCACTGGGGATGCAGTGCAGTGAGTCCAGAGAGTGCACTGGCACCACTGGGGATGCAGTGCAGTGAGTCCAGAGAGTGCACTGGCACCACTGGGGTTGCAGTGCAGTGAGTCCAGAGAGTGCACTGGCACCACTGGGGATGCAGTGAAGTGAGTTAAGAGAGTACACTGGCACCACTGTGGATGCACTGCAGTGAGTCCAGAGAGTGCACTGGCACCACTGGTGATGCAGTGCAATGAGTCCAGAGAGCCACTGGCACCACTGGGGATGCACTGCTGTGAGACCAGAGAGTGCACTGGCACCACTGGGGATGCACTGCCGTGAGCGCAGAGAGTGCACTGGCACCACAGGGGATGCACTGCAGTGAGTCCAGAGCGTGCACTGGCACCTCTGGGGATGCAGTGCAGTGAGTCCAGAGAGTGCACTGGCACCACTGGGGATGCAGTGCAGTGAGTCCAGAGATTTCACAGGCACCAATGGGGATGCAGTACAGTGAGTCCAGAGAGTACACTGGCACTACTGGGGATTCAGTTCAGTGAGTCCAGAGAGTGAACTGGCACCATTGGGGAAGTAGTGCAGTGAGTCCAGAGTGCACTGGCACCACTGGGGATGCAGTGCAGTGAGTCCAGAGAGTGCACTGGTACCACTGGGGATGCAATGCAGTGAGTCCAGAGAGTGCACTGGCACCACTGGGGATGCACTGCAGTGAGTCCAGAGACTGCACTGGCACCACTGGGGATGCACTGCAGTGAGTCCAGAGAGTGCACTGGCACCTTGGGGATGCAGTGCAGTGAGTCCAGAGAGTGCAGTGGCACCACTGGGGATGCAGTGCAGTGAGTCCAGAGAGTGCACTGGCACCACTGGGGATGCACTGCAGTGAGTCCAGAGAGTGCACTGGCACCACTGGCGATGCACCCCTTCAAGTCCAGAGAGTGCACTGGCACCACTGTGGATGCACTGCAATGAGTCCAGAGAGTGCACTGGCACCACTGGGGATGCAGTGCAGTGAGTCCAGAGAGTTCACTGGCACCACTGGGGATGCACTGCACTGAGTCCAGGGAGTGCACTGGCACCACTGGGGATGCACTGCAGTGAGTCCAGAGAGTGCATTGGCACCACTGGGGATGCACTGCAGTGACTCCAGAGAGTGCACTGGCACCACTGGGGATGCACCCCGGCAAGTCCAGAGAGTGCACTGGCACCACTGGGGATGCACTGCAGTGAGTCCAGATGTTAGCCTAGCAACCACATAATCACCAAGTGATTATATGAAGGTGCTTTATTCAGCGCTGGAAGCCGGGGCAGGTGCCCAAATCTGGCTTCAAGTCCCGTTACTTCCCAGCCGTTATTTATACATACAATATTGCGTCAGGTATACATATTCATTACAGGTTGCAACAGCAGCCTCGCTTTTCATTCTAATTAGCTCCCCTCCCCTTTGCACATGCGTGGCGCACTCTGGTGGTCGTCCAGATGAAGTAAGGAGTCTTCCTCTCCGCTAAACTTTTCACCTTTCTTACACGACGCGTGCTCCCTCCGCTTCTTGGTTCTGCTTCAACTCATTTCATCATTTCCAGGCCCTTATCCAAGGTCAGGTTGTACCTGTTCCCTCCCAAGGTTCCCCTTCAATGATTCTTTTGATTGTTCAATGTACTCCCTAAGTATCCAGTATACATAGATTAATTGATAATGTAAGTACATTTGGCAGTGCTTAATTATACTGTAGGTCCCATTACCTAAGAGACATTAGTAAAATATCCATTCGATTCTCCCCAACACTAACACAGAGACTGCACTGGCACCACTGGGGATGCACCCCGGCAAGTCCAGAGAGTGCACTGGCACCACTGGGGATGCAGTGCAGTGAGTCCAGAGAGTGCACTGGCACCTCTGGGGATGCACTGCCGTGAGTCCAGAGAGTGCACTGGCACCACTGGGGATGCACTGCAGTGAGT
The DNA here is from genome assembly GCF_964211835.1 of Anser anser. Lineage (NCBI taxonomy): Eukaryota > Metazoa > Chordata > Aves > Anseriformes > Anatidae > Anser > Anser anser. Next base: position 539,788 of record NW_028154169.1, read on the forward strand.
AAAGAGAATGCACTGGCACCACTGGGGGTGCAGTGCAGTGAGTCCAGAGAGTGCACTGGCACCACTGGGGATGCACTGCCGTGAGCGCAGAGAGTGCACTGGCACCACTGCGGTTGCACCCCGGTGTTTTCAGAGAGTGCAGTGGCACCACTGGGGATGCAGTGCACTGAGTCCAGAGAGGGCACTGTCAGCAATGGGGATGCAGTGCAGTGAGTCCAGAGAGTGCACTGGCACCACTGGGGATGCAGTGCAGTGAGTCCAGAGACTTCACAGGCACCACTGGGGATGCAGTGCAGTGAGTCCAGAGAGTGCACTGGCACCACTGGGGATGCAATGCAGTGAGTCCAGAGAGTGCACTGGCACCAACTGGAGCTGCACTGCTGTGAGTCCTGAGATTGCACTGGCACCACTGGGATGCACTGCAGTGAGTCCAGAGACTTCACAGCCACCACTGGGGATGCAGTACAGTGAGTCCAGAGAGTGCACTGGCACCGCTGGGGATTCAGTTCCTTGAGTCTAGAGAGTGAACAGGCACCACTGGGGATGTACAGCAGTGAGTCCAGAGAGTGCACTGGCACCTCTGGGGATGCACCCCGGTGACTCCAGAGAGTGCACTGGCACCACTGGGGATGCACCCCGGCAAGTCCAGAGAGTGCACTGTCACCACTGGGGATGCAGTGCATTGAGTCCAGAGAGTGCACTGGCACCACTGGGGATGCACTGCACTGAGTCCAGAGAGTGCACTGGTACCACTGGGGATGCACTGCAGTGAGTCCAGAGAGTGCACTGGCACCACTGGGGATGCACTGCAGTGAGACCAGAGGTTGCAGTGGCACCACTGGGGATGCAGTGCAGTGAGTCCAGAGAGTGCACTGGTACGATTGGGGATGCACTGCAGTGAGTCCAGAGAGTACACTGGCACCACTGGGGATGCACTGCAGTGAGTCCAGAGAGTGCACTGGCACCACTGCGGATGCAATGCAGTGAGTCCAGAGAGTGTACTGGCACCACTGGGGATGCACCCCGGCAAGTCCAGAGAGTGCACTGGCACCACTGGGGATGCACTGCAGTGAGTCCAGAGAGTGCACTGGCACCACTGGGGATGCACTGCAGTGAGACCAGAGGTTGCAGTGGCACCACTGGGGATGCAGTGCAGTGAGTCCAGAGAGTGCACTGGTACGATTGGGGATGGACTGCCGTGAGTCCAGAGAGTGCACTGGCACCACTGGGGATGCACTGCAGTGAGTCCAGAGAGTGCACTGGCACCACTGGGGATGCACTGCAGTGAATCCAGAGAGTGCACTGGCACCACTGGGGATGCAGTGCAGTGAGTCAGAGAGTGCACTGGCACCACTGGGGATGCAGTACAGTGAGTCCAGAGAGTGCACTGGCACCAATGGGGATGCAGTGCAGTGAGTCCAGAGAGTGCACTGGCACCACTGGGGATGCAGTACAGTGAGTCCAGAGAGTGCACTGGCACCACTGGGGATGCAGTGCAGTGACTCCAGAGAGTGCACTGGCACCACTGGGGATGCACCCCGGCAAGTCCAGAGAGTGCGCTGTCACCACTGGGGATGCACTGCAGTGAGTCCAGAGAGTGCATTGGCACCACTGGGGATGCACTGCAGTGACTCCAGAGAGTGCACTGGCACCACTGGGGATGCACTGCAGTGAGTCCGGATGTTAGCCTAGCAACCACATAATCACCAAGTGATTATATGAAGGTGCTTTATTCAGCGCTGGAAGCCGGGGCAGGTGCCCAAATCTGGCTTCAAGTCCCGTTACTTCCCAGCCGTTATTTATACATACAATATTGCGTCAGGTATACATATTCATTACAGGTTGCAACAGCAGCCTCGCTTTTCATTCTAATTAGCTCCCCTCCCCTTTGCACATGCGTGGCGCACTCTGGTGGTCGTCCAGATGAAGTAAGGAGTCTTCCTCTCCGCTAAACTTTTCACCTTTCTTACTCGACGCGTGCTCCCTCCGCTTCTTGGTTCTGCTTCAACTCATTTCATCATTTCCAGGCCCTTATCCAAGGTCAGGTTGTACCTGTTCCCTCCCAAGGTTCCCCTTCAATGATTCTTTTGATTGTTCCATGTACTCCCTAAGTATCCAGTATACATAGATTAATTGATAATGTAAGTACATTTGGCAATGCTTAATTATACTGTAGGTCCCATTACCTAAGAGACATTAGTAAAATATCCATTCGATTCTCCCCAACACTAACACAGAGACTGCACTGGCACCACTGGGGATGCACCCCGGCAAGTCCAGAGAGTGCACTGGCACCACTGGGGATGCAGTGCAGTGAGTCCAGAGAGTGCACTGGCACCTCTGGGGATGCACTGCTGTGAGTCCAGAGAGTGCACTGGCACCACTGGGGATGCAGTGCAGTGAGTCCAGAGAGTGCACTGGCACCACTGGGGATGCACTGCAGTGAATCCAGAGAGTGCACTGGCACCACTGGGGATGCAGTGCAGTGAGTCAGAGAGTGCACTGGCACCACTGGGGATGCAGTACAGTGAGTCCAGAGAGTGCACTGGCACCAATGGGGATGCAGTGCAGTGAGTAAAGAGAGTGCACTGGCACCACTGGGGATGCAGTGCAGTGAGTCCAGAGAGTGCACTGGCACCACTGGGGATGCACCCCGGCAAGTCCAGAGAGTGCACTGTCACCACTGGGGATGCAGTGCAGTGAGTCCAGAGAGTGCACTGGCACCACTGGGGACGCAGTGCAGTGACTCCAGAGAGTGCACTGGCACCACTGGGGATGCACTGCAGTGAGTCCAGATGTTAGCCTAGCAACCACATAATCACCAAGTGATTATATGAAGGTGCTTTATTCAGCGCTGGAAGCCGGGGCAGGTGCCCAAATCTGGCTTCAAGTCCCGTTACTTCCCAGCCGTTATTTATACATACAATATTGCGTCAGGTATACATATTCATTACAGGTTGCAACAGCAGCCTCGCTTTTCATTCTAATTAGCTCCCCTCCCCTTTGCACATGCGTGGCGCACTCTGGTGGTCGTCCAGGTGGTCGTCCAGATGAAGTAAGGAGTCTTCCTCTCCGCTAAACTTTTCACCTTTCTTACTCGATGCATGCTCCCTCCGCTTCTTGGTTCTGCTTCAACTCATTTCATCATTTCCAGGCCCTTATCCAAGGTCAGGTTGTACCTGTTCCCTCCCAAGGTTCCCCTTCAATGACTCTTTTGATTGTTCAATGTACTCCCTAAGTATCCAGTATACATAGATTAATTGATAATGTAAGTACATTTGGCAATGCTTAATTATACTGTAGGTCCCATTACGTAAGAGACATTAGTAAAACATCCATTCGATTCTCCCCAACACTAACACAGAGACTGCACTGGCACCACTGGGGATGCAGTGCAGTGAGTCCAGAGAGGGCACTGGCACCACTGGGGATGCACTGCAGTGAGTCCAGAGAGTGCACTGGCACCACTGGCGATGCACTGCAGTGAGTCCAGAGAGTGCACTGGCACCACCTGGGATGCAGTGCAGTGAGTCCAGAGAGTGCACTGGCACCACTGGTGATGCAGTGCAGTGACTCCAGAGAGTGCACTGGCACCACTGGAGTTGCAGTGCAGTGAGTCCAGAGAGTGCACTGGCACCACTGGGGATGCACTGCAGTGAGTCCAGAGAGTGCACTGGCACCACTGGGGATGCAGTGCAGTGAGTCCAGAGAGTGCACTGGCACCACTGGGGATGCAGTGCCGTGAGTTCAGAGAGTGCATTGGCACCACTGGGGATGCACTGCAGTGAGTCCAGAGAGTGCAGTGGCACCAATGGCAACGCAGAGCAGTGAGTCGAGAGAGTGCACTGGCACCACAGGGGATGCAGTGCAGTGAGTCCAGAGAGTGCACTGGCACCACTGGGGATGCAGTGCAGTGAGTGCAGAGAGTGCACTGGCACCACTGGGGATGTAGTGCAGTGAGTCCACAGAGGGCACTGGCACCACTGGGGATGCATTGTAGTGAGTCCAGAGAGTACAGTGGCACCACTGGGGATGCAGTGCAGTGAGTCCAGAGAGTGCACTGGAACCACTGGGGATGCAGTGCAGTGAGTCCAGAGAGTGCACTGGCACCACTGGGTATGCAGTGCAGTGAGTCCAGAGAGTGCACTGGCACCACTGGGGATGCAGTGCCGTGACTCCAGAGAGTGCATTGGCACCACTGGGGATGCACTGCAATGAGTCCACAGAGTGCACTGGCACCAATGGCAACGCAGAGCAGTGAGTCGAGAGAGTGCACAGGCACCACAGAGGATGCAGTGCAGTGAGTCCACAGAGGGCCCTGGCACCACTGGGGATGCATTGTAGTGAGTCCAGAGAGTACAGAGGCACCACTGGGGATGCAGTGCAGTGAGTCCAAAGAGTGCACTGGCACCATTGGGGATGCACTGCAGTGAGTCCAGAGACTTCACAGGCACCACTGGGGATGCAGTGCAGTGAGTCCAGAGAGTGCCCTGGCACCACTGGGAATGCAGTGAGTCCAGACAGTGCACTGGCACCACTGGGGATGCACTGCAGTGAGTCCAGAGAGTGCACTGGCACCACTGGGGATGCAACCCGGCAAGTCCAGAGAGTGCACTGGCACCACTGGGGATGCAGTGCAGTGAGTCCAGAGAGTGCACTGGCACCACTGGGGATGCACTGCAGTGAGTCCAGAGAGTGCACTGGCACCACTGGGTATGCAGTGCAGTGAGTCCAGAGAGTGCACTGGCACCACTGGGGATGCACTGCAGTGAGTCCAGAGAGTGCACTGGCACCACTGGGGATGCACTGCAGTGAGTCCAGAGAGTGCACTGGCACCACTGGGATGCAGTGCAGTGACTCCAGAGAGTGCACTGGCACCACTGGGGATGCACTGCAGTGAGTCCAGATGTTAGCCTAGCAACCACATAATCACCAAGTGATTATATGAAGGTGCTTTATTCAGCGCTGGAAGCCGGGGCAGGTGCCCAAATCTGGCTTCAAGTCCCGTTACTTCCCAGCCGTTATTTATACATACAATATTGCGTCAGGTATACATATTCTTACAGGTTGCAACAGCAGCCTCGCTTTTCATTCTAATTAGCTCCCCTCCCCTTTGCACATGCGTGGCGCACTCTGGTGGTCGTCCAGGTGGTCGTCCAGATGAAGTAAGGAGTCTTCCTCTCCGCTAAACCTTTCACCTTTCTTACTCGACGCATGCTCCCTCCGCTTCTTGGTTCTGCTTCAACTCATTTCATTATTTCCAGGCCCTTATCTAAGGTCAGGTTGTACCTGTTCCCTCCCAAGGTTCCCCTTCAATGACTCTTTTGATTGTTCAATGTACTCCCTAAGTATCCAGTATACATAGATTAATTGATAATGTAAGTACATTTGGCAATGCTTAATTATACTGTAGGTCCCATTACGTAAGAGACATTAGTAAAACATCCATTCGATTCTCCCCAACACTAACACAGAGACTGCACTGGCACCACTGGGGATGCAGTGCAGTGAGTCCAGAGAGGGCACTGGCACCACTGGCGATGCACTGCAGTGAGTCCAGAGAGTGCACTGGCACCACTGGCGATGCACTGCAGTGAGTCCAGAGAGTGCACTGGCACCACCTGGGATGCAGTGCACTGAGTCCAGAGAATGCACTGGCACCACTGGGGATGCAGTGCAGTGAGTCCAGAGAGTGCACTGGCACCACAGGAGTTGAAGTGCAGTGAGTCAAGAGAGTGCACTGGAACCACTGGGGATGCAGCGCAGTGACTCCTGAGAGTGCACTGGCACCACTGGGGATGGACTGCCGTGAGTCCAGAGAGTGCACTGGCACCACTGGGGATGCACTGCAGTGAATCCAGAGAGTGCACTGGCACCACTGGGGATGCAGTGCAGTGAGTCAGAGAGTGCACTGGCACCACTGGGGATGCAGTACAGTGAGTCCAGAGAGTGCACTGGCACCAATGGGGATGCAGTGCAGTGAGTCCAGAGAGTGCACTGGCACCACTGGGGATGCAGTACAGTGAGTCCAGAGAGTGCACTGGCACCACTGGGGATGCAGTGCAGTGACTCCAGAGAGTGCACTGGCACCACTGGGGATGCACCCCGGCAAGTCCAGAGAGTGCGCTGTCACCACTGGGGATGCACTGCAGTGAGTCCAGAGAGTGCATTGGCACCACTGGGGATGCACTGCAGTGACTCCAGAGAGTGCACTGGCACCACTGGGGATGCACTGCAGTGAGTCCGGATGTTAGCCTAGCAACCACATAATCACCAAGTGATTATATGAAGGTGCTTTTTTCAGCGCTGGAAGCCGGGGCAGGTGCCCAAATCTGGCTTCAAGTCCCGTTACTTCCCAGCCGTTATTTATACATACAATATTGCGTCAGGTATACATATTCATTACAGGTTGCAACAGCAGCCTCGCTTTTCATTCTAATTAGCTCCCCTCCCCTTTGCACATGCGTGGCGCACTCTGGTGGTCGTCCAGGTGGTCGTCCAGATGAAGTAAGGAGTCTTCCTCTCCGCTAAACTTTTCACCTTTCTTACTCGACGCATGCTCCCTCCGCTTCTTGGTTCTGCTTCAACTCATTTCATCATTTCCAGGCCCTTATCCAAGGTCAGGTTGTACCTGTTCCCTCCCAAGGTTCCCCTTCAATGACTCTTTTGATTGTTCAATGTACTCCCTAAGTATCCAGTATACATAGATTAATTGATAATGTAAGTACATTTGGCAATGCTTAATTATACTGTAGGTCCCATTACGTAAGAGACATTAGTAAAACATCCATTCGATTCTCCCCAACACTAACACAGAGACTGCACTGGCACCACTGGGGATGCAGTGCAGTGAGTCCAGAGAGGGCACTGGCACCACTGGGGATGCACTGCAGTGAGTCCAGAGAGTGCACTGGCACCACTGGTGATGCAGTGCAGTGACTCCAGAGAGTGCGCTGGCACCACTGGAGTTGCAGTGCAGTGAGTCCAGAGAGTGCACTGGAACCACTGGGGATGCAGTGCAGTGACTCCTGAGAGTGCACTGGCACCACTGGGTATGCAGTGCAGTGAGTCCAGAGAGTGCACTGGCACCACTGGGGATGCAGTGCCGTGAGTCCAGAGAGTGCATTGGCACCACTGGGGATGCACTGCAATGAGTCCAGAGAGTGCACTGGCACCAATGGCAACGCAGAGCAGTGAGTCGAGAGAGTGCACTGGCACCACAGGGGATGCAGTGCAGTGAGTCCACAGAGGGCCCTGGCACCACTGGGGATGCATTGTAGTGAGTCCAGAGAGTACAGTGGCACCACTGGGGATGCAGTGCAGTGAGTCCAAAGAGTGCACTGGCACCATTGGGGATGCACTGCAGTGAGTCCAGAGACTTCACAGGCACCACTGGTGATGCAGTGCAGTGAGTCCAGAGAGTGCCCTGGCACCACTGGGAATGCAGTGAGTCCAGACAGTGCACTGGCACCACTGGGGATGCAGTGCAGTGAGTCCAGAGAGTGCACTGGCACCACGGGGGATGCAGTGCAGTGAGTCCAGAGAGTGCACTGGCACCACTGGGGATGCAGTGCAGTGAGTCCACAGAGGGCACTGGCACCACTGGGTATGCAGTGCAGTGAGTCCAGAGAGTGCACTGGCACCACTGGGGATGCACTGCAGTGAGTCCAGAGAGTGCACTGGCACCACTGGGGATGCACTGCAGTGAGTCCAGAGAGTGCACTGGCACCACTGGGATGCAGTGCAGTGAGTCCAGAGAGTGCACTGGCACCACTGGGGATGCACTGCAGTGAGTCCAGATGTTAGCCTAGCAACCACATAATCACCAAGTGATTATATGAAGGTGCTTTATTCAGCGCTGGAAGCCGGGGCAGGTGCCCAAATCTGGCTTCAAGTCCCGTTACTTCCCAGCCGTTATTTATACATACAATATTGCGTCAGGTATACAAATTCTTACAGGTTGCAACAGCAGCCTCGCTTTTCATTCTAATTAGCTCCCCTCCCCTTTGCACATGCGTGGCGCACTCTGGTGGTCGTCCAGGTGGTCGTCCAGATGAAGTAAGGAGTCTTCCTCTCCGCTAAACCTTTCACCTTTCTTACTCGACGCATGCTCCCTCCGCTTCTTGGTTCTGCTTCAACTCATTTCATTATTTCCAGGCCCTTATCTAAGGTCAGGTTGTACCTGTTCCCTCCCAAGGTTCCCCTTCAATGACTCTTTTGATTGTTCAATGTACTCCCTAAGTATCCAGTATACATAGATTAATTGATAATGTAAGTACATTTGGCAATGCTTAATTATACTGTAAGTCCCATTACCTAAGAGACATTAGTAAAACATCCATTCGATTCTCCCCAACACTAACACAGAGACTGCACTGGCACCACTGGGGATGCAGTGCAGTGAGTCCAGAGAGGGCACTGGCACCACTGGCGATGCACTGCAGTGAGTCCAGAGAGTGCACTGGCACCACTGGCGATGCACTGCAGTGAGTCCAGAGAGTGCACTGGCACCACCTGGGATGCAGTGCACTGAGTCCAGAGAATGCACTGGCACCACTGGGGATGCAGTGCAGTGAGTCCAGAGAGTGCACTGGCACCACAGGAGTTGAAGTGCAGTGAGTCAAGAGAGTGCACTGGAACCACTGGGGATGCAGCGCAGTGACTCCTGAGAGTGCACTGGCACCACTGGGGATGCAGTGCAGTGAGTCCAGAGAGTGCACTGGCACCACTGGGGATGCAGTGCAGTGAGTCAAGAGAGTGCATTGGCACCACTGGGGATGCACTGCAGTGAGTCCAGAGAGTGCACTGGTACCAATGGCAACGCAGTGCAGTGAGTCCAGAGAGTGCCTTGGCACCACACGAGATGCAGTGCAGTGAGTCCAGAGAGTGCACTAGCACCACTGGGGATGCACTGCAGTGAGTCCAGAGAGTGCACTGGCACCACTGGGGATGTAGTGCAGTAGTCCAGAGAGTGCACTGGCACCAATGGGGATGCAGTGCAGTGAGTCCAGAGAGTACAGTGGCACCACTGGGGATGCAGTGCAGTGAGTCCAAAGAGTGCACTGGCACCATTGGGGATGCACTGCAGTGAGTCCAGAGACTTCACAGGCACCACTGGGGATGCACTGCAGTGAGTCCAGAGAGTGCCCTGGCACCACTGGGAATGCAGTGCAGTGAGTCCAGAGAGTGCACTGGCACCACTGGGGATGCAGTGCAGTGAGTCCAGAGAGTGCACTGGCACCACTGGGGATGCAGTGCAGTGAGTCCAGAGAGTGCACTGGCACCACTGGGGATGCAGTGCAGTGAGTCCAGAGAGTGCACTGGCACCACTGGGGATGCACTGCCGTGAGTCCAGAGATTGCACTGGCACCACTGGGGATGCAGTGCAGTGAGTCCAGAGAGTGCACTGGCACCACTGGGGATGCAGTGCAGTGAGTCCAAAGAGTGCACTGGCACCACTGGGGATGCAGTGCAGTGAGTAAAGAGAGTGCACTGGCACCACTGGGGATGCAGTGCAGTGAGTCCAGAGAGTGCACTGGCACCACTGGGGATGGACTGCAGTGAGTCCAGAGAGTGCACTGGCACCACTGGGGATGGACTGCAGTGAGTCCAGAGAGTGCACTGGCACCACTGGGGATGCAGTGCAGTGAGTCCAGAGAGTGCACTGGCACCAGTGGGGATGCACTGCAGTGAGTAAAGAGAATGCACTGGCACCACTGGGGGTGCAGTGCAGTGAGTCCAGAGAGTGCACTGGCACCACTGGGGATGCACTGCAGTGAGTCCAGAGAGTGCACTGGCACCACTGGGATGCAGTGCAGCGAGTCCAGAGAGTGCAATGGCACCACTGGGATGCAGTGCACTGAGTCCACAGAGTGCACTGGCACCACAGGGGATACACTGCAGTGAGTCCAGAGAGTGCACTGGCACCACTGGGGATGCACTGCCGTGAGCGCAGAGAGTGCACTGGCACCGCTGCGGTTGCACCCCGGTGTTTTCAGAGAGTGCAGTGGCACCACTGGGGATGCAGTGCACTGAGTCCAGAGAGGGCACTGTCAGCAATGGGGATGCAGTGCAGTGAGTCCAGAGACTTCACAGGCACCACTGGGGATGCAGTGCAGTGACTCCAGAGAGTGCACTGGCACCACTGGGGATGCAGTGCAGTGAGTAAAGAGAGTGCAATGGCACTACAGGGGATGCACTGCAGTGAGTCCAGAGAGTGCACTGGCACCACTGGGGATGCAATGCAGTGAGTCCAGAGAGTGCACTGGCACCACTGGGGATGCACTGCAGTGAGTCCAGAGAGTGCACTGGCACCAACTGGAGCTGCACTGCTGTGAGTCCTGAGATTGCACAGGCACCACTGGGGATGCAGTGCAGTGAGTCCAGAGAGTGCACTGGCACCACTGGGGATGCAGTGCAGTGAGTAAAGAGAGTGCAATGGCACTACAGGGGATGCACTGCAGTGAGTCCAGAGAGTGCACTGGCACCACTGGGGATGCAATGCAGTGAGTCCAGAGAGTGCACTGGCAGCACTGGGGATGCAATGCAGTGAGTCCAGAGACTTCACAGGCACCACTGGGGATGCAGTACAGTGAGTCCAGAGAGTGCACTGGTACGATTGGGGATGCAGTGCAGTGAGTCCAGAGAGTGCACTGGCACCACTGGGGATGCAGTGCAGTGAGTCCAGAGAGTGCACTGGCACCACTGCAGATGCAATGCAGTGAGTCCAGAGAGTGCACTGGCACCACTGGGGATGCACCCCGGCAAGTCCAGAGAGTGCACTGGCACCACTGGGGATGCAGTGCACTGAGTCCAGAGAGTGCACTGGCACCACTGTGGATGCAGTGCAGTGAGTCCAGAGAGTGCACTGTCAGCACTGGGGATGCAGTGCAGTGAGTCCAGAGAGTGCACTGGCACCACTGGGGATGCACTGCAGTGAGTCCAGGGAGTGCACTGGCACCACTGGGGATGCACTGCAGTGAGTCCAGAGAGTGCACTGGCACCACTGGGGATGCACTGCAGTGAGTCCAGATGTTAGCCTAGCAACCACATAATCACCAAGTGATTATATGAAGGTGCTTTATTCAGCGCTGGAAGCCGGGGCAGGTGCCCAAATCTGGCTTCAAGTCCCGTTACTTCCCAGCCATTATTTATACATACAATATTGCGTCAGGTATACATATTCATTACAGGTTGCAACAGCAGCCTCGCTTTTCATTCTAATTAGCTCCCCTCCCCTTTGCACATGCGTGGCGCACTCTGGTGGTCGTCCAGATGAAGTAAGGAGTCTTCCTCTCCGCTAAACTTTTCACCTTTCTTACTCAACGTGTGCTCCCTCCGTTTCTTGGTTCTGCTTCAACTCATTTCATCATTTCCAGGCCCTTATCCAAGGTCGGGTTGTACCTGTTCCCTCCCAAGGTTCCCCTTCAATGATTCTTTTGATTGTTCAATGTACTCCCTAAGTATCCAGTATACATAGATTAATTGATAATGTAAGTACATTTGGCAATGCTTAATTATACTGTAGGTCCCATTACCTAAGAGACATTAGTAAAATATCCATTCGATTCTCCCCAAGACTAACACAGAGACTGCACTGGCACCACTGGGGATGCACCCCGGCAAGTCCAGAGAGCGCACTGGCACCACTGGGGATGCACTGCCGTGAGTCCAGAGAGTGCACTGGCACCACTGGGGATGCACTGCCGTGAGTCCAGAGAGTGCACTGGCACCACTGGGGATGCACTGCAGTGAATCCAGAGAGTGCACTGGCACCACTGAGGATGCAGTGCAGTGAGTCAGAGAGTGCACTGGCACCACTGGGGATGCAGTACAGTGAGTCCAGAGAGTGCACTGGCACCAATGGGGATGCAGTGCAGTGAGTAAAGAGAGTGCACTGGCACCACTGGGGATGCAGTGCAGTGAGTCCAGAGAGTGCACTGGCACCACTGGGGATGCAGTGCAGTGAGCTCAGAGAGTGCACTGGCACCACTGGGGATGCAGTGCAGTGAGTCCACAGAGGGCACTGGCACCACTGGGGATGCACTGCAGTGAGTCCAGAGAGTGCACTGGCACCACTGGGGATGCACTGCAGTGAGTCCAGAGAGTGCACTGGCACCACTGGGGATGCACCCCGGTGAGTCTAGAGAGTGCACTGGCACCACTGGGGATGCACCCCGGCGAGTCCAGAGAGTGCACTGTCACCACTGGGGATGCAGTGCAGTGAGTAAAGAGAGTGCAATGGCACTACAGGGGATGCACTGCAGTGAGTCCAGAGAGTGCACTGGCACCACTGGGGATGCAATGCAGTGAGTCCAGAGAGTGCACTGGCACCACTGGGGATGCAATGCAGTGAGTCCAGAGACTTCACAGGCACCACTGGGGATGCAGTACAGTGAGTCCAGAGAGTGCACTGGTACGATTGGGGATGCACTGCAGTGAGTCCAGAGAGTGCACTGGCACCACTGGGGATGCAGTGCAGTGAGTCCAGAGAGTGCACTGGCACCACTGCAGATGCAATGCAGTGAGTCCAGAGAGTGCACTGGCACCACTGGGGATGCACCCCGGCAAGTCCAGAGAGTGCACTGGCACCACTGGGGATGCAGCGCACTGAGTCCAGAGAGTGCACTGGCACCACTGTGGATGCAGTGCAGTGAGTCCAGAGAGTGCACTGGCACCACTGGGGATGCAGTGCAGTGAGTCCAGAGAGTGCACTGGCACCACTGGGGATGCACTGCAGTGAGTCCAGGGAGTGCACTGGCACCACTGGGGATGCACTGCAGTGAGTCCAGAGAGTGCACTGGCACCACTGGGGATGCAGTGCTGTGAGTCCAGATGTTAGCCTAGCAACCACATAATCACCAAGTGATTATATGAAGGTGCTTTATTCAGCGCTGGAAGCCGGGGCAGGTGCCCAAATCTGGCTTCAAGTCCCGTTACTTCCCAGCCATTATTTATACATACAATATTGCGTCAGGTATACATATTCATTACAGGTTGCAACAGCAGCCTCGCTTTTCATTCTAATTAGCTCCCCTCCCCTTTGCACATGCGTGGCGCACTCTGGTGGTCGTCCAGATGAAGTAAGGAGTCTTCCTCTCCGCTAAACTTTTCACCTTTCTTACTCAACGTGTGCTCCCTCCGTTTCTTGGTTCTGCTTCAACTCATTTCATCATTTCCAGGCCCTTATCCAAGGTCGGGTTGTACCTGTTCCCTCCCAAGGTTCCCCTTCAATGATTCTTTTGATTGTTCAATGTACTCCCTAAGTATCCAGTATACATAGATTAATTGATAATGTAAGTACATTTGGCAATGCTTAATTATACTGTAGGTCCCATTACCTAAGAGACATTAGTAAAATATCCATTCGATTCTCCCCAAGACTAACACAGAGACTGCACTGGCACCACTGGGGATGCACCCCGGCAAGTCCAGAGAGCGCACTGGCACCACTGGGGATGCACTGCCGTGAGTCCAGAGAGTGCACTGGCACCACTGGGGATGCACTGCCGTGAGTCCAGAGAGTGCACTGGCACCACTGGGGACGCAGTGCAGTGAGTCCACAGAGGGCACTGGCACCACTGGGGATGCAGTGCAGTGAGTCCAGAGAGTGCAGTGGCACCACTGGGGATGCAGTGCAGTGAGTCCAGAGAGTGCATTGGCACCACTGGGGATGCACTGCAGTGACTCCAGAGAGTGCACTGGCACCACAGGGGATGCAGTGCAGTGAGTCCAGAGAGTGCACTGGCACCACTGGGGATGCACTGCAGTGAGTGCAGAGAGTGCACTGTCACCACTGGGGATGCAGTGCAGTGAGTCCAGAGAGTGCACTGGCACCACTGGGGATGCAGTGCAGTGACTCCAGAGAGTGCACTGGCACCACTGGGGATGCACTGCAGTGAGTCCAGAGAGTGCACTGGCACCACTGGGGATGCACCCCGGTGAGTCTAGAGAGTGCACTGGCACCACTGGGGATGCACCCCGGCAAGTCCAGAGAGTGCACTGTCACCACTGGGGATGCAGTGCAGTGAGTAAAGAGAGTGCAATGGCACTACAGGGGATGCACTGCAGTGAGTCCAGAGAGTGCACTGGCACCACTGGGGATGCAATGCAGTGAGTCCAGAGAGTGCACTGGCACCACTGGGGATGCAATGCAGTGAGTCCAGAGACTTCACAGGCACCACTGGGGATGCAGTACAGTGAGTCCAGAGAGTGCACTGGTACGATTGGGGATGCACTGCAGTGAGTCCAGAGAGTGCACTGGCACCACTGGGGATGCAGTGCAGTGAGTCCAGAGAGTGCACTGGCACCACTGCAGATGCAATGCAGTGAGTCCAGAGAGTGCACTGGCACCACTGGGGATGCACCCCGGCAAGTCCAGAGAGTGCACTGGCACCACTGCGGATGCAGCGCACTGAGTCCAGAGAGTGCACTGGCACCACTGGGGATGCAGTGCAGTGAGTCCAGAGAGTGCACTGGCACCACTGGGGATGCAGTGCAGTGAGTCCAGAGAGTGCACTGGCACCACTGGGGATGCACTGCAGTGAGTCCAGGGAGTGCACTGGCACCACTGGGGATGCACTGCAGTGAGTCCAGAGAGTGCACTGGCACCACTGGGGATGCAGTGCTGTGAGTCTAGATGTTAGCCTAGCAACCACATAATCACCAAGTGATTATATGAAGGTGCTTTATTCAGCGCTGGAAGCCGGGGCAGGTGCCCAAATCTGGCTTCAAGTCCCGTTACTTCCCAGCCATTATTTATACATACAATATTGCGTCAGGTATACATATTCATTACAGGTTGCAACAGCAGCCTCGCTTTTCATTCTAATTAGCTCCCCTCCCCTTTGCACATGCGTGGCGCACTCTGGTGGTCGTCCAGATGAAGTAAGGAGTCTTCCTCTCCGCTAAACTTTTCACCTTTCTTACTCAACGTGTGCTCCCTCCGTTTCTTGGTTCTGCTTCAACTCATTTCATCATTTCCAGGCCCTTATCCAAGGTCGGGTTGTACCTGTTCCCTCCCAAGGTTCCCCTTCAATGATTCTTTTGATTGTTCAATGTACTCCCTAAGTATCCAGTATACATAGATTAATTGATAATGTAAGTACATTTGGCAATGCTTAATTATACTGTAGGTCCCATTACCTAAGAGACATTAGTAAAATATCCATTCGATTCTCCCCAACACTAACACAGAGACTGCACTGGCACCACTGGGGATGCACCCCGGCAAGTCCAGAGAGCGCACTGGCACCACTGGGGATGCACTGCCGTGAGTCCAGAGAGTGCACTGGCACCACTGGGGATGCACTGCCGTGAGTCCAGAGAGTGCACTGGCACCACTGGGGATGCACTGCAGTGAATCCAGAGAGTGCACTGGCACCACTGGGGATGCAGTGCAGTGAGTCAGAGAGTGCACTGGCACCACTGGGGATGCAGTACAGTGAGTCCAGAGAGTGCACTGGCACCAATGGGGATGCAGTGCAGTGAGTAAAGAGAGTGCACTGGCACCACTGGGGATGCAGTGCAGTGAGTCCAGAGAGTGCACTGGCACCACTGGGGATGCAGTGCAGTGAGCTCAGAGAGTGCACTGGCACCACTGGGGATGCAGTGCAGTGAGTCCACAGAGGGCACTGGCACCACTGGGGATGCACTGCAGTGAGTCCAGAGAGTGCACTGGCACCACTGGGGATGCACCCCGGTGAGTCCAGAGAGTGCACTGGCACCACTGGGGATGCACCCCGGCAAGTCCAGAGAGTGCACTGTCACCACTGGGGATGCAGTGCAGTGAGTCCAGAGAGTGCACTGGCACCACTGGGGACGCAGTGCAGTGAGTCCACAGAGGGCACTGGCACCACTGGGGATGCAGTGCAGTGAGTCCAGAGAGTGCCCCGGCACCACTGGGGATGCAGTGCAGTGAGTCCAGAGAGTGCATTGGCACCACTGGGGATGCACTGCAGTGACTCCAGAGAGTGCACTGGCACCACAGGGGATGCAGTGCAGTGAGTCCAGAGAGTGCACTGGCACCACTGGGGATGCACTGCAGTGAGTGCAGAGAGTGCACTGTCACCACTGGGGATGCAGTGCAGTGAGTCCAGAGAGTGCACTGGCACCACTGGGGATGCAGTGCAGTGACTCCAGAGAGTGCACTGGCACCACTGGGGATGCAGTGCAGTGAGTCCAGAGACTACACTGGCACCACTGGAAATGCACTGCAGTGAGTCCAGAGAGTGCACTGGCACCACTGGGGATGCACTGCCGTGAGTCCAGAGAGTGCACTGGCACCACTGGGGATGCACTGCAGTGAATCCAGAGAGTGCACTGGCACCACTGGGGATGCAGTGCAGTGAGTCAGAGAGTGCACTGGCACCACTGGGGATGCAGTACAGTGAGTCCAGAGAGTGCACTGGCACCAATGGGGATGCAGTGCAGTGAGTAAAGAGAGTGCACTGGCACCACTGGGGATGCAGTGCAGTGAGTCCAGAGAGTGCACTGGCACCACTGGGGATGCAGTGCAGTGAGCTCAGAGAGTGCACTGGCACCACTGGGGATGCAGTGCAGTGAGTCCACAGAGGGCACTGGCACCACTGGGGATGCACTGCAGTGAGTCCAGAGAGTGCACTGGCACCACTGGGGATGCACTGCAGTGAGTCCAGAGAGTGCACTGGCACCACTGGGGATGCACCCCGGTGAGTCCAGAGAGTGCACTGGCACCACTGGGGATGCACCCCGGCAAGTCCAGAGAGTGCACTGTCACCACTGGGGATGCAGTGCAGTGAGTCCAGAGAGTGCACTGGCACCACTGGGGACGCAGTGCAGTGAGTCCACAGAGGGCACTGGCACCACTGGGGATGCAGTGCAGTGAGTCCAGAGAGTGCCCCGGCACCACTGGGGATGCAGTGCAGTGAGTCCAGAGAGTGCATTGGCACCACTGGGGATGCACTGCAGTGACTCCAGAGAGTGCACTGGCACCACTGGGGATGCAGTGCAGTGAGTCCAGAGAGTGCACTGGCACCACTGGGGATGCACTGCAGTGAGTGCAGAGAGTGCACTGTCACCACTGGGGATGCAGTGCAGTAAGTCCAGAGAGTGCACTGGCACCACTGGGGATGCAGTGCAGTGACTCCAGAGAGTGCACTGGCACCACTGGGGATGCAGTGCAGTGAGTCCAGAGACTACACTGGCACCACTGGAAATGCACTGCAGTGAGTCCAGAGAGTGCACTGGCACCACTGGGGATGCAGTGCAGTGAGTCCAGAGAGTGCAGTGGCACCATTGGGGATGCAATGCAGTGTGTCCAGAGAGTGCACTGGCACCACTGGGGATGCAGTGCAGTGAGTTAAGAGAGTACACTGGCGCCACTGTGGATGCACTGCAGTGAGTCCAGAGAGTGCACTGGCACCACTGGTGATGCAGTGCAATGAGTCCAGAGAGCCACTGGCACCACTGGGAATGCAGTGCATTTAGTCCAGAGAGTGAACTGGCACCACTGGGGATGCAGTGCACTGAGTCCAGAGAGGGCACTGTCAGCAATGGGGATGCAGAGCAGTGAGTCCAGAGAGTGCACTGGCACCACTGGGGATGCAGTGCAGTGAGACCAGAGACTTCACAGGCACCACTGGGGATGCAGTGCAGTGAGTCCAGAGAGTGCACTGGCACCACTGGGGATGCAGTGCAGTGAGTGCAGAGAGTGCACTGGCACAAAAGGGGATGAACTGCAGTGAGTCCAGAGAGTGCACTGGCACCACTGTGGATGCAGTGCAGTGAGTCCAGAGAGTGCACTGGCACCACTGGGGATGGACTGCAGTGAGTCCAGAGAGTGCACTGGCACCACTGGGGATGGACTGCAGTGAGTCCAGAGAGTGCACTGGCACCACTGGGGATGCAGTGCAGTGACTCCAGAGAGTGCACTGGCACCACTGGGGATGCACTGCAGTGAGTCCAGAGAGTGCACTGGCACCAATGGCAACGCAGAGCAGTGAGTCGAGAGAGTGCACTGGCACCACAGGGGATGCAGTGCAATTAGTCCAGAGAGTGCACTAGCACCACTGGGGATGCACTGCAGTGAGTCCAGAGTGTGCACTGGCACCAATGGGGATGCAGTGCAGTGAGTCCAGAGAGTGCACTGGCACCACTGGGTATGTAGTGCAGTGAGTCCACAGAGGGCCCTGGCACCACTGGGGATGCATTGTAGTGAGTCCAGAGAGTACAGTGGCACCACTGGGGATGCAGTGCAGTGAGTCCAAAGAGTGCACTGGCACCATTGGGGATGCACTGCAGTGAGTCCAGAGACTTCACAGGCACCACTGGGGATGCAGTGCAGTGAGTCCAGAGAGTGCCCTGGCACCACTGGGAATGCAGTGAGTCCAGACAGTGCACTGGCACCACTGGGGATGCAGTGCAGTGAGACCAGAGACTTCACAGGCACCAATGGGGATGCAACCCGGCAAGTCCAGAGAGTGCAGTGGCACCACTGGGGATGCAGTGCAGTGAGTCCAGAGAGTGCACTGGCACCAGTGGGGATGCACTGCAGTGAGTCCAGAGAGTGCACTGGCACCACTGGGGATGCCGTGCAGTGAGTCCAGAGAGTGCACTGGCACCACTGGGGATGCAGTGCAGTGAGTCCAGAGAGTGCACTGGCACCACTGGGGATGCACTGCAGTAAGTCCAGAGAGTGCACTGGCACCACTGGGATGCAGTGCAGTGAGTCCAGAGAGTGCACTGGCACCACTGGGGATGCACTACAGTGAGTCCAGAGAGTGCACTGGCACCACTGGGATACAGTGCACTGAGTCCACAGAGTGCACTGGCACCACAGGGGATACACTGCAGTGAGTGCAGAGAGTGCACTGGCACCACTGGGGATGCAGTGCCGTGAGTCCAGAGAGTGCACTGGCACCGCTGCGGTTGCACCCCGGTGTTTTCAAAGAGTGCAGTGGCACCACTGGGGATGCAGTGCAGTGAGTCCAGAGAGTGCACTGGCACCATGGGGGATGCAGTGCAGTGAGTCCAGAGAGTGCACTGTCACCACTGGGGATGCAGTGCAGTGAGTCCAGAGAGTGCACTGGCACCACTGGGGATGCAGTGCAGTGAGTCCAGAGAGTGCACTGGCACCTTGGGGATGCAGTTCAGTGAGTCCAGAGAGTGCACTGGCACCACTGGGGATGCAGTGCAGTGAGTCCAGAGACTACACTGGCACCACTGGAAATGCACTGCAGTGAGTCCAGAGAGTGCACTGGCACCACTGGGGATGCAGTGCAGTGAGTCCAGAGAGTGCACTGGCACCACTGGTGATGCAGTGCAATGAGTACAGAGAGCCACTGGCACCACTGGGGATGCAGTGCATTTAGTCCAGAGAGTGAACTGGCACCACTGGGGATGCAGTGCAGTGAGACCAGAGACTTCACAGGCACCACTGAGGATGCAGTGCAGTGAGTCCAGAGAGTGCACTGGCACCACTGGGGATGCAGTGCAGTGAGTGCAGAGAGTGCACTGGCACAAAAGGGAATGCACTGCAGTGAGTCCAGAGAGTGCACTGGCACCACTGGGGATGCACTGCAGTGAGTCCAGAGAGTGCAGTGGCACCACTGGGGATGCAGTGCACTGAGTCCAGAGAATACACTGGCACCACTGGGGATGCAGTGCAGTAAGTCCAGAGAGTGCACTGTCAGCACTGGGGATGCAGTGCAGTGAGTCCAGAGAGTGCACTGGCGCCAACTGGAGCTGCACTGCTGTGAGTCCTGAGATTGCACTGGCACCACTGGGGATGCACTGCAGTGAGTCCAGAGACTTCACAGGCACCACTGGGGATGCAGTACAGTGAGTCCAGAGAGTGCACTGGCACCACTGGGGATTCAGTTCAGTGAGTCCAGAGAGTGAACTGGCACCACTGGGGATGTAGTGCAGTGAGTCCAGAGAGTGCACTGGCACCTCTGGGGATGCACCCCGGTGATCCAGAGAGTGCACTGGCACCACTGGGGATGCACCCCGGCAAGTCCAGAGAGTGCACTGTCACCACTGGGGATGCAGTGCAGTGAGTCCAGAGAGTGCACTGGCACCACTGGGGATGCAGTGCAGTGAGTCCAGAGAGTGCACTGGCACCACTGTGGATGCAGTGCAGTGAGTCCAGAGAGTGCACTGGTACCACTGGGGATGCAGTGCAGTGAGTCCAGAGAGTGCAGTGGTACGATTGGGGATGCACTGCAGTGAGTCCAGAGAGTGCACTGGCACCACTGGGGATGCAGTGCAGTGAGTCCAGAGAGTGCACTGGCACCACTGGGGATGCAATGCAGTGAGTCCAGAGAGTGCACTGGCACCACTGGGGATGCACCCCGGCAAGTCCAGAGAGTGCACTGGCACCACTTGGGATGCAGCGCACTGAGTCCAGAGAGTGCACTGGCACCACTGGGGATGCAGTGCAGTGAGTCCAGAGAGTGCACTGGCACCACTGGGGATGCACCCCGGTGAGTCCAGAGAGTGCACTGGCACCACTGGGGATGCAGTGCAGTGAGTCCAGAGAGTGCACTGGCACCAGTGGGGATGCACTGCAGTGAGTAAAGAGAATGCACTGGCACCTTTGGGTTTGCACTGCAGTGAGTCCAGAGAGTGCACTGGCACCACTGGGGATGCAGTGCAGTGAGTCCAGAGAGTGCACTGGCACCACTGGGGATGCAGTGCAGTGAGTCCAGAGAGTGCACTGGCACCACTGGGTGTGCAGTGCAGTGAGTCCGGAGAGTGCACTGGCACCACTGGGGATGCACTGCAGTGAGTCCAGAGAGTGCACTGGCACCAACTGGAGCTGCACTGCTGTGAGTCCTGAGATTGCACTGGCACCACTGGGATGCACTGCAGTGAGTCCAGAGACTTCACAGGCACCGCTGGGGATGCAGTACAGTGAGTCCAGAGAGTGTACTGGCACCACTGGGGATTCAGTTCCTTGAGTCCAGAGAGTGCACTGGCACCACTGGGGATGTAGAGCAGTGAGTCCAGAGAGTGCACTGGCACCTCTGGGGATGCACCCCGGTGACTCCAGAGAGTGCACTGGCACCACTGGGGATGCACCCCGGCAAGTCCAGAGAGTGCACTGTCACCACTGGCGATGCACTGCAGTGAGTCCAGAGAGTGCACTGGCACCACTGCGGATGCACTGCAGTGAGACGAGAGGTTGCAGTGGAACCACTGGGGATGCAGTGCAGTGAGTCCAGAGAGTGCACTGGTACGATTGGGGATGCACTGCAGTGAGTCCAGAGAGTGCACTGGCACCACTGGGGATGCACTGCAGTGAGTCCAGAGAGTGCACTGGCACCACTGCGGATGCAATGCAGTGAGTCCAGAGAGTGCACTGGCACCACTGGGGATGCACCCCGGCAAGTCCAGAGAGTGCACTGGCACCACTGGGGATGCAGCGCACTGAGTCCAGAGAGTGCACTGGCACCACTGGGGATGCAGTGCAGTGAGTCCAGAGAGTGCACTGGCACCACTGGGGATGCAGTGCAGTGAGTCCACAGAGGGCACTGGCACCACTGGGGATGCACTGCATTGAGTCCAGGGAGTGCACTGGCACCACTGGGGATGCACTGCAGTGAGTCCAGAGAGTGCACTGGCACCACTGGGGATGCACTGCAGTGACTCCAGAGAGTGCACTGGCACCACTGGGGATGCACTGCAGTGACTCCAGAGAGTGCACTGGCACCACTGGGGATGCACTGCAGTGAGTCCAGATGTTAGCCTAGCAACCACATAATCACCAAGTGATTATATGAAGGTGCTTTATTCAGCGCTGGAAGCCGGGGCAGGTGCCCAAATCTGGCTTCAAGTCCCGTTACTTCCCAGCCGTTATTTATACATACAATATTGCGTCAGGTATACATATTCATTACAGGTTGCAACAGCAGCCTCGCTTTTCATTCTAATTAGCTCCCCTCCCCTTTGCACATGCGTGGCGCACTCTGGTGGTCGTCCAGATGAAGTAAGGAGTCTTCCTCTCCGCTAAACTTTTCACCTTTCTTACTCGACGCGTGCTCCCTCCGTTTCTTGGTTCTGCTTCAACTCATTTCATCATTTCCAGGCCCTTATCCAAGGTCAGGTTGTACCTGTTCCCTCCCAAGGTTCCCCTTCAATGATTCTTTTGATTGTTCAATGTACTCCCTAAGTATCCAGTATACATAGATTAATTGATAATGTAAGTACATTTCGCAATGCTTAATTATACTGTAGGTCCCATTACCTAAGAGACATTAGTAAAATATCCATTCGATTCTCCCCAACACTAACACAGAGACTGCACTGGCACCACTGGGGATGCACCCCGGCAAGTCCAGAGAGTGCACTGGCACCACTGGGGATGCAGTGCAGTGAGTCCAGAGAGTGCACTGGCACCTCTGGGGATGCACTGCCGTGAGTCCAGAGAGTGCACTGGCACCAATGGGGATGCAGTGCAGTGAGTAAAGAGAGTGCACTGGCACCACTGGGGATGCACTGCAGTGAGTCCAGAGAGTGCACTGGCACCACTGGGGATGCAGTGCAGTGAGCTCAGAGAGTGCACTGGCACCACTGGGGATGCAGTGCGGTGTGTCCAGAGAGTGCACTGGCACCACTGGGGATGCAGTGCAGTGAGTCCACAGAGGGCACTGGCACCACTGGGGATGCAGTGCAGTGAGTCCAGAGAGTGCACTGGCACCACTGGGGATGCACTGCAGTGAGTCCAGAGAGTGCACTGGCACCACTGGGGATGCAGTGCAGTGAGTCCAGAGAGTGCACTGGCACCACTTGCGATGCACCCCGGCAAGTCCAGAGAGTGCACTGGCACCACTGGGGACGCAGTGCAGTGAGTCCACAGAGGGCACTGGCACCACTGGGGATGCAGTGCAGTGAGTCCAGAGAGTGCCCCGGCACCACTGGGGATGCAGTGCAGTGAGTCCAGAGAGTGCATTGGCACCACTGGGGATGCACTGCAGTGACTCCAGAGAGTGCACTGGCACCACTGGGGATGCACTGCAGTGAGTCCAGATGTTAGCCTAGCAACCACATAATCACCAAGTGATTATATGAAGGTGCTTTATTCAGCGCTGGAAGCCGGGGCAGGTGCCCAAATCTGGCTTCAAGTCCCGTTACTTCCCAGCCGTTATTTATACATACAATATTGCGTCAGGTATACATATTCATTACAGGTTGCAACAGCAGCCTCGCTTTTCATTCTAATTAGCTCCCCTCCCCTTTGCACATGCGTGGCGCACTCTGGTGGTCGTCCAGGTGGTCGTCCAGATGAAGTAAGGAGTCTTCCTCTCCGCTAAACTTTTCACCTTTCTTACTCGATGCATGCTCCCTCCGCTTCTTGGTTCTGCTTCAACTCATTTCATCATTTCCAGGCCCTTATCCAAGGTCAGGTTGTACCTGTTCCCTCCCAAGGTTCCCCTTCAATGACTCTTTTGATTGTTCAATGTACTCCCTAAGTATCCAGTATACATAGATTAATTGATAATGTAAGTACATTTGGCAATGCTTAATTATACTGTAGGTCCCATTACGTAAGAGACATTAGTAAAACATCCATTCGATTCTCCCCAACACTAACACAGAGACTGCACTGGCACCACTGGGGATGCAGTGCAGTGAGTCCAGAGAGGGCACTGGCACCACTGGGGATGCACTGCAGTGAGTCCAGAGAGTGCACTGGCACCAATGGCGATGCACTGCAGTGAGTCCAGAGAGTGCACTGGCACCACCTGGGATGCAGTGCAGTGAGTCCAGAGAGTGCACTGGCACCACTGGTGATGCAGTGCAGTGAGTCCAGAGAGTGCACTGGCACCACTGGAGTTGCAGTGCAGTGAGTCCAGAGAGTGCACTGGCACCACTGGGGATGCAGCGCAGTGACTCCTGAGAGTGCACTGGCACCACTGGGGATGCAGTGCAGTGAGTCCAGAGAGTGCACTGGCACCACTGGGGATGCAGTGCAGTGAGTCCAGAGAGTGCATTGGCACCACTGGGGATGCACTGCAATGAGTCCAGAGAGTGCACTGGCACCAATGGCAACGCAGAGCAGTGAGTCGAGAGAGTGCACTGGCACCACAGGGGATGCAGTGCAGTGAGTCCAGAGAGTGCACAGGCACCACTGGGGATGCAGTGCAGTGAGTGCAGAGAGTGCACTGGCACCACTGGGGATGTAGTGCAGTGAGTCCACAGAGGGCACTGGCACCACTGGGGATGCATTGTAGTGAGTCCAGAGAGTACAGTGGCACCACTGGGGATGCAGTGCAGTGAGTCCAGAGAGTGCACTGGCACCATTGGGGATGCACTGCAGTGAGTCCAGAGTGCACTGGCACCACTGGGATGCAGTGCAGTGAGTCCAGAGAGTGCACTGGCAGCACTGGGGATGCACTGCAGTGAGTTCAGAGAGTGCACTGGCACCACTGGGATACAGTGCACTGAGTCCACAGAGTGCACTGGCACCACAGGGGATACACTGCAGTGAGTCCAGAGAGTGCACTGGCACCACTGGGGATGCAGTGCCGTGAGTGCACTGAGTGCACTGGCACCGCTGCGGTTGCACCCCGGTGTTTTCAGAGAGTGGAGTGGCACCACTGGGGATGCCGTGCAGTGAGTCCAGAGAGTGCACTGGCACCACGGGGGATGCAGTGCAGTGAGTCCAGAGAGTGCACTGTCACCACTGGGGATGCAGTGCAGTGAGTCCAGAGAGTGCACTGGCACCACTGGGGATGCAGTGCAGTGAGTCCAGAGAGTGCACTGGCGCCACTGGTGATGCAGTGCAGTGACTCCAGAGAGTGCACTGGCACCACTGGGGATGCAGTGCAGTGAGTCCAGAGACTACACTGGCACCACTGGAAATGCACTGCAGTGAGTCCAGAGAGTGCACTGGCACCACTGGGGATGCAGTGCAGTGAGTCCAGAGAGTGCAGTGGCACCATTGGGGATGCAGTGCAGTGTGTCCAGAGAGTGCACTGGCACCACTGGGGATGCAGTGCAGTGAGTTAAGAGAGTACACTGGCGCCACTGTGGATGCACTGCAGTGAGTCCAGAGAGTGCACTGGCACCACTGGTGATGCAGTGCAATGAGTCCAGAGAGCCACTAGCACCACTGGGGATTCAGTGCAGTGAGTCCAGAGAGTGCACTGGCACCACTGGGGATGCACTGCAGTGAGTGCAGAGAGGGCACTGTCAGCAATGGGGATGTAGTGCACTGAGTCCACAGAGGGCACTGGCACCACTGGGGATGCAGTGTAGTGAGTCCAGAGAGTACAGTGGCACCACTGGGGATGCACCCCGGCAAGTCCAGAGAGTGCACTGGCACCACTGGGGATTCAGTGCAGTGAGTCCAGAGAGTGCACTGGCACCACTGGGGATGCACTGCAGTGAGTCCAGAGAGTGCACTGGCACCACTGGGGATGCACTGCAGTGAGTCCAGAGAGTGCACTGGCACCACTGGGGATGCAGTGCAGTGAGTCCAGAGAGTGCACTGGCACCACTGGGGATGCACTGCAGTGAGTCCAGAGAGTGCACTGGCACCACTGGGGATGTAGTGCACTGAGTCCACAGAGGGCACTGGCACCACTGGGGATGCAGTGTAGTGAGTCCAGAGAGTACAGTGGCACCACTGGGGATGCACCCCGGCAAGTCCAGAGAGTGCACTGGCACCACTGGGGATGCAGTGCAGTGAGTCAGAGAGTGCACTGGCACCACTGGGGATGCAGTACAGTGAGTCCAGAGAGTGCACTGGCACCAATGGGGATGCAGTGCAGTGAGTAAAGAGAGTGCACTGGCACCACTGGGGATGCAGTGCAGTGAGTCCAGAGAGTGCACTGGCACCACTGGGGATGCAGTGCAGTGAGCTCAGAGAGTGCACTGGCACCACTGGGGATGCAGTGCAGTGAGTCCACAGAGGGCACTGGCACCACTGGGGATGCACTGCAGTGAGTCCAGAGAGTGCACTGGCACCACTGGGGATGCACTGCAGTGAGTCCAGAGAGTGCACTGGCACCACTGGGGATGCACCCCGGTGAGTCCAGAGAGTGCACTGGCACCACTGGGGATGCACCCCGGCAAGTCCAGAGAGTGCACTGTCACCACTGGGGATGCAGTGCAGTGAGTCCAGAGAGTGCACTGGCACCACTGGGGACGCAGTGCAGTGAGTCCACAGAGGGCACTGGCACCACTGGGGATGCAGTGCAGTGAGTCCAGAGAGTGCCCCGGCACCACTGGGGATGCAGTGCAGTGAGTCCAGAGAGTGCATTGGCACCACTGGGGATGCACTGCAGTGACTCCAGAGAGTGCACTGGCACCACTGGGGATGCAGTGCAGTGAGTCCAGAGAGTGCACTGGCACCACTGGGGATGCACTGCAGTGAGTGCAGAGAGTGCACTGTCACCACTGGGGATGCAGTGCAGTAAGTCCAGAGAGTGCACTGGCACCACTGGGGATGCAGTGCAGTGACTCCAGAGAGTGCACTGGCACCACTGGGGATGCAGTGCAGTGAGTCCAGAGACTACACTGGCACCACTGGAAATGCACTGCAGTGAGTCCAGAGAGTGCACTGGCACCACTGGGGATGCAGTGCAGTGAGTCCAGAGAGTGCAGTGGCACCATTGGGGATGCAATGCAGTGTGTCCAGAGAGTGCACTGGCACCACTGGGGATGCAGTGCAGTGAGTTAAGAGAGTACACTGGCGCCACTGTGGATGCACTGCAGTGAGTCCAGAGAGTGCACTGGCACCACTGGTGATGCAGTGCAATGAGTCCAGAGAGCCACTGGCACCACTGGGAATGCAGTGCATTTAGTCCAGAGAGTGAACTGGCACCACTGGGGATGCAGTGCACTGAGTCCAGAGATGGCACTGTCAGCAATGGGGATGCAGAGCAGTGAGTCCAGAGAGTGCACTGGCACCACTGGGGATGCAGTGCAGTGAGACCAGAGACTTCACAGGCACCACTGGGGATGCAGTGCAGTGAGTCCAGAGAGTGCACTGGCACCACTGGGGATGCAGTGCAGTGAGTGCAGAGAGTGCACTGGCACAAAAGGGGATGAACTGCAGTGAGTCCAGAGAGTGCACTGGCACCACTGTGGATGCAGTGCAGTGAGTCCAGAGAGTGCACTGGCACCACTGGGGATGGACTGCAGTGAGTCCAGAGAGTGCACTGGCACCACTGGGGATGGACTGCAGTGAGTCCAGAGAGTGCACTGGCACCACTGGGGATGCAGTGCAGTGAGTCCAGAGAGTGCACTGGCACCACTGGGGATGCACTGCAGTGAGTCCAGAGAGTGCACTGGCACCAATGGCAACGCAGAGCAGTGAGTCGAGAGAGTGCACTGGCACCACAGGGGATGCAGTGCAATTAGTCCAGAGAGTGCACTAGCACCACTGGGGATGCACTGCAGTGAGTCCAGAGTGTGCACTGGCACCAATGGGGATGCAGTGCAGTGAGTCCAGAGAGTGCACTGGCACCACTGGGTATGTAGTGCAGTGAGTCCACAGAGG
The DNA here is from genome assembly GCF_964211835.1 of Anser anser. Lineage (NCBI taxonomy): Eukaryota > Metazoa > Chordata > Aves > Anseriformes > Anatidae > Anser > Anser anser. Next base: position 567,275 of record NW_028154169.1, read on the forward strand.
GCCCTGGCACCACTGGGGATGCATTGTAGTGAGTCCAGAGAGTACAGTGGCACCACTGGGGATGCAGTGCAGTGAGTCCAAAGAGTGCACTGGCACCATTGGGGATGCACTGCAGTGAGTCCAGAGACTTCACAGGCACCACTGGGGATGCAGTGCAGTGAGTCCAGAGAGTGCCCTGGCACCACTGGGAATGCAGTGAGTCCAGACAGTGCACTGGCACCACTGGGGATGCAGTGCAGTGAGACCAGAGACTTCACAGGCACCAATGGGGATGCAACCCGGCAAGTCCAGAGAGTGCAGTGGCACCACTGGGGATGCAGTGCAGTGAGTCCAGAGAGTGCACTGGCACCAGTGGGGATGCACTGCAGTGAGTCCAGAGAGTGCACTGACACCACTGGGGATGCCGTGCAGTGAGTCCAGAGAGTGCACTGGCACCACTGGGGATGCACTGCAGTGAGTCCAGAGAGTGCACTGGCACCACTGGGGATGCACTGCAGTAAGTCCAGAGAGTGCACTGGCACCACTGGGATGCAGTGCAGTGAGTCCAGAGAGTGCACTGGCACCACTGGGGATGCACTACAGTGAGTCCAGAGAGTGCACTGGCACCACTGGGATACAGTGCACTGAGTCCACAGAGTGCACTGGCACCACAGGGGATACACTGCAGTGAGTGCAGAGAGTGCACTGGCACCACTGGGGATGCAGTGCCGTGAGTCCAGAGAGTGCACTGGCACCGCTGCGGTTGCACCCCGGTGTTTTCAAAGAGTGCAGTGGCACCACTGGGGATGCAGTGCAGTGAGTCCAGAGAGTGCACTGGCACCATGGGGGATGCAGTGCAGTGAGTCCAGAGAGTGCACTGTCACCACTGGGGATGCAGTGCAGTGAGTCCAGAGAGTGCACTGGCACCACTGGGGATGCAGTGCAGTGAGTCCAGAGAGTGCACTGGCACCTTGGGGATGCAGTTCAGTGAGTCCAGAGAGTGCACTGGCACCACTGGGGATGCAGTGCAGTGAGTCCAGAGACTACACTGGCACCACTGGAAATGCACTGCAGTGAGTCCAGAGAGTGCACTGGCACCACTGGGGATGCAGTGCAGTGAGTCCAGAGAGTGCACTGGCACCACTGGTGATGCAGTGCAATGAGTACAGAGAGCCACTGGCACCACTGGGGATGCAGTGCATTTAGTCCAGAGAGTGAACTGGCACCACTGGGGATGCAGTGCAGTGAGACCAGAGACTTCACAGGCACCACTGAGGATGCAGTGCAGTGAGTCCAGAGAGTGCACTGGCACCACTGGGGATGCAGTGCAGTGAGTGCAGAGAGTGCACTGGCACAAAAGGGAATGCACTGCAGTGAGTCCAGAGAGTGCACTGGCACCACTGGGGATGCACTGCAGTGAGTCCAGAGAGTGCAGTGGCACCACTGGGGATGCAGTGCACTGAGTCCAGAGAATACACTGGCACCACTGGGGATGCAGTGCAGTAAGTCCAGAGAGTGCACTGTCAGCACTGGGGATGCAGTGCAGTGAGTCCAGAGAGTGCACTGGCGCCAACTGGAGCTGCACTGCTGTGAGTCCTGAGATTGCACTGGCACCACTGGGGATGCACTGCAGTGAGTCCAGAGACTTCACAGGCACCACTGGGGATGCAGTACAGTGAGTCCAGAGAGTGCACTGGCACCACTGGGGATTCAGTTCAGTGAGTCCAGAGAGTGAACTGGCACCACTGGGGATGTAGTGCAGTGAGTCCAGAGAGTGCACTGGCACCTCTGGGGATGCACCCCGGTGATCCAGAGAGTGCACTGGCACCACTGGGGATGCACCCCGGCAAGTCCAGAGAGTGCACTGTCACCACTGGGGATGCAGTGCAGTGAGTCCAGAGAGTGCACTGGCACCACTGGGGATGCAGTGCAGTGAGTCCAGAGAGTGCACTGGCACCACTGTGGATGCAGTGCAGTGAGTCCAGAGAGTGCACTGGTACCACTGGGGATGCAGTGCAGTGAGTCCAGAGAGTGCAGTGGTACGATTGGGGATGCACTACAGTGAGTCCAGAGAGTGCACTGGCACCACTGGGGATGCAGTGCAGTGAGTCCAGAGAGTGCACTGGCACCACTGGGGATGCAATGCAGTGAGTCCAGAGAGTGCACTGGCACCACTGGGGATGCACCCCGGCAAGTCCAGAGAGTGCACTGGCACCACTTGGGATGCAGCGCACTGAGTCCAGAGAGTGCACTGGCACCACTGGGGATGCAGTGCAGTGAGTCCAGAGAGTGCACTGGCACCACTGGGGATGCACCCCGGTGAGTCCAGAGAGTGCACTGGCACCACTGGGGATGCAGTGCAGTGAGTCCAGAGAGTGCACTGGCACCAGTGGGGATGCACTGCAGTGAGTAAAGAGAATGCACTGGCACCTTTGGGTTTGCACTGCAGTGAGTCCAGAGAGTGCACTGGCACCACTGGGGATGCAGTGCAGTGAGTCCAGAGAGTGCACTGGCACCACTGGGGATGCAGTGCAGTGAGTCCAGAGAGTGCACTGGCACCACTGGGTGTGCAGTGCAGTGAGTCCGGAGAGTGCACTGGCACCACTGGGGATGCACTGCAGTGAGTCCAGAGAGTGCACTGGCACCAACTGGAGCTGCACTGCTGTGAGTCCTGAGATTGCACTGGCACCACTGGGATGCACTGCAGTGAGTCCAGAGACTTCACAGGCACCGCTGGGGATGCAGTACAGTGAGTCCAGAGAGTGCACTGGCACCACTGGGGAATCAGTTCCTTGAGTCCAGAGAGTGCACTGGCACCACTGGGGATGTAGAGCAGTGAGTCCAGAGAGTGCACTGGCACCTCTGGGGATGCACCCCGGTGACTCCAGAGAGTGCACTGGCACCACTGGGGATGCACCCCGGCAAGTCCAGAGAGTGCACTGTCACCACTGGCGATGCACTGCAGTGAGTCCAGAGAGTGCACTGGCACCACTGCGGATGCACTGCAGTGAGACGAGAGGTTGCAGTGGAACCACTGGGGATGCAGTGCAGTGAGTCCAGAGAGTGCACTGGTACGATTGGGGATGCACTGCAGTGAGTCCAGAGAGTGCACTGGCACCACTGGGGATGCACTGCAGTGAGTCCAGAGAGTGCACTGGCACCACTGCGGATGCAATGCAGTGAGTCCAGAGAGTGCACTGGCACCACTGGGGATGCACCCCGGCAAGTCCAGAGAGTGCACTGGCACCACTGGGGATGCAGCGCACTGAGTCCAGAGAGTGCACTGGCACCACTGGGGATGCAGTGCAGTGAGTCCAGAGAGTGCACTGGCACCACTGGGGATGCAGTGCAGTGAGTCCACAGAGGGCACTGGCACCACTGGGGATGCACTGCATTGAGTCCAGGGAGTGCACTGGCACCACTGGGGATGCACTGCAGTGAGTCCAGAGAGTGCACTGGCACCACTGGGGATGCACTGCAGTGACTCCAGAGAGTGCACTGGCACCACTGGGGATGCACTGCAGTGACTCCAGAGAGTGCACTGGCACCACTGGGGATGCACTGCAGTGAGTCCAGATGTTAGCCTAGCAACCACATAATCACCAAGTGATTATATGAAGGTGCTTTATTCAGCGCTGGAAGCCGGGGCAGGTGCCCAAATCTGGCTTCAAGTCCCGTTACTTCCCAGCCGTTATTTATACATACAATATTGCGTCAGGTATACATATTCATTACAGGTTGCAACAGCAGCCTCGCTTTTCATTCTAATTAGCTCCCCTCCCCTTTGCACATGCGTGGCGCACTCTGGTGGTCGTCCAGATGAAGTAAGGAGTCTTCCTCTCCGCTAAACTTTTCACCTTTCTTACTCGACGCGTGCTCCCTCCGTTTCTTGGTTCTGCTTCAACTCATTTCATCATTTCCAGGCCCTTATCCAAGGTCAGGTTGTACCTGTTCCCTCCCAAGGTTCCCCTTCAATGATTCTTTTGATTGTTCAATGTACTCCCTAAGTATCCAGTATACATAGATTAATTGATAATGTAAGTACATTTCGCAATGCTTAATTATACTGTAGGTCCCATTACCTAAGAGACATTAGTAAAATATCCATTCGATTCTCCCCAACACTAACACAGAGACTGCACTGGCACCACTGGGGATGCACCCCGGCAAGTCCAGAGAGTGCACTGGCACCACTGGGGATGCAGTGCAGTGAGTCCAGAGAGTGCACTGGCACCTCTGGGGATGCACTGCCGTGAGTCCAGAGAGTGCACTGGCACCAATGGGGATGCAGTGCAGTGAGTAAAGAGAGTGCACTGGCACCACTGGGGATGCACTGCAGTGAGTCCAGAGAGTGCACTGGCACCACTGGGGATGCAGTGCAGTGAGCTCAGAGAGTGCACTGGCACCACTGGGGATGCAGTGCGGTGTGTCCAGAGAGTGCACTGGCACCACTGGGGATGCAGTGCAGTGAGTCCACAGAGGGCACTGGCACCACTGGGGATGCAGTGCAGTGAGTCCAGAGAGTGCACTGGCACCACTGGGGATGCACTGCAGTGAGTCCAGAGAGTGCACTGGCACCACTGGGGATGCAGTGCAGTGAGTCCAGAGAGTGCACTGGCACCACTTGCGATGCACCCCGGCAAGTCCAGAGAGTGCACTGGCACCACTGGGGACGCAGTGCAGTGAGTCCACAGAGGGCACTGGCACCACTGGGGATGCAGTGCAGTGAGTCCAGAGAGTGCCCCGGCACCACTGGGGATGCAGTGCAGTGAGTCCAGAGAGTGCATTGGCACCACTGGGGATGCACTGCAGTGACTCCAGAGAGTGCACTGGCACCACTGGGGATGCACTGCAGTGAGTCCAGATGTTAGCCTAGCAACCACATAATCACCAAGTGATTATATGAAGGTGCTTTATTCAGCGCTGGAAGCCGGGGCAGGTGCCCAAATCTGGCTTCAAGTCCCGTTACTTCCCAGCCGTTATTTATACATACAATATTGCGTCAGGTATACATATTCATTACAGGTTGCAACAGCAGCCTCGCTTTTCATTCTAATTAGCTCCCCTCCCCTTTGCACATGCGTGGCGCACTCTGGTGGTCGTCCAGGTGGTCGTCCAGATGAAGTAAGGAGTCTTCCTCTCCGCTAAACTTTTCACCTTTCTTACTCGATGCATGCTCCCTCCGCTTCTTGGTTCTGCTTCAACTCATTTCATCATTTCGAGGCCCTTATCCAAGGTCAGGTTGTACCTGTTCCCTCCCAAGGTTCCCCTTCAATGACTCTTTTGATTGTTCAATGTACTCCCTAAGTATCCAGTATACATAGATTAATTGATAATGTAAGTACATTTGGCAATGCTTAATTATACTGTAGGTCCCATTACGTAAGAGACATTAGTAAAACATCCATTCGATTCTCCCCAACACTAACACAGAGACTGCACTGGCACCACTGGGGATGCAGTGCAGTGAGTCCAGAGAGGGCACTGGCACCACTGGGGATGCACTGCAGTGAGTCCAGAGAGTGCACTGGCACCAATGGCGATGCACTGCAGTGAGTCCAGAGAGTGCACTGGCACCACCTGGGATGCAGTGCAATGAGTCCAGAGAGTGCACTGGCACCACTGGTGATGCAGTGCAGTGAGTCCAGAGAGTGCACTGGCACCACTGGAGTTGCAGTGCAGTGAGTCCAGAGAGTGCACTGGCACCACTGGGGATGCAGCGCAGTGACTCCTGAGAGTGCACTGGCACCACTGGGGATGCAGTGCAGTGAGTCCAGAGAGTGCACTGGCACCACTGGGGATGCAGTGCAGTGAGTCCAGAGAGTGCATTGGCACCACTGGGGATGCACTGCAATGAGTCCAGAGAGTGCACTGGCACCAATGGCAACGCAGAGCAGTGAGTCGAGAGAGTGCACTGGCACCACAGGGGATGCAGTGCAGTGAGTCCAGAGAGTGCACTGGCACCACTGGGGATGCAGTGCAGTGAGTGCAGAGAGTGCACTGGCACCACTGGGGATGTAGTGCAGTGAGTCCACAGAGGGCACTGGCACCACTGGGGATGCATTGTAGTGAGTCCAGAGAGTACAGTGGCACCACTGGGGATGCAGTGCAGTGAGTCCAGAGAGTGCACTGGCACCATTGGGGATGCACTGCAGTGAGTCCAGAGTGCACTGGCACCACTGGGATGCAGTGCAGTGAGTCCAGAGAGTGCACTGGCAGCACTGGGGATGCACTGCAGTGAGTTCAGAGAGTGCACTGGCACCACTGGGATACAGTGCACTGAGTCCACAGAGTGCACTGGCACCACAGGGGATACACTGCAGTGAGTCCAGAGAGTGCACTGGCACCACTGGGGATGCAGTGCCGTGAGTGCACTGAGTGCACTGGCACCGCTGCGGTTGCACCCCGGTGTTTTCAGAGAGTGGAGTGGCACCACTGGGGATGCCGTGCAGTGAGTCCAGAGAGTGCACTGGCACCACGGGGGATGCAGTGCAGTGAGTCCAGAGAGTGCACTGTCACCACTGGGGATGCAGTGCAGTGAGTCCAGAGAGTGCACTGGCACCACTGGGGATGCAGTGCAGTGAGTCCAGAGAGTGCACTGGCGCCACTGGTGATGCAGTGCAGTGACTCCAGAGAGTGCACTGGCACCACTGGGGATGCAGTGCAGTGAGTCCAGAGACTACACTGGCACCACTGGAAATGCACTGCAGTGAGTCCAGAGAGTGCACTGGCACCACTGGGGATGCAGTGCAGTGAGTCCAGAGAGTGCAGTGGCACCATTGGGGATGCAGTGCAGTGTGTCCAGAGAGTGCACTGGCACCACTGGGGATGCAGTGCAGTGAGTTAAGAGAGTACACTGGCGCCACTGTGGATGCACTGCAGTGAGTCCAGAGAGTGCACTGGCACCACTGGTGATGCAGTGCAATGAGTCCAGAGAGCCACTAGCACCACTGGGGATTCAGTGCAGTGAGTCCAGAGAGTGCACTGGCACCACTGGGGATGCACTGCAGTGAGTGCAGAGAGGGCACTGTCAGCAATGGGGATGTAGTGCACTGAGTCCACAGAGGGCACTGGCACCACTGGGGATGCAGTGTAGTGAGTCCAGAGAGTACAGTGGCACCACTGGGGATGCACCCCGGCAAGTCCAGAGAGTGCACTGGCACCACTGGGGATTCAGTGCAGTGAGTCCAGAGAGTGCACTGGCACCACTGGGGATGCACTGCAGTGAGTCCAGAGAGTGCACTGGCACCACTGGGGATGCACTGCAGTGAGTCCAGAGAGTGCACTGGCACCACTGGGGATGCAGTGCAGTGAGTCCAGAGAGTGCACTGGCACCACTGGGGATGCACTGCAGTGAGTCCAGAGAGTGCACTGGCACCACTGGGGATGTAGTGCACTGAGTCCACAGAGGGCACTGGCACCACTGGGGATGCAGTGTAGTGAGTCCAGAGAGTACAGTGGCACCACTGGGGATGCACCCCGGCAAGTCCAGAGAGTGCACTGGCACCACTGGGGATTCAGTGCAGTGAGTCCAGAGAGTGCACTGGCACCACTGGGGATGCACTGCAGTGAGTCCAGAGAGTGCACTGACACCACTGGGGATGCAGTGCAGTGAGTCCAGAGAGTGCACTGGCACCACTGGGGATGCAGTGCAGTGAGTCCAGAGAGTGCACTGGCACCACTGGGGATGCAGTACAGTGAGTCCAGAGAGTGCACTGGCACCACTGGGGATGCAGTTCAGTGAGTAAAGAGAGTGCACTGGCACCACTGTGGATGCAGTGCAGTGAGTCCAGAGAGTGCACTGGCACCACTAGGGATGGACTGCAGTGAGTCCAGAGAGTGCACTGGCACCACTGGGGATGCAGTGCAGTGAGTCCAGAGAGTGCACTGGCACCACTGGGGATGCACTGCAGTGAGTCCAGAGAGTGCACTGGCACCACTTGGGATGCACTGCACTGAGTCCAGAGAGTGCACTGGCACCATTGGGATGCAGTGCAGTGAGTCCAGAGAGTGCACTGGCACCACTGGGGATGCACTGCAGTGAGTCCAGAGAGTGCACTGGCACCTTTGGGATGCAGTGCACTGAGTCCACAGAGTGCACTGGCACCACAGGGGATACACTGCAGTGAGTCCAGAGAGTGCACTGGCACCACTGGGGATGCAGTGCCGTGAGTGCAGAGAGTGCACTGGCACCGCTGCGGTTGCACCCCTGTGTTTTCAGAGAGTGCAGTGGCACCACTGGGGATGCAGTGCAGTGAGTCCAGAGAGTGCACAGGCACCACTGGGGATGCAGTGCAGTGAGTCCAGAGAGTGCACTGGCACCACTGGGGATGCACCCCGGCAAGTCCAGAGAGTGCACTGGCACCGCTGGGGATGCACTGCAGTGACTCCAGAGACTGCACTGGCACCACTGGGGATGCAGTGCAGTGAGTCCAGAGAGTGCACTGGCACCACTGGAGATGCAGTGCAGTGAGTAAAGAGAGTGCACTGGCACCACTGTGGATGCAGTGCAGTGAGTGCAGAGAGTGCACTGGCACCACTAGGGATGGACTGCAGTGAGTCCAGAGAGTGCACTGGCACCACTGGGATGCAGTGCACTGAGTCCACAGAGTGCACTGGCACCACTGGGGATAGACTGCACTGAGTCCAGAGAGTGCACTGGCACCACTGGGGATGCAGTGCAGTGAGTCCACAGAGTACACTGGCACCACTGGTGATGCAGTGCAGTGAGTCCAGAGAGGGCACTGGCACCACTGGGGATGCAGTGCAGTGAGTTCAGAGAGTGCAGTGGCACCATTGGGGATGCAGTGCAGTGAGTCCAGAGAGTGCACTGGCACCACTGGTGATGGAGTGCAATGAGTCCAGAGAGCCACTGGCACCACTGGGGATGCAGTGCATTTAGTCCAGAGAGTGAACTGGCACCACTGGGGATGCAGTGCAGTGAGTCCAGAGAGTGCACTGGCACCACTGGGGATGCACTGCAGTGAGTCCAGAGAGTGCACTGGCACCACTGGGATACAGTGTACTGAGTCCACAGAGTGCACTGGCACCACTGGGGATACACTGCAGTGAGTCCAGAGAGTGCACTGGCACCACTGGGGATGCAGTGCCGTGAGTGCAGTGAGTGCACTGGCACCGCTGCGGTTGCACCACGGTGTTTTCAGAGAGTGCAGTGGCACCACTGGGGATGCAGTGCAGTGAGTCCAGAGAGTGCACTGGCACCACGGGGGATGCAGTGCAGTGAGTCCAGAGAGTGCACTGTCACCACTGGGAATGCAGTGCAGTGAGTCCAGAGAGTGTACTGGCACCACTGGGGATGCAGTGCAGTGAGTCCAGAGAGTGCACTGGCACCTTGGGGATGCAGTTCAGTGAGTCCAGAGAGTGCACTGGCACCACTGGGGATGCAGTGCAGTGAGTCCAGAGACTACACTGGCACCACTGGAAATGCACTGCAGTGAGTCCAGAGAGTGCACTGGCACCACTGGGGATGCAGTGCAGTGAGTCCAGAGAGTGCAGTGGTACCATTGGGGATGCAGTGCAGTGAGTCCAGAGAGCCACTGGCACCACTGGGTATGCAGTGCATTTAGTCCAGAGAGTGAACTGGCACCACTGGGGATGCAGTGCACTGAGTCCAGAGAGTGCACTGTCAGCAATGGGGATGCAGAGCAGTGAGTCCAGAGAGTGCACTGGCACCACTGGGGATGCAGTGCAGTGAGACCAGAGACTTCACAGGCACCACTGGGGATGCAGTGCAGTGAGTCCAGAGAGTGCACTGGCACCACTGGGGATGCAGTGCAGTGAGTGCAGAGAGTGCACTGGCACAAAAGGGGATGAACTGCAGTGAGTCCAGAGAGTGCACTGGCACCACTGGGGATGCAGTGCAGTGAGTCCAGAGAGTGCACTGGCACCACTGGGGATGCACTGCAGTGAGTCCAGAGAGTGCACTGGCACCACTGGGGATGTAGTGCACTGAGTCCACAGAGGGCACTGGCACCACTGGGGATGCAGTGTAGTGAGTCCAGAGAGTACAGTGGCACCACTGGGGATGCACCCCGGCAAGTCCAGAGAGTGCACTGGCACCACTGGGGATTCAGTGCAGTGAGTCCAGAGAGTGCACTGGCACCACTGGGGATGCACTGCAGTGAGTGCAGAGAGTGCCCTGGCACCACTGGGGATGCACTGCAGTGAGTCCAGAGAGTGCACTGGCACCACTGGGGATGCAGTGCAGTGAGTCCAGAGAGTGCACTGGCACCACTGGGGATGCAGTGCAGTGAGTCCAGAGAGTGCACTGGCACCACTGGGGATGCAGTACAGTGAGTCCAGAGAGTGGACTGGCACCACTGGGGATGCAGTTCAGTGAGTAAAGAGAGTGCACTGGCACCACTGTGGATGCAGTGCAGTGAGTCCAGAGAGTGCACTGGCACCACTGGGGATGGACTGCAGTGAGTCCAGAGAGTGCACTGGCACCACTGGGGATGCAGTGCAGTGAGTCCAGAGAGTGCACTGGCACCACTGGGGATGCACTGCAGTGAGTCCAGAGAGTGCACTGGCACCACTGGGGATGCACTGCAGTGAGTCCAGAGAGTGCACTGGCACCATTGGGATGCAGTGCAGTGAGTCCAGAGAGTGCACTGGCACCACTGGGATGCAGTGCACTGAGTCCACAGAGTGCACTGGCACCACAGGGGATACACTGCAGTGAGTCCAGAGAGTGCACTGGCACCACTGGGGATGCAGTGCCGTGAGTGCAGAGAGTGCACTGGCACCGCTGCGGTTGCACCCCTGTGTTTTCAGAGAGTGCAGTGGCACCACTGGGGATGCAGTGCAGTGAGTCCAGAGAGTGCACTGGCACCACGGGGGATGCAGTGCAGTGAGTCTAGAGAGTGCACTGTCACCACTGGGGATGCAGTGCAGTGAGTCCAGAGAGTGCACTGGCACCTTGCGGATGCAGTTCAGTGAGTCCAGAGAGTGCACTGGCACCACTGGGGATGCAGTGCAGTGAGTCCACAGAGTACACTGGCACCACTGGGGATGCAGTGCAGTGAGTCCAGAGAGTGCACTGGCACCACTGGGGATGCAGTGCAGTGAGTCCAGAGAGTGCAGTGGCACCATTGGGGATGCAGTGCAGTGAGTCCAGAGAGTGCACTGGCACCACTGGTGATGCAGTGCAGTGAGTCCAGAGAGTACACTGGCGCCACTGTGGATGCAGTGCAGTGAGTCCAGAGAGTGCACTGGCACCACTGGTGATGCAGTGCAATGAGTCCAGAGAGCCACTGGCACCACTGGGGATGCAGTGCATTTAGTCCAGAGAGTGAACTGGCACCACTGGGGATGCAGTGCAGTGAGTTCAGAGAGGGCACTGTCAGCAATGGGGATACAGTGCAGTGAGTCCAGAGAGTGCACTGGCACCCCTGGGGATGCAGTGCAGTGAGACCAGAGACTTCACAGGCACCACTGGGGATGCAGTGCAGTGAGTCCAGAGAGTGCACTGGCACCACTGGGGATGCAGTGCAGTGAGTGCAGAGAGTGCACTGGCACAAAAGGGAATGCACTGCAGTGAGTCCAAAGAGTGCACTGGCACCACTGGGGATGCACCCCGGTGAGTACAGAGAGGTCACTGGCACCACTGGGGATGCATCCCGGCAAGTCCTGAGAGTGCACTGGCACCACTGGGGATGCAGTGCAGTGAGTCCAGAGAGGTCACTGGCACCACTGGGGATGCAGTGCAGAGAGTCCAGAGAGTACACTGGCATCACTGGGGATGCAGTGCTGTGAGTCCAGAGTGCACTGGCACCACTGGGGATGCAGTGCAGTGAGTCAAGAGAGGTCACTGGCACCACTGGGGATGCACTGCAGTGAGTCCAGACAGTGCACTGGCACCACTGGGGATGCACCCCGGTGAGTACAGAGAGTGCACTGGCACCACTGGGGATGCATCCCGGCAAGTCCAGAGAGTGCACTCTCACCACTGGGGATGCAGTGCAGTGAGTCCAGAGAGTGCACTGGCACCACTGGGGATGCAGTGCAGTGAGACCACAGATTGCAGTGCCACCACTGGGAATGGAGTGCAGCGAGTCCAGAGAGGGCACTGGTACGATTAGGGATGCAGTGCAGTGAGTCCAGAGAGTGCACTGGCACCACTGGGGATGCAATGCAGTGAGTCCTGAGAGTGCACTGGCACCAATAGGATGCAGCGCAGTGAGTCCAGAGAGTGCACTGGCACCACTGGGGATGCAGTGCAGTGAGTCCAGAGAGTGCACTGGCACCACTGGGGATGCAGTGCAGTGAGTCCAGAGAGTGCACTGGCACCACTGGGGATGTAGTGCACTGAGTCCACAGAGGGCACTGGCACCACTGGGGATGCAGTGTAGTGAGTCCAGAGAGTACAGTGGCACCACTGGGGATGCACCCCGGCAAGTCCAGAGAGTGCACTGGCACCACTGGGGATTCAGTGCAGTGAGTCCAGAGAGTGCACTGGCACCACTGGGGATGCACTGCAGTGAGTCCAGAGAGTGCACTGGCACCACTGGGGATGCAGTGCAGTGAGTCCAGAGAGTGCACTGGCACCACTGGGGATGCAGTGCAGTGAGTCCAGAGAGTGCACTGGCACCACTGGGGATGCAGTACAGTGAGTCCAGAGAGTGCACTGGCACCACTGGGGATGCAGTTCAGTGAGTAAAGAGAGTGCACTGGCACCACTGTGGATGCAGTGCAGTGAGTCCAGAGAGTGCACTGGCACCACTAGGGATGGACTGCAGTGAGTCCAGAGAGTGCACTGGCACCACTGGGGATGCAGTGCAGTGAGTCCAGAGAGTGCACTGGCACCACTGGGGATGCACTGCAGTGAGTCCAGAGAGTGCACTGGCACCACTTGGGATGCACTGCACTGAGTCCAGAGAGTGCACTGGCACCATTGGGATGCAGTGCAGTGAGTCCAGAGAGTGCACTGGCACCACTGGGGATGCACTGCAGTGAGTCCAGAGAGTGCACTGGCACCTTTGGGATGCAGTGCACTGAGTCCACAGAGTGCACTGGCACCACAGGGGATACACTGCAGTGAGTCCAGAGAGTGCACTGGCACCACTGGGGATGCAGTGCCGTGAGTGCAGAGAGTGCACTGGCACCGCTGCGGTTGCACCCCTGTGTTTTCAGAGAGTGCAGTGGCACCACTGGGGATGCAGTGCAGTGAGTCCAGAGAGTGCACAGGCACCACTGGGGATGCAGTGCAGTGAGTCCAGAGAGTGCACTGGCACCACTGGGGATGCACCCCGGCAAGTCCAGAGAGTGCACTGGCACCGCTGGGGATGCACTGCAGTGACTCCAGAGACTGCACTGGCACCACTGGGGATGCAGTGCAGTGAGTCCAGAGAGTGCACTGGCACCACTGGAGATGCAGTGCAGTGAGTAAAGAGAGTGCACTGGCACCACTGTGGATGCAGTGCAGTGAGTGCAGAGAGTGCACTGGCACCACTAGGGATGGACTGCAGTGAGTCCAGAGAGTGCACTGGCACCACTGGGATGCAGTGCACTGAGTCCACAGAGTGCACTGGCACCACTGGGGATAGACTGCACTGAGTCCAGAGAGTGCACTGGCACCACTGGGGATGCAGTGCAGTGAGTCCACAGAGTACACTGGCACCACTGGTGATGCAGTGCAGTGAGTCCAGAGAGGGCACTGGCACCACTGGGGATGCAGTGCAGTGAGTTCAGAGAGTGCAGTGGCACCATTGGGGATGCAGTGCAGTGAGTCCAGAGAGTGCACTGGCACCACTGGTGATGGAGTGCAATGAGTCCAGAGAGCCACTGGCACCACTGGGGATGCAGTGCATTTAGTCCAGAGAGTGAACTGGCACCACTGGGGATGCAGTGCAGTGAGTCCAGAGAGTGCAATGGCACCACTGGGGATGCACTGCAGTGAGTCCAGAGAGTGCACTGGCACCACTGGGATACAGTGTACTGAGTCCACAGAGTGCACTGGCACCACTGGGGATACACTGCAGTGAGTCCAGAGAGTGCACTGGCACCACTGGGGATGCAGTGCCGTGAGTGCAGTGAGTGCACTGGCACCGCTGCGGTTGCACCACGGTGTTTTCAGAGAGTGCAGTGGCACCACTGGGGATGCAGTGCAGTGAGTCCAGAGAGTGCACTGGCACCACGGGGGATGCAGTGCAGTGAGTCCAGAGAGTGCACTGTCACCACTGGGAATGCAGTGCAGTGAGTCCAGAGAGTGTACTGGCACCACTGGGGATGCAGTGCAGTGAGTCCAGAGAGTGCACTGGCACCTTGGGGATGCAGTTCAGTGAGTCCAGAGAGTGCACTGGCACCACTGGGGATGCAGTGCAGTGAGTCCAGAGACTACACTGGCACCACTGGAAATGCACTGCAGTGAGTCCAGAGAGTGCACTGGCACCACTGGGGATGCAGTGCAGTGAGTCCAGAGAGTGCAGTGGTACCATTGGGGATGCAGTGCAGTGAGTCCAGAGAGCCACTGGCACCACTGGGTATGCAGTGCATTTAGTCCAGAGAGTGAACTGGCACCACTGGGGATGCAGTGCACTGAGTCCAGAGAGTGCACTGTCAGCAATGGGGATGCAGAGCAGTGAGTCCAGAGAGTGCACTGGCACCACTGGGGATGCAGTGCAGTGAGACCAGAGACTTCACAGGCACCACTGGGGATGCAGTGCAGTGAGTCCAGAGAGTGCACTGGCACCACTGGGGATGCAGTGCAGTGAGTGCAGAGAGTGCACTGGCACAAAAGGGGATGAACTGCAGTGAGTCCAGAGAGTGCACTGGCACCACTGGGGATGCAGTGCAGTGAGTCCAGAGAGTGCACTGGCACCACTGGGGATGCACTGCAGTGAGTCCAGAGAGTGCACTGGCACCACTGGGGATGTAGTGCACTGAGTCCACAGAGGGCACTGGCACCACTGGGGATGCAGTGTAGTGAGTCCAGAGAGTACAGTGGCACCACTGGGGATGCACCCCGGCAAGTCCAGAGAGTGCACTGGCACCACTGGGGATTCAGTGCAGTGAGTCCAGAGAGTGCACTGGCACCACTGGGGATGCACTGCAGTGAGTGCAGAGAGTGCCCTGGCACCACTGGGGATGCACTGCAGTGAGTCCAGAGAGTGCACTGGCACCACTGGGGATGCAGTGCAGTGAGTCCAGAGAGTGCACTGGCACCACTGGGGATGCAGTGCAGTGAGTCCAGAGAGTGCACTGGCACCACTGGGGATGCAGTACAGTGAGTCCAGAGAGTGGACTGGCACCACTGGGGATGCAGTTCAGTGAGTAAAGAGAGTGCACTGGCACCACTGTGGATGCAGTGCAGTGAGTCCAGAGAGTGCACTGGCACCACTGGGGATGGACTGCAGTGAGTCCAGAGAGTGCACTGGCACCACTGGGGATGCAGTGCAGTGAGTCCAGAGAGTGCACTGGCACCACTGGGGATGCACTGCAGTGAGTCCAGAGAGTGCACTGGCACCACTGGGGATGCACTGCAGTGAGTCCAGAGAGTGCACTGGCACCATTGGGATGCAGTGCAGTGAGTCCAGAGAGTGCACTGGCACCACTGGGATGCAGTGCACTGAGTCCACAGAGTGCACTGGCACCACAGGGGATACACTGCAGTGAGTCCAGAGAGTGCACTGGCACCACTGGGGATGCAGTGCCGTGAGTGCAGAGAGTGCACTGGCACCGCTGCGGTTGCACCCCTGTGTTTTCAGAGAGTGCAGTGGCACCACTGGGGATGCAGTGCAGTGAGTCCAGAGAGTGCACTGGCACCACGGGGGATGCAGTGCAGTGAGTCTAGAGAGTGCACTGTCACCACTGGGGATGCAGTGCAGTGAGTCCAGAGAGTGCACTGGCACCTTGCGGATGCAGTTCAGTGAGTCCAGAGAGTGCACTGGCACCACTGGGGATGCAGTGCAGTGAGTCCACAGAGTACACTGGCACGACTGGGGATGCAGTGCAGTGAGTCCAGAGAGTGCACTGGCACCACTGGGGATGCAGTGCAGTGAGTCCAGAGAGTGCAGTGGCACCATTGGGGATGCAGTGCAGTGAGTCCAGAGAGTGCACTGGCACCACTGGTGATGCAGTGCAGTGAGTCCAGAGAGTACACTGGCGCCACTGTGGATGCAGTGCAGTGAGTCCAGAGAGTGCACTGGCACCACTGGTGATGCAGTGCAATGAGTCCAGAGAGCCACTGGCACCACTGGGGATGCAGTGCATTTAGTCCAGAGAGTGAACTGGCACCACTGGGGATGCAGTGCAGTGAGTTCAGAGAGGGCACTGTCAGCAATGGGGATACAGTGCAGTGAGTCCAGAGAGTGCACTGGCACCCCTGGGGATGCAGTGCAGTGAGACCAGAGACTTCACAGGCACCACTGGGGATGCAGTGCAGTGAGTCCAGAGAGTGCACTGGCACCACTGGGGATGCAGTGCAGTGAGTGCAGAGAGTGCACTGGCACAAAAGGGAATGCACTGCAGTGAGTCCAAAGAGTGCACTGGCACCACTGGGGATGCACCCCGGTGAGTACAGAGAGGTCACTGGCACCACTGGGGATGCATCCCGGCAAGTCCTGAGAGTGCACTGGCACCACTGGGGATGCAGTGCAGTGAGTCCAGAGAGGTCACTGGCACCACTGGGGATGCAGTGCAGAGAGTCCAGAGAGTACACTGGCATCACTGGGGATGCAGTGCTGTGAGTCCAGAGTGCACTGGCACCACTGGGGATGCAGTGCAGTGAGTCAAGAGAGGTCACTGGCACCACTGGGGATGCACTGCAGTGAGTCCAGACAGTGCACTGGCACCACTGGGGATGCACCCCGGTGAGTACAGAGAGTGCACTGGCACCACTGGGGATGCATCCCGGCAAGTCCAGAGAGTGCACTCTCACCACTGGGGATGCAGTGCAGTGAGTCCAGAGAGTGCACTGGCACCACTGGGGATGCAGTGCAGTGAGACCACAGATTGCAGTGCCACCACTGGGAATGGAGTGCAGCGAGTCCAGAGAGGGCACTGGTACGATTAGGGATGCAGTGCAGTGAGTCCAGAGAGTGCACTGGCACCACTGGGGATGCAATGCAGTGAGTCCTGAGAGTGCACTGGCACCAATAGGATGCAGCGCAGTGAGTCCAGAGAGTGCACTGGCACCACTGGGGATGCAGTGCAGTGAGTCCAGAGAGTGCACTGGCACCACTGGGGATGCAGTGCAGTGAGTCCAGAGAGTGCACTGGCACCACTGGGGATGCACTCGGGTGAGTCCAGAGAGTGCACTGGTACCACTGGGGATGCACTCGGGTGAGTCCAGAGAGTGCACTGGAACCACAGGGGATGCAGTGCAGTGAGTCCAGAGAGTGCACTGGCACCACTGGGGATGCAGTGCAGTGAGTCCAGAGAGTGCACTGGCACCACTGGGGATGCACCCCGGCAAGTCCAGAGAGTGCACTCTCTGGACTCACTGACGTGCATCCCCAGTGCACTGGCACCACTGGGGATGCACCCCGGCAAGTCCAGAGAGTGCACTCTCTGGACTCACTGGCGTGCATCCCCAGTGGTGCCATTGCACTCTCTGGACTCACTGCACTGCATCCCCAGTGGTGCCAGTGCACTCACTGGACTCACTGCAGTGCATCCCCAGTGGTGCCAGTGCACTCACTGGACTCACTGTACTGCATCCCCAGTGGTGCCAGTGCACTCTCTGGACTCACTGCACTGCATCCCCAGTGGTGCCAGTGCACTCTCTGGACTCACTGTACTGCATCCCCAGTGATGCCAGTGCACTCTCTGGACTCACTGCACTGCATCGCCAGTGGTGCCAGTGCACTCTCTGGACTCACTGCACTGCATCCCCAGTGGTGCCAGTGCACTCTCTGGACTCACTGCACTGCATCCCCAGTGGTGCCAGTGCACTCTCTGCACTCACTGCACTGCATCCCCAGTGGTGCCAGGGCACTCTCCGGACTCACTGCAGTGCATCCGCAGTGGTGCCAGTGCACTCTTTCGAGTCACTGCAGTGCATCCCCAGTGGTGCCAGTGCACTCTCTGGACTCACTGCAGTGCATCCCCAGTGCTGCCAGTGCACTCTCTGGACTCACTGCAGTGCATCCCCAGTGGTGCCAGTGCACTCTCCGGAATCACTGCACTGCATCCGCAGTGGTGTCAGTGCACTCTCTGGACTCACTGCAGTGCATCCCCAGTGGTGCCAGTGCACTCTCTGGACTCACTGCATTGCATCCCGAGTGGTGCCAGTGCACTCTCTGCACTAACTGCACTGCATCCCCAGTGGTGCCAGTGCACTCTCTGGAGTCACTGCACTGCATCCCCAGTGGTGCCTGTGCAGTCTCTGGACTCACTATAGTTCATCCCCAGTGGAGCCAGTGCACTCTCTGGACTCACTGCACTGCATCCCCAGTGGTGCCAGTGCACTCTCTGGACTCACTGCACTCCATCCCCACTGGTGCCAGTCCACTCTCTGGACTCACTGCACTGCATCCCCAGTGGTGCCAGTGGACTCTCTGCACTCATGCACTGCATACCCAGTGGTGCCAGTGCAGTCTCTGGACTCACTGCACTGCATCCCCAGTGGTGCCAGTGTAGTCTCTGGACTCACTGCACTGCATCCCCAGTGGTGCCAGTGCAATCTCAGGACTCACTGCAGTGCAGCTCCAGTTGGTGCCAGTGCAGTCTCTGGACTCACTGCACTGCATCCCCAGTGGTGCCAGTGCACTCTCTGGACTCACTGCAGTGCATCCCCAGTGGTGCCAGTGCACTCTCTGGACTCACTGCAGTGCATCCCCAGTGGTGCCAGTGCACTCTCTGGACTCACTGCACTGCATCCCCAGTGGTGCCAGTGCACTCTCTGGACTCACTGCATTGCATCCCCAGTGGTGCCAGTGCACTCTCTGGACTCACTGCACTGCATCCCCAGTGGTGCCACTGCACTCTCTGGACTCACTGCACTGCATCACCATTGGTGCCAGGGCAATCTCCGGACTCACTGCAGTGCATCCGCAGTGGTGCCAGTGCACTCTTTCGAGTCACTGCAGTGCATCCCCAGTGGTGCCAGTGCACTCTCTGGACTCACTGCACTGCATCCCCAGTGGTGCCAGTG
Source organism: Anser anser (assembly GCF_964211835.1). Taxonomy (NCBI): domain Eukaryota; kingdom Metazoa; phylum Chordata; class Aves; order Anseriformes; family Anatidae; genus Anser; species Anser anser. The sequence goes on from NW_028154169.1 coordinate 586,368, forward strand.
CACTCTCTGGACTCAGTGCAGTGCATCCCCAGTGGTGCCAGTGCACTCTCTGGACTCACTGCACTGCATCCCCAGTGGTGCCAGTGCACTCTCTGGAATCACTGCAGTGCATCCCCTGTGGTGCCAGTGCACTCTCTGTACTCACTGCACTGCATCACCTGTGGTGCCAGTGCACTCTCTGGACTCACTGCACTGCATCCCCAGTGGTGCCAGTGCACTCTCTGAACTCACCGCACTGCATCTCCAGTGGTGTCAGTGCACTCTCTGGACTCACTGCTCTGCATCCCCTGTGGTGCCAGTGCACTCTGTGGACTCATCGCATTGCATCCCCAGTGGTGCCAGTGCACTCTCTGGACTCACTGCACTGCATCCCCAGTGGTGCCAGTGCACTCTCTGCCCTCACTGCAGTGCATCCCCAGTGGTGCCAGTGCACTCTCTGCACTCACTGCACTGCATCCCCAGTGGTGCCAGTGCACTCTCTGCCCTCACTGCACTGCATCCCCAGTGGTGCCAGTGCACTCTCTGCCCTCACTGCAGTGCATCCCCAGTGGTGCCAGTGCACTCTCTGGACTCACTGCACTGCATCCCCAGTGGTGCCAGTGCACTCTCTGGAGTCACTGCACTGCATCCTCAGTGGTGCCAGTGCACTCTCTGGACTCACTGCACTGCATCCCCAGTGGTCCCAGTGCACTCTCTGCCCTCACTGCATTGCATCCCCAGTGGTGCCAGTGCACTCTCTGCACTCACTGCAGTGCATCCCCAGTGGTGCCAGTGCAATCTCTGGGCTCACCGGGGTGCATCCCCAGTGGTGCCAGTGCACTCTCTGGACTCACTGCACTGCATCGCCAGTGGTGCCAGTGCACTCTCTGGACTCACTGCACTGCATCCCCAGTGGTGCCAGTGCACTCTCTGGACTCACTGCACTGCATCCCCAGTGGTGCCAGTGCACTCTCTGGACTCACTGCAGTGCATCCCCAGTGGTGCCAGTGCACTCTCTGGACTCACTGCACTGCATCCCCAGTGGTGCCAGTGCACTCTCTGGACTCACTGCACTGCATCCCCAGTGGTGCCAGTGCACTCTCTGGACTCACTGCAGTGCATCCGCCGTGGTGCCAGTGCACTCTCTGGACTCACTGCACTGCATCTCTCTGGACTCACTGCACTGCATCCCCAGTAGTGCCAGTGCAATCTTTGGGCTCACCGGGGTGCATCCCCAGTGGTGCCAGTGCACTCTCTGGACTCACTGCACTGCATCCCCAGTGGTGCCAGTGCACTCTCTGCACTCACTGCACTGCATCCCCAGTGGTGCCAGTGCACTATCTGGACTCATTGCAGTGCATCCCCAGTGTTGCCAGTGCACTCTCTGAGTTACTGCACTGCATTCCCAGTGGTGCCAGTGCACTCTCTGGACTCACTGCACTGCATCCCAAGTGGTGCCAGTGCACTCTCTGGACTCACTGCACTGCAACCCCAGTGGTGCCAGTGCACTCTCTGGACTCACTGCAGTGCATCCCCAGTGGTGCCAGTGCACTCTCTGGACTCACCGCACTGCATCCCCAGTGGTGCCAGTGCACTCTCTGGACTCACTGCACTGCATCCCCAAGGTGCCAGTGTAGTCTCTGGACTCACTGTAGTGCATCCCCAGTGGTGCCAGTGCAATCTCAGGACTCTCTGCAGTGCAGCTCCAGTTGGTGCCAGTGCAGTCTCTGGACTCACTGCAGTGCATCCCCACTGGTGCCAGTGCACTCTCTGGACTCACTGCATTGCATCCCCAGTGGTGCCAGTGCACTCTCTGGAGTCACTGCAGTGTATCCCCAGTGGTGCCAGTGCACTCTATGGACTCACTGAACTGCATCCCCAGTGGTGCCAGAGCACTCTCTGGACTCACTGCAGTGCATCCCCAGTGCTGCCAGTGCACTCTCTGGACTCACTGCAGTGCATCCCCAGTAGTGCCAGTGTACTCTCTGGACTCACTGCAGTGCATCCCCAGTGGTGCCAGTGCACTCTCTGGAATCACTGCAGTGCATCCCCAGTGGTGCCAGTGCACTCTCTGGAGTCACTGCACTGCATCCCCAGTGGTGCCAGTGCACTCTCTGGACTCACTGCACTGCATCCCCAGTGTTCCCAGAGCACTCTCTGGACTCACTGCACTGCATCCCCAGTGGTGCCACTGCACTCTCTGCACTCACTGCAGTGCATCCCCAGTGGTGCCAGTGCAATCTCTGGGCTCACCGGGGTGCATCCCCAGTGGTGCCAGTGCACTCTCTGGACTCACTGCACTGCATCCCCAGTGGTGCCAGTGCACTCTCTGGACTCACTGCAGTGCATCCCCAGTCTTGCCAGTGCACTCTCTGGAGTCACTGCACTGCATCCCCAGTGGTGCCAGAGCACTCTCTGGACTCACTGCAGTGCATCCGCAGTGGTGCCAGTGCACTCTCTGGACTCACTGCAGTGCATCCCCAGTAGTGCCAGTGCACTCTCTGGACTCACTGCGCTGCATCCCCAGTGGTGCCAGTACACTCTCTGGACTCACTGCACTGCATCCCCAGTGGTGCCAGTGCACTCTCTGCACTCACTGCACTGCATCCCCAGTGGTGCCAGTGCACTCTCTGGACTCACTGCAGTGCATCCGCAGTGGTGCCAGTGCACTCTTTCGAGTCACTGCAGTGCATCCCCAGTGGTGCCATGGCACTCTCTGGACTCACTGCAGTGCATCCCCAGTGCTGCCAGTGCACTCTCTGGACTCACTGCACTGCATCCCCAGTGGTGCCAGTGCACTCTCTGGACTCACTGCACTGCATCCCCAGTGGTGCCAGTGCACTCTCCGGAATCACTGCACTGCATCCCCAGTGGTGTCAGTGCTCTCTCTGGACTCACTGCAGTGCATCCCCAGTGGTGCCCGTGCAATCTCTGGACTCACTGCAGTGCAACCCCAGTGGTGCCAGTGCACTCTCTGGACTCACTGCATTGCATCCCCAGTGGTGCCAGTGCACTCTCTGGACTCACTGCACTGCATCCCCAGTGGTGCCAGTGCACTCTCTGGAGTCACTGCACTGCATCCCCAGTGGTGCCTGTGCAGTCTCTGGACTCACTACAGTTCATCCCCAGTGGAGCCAGTGCACTCTCTGGAATCACTGCACTGCATCCCCAGTGGTGCCAGTGCACTCTCTGGACTCACTGCACTCCATCCCCACTGGTGCCAGTCCACTCTCTGGACTCACTGCACTGCATCCCCAGTGGTGCCAGTGGACTCTCTGCACTCATGCACTGCATACCCAGTGGTGCCAGTGCACTCTTTGGACTCACTGCACTGCATGAACAGTGGTGCCATTGCACTCTCTGGACTCACTGCACTGCATCCCCAGTGGTGCCAGTGTAGTCTCTGGACTCACTGCAGTGCATCCCCAGTGGTGCCAGTGCAATCTCAGGACTCACTGCAGTGCACCTCCAGTTGGTGCCAGTGCAGTCTCTGGACTCACTGCACTGCATCCCCAGTGGTGCCAGAGCACTCTCTGGACTCACTGCAGTGCATCCCCAGTGCTGCCAGTGCACTCTCTGGACTCACTACACTGCATCGCCAGTGGTGCCAGTGCACTCTCTGGACTCACTGCACTGCATCCCCAGTGGTGCCAGTGCACTCTCTGGACTCAGTGCACTGCATCCCCAGTGGTGAAAGTGCACTCTCTGGACTCACTGCACTGCATCCCCAGTGGTGCCACTGCACTCTCTGGACTCACTGCACTGCATCACCATTGGTGCCAGGGCACTCTCCGGACTCACTGCAGTGCATCCGCAGTGGTGCCAGTGCACTCTTTCGAGTCACTGCAGTGCATCCCCAGTGGTGCCCATGCACTCTCTGGACTCACTTCACTGCATCCCCAGTGGTGCCAGTGCACTCTCTGGACTCACTGCAGTGCATCCGCAGTGGTGCCAGTGCACTCTCTGGACTCACTGCACTGCATCCCCAGTGGTGCCAGTGCACTCTCTGGAATCACTGCAGTGCATCCCCTGTGGTGCCAGTGCACTCTCTGTACTCACTGCACTGCATCACCTGTGGTGCCAGTGCACTCTCTGGACTCACTGCACTGCATCCCCAGTGGTGCCAGTGCACTCTCTGAACTCACCGCACTGCATCCCCAGTGGTGTCAGTGCACTCTGTGGACTCATCGCATTGCATCCCCAGTGGTGCCAGTGCACTCTCTGGACTCACTGCACTGCATTCCCTGTGGAGCCAGTGCACTCTGTGGACTCATCGCATTGCATCCCCAGTGGTGCCAGTGCACTCTCTGGACTCACTGCACTGCATCCCCAGTGGTGCCAGTGCACTCTCTGCCCTCACTGCAGTGCATCCCCAGTGGTGCCAGTGCACTCTCTGGACTCACTGCACTGCATCCCCAGTGGTGCCAGTGCACTCTCTGCCCTCACTGCAGTGCATCCCCAGTGGTGCCAGTGTACTCTCTGCCCTCACTGCAGTGCATCCCCAGTGGTGCCAGTGCACTCTCTGCCCTCACTGCAGTGCATCCCCAGTGGTGCCAGTGCACTCTCTGGACTCACTGCACTGCATCCCCAGTGGTGCCAGTGCACTCTCTGGACTCACTGCAGTGCATCCCCAGTAGTGCCAGTGCACTCTGTGGACTCACTGCGCTGCATCCCCAGTGGTGCCAGTGCACTCTCTGGACTCACTGCACTGCATCCCCAGTGGTGCCAGTGCACTCTCTGCACTCACTGCACTGCATCCCCAGTGGTGCCAGTGCACTATCTGGACTCATTGCAGTTCATCCCCAGTGGTGCCAGTGCACTCTCTGAGTCACTGCACTGCATTCCCAGTGGTGCCAGTGCACTCTCTGGAATCACTGCAGTGCATCCCAAGTGGTGCCAGTGCACTCTCTGGACTCACTGCACTGCAACTCCAGTGGTGCCAGTGCACTCTCTGGACTCACTGCAGTGCATCCCCAGTGGTGCCAGTGCACTCTCTGGACTCACCGCACTGCATCCCCAGTGGTGCCAGTGCACTCTCTGGACTCACTGCACTGCATCCCCAAGGTGCCAGTGCACTCTCTGGACTCACTGCACTGCATCCCCAGTGGTGCCCGTGCACTCTCTGGACTCACTGCAGTGCATCCCCAGTGGTGCCAGTGCACTCTCTGGACTCACTGCATTGCATCCCCAGTGGTGCCAGTGCACTCTCTGGACTCACTGCACTGCATCCCCAGTGGTGCCAGTGCACTCTCTGGACTCACTGCAGTGCATCCCCAGTGGTGCCAGTGCACTCTCTGGACTCACTGCAGTTCATCCCCAGTGGAGCCAGTGCACTCTCTGGACTCACTGCACTCCATCCCCACTGGTGCCAGTGCACTCTCTGGACTCACTGCACTCCATCCCCACTGGTGCCAGTCCACTCTCTGGACTCACTGCACTGCATCCCCAGTGGTGCCAGTGCACTCTCTGCACTCATGCACTGCATACCCAGTGGTGCCAGTGCACTCTTTGGACTCACTGCACTGCATGAACAGTGGTGCCAGTGCACTCTCTGGACTCACTGCACTGCATCCCCAGTGGTGCCAGTGCAATCTCAGGACTCACTGCAGTGCAGCTCCAGTTGGTGCCAGTGCAGTCTCTGGACTCACTGCACTGCATCCCCAGTGGTGCCAGTGCACTCTCTGGACTCACTGCACTGCATCCCCAGTGGTGCCAGTGCACTCTCTGGACTCACCGCATTGCATCCCCAGTTGTGCCAGTGCACTCTCTGGACTCACTGCACTGCATCCCCAGTGGTGCCAGTGCACTCTCTGGAGTCACTGCACTGCATCCTCAGTGGTGCCAGTGCACTCTCTGGACTCACTGCACTGCATCCCCAGTGGTGCCAGGGCACTCTCTGGAGTCACTGCACTACATCCCCAGTGGTCCCAGTGCACTCTCTGGACTCACTGCAGTGCATGCCCAGTGGTGCCAGTGCACTCTCTGGACTCACTGCACTGCATCCCCAGTGGTGCCAGTGCAATCTCTGGACTCACTGCAGTGCATCCCCAGTGGTGCCAGTGCACTCTCTGGACTCACTGCACTGCATCCCCAGTAGTGCCAGTGCACTCTCTGGAGTCGCAGCACTGCAGCAACAGTGGTGCCTCTGCAATCTCTGGACTCACTGGACTGCATCCCCAGTGCTGCCAGTGCACTCTCTGGACTCACTGCAGTGCATCCCCAGTGGTGCCAGTGCACTCTCTGGACTCACTGCAGTGCATCCCCAGTGGTGCCAGTGCACTCTCTGGACTCACTGCACTGCATCCCCAGTGGTGCCAGTGCACTCTCTGGACTCACTGCACTTCATCCCCAGTGGTGCCAGTGCACTCTCTGGACTCACTGCATTGCATCCCCAGTGGTGCCAGTGCACTCTCTGGACTCACTGCACTGCATCCCCAGTGGTGCCACTGCACTCTCTGGACTCACTGCACTGCATCACCATTGGTGCCAGGGCACTCTCCGGACTCACTGCAGTGCATCCGCAGTGGTGCCAGTGCACTCTTTCGAGTCACTGCAGTGCATCCCCAGTGGTGCCAGTGCACTCTCTGGACTCACTGCACTGCATCCCCAGTGGTGCCAGTGCACTCTCTGCACTCACTGCACTGCATCTCCAGTGTTCCCAGAGCACTCTCTGGACTCACTGCAGTGCATCCCCAGTGGTCCCAGTGCACTCTCTGGACTCAATGCACTGCATCCCCAGTGGTGCCAGTGCACTCTTTCGAGTCACTGCACTGCATCCCCATTAGTGCCAGTGCATTCTCTGGAGTCATTGCAGTGCATCCCCAGTGGTGCCAGTGCACTCTCTGGACTCACTGCACTGCATCACCATTGGTGCCAGAGCACTCTCTGGACTCACTGCAGTGCATCCCCAGTGCTGCCAGTGCACTCTCTGGACTCACTGCAGTGCATCCCCAGTGGTGCCAGTGCACTCTCTGGACTCACTGCAATCCATCCCCACTGGTGCCAGTCCACTCTCTGGACTCACTGCACTGCATCCCCAGTGGTGCCAGTGGACTCTCTGCACTCATGCACTGCATACCCAGTGGTGCCAGTGCACTCTTTGGACTCACTGCACTGTATGAACAGTGGTGCCAGTGCACTCTCTGGACTCACTGCACTGCATCCCCAGTGGTGCCAGTGTAGTCTCTGGACTCACTGTAGTGCATCCCCAGTGGTGCCAGTGCAATCTCAGGACTCACTGCAGTGCAGCTCCAGTTGGTGCCAGTGCAGTCTCTGGACTCACTGCACTGCATCCCCAGTGGTGCCAGTGCACTCTCTGGACTCACTGCACTGCATCGCCAGTGGTGCCAGTGCACTCTCTGGACTCACTGCAGTGCATCCCCAGTGGTGCCAGTGCACTCTCTGGACTCAGTGCACTGCATCCCCAGTGGTGCCAGTGCACTCTCTGGACTCACTGCACTGCATCCCCAGTGGTGCCAGTGCACTCTCTGGAGTCACAGCACTGCATCAACAGTGGTGCCTCTGCACTCTCTGGAGTCACTGCACTGCATCCCCAGTGGTGCCAGTGCACTCTCTGGACTCACTGCATTGCATCCCCAGTGGTGCCAGTGCACTCTCTGGACTCACTGCACTGCATCCCCAGTGGTGCCACTGCACTCTCTGGACTCACTGCACTGCATCACCATTGGTGCCAGGGCACTCTCCGGACTCACTGCAGTGCATCCGCAGTGGTGCCAGTGCACTCTTTCGAGTCACTGCAGTGCATCCCCAGTGGTGCCAGTGCACTCTCTGGACTCACTGCAGTGCATCCCCAGTGGTGCCAGTGCACTCTCTGGACTCACTGCACTGCATCCCCAGTGCTGCCAGTGCACTCTCTGGACTCACTGCAGTGCATCCCCAGTGGTGCCAGTGCACTCTCTGGAGTCACAGCACTGCATCAACAGTGGTGCCTCTGCACTCTCTGGAGTCACTGCACTGCATCCCCAGTGGTGCCAGTGCACTCCCTGGACTCACTGCAGTGCATCCCCAGTGGTGCCAGTGCACTCTCTGGACTCACTGCACTGCATCCCCAGTGGTGCCAGTGCACTCTCTGCCCTCACTGCAGTGCATCCCCAGTGGTGCCAGTGTACTCTCTGCCCTCACTGCAGTGCATCCCCAGTGGTGCCAGTGCACTCTCTGCCCTCACTGCAGTGCATCCCCAGTGGTGCCAGTGCACTCTCTGGACTCACTGCATTGCATCCCCAGTGGTGCCAGTGCACTCTCTGGACTCACTGCACTGCATCCCCAGTGGTGCCAGTGCACTCTCTGCACTCACTGCAGTGCATCCGCAGTGGTGCCAGTGCACTCTTTCGAGTCACTGCAGTGCATCCCCAGTGGTGCCAGTGCACTCTCTGGACTCACTGCACTGCATCCCCAGTGGTGCCAGTGCACTCTCTGGAATCACTGCAGTGCATCCCCAGTGGTGCCAGTGCACTCTCTGGACTCACTGCACTGCATCCCCAGTGGTGCCAGGGCACTCTCTGGACTCACTGCACTGCATCACCATTGGTGCCAGTGCACTCTCTGGATTCACTGCACTGCATCCCCAGTGGTGCCACTGCACTCTCTGCACTCACTGCACTGCAACACCATTGGTGCCAGTGCACTCTCCGGACTCACTGCAGTGCATCACCAGTGGTGTCAGTGCACTCTTTCGAGTCACTGCACTGCATCCCCAGTGGTGCCAGTGCACTCTCTGGACTCACTGCAGTGCATCCCCAGTGGTGCCAGTGCACTCTCTGGACTCACTGCACTGCATCCCCAGTAGTGCCAGTGCACTCTCTGGAGTCGCAGCACTGCAGCAACAGTGGTGCCTCTGCAATCTCTGGACTCACTGGACTGCATCCCCAGTGCTGCCAGTGCACTCTCTGGACTCACTGCAGTGCGTCCCCAGTGGTGCCAGTGCACTCTCTGGACTCACTGCAGTGCATCCCCAGTGGTGCCAGTGCACTCTCTGGACTCACTGCACTGCATCCCCAGTGGTGCCAGTGCACTCTCTGGACTCACTGCACTTCATCCCCAGTGGTGCCAGTGCACTCTCTGGACTCACTGCATTGCATCCCCAGTGGTGCCAGTGCACTCTCTGGACTCACTGCACTGCATCCCCAGTGGTGCCACTGCACTCTCTGGACTCACTGCACTGCATCACCATTGGTGCCAGGGCACTCTCCGGACTCACTGCAGTGCATCCGCAGTGGTGCCAGTGCACTCTTTCGAGTCACTGCAGTGCATCCCCAGTGGTGCCAGTGCACTCTCTGGACTCACTGCACTGCATCCCCAGTGGTGCCAGTGCACTCTCTGCACTCACTGCACTGCATCTCCAGTGTTCCCAGAGCACTCTCTGGACTCACTGCAGTGCATCCCCAGTGGTGCCAGTGCACTCTCTGGACTCAATGCACTGCATCCCCAGTGGTGCCAGTGCACTCTTTCGAGTCACTGCACTGCATCCCCATTAGTGCCAGTGCATTCTCTGGAGTCATTGCAGTGCATCCCCAGTGGTGCCAGTGCACTCTCTGGACTCACTGCACTGCATCACCATTGGTGCCAGGGCACTCTCCGGACTCACTGCAGTGCATCTCCAGTGGTGCCAGTGCACTCTTTCGAGTCACTGCAGTGCATCCCCAGTGGTGCCAGTGCACTCTCTGGACTCACTGCACTGCATCCCCAGTGGTGCCAGTGCACTCTCTGGACTCACTGCACTGCATCCCCAGTGCTGCCAGTGCACTCTCTGGACTCACTGCAGTGCATCCCCAGTGGTGCCAGTGCACTCTCTGGAGTCACAGCACTGCATCAACAGTGGTGCCTCTGCACTCTCTGGAGTCACTGCACTGCATCCCCAGTGGTGCCAGTGCACTCCCTGGACTCACTGCAGTGCATCCCCAGTGGTGCCAGTGCACTCTCTGGACTCACTGCACTGCATCCCCAGTGGTGCCAGTGCACTCTCTGCCCTCACTGCAGTGCATCCCCAGTGGTGCCAGTGTACTCTCTGCCCTCACTGCAGTGCATCCCCAGTGGTGCCAGTGCACTCTCTGCCCTCACTGCAGTGCATCCCCAGTGGTGCCAGTGCACTCTCTGGACTCACTGCATTCCATCCCCAGTGGTGCCAGTGCACTCTCTGGACTCACTGCACTGCATCCCCAGTGGTGCCAGTGCACTCTCTGCACTCACTGCAGTGCATCCGCAGTGGTGCCAGTGCACTCTTTCGAGTCACTGCAGTGCATCCCCAGTGGTGCCAGTGCACTCTCTGGACTCACTGCACTGCATCCCCAGTGGTGCCAGTGCACTCTCTGGAATCACTGCAGTGCATCCCCAGTGGTGCCAGTGCACTCTCTGGACTCACTGCACTGCATCCCCAGTGGTGCCAGGGCACTCTCTGGACTCACTGCATTGCATCACCATTGGTGCCAGTGCACTCTCTGGATTCACTGCACTGCATCCCCAGTGGTGCCACTGCACTCTCTGCACTCACTGCACTGCAACACCATTGGTGCCAGTGCACTCTCCGGACTCACTGCAGTGCATCCCCAGTGGTGTCAGTGCACTCTTTCGAGTCACTGCACTGCATCCCCAGTGGTGCCAGTGCACTCTCTGGACTCACTGCAGTGCATCCCCAGTGGTGCCAGTGCACTCTCTGGACTCACTGCACTGCATCCCCAGTAGTGCCAGTGCACTCTCTGGAGTTGCAGCACTGCAGCAACAGTGGTGCCTCTGCAATCTCTGGAGTCACTGGACTGCATCCCCAGTGCTGCCAGTGCACTCTCTGGACTCACTGCAGTGCATCCCCAGTGGTGCCAGTGCACTCTCTGGACTCACTGCAGTGCATCCCCAGTGGTGCCAGTGCACTCTCTGGACTCACTGCACTGCATCCCCAGTGGTGCCAGTGCACTCTCTGGACTCACTGCACTTCATCCCCAGTGGTGCCAGTGCACTCTCTGGACTCACTGCATTGCATCCCCAGTGGTGCCAGTGCACTCTCTGGACTCACTGCACTGCATCCCCAGTGGTGCCACTGCACTCTCTGGACTCACTGCACTGCATCACCATTGGTGCCAGGGCACTCTCCGGACTCACTGCAGTGCATCCGCAGTGGTGCCAGTGCACTCTTTCGAGTCACTGCACTGCATCCCCAGTGGTGCCGGGGCACTCTCTGGACTCACTGCACTGCATCCCCAGTGGTGTCAGTGCACTCTCTGCACTCACTGCACTGCATCTCCAGTGTTCCCAGAGCACTCTCTGGACTCACTGCAGTGCATCCCCAGTGGTGCCAGTGCACTCTCTGGACTCACTGCACTGCATCCCCAGTGGTGCCAGTGCACTCTTTCGAGTCACTGCACTGCATCCCCATTAGTGCCAGTGCATTCTCTGGAGTCATTGCAGTGCATCCCCAGTGGTGCCAGTGCACTCTCTGGACTCACTGCACTGCATCCCCAGTGGTGCCAGTGCACTCTCTGGACTCACTGCACTGCATCCCCAGAGGTGCCAGTGCACTCTCTGGACTCACAGCACTGCATCCCCAGTGCTGACAGTGCACTCTCTGGACTCACTGCAGTGCATCCCCAGTGGTGCCAGTGCACTCTCCGGACTCACTGCACTGCATCCCCAGTGGTGCCAGTGCACTCTCTGGACTCACTGCAGTGGATCCCCAGTGGTGCCAGTGCACTCTCTGCACTCACTGCACTGCATCCCCGGTGTTGCCAGAGCACTCTCTGGACTCACCGAGGTGCATCCCCAGTGGTGCCAGTGCACTCTCTGGACTCACCGCACTGCATCCCCAGTGGTGCCAGTGCACTCTCTGGACTCACTGCAGTGCAGCCCCTGAGGTGCCAGTGTACTCTCTGGACTCACTGCACTGCATCCCCAGTGGTGACAGTGCACTCTCTGGAATCACTGCAGTGCATCCCCTGTGCTGCCATTGCACTCTCTGGACTCACTGCACTCCGTCCCCAGTGGTGCCTGTGCACTCTCTTGAGTCACTGCACTGCATCCCCAGTGGAGCCAGTGCACTCTATGGACTAACTGCACTGCATACCCAGTGGTGCCAGTGCACTCTCTGGACTCACTGCACTGCATCCCCAGTGGTGCCAGTGCACTCTCTGCCCTCACTGCAGTGCATCCCCAGTGGTTCCAGTGCACTCTCTGGATCACTGCACTGCATCACCATTGGTGCCAGGGCACTCTCCGGACTCACTGCAGTGTATCCCCAGTGGTGTCAGTGCACTCTTTCGAGTCACTGCACTGCATCCCCAGTGGTGCCAGTGCATTCTCTGGACTCACTGCAGTGCATCCCCATTGGTGCCAGTGCAGTCTCTGGAGTCACTGCAGTGCATCCCCAGTGGTGCCAGTGCACTCTCTGGACTCACTGCCCTGCATCCCCAGTGCTGACAGTGCACTCTCTGGACTCACTGCAGTGCATCCCCTTTTGCGCCAGTGCACTCTCTGGACTCACTGCACTGCATCCCCAGTGGTGCCAGTGCAGTCTCTGGAGTCACTGCACTGCATCCCCAGTGGTGCCAGTGCACTCTCTGGACTCACTGCAGTGCATCCCCAGTGGTGCCAGTGCACTCTCTGGACTCAATGCAGTGCATCCCCAGTGGTGCCAGTGCACTCTCTGGACTCACTGCACTGCATCCCCAGTGGAGACGGTGCACTCTCTGTAGTCACTGCGCTGCATCCCCAGTGGTTCCAGGGCACTCTCTCGACTCACTGCACTGCAACTCCAGTGGTGCCAGTGCACTCTCTGGACTCACTGCACTGCATCCCCAGTGGTGCCAGTGCACTCTCTGGAGTCACTGCACTGCATCCCCAGTGGTGCCAGTGCCCTGTGTGGACTCACTGCACTACATCCCCAGTGGTGCCAGTGCACTCTCTGGACTCACTGCAGTGCATCCCCAGTGGTGCGAGTGCACTCTCTGGACTCACCGGGGTGCATCCCCAGTGGTGCCAGTGCACTCTCTGGACTCACTGCATTGCATCACCATTGGTGCCAGTGCACTCTCTGGATTCACTGCACTGCATCCCCAGTGGTGCCACTGCACTCTCTGCACTCACTGCACTGCAACACCATTGGTGCCAGTGCACTCTCCGGACTCACTGCAGTGCATCCCCAGTGGTGTCAGTGCACTCTTTCGAGTCACTGCACTGCATCCCCAGTGGTGCCAGTGCACTCTCTGGAGTCACTGCACTGCATCCCCAGTGGTGCCAGTGCCCTCTCTGGACTCACTGCACTGCATCCCCAGTGGTGCCAGTGCACTCTCTGGACTCACTGCACTGCATCCCCAGTGGTGCCAGGGCACTCTCTGGACTCACTGCATTGCATCACCATTGGTGCCAGTGCACTCTCTGGATTCACTGCACTGCATCCCCAGTGGTGCCACTGCACTCTCTGCACTCACTGCACTGCAACACCATTGGTGCCAGTGCACTCTCCGGACTCACTGCAGTGCATCCCCAGTGGTGTCAGTGCACTCTTTCGAGTCACTGCACTGCATCCCCAGTGGTGACAGTGCACTCTCTGGACTCACTGCAGTGCATCCCCAGTGGTGCCAGTGCACTCTCTGGACTCACTGCACTGCATCCCCAGTAGTGCCAGTGCACTCTCTGGAGTCGCAGCACTGCAGCAACAGTGGTGCCTCTGCAATCTCTGGAGTCACTGGACTGCATCCCCAGTGCTGCCAGTGCACTCTCTGGACTCACTGCAGTGCATCCCCAGTGGTGCCAGTGCACTCTCTGGACTCACTGCAGTGCATCCCCAGTGGTGCCAGTGCACTCTCTGGACTCACTGCACTGCATCCCCAGTGGTGCCAGTGCACTCTCTGGACTCACTGCACTTCATCCCCAGTGGTGCCAGTGCACTCTCTGGACTCACTGCATTGCATCCCCAGTGGTGCCAGTGCACTCTCTGGACTCACTGCACTGCATCCCCAGTGGTGCCACTGCACTCTCTGGACTCACTGCACTGCATCACCATTGGTGCCAGGGCACTCTCCGGACTCACTGCAGTGCATCCGCAGTGGTGCCAGTGCACTCTTTCGAGTCACTGCAGTGCATCCCCAGTGGTGCCAGTGCACTCTCTGGACTCACTGCACTGCATCCCCAGTGGTGCCAGTGCACTCTCTGCACTCACTGCACTGCATCTCCAGTGTTCCCAGAGCACTCTCTGGACTCACTGCAGTGCATCCCCAGTGGTGCCAGTGCACTCTCTGGACTCACTGCACTGCATCCCCAGTGGTGCCAGTGCACTCTTTCGAGTCACTGCACTGCATCCCCATTAGTGCCAGTGCATTCTCTGGAGTCATTGCAGTGCATCCCCAGTGGTGCCAGTGCACTCTCTGGACTCACTGCACTGCATCCCCAGTGGTGCCAGTGCACTCTCTGGACTCACTGCACTGCATCCCCAGAGGTGCCAGTGCACTCTCTGGACTCACAGCACTGCATCCCCAGTGCTGACAGTGCACTCTCTGGACTCACTGCAGTGCATCCCCAGTGGTGCCAGTGCACTCTCCGGACTCACTGCACTGCATCCCCAGTGGTGCCAGTGCACTCTCTGGACTCACTGCAGTGGATCCCCAGTGGTGCCAGTGCACTCTCTGCACTCACTGCACTGCATCCCCAGTGGTGCCAGTGCACTCTCTGCACTCACTGCACTGCATCCCCGGTGTTGCCAGAGCACTCTCTGGACTCACCGAGGTGCATCCCCAGTGGTGCCAGTGCACTCTCTGGACTCACCGCACTGCATCCCCAGTGGTGCCAGTGCACTCTCTGGACTCACTGCAGTGCAGCCCCTGAGGTGCCAGTGTACTCTCTGGACTCACTGCACTGCATCCCCAGTGGTGACAGTGCACTCTCTGGAATCACTGCAGTGCATCCCCTGTGCTGCCATTGCACTCTCTGGACTCACTGCACTGCATCCCCAGTGGAGCCAGTGCACTCTATGGACTAACTGCACTGCATACCCAGTGGTGCCAGTGCACTCTCTGGACTCACTGCACTGCATCCCCAGTGGTGCCAGTGCACTCTCTGCACTCACTGCACTGCATCCCCAGTGGTTCCAGTGCACTCTCTGGATCACTGCACTGCATCACCATTGGTGCCAGGGCACTCTCCGGACTCACTGCAGTGTATCCCCAGTGGTGTCAGTGCACTCTTTCGAGTCACTGCACTGCATCCCCAGTGGTGCCAGTGCATTCTCTGGACTCACTGCAGTGCATCCCCATTGGTGCCAGTGCAGTCTCTGGAGTCACTGCAGTGCATCCCCAGTGGTGCCAGTGCACTCTCTGGACTCACTGCCCTGCATCCCCAGTGCTGACAGTGCACTCTCTGGACTCACTGCAGTGCATCCCCTTTTGCGCCAGTGCACTCTCTGGACTCACTGCACTGCATCCCCAGTGGTGCCAGTGCAGTCTCTGGAGTCACTGCACTGCATCCCCAGTGGTGCCAGTGCACTCTCTGGACTCACTGCAGTGCATCCCCAGTGGTGCCAGTGCACTCTCTGGACTCACTGCACTGCATCCCCAGTGGTGCCAGTGCACTCTCTGGACTCACTGCACTGCATCCCCAGTGGAGACAGTGCACTCTCTGTAGTCACTGCGCTGCATCCCCAGTGGTTCCAGGGCACTCTCTCGACTCACTGCACTGCAACTCCAGTGGTGCCAGTGCACTCTCTGGACTCACTGCACTGCATCCCCAGTGGTGCCAGTGCACTCTCTGGAGTCACTGCACTGCATCCCCAGTGGTGCCAGTGCCCTCTGTGGACTCACTGCACTACATCCCCAGTGGTGCCAGTGCACTCTCTGGACTCACTGCAGTGCATCCCCAGTGGTGCGAGTGCACTCTCTGGACTCACCGGGGTGCATCCCCAGTGGTGCCAGTGCACTCTCTGGACTCACTGCACTGCATCCCCAGTGGTGCCAGTGCACTCTCTGGACTCACTGCAGTGAATCCCCAGTGTTGCCAGTGCACTCTCTGGAGTCACTGCACTGCATCCCCAGTGGTGCCAGTGCACTCTCTGGACTCACTGCACTGCATCACCAGTGGTGCCAGTGCACTCTCTGGACTCACTGCAGTGCATCCCCAGTGGCGCCAGTGCACTCACTGGACTCACTGCACTGCATCCCATTGGTGCTAGTGCACTCTCTGGACTCACTGCACTGCATCCCCAGTGGTGCCAGTGCACTCTCTGGACTCACTGTACTGCATCCCCAATCGTACCAGTGCACTCTCTGGACTCACTGCAGTGCATCCCCAGTGGTGCCAGTGCACTCTCTGGACTCACTGCAGTGCTTCCGCACTGGTGCCAGTGCACTCTCTGGACTCACTGCACTGCATCCCCAAGGTGCCAGTGCACTCTCTGGACTCACTGCACTGCATCCCCAGTGGTGCCCGTGCACTCTCTGGACTCACTGCAGTGCATCCCCAGTGGTGCCAGTGCACTCTCTGGACTCACTGCATTGCATCCCCAGTGGTGCCAGTGCACTCTCTGCACTCACTGCACTGCATCCCCAGTGGTGCCAGTGCACTCTCTGGACTCACTGCACTGCATCCCCAGTGGTGCCTGTGCAGTCTCTGGACTCACTACAGTTCATCCCCAGTGGAGCCAGTGCACTCTCTGGACTCACTGCACTCCATCCCCACTGGTGCCAGTGCACTCTCTGGACTCACTGCACTGCATCCCCACTGGTGCCAGTGCACTCTCTGGACTAACTGCAGTGCATCCCCAGTGGTGCCAGTGCACTCTCGGGAGTCACTGCAGTGTATCCCCAGTGGTGCCAGTGCACTCTCTGGACTCACTGAACTGCATCCCCAGTGGTGCCAGAGCACTCTCTGGACTCACTGCACTGCATCAACATTGGTGCCAGTGCACTCTCTGCACTCACTGCACTACATCCCCAGTGGTGCCAGTGTAGTCTCTGGACTCACATCAGTGCATCCCCAGTGGTGCCAGTGCAACTACTGGACTCACTGCAGTGTAGCTCAGTGGTGCCAGAGCACTCTCTGGACTCACTGCACTGCATCCCCAGTGGTGCCAGTGCACTCTCTGGACTCACTGCACTGCATCCCCAGTGGTGCCAGTGCACTGTCTGGACTCACTGCAGTGTATCGCCATTGGAGCCGGTGCACTCTCTGGACTCACTGCACTGCATCCCCAGTCGTGCCAGTGCACTCTCTGCACTCACTGGACTAAAACACCAGTGGTGCCAGTGCACTTTCTGGAATCACTGCAGTGCATCCCCTGTGGTGCCAGTGCACTCTCTGGACTCATTGCACTGCATCCCCAGTGGTGCAAGTGCACTCTCTGGTCTCACTGCATTGCATCCCCAGTGGTGCCAGTGCACTCTCTGGACTCACTGCACTGCATCCCCAGTGGTGCCTGTGCACTCTCTGGACTCACTGCACTGCATCACCATTGGTGCCAGGGCACTCTCCGGACTCACTGCAGTGCAAGCCCAGTGGTGCCAGTGCAATCTCTGGACTCACTGCACTGCATCCCCAGTGGTGCCAGTGCACTCTCTGGACTCACTGCACTGCATCCCCAGTGGTGCCAGTGCACTCTCTGGACTCACTGCAGTGCATCCCCTGTGGTGCCAGTGCACTCTCTGGACTCACTGCACTGCATCCCCATTGGTGCCAGTGGACTATCTGGACTCACTGCACTGCATCCCCAGTGGTTCCAGTGCACTCTCTGAGTCACTGCACTGCATTCCCAGTGGTGCCAGTGCACTCTCTGGACTCACTGCAGTGCATCCCCAGTGGTGCCAGTGCACTCTCTGGACTCACTGCACTGCATCCCCAAGGTGCCAGTGCACTCTCTGGACTCAACTGCACTGCATCCCCAGTGGTGCCAGTGCACTCTCTGGACCTACTGCACTGCATCCCCAGTGTGCCAGTGCACTCTCTGGACTCACTGCACTGCATCCCCAGTGGTGCCAGTGCACTCTTTCGAGTCACTACACTGCATCCCCTGTGGTGCCAGTGCACTCTCTGCACTCACTGCACTGCATCCCTAGTGGTGCCAAGGCACTCTCTGGACTCACTGCACTGCACCCCAGTGTTCCCAGTGCACTCTCTGTACTCACTGCAGTGCATCCCCAGTGGTGGCAGTGCACTCTCTGGACTCACTGTACTGCATCCCCAGTGGTGCCAGTGCACTCTCTGGACTCACTGCGCTGCATCCCCAGTGGTGCCAGTGCACTCTCTGGACTCACTGCACTGCATCCCCAGTGGTGCCAGTGCACTCTCTGGACTCACTGCACTGCATCCCCAGTGGTGCCAGTGAACTCTCTGGCCTCACTGCAGTGCATCCCCAGTGGTGCCAGTGCACTCTCTCGACTCACTGCACTAAAGCCCCAGAGGTGCCAGTACACTCTCTGGACTCACTGTACTGCATCCCCAGTGGTACCAGTGCACTCTCTGGACTCACTGCACTGCATCCACAGTGGTGCCAGTGCACTCTCTGGAGTACTGCACTGCATCCCCAGTGGTACCAGTGCACTCTATGGACTCAATGCAGTGCATCCCCAGTGGTGCCAGGGCACTCTCTGGACTCACTGCACTGCATCCCCAGTGGTGCCAGTGCAATCTCTGGACTCACTGCAGTGAAGCTCCAGTTGGTGCCAGTGCAGTCTCCGGACTCACTGCACTGCATCCCCAGTGGTGCCAGTGCACTCTCTGGACTCACTGCACTGCATCCCAGTGGTGCCAGTGCACTCTCTGGACTCACTGCACTGCATCGCCAGTGGTGCCAGTGCACTCTCTGGACTCACTGCACTGCATCCCCAGTGGTGCCAGTGCACTCTCTGCACTCACTGCAGTGCATCCCCAGTGGTGCCAGTGTACTCTCTGCCCTCACTGCAGTGCATCCCCAGTGGTGCCAGTGCACTCTCTGCCCTCACTGCAGTGCATCCCCAGTGGTGCCAGTGCACTCTCTGGACTCACTGCATTGCATCCCCAGTGGTGCCAGTGCACTCTCTGGACTCACTGCAGTGCATCCCCAGTGGTTCCAGTGCAATCTCTGGACCTACTGTAGTGCAGCTCCAGTGGTGCCAGTGCACTCTCTGGACTCACTGCACTGCATCCCCAGTGGTGCCAGTGCACTCTCAGGACTCATTGCACTGCATCCCCCGTGGTTCCAGTGCACTCTCTGCACTCAATGCAGTGCATCCCCAGTGGTGCCAGGGCACTCTCCGGACTCACTGCACTGCATCCCCAGTGGTGCCAGTGCACTTTCTGGACTCAATGCAGTGCATCCCCAGTGGTGCCAGTGCACTCTCTGGACTCACTGCACTGCATCCCCAGTGGTTCCAGTCCACTCTCTGGACTCACTGCACTGCATCCCCAGTGGTGCCAGTGCACTCTCTGGACTCACTGCAGTGCATCCCCAGTGGTGCCAGTGCACTCTCTGCACTCACTGCAGTGCATCCCCTGCTGTGCCAGTGCACTCTCTGCACTCACTGCACTGCATCCCCTGTGGTGCCAGTGCACTCTCTGGACTCACTGCAGTGCATCCCCAGTGGTGCCAGTGCACTCTCTGGACTCACTGCACTGCATCCCCAGTAGTGCCAGTGCACTCTCTGGAGTCGCAGCACTGCAGCAACAGTGGTGCCTCTGCAATCTCTGGAGTCACTGGACTGCATCCCCAGTGCTGCCAGTGCACTCTCTGGACTCACTGCAGTGCATCCCCAGTGGTGCCAGTGCACTCTCTGGACTCACTGCAGTGCATCCCCAGTGGTGCCAGTGCACTCTCTGGACTCACTGCACTGCATCCCCAGTGGTGCCAGTGCACTCTCTGGACTCACTGCACTTCATCCCCAGTGGTGCCAGTGCACTCTCTGGACTCACTGCATTGCATCCCCAGTGGTGCCAGTGCACTCTCTGGACTCACTGCACTGCATCCCCAGTGGTGCCACTGCACTCTCTGGACTCACTGCACTGCATCACCATTGGTGCCAGGGCACTCTCCGGACTCACTGCAGTGCATCCGCAGTGGTGCCAGTGCACTCTTTCGAGTCACTGCAGTGCATCCCCAGTGGTGCCAGTGCACTCTCTGGACTCACTGCACTGCATCCCCAGTGGTGCCAGTGCACTCTCTGCACTCACTGCACTGCATCCCCAGTGTTCCCAGAGCACTCTCTGGACTCACTGCAGTGCATCCCGAGTGGTGCCAGTGCACTCTCTGGACTCACTGCACTGCATCCCCAGTGGTGC
The DNA here is from genome assembly GCF_964211835.1 of Anser anser. Lineage (NCBI taxonomy): Eukaryota > Metazoa > Chordata > Aves > Anseriformes > Anatidae > Anser > Anser anser. Next base: position 606,585 of record NW_028154169.1, read on the forward strand.
CAGTGCACTCTGTGGACTCACTGCACTGCATCACCATTGGTGCCAGGGCACTCTCCGGACTCACTGCAGTGCATCCGCAGTGGTGCCAGTGCACTCTTTCGAGTCACTGCACTGCATCCCCATTAGTGCCAGTGCATTCTCTGGAGTCATTGCAGTGCATCCCCAGTGGTGCCAGTGCACTCTCTGGACTCACTGCACTGCATCCCCAGTGGTGCCAGTGCACTCTCTGGACTCACTGCACTGCATCCCCAGAGGTGCCAGTGCACTCTCTGGACTCACAGCACTGCATCCCCAGTGCTGACAGTGCACTCTCTGGACTCACTGCACTGCATCCCCAGTGGTGCCAGTGCACTCTCTGGACTCACAGCACTGCATCCCCAGTGCTGACAGTGCACTCTCTGGACTCACTGCAGTGGATCCCCAGTGGTGCCAGTGCACTCTCTGCACTCATTGCACTGCATCCTCAGTGGTGCCAGTGCACTCTCTGCACTCACTGCACTGCATCCCCGGTGTTGCCAGAGCACTCTCTGGACTCACCGAGGTGCATCCCCAGTGGTGCCAGTGCACTCTCTGGACTCACCGCACTGCATCCCCAGTGGTGCCAGTGCACTCTCTGGACTCACTGCAGTGCAGACCCTAAGGTGCCAGTGTACTCTCTGGACTCACTGCACTGCATCCCCAGTGGTGACAGTGCACTCTCTGGAATCACTGCAGTGCATCCCCTGTGCTGCCATTGCACTCTCTGGACTCACTGCACTCCGTCCCCAGTGGTGCCTGTGCACTCTCTTGAGTCACTGCACTGCATCCCCAGTGGAGCCAGTGCACTCTATGGACTAACTGCACTGCATACCCAGTGGTGCCAGTGCACTCTCTGGACTCACTGCACTGCATCCCCAGTGGTGCCAGTGCACTCTCTGCACTCACTGCACTGCATCCCCAGTGGTTCCAGTGCACTCTCTGGATCACTGCACTGCATCACCATTGGTGCCAGGGCACTCTCCGGACTCACTGCAGTGTATCCCCAGTGGTGTCAGTGCACTCTTTCGAGTCACTGCACTTCCTCCCCAGTGGTGCCAGTGCATTCTCTGGACTCACTGCAGTGCATCCCCTTTGGTGCCAGTGCAGTCTCTGGAGTCACTGCAGTGCATCCCCAGTGGTGCCAGTGCACTCTCTGGACTCACTGCACTGCATCCCCAGTGCTGACAGTGCACTCTCTGGACTCACTGCAGTGCATCCCCAGTGGTGCCAGTGCACTCTCTGGAGTCACTGCACTGCATCCTCAGTGGTGCCAGTGCACTCTCTGGACTCACTGCACTGCATCCCCAGTGGTGCCAGTGCACTCTCTGGACTCACTGCAGTGCATCCCCAGTGGTGCCAGTGCACTCTCTAGACTCACTGCACTGCATCCCCAGTGCTGACAGTGCACTCTCTGGACTCACTGCACTGCATCCCCAGTGGAGACAGTGCACTCTCTGTAGTCACTGCGCTGCATCCCCAGTGGTTCCAGGGCACTCTCTCGACTCACTGCACTGCAACTCCAGTGGTGCCAGTGCACTCTCTGGACTCACTGCACTGCATCCCCAGTCGTGCCAGTGCACTCTCTGGAGTCACTGCAGTGCATCCCCAGTGGTGCCAGTGCCCTCTGTGGACTCACTGCACTACATCCCCAGTGGTGCCAGTGCACTCTCTGGACTCACTGCAGTGCATCCCCAGTGGTGCGAGTGCACTCTCTGGACTCACCGGGGTGCATCCCCAGTGGTGCCAGTGCACTCTCTGGACTCACTGCACTGCATCCCCAGTGGTGCCAGTGCACTCTCTCGACTCACTGCACTGAATCCCCAGTGTTGCCAGTGCACTCTCTGGAGTCACTGCACTGCATCCCTAGTGGTGCCAGTGCACTCTCTGGACTCACTGCACTGCATCACCAGTGGTGCCAGTGCACTCTCTGGACTCACGGCAGTGCATCCCCAGTGGCGCCAGTGCACTCTCTGGACTCACTGCACTGCATCCCATTGGTGCTAGTGCACTCTCTGGACTCACTGCACTGCATCCCCAGTGGTGCCAGTGCACTCTCTGGACTCACTGTACTGCATCCCCAGTGGTGCCAGTGCACTCTCTGGACTCACTGCAGTGCATCCCCAGTGGTGCCAGTGCACTCTCTGGACTCACTGCAGTGCTTCCGCACTGGTGCCAGTGCACTCTCTGGACTCACTGCACTGCATCCCCAAGGTGCCAGTGCACTCTCTGGACTCACTGCACTGCATCCCCAGGGGTGCCAGTGCACTCTTTCGAGTCACTGCACTGCATCCCCAGGGGTGCCAGTGCACTCTCTGGACTCACTGCATTGCATCCCCAGTGGTGCCAGTGCACTCTCTGCACTCACTGCACTGCATCCGCAGTGGTGCCAGTGCACTCTCTGGACTCACTGCACTGCATCCCCAGTGGTGACTGTGCAGTCTCTGGACTCACTACAGTTCATCCCCAGTGGAGCCAGTGCACTCTCTGGACTCACTGCACTCCATCCCCACTGGTGCCAGTGCACTCTCTGGACTCACTGCACTGCATCCCCACTGGTGCCAGTGCACTCTCTGGACTAACTGCAGTGCATCCCCAGTGGTGCCAGTGCACTCTCGGGAGTCACTGCAGTGTATCCCCAGTGGTGCCAGTGCACTCTCTGGACTCACTGAACTGCATCCCCAGTGGTGCCAGAGCACTCTCTGGACTCACTGCACTGCATCAACATTGGTGCCAGTGCACTCTCTGCACTCACTGCACTACATCCCCAGTGGTGCCAGTGTAGTCTCTGGACTCACAGCAGTGCATCCCCAGTGGTGCCAGTGCAACTACTGCACTCACTGCAGTGTAGCTCAGTGGTGCCAGAGCACTCTCTGGACTCACTGCACTGCATCCCCAGTGGTGCCAGTGCACTCTCTGGACTCACTGCACTGCATCCCCAGTGGTGCCAGTGCACTGTCTGGACTCACTGCAGTGTATCGCCATTGGAGCCGGTGCACTCTCTGGACTCACTGCACTGCATCCCCAGTGGTTCCAGTGCACTCTCTGAGTCACTGCACTGCATTCCCAGTGGTGCCAGTGCACTCTCTGGACTCACTGCAGTGCATCCCCAGTGGTGCCAGTGCACTCTCTGGACTCACTGCACTGCATCCCCAAGGTGCCAGTGCACTCTCTGGACTCAACTGCACTGCATCCCCAGTGGTGCCAGTGCACTCTCTGGACTCACTGCACTGCATCCCCAGTGGTGCCAATGCACTCTCTGGACTCACTGCACTGCATCCCCAGTGGTACCAGTGCACTCTCTGGACTCACTGCACTGCATCCTCAGTGGTGCCAGTGCACTCTCTGGACTCACTGCACTGCATCCCCAGAGGTGCCAGTGCACTCTCTGGACTCACTGCACTGCATCCCCAGTGGTGCCAGTGCACTCTCTGGAGGCACTGAACTGCATCCCCAGTGGTGCCAGTGCACTCTCTGGACTCACTGCACTGCATCCCCAGGGGTGCCAGTGCACTCTTTCGAGTCACTGCACTGCATCCCCAGGGGTGCCAGTGCACTCTCTGGACTCACTGCACTGCATCAACAGTGGTGCCAGTGCACTCTCTGGACTCACTGCAGTGCATCCCCAGTGGTTCCAGTGCAATCTCTGGACCTACTGCAGTGCAGCTCCAGTGGTGCCAGTGCACTCTCTGGACTCACTGCACTGCATCCCCAGTGGTGCCAGTGCACTCTCAGGACTCATTGCACTGCATCCCCCGTGGTTCCAGTGCACTCTCTGCACTCAATGCAGTGCATCCCCAGTGGTGCCAGGGCACTCTCCGGACTCACTGCACTGCATCCCCAGTGGTGCCAGTGCACTTTCTGGACTCAATGCAGTGCATCCCCAGTGGTGCCAGTGCACTCTCTGGACTCACTGCACTGCATCCCCAGTGGTTCCAGTCCACTCTCTGGAGTCACTGCACTGCATCCCCAGTGGTGCCAGTGCACTCTCTGGACTCACTGCAGTGCATCCCCAGTGGTGCCAGTGCACTCTCTGCACTCACTGCAGTGCATCCCCTGCTGTGCCAGTGCACTCTCTGCACTCACTGCACTGCATCCCCTGTGGTGCCAGTGCACTCTCTGGACTCACTGCACTGTATCCCCAGTGGTGTCAGTGCACTCTCTGGACTCACTGCAGTGCATCCCCAGTTTTGCCAGTGCACTCTCTGGACTCACTGCAGTGCATCCCCAGTGGTGTCAGTGCACTCTCTGGACTCACTGCACTGCATCACCAGTGGTGCCACTGCACTCTCTGGACTCACTACAGTGCATCCCCAGTGTGCCAGTGCACTCTCTGGACTCACTGCACTGCATCCCCAGTGGTGTCAGTGCACTCTCTGGACTCACTGCACTGCATCACCAGTGGTGCCAGTGCACTCTATAGATTCACTGCAGTGCATCCCCAGTGGTGCCAGTGCACTCTCTGCACTCACTGCAGTGCATCCCCAGTGGTGCCAATGCACTCTCTGGACTCACTGCAGTGCATCCCCAGTGGTACCAGTGCACTCTCTGGACTCACTGCGCTGCATCCTCAGTGGTGCCAGTGCACTCTCTGGACTCACTGCACTGCATCCCCAGTGGTGCCAGTGCACTCTCTGGACTCACTGCACTGCATCCCCAGTGGTGCCAGTGAACTCTCTGGCCTCACTGCAGTGCATCCCCAGTGGTGCCAGTGCACTCTCTCGACTCACTGCACTAAAGCCCCAGAGGTGCCAGTACACTCTCTGGACTCACTGTACTGCATCCCCAGTGGTACCAGTGCACTCTCTGGACTCACTGCACTGCATCCACAGTGGTGCCAGTGCACTCTCTGGAGTACTGCACTGCATCCCCAGTGGTGCCAGTGCACTCTATGGACTCAATGCAGTCCATCCCCAGTGGTGCCAGGGCACTCTCTGGACTCACTGCACTGCATCCCCAGTGGTGCCAGTGCAATCTCTGGACTCACTGCAGTGAAGCTCCAGTTGGTGCCAGTGCAGTCTCCGGACTCACTGCACTGCATCCCCAGTGGTGCCAGTGCACTCTCTGGACTCACTGCACTGCATCCCCAGGGGTGCCAGTGCACTCTCTGGACTCACTGCATTGCATCCCCAGTGGTGCCAGTGCACTCTCTGCACTCACTGCACTGCATCCCCAGTGGTGCCAGTGCACTCTCTGGACTCACTGCACTGCATCCCCAGTGGTGACTGTGCAGTCTCTGGACTCACTACAGTTCATCCCCAGTGGAGCCAGTGCACTCTCTGGACTCACTGCACTCCATCCCCACTGGTGCCAGTGCACTCTCTGGACTCACTGCACTGCATCCCCACTGGTGCCAGTGCACTCTCTGGACTAACTGCAGTGCATCCCCAGTGGTGCCAGTGCACTCTCGGGAGTCACTGCAGTGTATCCCCAGTGGTGCCAGTGCACTCTCTGGACTCACTGAACTGCATCCCCAGTGGTGCCAGAGCACTCTCTGGACTCACTGCACTGCATCAACATTGGTGCCTGTGCACTCTCTGCACTCACTGCACTACATCCCCAGTGGTGCCAGTGTAGTCTCTGGACTCACAGCAGTGCATCCCCAGTGGTGCCAGTGCAACTACTGCACTCACTGCAGTGTAGCTCAGTGGTGCCAGAGCACTCTCTGGACTCACTGCACTGCATCCCCAGTGGTGCCAGTGCACTCTCTGGACTCACTGCACTGCATCCCCAGTGGTGCCAGTGCACTGTCTGGACTCACTGCAGTGTATCGCCATTGGAGCCGGTGCACTCTCTGGACTCACTGCAGTGCATCCCCAGTGGTTCCAGTGCACTCTCTGAGTCACTGCACTGCATTCCCAGTGGTGCCAGTGCACTCTCTGGACTCACTGCAGTGCATCCCCAGTGGTGCCAGTGCACTCTCTGGACTCACTGCACTGCATCCCCAAGGTGCCAGTGCACTCTCTGGACTCAACTGCACTGCATCCCCAGTGGTGCCAGTGCACTCTCTGGACTCACTGCACTGCATCCCCAGTGGTGCCAATGCACTCTCTGGACTCACTGCACTGCATCCCCAGTGGTACCAGTGCACTCTCTGGACTCACTGCACTGCATCCTCAGTGGTGCCAGTGCACTCTCTGGACTCACTGCACTGCATCCCCAGAGGTGCCAGTGCACTCTCTGGACTCACTGCACTGCATCCCCAGTGGTGCCAGTGCACTCTCTGGAGGCACTGAACTGCATCCCCAGTGGTGCCAGTGCACTCTCTGGACTCACTGCACTGCATCCCCAGGGGTGCCAGTGCACTCTTTCGAGTCACTGCACTGCATCCCCAGGGGTGCCAGTGCACTCTCTGGACTCACTGCACTGCATCAACAGTGGTGCCAGTGCACTCTCTGGACTCACTGCAGTGCATCCCCAGTGGTGCCAGTGCACTCTCAGGACTCATTGCACTGCATCCCCCGTGGTTCCAGTGCACTCTCTGCACTCAATGCAGTGCATCCCCAGTGGTGCCAGGGCACTCTCCGGACTCACTGCACTGCATCCCCAGTGGTGCCAGTGCACTTTCTGGACTCAATGCAGTGCATCCCCAGTGGTGCCACTGCACTCTCTGGACTCACTGCACTGCATCCCCAGTGGTTCCAGTCCACTCTCTGGAGTCACTGCACTGCATCCCCAGTGGTGCCAGTGCACTCTCTGGACTCACTGCAGTGCATCCCCAGTGGTGCCAGTGCACTCTCTGCACTCACTGCAGTGCATCCCCTGCTGTGCCAGTGCACTCTCTGCACTCACTGCACTGCATCCCCTGTGGTGCCAGTGCACTCTCTGGACTCACTGCACTGTATCCCCAGTGGTGTCAGTGCACTCTCTGGACTCACTGCAGTGCATCCCCAGTTTTGCCAGTGCACTCTCTGGACTCACTACAGTGCATCCCCAGTGTGCCAGTGCACTCTCTGGACTCACTGCACTGCATCCCCAGTGGTGTCAGTGCACTCTCTGGACTCACTGCACTGCATCACCAGTGGTGCCAGTGCACTCTATAGATTCACTGCAGTGCATCCCCAGTGGTGCCAGTGCACTCTCTGCACTCACTGCAGTGCATCCCCAGTGGTGCCAATGCACTCTCTGGACTCACTGCAGTGCATCCCCAGTGGTACCAGTGCACTCTCTGGACTCACTGCGCTGCATCCTCAGTGGTGCCAGTGCACTCTCTGGACTCACTGCACTGCATCCCCAGTGGTGCCAGTGCACTCTCTGGACTCACTGCACTGCATCCCCAGTGGTGCCAGTGAACTCTCTGGCCTCACTGCAGTGCATCCCCAGTGGTGCCAGTGCACTCTCTCGACTCACTGCACTAAAGCCCCAGAGGTGCCAGTACACTCTCTGGACTCACTGTACTGCATCCCCAGTGGTACCAGTGCACTCTCTGGACTCACTGCACTGCATCCACAGTGGTGCCAGTGCACTCTCTGGAGTACTGCACTGCATCCCCAGTGGTGCCAGTGCACTCTATGGACTCAATGCAGTGCATCCCCAGTGGTGCCAGGGCACTCTCTGGACTCACTGCACTGCATCCCCAGTGGTGCCAGTGCAATCTCTGGACTCACTGCAGTGAAGCTCCAGTTGGTGCCAGTGCAGTCTCCGGACTCACTGCACTGCATCCCCAGTGGTGCCAGTGCACTCTCTGGACTCACTGCACTGCATCCCAGTGGTGCCAGTGCACTCTCTGGACTCACTGCACTGCATCGCCAGTGGTGCCAGTGCACTCTCTGGACTCACTGCACTGCATCCCCAGTGGTGCCAGTGCACTCTCTGCACTCACTGCAGTGCATCCCCAGTGGTGCCAGTGCACTATCTGGACTCACTGCAGTGCATCCCCAGTGGTGCCAGTGAACTCTCTGGACTCAATGCAGTGCATCCCCAGTGGTGCCAGTGCACTCTCTGGACTCACTGCACTGCATCCCCAGTGGTGCCTGTGCAGTCTCTGGACTTACTGCAGTGCATCCCCAGTGGTGCTAGTGCACTCTCTGGACTCACTGCACTGCATCCCAGGGTTGTCAGTGCACTCTCTGGACTCACCGAGGTGCATCCCCAGTGGTGCCAGTGCACTCTCTGGACTCACTGCAGTGCATCCCCAGTGGTGCCAGTGCACTCTCTGGACTCACTGCAGTGCAGCCCCTGAGGTGCCAGTGCAGTCTCTGGACTCACTGCAGTGCATCCCCAGTGGTGCCACTGCACTCTCTGGACTCACTGCACTGCATCAACAGTGGTGCCAGTGCACTCTCTGGACTCACTGCAGTGCATCCCCAGTGGTTCCAGTGCAATCTCTGGACCTACTGCAGTGCAGCTCCAGTGGTGCCAGTGCAGTCTCTGGACTCATTGCACTGCATCCCCCGTGGTTCCAGTGCACTCTCTGGACTCAATGCAGTGCATCCCCAGTGGTGCCAGGGCACTCTCCGGACTCTCTGCACTGCATCCCCAGTGGTGCCAGTGCACTTTCTGGACTCAATGCAGTGCATCCCCAGTGGTGCCAGTGCACTCTCTGGACTCACTGCACTGCATCCCCAGTGGTTCCAGTGCACTCTCTGGAGTCACTGCACTGCATCCCCAGTGGTGCCAGTGTAGTCTCTGGACTCACTGCAGTGCATCCCCAGTGGTGCCAGTGCACTCTCTGCACTCACTGCAGTGCATCCCCTGCTGTGCCAGTGCACTCTCTGCACTCACTGCACTGCATCCCCTGTGGTGCCAGTGCACTCTCTGGACTCACTGCACTGCATCCCCAGTGGTGTCAGTGCACTCTCTGGACTCACTACACTGCATCCCCAGTGGTGCCAGTGCACTCTCTGGACTCACTGCAGTGCATCCCCAGTGGTGCCAGTGCACTCTCTGGACTCACTGCACTGCATCCCCAGTGGTGCCAGTGCACTCTCTGCACTCACTGCAGTGCATCCCCTGGGGTGCCAATGCACTCTCTGGACTCACTGCACTGCATCCCCAGTGGTACCAGTGCACTCTCTGGACTCACTGCACTGCATCCCCAGTGGTGCCAGTGCACTCTCTGGACTCACTGCACTGCATCCCCAGTGGTGCCAGTGCACTCTCTGGACTCACTGCACTGCATCCCCAGTGGTGCCAGTGCACTCTTTCGAGTCACTACACTGCATCCCCTGTGGTGCCAGTGCGCTCTCTGCACTCACTGCACTGCATCCCCAGTGGTGCCAGTGCACTCTCTGGACTCACTGTACTGCATCCCCAGTGGTGCCAGTGCACTCTCTGGACTCACTGCACTGCATCCCCAGTGGTGCCAGTGCACTCTCTGCACTCACTGCACTGCATCCCCAGTGGTGCCAGTGCACTCTCTGGACTCACTGCACTGCATCCCCAGTGGTGCCAGTGAACTCTCTGGCCTCACTGCAGTGCATCCCCAGTGGTGCCAGTGCACTCTCTCGACTCACTGCACTAAAGCCCCAGAGGTGCCAGTACACTCTCTGGACTCACTGTACTGCATCCCCAGTGGTACCAGTGCACTCTCTGGACTCACTGCACTGCATCCCCAGTGGTGCCAGTGCAGTCTCTGGACTCACTGCACTGCATCCCCAGTGGTGCCAGTGCACTCTCTGCACTCACTGCACTGCATCCCCAGTGGTGCCAGTGCAATCTCTGGACTCACTGCTCTGCATCCCCTTGTGGTGCCAGTGCACTCTCTGGACTCACTGCAGTGCAGCCCCTGAGGTGCCAGTGCAGTCTCTGGACTCACTGCAGTGCATCCCACGTGCTGCCACTGCACTTTCTGGACTCACTGCACTGCATCAACAGTGGTGCCAGTGCACTCTCTGGACTCACTGCACTGCATCCCCAGTGGTGCCAGTGCAATCTCTGGACTCACTGCAGTGCAGCTCCAGTGGTGCCAGTGCAGTCTCTGGACTCACTGCACTGCATCCCGAGTGTTCCCAGTGCACTCTCTGGACTCACTGCAGTGCATCCCCAGTGGTTCCAGTGCACTCTCTGGACTCAATGCAGTGCATCCCCAGTGGTGCCAGGGCACTCTCCGGACTCACTGCACTGCATCCCCAGTGGTGCCAGTGCACTCTCTGGACTCAATGCAGTGCGTCCCCAGTGGTGCCAGTGCACTCTCTGGACTCACTGCACTGCATCCCCAGTGGTGCCAGTGCACTCTCTGGACTCACTGCACTGCATCTCCAGAGGTGCCAGTGCACTCTCTGGACTCACTGCACTGCATCCCCAGTGGTGCCAGTGCACTCTCTGGACTCACTGCACTGCATCCCTATTGGTGCCAGTGTACTATCTGGACTCACTGCAGTGCATCCCCAGTGGTGCCAGTGCACTCTCTGAGTCACTGCACTGCATTCCCAGTGGTGCCAGTGCACTCTCTGGACTCACTGCAGTGCATCCCTAGTGGTGCCAGTGCAGTCTCTGGACTCACTGCACTGCATCCCCATTGGTGCCAGCGCACTCTCTGGACTCGCTGCACTGCATCCCCAAGGTGCCAGTGTACTCTCTGGGCTCAACTGCACTGCATCCCCAGTGGTGCCAGTGCACTCTCTGGACTCACTGCACTGCATCCCCAGTGGTGCCAATGCACTCTCTGGACTCACTGCACTGCATCCCCAGTGGTACCAGTGCACTCTCTGGACTCACTGCACTTCATCCCCATTGGTGCCAGTGCACTCTCTGGACTCACTGCACTGCATCCCCAGTGGTGCCAGTGCACTCTCTGGAGGCACTGCACTGCATCCCCAAGGTGCCAGTGCACTCTCTGGACTCACTGCAGTGCATCCCCAGTGGTGCCAGTGCACTCTCTGGAGTCACTGCACTGCATCCCCAGTGGTGCCAGTGCACTCTCTGGAGTACTGCACTGCATCCCCAGTGGTGCCAGTGCACTCTCTGGACTCACTGCAGTGCAGCCCCTGAGGTGCCAGTGTACTCTCTGGACTCACTGCACTGCATCCCCAGTGGTGACAGTGCACTCTCTGGAATCACTGCAGTGCATCCCCTGTGCTGCCATTGCACTCTCTGGACTCACTGCACTCCGTCCCCAGTGGTGCCTGTGCACTCTCTTGAGTCACTGCACTGCATCCCCAGTGGAGCCAGTGCACTCTATGGACTAACTGCACTGCATACCCAGTGGTGCCAGTGCACTCTCTGGACTCACTGCACTGCATCCCCAGTGGTGCCAGTGCACTCTCTGCACTCACTGCACTGCATCCCCAGTGGTTCCAGTGCACTCTCTGGATCACTGCACTGCATCACCATTGGTGCCAGTGCACTCTCCGGACTCACTGTAGTGTATCCCCAGTGGTGTCAGTGCACTCTTTCGAGTCACTGCACTGCATCCCCAGTGGTGCCAGTGCATTCTCTGGACTCACTGCAGTGCATCCCCATTGGTGCCAGTGCAGTCTCTGGAGTCACTGCAGTGCATCCCCAGTGGTGCCAGTGCACTCTCTGGACTCACTGCACTGCATCCCCAGTGCTGACAGTGCACTCTCTGGACTCACTGCAGTGCATCCCCTTTTGCGCCAGTGCACTCTCTGGACTCACTGCACTGCATCCCCAGTGGTGCCAGTGCAGTCTCTGGAGTCACTGCACTGCATCCCCAGTGGTGCCTGTGCACTCTCTGGACTCACTGCACTGCATCACCAGTGGTGCCAGTGCACTCTCTGGACTCACTGCACTGCATCCCCAGTGCTGACAGTGCACTCTCTGGACTCACTGCACTGCATCCCCAGTGGAGACAGTGCACTCTCTGTAGTCACTGCGCTGCATCCCCAGTGGTTCCAGGGCACTCTCTCGACTCACTGCACTGCAACTCCAGTGGTGCCAGTGCACTCTCTGGACTCACTGCACTGCATCCCCAGTGGTGCCAGTGCACTCTCTGGAGTCACTGCGCTGCATCCCCAGTGGTGCCAGTGCCCTCTGTGGACTCACTGCACTACATCCCCAGTGGTGCCAGTGCACTCTCTGGACTCACTGCAGTGCATCCCCAGTGGTGCGAGTGCACTCTCTGGACTCACCGGGGTGCATCCCCAGTGGTGCCAGTGCACTCTCTGGACTCACTGCACTGCATCCCCAGTGGTGCCAGTGCACTCTCTGGACTCACTGCAGTGAATCCCCAGTGTTGCCAGTGCACTCTCTGGAGTCACTGCACTGCATCCCCAGTGGTGCCAGTGCACTCTCTGGACTCACTGCACTGCATCACCAGTGGTGCCAGTGCACTCTCTGGACTCACTGCAGTGCATCCCCAGTGGCGCCAGTGCACTCTCTGGACTCACTGCACTGCATCCCATTGGTGCTAGTGCACTCTCTGGACTCACTGCACTGCATCCCCAGTGGTGCCAGTGCACTCTCTGGACTCACTGTACTGCATCCCCAGTGGTGCCAGTGCACTCTCTGGACTCACTGCAGTGCATCCCCAGTGGTGCCAGTGCACTCTCTGGACTCACTGCAGTGCTTCCGCACTGGCGCCAGTGCACTCTCTGGACTCACTGCACTGCATCCCCAAGGTGCCAGTGCACTCTCTGGACTCACTGCACTGCATCCCCAGTGGTGCCCGTGCACTCTCTGGACTCACTGCAGTGCATCCCCAGTGGTGCCAGTGCACTCTCTGGACTCACTGCATTGCATCCCCAGTGGTGCCAGTGCACTCTCTGCACTCACTGCACTGCATCCCCAGTGGTGCCAGTGCACTCTCTGGACTCACTGCACTGCATCCCCAGTGGTGCCAGTGCACTCTCTGCACTCACTGCACTGCATCCCCAGTGGTTCCAGTGCACTCTCTGGATCACTGCACTGCATCACCATTGGTGCCAGGGCACTCTCCGGACTCACTGCAGTGTATCCCCAGTGGTGTCAGTGCACTCTTTCGAGTCACTGCACTGCATCCCCAGTGGTGCCAGTGCATTCTCTGGACTCACTGCAGTGCATCCCCATTGGTGCCAGTGCAGTCTCTGGAGTCACTGCAGTGCATCCCCAGTGGTGCCAGTGCACTCTCTGGACTCACTGCACTGCATCCCCAGTGCTGACAGTGCACTCTCTGGACTCACTGCAGTGCATCCCCTTTTGCGCCAGTGCACTCTCTGGACTCACTGCACTGCATCCCCAGTGGTGCCAGTGCAGTCTCTGGAGTCACTGCACTGCATCCCCAGTGGTGCCAGTGCACTCTCTGGACTCACTGCACTGCATCACCAGTGGTGCCAGTGCACTCTCTGGACTCACTGCACTGCATCCCCAGTGCTGACAGTGCACTCTCTGGACTCACTGCACTGCATCCCCAGTGGAGACAGTGCACTCTCTGTAGTCACTGCGCTGCATCCCCAGTGGTTCCAGGGCACTCTCTCGACTCACTGCACTGCAACTCCAGTGGTGCCAGTGCACTCTCTGGACTCACTGCACTGCATCCCCAGTGGTGCCAGTGCACTCTCTGGAGTCACTGCGCTGCATCCCCAGTGGTGCCAGTGCCCTCTGTGGACTCACTGCACTACATCCCCAGTGGTGCCAGTGCACTCTCTGGACTCACTGCAGTGCATCCCCAGTGGTGCGAGTGCACTCTCTGGACTCACCGGGGTGCATCACCAGTGGTGCCAGTGCACTCTCTGGACTCACTGCACTGCATCCCCAGTGGTGCCAGTGCACTCTCTGGACTCACTGCAGTGAATCCCCAGTGTTGCCAGTGCACTCTCTGGAGTCACTGCACTGCATCCCCAGTGGTGCCAGTGCACTCTCTGGACTCACTGCACTGCATCACCAGTGGTGCCAGTGCACTCTCTGGACTCACTGCAGTGCATCCCCAGTGGCGCCAGTGCACTCTCTGGACTCACTGCACTGCATCCCATTGGTGCTAGTGCACTCTCTGGACTCACTGCACTGCATCCCCAGTGGTGCCAGTGCACTCTCTGGACTCACTGTACTGCATCCCCAGTGGTGCCAGTGCACTCTCTGGACTCACTGCAGTGCATCCCCAGTGGTGCCAGTGCACTCTCTGGACTCACTGCAGTGCTTCCGCACTGGTGCCAGTGCACTCTCTGGACTCACTGCACTGCATCCCCAAGGTGCCAGTGCACTCTCTGGACTCACTGCACTGCATCCCCAGTGGTGCCCGTGCACTCTCTGGACTCACTGCAGTGCATCCCCAGTGGTGCCAGTGCACTCTCTGGACTCACTGCATTGCATCCCCAGTGGTGCCAGTGCACTCTCTGCACTCACTGCACTGCATCCCCAGTGGTGCCAGTGCACTCTCTGGACTCACTGCACTGCATCCCCAGTGGTGCCTGTGCAGTCTCTGGACTCACTACAGTTCATCCCCAGTGGAGCCAGTGCACTCTCTGGACTCACTGCAGTGCATCCCCAGTGGTGCCAGTGCACTCTCTGGACTCACTGCACTGCATCCCCACTGGTGCCAGTGCACTCTCTGGACTAACTGCAGTGCATCCCTAGTGGTGCCAGTGCACTCTCGGGAGTCACTGCAGTGTATCCCCAGTGGTGCCAGTGCACTCTCTGGACTCACTGAACTGCATCCCCAGTGGTGCCAGAGCACTCTCTGGACTCACTGCACTGCATCAACATTGGTGCCAGTGCACTCTCTGCACTCACTGCACTACATCCCCAGTGGTGCCAGTGCAATCTCTGGACTCACTGCAGTGCAGCTCCAGTGGTGCCAGTGCAGTCTCTGGACTCACTGCACTGCATCCCGAGTGTTCAAAGTGCACTCTCTGGACTCACTGCAGTGCATCCCCAGTGGTTCCAGTGCACTCTCTGGACTCAATGCAGTGCATCCCCAGTGGTGCCAGGGCACTCTCCGGACTCACTGCACTGCATCCCCAGTGGTGCCAGTGCACTCTCTGGACTCAATGCAGTGCGTCCCCAGTGGTGCCAGTGCACTCTCTGGACTCACTGCACTGCATCCCCAGTGGTGCCAGTGCACTCTCTGGACTCACTGCACTGCATCTCCAGAGGTGCCAGTGCACTCTCTGGACTCACTGCAGTGCATCCCCAGTGGTGCCAGTGCACTCTCTGGACTCACTGCACTGCATCCCTATTGGTGCCAGTGTACTATCTGGACTCACTGCAGTGCATCCCCAGTGGTGCCAGTGCACTCTCTGAGTCACTGCACTGCATTCCCAGTGGTGCCAGTGCACTCTCTGGACTCACTGCAGTGCATCCCTAGTGGTGCCAGTGCAGTCTCTGGACTCACTGCACTGCATCCCCATTGGTGCCAGCGCACTCTCTGGACTCACTGCACTGCATCCCCAAGGTGCCAGTGTACTCTCTGGGCTCAACTGCACTGCATCCCCAGTGGTGCCAGTGCACTCTCTGGACTCACTGCACTGCATCCCCAGTGGTGCCAATGCACTCTCTGGACTCACTGCACTGCATCCCCAGTGGTACCAGTGCACTCTCTGGACTCACTGCACTTCATCCCCAGTGGTGCCAGTGCACTCTCTGGAGTCACTGCACTGCATCCCCATTGGTGCCAGTGCACTCTCTGGACTCACTGCACTGCATCCCCAGTGGTGCCAGTGCACTCTCTGGAGGCACTGCACTGCATCCCCAAGGTGCCAGTGCACTCTCTGGACTCACTGCAGTGCATCCCCAGTGGTGCCAGTGCACTCTCTGGAGTCACTGCACTGCATCCCCAGTGGTGCCAGTGCACTCTCTGGAGTACTGCACTGCATCCCCAGTGGTGCCAGTGCACTCTCTGGACTCACTGCAGTGCAGCCCCTGAGGTGCCAGTGTACTCTCTGGACTCACTGCACTGCATCCCCAGTGGTGACAGTGCACTCTCTGGAATCACTGCAGTGCATCCCCTGTGCTGCCATTGCACTCTCTGGACTCACTGCACTCCGTCCCCAGTGGTGCCTGTGCACTCTCTTGAGTCACTGCACTGCATCCCCAGTGGAGCCAGTGCACTCTATGGACTAACTGCACTGCATACCCAGTGGTGCCAGTGCACTCTCTGGACTCACTGCACTGCATCCCCAGTGGTGCCAGTGCACTCTCTGCACTCACTGCACTGCATCCCCAGTGGTTCCAGTGCACTCTCTGGATCACTGCACTGCATCACCATTGGTGCCAGGGCACTCTCCGGACTCACTGCAGTGTATCCCCAGTGGTGTCAGTGCACTCTTTCGAGTCACTGCACTGCATCCCCAGTGGTGCCAGTGCATTCTCTGGACTCACTGCAGTGCATCCCCATTGGTGCCAGTGCAGTCTCTGGAGTCACTGCAGTGCATCCCCAGTGGTGCCAGTGCACTCTCTGGACTCACTGCACTGCATCCCCAGTGCTGACAGTGCACTCTCTGGACTCACTGCAGTGCATCCCCTTTTGCGCCAGTGCACTCTCTGGACTCACTGCACTGCATCCCCAGTGGTGCCAGTGCAGTCTCTGGAGTCACTGCACTGCATCCCCAGTGGTGCCAGTGCACTCTCTGGACTCACTGCACTGCATCCCAAAGGTGCCAGTGCACTCTCTGGACTCACTGCACTGCATCCCCAGTGCTGACAGTGCACTCTCTGGACTCACTGCACTGCATCCCCAGTGGAGACAGTTCACTCTCTGTAGTCACTGCGCTGCATCCCCAGTGGTTCCAGGGCACTCTCTCGACTCACTGCACTGCAACTCCAGTGGTGCCAGTGCACTCTCTGGACTCACTGCACTGCATCCCCAGTGGTGCCAGTGCACTCTCTGGAGTCACTGCGCTGCATCCCCAGTGGTGCCAGTGCCCTCTGTGGACTCACTGCACTACATCCCCAGTGGTGCCAGTGCACTCTCTGGACTCACTGCAGTGCATCCCCAGTGGTGCGAGTGCACTCTCTGGACTCACCGGCGTGCATCCCCAGTGGTGCCAGTGCACTCTCTGGACTCACTGCACTGCATCCCCTGTGGTGCCAGTGCACTCTCTGGACTCACTGCAGTGAATCCCCAGTGTTGCCAGTGCACTCTCTGGAGTCACTGCACTGCATCCCCAGTGGTGCCAGTGCACTCTCTGGACTCACTGCACTGCATCACCAGTGGTGCCAGTGCACTCTCTGGACTCACTGCAGTGCATCCCCAGTGGCGCCAGTGCACTCTCTGGACTCACTGCACTGCATCCCATTGGTGCTAGTGCACTCTCTGGACTCACTGCACTGCATCCCCAGTGGTGCCAGTGCACTCTCTGGACTCACTGTACTGCATCCCCAGTGGTGCCAGTGCACTCTCTGGACTCACTGCAGTGCATCCCCAGTGGTGCCAGTGCACTCTCTGGACTCACTGCAGTGCTTCCGCACTGGTGCCAGTGCACTCTCTGGACTCACTGCACTGCATCCCCAAGGTGCCAGTGCACTCTCTGGACTCACTGCACTGCATCCCCAGTGGTGCCCGTGCACTCTCTGGACTCACTGCAGTGCATCCCCAGTGGTGCCAGTGCACTCTCTGGACTCACTGCATTGCATCCCCAGTGGTGCCAGTGCACTCTCTGCACTCACTGCACTGCATCCCCAGTGGTGCCAGTGCACTCTCTGGACTCACTGCACTGCATCCCCAGTGGTGCCTGTGCAGTCTCTGGACTCACTACAGTTCATCCCCAGTGGAGCCAGTGCACTCTCTGGACTCACTGCACTCCATCCCCACTGGTGCCAGTGCACTCTCTGGACTCACTGCACTGCATCCCCACTGGTGCCAGTGCACTCTCTGGACTAACTGCAGTGCATCCCCAGTGGTGCCAGTGCACTCTCGGGAGTCACTGCAGTGTATCCCCAGTGGTGCCAGTGCACTCTCTGGACTCACTGAACTGCATCCCCAGTGGTGCCAGAGCACTCTCTGGACTCACTGCACTGCATCAACATTGGTGCCAGTGCACTCTCTGCACTCACTGCACTACATCCCCAGTGGTGCCAGTGTAGTCTCTGGACTCACAGCAGTGCATCCCCAGTGGTGCCAGTGCAACTACTGGACTCACTGCAGTGTAGCTCAGTGGTGCCAGAGCACTCTCTGGACTCACTGCACTGCATCCCCAGTGGTGCCAGTGCACTCTCTGGACTCACTGCACTGCATCCCCAGTGGTGCCAGTGCACTGTCTGGACTCACTGCTGTGTATCGCCATTGGAGCCGGTGCACTCTCTGGACTCACTGCACTGCATCCCCAGTCGTGCCAGTGCACTCTCTGCACTCACTGGACTAAAACACCAGTGGTGCCAGTGCACTTTCTGGAATCACTGCAGTGCATCCCCTGTGGTGCCAGTGCACTCTATGGACTTATTGCACTGCATCCCCAGTGGTGCAAGTGCACTCTCTGGTCTCACTGCATTGCATCCCCAGTGGTGCCAGTGCACTCTCTGGACTCACTGCACTGCATCCCCAGTGGTGCCTGTGCACTCTCTGGACTCACTGCACTGCATCACCATTGGTGCCAGGGCACTCTCCGGACTCACTGCAGTGCAAGCCCAGTGGTGCCAGTGCAATCTCTGGACTCACTGCACTGCATCCCCAGTGGTGCCAGTGCAATCTCTGGACTCACTGCACTGCATCCCCAGTGGTGCCAGTGCACTCTCTGGACTCACTGCAGTGCATTCCCAGTGGTGCCAGTGCACTCTCTGGACTCACTGCACTGCATCCCCATTGGTGCCAGTGGACTATCTGGACTCACTGCACTGCATCCCCAGTGGTTCCAGTGCACTCTCTGAGTCACTGCACTGCATTCCCAGTGGTGCCAGTGCACTCTCTGGACTCACTGCAGTGCATCCCCAGTGGTGCCAGTGCACTCTCTGGACTCACTGCACTGCATCCCCAAGGTGCCAGTGCACTCTCTGGACTCAACTGCACTGCATCCCCAGTGGTGCCAGTGCACTCTCTGGACTCACTGCACTGCATCCCCAGTGGTGCCAATGCACTCTGTGGACTCACTGCACTGCATCCCCAGTGGTACCAGTGCACTCTATGGACTCACTGCACTGCATCCTCAGTGGTGCCAGTGCACTCTCTGGACTCACTGCACTGCATCCCCAGAGGTGCCAGTGCACTCTCTGGACTCACTGCACTGCATCCCCAGGGGTGCCAGTGCACTTTTTCGAGTCACTGCACTGCATCCCCAGGGGTGCCAGTGCACTCTCTGGACTCACTGCAGTGCATCCCCAGTGGTGCCAGTGCACTCTCTGGACTCACTGCACTGCATCCACAGTGGTGCCAGTGCACTCTCTGGAGTACTGCACTGCATCCCCAGTGGTGCCAGTGCACTCTATGGACTCAATGCAGTGCATCCCCAGTGGTGCCAGGGCACTCTCTGGACTCACTGCACTGCATCCCCAGTGGTGCCAGTGCACTCTCTGGACTCACTGCAGTGAAGCTCCACTTGGTGCCAGTGCAGTCTCTGGACTCACTGCACTGCATCCCCAGTGGTGCCAGTGCACTCTCTGGACTCACTACAGTGCATCCCCAGTGGTTCCAGTGCAATCTCTGGACCTACTGCAGTGCAGCTCCAGTGGTGCCAGTGCACTCTCTGGACTCACTGCACTGCATCCCCAGTGGTGCCAGTGCACTCTCAGGACTCATTGCACTGCATCCCCCGTGGTTCCAGTGCACTCTCTGCACTCAATGCAGTGCATCCCCAGTGGTGCCAGGGCACTCTCCGGACTCACTGCACTGCATCCCCAAAGGTGCCAGTGCACTTTCTGGACTCAATGCAGTGCATCCCCAGTGGTGCCAGTGCACTCTCTGGACTCACTGCACTGCATCCCCAGTGGTTCCAGTCCACTCTCTGGAGTCACTGCACTGCATCCCCAGTGGTGCCAGTGCACTCTCTGGACTCACTGCAGTGCATCCCCAGTGGTGCCAGTGCACTCTCTGCACTCACTGCAGTGCATCCCCTGCTGTGCCAGTGCACTCTCTGCACTCACTGCACTGCATCCCCTGTGGTGCCAGTGCACTCTCTGGACTCACTGCACTGCATCCCCAGTGGTGTCAGTGCACTCTCTGGACTCACTACACTGCATCCCCAGTGGTGCCAGTGCACTCTCTGGACTCACTGCAGTGCATCCCCAGTTTTGCCAGTGCACTCTCTGGACTCACTGCAGTGCATCCCCAGTGGTGTCAGTGCACTCTCTGGACTCACTGCACTGCATCACCAGTGGTGCCACTGCACTCTCTGGACTCACTACAGTGCATCCCCAGTGTGCCAGTGCACTCTCTGGACTCACTGCACTGCATCCCCAGTGGTGTCAGTGCACTCTCTGGACTCACTGCACTGCATCACCAGTGGTGCCAGTGCACTCTATAGATTCACTGCAGTGCATCCCCAGTGGTGCCAGTGCACTCTCTGCACTCACTGCAGTGCATCCCCAGTGGTGCCAATGCACTCTCTGGACTCACTGCAGTGCATCCCCAGTGGTACCAGTGCACTCTCTGGACTCACTGCGCTGCATCCTCAGTGGTGCCAGTGCACTCTCTGGACTCACTGCACTGCATCCCCAGTGGTGCCAGTGCACTCTCTGGACTCACTGCACTGCATCCCCAGTGGTGCCAGTGCACTCTCTGGACTCACTGCACTGCATCCCCAGTGGTGCCAGTGCACTCTTTCGAGTCACTACACTGCATCCCCTGTGGTGCCAGTGCACTCTCTGCACTCACTGCACTGCATCCCTAGTGGTGCCAAGGCACTCTCTGGACTCACTGCACTGCACCCCAGTGTTCCCAGTGCACTCTCTGTACTCACTGCAGTGCATCCCCAGTGGTGGCAGTGCACTCTCTGGTCTCACTGTACTGCATCCCCAGTGGTGCCAGTGCACTCTCTGGACTCACTGCACTGCATCCCCAGTGGTGCCAGTGCACTCTCTGGACTCACTGCAGTGCAGCCCCTGAGGTGCCAGTGCAGTCTCTGGACTCACTGCAGTGCATCCCCAGTGGTGCCACTGCACTCTCTGGACTCACTGCACTGCATCAACAGTGGTGCCAGTGCACTCTCTGGACTCACTGCAGTGCATCCCCAGTGGTTCCAGTGCAATCTCTGGACCTACTGCAGTGCAGCTCCAGTGGTGCCAGTGCAGTCTCTGGACTCATTGCACTGCATCCCCCGTGGTTCCAGTGCACTCTCTGGACTCAATGCAGTGCATCCCCAGTGGTGCCAGGGCACTCTCCGGACTCACTGCACTGCATCCCCAGTGGTGCCAGTGCACTTTCTGGACTCAATGCAGTGCATCCCCAGTGGTGCCAGTGCACTCTCTGGACTCACTGCACTGCATCCCCAGTGGTTCCAGTGCACTCTCTGGAGTCACTGCACTGCATCCCCAGTGGTGCCAGTGCAGTCTCTGGACTCACTGCAGTGCATCCCCAGTGGTGCCAGTGCACTCTCTGCACTCACTGCAGTGCATCCCCAGTGGTGCCAGTGCACTCTCTGCACTCACTGCACTGCATCCCCTGTGGTGCCAGTGCACTCTCTGGACTCACTGCACTGCATCCCCAGTGGTGTCAGTGCACTCTCTGGACTCACTACACTGCATCCCCAGTGGTGCCAGTGCACTCTCTGGACTCACTGCAGTGCATCCCCAGTGGTGCCAGTGCACTCTCTGGACTCACTGCACTGCATCACCAGTGGTGCCAGTGCACTCTATAGATTCACTGCACTGCATCCCCAGTGGTGCCCGTGCACTCTCTGCACTCACTGCAGTGCATCCCCTGGGGTGCCAATGCACTCTCTGGACTCACTGCACTGCATCCCCAGTGGTACCAGTGCACTCTCTGGACTCACTGCAGTGCATCCCCAGTGGTGCCAGTGCACTCTCTGGACTCACTGCACTGCATCCCCAGTGGTGCCAGTGCACTCTCTGGACTCACTGCACTGCATCCCCAGTGGTGCCAGTGCACTCTCTGCACTCACTGCACTGCATCCCCTGTGGTGCCAGTGCACTCTTTCGAGTCACTACACTGCATCCCCTGTGGTGCCAGTGCACTCTCTGCACTCACTGCACTGGATCCCCAGTGGTGCCAGTGCACTCTCTGGACTCACTGTACTGCATCCCCAGTGGTGCCAGTGCACTCTCTGGACTCACTGCACTGCATCCCCAGTGGTGCCAGTGCACTCTCTGCACTCACTGCACTGCATCCCCAGTGGTGCCAGTGCACTCTCTGGACTCACTGCACTGCATCCCCAGTGGTGCCAGTGAACTCTCTGGCCTCACTGCAGTGCATCCCCAGTGGTGCCAGTGCACTCTCTCGACTCACTGCACTAAAGCCCCAGAGGTGCCAGTACACTCTCTGGACTCACTGTACTGCATCCCCAGTGGTACCAGTGCACTCTCTGGACTCACTGCACTGCATCCCCAGTGGTGCCAGTGCAGTCTCTGGACTCACTGCACTGCATCCCCAGTGGTGCCAGTGCACTCTCTGCACTCACTGCACTGCATCCCCAGTGGTGCCAGTGCACTCTCTGGACTCACCGAGGTGCATCCCCAGTGGTGCCAGTGCACTCACTGGACTCACTGCTCTGCATCCCCTTGTGGTGCCAGTGCACTCTCTGGACTCACTGCAGTGCAGCCCCTGAGGTGCCAGTGCAGTCTCTGGACTCACTGCAGTGCATCCCACGTGCTGCCACTGCACTTTCTGGACTCACTGCACTGCATCAACAGTGGTGCCAGTGCACTCTCTGGACTCACTGCACTGCATCCCCAGTGGTGCCAGTGCAATCTCTGGACTCACTGCAGTGCATCCCCAGTGGTTCCAGTGCACTCTCTGGACTCAATGCAGTGCATCCCCAGTGGTGCCAGGGCACTCTCCGGACTCACTGCACTGCATCCCCAGTGGTGCCAGTGCACTCTCTGGACTCAATGCAGTGCGTCCCCAGTGGTGCCAGTGCACTCTCTGGACTCACTGCACTGCATCCCCAGTGGTGCCAGTGCACTCTCTGGACTCACTGCACTGCATCTCCAGAGGTGCCAGTGCACTCTCTGGACTCACTGCAGTGCATCCCCAGTGGTGCCAGTGCACTCTCTGGACTCACTGCACTGCATCCCTATTGGTGCCAGTGGACTATCTGGACTCACTGCAGTGCATCCCCAGTGGTGCCAGTGCACTCTCTGAGTCACTGCACTGCATTCCCAGTGGTGCCAGTGCACTCTCTGGACTCACTGCAGTGCATCCCTAGTGGTGCCAGTGCAGTCTCTGGACTCACTGCACTGCATCCCCATTGGTGCCAGCGCACTCTCTGGACTCACTGCACTGCATCCCCAAGGTGCCAGTGTACTCTCTGGGCTCAACTGCACTGCATCCCCAGTGGTGCCAGTGCACTCTCTGGACTCACTGCACTGCATCCCCAGTGGTGCCAATGCACTCTCTGGACTCACTGCACTGCATCCCCAGTGGTACCAGTGCACTCTCTGGACTCACTGCACTTCATCCCCAGTGGTGCCAGTGCACTCTCTGGAGTCACTGCACTGCATCCCCATTGGTGCCAGTGCACTCTCTGGACTCACTGCACTGCATCCCCAGTGGTGCCAGTGCACTCTCTGGAGGCACTGCACTGCATCCCCAAGGTGCCAGTGCACTCTCTGCACTCACTGCAGTGCATCCCCAGTGGTGCCAGTGCACTCTCTGGAGTCACTGCACTGCATCCCCAGTGGTGCCAGTGCACTCTCTGGAGTACTGCACTGCATCCCCAGTGGTGCCAGTGCACTCTCTGGACTCACTGCACTGCATCCCCAGTGGTGCCAGGGCACTCTCTGGACTCACTGCACTGCATCCCCAGTGGTGCCAGTGCACTCTCCGGACTCACTGCACTTCATCCCCAGTGGTGCCAGTGCACTCTCTGGACTCACTACACTGCATCCCCAGTGGTGCCAGTGCACTCTCTGGACTCACTGCAGTGCAGCTCCAGTTGGTGCCAGTGCAGTCTCTGGACTCACTGCACTGCATCCCCAGTGGTGCCAGTGCACTCTCTGGACTCACTGCACTTCATCCCCAGTGGTGCCAGTGCACTCTCTGGACTCACTGCACTGCATCACCAGTGGTGCCTGTGCAGTCTCTGGACTCACTGCAGTGCATCCCCAGTGGTGCCAGTGCACTCTCTGGACTCACTGCACTGCATCCCCAGTGGTGCCAGTGCACTCTCTGGACTCACTGCACTTCATCCCCAGTGGTGCCAGCGCACTCTCTGGAGTCACGGCACTGCATCCCCATTGGTGCCAGTGCACTCTCTGGACTCACTGCACTGCATCCCCAGTGGTGCCAGTGCACTCTCTGGAGGCACTGCACTGCATCCGCAAGGTGCCAGTGCACTCTCTGGACTCACTGCAGTGCATCCCCAGTGGTGCCAGTGCACTCTCTGGAGTCACTGCACTGCATCCCCAGTGGTGCCAGTGCACTCTCTGGAGTACTGCACTGCATCCCCAGTGGTGCCAGTGCACTCTCTGGACTCACTGCAGTGCATCCCCAGTGGTGCCAGGGCACTCTCTGCACTCACTGCACTGCATCCCCAGTGGTGCCAGTGCACTCTCCGGACTCACTGCACTTCATCCCCAGTGGTGCCAGTGCACTCTCTGGACTCACTGCACTGCATCCCCAGTGGTGCCAGTGCACTCTCTGGACTCACTGCAGTGCAGCTCCAGTTGGTGCCAGTGCAGTCTCTGGACTCACTGCACTGCATCCCCAGTGGTGCCAGTGCACTCTCTGGACTCACTGCACTGCATCCCCAGTGGTGCCAGTGCACTCTCTGGACTCACTGCACTGCATCACCAGTGGTGCCTGTGCAGTCTCTGGACTCACTGCAGTGCATCCCCAGTGGTGCCAGTGCACTCTCTGGACTCACTGCACTGCATCCCCAGTGGTGCCAGTGCAGTCTCTGGAGTCACTGCAGTGCATCCCCAGTCGTACCAGTGCACTCTCTGGAGTCACTGCAGTGCATCCCCAGAGGTGACAGTGCACTCTCTGGAGTCACCGGGGTGCATCCCCTGTGGTGCCAGTGAACTCTCAGGAGTAACTGCAGTGCATCCCCAGTGGTGCCTGTGCACTCTCTGGAGTCACCGTAGTGCATCCCCAGTGGTGCCAGTGCACTCTCTGGAGTCATCGCAGTGCATCCCCATAGGTGCCAGTGCACTCTCTGGAGTGACCGGGGTGCGTCCCAAGTGGTGCCAGTGCACTGTCTGGAGTCACCGGGGTGCATCCCCAGTGGTGCCAGTGCAGTCTCCTGAGTCACCGGGGTGCATCCCCAGTGGTGCCAGTGCACTCACTGAAGTCACCGCAGTGCGTCCCCCGTGGTTGCAGGGCACTCTCTGGAGTCACTGGAGTACATCCCCAGTGGTGCCAGTGCACTCTCTGGAGTCACCGCAGTGCATCCCCAGTCGTGCCAGTGCACTCTCTGGAGTCACCGCGATGCATCCCCAGTCCTGCAAGTGCACTCTCTGTAGTCACTGCAGTGCATCCCCAGTGGTGCCAGTGCACTCTCTGGACTCACTGGGGTGCATCCCCAGTGGTGCCAGTGCACTCTCTGGAGTCACCGGGGTGCATCCCCAGTGGTGCCAGTGCACTCTCTGGAGTCACCGGGGTGCATCCCCAGTGGTGCCAGGGCACTCTCTGGACTCACCGGGGTGCATCCCCAGTGGTGCCAGTGCACTCTCTGGAGTCACCAGGGTGCATCCCCACTGGTGCCAGTGCACTCTTTGGACTCACCGGGGTGCATCCCCAGTGGAGCCAGGGCACTCTCTGGAGTCACCGCAGTGCATCCCCAGTGGAGCCAGGGCACTCTCTGGAGTCACCGGGGTGCATGCCCACTGGTGCTAGTGCCCTCTCTGGATTCACTGGAGTGCATTACCACTGGTACCAGTGCACTCTCTGAAGTCACCGCAGTGCGTCCCTAGTGGTGCCAGTGCACTCTCTAGACTCACTGGAGTACATCCCCAGTGGAGCCAGTGCACTCTCTGGAGTCACCGCACTGCATCCCCAGTGGTGCCAGTGCACTCTCAGGAGTCACCGCAGTGCATCCCCAGTGGTGCCAGTGCACTCTCGGTTGTCAAACGGGGTGCATCCCCAGTGGTGCCAGTGCACTCTCTGGACTCACCGGGGTGCATCCCCAGTGTTGCCAGTGTACTCTCTGGAGTCACCCGGGTGCATCCCCAGTGGTGCCAGTGCAATCTCTGGAGTCACCGCAGTGCATCCCCATTGATGCCAGTGCACTCTCTGGTCTCACTGCAGTGCAGCCCCTGAGGTGCCAGTGCAGTCTCTGGACTCACTGCACTGCATCCCCAGTGGTGCCAGTGCACTCTCTGGACTCACTGCAGTGCAGCTCCAGTTGGTGCCAGTGCAGTCTCTGGACTCACTGCACTGCATCCCCAGTGGTGCCAGTGCACTCTCTGGACTCACTGCAGTGTATCCCCAGTGGTGCCTGTGCACCCTCTGTTCTCACTGAACTGCATCCCCAGTGGTGCCAGTGAACTCTCTGGCCTCACTGCACTGCATCCCCAGTGGTGCCAGTGCACTCTCTCGACTCACTGCACTAAAGCCCCAGAGGTGCCAGTACACTCTCTGGACTCACTGTACTGCATCCCCAGTGGTACCACTGCACTCTCTGGACTCACTGCACTGCATCCCCAGTGGTGCCAGTGCAGTCTCTGGACTCACTGCACTGCATCCCCAGTGGTGCCAGTGCACTCTCTGCACTCACTGCACTGCATCCCCAGTGGTGCCAGTGCACTCTCTGGACTCACCGAGGTGCATCCCCAGTGGTGCCAGTGCACTCACTGGACTCACTGCACTGAATCCCCTTGTGGTGCCAGTGCACTCTCTGGACTCACTGCAGTGCAGCCCCTGAGGTGCCAGTGCAGTCTCTGGACTCACTGCAGTGCATCCCCCGTGCTGCCACTGCACTCTCTGGACTCACTGCACTGCATCAACAGTGGTGCCAGTGCACTCTCTGGACTCACTGCACTGCATCCCCAGTGGTGCCAGTGCACTCTCTGGACTCACTGCAGTGCAGCTCCAGTGGTGCCAGTGCAGTCTCTGGACTCACTGCACTGCATCCCGAGTGTTCCCAGTGCACTCTCTGTACTCACTGCACTGCATCCCCAGTGGTTCCAGTGCACTCTCTGGACTCAATGCAGTGCGTCCCCAGTGGTGCCAGTGCACTCTCTGGACTCACTGCACTGCATCCCCAGTGGTGCCAGTGCACTCTCTGGACTCACTGCAGTGCAGCCCCTGAGGTGCCAGTGCACTCTCTGGACTCACTGCAGTGCATCCCCAGTGGTGCCAGTGCACTCTCTGGAGTCACTGCACTGCATCCCTATTGGTGCCAGTGGACTATCTGGACCTACTGCAGTGCATCCCCAGTGGTGCCAGTGCACTCTCTGAGTCACTGCACTGCATTCCCAGTGGTGCCAGTGCACTCTCTGGACTCACTGCAGTGCATCCCTAGTGGTGCCAGTGCAGTCTCTGGACTCACTGCACTGCATCCCCAGTGGTGCCAGTGCACTCTCTGGACTCACTGCACTGCATCCCCAAGGTGCCAGTGCACTCTCTGGACTCAACTGCACTGCATCCCCAGTGGTGCCAGTGCACTCTCTGGACTCACTGCACTGCATCCCCAGTGGTGCCAATGCACTCTCTGGACTCACTGCACTGCATCCCCAGTGGTACCAGTGCACTCTCTGGACTCACTGCACTTCATCCCCAGTGGTGCCATTGCACTCTCTGGAGTCACTGCACTGCATCCCCATTGGTGCCAGTGAACTCTCTGGACTCACTGCACTGCATCCCCAGTGGTGCCAGTGCACTCTCTGGAGGCACTGCACTGCATCCCCAAGGTGCCAGTGCACTCTCTGGACTCACTGCACTGCATCCCCAGTGGTGCCAGTGCACTCTTAAGAGTCACTGCAGTGCATCCCCAGTGGTGCCAGTGCACTCTCTGCACTCACTGCAGTGCATCCCCAGTGGTGCCAGTGCACTCTCTGGACTCACTGCAGTGCATCCGCAGTGGTGCCAGTGCACTCTCTGGACTCACTGCACTGCATCCCCAGTGGTGCCAGTGCACTCTCTGGACTCACTGCACTGCATCCCCAGTGGTGCCAGTGCACTCTTAAGAGTCACTGCAGTGCATCCCGACTGTTCCCAGTGCACTCTCTGTACTCACTGCACTGCATCCCCAGTGGTGCCAGTGCACTCTCTGGACTCACTGCACTGCATCCCCAGTGGTACCAGTGCACTCTTAAGAGTCACTGCAGTGCATCCCCAGTGGTGCCAGTGCACTCTCTGGACTCACTGCAGTGCATCCCCAGTGGTGCCAGTGCACTCTCTGGACTCACTGCAGTGCATCCCCAGTGGTGCCAGTGCACTCTCTGGACTCACTGCACTGCATCCCCAAGGTGCCAGTGCACTCTCTGGACTCACTGCACTGCATCCCCAGTGGGGCCAGTGCACTCTTAAGAGTCACTGCAGTGCATCCCGAGTGTTCCCAGTGCACTCTCTGTACTCACTGCAGTGCATCCCCATTGGTGCCAGTGCACTCTCTGGACTCACTGCAGTGCATCCCCAGTGGTGCCAGTGCACTCTCTGGACTCACTGCACTGCATCCCCAGTGGTGCCAGTGCACTCTCTGGACTCACTGCAGTGCAGCTCCAGTTGGTGCCAGTGCAGTCTCTGGACTCACTAAACTGCATCCCCAGTGGTGCCAGTGCACTCCCTGGACTCACTGCACTGCATCCCCAGTGGTGCCAGTACACTCTCTGGACTCACTGCAGTGCATCCCCAGAGGTGCCAGTGCACTCTCTGGACTCACTGCAGTGCATCCCCAGTGGTGCCAGTGCTCTCTCTGGACTCACTGCACTGCATCACCAGTGGTGCCAGTGCAGTCTCTGGAGTCACTGCACTACATCCCCAGTCGTACCAGTGCACTCTCTGGAGTCACTGCAGTGCATCCCCAGAGGTGACAGTGCACTCTCTGGAGTCACCGGGGTGCATCCCCTGTGGTGCCAGTGCACTCTCTGGAGTCACCGGGGTGCATCCCCTGTGGTGCCAGTGAACTCTCAGGAGTAACTGCAGTGCATCCCCAGTGGTGCCTGTGCACTCTCTGGAGTCACCGTAGTGCATCCCCAGTGGTGCCAGTGCACTCTCTGGAGTCATCGCAGTTCATCCCCATAGGTGCCATTGCACTCTCTGGAGTCACCGGGGTGCATCCCCAGTGGTGCCAGTGCACTGTCTGGAGTCACCGGGGTGCATACCCAGTGGTGCCAGTGCACTCTCTGAAGTCACCGCAGTGCATTCCCAGTGGTGCCAGTGCACTCACTAGAGTCTCCGCAGTGCATCCCCAGTGGTGCCAGTGCACTCTCCGGTGTCACCGCAGTGCGTCACCCGTGGTGCCAGGGCACTCTCTGGAGTCACTGGAGTACATCCCCAGTGGTGCCAGTGCACTCTCTGGAGTCACGGCGGTGCATCCCCACTGGTGCCAGTGCACTCTCTGGAGTCACCGCGGTGCATCCCCAGTGGTGCCAGGGCACTCTCTGGACTCACCGGGGTGCATCCCCAGTGGTGCCAGTGCACTCTCTGGAGTCACCGGGGTGCATCCCCAGTGGTGCCAGGGCACTGTGGGGAGTCACCGGGGTGCATCCCCAGTGGTGCCAGTGCACTCTACGGAGTCACCGCAGTGCATCCCCAGTGGTGCCAGTGCACTCTCTGGACTCACCGGGGTGCATCCCCAGTGTTGCCAGTGTACTCTCTGGAGTCACCCGGGTGCATCCCCAGTGGTGCCAGTGCACTCTCAGGAGTCACTGCAGTGCATCCCCAGTGGTGCCAGTGCACTCTCTGGAGTCACTGCACTGCATCCCCAGTGGTGCCAGTGCACTCTCTGGAGTCATCGCAGTGCATCCCCATAGGGGCCAGTGCACTCTCTGGAGTCACCGGGGTGCATCCCCAGTGGTGCCAGTGCACTGACTGGAGTCTCCGCAGTGCATCCCCAGAGGTGCCAGTGCACTCTCTGGAGTCACCGCAGTGCGTCCCCCGTGTGCCAGGGCACTCTCTGGAGTCACTGGAGTACATCCCCAGTGGTGCCAGTGCACTCTCTGGAGTCACCGCAGTGCATCCCCAGTCATGCCAGTGCACTCTCTGGAGTCACCGGAGTGCATCCCCAGTGGTGCCAGTGCACTCTCTGGAGTCACTGGGGTGCATCCCCAGTGGTGCCAGTGCACTCGCTGGAATCACCGGGGTGCATCCCCAGTGGTGCCAGTGCACTCTCTGGAGTCACCGGGGTGCATCCCCAGTGGTGCCAGTGCACTCTCTGGAGTCATCGGGGTGCATCACCAGTGGTGCCAGTGCACTCTCTGGAGTCACCGGGGCGCATCCCCAGTGGTGCCAGTGCACTCTCTGGAGTCACTGCAGTGCATCCCCAGTGGTGCCAGTGCACTCTCTGGAGTCATTGCAGTGCATCCCCACAGGTGCCAGTGCACTGTCTGGAGTCACCGGGGTGCGTCCTAAGTGGTGCCAGTGCACTCTCTGGAGTCACCGGGGTGCATCCCCAGTGGTGCCAGTGCAGTCTCCTGAGTCACCGGGGTGCATCCCCAGTGGTGCCAGTGCACTCACTGAAGTCACCGCAGTGTGTCCCCCGTGGTTGCAGGGCACTCTCTGGAGTCACTGGAGTACATCCCCAGTGGTGCCAGTGCACTCTCTGGAGTCACCGCAGTGCATCCCCAGTCGTGCCAGTGCACTCTCTGGAGTCACCGCGGTGCATCCCCAGTCCTGCAAGTGCACTCTCTGTAGTCACTGCAGTGCATCCCCAGTGGTGCCAGTGCACTCTCTGGACTCACTGGGGTGCATCCCCAGTGGTGCCAGTGCACTCTCTGGAGTCACCGGGGTGCATCCCCAGTGGTGCCAGTGCACTCTCTGGAGTCACCGGGGTGCATCCCCAGTGGTGCCAGGGCACTCTCTGGACTCACCGGGGTGCATCCCCAGTGGTGCCAGTGCACTCTCTGGAGTCACCAGGGTGCATCCCCAGTGGTGCCAGTGCACTCTTTGGAGTCACCGGGGTGCATCCCCAGTGGAGCCAGGGCACTCTCTGGAGTCACCGCAGTGCATCCCCAGTGGAGCCAGGGCACTCTCTGGAGTCACCGGGGTGCATGCCCACTGGTGCTAGTGCCCTCTCTGGATTCACTGGAGTGCATTACCACTGGTGCCAGTGCACTCTCTGAAGTCACCGCAGTGCGTCCCCAGTGGTGCCAGTGCACTCTCTGGAGTCACTGGAGTACATCCCCAGTGGAGCAAGTGCACTCTCTGGAGTCACCGCACTGCATCCCCAGTGGTGCCAGTGCACTCTCAGGAGTCACCGCAGTGCATCCCCAGTGGTGCCAGTGCACTCTCGGTTGTCAAACGGGGTGCATCCCCAGTGGTGCCAGTGCACTGTCTGGAGTCACCGCGGTGCATCCCCAGTGGTGCCAGTGCACTCTCTGGACTCACCGGGGTGCATCCCCAGTGTTGCCAGTGTACTCTCTGGAGTCACCCGGGTTCATCCCCAGTGGTGCCAGTGCAATCTCTGGAGTCACCGCAGTGCATCCCCATTGGTGCCAGTGCACTCTCTGGAGTCACCGCAGTGCATCCCCAGTGGTGCCAGTGCACTAACTGGAGTCTCCGCAGTGCATCCCCAGAGGTGCCAGTGCACTCTCTGGAGTCACCGCGGTGCATCCCCAGTGGTGCCAGTGCACTCTCTGAAGTTACCGCAGTGCATCCCCAGTGGTGCAAGTGGACTCTCTGGAGTCACCGCAGTGCATCCCCAGTGGTGCAAGTGGACTCTCTAGAGTTACCGGGGTGGGTGTCCCGTGGTGCCAGTGGACTCTCTGGAGTCACGGGTGTGGGTCCCCCGTGGTGCAAGTGGACTCTCTGGAATCACCGGGGTGGGTCCGCAGTGGTCCCAGTGGTTTCTCTGGAGTCACGGGGGTGGGTCCCCAGTGGTGCTTGTGGACTCTCAGGAGTCACCGGGGTGGTTCCCCAGTGGTGCCAGTAGACTCTCTGGAGTCTCTGGGCCGGGTCCCCAGTGGTGCAAGTGGACTCTCTGGAGTCACTGGGATGCGTCCCCCATGGTGCCAGTGGACTCTCTGGAGTCTCCGGGGTGGGTCCCCAGTGCTGCCAGTGGACTCTCTGGAGTCTCCGGGGTAGGTCCCAAGTCCTGCCAGTGGACTCTCTGGAGTCACCGGGGTGGGTCCCCAGTGGTGCCAGTGCACTCTCTGGAGTCACCGGGGTGCATCCCCACTGGTGTCAATGCACTCTCTGGAGTCACTGCAGTGTATCCCCAGTGGCGCCAGTGCACTCTCTGGAGTCACCGCAGTGCGACCCCAGTGGTGCCAGTGCACTCTCTGGAGTCAACCGGGGTGTATCCCCAGTGGTGCCAGTGCACTCTCTGGAGTCAGCGGGGTGCATCTCCAGCCGTACCAGTGCACTCTCTGGAGTCACCGCGGTGCATCCCCAGTGGTACCAGTGCACTCTCTGGACTCACCGTGGTGCATCCCCAGTGGTGCCAGTGCACTCTCAGGAGTCATTGCAGTGCATCCCCAGTGGTGCCAGTGCACTCTCTGGAGTCACCGCAGTGCATCCCCAGTGGTGCCAGAGCACTCTCTGGAGTCACCGGTGTGCATCCCCAGTGGTGCCAGGGCACTCTCTGGAGTCACCGCGGTGCATCCCCAGTGGTGCCAGTACACTCTCTGGAGTCACCGCGGTGCATCACCAGTGGTGCCAGGGCACTCTCTGGAGTCTCCCGGGTGAATCCCCAGTGGTGCCAGTGCACTCTGTGGACTCACCGGGGTGCATCCCCAGGGGTGCCAGTGCACTCTCTGGAGTCACCGCGGTGCATCTCCAGTGGTGCCAGTGCCCTCTCTGGAGTCACCACAGTGCATCCCCAGTGGTGCCAGTGCACTCTCTGGACTCACCGGGTTGCATCCCCAGTGGTGCCAGTGCACTCTCTGGAGTCTCCCGGGTGCATCCCCAGTGGTACCAGTGCACTCTCTGGACTCACCGGGGTGCATCCCCAGTGGTGCCAGTGCACTCTCTGGACTCACCGGGGTGCATCCCCAGTGGTGCCAGTGCACTTTCAGGAGTCACCGCGGTGCATCCCCAGTGGTGCCAGGGCACTCTCTGGAGTCACCGCAGTGCATCCCCAGTGGTGCCAGGGCACTCTCTGGAGTCACCGGGGTGCATCCCCAGTGGTGCCAGGGCACTCTCTGGAGTCACCGCAGTGCATCCCCAGTGGTGCCAGTGCCCTGTCTGGAGTCACCGCAGTGCATCCCCAGTGGTGTCAGTGCACTCTCAGGAGTCACCGCAGTGCATCACCAGTGGTGCCAGTGCAGTCTCTGGAGTCACCGGGGTGCATCCCCAGTGGTGCCAGGGCACTCTCTGGTCTCACCGAGGTGCATCCACAGTGGTGCCAGTGCACTCTCTGGAGTCTCCCGGGTGCATCCCCAGTGGTGCCAGTGCACTCTCTGGACTCACCCGGGTGCATCCCCAGTGGTGCCAGTGCACTCTCTGGAGTCACCACAGTGCATCCCCAGTGGTGCCAGTGCACTCTCCGTAGTCACCAGGGTGCATCCCCAGTGGTGCCAGTGCACTCTCTGGACTCACCGGGGTGCATCTCCAGTGGTGCCAGTTCACTCTCAGGAGTCACCAGGGTGCATCCCCAGTGGTGCCAGGGCACTCTCTGGAGTCACTGGGGTGCATCCCCAGTTGTGCCAGGGCACTCTCTGGAGTCACCGCAGTGCATCCCCAGTGGTTCCAGTGCACTCTCTGGAGTCACCGCAGTGCATCACCTGTGGTGCCAGTGCAATCACTGGAGTCAGCGGGCTGCATCCCCAGTGGTGCCAGTGCACTCTCTGGACTCACCGGGTTTCATCCCCAGTGGTGCCAGTGCACTCTCTGGAGTCTCCCGGGTGCATCCACAGTGGTACCAGTGCACTCTCTGGACTCACCGGGGTGCATCCCCAGTGGTGCCAGTGCACTCTCTGGACTCACCGGGGTGCATCCCCAGTGGTACCAGTGCACTCTCTGGAGTCACCGCGGTGCATCCCCAGTGGTGCCAGTGCACTCTCTGGAATCACCCGGGTGCATCCCCAGTGGTGCCAGTGCACTCTCAGGAGTCACCGGGGTGCATCCCCAGTGGTGCCAGGGCACTCTCTGGAGTCACCGCAGTGCATCCCCAGTGGTGCCAGGGCACTCTCTGGAGTCACCGGGGTGCATCCCCAGTGGTGCCAGGGCACTCTCTGGAGTCACCGCAGTGCATCCCCAGTGGTGCCAGTGCCCTGTCTGGAGTCACCGCAGTGCATCCCCAGTGGTGTCAGTGCACTCTCAGGAGTCACCGCAGTGCATCACCAGTGGTGCCAGTGCAGTCTCTGGAGTCACCGGGGTGCATCCCCAGTGGTGCCAGGGCACTCTCTGGTCTCACCGAGGTGCATCCACAGTGGTGCCAGTGCACTCTCTGGAGTCTCCCGGGTGCATCCCCAGTGGTGCCAGTGCACTCTCTGGACTCACCCGGGTGCATCCCCAGTGGTGCCAGTGCACTCTCTGGAGTCACCACAGTGCATCCCCAGTGGTGCCAGTGCACTCTCCGTAGTCACCAGGGTGCATCCCCAGTGGTGCCAGTGCACTCTCTGGACTCACCGGGGTGCATCTCCAGTGGTGCCAGTTCACTCTCAGGAGTCACCAGGGTGCATCCCCAGTGGTGCCAGGGCACTCTCTGGAGTCACTGGGGTGCATCCCCAGTTGTGCCAGGGCACTCTCTGGAGTCACCGCAGTGCATCCCCAGTGGTTCCAGTGCACTCTCTGGAGTCACCGCAGTGCATCACCTGTGGTGCCAGTGCAATCACTGGAGTCAGCGGGCTGCATCCCCAGTGGTGCCAGTGCACTCTCTGGACTCACCGGGTTTCATCCCCAGTGGTGCCAGTGCACTCTCTGGAGTCTCCCGGGTGCATCCACAGTGGTACCAGTGCACTCTCTGGACTCACCGGGGTGCATCCCCAGTGGTGCCAGTGCACTCTCTGGACTCACCGGGGTGCATCCCCAGTGGTACCAGTGCACTCTCTGGAGTCACCGCGGTGCATCCCCAGTGGTGCCAGTGCACTCTCTGGAATCACCCGGGTGCATCCCCAGTGGTGCCAGTGCACTCTCAGGAGTCACCGGGGTGCATCCCCAGTGGTGCCAGGGCACTCTCTGGAGTCACCGCAGTGCATCCCCAGTGGTGCCAGGGCACTCTCTGGAGTCACCGGGGTGCATCCCCAGTGGTGCCAGGGCACTCTCTGGAGTCACCGCAGTGCATCCCCAGTGGTGCCAGTGCCCTGTCTGGAGTCACCGCAGTGCATCCCCAGTGGTGTCAGTGCACTCTCAGGAGTCACCGCAGTGCATCACCAGTGGTGCCAGTGCAGTCTCTGGAGTCACCCGGGTGCATCCCCAGTGGTGCCAGTGCAATCTCTGGAGTCACCGCAGTGCATCCCCATTGGTGCCAGTGCACTCTCTGGAGTCACCGCAGTGCATCCCCAGTGGTGCCAGTGCACTAACTGGAGTCTCCGCAGTGCATCCCCAGAGGTGCCAGTGCACTCTCTGGAGTCACCGCGGTGCATCCCCAGTGGTGCCAGTGCACTCTCTGAAGTAACCGCAGTGCATCCCCAGTGGTGCAAGTGGACTCTCTGGAGTCACCGCAGTGCATCCCCAGTGGTGCAAGTGGACTCTCTAGAGTTACCGGGGTGGGTGTCCCGTGGTGCCAGTGGACTCTCTGGAGTCACGGGTGTGGGTCCCCCGTGGTGCAAGTGGACTCTCTGGAATCACCGGGGTGGGTCCGCAGTGGTCCCAGTGGTTTCTCTGGAGTCACGGGGGTGGGTCCCCAGTGGTGCTTGTGGACTCTCAGGAGTCACCGGGGTGGTTCCCCAGTGGTGCCAGTAGACTCTCTGGAGTCTCTGGGCCGGGTCCCCAGTGGTGCAAGTGGACTCTCTGGAGTCACTGGGATGCGTCCCCCATGGTGCCAGTGGACTCTCTGGAGTCTCCGGGGTGGGTCCCCAGTGCTGCCAGTGGACTCTCTGGAGTCTCCGGGGTAGGTCCCAAGTGCTGCCAGTGGACTCTCTGGAGTCACCGGGGTGGGTCCCCAGTGGTGCCAGTGCACTCTCTGGAGTCACCGGGGTGCATCCCCACTGGTGTCAATGCACTCTCTGGAGTCACTGCAGTGTATCCACAGTGGTGCCAGTGCACTCTCTGGAGTCACCGCAGTGCGACCCCAGTGGTGCCAGTGCACTCTCTGGAGTCAACCGGGGTGTATCCCCAGTGGTGCCAGTGCACTCTCTGGAGTCAGCGGGGTGCATCTCCAGCCGTGCCAGTGCACTCTCTGGAGTCACCGCGGTGCATCCCCAGTGGTACCAGTGCACTCTCTGGACTCACCGTGGTGCATCCCCAGTGGTGCCAGTGCACTCTCAGGAGTCATTGCAGTGCATCCCCAGTGGTGCCAGTGCACTCTCAGGAGTCACCGGGGTGAATCCCCAGTGGTGCCAGTGCACTCTCTGGAGTCACCGCAGTGCATCCCCAGTGGTGCCAGAGCACTCTCTGGAGTCACCGGTGTGCATCCCCAGTGGTGCCAGGGCACTCTCTGGAGTTACCGCAGTGCATCCCCAGTGGTGCCAGTGCACTCTCTGGAGTCACCGCGGTGCATCACCAGTGGTGCCAGTGCACTCTCTGGAGTCTCCCGGGTGAATCCCCAGTGGTGCCAGTGCACTCTGTGGACTCACCGGGGTGCATCCCAGGGGTGCCAGTGCACTCTCTGGAGTCACCGCGGTGCATCTCCAGTGGTGCCAGTGCCCTCTCTGGAGTCACCACAGTGCGTCCCCAGTGGTGCCAGTGCACTCTCCGTAGTCACCAGGGTGCATCCCCAGTGGTGCCAGTGCACTCTCTGGACTCACCGGGGTGCATCTCCAGTGGTGCCAGTGCACTCTCAGGAGTCACCAGGGTGCATCCCCAGTGGTGCCAGGGCACTCTCTGGAGTCACTGGGGTGCATCCCCAGTTGTGCCAGGGCACTCTCTGGACTCACTGCACTGCATCCCCAGTGGTGCCAGTGCACTCTCTGGAGTCACCGCAGTGCATCACCAGTGGTGCCAGTGCAATCACTGGAGTCAGCGGGGTGCATCCCCAGTGGTGCCAGTGCACTCTCCGGACTCACCGGGTTGCATCCCCAGTGTTGCCAGTGCACTCTCTGGAGTCTCCCGGGTGCATCCCCAGTGGTACCAGTGCACTCTCTGGACTCACCGGGGTGCATCCCCAGTGGTGCCAGTGCACTCTCTGGACTCACCGGGGTGCATCCCCAGTGGTACCAGGGCACTCTCTGGAGTCACCGCGGTGCATCCCCAGTGGTGCCAGTGCACTCTCAGGAGTCACCGGGGTGCATCCCCAGTGGTGCCAGGGCACTCTCTGGAGTCACCGCAGTGCATCTCCAGTGGTGCCAGGGCACTCTCTGGTGTCACCGGGGTGCATCCCCAGTGGTGCCAGGGCACTCTCTGGAGTCACCGGGGTGCATCCCCAGTGGTACCAGTGCACTCTCTGGACTCACCGGGGTGCATCCCCAGTGGTGCCAGTGCACTCTCTGGAGTCACCGCAGTGCATCCCCAGTGGTGCCAGTGTACTCTCTGGACTCACCGGGGTGCATCCCCAGTGGTGCCAGGGCACTCTCTGGACTCACCGGGGTGCATCCCCAGTGGTGCCAGTGCACTCTCTGGAGTCACCGGGGTGCATCCCCAGTGGTCCCAGTGCACTCTCTGGACTCACCGGGGTGCACCCCCAGTGGTGCAAGTGGACTCTCTGGAGTCACCGGGGTGCACCCCCAGTGGTGCCAGTGCACTCTCTGGAGTCACCGGGGTGCATCCCCAGTGGTGCAAGTGCACTCTCTGGAGTCACTGCAGGGAATCCCTAGTGGTGCCAGTGCACTCTCTGGAGTCACCGGAGTGCATCCCCAGCGGTGCCAGTGCACTCTCTGGAGTCACCGGAGTGCATACTCAGCGGAGCCAGTGCACTCTGTGGAGTCACCGGGGTGCATCCCCAGTGGTGCCAGTGGACTCTCTGGAGTCTCCGTGCTGGGTCCCCAGTTGTGCCACTGGACTCTCTGGAGTCACCGGGGTGGGTCCCCATTGGTGACAGTCGACTCTCGGGAGTCACCGGGGTCGGTGCCCCGTGGTGAAAGTGGACTCTCTGGAGTCACCGGCGTGGGTGCCCAGTGGTGCCAGTGGACTCTCTGGAGTCACCGGAGTCGGTCCACAGTGGTGCAAGTGGACTCTCTGGAGTCACAGGGGTGGGTCCCTAGTGCTGCCAGTGGACTCTCTGGAGTGACCTAGGTGGGTCCACTGTGGTGCATGTGGACACTCTCTGGAGTCACCGGGGCGGGTCCCCCGTGGTGCAAGTGGACTCTCTGGAGTCACCGCAGTGGGTCCCTCGTGGTGCCAGTGGACTCTCTGGAGTCACCTGGATGGGTCCCCAGTGCTGCCAGTGGACTCTCTAGAGTCACCGGGGTGGGTCCCCCGTGGTGCCAGTGGACTCTCTAGAGTCACCGGGGTGGGTCCCCATTGCTGCCAGTGGACTCTCTAGAGTCACCGGGGTGGGTCCCCAGTGGTGCCAGTGGACTCTCTGGAGTCTCCGGGTTAAGTCCCCAGTGGTGCAAGTGGACTCTCTGCAGTCACCAGGGTGAGTCCCCCGTGGTGAAAGTGGACTCTGGAGTCACCGGGGCGGGTCGTTCGGGGTGCAAGTAGACTTTCTGGAGTCGCTGGGATGGGTCCTTGTTGGAGCCCGTGGACTTTCTGGAGACACCGGGTTGGGTCCTCCAGGGTGCCCGTGGACTCTCTGGACACAGCGTGTTGGATCCTCCGGGGTGCAAGTCGACTCTCTGGAGACACCGGGGTGGGTCCTCCGTGGATCCAGTGGACCCGCTGGGAGACACCGGTGTGGGTCCTCTGTGTTGCAAGTGGACTTTCTGCAGTTACCGGGGAGAGTCCTCCGGGATGCAAGTGGACTCTCTGGAGTGACCGGGGTGGGTCCTCGGGGGTGCAAGTGGACTCTCTGGAGTCACCGGGGTGGGTCCTCCGGGGTTCAAGTGGACTCTCTGGAGTCACCAGGGTACGTCCTCCGGGGTGCCCGTGGACCCCCACTGCAGACACCGGGGTGGGTCCTCCGGAGTGCAAGTGGACTCTCTGGAGTCACCGGGGTGGGTCCGCAGTGGTGCCAGTGGTTTCTCTGGAATCACTGGGGTGGGTCCGCAGTAGTGATAGTGGACTCTCTGGAGTCACCGCGGTGGGTCCCCAGTGGTGCCAATGCACTCTCTGGTGTCTCCGGGATGGGTCCCCCGTGGTGCAAGTGGACTCTCTGGAGTCTCCGGGGTGGCTCCCAAGTGCTGCCAGTGAACTCTCGGAAGTCACCGGGGTGGGTCCCTAGTGGTACAAGTGGACTCTCTGGAGACACAGGGCTGGGTCCCCAGTTGTGCCACTGGACTCTCTGGAGTCACCAGAGTGGGACCCCAGTGGTGCTAGTGGACTCTCTGGAATCACCGGGGTGAGTCCCCAGTGGTGCAAGTGGACTCTCTGGAATCACCGGGGTGGGTCTCCGTAGTGCCAGTGCACTCTCTGGAGTCACCGGGGTGCATCCTCTGTGGTGCCAGTGCACTCTCAGGAGTCACTGGGGTGCATCCCCAGTGGTGCCAGTGCACTCTCAGGAGTCACCGGGGTGCATCCCCAGTGGTGCCAGTGCACTCTCTGGAGTCACCGCGGTGCATCCCCAGTGCTGCCAGTGCACTCTCTGGAGACACTGGAGTGCATCCCCAGTGGTGCCAGTGCACTCTCTGGACTCACGGGGGTGCATCCCCAGTGGTGCCAGGGCACTCTCTGGAGTCACTGGGGTGCATCCCCAGTGGTGCCAGTGCACTCTCTGGAGTCACCGCAGTGCATCCCCAGTGGTGCCAGTGCACTCTCTGGACTAACCGGGGTGCATCCCCAGTGGTGCCAGTGCACTCTCTGGAGTCACCCGGGTGCATCCACAGTGGTGCCAGTGCACTCTCTGGAGTCACTGCAGTGCATCCCCAGTGGTGCCAGTGCACTCTCTGGAGTCACCGGGGTGCATCCCCAGTGGTGCCAGGCCACTCTCTGGAGTCACCGGGGTGCATACCCAGTGGTGCCAGTGCACTCTCTGGAGTCACCAGGGTGCATCCCCAGTGCTGCCAGTGCACTCTCTGGAGTCACTGGAGTGCATCCCCAGTGGTGCCAGTGCACTCTCTGG
Source organism: Anser anser (assembly GCF_964211835.1). Lineage (NCBI taxonomy): Eukaryota > Metazoa > Chordata > Aves > Anseriformes > Anatidae > Anser > Anser anser. The sequence goes on from NW_028154169.1 coordinate 646,820, forward strand.
AGTCACCGGGGTGCATCCCCAGTGCTGCCAGTGCACTCTCTGGAGTCACTGGAGTGCATCCCCAGTGGTGCCAGTGCACTCACTGGAGTCACCGGGGTGCACCCCCAGTGGTGCCAGGGCACTCTCTGGAGTCACCGGGGTGCATCCCCAGTGGTGCCAGTGCACTCTCTGGAGTCACTGCAGTGCATCCCCAGTGGTGCCAGTGCAGTCTATGGAGTCTCCGTTGTGCATCCCCAGTGGTGCCAGTGCACTCTCTGGAGTCACCGGGGTGCATCCCCAGTGGTGCCAGGGCACTCACTGGAATCACCCGGGTGCATCCGCAGTGGTGCCAGTGCACTCTCTGGAGTCACCGGGGTGCATCCCCAGTGGTGCCAGGGCACTCTCTGGAGTCACTGGGGTGCATCCCCAGTTGTGCCAGGGCACTCTCTGGAGTCACCGCAGTGCATCCCCAGTGGTGCCAGTGCACTCTCTGGAGTCACCGCAGTGCATCACCAGTGGTGCCAGTGCAATCACTGGAGTCAGCTGGGTGCATCCCCAGTGGTGCCAGTGCACTCTCTGGACTCACCGGGTTGCATCCCCAGTGGTGCCAGTGCACTCTCTGGAGTCTCCCGGGTGCATCCCCAGTGGTACCAGTGCACTCTCTGGACTCACCGGGGTGCATCCCCAGTGGTGCCAGTGCACTCTCTGGACTCACCGGGGTGCATCCCCAGTGGTACCAGTGCACTCTCTGGAGTCACCGGAGTGCATCCCCAGTGGTGCCAGTGCACTCTCTGGAATCACCCGGGTGCATCCCCAGTGGTGCCAGTGCACTCTCAGGAGTCACCGGGGTGCATCCCCAGTGGTGCCAGGGCACTCTCTGGAGTCACCGCAGTGCATCCCCAGTGGTGCCAGGGCACTCTCTGGAGTCACCGGGGTGCATCCCCAGTGGTGCCAGGGCACTCTCTGGAGTCACCGCAGTGCATCCCCAGTGGTGCCAGTGCCCTGTCTGGAGTCACCGCAGTGCATCCCCAGTGGTGTCAGTGCACTCTCAGGAGTCACCGCAGTGCATCACCAGTGGTGCCAGTGCAGTCTCTGGAGTCACCGGGGTGCATCCCCAGTGGTGCCAGGGCACTCTCTGGTCTCACCGAGGTGCATCCACAGTGGTGCCAGTGCACTCTCTGGAGTCTCCCGGGTGCATGCCCAGTGGTGCCAGTGCACTCTCTGGACTCACCCGGGTGCATCCCCAGTGGTGCCAGTGCACTCTCTGGCGTCTCTGTACTGCATCCCCAGTGGTGCCAGTGCAGTCTCTGGAGTCACCGGGGTTGGTCTCCTGTGGTGCAAGTGGACTCTCTGGAGACACCAGGTTAGGTCCCCAGTGGTGCCCTGGACTCTCTGGAGTCACCGGGGTGGGTCCCCAGTGGTGGCAGTGCAGTCTCTGGAGTCACTGCAGTGCATCCCCAGTCGTACCAGTGCACTCTCTGGAGTCACTGCAGTGCATCCCCAGTGGTGCCAGTGCAGTCTATGGAGTCTCCGTTGTGCATCCCCAGTGGTGCCAGTGCACTCTCTGGAGTCACCGGGGTGCATCCCCAGTGGTGCCAGGGCACTCACTGGAATCACCGGGGTGCATCCGCAGTGGTGCCAGTGCACTCTCTGGAGTCACCGGGGTGCATCCCCAGTGGTGCCAGTGCAGTCTCTGGAGTCACCGCAGTGCATCCCCAGTGGTGCCAGTGTACTCTCTGGACTCACCGGGGTGCATCCCCAGTGGTGCCAGGGCACTCTCTGGAGTCACCGGGGTGCATCCCCAGTGGTGCCAGTGCACTCTCTGGACTCACCGGGGTGCATCCCCAGTGGTCCCAGTGCACTCTCTGGAGTCACCGGGGTGCACCCCCAGTGGTGCCAGTGCACTCTCTGGAGTCACCGGGGTGCATCCCCAGTGGTGCAAGTGCACTCTCTGGAGTCACTGCAGGGAATCCCTAGTGGTGCCAGTGCACTCTCTGGAGTCACCGGAGTGCATCCCCAGCGGTGCCAGTGCACTCTCTGGAGTCACCGGAGTGCATACTCAGCGGAGCCAGTGCACTCTGTGGAGTCACCGGGGTGCATCCCCAGTGGTGCCAGTGGACTCTCTGGAGTCTCCGTGCTGGGTCCCCAGTTGTGCCACTGGACTCTCTGGAGTCACCGGGGTGGGTCCCCATTGGTGACAGTCGACTCTCGGGAGTCACCGGGGTCGGTGCCCCGTGGTGAAAGTGGACTCTCTGGAGTCACCGGCGTGGGTGCCCAGTGGTGCCAGTGGACTCTCTGGAGTCACCGGAGTCGGTCCACAGTGGTGCAAGTGGACTCTCTGGAGTCACAGGGGTGGGTCCCTAGTGCTGCCAGTGGACTCTCTGGAGTGACCTAGGTGGGTCCACTGTGGTGCATGTGGACACTCTCTGGAGTCACCGGGGCGGGTCCCCCGTGGTGCAAGTGGACTCTCTGGAGTCACCGCAGTGGGTCCCTCGTGGTGCCAGTGGACTCTCTGGAGTCACCTGGATGGGTCCCCAGTGCTGCCAGTGGACTCTCTAGAGTCACCGGGGTGGGTCCCCCGTGGTGCCAGTGGACTCTCTAGAGTCACCGGGGTGGGTCCCCATTGCTGCCAGTGGACTCTCTAGAGTCACCGGGGTGGGTCCCCAGTGGTGCCAGTGGACTCTCTGGAGTCTCCGGGTTAAGTCCCCAGTGGTGCAAGTGGACTCTCTGCAGTCACCAGGGTGAGTCCCCCGTGGTGAAAGTGGACTCTGGAGTCACCGGGGCGGGTCGTTCGGGGTGCAAGTAGACTTTCTGGAGTCGCTGGGATGGGTCCTTGTTGGAGCCCGTGGACTTTCTGGAGACACCGGGTTGGGTCCTCCAGGGTGCCCGTGGACTCTCTGGACACAGCGTGTTGGATCCTCCGGGGTGCAAGTCGACTCTCTGGAGACACCGGGGTGGGTCCTCCGTGGATCCAGTGGACCCGCTGGGAGACACCGGTGTGGGTCCTCTGTGTTGCAAGTGGACTTTCCGCAGTTACCGGGGAGAGTCCTCCGGGATGCAAGTGGACTCTCTGGAGTCACCGGGGTGGGTCCTCCAGGTGCAAGTGGACTCTCTGGAGTGACCGGGGTGGGTCCTCGGGGGTGCAAGTGGACTCTCTGGAGTCACCGGGGTGGGTCCTCCGGGGTTCAAGTGGACTCTCTGGAGTCACCAGGGTACGTCCTCCGGGGTGCCCGTGGACCCCCACTGCAGACACCGGGGTGGGTCCTCCGGAGTGCAAGTGGACTCTCTGGAGTCACCGGGGTGGGTCCGCAGTGGTGCCAGTGGTTTCTCTGGAATCACTGGGGTGGGTCCGCAGTAGTGATAGTGGACTCTCTGGAGTCACCGCGGTGGGTCCCCAGTGGTGCCAATGCACTCTCTGGAGTCACCGGGGTGGGTCTCCAGTGGTGTCAGTGGACTCTCTGGAGTCACCGGGCTGGTCACCCAGTGGTGCAAGTGGAATCTCTGGTGTCTCCGGGGTGGGTCCCCCGTGGTGCAAGTGGACTCTCTGGAGTCTCCGGGGTGGCTCCCAAGTGCTGCCAGTGAACTCTCGGAAGTCACCGGGGTGGGTCCCTAGTGGTACAAGTGGACTCTCTGGAGACACAGGGCTGGGTCCCCAGTTGTGCCACTGGACTCTCTGGAGTCACCAGAGTGGGACCCCAGTGGTGCTAGTGGACTCTCTGGAGTCACCGGGGTGAGTCCCCAGTGGTGCAAGTGGACTCTCTGGAATCACCGGGGTGGGTCTCCGTAGTGCCAGTGCACTCTCTGGAGTCACCGGGGTGCATCCTCTGTGGTGCCAGTGCACTCTCAGGAGTCACTGCAGTGCATCCCCAGTGGTGCCAGTGCACTCTCAGGAGTAACCGGGGTGCATCCCCAGTGCTGCCAGTGTGCTCTCTGGAGTCACCGGGGTGCATCCCCAGTGGTGCCAGTGCACTCTCTGGAGTCACCGGGGTGCATCCCCAGTGGTGCCAGGGCACTCTCTGGAGTCACCGCGGTGCATCCCCAGTGGTGCCAGTGCACTCTCTGGAGTCACCGCAGTGCATCCCCAGTGGTGCCAGTGCACTCTCTGGACTAACCGGGGTGCATCCCCAGTGGTGCCAGTGCACTCTCTGGAGTCACCGGGGTGCATCCCCAGTGCGGCCAGTGCACTCTCTGGAGTCACCGCGGTGCATCCCCAGTGCTGCCAGTGCACTCTCTGGAGACACTGGAGTGCATCCCCAGTGGTGCCAGTGCACTCTCTGGACTCACGGGGGTGCATCCCCAGTGGTGCCAGGGCACTCTCTGGAGTCACTGGGGTGCATCCCCAGTGGTGCCAGTGCACTCTCTGGAGTCACCGCAGTGCATCCCCAGTGGTGCCAGTGCACTCTCTGGACTAACCGGGGTGCATCCCCAGTGGTGCCAGTGCACTCTCTGGAGTCACCCGGGTGCATCCACAGTGGTGCCAGTGCACTCTCTGGAGTCACTGCAGTGCATCCCCAGTGGTGCCAGTGCACTCTCTGGAGTCACCGGGGTGCATCCCCAGTGGTGCCAGGCCACTCTCTGGAGTCACCGGGGTGCATACCCAGTGGTGCCAGTGCACTCTCTGGAGTCACCAGGGTGCATCCCCAGTGCTGCCAGTGCACTCTCTGGAGTCACTGGAGTGCATCCCCAGTGGTGCCAGTGCACTCTCTGGAGTCACCGGGGTGCATCCCCAGTGCTGCCAGTGCACTCTCTGGAGTCACTGGAGTGCATCCCCAGTGGTGCCAGTGCACTCACTGGAGTCACCGGGGTGCACCCCCAGTGGTGCCAGGGCACTCTCTGGAGTCACCAGGGTGCATCCCCAGTGGTGCCAGTGCACTCTCTGGAGTCACTGGAGTGCATCCCCAGTGGTGCCAGAGCACTCACTGGAGTCACCGGGGTGCACCCCCAGTGGTGCCAGTGCACTCTCTGGAGTCACCGGGGTGCATCCCCAGTGCTGCCAGTGCACTCTCTGGAGTCACTGGAGTGCATCCCCAGTGGTGCCAGTGCACTCACTGGAGTCACCGGGGTGCACCCCCAGTGGTGCCAGGGCACTCTCTGGAGTCACCGGGGTGCATCCCCAGTGGTGCCAGTGCACTCTCTGGAGTCACTGGAGTGCATCCCCAGTGGTGCCAGAGCACTCACTGGAGTCACCGGGGTGCACCCCCAGTGGTGCCAGTGCACTCTCTGTAGTCAACCGGGGTGCATCCCCAGTGGTGCAAGTGCACTCTCTGGAGTCACTGCAGGGAATCCCTAGTGGTGCCAGTGCACTCTCTGGAGTCACCGGAGTGGGTCCACAGTGGTGCAAGTGGACTCTCTGGAGTCACAGGGGTGGGTCCCTAGTGCTGCCAGTGGACTCTCTGGAGTGACCTAGGTGGGTCCACTGTGGTGCATGTGGACACTCTCTGGAGTCACCGGGGCGGGTCCCCCGTGGTGCAAGTGGACTCTCTGGAGTCACCGCAGTGGGTCCCTCGTGGTGCCAGTGGACTCTCTGGAGTCACCTGGATGGGTCCCCAGTGCTGCCAGTGGACTCTCTAGAGTCACCGGGGTGGGTCCCCCGTGGTGCCAGTGGACTCTCTAGAGTCACCGGGGTGGGTCCCCATTGCTGCCAGTGGACTCTCTAGAGTCACCGGGGTGGGTCCCCAGTGGTGCCAGTGGACTCTCTGGAGTCTCCGGGTTAAGTCCCCAGTGGTGCAAGTGGACTCTCTGCAGTCACCAGGGTGAGTCCCCCGTGGTGAAAGTGGACTCTGGAGTCACCGGGGCGGGTCGTTCGGGGTGCAAGTAGACTTTCTGGAGTCGCTGGGATGGGTCCTTGTTGGAGCCCGTGGACTTTCTGGAGACACCGGGTTGGGTCCTCCAGGGTGCCCGTGGACTCTCTGGACACAGCGTGTTGGATCCTCCGGGGTGCAAGTCGACTCTCTGGAGACACCGGGGTGGGTCCTCCGTGGATCCAGTGGACCCGCTGGGAGACACCGGTGTGGGTCCTCTGTGTTGCAAGTGGACTTTCTGCAGTTACCGGGGAGAGTCCTCCGGGATGCAAGTGGACTCTCTGGAGTCACCGGGGTGGGTCCTCCAGGTGCAAGTGGACTCTCTGGAGTGACCGGGGTGGGTCCTCGGGGGTGCAAGTGGACTCTCTGGAGTCACCGGGGTGGGTCCTCCGGGGTTCAAGTGGACTCTCTGGAGTCACCAGGGTACGTCCTCCGGGGTGCCCGTGGACCCCCACTGCAGACACCGGGGTGGGTCCTCCGGAGTGCAAGTGGACTCTCTGGAGTCACCGGGGTGGGTCCGCAGTGGTGCCAGTGGTTTCTCTGGAATCACTGGGGTGGGTCCGCAGTAGTGATAGTGGACTCTCTGGAGTCACCGCGGTGGGTCCCCAGTGGTGCCAATGCACTCTCTGGAGTCACCGGGGTGGGTCTCCAGTGGTGTCAGTGGACTCTCTGGAGTCACCGGGCTGGTCACCCAGTGGTGCAAGTGGACTCTCTGGTGTCTCCGGGGTGGGTCCCCCGTGGTGCAAGTGGACTCTCTGGAGTCTCCGGGGTGGCTCCCAAGTGCTGCCAGTGAACTCTCGGAAGTCACCGGGGTGGGTCCCTAGTGGTACAAGTGGACTCTCTGGAGACACAGGGCTGGGTCCCCAGTTGTGCCACTGGACTCTCTGGAGTCACCAGAGTGGGACCCCAGTGGTGCTAGTGGACTCTCTGGAGTCACCGGGGTGAGTCCCCAGTGGTGCAAGTGGACTCTCTGGAATCACCTGGGTGGGTCTCCGTAGTGCCAGTGCACTCTCTGGAGTCACCGGGGTGCATCCTCTGTGGTGCCAGTGCACTCTCAGGAGTCACTGCAGTGCATCCCCAGTGGTGACAGTGCACTCTCTGGACTCACCGGGGTGCATCCCCAATGGTGCCAGTGGACTCTCTGGAGTCACCGGGGTGCATCCCCAGTGGTGCCAGTCCACTCTCTGGAGTCACCGCGGTGCATCCCCAGTGGTGCCAGTCCACTCTCTGGACTCACCGGGGTGCATCCCCAGTGGTGCCAGTGCACTCTCTGGAGTCACCGGGGTGCAACCCCAGTGGTGCCAGTGCAGTCTCTGGAGTCACCGGGGTGCATCCCCAGTGGTGCCAGTGTACTCTCTGGAGGCACCGCAGTGCATCCCCAGTGGTGCCAGGGCACTCTCTGGAATCACCGGGGTGCATCCGCAGTGGTGCCAGTGCACTCTCTGGAGTCACCGGGGTGCATCCCCAGTGGTGCCAGTGCACTCTCAGGAGACACCGGGGTGCATCCGCAGTGGTGCCAGTGCGCTCTCTGGAGTCACCGGGGTGCATCCCGAGTGGTGCCAGTGCACTCTCTGGAGTCACCGATGTGGGTGCCCGGTGGTGAAAGTGGACTCTCTGGAGTCACCGGGGTGGGTCCCCAGGGGTGCAAGTGGACTCTCTGGAGTCACCGGAGTGGGTCCCCAGTGGTGCCAGTGGACTCTTTGGAGACACCGCGGTGGGTCCCCCGTTGTGTCAGTGGACTCTCTGGAGTCACCGGGGTGGGTCCCCAGCGGTGCCAGTGGACTCTCTGGAGTCACCGGGGTGGGTCCCCAGTTGTGCCACTGGACTCTCGGGAGACGCTGGGGTGGGTCCGCAGTAGTTCCAGTGGACTCTCTGGAGTCACTGGACTGCATCCCCAGTGGTGTCAGTGCACTCTCTGGAGTCACTGCACTGCATCCCCAGTGGTGCCAGTGCACTCTCTGGAGTCACCGGGGTGCATCCCCAGTGGTGACAGTGCACTCACTGGAGTCACCGGGGTGCATCCCCAGTGGTGCCAGTGCACTCTCTGGAGTCACCGTGGTGCATCCCCAGTGGTGCCAGTCTGGTCTCTGGAGTCACCGGGGTGCATTCCCAGTGGTGCCAGGGCATTCTCTGGAATCACCGGGGTGCATCCGCAGTGGTGCCAGTACACTCTCTGAAGTTACCGGGGTGCATCCCCAGTGGTACCAGTGCACTCTCTGGATTCACCGGGGCGCATCCCCAGTGGTGCCAGTGCACTCTCTGGAGTCACCGGGGTGCATCCCCAGTGCAGCCAGTGCACTCTCTGGAGTCACTGAACTGCATCCCCAGTGGTGCCAGTGCACTCTCTGTACTCACCGGGGTGCATCCCCAGTGGTGCCAGGGCACTCTCTGGAGTCACCGGGGTGCATCCCCAGTGGTGCCAGGGCACTCTCTGGAGTCTCCTGGGTTCATCCCCAGTGGTGCCAGTGCACTCTCTGGAGTCACCGCAGTGCATCACCAGTGGTGCCAGTGCAATCACTGGAGTCATAGGGGTGCAACACCAGTGGTGCCAGTGCACTCTCTGGACTCACCGGGGTGCATCCCCACTGGTGCCTGTGCACTCTCTGGAGTCTCCCGGTTGCATCCCCAGTGGTGCCATTGCACTATCTGGAGTCACCGGAGTGCATCCCCACTGGTGCCAGTGCACTCTCTGAAGTCACCGCAGTGCGTCCCCAGTGGTGCCAGTGCACTCTCTGGAGTCACCGCAGTGCATCCCCAGTGGTCCCAGTGCACTCTCTGGACTCACCGGGGTCCATCACCAGTGGTAACAGTGCACTCTCAGGAGTCACCGCGGTGCATCTCCAGTGGTGCCAGTGCACTCTCTGGACTCACCGGGGTGCATCCCCAGTGGTGCCAGTGCACTCTCTGGAGTCACCGCAGTGCATCCCCAGTGGTGCCAGTGCACTCGCTGTAATCACCAGGGTGCATCACCAGTGGTGCCAGTGCACTCTCTGGACTCACCGGGGTGCATCCCCAGTGATACCAGTGCACTCTCTGGAGTCACCGCGGTGCATCTCCAGTGGTGCAAGTGCGCTCTCTGAGGTCAAGCGGGGTGCATCCCCAGTGGTGCCAGTGCACTCACTGGAGTCACCAGGGTGCATCTCCAGTCGCGCCAGTGCACTCTCTGGATTCACCGCGGTGCATCGCCAGAGGTGCCAGGGCACTCTCTGGAGTCACCGGGGTGCATCCCCAGTGGTGCCAGGGCACTCTCTGGACTCACCGGGGTGCATCCCCAGTGGTGCCAGTGCACTCTCTAGAGTCACCACGTTGCATCCCCAGTGGTGCTAGGGCACTCTCTGGAATCACGGGAGTGCATCCCCAGTGGTGCCAGTGCACTCTGTGGAGTCACCGGGGTGCATCCCCAGTGGTGCCAGTGGACTCTCTGGAGTTACCGGGCTGTGTCCCCCGTGGTGCAAGTGGACTCTCTGGAGTCGCCGGGGTGGGCCAGCAGTGGTGCCAGTGGACTATCTGGACTCACCGGAGTGGTTCCCCAGTGGTGCCAGTGGACTCTCTGGAGTCACCGGGCTGTGTCCCCAGTGGTGCAACTGCACTCTCTGGAGTCACCGGGGTGGGTCCCCCATTGTGCCAGTGGAGTCTCTGGAGTACCGCGGTGGGTCCCCAGTGGTACCAGTGGACTCTCTGGAGTCACTGGAGTGAGTCCCCAGTGGTGCTAGTGGACACTCTGGAGTCACCGGGATGGGTGCCCCGTGGTATCAGTGGACAATCTCTGGAATCACCGGGTTGGGTCCCCAGTGGTTCCTGTGGACTCTCTGGAGTCACCGGGGTGGCTCCCCCATGGTGCCAATGGACTCTCTGGAGTCACCAGGGTGGGTCCCCAGTGGTGCAAGTGGACTCTCTGGAGTCACCAGGGTGTGTGCCCTGTGGTGTAAGTGGACTCTCTGGAGTCACCGGGGTGGGTCCCCAGTGGTGCCAGTGGACTCTCTGGAGTCACTGGGGTGGGTCCCCAGTGGTGCTAGTGGTGACAGTGCAGTCACCGGAATGGGCCCCAGGTGGTGCCACTGGACTCTCTGGAGTCACCGGCGTGGGTCCGCAGTGGTGCCAGTGGACTCTCTGGAGTCACCGGGGTGGGTCCCCAGTGGTGCCAGTGCACTCTCTGGAGTCACCGGAGTGCATCCCCAGTGATGCCAGTGCACTCTCTGGAGTCTCCCGGGTGCATCCCCAGTGGTACCAGTGCACTCTCTGGACTCACCGGGGTGCATCCCCAGTGGTGCCAGTGCACTCTCTGGACTCACCGGGGTGCATCCCCAGTGGTACCAGTGCACTCTCTGGAGTCACCGGGGTGCATCCCCAGTGGTGCCAGTGCACTCTCTGGAATCACCCGGGTGCATCCCCAGTGGTGCCAGTGCACTCTCAGGAGTCACCGGGGTGCATCCCCAGTGGTGCCAGGGCACTCTCTGGAGTCACCGCAGTGCATCCCCAGTGGTGCCAGGGCACTCTCTGGAGTCACCGGGGTGCATCCCCAGTGGTGCCAGGGCACTCTCTGTAGTCACCGCAGTGCATCCCCAGTGGTGCCAGTGCCCTGTCTGGAGTCACCGCAGTGCATCCCCAGTGGTGTCAGTGCACTCTCAGGAGTCACCGCAGTGCATCACCAGTGGTGCCAGTGCAGTCTCTGGAGTCACCCGGGTGCATCCCCAGTGGTGCCAGTGCAATCTCTGGAGTCACCGCAGTGCATCCCCATTGGTGCCAGTGCACTCTCTGGAGTCACCGCAGTGCATCCCCAGTGGTGCCAGTGCACTAACTGGAGTCTCCGCAGTGCATCCCCAGAGGTGCCAGTGCACTCTCTGGAGTCACCGCGGTGCATCCCCAGTGGTGCCAGTGCACTCTCTGAAGTAACCGCAGTGCATCCCCAGTGGTGCAAGTGGACTCTCTGGAGTCACCGCAGTGCATCCCCAGTGGTGCAAGTGGACTCTCTAGAGTTACCGGGGTGGGTGTCCCGTGGTGCCAGTGGACTCTCTGGAGTCACGGGTGTGGGTCCCCCGTGGTGCAAGTGGACTCTCTGGAATCACCGGGGTGGGTCCGCAGTGGTCCCAGTGGTTTCTCTGGAGTCACGGGGGTGGGTCCCCAGTGGTGCTTGTGGACTCTCAGGAGTCACCGGGGTGGTTCCCCAGTGGTGCCAGTAGACTCTCTGGAGTCTCTGGGCCGGGTCCCCAGTGGTGCAAGTGGACTCTCTGGAGTCACTGGGATGCGTCCCCCATGGTGCCAGTGGACTCTCTGGAGTCTCCGGGGTGGGTCCCCAGTGCTGCCAGTGGACTCTCTGGAGTCTCCGGGGTAGGTCCCAATTGCTGCCAGTGGACTCTCTGGAGTCACCGGGGTGGGTCCCCAGTGGTGCCAGTGCACTCTCTGGAGTCACCGGGGTGCATCCCCACTGGTGTCAATGCACTCTCTGGAGTCACTGCAGTGTATCCCCAGTGGTGCCAGTGCACTCTCTGGAGTCACCGCAGTGCGACCCCAGTGGTGCCAGTGCACTCTCTGGAGTCAACCGGGGTGTATCCCCAGTGGTGCCAGTGCACTCTCTGGAGTCAGCGGGGTGCATCTCCAGCCGTGCCAGTGCACTCTCTGGAGTCACCGCGGTGCATCCCCAGTGGTACCAGTGCACTCTCTGGACTCACCGTGGTGCATCCCCAGTGGTGCCAGTGCACTCTCAGGAGTCACTGCAGTGCATCCCCAGTGGTGCCAGTGCACTCTCAGGAGTCACCGGGGTGAATCCCCAGTGGTGCCAGTGCACTCTCTGGAGTCACCGCAGTGCATCCCCAGTGGTGCCAGAGCACTCTCTGGAGTCACCGGTGTGCATCCCCAGTGGTGCCAGGGCACTCTCTGGAGTCACCGCAGTGCATCCCCAGTGGTGCCAGTGCACTCTCTGGAGTCACCGCAGTGCATCACCAGTGGTGCCAGTGCACTCTCTGGAGTCTCCCGGGTGAATCCCCAGTGGTGCCAGTGCACTCTGTGGACTCACCGGGGTGCATCCCCAGGGGTGCCAGTGCACTCTCTGGAGTCACCGCGGTGCATCTCCAGTGGTGCCAGTGCCCTCTCTGGAGTCACCACAGTGCATCCCCAGTGGTGCCAGTGCACTCTCCGTAGTCACCAGGGTGCATCCCCAGTGGTGCCAGTGCACTCTCTGGACTCACCGGGGTGCATCTCCAGTGGTGCCAGTGCACTCTCAGGAGTCAGCAGGGTGCATCCCCAGTGGTGCCAGTGCACTCTCTGGACTCACCGGGGTGCATCTCCAGTGGTGCCAGTGCACTCTCAGGAGTCACCAGGGTGCATCCCCAGTGGTGCCAGGGCACTCTCTGGAGTCACTGTGGTGCATCCCCAGTTGTGCCAGGGCACTCTCTGGAGTCACCGCAGTGCATCCCCAGTGGTGCCAGTGCACTCTCTGGAGTCACCGCAGTGCATCACCAGTGGTGCCAGTGCAATCACTGGAGTCAGCGGGGTGCATCCCCAGTGGTGCCAGTGCACTCTCTGGACTCACCGGGTTGCATCCCCAGTGGTGCCAGTGCACTCTCTGGAGTCTCCCGGGTGCATCCCCAGTGGTACCAGTGCACTCTCTGGACTCACCGGGGTGCATCCCCAGTGGTGCCAGTGCACTCTCTGGACTCACCGGGGTGCATCCCCAGTGGTACCAGTGCACTCTCTGGAGTCACCGCGGTGCATCCCCAGTGGTGCCAGTGCACTCTCTGGAATCACCCGGGTGCATCCCCAGTGGTGCCAGTGCACTCTCAGGAGTCACCGGGGTGCATCCCCAGTGGTGCCAGGGCACTCTCTGGAGTCACCGCAGTGCATCCCCAGTGGTGCCAGGGCACTCTCTGGAGTCACCGGGGTGCATCCCCAGTGGTGCCAGGGCACTCTCTGGAGTCACCGCAGTGCATCCCCAGTGGTGCCAGTGCCCTGTCTGGAGTCACCGCAGTGCATCCCCAGTGGTGTCAGTGCACTCTCAGGAGTCACCGCAGTGCATCACCAGTGGTGCCAGTGCAGTCTCTGGAGTCACCGGGGTGCATCCCCAGTGGTGCCAGGGCACTCTCTGGTCTCACCGAGGTGCATCCACAGTGGTGCCAGTGCACTCTCTGGAGTCTCCCGGGTGCATCCCCAGTGGTGCCAGTGCACTCTCTGGACTCACCCGGGTGCATCCCCAGTGGAGCCAGTGCACTCTCTGGAGTCACCACAGTGCATAACCAGTGGTGCCAGTGCACTCTCTGGACTCACCGGGGTGCATCTCCAGTGGTGCCAGTGCACTCTCAGGAGTCACCAGGGTGCATCCCCAGTGGTGCCAGGGCACTCTCTGGAGTCACTGGGGTGCATCCCCAGTGGTGCCAGGGCACTCTCTGGAGTCACCGCAGTGCATCCCCAGTGGTGCCAGTGCACTCTCTGGAGTCACCGAGGTGCATCCACAGTGGTGCCAGTGCACTCTCTGGAGTCTCCCGGGTGCATCCCCAGTGGTGCCAGTGCACTCTCTGGACTCACCCGGGTGCATCCCCAGTGGTGCCAGTGCACTCTCTGGCGTCTCTGTACTGCATCCCCAGTGGTGCCAGTGCAGTCTCTGGAGTCACCGGGGTTGGTCTCCTGTGGTGCAAGTGGACTCTCTGGAGACACCAGGTTAGGTCCCCAGTGGTGCCCTGGACTCTCTGGAGTCACCGGGGTGGGTCCCCAGTGGTGGCAGTGCAGTCTCTGGAGTCACTGCAGTGCATCCCCAGTCGTACCAGTGCACTCTCTGGAGTCACTGCAGTGCATCCCCAGTGGTGCCAGTGCAGTCTATGGAGTCTCCGTTGTGCATCCCCAGTGGTGCCAGTGCACTCTCTGGAATCACCCGGGTGCATCCCCAGTGGTACCAGTGCACTTTCAGGAGTCACCGGGGTGCATCCCCAGTGGTGCCAGGGCACTCTCTGGAGTCACCGCAGTGCATCCCCAGTGGTGCCAGGGCACTCTCTGGAGTCACCGGGGTGCATCCCCAGTGGTGCCAGGGCACTCTCTGGAGTCACCGCAGTGCATCCCCAGTGGTGCCAGTGCCCTGTCTGGAGTCACCGCAGTGCATCCCCAGTGGTGTCAGTGCACTCTCAGGAGTCACCGCAGTGCATCACCAGTGGTGCCAGTGCAGTCTCTGGAGTCACCGGGGTGCATCCCCAGTGGTGCCAGGGCACTCTCTGGTCTCACCGAGGTGCATCCACAGTGGTGCCAGTGCACTCTCTGGAGTCTCCCGGGTGCATCCCCAGTGGTGCCAGTGCACTCTCTGGACTCACCCGGGTGCATCCCCAGTGGTGCCAGTGCACTCTCTGGAGTCACCACAGTGCATCCCCAGTGGTGCCAGTGCACTCTCCGTAGTCACCAGGGTGCATCCCCAGTGGTGCCAGTGCACTCTCTGGACTCACCGGGGTGCATCTCCAGTGGTGCCAGTTCACTCTCAGGAGTCACCAGGGTGCATCCCCAGTGGTGCCAGGGCACTCTCTGGAGTCACTGGGGTGCATCCCCAGTTGTGCCAGGGCACTCTCTGGAGTCACCGCAGTGCATCCCCAGTGGTTCCAGTGCACTCTCTGGAGTCACCGCAGTGCATCACCTGTGGTGCCAGTGCAATCACTGGAGTCAGCGGGGTGCATCCCCAGTGGTGCCAGTGCACTCTCTGGACTCACCGGGTTTCATCCCCAGTGGTGCCAGTGCACTCTCTGGAGTCTCCCGGGTGCATCCCCAGTGGTACCAGTGCACTCTCTGGACTCACCGGGGTGCATCCCCAGTGGTGCCAGTGCACTCTCTGGACTCACCGGGGTGCATTCCCAGTGGTACCAGTGCACTCTCTGGAGTCACCGCGGTGCATCCCCAGTGGTGCCAGTGCACTCTCTGGAATCACCCGGGTGCATCCCCAGTGGTGCCAGTGCACTCTCAGGAGTCACCGGGGTGCATCCCCAGTGGTGCCAGGGCACTCTCTGGAGTCACCGCAGTGCATCCCCAGTGGTGCCAGGGCACTCTCTGGAGTCACCGGGGTGCATCCCCAGTGGTGCCAGGGCACTCTCTGGAGTCACCGCAGTGCATCCCCAGTGGTGCCAGTGCCCTGTCTGGAGTCACCGCAGTGCATCCCCAGTGGTGTCAGTGCACTCTCAGGAGTCACCGCAGTGCATCACCAGTGGTGCCAGTGCAGTCTCTGGAGTCACCCGGGTGCATCCCCAGTGGTGCCAGTGCAATCTCTGGAGTCACCGCAGTGCATCCCCATTGGTGCCAGTGCACTCTCTGGAGTCACCGCAGTGCATCCCCAGTGGTGCCAGTGCACTAACTGGAGTCTCCGCAGTGCATCCCCAGAGGTGCCAGTGCACTCTCTGGAGTCACCGCGGTGCATCCCCAGTGGTGCCAGTGCACTCTCTGAAGTAACCGCAGTGCATCCCCAGTGGTGCAAGTGGACTCTCTAGAGTTACCGGGGTGGGTGTCCCGTGGTGCCAGTGGACTCTCTGGAGTCACAGGGGTGGGTCCCCCGTGGTGCAAGTGGACTCTCTGGAATCACCGGTGTGGGTCCGCAGTGGTCCCAGTGGTTTCTCTGGAGTCACGGGGGTGCACCCCCAGTGGTGCCAGGGCACTCTCTGGAGTCACCGGGGTGCACCCCCAGTGGTGCCAGTGCACTCTCTGGAGTCACCAGGGTGCATCCCCAGTGGTGCAAGTGCACTCTCTGGAGTCACTGCAGGGAATCCCTAGTGGTGCCAGTGCACTCTCTGGAGTCACCGGAGTGCATCCCCAGCGGTGCCAGTGCACTCTCTGGAGTCACCGGAGTGCATACTCAGCGGTGCCAGTGCACTCTGTGGAGTCACCGGGGTGCATCCCCAGTGGTGCCAGTGGACTCTCTGGAGTCTCCGTGCTGGGTCCCCAGTTGTGCCACTGGACTCTCTGGAGTCACCGGGGTGGGTCCCCATTGGTGACAGTCGACTCTCGGGAGTCACCGGGGTCGGTGCCCCGTGGTGAAAGTGGACTCTCTGGAGTCACCGGCGTGGGTGCCCAGTGGTGCCAGTGGACTCTCTGGAGTCTCCGGGTTAAGTCCCCAGTGGTGCAAGTGGACTCTCTGCAGTCACCAGGGTGAGTCCCCCGTGGTGAAAGTGGACTCTGGAGTCACCGGGGCGGGTCGTTCGGGGTGCAAGTAGACTTTCTGGAGTCGCTGGGATGGGTCCTTGTTGGAGCCCGTGGACTTTCTGGAGACACCGGGTTGGGTCCTCCAGGGTGCCCGTGGACTCTCTGGACACAGCGTGTTGGATCCTCCGGGGTGCAAGTCGACTCTCTGGAGACACCGGGGTGGGTCCTCCGTGGATCCAGTGGACCCGCTGGGAGACACCGGTGTGGGTCCTCTGTGTTGCAAGTGGACTTTCTGCAGTTACCGGGGAGAGTCCTCCGGGATGCAAGTGGACTCTCTGGAGTCACCGGGGTGGGTCCTCGGGGGTGCAAGTGGACTCTCTGGAGTGACCGGGGTGGGTCCTCGGGGGTGCAAGTGGACTCTCTGGAGTCACCGGGGTGGGTCCTCCGGGGTTCAAGTGGACTCTCTGGAGTCACCAGGGTACGTCCTCCGGGGTGCCCGTGGACCCCCACTGCAGACACCGGGGTGGGTCCTCCGGAGTGCAAGTGGACTCTCTGGAGTCACCGGGGTGGGTCCGCAGTGGTGCCAGTGGTTTCTCTGGAATCACTGGGGTGGGTCCGCAGTAGTGATAGTGGACTCTCTGGAGTCACCGCGGTGGGTCCCCAGTGGTGCCAATGCACTCTCTGGAGTCACCGGGGTGGGTCTCCAGTGGTGTCAGTGGACTCTCTGGAGTCACCGGGCTGGTCACCCAGTGGTGCAAGTGGACTCTCTGGTGTCTCCGGGGTGGGTCCCCCGTGGTGCAAGTGGACTCTCTGGAGTCTCCGGGGTGGCTCCCAAGTGCTGCCAGTGAACTCTCGGAAGTCACCGGGGTGGGTCCCTAGTGGTACAAGTGGACTCTCTGGAGACACAGGGCTGGGTCCCCAGTTGTGCCACTGGACTCTCTGGAGTCACCAGAGTGGGACCCCAGTGGTGCCAGTGCACTCTCTGGAGTCACCGCGGTGGGTCCCCAGTGGTGCCAGTGCACTCTCTGAAGTAACCGCAGTGCATCCCCAGTGGTGCAAGTGGACTCTCTGGAGTCACCGCAGTGCATCCCCAGTGGTGCAAGTGGACTCTCTAGAGTTACCGGGGTGGGTGTCCCGTGGTGCCAGTGGACTCTCTGGAGTCACGGGTGTGGGTCCCCCGTGGTGCAAGTGGACTCTCTGGAATCACCGGGGTGGGTCCGCAGTGGTCCCAGTGGTTTCTCTGGAGTCACGGGGGTGGGTCCCCAGTGGTGCTTGTGGACTCTCAGGAGTCACCGGGGTGGTTCCCCAGTGGTGCCAGTAGACTCTCTGGAGTCTCTGGGCCGGGTCCCCAGTGGTGCAAGTGGACTCTCTGGAGTCACTGGGATGCGTCCCCCATGGTGCCAGTGGACTCTCTGGAGTCTCCGGGGTGGGTCCCCAGTGCTGCCAGTGGACTCTCTGGAGTCTCCGGGGTAGGTCCCAAGTGCTGCCAGTGGACTCTCTGGAGTCACCGGGGTGGGGCCCCAGTGGTGCCAGTGCACTCTCTGGAGTCACCGGGGTGCATCCCCACTGGTGTCAATGCACTCTCTGGAGTCACTGCAGTGTATCCCCAGTGGTGCCAGTGCACTCTCTGGAGTCACCGCAGTGCGACCCCAGTGGTGCCAGTGCACTCTCTGGAGTCAACCGGGGTGTATCCCCAGTGGTGCCAGTGCACTCTCTGGAGTCAGAGGGGTGCATCTCCAGCCGTGCCAGTGCACTCTCTGGAGTCACCGCGGTGCATCCCCAGTGGTACCAGTGCACTCTCTGGACTCACCGTGGTGCATCCCCAGTGGTGCCAGTGCACTCTCAGGAGTCACTGCAGTGCATCCCCAGTGGTGCCAGTGCACTCTCAGGAGTCACCGGGGTGAATCCCCAGTGGTGCCAGTGCACTCTCTGGAGTCACCGCAGTGCATCCCCAGTGGTGCCAGAGCACTCTCTGGAGTCACCGGTGTGCATCCCCAATGGTGCCAGGGCACTCTCTGGAGTCACCGCAGTGCATCCCCAGTGGTGCCAGTGCACTCTCTGGAGTCACCGCAGTGCATCACCAGTGGTGCCAGTGCACTCTCTGGAGTCTCCCGGGTGAATCCCCAGTGGTGCCAGTGCACTCTGTGGACTCACCGGGGTGCATCCCCAGGGGTGCCAGTGCACTCTCTGGAGTCACCGCGGTGCATCTCCAGTGGTGCCAGTGCCCTCTCTGGAGTCACCACAGTGCATCCCCAGTGGTGCCAGTGCACTCTCCGTACTCACCAGGGTGCATCCCCAGTGGTGCCAGTGCACTCTCTGGACTCACCGGGGTGCATCTCCAGTGGTGCCAGTGCACTCTCAGGAGTCACCAGGGTGCATCCCCAGTGGTGCCAGGGCACTCTCTGGAGTCACTGGGGTGCATCCCCAGTTGTGCCAGGGCACTCTCTGGAGTCACCGCAGTGCATCCCCAGTGGTGCCAGTGCACTCTCTGGAGTCACCGCAGTGCATCACCAGTGGTGCCAGTGCAATCACTGGAGTCAGCTGGGTGCATCCCCAGTGGTGCCAGTGCACTCTCTGGACTCACCGGGTTGCATCCCCAGTGGTGCCAGTGCACTCTCTGGACTCACCGGGGTGCATCCCCAGTGGTACCAGTGCACTCTCTGGAGTCACCGGAGTGCATCCCCAGTGGTGCCAGTGCACTCTCTGGAATCACCCGGGTGCATCCCCAGTGGTGCCAGTGCACTCTCAGGAGTCACCGGGGTGCATCCCCAGTGGTGCCAGGGCACTCTCTGGAGTCACCGCAGTGCATCCCCAGTGGTGCCAGGCCACTCTCTGGAGTCACCGGGGTGCATCCCCAGTGGTGCCAGGGCACTCTCTGGAGTCACCGCAGTGCATCCCCAGTGGTGCCAGTGCCCTGTCTGGAGTCACCGCAGTGCATCCCCAGTGGTGTCAGTGCACTCTCAGGAGTCACCGCAGTCCATCACCAGTGGTGCCAGTGCAGTCTCTGGAGTCACCGGGGTGCATCCCCAGTGGTGCCAGGGCACTCTCTGGTCTCACCGAGGTGCATCCACAGTGGTGCCAGTGCACTCTCTGGAGTCTCCCGGGTGCATCCCCAGTGGTGCCAGTGCACTCTCTGGCGTCTCTGTACTGCATCCCCAGTGGTGCCAGTGCAGTCTCTGGAGTCACCGGGGTTGGTCTCCTGTGGTGCAAGTGGACTCTCTGGAGACACCAGGTTAGGTCCCCAGTGGTGCCCTGGACTCTCTGGAGTCACCGGGGTGGGTCCCCAGTGGTGGCAGTGCAGTCTCTGGAGTCACTGCAGTGCATCCCCAGTCGTACCAGTGCACTCTCTGGAGTCACTGCAGTGCATCCCCAGTGGTGCCAGTGCACTCTCTGGAGTCACCGGGGTGCATCCCCAGTGGTGCCAGGGCACTCACTGGAATCACCGGGGTGCATCCGCAGTGGTGCCAGTGCACTCTCTGGAGTCACCGGGGTGCATCCCCAGTGGTGCCAGTGCAGTCTCTGGAGTCACCGCAGTGCATCCCCAGTGGTGCCAGTGTACTCTCTGGACTCACCGGGGTGCATCCCCAGTGGTGCCAGTGCACTCTCTGGACTCACCGGGGTGCATCCCCAGTGGTGCCAGTGCACTCTCTGGAGTCACCGGGGTGCATCCCCAGTGGTCCCAGTGCACTCTCTGGACTCACCGGGGTGCACCCCCAGTGGTGCAAGTGGACTCTCTGGAGTCACCGGGGTGCACCCCCAGTGGTGCCAGTGCACTCTCTGGAGTCACCGGGGTGCATCCCCAGTGGTGCAAGTGCACTCTCTGGAGTCACTGCAGGGAATCCCTAGTGGTGCCAGTGCACTCTCTGGAGTCACCGGAGTGCATCCCCAGCGGTGCCAGTGCACTCTCTGGAGTCACCGGAGTGCATACTCAGCGGTGCCAGTGCACTCTGTGGAGTCACCGGGGTGCATCCCCAGTGGTGCCAGTGGACTCTCTGGAGTCTCCGTGCTGGGTCCCCAGTTGTGCCACTGGACTCTCTGGAGTCACCGGGGTGGGTCCCCATTGGTGACAGTCGACTCTCGGGAGTCACCGGGGTCGGTGCCCCGTGGTGAAAGTGGACTCTCTGGAGTCACCGGCGTGGGTGCCCAGTGGTGCAAGTGGACTCTCTGGAGTCACAGGGGTGGGTCCCTAGTGCTGCCAGTGGACTCTCTGGAGTCACCTAGGTGGGTCCACTGTGGTGCATGTGGACACTCTCTGGAGTCACCAGGGCGGGTCCCCCGTGGTGCAAGTGGACTCTCTGGAGTCACCGCAGTGGGTCCCTCGTGGTGCCAGTGGACTCTCTGGAGTCACCTGGATGGGTCCCCAGTGCTGCCAGTGGACTCTCTAGAGTCACCGGGGTGGGTCCCCCGTGGTGCCAGTGGACTCTCTAGAGTCACCGGGGTGGGTCCCCAGTGGTGCCAGTGGACTCTCTGGAGTCTCCGGGTTAAGTCCCCAGTGGTGCAAGTGGACTCTCTGCAGTCACCAGGGTGAGTCCCCCGTGGTGAAAGTGGACTCTGGAGTCACCGGGGCGGGTCGTTCGGGGTGCAAGTAGACTTTCTGGAGTCGCTGGGATGGGTCCTTGTTGGAGCCCGTGGACTTTCTGGAGACACCGGGTTGGGTCCTCCAGGGTGCCCGTGGACTCTCTGGACACAGCGTGTTGGATCCTCCGGGGTGCAAGTCGACTCTCTGGAGACACCGGGGTGGGTCCTCCGTGGATCCAGTGGACCCGCTGGGAGACACCGGTGTGGGTCCTCTGTGTTGCAAGTGGACTTTCTGCAGTTACCGGGGAGAGTCCTCCGGGATGCAAGTGGACTCTCTGGAGTGACCGGGGTGGGTCCTCGGGGGTGCAAGTGGACTCTCTGGAGTCACCGGGGTGGGTCCTCCGGGGTTCAAGTGGACTCTCTGGAGTCACCAGGGTACGTCCTCCGGGGTGCCCGTGGACCCCCACTGCAGACACCGGGGTGGGTCCTCCGGAGTGCAAGTGGACTCTCTGGAGTCACCGGGGTGGGTCCGCAGTGGTGCCAGTGGTTTCTCTGGAATCACTGGGGTGGGTCCGCAGTAGTGATAGTGGACTCTCTGGAGTCACCGCGGTGGGTCCCCAGTGGTGCCAATGCACTCTCTGGTGTCTCCGGGGTGGGTCCCCCGTGGTGCAAGTGGACTCTCTGGAGTCTCCGGGGTGGCTCCCAAGTGCTGCCAGTGAACTCTCGGAAGTCACCGGGGTGGGTCCCTAGTGGTACAAGTGGACTCTCTGGAGACACAGGGCTGGGTCCCCAGTTGTGCCACTGGACTCTCTGGAGTCACCAGAGTGGGACCCCAGTGGTGCTAGTGGACTCTCTGGAGTCACCGGGGTGAGTCCCCAGTGGTGCAAGTGGACTCTCTGGAATCACCGGGGTGGGTCTCCGTAGTGCCAGTGCACTCTCTGGAGTCACCGGGGTGCATCCTCTGTGGTGCCAGTGCACTCTCAGGAGTCACTGCAGTGCATCCCCAGTGGTGCCAGTGCACTCTCAGGAGTCACCGGGGTGCATCCCCAGTGGTGCCAGTGCACTCTCTGGAGTCACCGGGGTGCATCCCCAGTGCGGCCAGTGCACTCTCTGGAGTCACCGCGGTGCATCCCCAGTGCTGCCAGTGCACTCTCTGGAGACACTGGAGTGCATCCCCAGTGGTGCCAGTGCACTCTCTGTACTCACGGGGGTGCATCCCCAGTGGTGCCAGGGCACTCTCTGGAGTCACCGGGGTGCATCCCCAGTGGTGCCAGTGCACTCTCTGGAGTCACCGCAGTGCATCCCCAGTGGTGCCAGTGCACTCTCTGGACTAACCGGGGTGCATCCCCAGTGGTGCCAGTGCACTCTCTGGAGTCACTGCAGTGCATCCCCAGTGGTGCCAGTGCACTCTCTGGAGTCACCGGGGTGCATCCCCAGTGGTGCCAGGCCACTCTCTTGAGTCACCTGGGTGCATACCCAGTGGTGCCAGTGCACTCTCTGGAGTCACCAGGGTGCATCCCCAGTGCTGCCAGTGCACTCTCTGGAGTCACTGGAGTGCATCCCCAGTGGTGCCAGTGCACTCTCTGGAGTCACCGGGGTGCATCCCCAGTGCTGCCAGTGCAGTCTCTGGAGTCACTGGCGTGCATCCCCAGTGGTGCCAGTGCACTCACTGGAGTCACCGGGGTGCACCCCCAGTGGTGCCAGGGCACTCTCTGGAGTCACCGGGGTGCATCCCCAGTGGTGCCAGTGCACTCTCTGGAGTCACTGGAGTGCATCCCCAGTGGTGCCAGAGCACTCACTGGAGTCACCGGGGTGCACCCCCAGTGGTGCCAGTGCACTCACTGTAGTCAACCGGGGTGCATCACCAGTGGTGCCAGTGCACTCTCTGGAGTCACCGCGGTGCATCTCCAGTGGTGCCAGTGCCCTCTCTGGAGTCACCACAGTGCATCCCCAGTGGTGCCAGTGCACTCTCCGTAGTCACCAGGGTGCATCCCCAGTGGTGCCAGTGCACTCTCTGGACTCACCGGGGTGCATCTCCAGTGGTGCCAGTGCACTCTCAGGAGTCACCAGGGTGCATCCCCAGTGGTGCCAGGGCACTCTCTGGAGTCACTGGGGTGCATCCCCAGTTGTGCCAGGGCACTCTCTGGAGTCACCGCCGTGCATCCCCAGTGGTGCCAGTGCACTCTCTGGAGTCACCGCAGTGCATCACCAGTGGTACCAGTGCAATCACTGGAGTCAGCTGGGTGCATCCCCAGTGGTGCCAGTGCACTCTCTGGACTCACCGGGTTGCATCCCCAGTGGTGCCAGTGCACTCTCTGGAGTCTCCCGGGTGCATCCCCAGTGGTACCAGTGCACTCTCTGGACTCACCGGGGTGCATCCCCAGTGGTGCCAGTGCACTCTCTGGACTCACCGGGGTGCATCCCCAGTGGTACCAGTGCACTCTCTGGAGTCACCGGAGTGCATCCCCAGTGGTGCCAGTGCACTCTCTGGAATCACCCGGGTGCATCCCCAGTGGTGCCAGTGCACTCTCAGGAGTCACCGGGGTGCATCCCCAGTGGTGCCAGGGCACTCTCAGGAGTCACCGCAGTGCATCCCCAGTGGTGCCAGGGCACTCTCTGGAGTCACCGGGGTGCATCCCCAGTGGTGCCAGGGCACTCTCTGGAGTCACCGCAGTACATCCCCAGTAGTGCCAGTGCCCTGTCTGGAGTCACCGCAGTGCATCCCCAGTGGTGTCAGTGCACTCTCAGGAGTCACCGCAGTGCATCACCAGTGGTGCCAGTGCAGTCTCTGGAGTCACCGGGGTGCATCCCCAGTGGTGCCAGGGCACTCTCTGGTCTCACCGAGGTGCATCCACAGTGGTGCCAGTGCACTCTCTGGAGTCTCCCGGGTGCATGCCCAGTGGTGCCAGTGCACTCTCTGGACTCACCCGGGTGCATCCCCAGTGGTGCCAGTGCACTCTCTGGCGTCTCTGTACTGCATCCCCAGTGGTGCCAGTACAGTCTCTGGAGTCACCGGGGTTGGTCTCCTGTGGTGCAAGTGGACTCTCTGGAGACACCAGGTTAGGTCCCCAGTGGTGCCCTGGACTCTCTGGAGTCACCGGGGTGGGTCCCCAGTGGTGGCAGTGCAGTCTCTGGAGTCACTGCAGTGCATCCCCAGTCGTACCAGTGCACTCTCTGGAGTCACTGCAGTGCATCCCCAGTGGTGCCAGTGCAGTCTATGGAGTCTCCGTTGTGCATCCCCAGTGGTGCCAGTGCACTCTCTGGAGTCACCGGGGTGCATCCCCAGTGGTGCCAGGGCACTCACTGGAATCACCGGGGTGCATCCGCAGTGGTGCCAGTGCACTCTCTGGAGTCACCGGGGTGCATCCCCAGTGGTGCCAGTGCACTCTCTGGAGTCACCGCAGTGCATCCCCAGTGGTGCCAGTGTACTCTCTGGACTCACCGGGGTGCATCCCCAGTGGTGCCAGGGCACTCTCTGGACTCACCGGGGTGCATCCCCAGTGGTGCCAGTGCACTCTCTGGAGTCACCGGGGTGCATCCCCAGTGGTCCCAGTGCACTCTCTGGACTCACCGGGGTGCACCCCCAGTGGTGCAAGTGGACTCTCTGGAGTCACCGGGGTGCACCCCCAGTGGTGCCAGTGCACTCTCTGGAGTCACCGGGGTGCATCCCCAGTGGTGCAAGTGCACTCTCTGGAGTCACTGCAGGGAATCCCTAGTGGTGCCAGTGCACTCTCTGGAGTCACCGGAGTGCATCCCCAGCGGTGCCAGTGCACTCTCTGGAGTCACCGGAGTGCATACTCAGCGGAGCCAGTGCACTCTGTGGAGTCACCGGGGTGCATCCCCAGTGGTGCCAGTGGACTCTCTGGAGTCTCCGTGCTGGGTCCCCAGTTGTGCCACTGGACTCTCTGGAGTCACCGGGGTGGGTCCCCATTGGTGACAGTCGACTCTCGGGAGTCACCGGGGTCGGTGCCCCGTGGTGAAAGTGGACTCTCTGGAGTCACCGGCGTGGGTGCCCAGTGGTGCCAGTGGACTCTCTGGAGTCACCGGAGTCGGTCCACAGTGGTGCAAGTGGACTCTCTGGAGTCACAGGGGTGGGTCCCTAGTGCTGCCAGTGGACTCTCTGGAGTGACCTAGGTGGGTCCACTGTGGTGCATGTGGACACTCTCTGGAGTCACCGGGGCGGGTCCCCCGTGGTGCAAGTGGACTCTCTGGAGTCACCGCAGTGGGTCCCTCGTGGTGCCAGTGGACTCTCTGGAGTCACCTGGATGGGTCCCCAGTGCTGCCAGTGGACTCTCTAGAGTCACCGGGGTGGGTCCCCCGTGGTGCCAGTGGACTCTCTAGAGTCACCGGGGTGGGTCCCCATTGCTGCCAGTGGACTCTCTAGAGTCACCGGGGTGGGTCCCCAGTGGTGCCAGTGGACTCTCTGGAGTCTCCGGGTTAAGTCCCCAGTGGTGCAAGTGGACTCTCTGCAGTCACCAGGGTGAGTCCCCCGTGGTGAAAGTGGACTCTGGAGTCACCGGGGCGGGTCGTTCGGGGTGCAAGTAGACTTTCTGGAGTCGCTGGGATGGGTCCTTGTTGGAGCCCGTGGACTTTCTGGAGACACCGGGTTGGGTCCTCCAGGGTGCCCGTGGACTCTCTGGACACAGCGTGTTGGATCCTCCGGGGTGCAAGTCGACTCTCTGGAGACACCGGGGTGGGTCCTCCGTGGATCCAGTGGACCCGCTGGGAGACACCGGTGTGGGTCCTCTGTGTTGCAAGTGGACTTTCCGCAGTTACCGGGGAGAGTCCTCCGGGATGCAAGTGGACTCTCTGGAGTCACCGGGGTGGGTCCTCCAGGTGCAAGTGGACTCTCTGGAGTGACCGGGGTGGGTCCTCGGGGGTGCAAGTGGACTCTCTGGAGTCACCGGGGTGGGTCCTCCGGGGTTCAAGTGGACTCTCTGGAGTCACCAGGGTACGTCCTCCGGGGTGCCCGTGGACCCCCACTGCAGACACCGGGGTGGGTCCTCCGGAGTGCAAGTGGACTCTCTGGAGTCACCGGGGTGGGTCCGCAGTGGTGCCAGTGGTTTCTCTGGAATCACTGGGGTGGGTCCGCAGTAGTGATAGTGGACTCTCTGGAGTCACCGCGGTGGGTCCCCAGTGGTGCCAATGCACTCTCTGGTGTCTCCGGGGTGGGTCCCCCGTGGTGCAAGTGGACTCTCTGGAGTCTCCGGGGTGGCTCCCAAGTGCTGCCAGTGAACTCTCGGAAGTCACCGGGGTGGGTCCCTAGTGGTACAAGTGGACTCTCTGGAGACACAGGGCTGGGTCCCCAGTTGTGCCACTGGACTCTCTGGAGTCACCAGAGTGGGACCCCAGTGGTGCTAGTGGACTCTCTGGAGTCACCGGGGTGAGTCCCCAGTGGTGCAAGTGGACTCTCTGGAATCACCGGGGTGGGTCTCCGTAGTGCCAGTGCACTCTCTGGAGTCACCGGGGTGCATCCTCTGTGGTGCCAGTGCACTCTCAGGAGTCACTGCAGTGCATCCCCAGTGGTGCCAGTGCACTCTCAGGAGTCACCGGGGTGCATCCCCAGTGGTGCCAGTGCACTCTCTGGAGTCACCGGGGTGCATCCACAGTGCGGCCAGTGCACTCTCTGGAGTCACCGCGGTGCATCCCCAGTGCTGCCAGTGCACTCTCTGGAGACACTGGAGTGCATCCCCAGTGGTGCCAGTGCACTCTCTGTACTCACGGGGGTGCATCCCCAGTGGTGCCAGGGCACTCTCTGGAGTCACCGGGGTGCATCCCCAGTGGTGCCAGTGCACTCTCTGGAGTCACCGCAGTGCATCCCCAGTGGTGCCAGTGCACTCTCTGGACTAACCGGGGTGCATCCCCAGTGGTGCCAGTGCACTCTCTGGAGTCACCCGGGTGCATCCACAGTGGTGCCAGTGCACTCTCTGGAGTCACTGCAGTGCATCCCCAGTGGTGCCAGTGCACTCTCTGGAGTCACCGGGGTGCATCCCCAGTGGTGCCAGGCCACTCTCTTGAGTCACCTGGGTGCATACCCAGTGGTGCCAGTGCACTCTCTGGAGTCACCAGGGTGCATCCCCAGTGCTGCCAGTGCACTCTCTGGAGTCACTGGAGTGCATCCCCAGTGGTGCCAGTGCACTCTCTGGAGTCACCGGGGTGCATCCCCAGTGCTGCCAGTGCACTCTCTGGAGTCACTGGAGTGCATCCCCAGTGGTGCCAGTGCACTCACTGGAGTCACCGGGGTGCACCCCCAGTGGTGCCAGGGCACTCTCTGGAGTCACCGGGGTGCATCCCCAGTGGTGCCAGTGCACTCTCTGGAGTCACTGGAGTGCATCCCCAGTGGTGCCAGAGCACTCACTGGAGTCACCGGGGTGCACCCCCAGTGGTGCCAGTGCACTCTCTGTAGTCAACCGGGGTGCATCCCCAGTGGTGCCAGTGCACTCTCTGGAGTCACCGGGGTGCATCCCCAGTGGTGCAAGTGCACTCTCTGGAGTCACTGCAGGGAATCCCTAGTGGTGCCAGTGCACTCTCCGGAGTCACCGGAGTGGGTCCACAGTGGTGCAAGTGGACTCTCTGGAGTCACAGGGGTGGGTCCCTAGTGCTGCCAGTGGACTCTCTGGAGTGACCTAGGTGGGTCCACTGTGGTGCATGTGGACACTCTCTGGAGTCACCGGGGCGGGTCCCCCGTGGTGCAAGTGGACTCTCTGGAGTCACCGCAGTGGGTCCCTCGTGGTGCCAGTGGACTCTCTGGAGTCACCTGGATGGGTCCCCAGTGCTGCCAGTGGACTCTCTAGAGTCACCGGGGTGGGTCCCCCGTGGTGCCAGTGGACTCTCTAGAGTCACCGGGGTGGGTCCCCATTGCTGCCAGTGGACTCTCTAGAGTCACCGGGGTGGGTCCCCAGTGGTGCCAGTGGACTCTCTGGAGTCTCCGGGTTAAGTCCCCAGTGGTGCAAGTGGACTCTCTGCAGTCACCAGGGTGAGTCCCCCGTGGTGAAAGTGGACTCTGGAGTCACCGGGGCGGGTCGTTCGGGGTGCAAGTAGACTTTCTGGAGTCGCTGGGATGGGTCCTTGTTGGAGCCCGTGGACTTTCTGGAGACACCGGGTTGGGTCCTCCAGGGTGCCCGTGGACTCTCTGGACACAGCGTGTTGGATCCTCCGGGGTGCAAGTCGACTCTCTGGAGACACCGGGGTGGGTCCTCCGTGGATCCAGTGGACCCGCTGGGAGACACCGGTGTGGGTCCTCTGTGTTGCAAGTGGACTTTCTGCAGTTACCGGGGAGAGTCCTCCGGGATGCAAGTGGACTCTCTGGAGTCACCGGGGTGGGTCCTCCAGGTGCAAGTGGACTCTCTGGAGTGACCGGGGTGGGTCCTCGGGGGTGCAAGTGGACTCTCTGGAGTCACCGGGGTGGGTCCTCCGGGGTTCAAGTGGACTCTCTGGAGTCACCAGGGTACGTCCTCCGGGGTGCCCGTGGACCCCCACTGCAGACACCGGGGTGGGTCCTCCGGAGTGCAAGTGGACTCTCTGGAGTCACCGGGGTGGGTCCGCAGTGGTGCCAGTGGTTTCTCTGGAATCACTGGGGTGGGTCCGCAGTAGTGATAGTGGACTCTCTGGAGTCACCGCGGTGGGTCCCCAGTGGTGCCAATGCACTCTCTGGAGTCACCGGGGTGGGTCTCCAGTGGTGACAGTGGACTCTCTGGAGTCACCGGGCTGGTCACCCAGTGGTGCAAGTGGAATCTCTGGTGTCTCCGGGGTGGGTCCCCCGTGGTGCAAGTGGACTCTCTGGAGTCTCCGGGGTGGCTCCCAAGTGCTGCCAGTGAACTCTCGGAAGTCACCGGGGTGGGTCCCTAGTGGTACAAGTGGACTCTCTGGAGACACAGGGCTGGGTCCCCAGTTGTGCCACTGGACTCTCTGGAGTCACCAGAGTGGGACCCCAGTGGTGCTAGTGGACTCTCTGGAGTCACCGGGGTGAGTCCCCAGTGGTGCAAGTGGACTCTCTGGAATCACCGGGGTGGGTCTCCGTAGTGCCAGTGCACTCTCTGGAGTCACCGGGGTGCATCCTCTGTGGTGCCAGTGCACTCTCAGGAGTCACTGCAGTGCATCCCCAGTGGTGCCAGTGCACTCTCAGGAGTAACCGGGGTGCATCCCCAGTGCTGCCAGTGTGCTCTCTGGAGTCACCGGGGTGCATCCCCAGTGGTGCCAGTGCACTCTCTGGAGTCACCGGGGTGCATCCCCAGTGGTGCCAGGGCACTCTCTGGAGTCACCGCGGTGCATCCCCAGTGGTGCCAGTGCACTCTCTGGAGTCACCGCAGTGCATCCCCAGTGGTGCCAGTGCACTCTCTGGACTAACCGGGGTGCATCCCCAGTGGTGCCAGTGCACTCTCTGGAGTCACCCGGGTGCATCCACAGTGGTGCCAGTGCACTCACTGGAGTCACCGGGGTGCACCCCCAGTGCTGCCAGTTCACTCTCTGGAGTCACCGGGGTGCATCCCCAATGGTGCCAGTGCACTCTCTGGAGCCACTGGAGTGCATCCCCAGTGGTGCCAGTGCACTCACTGTAGTCACAAGGGTGCACCCCCAGTGGTGCCAGTGCACTCTCTGTAGTCAACCGGGGTGCATCCCCAGTGGTGCCAGTGCACTCTCTGGAGTCACCGCGGTGCATCCCCAGTGGTGCCAGTGCACTCTCTGGAGTCACCCGGGTGCACCCCCAGTGGTGCCAGGGCACTCTCTGGAGTCACCGGGGTGCATCCCCAGTGGTGCCAGTGCACTCTCTGTAGTCAACCGGGGTGCATCCCCAGTGGTGCCAGTGCACTCTCTGGAGTCACCGCGGTGCATCCCCAGTGGTGCCAGGGCACTCTCTGGAGTCACCGCGGTGCATCCCCAGTGGTGACATTGCACTCTCTGGACTCACCGGGGTGCATCCCCAGTGGTGCCAGTGCACTCACTGGAATCACCGGGGTGGATCCCCAGTGGTGCCAGGGCACTCTCTGGACTCACCGGGGTGCATCCCCAGTGGTGCCAGGGCACTCTCTGGAGTCACCCGGGTGCATCCCCAGTGGTGCCAGTGCACTCTCTGGAGTCACCGCGGTGCATTTCCAGTGGTGCCAGTGCACTCTCTGGAGTCACTGCAGTGCATCCCCAGTGGTGACAGTGCACTCTCTGGACTCACCGGGGTGCATCCCCAATGGTGCCAGTGGACTCTCGGGAGTCACCGGGGTGCATCCCCAGTGGTGCCAGTGCACTCTCTGGAGTCACCGCGGTGCATCCCCAGTGGTGCCAGTCCACTCTCTGGACTCACCGGGGTGCATCCCCAGTGGTGCCAGTGCACTCTCTGGAGTCACCGGGGTGCAACCCCAGTGGTGCCAGTGCAGTCTCTGGAGTCACCGGGGTGCATCCCCAGTGGTGCCAGTGTACTCTCTGGAGGCACCGCAGTGCATCCCCAGTGGTGCCAGTGCACTCTCTGGACTCACCGGGGTGCATCTCCAGTGGTGCCAGTGCACTCTCAGGAGTCAGCAGGGTGCATCCCCAGTGGTGCCAGTGCACTCTCTGGACTCACCGGGGTGCATCTCCAGTGGTGCCAGTGCACTCTCAGGAGTCACCAGGGTGCATCCCCAGTGGTGCCAGGGCACTCTCTGGAGTCACTGTGGTGCATCCCCAGTTGTGCCAGGGCACTCTCTGGAGTCACCGCAGTGCATCCCCAGTGGTGCCAGTGCACTCTCTGGAGTCACCGCAGTGCATCACCAGTGGTGCCAGTGCAATCACTGGAGTCAGCGGGGTGCATCCCCAGTGGT
The DNA here is from genome assembly GCF_964211835.1 of Anser anser. Taxonomy (NCBI): domain Eukaryota; kingdom Metazoa; phylum Chordata; class Aves; order Anseriformes; family Anatidae; genus Anser; species Anser anser. The sequence goes on from NW_028154169.1 coordinate 677,001, forward strand.
GCCAGTGCACTCTCTGGACTCACCGGGTTGCATCCCCAGTGGTGCCAGTGCACTCTCTGGAGTCTCCCGGGTGCATCCCCAGTGGTACCAGTGCACTCTCTGGACTCACCGGGGTGCATCCCCAGTGGTGCCAGTGCACTCTCTGGACTCACCGGGGTGCATCCCCAGTGGTACCAGTGCACTCTCTGGAGTCACCGCGGTGCATCCCCAGTGGTGCCAGTGCACTCTCTGGAATCACCCGGGTGCATCCCCAGTGGTGCCAGTGCACTCTCAGGAGTCACCGGGGTGCATCCCCAGTGGTGCCAGGGCACTCTCTGGAGTCACCGCAGTGCATCCCCAGTGGTGCCAGGGCACTCTCTGGAGTCACCGGGGTGCATCCCCAGTGGTGCCAGGGCACTCTCTGGAGTCACCGCAGTGCATCCCCAGTGGTGCCAGTGCCCTGTCTGGAGTCACCGCAGTGCATCCCCAGTGGTGTCAGTGCACTCTCAGGAGTCACCGCAGTGCATCACCAGTGGTGCCAGTGCACTCTCTGGAGTCACCGGGGTGCATCCCCAGTGGTGCCAGGGCACTCTCTGGTCTCACCGAGGTGCATCCACAGTGGTGCCAGTGCACTCTCTGGAGTCTCCCGGGTGCATCCCCAGTGGTGCCAGTGCACTCTCTGGACTCACCCGGGTGCATCCCCAGTGGAGCCAGTGCACTCTCTGGAGTCACCACAGTGCATCCCCAGTGGTGCCAGTGCACTCTCTGGACTCACCGGGGTGCATCTCCAGTGGTGCCAGTGCACTCTCAGGAGTCACCAGGGTGCATCCCCAGTGGTGCCAGGGCACTCTCTGGAGTCACTGGGGTGCATCCCCAGTGGTGCCAGGGCACTCTCTGGAGTCACCGCAGTGCATCCCCAGTGGTGCCAGTGCACTCTCTGGAGTCACCGAGGTGCATCCACAGTGGTGCCAGTGCACTCTCTGGAGTCTCCCGGGTGCATCCCCAGTGGTGCCAGTGCACTCTCTGGACTCACCCGGGTGCATCCCCAGTGGTGCCAGTGCACTCTCTGGCGTCTCTGTACTGCATCCCCAGTGGTGCCAGTGCAGTCTCTGGAGTCACCGGGGTTGGTCTCCTGTGGTGCAAGTGGACTCTCTGGAGACACCAGGTTAGGTCCCCAGTGGTGCCCTGGACTCTCTGGAGTCACCGGGGTGGGTCCCCAGTGGTGGCAGTGCAGTCTCTGGAGTCACTGCAGTGCATCCCCAGTCGTACCAGTGCACTCTCTGGAGTCACTGCAGTGCATCCCCAGTGGTGCCAGTGCAGTCTATGGAGTCTCCGTTGTGCATCCCCAGTGGTGCCAGTGCACTCTCTGGAGTCACCGGGGTGCATCCCCAGTGGTGCCAGGGCACTCACTGGAATCACCGGGGTGCATCCGCAGTGGTGCCAGTGCACTCTCTGGAGTCACCGCAGTGCATCCCCAGTGGTGCCAGTGTACTCTCTGGACTCACCGGGGTGCATCCCCAGTGGTGCCAGGGCACTCTCTGGAGTCACCGGGGTGCATCCCCAGTGGTCCCAGTGCACTCTCTGGACTCACCGGGGTGCACCCCCAGTGGTGCCAGGGCACTCTCTGGAGTCACCGGGGTGCACCCCCAGTGGTGCCAGTGCACTCTCTGGAGTCACCAGGGTGCATCCCCAGTGGTGCAAGTGCACTCTCTGGAGTCACTGCAGGGAATCCCTAGTGGTGCCAGTGCACTCTCTGGAGTCACCGGAGTGCATCCCCAGCGGTGCCAGTGCACTCTCTGGAGTCACCGGAGTGCATACTCAGCGGTGCCAGTGCACTCTGTGGAGTCACCGGGGTGCATCCCCAGTGGTGCCAGTGGACTCTCTGGAGTCTCCGTGCTGGGTCCCCAGTTGTGCCACTGGACTCTCTGGAGTCACCGGGGTGGGTCCCCATTGGTGACAGTCGACTCTCGGGAGTCACCGGGGTCGGTGCCCCGTGGTGAAAGTGGACTCTCTGGAGTCACCGGCGTGGGTGCCCAGTGGTGCCAGTGGACTCTCTGGAGTCTCCGGGTTAAGTCCCCAGTGGTGCAAGTGGACTCTCTGCAGTCACCAGGGTGAGTCCCCCGTGGTGAAAGTGGACTCTGGAGTCACCGGGGCGGGTCGTTCGGGGTGCAAGTAGACTTTCTGGAGTCGCTGGGATGGGTCCTTGTTGGAGCCCGTGGACTTTCTGGAGACACCGGGTTGGGTCCTCCAGGGTGCCCGTGGACTCTCTGGACACAGCGTGTTGGATCCTCCGGGGTGCAAGTCGACTCTCTGGAGACACCGGGGTGGGTCCTCCGTGGATCCAGTGGACCCGCTGGGAGACACCGGTGTGGGTCCTCTGTGTTGCAAGTGGACTTTCTGCAGTTACCGGGGAGAGTCCTCCGGGATGCAAGTGGACTCTCTGGAGTCACCGGGGTGGGTCCTCGGGGGTGCAAGTGGACTCTCTGGAGTGACCGGGGTGGGTCCTCGGGGGTGCAAGTGGACTCTCTGGAGTCACCGGGGTGGGTCCTCCGGGGTTCAAGTGGACTCTCTGGAGTCACCAGGGTACGTCCTCCGGGGTGCCCGTGGACCCCCACTGCAGACACCGGGGTGGGTCCTCCGGAGTGCAAGTGGACTCTCTGGAGTCACCGGGGTGGGTCCGCAGTGGTGCCAGTGGTTTCTCTGGAATCACTGGGGTGGGTCCGCAGTAGTGATAGTGGACTCTCTGGAGTCACCGCGGTGGGTCCCCAGTGGTGCCAATGCACTCTCTGGAGTCACCGGGGTGGGTCTCCAGTGGTGTCAGTGGACTCTCTGGAGTCACCGGGCTGGTCACCCAGTGGTGCAAGTGGACTCTCTGGTGTCTCCGGGGTGGGTCCCCCGTGGTGCAAGTGGACTCTCTGGAGTCTCCGGGGTGGCTCCCAAGTGCTGCCAGTGAACTCTCGGAAGTCACCGGGGTGGGTCCCTAGTGGTACAAGTGGACTCTCTGGAGACACAGGGCTGGGTCCCCAGTTGTGCCACTGGACTCTCTGGAGTCACCAGAGTGGGACCCCAGTGGTGCCAGTGCACTCTCTGGAGTCACCGCGGTGGGTCCCCAGTGGTGCCAGTGCACTCTCTGAAGTAACCGCAGTGCATCCCCAGTGGTGCAAGTGGACTCTCTGGAGTCACCGCAGTGCATCCCCAGTGGTGCAAGTGGACTCTCTAGAGTTACCGGGGTGGGTGTCCCGTGGTGCCAGTGGACTCTCTGGAGTCACGGGTGTGGGTCCCCCGTGGTGCAAGTGGACTCTCTGGAATCACCGGGGTGGGTCCGCAGTGGTCCCAGTGGTTTCTCTGGAGTCACGGGGGTGGGTCCCCAGTGGTGCTTGTGGACTCTCAGGAGTCACCGGGGTGGTTCCCCAGTGGTGCCAGTAGACTCTCTGGAGTCTCTGGGCCGGGTCCCCAGTGGTGCAAGTGGACTCTCTGGAGTCACTGGGATGCGTCCCCCATGGTGCCAGTGGACTCTCTGGAGTCTCCGGGGTGGGTCCCCAGTGCTGCCAGTGGACTCTCTGGAGTCTCCGGGGTAGGTCCCAAGTGCTGCCAGTGGACTCTCTGGAGTCACCGGGGTGGGGCCCCAGTGGTGCCAGTGCACTCTCTGGAGTCACCGGGGTGCATCCCCACTGGTGTCAATGCACTCTCTGGAGTCACTGCAGTGTATCCCCAGTGGTGCCAGTGCACTCTCTGGAGTCACCGCAGTGCGACCCCAGTGGTGCCAGTGCACTCTCTGGAGTCAACCGGGGTGTATCCCCAGTGGTGCCAGTGCACTCTCTGGAGTCAGAGGGGTGCATCTCCAGCCGTGCCAGTGCACTCTCTGGAGTCACCGCGGTGCATCCCCAGTGGTACCAGTGCACTCTCTGGACTCACCGTGGTGCATCCCCAGTGGTGCCAGTGCACTCTCAGGAGTCACTGCAGTGCATCCCCAGTGGTGCCAGTGCACTCTCAGGAGTCACCGGGGTGAATCCCCAGTGGTGCCAGTGCACTCTCTGGAGTCACCGCAGTGCATCCCCAGTGGTGCCAGAGCACTCTCTGGAGTCACCGGTGTGCATCCCCAATGGTGCCAGGGCACTCTCTGGAGTCACCGCAGTGCATCCCCAGTGGTGCCAGTGCACTCTCTGGAGTCACCGCAGTGCATCACCAGTGGTGCCAGTGCACTCTCTGGAGTCTCCCGGGTGAATCCCCAGTGGTGCCAGTGCACTCTGTGGACTCACCGGGGTGCATCCCCAGGGGTGCCAGTGCACTCTCTGGAGTCACCGCGGTGCATCTCCAGTGGTGCCAGTGCCCTCTCTGGAGTCACCACAGTGCATCCCCAGTGGTGCCAGTGCACTCTCCGTAGTCACCAGGGTGCATCCCCAGTGGTGCCAGTGCACTCTCTGGACTCACCGGGGTGCATCTCCAGTGGTGCCAGTGCACTCTCAGGAGTCACCAGGGTGCATCCCCAGTGGTGCCAGGGCACTCTCTGGAGTCACTGGGGTGCATCCCCAGTTGTGCCAGGGCACTCTCTGGAGTCACCGCAGTGCATCCCCAGTGGTGCCAGTGCACTCTCTGGAGTCACCGCAGTGCATCACCAGTGGTGCCAGTGCAATCACTGGAGTCAGCTGGGTGCATCCCCAGTGGTGCCAGTGCACTCTCTGGACTCACCGGGTTGCATCCCCAGTGGTGCCAGTGCACTCTCTGGACTCACCGGGGTGCATCCCCAGTGGTACCAGTGCACTCTCTGGAGTCACCGGAGTGCATCCCCAGTGGTGCCAGTGCACTCTCTGGAATCACCCGGGTGCATCCCCAGTGGTGCCAGTGCACTCTCAGGAGTCACCGGGGTGCATCCCCAGTGGTGCCAGGGCACTCTCTGGAGTCACCGCAGTGCATCCCCAGTGGTGCCAGGCCACTCTCTGGAGTCACCGGGGTGCATCCCCAGTGGTGCCAGGGCACTCTCTGGAGTCACCGCAGTGCATCCCCAGTGGTGCCAGTGCCCTGTCTGGAGTCACCGCAGTGCATCCCCAGTGGTGTCAGTGCACTCTCAGGAGTCACCGCAGTCCATCACCAGTGGTGCCAGTGCAGTCTCTGGAGTCACCGGGGTGCATCCCCAGTGGTGCCAGGGCACTCTCTGGTCTCACCGAGGTGCATCCACAGTGGTGCCAGTGCACTCTCTGGAGTCTCCCGGGTGCATCCCCAGTGGTGCCAGTGCACTCTCTGGCGTCTCTGTACTGCATCCCCAGTGGTGCCAGTGCAGTCTCTGGAGTCACCGGGGTTGGTCTCCTGTGGTGCAAGTGGACTCTCTGGAGACACCAGGTTAGGTCCCCAGTGGTGCCCTGGACTCTCTGGAGTCACCGGGGTGGGTCCCCAGTGGTGGCAGTGCAGTCTCTGGAGTCACTGCAGTGCATCCCCAGTCGTACCAGTGCACTCTCTGGAGTCACTGCAGTGCATCCCCAGTGGTGCCAGTGCACTCTCTGGAGTCACCGGGGTGCATCCCCAGTGGTGCCAGGGCACTCACTGGAATCACCGGGGTGCATCCGCAGTGGTGCCAGTGCACTCTCTGGAGTCACCGGGGTGCATCCCCAGTGGTGCCAGTGCAGTCTCTGGAGTCACCGCAGTGCATCCCCAGTGGTGCCAGTGTACTCTCTGGACTCACCGGGGTGCATCCCCAGTGGTGCCAGTGCACTCTCTGGACTCACCGGGGTGCATCCCCAGTGGTGCCAGTGCACTCTCTGGAGTCACCGGGGTGCATCCCCAGTGGTCCCAGTGCACTCTCTGGACTCACCGGGGTGCACCCCCAGTGGTGCAAGTGGACTCTCTGGAGTCACCGGGGTGCACCCCCAGTGGTGCCAGTGCACTCTCTGGAGTCACCGGGGTGCATCCCCAGTGGTGCAAGTGCACTCTCTGGAGTCACTGCAGTGCATCCCCAGTGGTACCAGGGCACTCTCTGGAGTCACCGCGGTGCATCCCCAGTGGTGCCAGTGCACTCTCAGGAGTCACCGGGGTGCATCCCCAGTGGTGCCAGGGCACTCTCTGGAGTCACCGCAGTGCATCTCCAGTGGTGCCAGGGCACTCTCTGGTGTCACCGGGGTGCATCCCCAGTGGTGCCAGGGCACTCTCTGGAGTCACCGGGGTGCATCCCCAGTGGTACCAGTGCACTCTCTGGACTCACCGGGGTGCATCCCCAGTGGTGCCAGTGCACTCTCTGGAGTCACCGCAGTGCATCCCCAGTGGTGCCAGTGTACTCTCTGGACTCACCGGGGTGCATCCCCAGTGGTGCCAGGGCACTCTCTGGACTCACCGGGGTGCATCCCCAGTGGTGCCAGTGCACTCTCTGGAGTCACCGGGGTGCATCCCCAGTGGTCCCAGTGCACTCTCTGGACTCACCGGGGTGCACCCCCAGTGGTGCAAGTGGACTCTCTGGAGTCACCGGGGTGCACCCCCAGTGGTGCCAGTGCACTCTCTGGAGTCACCGGGGTGCATCCCCAGTGGTGCAAGTGCACTCTCTGGAGTCACTGCAGGGAATCCCTAGTGGTGCCAGTGCACTCTCTGGAGTCACCGGAGTGCATCCCCAGCGGTGCCAGTGCACTCTCTGGAGTCACCGGAGTGCATACTCAGCGGAGCCAGTGCACTCTGTGGAGTCACCGGGGTGCATCCCCAGTGGTGCCAGTGGACTCTCTGGAGTCTCCGTGCTGGGTCCCCAGTTGTGCCACTGGACTCTCTGGAGTCACCGGGGTGGGTCCCCATTGGTGACAGTCGACTCTCGGGAGTCACCGGGGTCGGTGCCCCGTGGTGAAAGTGGACTCTCTGGAGTCACCGGCGTGGGTGCCCAGTGGTGCCAGTGGACTCTCTGGAGTCACCGGAGTCGGTCCACAGTGGTGCAAGTGGACTCTCTGGAGTCACAGGGGTGGGTCCCTAGTGCTGCCAGTGGACTCTCTGGAGTGACCTAGGTGGGTCCACTGTGGTGCATGTGGACACTCTCTGGAGTCACCGGGGCGGGTCCCCCGTGGTGCAAGTGGACTCTCTGGAGTCACCGCAGTGGGTCCCTCGTGGTGCCAGTGGACTCTCTGGAGTCACCTGGATGGGTCCCCAGTGCTGCCAGTGGACTCTCTAGAGTCACCGGGGTGGGTCCCCCGTGGTGCCAGTGGACTCTCTAGAGTCACCGGGGTGGGTCCCCATTGCTGCCAGTGGACTCTCTAGAGTCACCGGGGTGGGTCCCCAGTGGTGCCAGTGGACTCTCTGGAGTCTCCGGGTTAAGTCCCCAGTGGTGCAAGTGGACTCTCTGCAGTCACCAGGGTGAGTCCCCCGTGGTGAAAGTGGACTCTGGAGTCACCGGGGCGGGTCGTTCGGGGTGCAAGTAGACTTTCTGGAGTCGCTGGGATGGGTCCTTGTTGGAGCCCGTGGACTTTCTGGAGACACCGGGTTGGGTCCTCCAGGGTGCCCGTGGACTCTCTGGACACAGCGTGTTGGATCCTCCGGGGTGCAAGTCGACTCTCTGGAGACACCGGGGTGGGTCCTCCGTGGATCCAGTGGACCCGCTGGGAGACACCGGTGTGGGTCCTCTGTGTTGCAAGTGGACTTTCTGCAGTTACCGGGGAGAGTCCTCCGGGATGCAAGTGGACTCTCTGGAGTGACCGGGGTGGGTCCTCGGGGGTGCAAGTGGACTCTCTGGAGTCACCGGGGTGGGTCCTCCGGGGTTCAAGTGGACTCTCTGGAGTCACCAGGGTACGTCCTCCGGGGTGCCCGTGGACCCCCACTGCAGACACCGGGGTGGGTCCTCCGGAGTGCAAGTGGACTCTCTGGAGTCACCGGGGTGGGTCCGCAGTGGTGCCAGTGGTTTCTCTGGAATCACTGGGGTGGGTCCGCAGTAGTGATAGTGGACTCTCTGGAGTCACCGCGGTGGGTCCCCAGTGGTGCCAATGCACTCTCTGGTGTCTCCGGGATGGGTCCCCCGTGGTGCAAGTGGACTCTCTGGAGTCTCCGGGGTGGCTCCCAAGTGCTGCCAGTGAACTCTCGGAAGTCACCGGGGTGGGTCCCTAGTGGTACAAGTGGACTCTCTGGAGACACAGGGCTGGGTCCCCAGTTGTGCCACTGGACTCTCTGGAGTCACCAGAGTGGGACCCCAGTGGTGCTAGTGGACTCTCTGGAATCACCGGGGTGAGTCCCCAGTGGTGCAAGTGGACTCTCTGGAATCACCGGGGTGGGTCTCCGTAGTGCCAGTGCACTCTCTGGAGTCACCGGGGTGCATCCTCTGTGGTGCCAGTGCACTCTCAGGAGTCACTGGGGTGCATCCCCAGTGGTGCCAGTGCACTCTCAGGAGTCACCGGGGTGCATCCCCAGTGGTGCCAGTGCACTCTCTGGAGTCACCGCGGTGCATCCCCAGTGCTGCCAGTGCACTCTCTGGAGACACTGGAGTGCATCCCCAGTGGTGCCAGTGCACTCTCTGGACTCACGGGGGTGCATCCCCAGTGGTGCCAGGGCACTCTCTGGAGTCACTGGGGTGCATCCCCAGTGGTGCCAGTGCACTCTCTGGAGTCACCGCAGTGCATCCCCAGTGGTGCCAGTGCACTCTCTGGACTAACCGGGGTGCATCCCCAGTGGTGCCAGTGCACTCTCTGGAGTCACCCGGGTGCATCCACAGTGGTGCCAGTGCACTCTCTGGAGTCACTGCAGTGCATCCCCAGTGGTGCCAGTGCACTCTCTGGAGTCACCGGGGTGCATCCCCAGTGGTGCCAGGCCACTCTCTGGAGTCACCGGGGTGCATACCCAGTGGTGCCAGTGCACTCTCTGGAGTCACCAGGGTGCATCCCCAGTGCTGCCAGTGCACTCTCTGGAGTCACTGGAGTGCATCCCCAGTGGTGCCAGTGCACTCTCTGGAGTCACCGGGGTGCATCCCCAGTGCTGCCAGTGCACTCTCTGGAGTCACTGGAGTGCATCCCCAGTGGTGCCAGTGCACTCACTGGAGTCACCGGGGTGCACCCCCAGTGGTGCCAGGGCACTCTCTGGAGTCACCGGGGTGCATCCCCAGTGGTGCCAGTGCACTCTCTGGAGTCACTGCAGTGCATCCCCAGTGGTGCCAGTGCAGTCTATGGAGTCTCCGTTGTGCATCCCCAGTGGTGCCAGTGCACTCTCTGGAGTCACCGGGGTGCATCCCCAGTGGTGCCAGGGCACTCACTGGAATCACCGGGGTGCATCCGCAGTGGTGCCAGTGCACTCTCTGGAGTCACCGGGGTGCATCCCCAGTGGTGCCAGGGCACTCTCTGGAGTCACTGGGGTGCATCCCCAGTTGTGCCAGGGCACTCTCTGGAGTCACCGCAGTGCATCCCCAGTGGTGCCAGTGCACTCTCTGGAGTCACCGCAGTGCATCACCAGTGGTGCCAGTGCAATCACTGGAGTCAGCTGGGTGCATCCCCAGTGGTGCCAGTGCACTCTCTGGACTCACCGGGTTGCATCCCCAGTGGTGCCAGTGCACTCTCTGGAGTCTCCCGGGTGCATCCCCAGTGGTACCAGTGCACTCTCTGGACTCACCGGGGTGCATCCCCAGTGGTGCCAGTGCACTCTCTGGACTCACCGGGGTGCATCCCCAGTGGTACCAGTGCACTCTCTGGAGTCACCGGAGTGCATCCCCAGTGGTGCCAGTGCACTCTCTGGAATCACCCGGGTGCATCCCCAGTGGTGCCAGTGCACTCTCAGGAGTCACCGGGGTGCATCCCCAGTGGTGCCAGGGCACTCTCTGGAGTCACCGCAGTGCATCCCCAGTGGTGCCAGGGCACTCTCTGGAGTCACCGGGGTGCATCCCCAGTGGTGCCAGGGCACTCTCTGGAGTCACCGCAGTGCATCCCCAGTGGTGCCAGTGCCCTGTCTGGAGTCACCGCAGTGCATCCCCAGTGGTGTCAGTGCACTCTCAGGAGTCACCGCAGTGCATCACCAGTGGTGCCAGTGCAGTCTCTGGAGTCACCGGGGTGCATCCCCAGTGGTGCCAGGGCACTCTCTGGTCTCACCGAGGTGCATCCACAGTGGTGCCAGTGCACTCTCTGGAGTCTCCCGGGTGCATGCCCAGTGGTGCCAGTGCACTCTCTGGACTCACCCGGGTGCATCCCCAGTGGTGCCAGTGCACTCTCTGGCGTCTCTGTACTGCATCCCCAGTGGTGCCAGTGCAGTCTCTGGAGTCACCGGGGTTGGTCTCCTGTGGTGCAAGTGGACTCTCTGGAGACACCAGGTTAGGTCCCCAGTGGTGCCCTGGACTCTCTGGAGTCACCGGGGTGGGTCCCCAGTGGTGGCAGTGCAGTCTCTGGAGTCACTGCAGTGCATCCCCAGTCGTACCAGTGCACTCTCTGGAGTCACTGCAGTGCATCCCCAGTGGTGCCAGTGCAGTCTATGGAGTCTCCGTTGTGCATCCCCAGTGGTGCCAGTGCACTCTCTGGAGTCACCGGGGTGCATCCCCAGTGGTGCCAGGGCACTCACTGGAATCACCGGGGTGCATCCGCAGTGGTGCCAGTGCACTCTCTGGAGTCACCGGGGTGCATCCCCAGTGGTGCCAGTGCAGTCTCTGGAGTCACCGCAGTGCATCCCCAGTGGTGCCAGTGTACTCTCTGGACTCACCGGGGTGCATCCCCAGTGGTGCCAGGGCACTCTCTGGAGTCACCGGGGTGCATCCCCAGTGGTGCCAGTGCACTCTCTGGACTCACCGGGGTGCATCCCCAGTGGTCCCAGTGCACTCTCTGGAGTCACCGGGGTGCACCCCCAGTGGTGCCAGTGCACTCTCTGGAGTCACCGGGGTGCATCCCCAGTGGTGCAAGTGCACTCTCTGGAGTCACTGCAGGGAATCCCTAGTGGTGCCAGTGCACTCTCTGGAGTCACCGGAGTGCATCCCCAGCGGTGCCAGTGCACTCTCTGGAGTCACCGGAGTGCATACTCAGCGGAGCCAGTGCACTCTGTGGAGTCACCGGGGTGCATCCCCAGTGGTGCCAGTGGACTCTCTGGAGTCTCCGTGCTGGGTCCCCAGTTGTGCCACTGGACTCTCTGGAGTCACCGGGGTGGGTCCCCATTGGTGACAGTCGACTCTCGGGAGTCACCGGGGTCGGTGCCCCGTGGTGAAAGTGGACTCTCTGGAGTCACCGGCGTGGGTGCCCAGTGGTGCCAGTGGACTCTCTGGAGTCACCGGAGTCGGTCCACAGTGGTGCAAGTGGACTCTCTGGAGTCACAGGGGTGGGTCCCTAGTGCTGCCAGTGGACTCTCTGGAGTGACCTAGGTGGGTCCACTGTGGTGCATGTGGACACTCTCTGGAGTCACCGGGGCGGGTCCCCCGTGGTGCAAGTGGACTCTCTGGAGTCACCGCAGTGGGTCCCTCGTGGTGCCAGTGGACTCTCTGGAGTCACCTGGATGGGTCCCCAGTGCTGCCAGTGGACTCTCTAGAGTCACCGGGGTGGGTCCCCCGTGGTGCCAGTGGACTCTCTAGAGTCACCGGGGTGGGTCCCCATTGCTGCCAGTGGACTCTCTAGAGTCACCGGGGTGGGTCCCCAGTGGTGCCAGTGGACTCTCTGGAGTCTCCGGGTTAAGTCCCCAGTGGTGCAAGTGGACTCTCTGCAGTCACCAGGGTGAGTCCCCCGTGGTGAAAGTGGACTCTGGAGTCACCGGGGCGGGTCGTTCGGGGTGCAAGTAGACTTTCTGGAGTCGCTGGGATGGGTCCTTGTTGGAGCCCGTGGACTTTCTGGAGACACCGGGTTGGGTCCTCCAGGGTGCCCGTGGACTCTCTGGACACAGCGTGTTGGATCCTCCGGGGTGCAAGTCGACTCTCTGGAGACACCGGGGTGGGTCCTCCGTGGATCCAGTGGACCCGCTGGGAGACACCGGTGTGGGTCCTCTGTGTTGCAAGTGGACTTTCCGCAGTTACCGGGGAGAGTCCTCCGGGATGCAAGTGGACTCTCTGGAGTCACCGGGGTGGGTCCTCCAGGTGCAAGTGGACTCTCTGGAGTGACCGGGGTGGGTCCTCGGGGGTGCAAGTGGACTCTCTGGAGTCACCGGGGTGGGTCCTCCGGGGTTCAAGTGGACTCTCTGGAGTCACCAGGGTACGTCCTCCGGGGTGCCCGTGGACCCCCACTGCAGACACCGGGGTGGGTCCTCCGGAGTGCAAGTGGACTCTCTGGAGTCACCGGGGTGGGTCCGCAGTGGTGCCAGTGGTTTCTCTGGAATCACTGGGGTGGGTCCGCAGTAGTGATAGTGGACTCTCTGGAGTCACCGCGGTGGGTCCCCAGTGGTGCCAATGCACTCTCTGGAGTCACCGGGGTGGGTCTCCAGTGGTGTCAGTGGACTCTCTGGAGTCACCGGGCTGGTCACCCAGTGGTGCAAGTGGAATCTCTGGTGTCTCCGGGGTGGGTCCCCCGTGGTGCAAGTGGACTCTCTGGAGTCTCCGGGGTGGCTCCCAAGTGCTGCCAGTGAACTCTCGGAAGTCACCGGGGTGGGTCCCTAGTGGTACAAGTGGACTCTCTGGAGACACAGGGCTGGGTCCCCAGTTGTGCCACTGGACTCTCTGGAGTCACCAGAGTGGGACCCCAGTGGTGCTAGTGGACTCTCTGGAGTCACCGGGGTGAGTCCCCAGTGGTGCAAGTGGACTCTCTGGAATCACCGGGGTGGGTCTCCGTAGTGCCAGTGCACTCTCTGGAGTCACCGGGGTGCATCCTCTGTGGTGCCAGTGCACTCTCAGGAGTCACTGCAGTGCATCCCCAGTGGTGCCAGTGCACTCTCAGGAGTAACCGGGGTGCATCCCCAGTGCTGCCAGTGTGCTCTCTGGAGTCACCGGGGTGCATCCCCAGTGGTGCCAGTGCACTCTCTGGAGTCACCGGGGTGCATCCCCAGTGGTGCCAGGGCACTCTCTGGAGTCACCGCGGTGCATCCCCAGTGGTGCCAGTGCACTCTCTGGAGTCACCGCAGTGCATCCCCAGTGGTGCCAGTGCACTCTCTGGACTAACCGGGGTGCATCCCCAGTGGTGCCAGTGCACTCTCTGGAGTCACCGGGGTGCATCCCCAGTGCGGCCAGTGCACTCTCTGGAGTCACCGCGGTGCATCCCCAGTGCTGCCAGTGCACTCTCTGGAGACACTGGAGTGCATCCCCAGTGGTGCCAGTGCACTCTCTGGACTCACGGGGGTGCATCCCCAGTGGTGCCAGGGCACTCTCTGGAGTCACTGGGGTGCATCCCCAGTGGTGCCAGTGCACTCTCTGGAGTCACCGCAGTGCATCCCCAGTGGTGCCAGTGCACTCTCTGGACTAACCGGGGTGCATCCCCAGTGGTGCCAGTGCACTCTCTGGAGTCACCCGGGTGCATCCACAGTGGTGCCAGTGCACTCTCTGGAGTCACTGCAGTGCATCCCCAGTGGTGCCAGTGCACTCTCTGGAGTCACCGGGGTGCATCCCCAGTGGTGCCAGGCCACTCTCTGGAGTCACCGGGGTGCATACCCAGTGGTGCCAGTGCACTCTCTGGAGTCACCAGGGTGCATCCCCAGTGCTGCCAGTGCACTCTCTGGAGTCACTGGAGTGCATCCCCAGTGGTGCCAGTGCACTCTCTGGAGTCACCGGGGTGCATCCCCAGTGCTGCCAGTGCACTCTCTGGAGTCACTGGAGTGCATCCCCAGTGGTGCCAGTGCACTCACTGGAGTCACCGGGGTGCACCCCCAGTGGTGCCAGGGCACTCTCTGGAGTCACCAGGGTGCATCCCCAGTGGTGCCAGTGCACTCTCTGGAGTCACTGGAGTGCATCCCCAGTGGTGCCAGAGCACTCACTGGAGTCACCGGGGTGCACCCCCAGTGGTGCCAGTGCACTCTCTGGAGTCACCGGGGTGCATCCCCAGTGCTGCCAGTGCACTCTCTGGAGTCACTGGAGTGCATCCCCAGTGGTGCCAGTGCACTCACTGGAGTCACCGGGGTGCACCCCCAGTGGTGCCAGGGCACTCTCTGGAGTCACCGGGGTGCATCCCCAGTGGTGCCAGTGCACTCTCTGGAGTCACTGGAGTGCATCCCCAGTGGTGCCAGAGCACTCACTGGAGTCACCGGGGTGCACCCCCAGTGGTGCCAGTGCACTCTCTGTAGTCAACCGGGGTGCATCCCCAGTGGTGCAAGTGCACTCTCTGGAGTCACTGCAGGGAATCCCTAGTGGTGCCAGTGCACTCTCTGGAGTCACCGGAGTGGGTCCACAGTGGTGCAAGTGGACTCTCTGGAGTCACAGGGGTGGGTCCCTAGTGCTGCCAGTGGACTCTCTGGAGTGACCTAGGTGGGTCCACTGTGGTGCATGTGGACACTCTCTGGAGTCACCGGGGCGGGTCCCCCGTGGTGCAAGTGGACTCTCTGGAGTCACCGCAGTGGGTCCCTCGTGGTGCCAGTGGACTCTCTGGAGTCACCTGGATGGGTCCCCAGTGCTGCCAGTGGACTCTCTAGAGTCACCGGGGTGGGTCCCCCGTGGTGCCAGTGGACTCTCTAGAGTCACCGGGGTGGGTCCCCATTGCTGCCAGTGGACTCTCTAGAGTCACCGGGGTGGGTCCCCAGTGGTGCCAGTGGACTCTCTGGAGTCTCCGGGTTAAGTCCCCAGTGGTGCAAGTGGACTCTCTGCAGTCACCAGGGTGAGTCCCCCGTGGTGAAAGTGGACTCTGGAGTCACCGGGGCGGGTCGTTCGGGGTGCAAGTAGACTTTCTGGAGTCGCTGGGATGGGTCCTTGTTGGAGCCCGTGGACTTTCTGGAGACACCGGGTTGGGTCCTCCAGGGTGCCCGTGGACTCTCTGGACACAGCGTGTTGGATCCTCCGGGGTGCAAGTCGACTCTCTGGAGACACCGGGGTGGGTCCTCCGTGGATCCAGTGGACCCGCTGGGAGACACCGGTGTGGGTCCTCTGTGTTGCAAGTGGACTTTCTGCAGTTACCGGGGAGAGTCCTCCGGGATGCAAGTGGACTCTCTGGAGTCACCGGGGTGGGTCCTCCAGGTGCAAGTGGACTCTCTGGAGTGACCGGGGTGGGTCCTCGGGGGTGCAAGTGGACTCTCTGGAGTCACCGGGGTGGGTCCTCCGGGGTTCAAGTGGACTCTCTGGAGTCACCAGGGTACGTCCTCCGGGGTGCCCGTGGACCCCCACTGCAGACACCGGGGTGGGTCCTCCGGAGTGCAAGTGGACTCTCTGGAGTCACCGGGGTGGGTCCGCAGTGGTGCCAGTGGTTTCTCTGGAATCACTGGGGTGGGTCCGCAGTAGTGATAGTGGACTCTCTGGAGTCACCGCGGTGGGTCCCCAGTGGTGCCAATGCACTCTCTGGAGTCACCGGGGTGGGTCTCCAGTGGTGTCAGTGGACTCTCTGGAGTCACCGGGCTGGTCACCCAGTGGTGCAAGTGGACTCTCTGGTGTCTCCGGGGTGGGTCCCCCGTGGTGCAAGTGGACTCTCTGGAGTCTCCGGGGTGGCTCCCAAGTGCTGCCAGTGAACTCTCGGAAGTCACCGGGGTGGGTCCCTAGTGGTACAAGTGGACTCTCTGGAGACACAGGGCTGGGTCCCCAGTTGTGCCACTGGACTCTCTGGAGTCACCAGAGTGGGACCCCAGTGGTGCTAGTGGACTCTCTGGAGTCACCGGGGTGAGTCCCCAGTGGTGCAAGTGGACTCTCTGGAATCACCTGGGTGGGTCTCCGTAGTGCCAGTGCACTCTCTGGAGTCACCGGGGTGCATCCTCTGTGGTGCCAGTGCACTCTCAGGAGTCACTGCAGTGCATCCCCAGTGGTGACAGTGCACTCTCTGGACTCACCGGGGTGCATCCCCAATGGTGCCAGTGGACTCTCTGGAGTCACCGGGGTGCATCCCCAGTGGTGCCAGTCCACTCTCTGGAGTCACCGCGGTGCATCCCCAGTGGTGCCAGTCCACTCTCTGGACTCACCGGGGTGCATCCCCAGTGGTGCCAGTGCACTCTCTGGAGTCACCGGGGTGCAACCCCAGTGGTGCCAGTGCAGTCTCTGGAGTCACCGGGGTGCATCCCCAGTGGTGCCAGTGTACTCTCTGGAGGCACCGCAGTGCATCCCCAGTGGTGCCAGGGCACTCTCTGGAATCACCGGGGTGCATCCGCAGTGGTGCCAGTGCACTCTCTGGAGTCACCGGGGTGCATCCCCAGTGGTGCCAGTGCACTCTCAGGAGACACCGGGGTGCATCCGCAGTGGTGCCAGTGCGCTCTCTGGAGTCACCGGGGTGCATCCCGAGTGGTGCCAGTGCACTCTCTGGAGTCACCGATGTGGGTGCCCGGTGGTGAAAGTGGACTCTCTGGAGTCACCGGGGTGGGTCCCCAGGGGTGCAAGTGGACTCTCTGGAGTCACCGGAGTGGGTCCCCAGTGGTGCCAGTGGACTCTTTGGAGACACCGCGGTGGGTCCCCCGTTGTGTCAGTGGACTCTCTGGAGTCACCGGGGTGGGTCCCCAGCGGTGCCAGTGGACTCTCTGGAGTCACCGGGGTGGGTCCCCAGTTGTGCCACTGGACTCTCGGGAGACGCTGGGGTGGGTCCGCAGTAGTTCCAGTGGACTCTCTGGAGTCACTGGACTGCATCCCCAGTGGTGTCAGTGCACTCTCTGGAGTCACTGCACTGCATCCCCAGTGGTGCCAGTGCACTCTCTGGAGTCACCGGGGTGCATCCCCAGTGGTGACAGTGCACTCACTGGAGTCACCGGGGTGCATCCCCAGTGGTGCCAGTGCACTCTCTGGAGTCACCGTGGTGCATCCCCAGTGGTGCCAGTCTGGTCTCTGGAGTCACCGGGGTGCATTCCCAGTGGTGCCAGGGCATTCTCTGGAATCACCGGGGTGCATCCGCAGTGGTGCCAGTACACTCTCTGAAGTTACCGGGGTGCATCCCCAGTGGTACCAGTGCACTCTCTGGATTCACCGGGGCGCATCCCCAGTGGTGCCAGTGCACTCTCTGGAGTCACCGGGGTGCATCCCCAGTGCAGCCAGTGCACTCTCTGGAGTCACTGAACTGCATCCCCAGTGGTGCCAGTGCACTCTCTGTACTCACCGGGGTGCATCCCCAGTGGTGCCAGGGCACTCTCTGGAGTCACCGGGGTGCATCCCCAGTGGTGCCAGGGCACTCTCTGGAGTCTCCTGGGTTCATCCCCAGTGGTGCCAGTGCACTCTCTGGAGTCACCGCAGTGCATCACCAGTGGTGCCAGTGCAATCACTGGAGTCATAGGGGTGCAACACCAGTGGTGCCAGTGCACTCTCTGGACTCACCGGGGTGCATCCCCACTGGTGCCTGTGCACTCTCTGGAGTCTCCCGGTTGCATCCCCAGTGGTGCCATTGCACTATCTGGAGTCACCGGAGTGCATCCCCACTGGTGCCAGTGCACTCTCTGAAGTCACCGCAGTGCGTCCCCAGTGGTGCCAGTGCACTCTCTGGAGTCACCGCAGTGCATCCCCAGTGGTCCCAGTGCACTCTCTGGACTCACCGGGGTCCATCACCAGTGGTAACAGTGCACTCTCAGGAGTCACCGCGGTGCATCTCCAGTGGTGCCAGTGCACTCTCTGGACTCACCGGGGTGCATCCCCAGTGGTGCCAGTGCACTCTCTGGAGTCACCGCAGTGCATCCCCAGTGGTGCCAGTGCACTCGCTGTAATCACCAGGGTGCATCACCAGTGGTGCCAGTGCACTCTCTGGACTCACCGGGGTGCATCCCCAGTGATACCAGTGCACTCTCTGGAGTCACCGCGGTGCATCTCCAGTGGTGCAAGTGCGCTCTCTGAGGTCAAGCGGGGTGCATCCCCAGTGGTGCCAGTGCACTCACTGGAGTCACCAGGGTGCATCTCCAGTCGCGCCAGTGCACTCTCTGGATTCACCGCGGTGCATCGCCAGAGGTGCCAGGGCACTCTCTGGAGTCACCGGGGTGCATCCCCAGTGGTGCCAGGGCACTCTCTGGACTCACCGGGGTGCATCCCCAGTGGTGCCAGTGCACTCTCTAGAGTCACCACGTTGCATCCCCAGTGGTGCTAGGGCACTCTCTGGAATCACGGGAGTGCATCCCCAGTGGTGCCAGTGCACTCTGTGGAGTCACCGGGGTGCATCCCCAGTGGTGCCAGTGGACTCTCTGGAGTTACCGGGCTGTGTCCCCCGTGGTGCAAGTGGACTCTCTGGAGTCGCCGGGGTGGGCCAGCAGTGGTGCCAGTGGACTATCTGGACTCACCGGAGTGGTTCCCCAGTGGTGCCAGTGGACTCTCTGGAGTCACCGGGCTGTGTCCCCAGTGGTGCAACTGCACTCTCTGGAGTCACCGGGGTGGGTCCCCCATTGTGCCAGTGGAGTCTCTGGAGTACCGCGGTGGGTCCCCAGTGGTACCAGTGGACTCTCTGGAGTCACTGGAGTGAGTCCCCAGTGGTGCTAGTGGACACTCTGGAGTCACCGGGATGGGTGCCCCGTGGTATCAGTGGACAATCTCTGGAATCACCGGGTTGGGTCCCCAGTGGTTCCTGTGGACTCTCTGGAGTCACCGGGGTGGCTCCCCCATGGTGCCAATGGACTCTCTGGAGTCACCAGGGTGGGTCCCCAGTGGTGCAAGTGGACTCTCTGGAGTCACCAGGGTGTGTGCCCTGTGGTGTAAGTGGACTCTCTGGAGTCACCGGGGTGGGTCCCCAGTGGTGCCAGTGGACTCTCTGGAGTCACTGGGGTGGGTCCCCAGTGGTGCTAGTGGTGACAGTGCAGTCACCGGAATGGGCCCCAGGTGGTGCCACTGGACTCTCTGGAGTCACCGGCGTGGGTCCGCAGTGGTGCCAGTGGACTCTCTGGAGTCACCGGGGTGGGTCCCCAGTGGTGCCAGTGCACTCTCTGGAGTCACCGGAGTGCATCCCCAGTGATGCCAGTGCACTCTCTGGAGTCTCCCGGGTGCATCCCCAGTGGTACCAGTGCACTCTCTGGACTCACCGGGGTGCATCCCCAGTGGTGCCAGTGCACTCTCTGGACTCACCGGGGTGCATCCCCAGTGGTACCAGTGCACTCTCTGGAGTCACCGGGGTGCATCCCCAGTGGTGCCAGTGCACTCTCTGGAATCACCCGGGTGCATCCCCAGTGGTGCCAGTGCACTCTCAGGAGTCACCGGGGTGCATCCCCAGTGGTGCCAGGGCACTCTCTGGAGTCACCGCAGTGCATCCCCAGTGGTGCCAGGGCACTCTCTGGAGTCACCGGGGTGCATCCCCAGTGGTGCCAGGGCACTCTCTGTAGTCACCGCAGTGCATCCCCAGTGGTGCCAGTGCCCTGTCTGGAGTCACCGCAGTGCATCCCCAGTGGTGTCAGTGCACTCTCAGGAGTCACCGCAGTGCATCACCAGTGGTGCCAGTGCAGTCTCTGGAGTCACCCGGGTGCATCCCCAGTGGTGCCAGTGCAATCTCTGGAGTCACCGCAGTGCATCCCCATTGGTGCCAGTGCACTCTCTGGAGTCACCGCAGTGCATCCCCAGTGGTGCCAGTGCACTAACTGGAGTCTCCGCAGTGCATCCCCAGAGGTGCCAGTGCACTCTCTGGAGTCACCGCGGTGCATCCCCAGTGGTGCCAGTGCACTCTCTGAAGTAACCGCAGTGCATCCCCAGTGGTGCAAGTGGACTCTCTGGAGTCACCGCAGTGCATCCCCAGTGGTGCAAGTGGACTCTCTAGAGTTACCGGGGTGGGTGTCCCGTGGTGCCAGTGGACTCTCTGGAGTCACGGGTGTGGGTCCCCCGTGGTGCAAGTGGACTCTCTGGAATCACCGGGGTGGGTCCGCAGTGGTCCCAGTGGTTTCTCTGGAGTCACGGGGGTGGGTCCCCAGTGGTGCTTGTGGACTCTCAGGAGTCACCGGGGTGGTTCCCCAGTGGTGCCAGTAGACTCTCTGGAGTCTCTGGGCCGGGTCCCCAGTGGTGCAAGTGGACTCTCTGGAGTCACTGGGATGCGTCCCCCATGGTGCCAGTGGACTCTCTGGAGTCTCCGGGGTGGGTCCCCAGTGCTGCCAGTGGACTCTCTGGAGTCTCCGGGGTAGGTCCCAATTGCTGCCAGTGGACTCTCTGGAGTCACCGGGGTGGGTCCCCAGTGGTGCCAGTGCACTCTCTGGAGTCACCGGGGTGCATCCCCACTGGTGTCAATGCACTCTCTGGAGTCACTGCAGTGTATCCCCAGTGGTGCCAGTGCACTCTCTGGAGTCACCGCAGTGCGACCCCAGTGGTGCCAGTGCACTCTCTGGAGTCAACCGGGGTGTATCCCCAGTGGTGCCAGTGCACTCTCTGGAGTCAGCGGGGTGCATCTCCAGCCGTGCCAGTGCACTCTCTGGAGTCACCGCGGTGCATCCCCAGTGGTACCAGTGCACTCTCTGGACTCACCGTGGTGCATCCCCAGTGGTGCCAGTGCACTCTCAGGAGTCACTGCAGTGCATCCCCAGTGGTGCCAGTGCACTCTCAGGAGTCACCGGGGTGAATCCCCAGTGGTGCCAGTGCACTCTCTGGAGTCACCGCAGTGCATCCCCAGTGGTGCCAGAGCACTCTCTGGAGTCACCGGTGTGCATCCCCAGTGGTGCCAGGGCACTCTCTGGAGTCACCGCAGTGCATCCCCAGTGGTGCCAGTGCACTCTCTGGAGTCACCGCAGTGCATCACCAGTGGTGCCAGTGCACTCTCTGGAGTCTCCCGGGTGAATCCCCAGTGGTGCCAGTGCACTCTGTGGACTCACCGGGGTGCATCCCCAGGGGTGCCAGTGCACTCTCTGGAGTCACCGCGGTGCATCTCCAGTGGTGCCAGTGCCCTCTCTGGAGTCACCACAGTGCATCCCCAGTGGTGCCAGTGCACTCTCCGTAGTCACCAGGGTGCATCCCCAGTGGTGCCAGTGCACTCTCTGGACTCACCGGGGTGCATCTCCAGTGGTGCCAGTGCACTCTCAGGAGTCAGCAGGGTGCATCCCCAGTGGTGCCAGTGCACTCTCTGGACTCACCGGGGTGCATCTCCAGTGGTGCCAGTGCACTCTCAGGAGTCACCAGGGTGCATCCCCAGTGGTGCCAGGGCACTCTCTGGAGTCACTGTGGTGCATCCCCAGTTGTGCCAGGGCACTCTCTGGAGTCACCGCAGTGCATCCCCAGTGGTGCCAGTGCACTCTCTGGAGTCACCGCAGTGCATCACCAGTGGTGCCAGTGCAATCACTGGAGTCAGCGGGGTGCATCCCCAGTGGTGCCAGTGCACTCTGTGGACTCACCGGGTTGCATCCCCAGTGGTGCCAGTGCACTCTCTGGAGTCTCCCGGGTGCATCCCCAGTGGTACCAGTGCACTCTCTGGACTCACCGGGGTGCATCCCCAGTGGTGCCAGTGCACTCTCTGGACTCACCGGGGTGCATCCCCAGTGGTACCAGTGCACTCTCTGGAGTCACCGCGGTGCATCCCCAGTGGTGCCAGTGCACTCTCTGGAATCACCCGGGTGCATCCCCAGTGGTGCCAGTGCACTCTCAGGAGTCACCGGGGTGCATCCCCAGTGGTGCCAGGGCACTCTCTGGAGTCACCGCAGTGCATCCCCAGTGGTGCCAGGGCACTCTCTGGAGTCACCGGGGTGCATCCCCAGTGGTGCCAGGGCACTCTCTGGAGTCACCGCAGTGCATCCCCAGTGGTGCCAGTGCCCTGTCTGGAGTCACCGCAGTGCATCCCCAGTGGTGTCAGTGCACTCTCAGGAGTCACCGCAGTGCATCACCAGTGGTGCCAGTGCAGTCTCTGGAGTCACCGGGGTGCATCCCCAGTGGTGCCAGGGCACTCTCTGGTCTCACCGAGGTGCATCCACAGTGGTGCCAGTGCACTCTCTGGAGTCTCCCGGGTGCATCCCCAGTGGTGCCAGTGCACTCTCTGGACTCACCCGGGTGCATCCCCAGTGGAGCCAGTGCACTCTCTGGAGTCACCACAGTGCATAACCAGTGGTGCCAGTGCACTCTCTGGACTCACCGGGGTGCATCTCCAGTGGTGCCAGTGCACTCTCAGGAGTCACCAGGGTGCATCCCCAGTGGTGCCAGGGCACTCTCTGGAGTCACTGGGGTGCATCCCCAGTGGTGCCAGGGCACTCTCTGGAGTCACCGCAGTGCATCCCCAGTGGTGCCAGTGCACTCTCTGGAGTCACCGAGGTGCATCCACAGTGGTGCCAGTGCACTCTCTGGAGTCTCCCGGGTGCATCCCCAGTGGTGCCAGTGCACTCTCTGGACTCACCCGGGTGCATCCCCAGTGGTGCCAGTGCACTCTCTGGCGTCTCTGTACTGCATCCCCAGTGGTGCCAGTGCAGTCTCTGGAGTCACCGGGGTTGGTCTCCTGTGGTGCAAGTGGACTCTCTGGAGACACCAGGTTAGGTCCCCAGTGGTGCCCTGGACTCTCTGGAGTCACCGGGGTGGGTCCCCAGTGGTGGCAGTGCAGTCTCTGGAGTCACTGCAGTGCATCCCCAGTCGTACCAGTGCACTCTCTGGAGTCACTGCAGTGCATCCCCAGTGGTGCCAGTGCAGTCTATGGAGTCTCCGTTGTGCATCCCCAGTGGTGCCAGTGCACTCTCTGGAATCACCCGGGTGCATCCCCAGTGGTACCAGTGCACTTTCAGGAGTCACCGGGGTGCATCCCCAGTGGTGCCAGGGCACTCTCTGGAGTCACCGCAGTGCATCCCCAGTGGTGCCAGGGCACTCTCTGGAGTCACCGGGGTGCATCCCCAGTGGTGCCAGGGCACTCTCTGGAGTCACCGCAGTGCATCCCCAGTGGTGCCAGTGCCCTGTCTGGAGTCACCGCAGTGCATCCCCAGTGGTGTCAGTGCACTCTCAGGAGTCACCGCAGTGCATCACCAGTGGTGCCAGTGCAGTCTCTGGAGTCACCGGGGTGCATCCCCAGTGGTGCCAGGGCACTCTCTGGTCTCACCGAGGTGCATCCACAGTGGTGCCAGTGCACTCTCTGGAGTCTCCCGGGTGCATCCCCAGTGGTGCCAGTGCACTCTCTGGACTCACCCGGGTGCATCCCCAGTGGTGCCAGTGCACTCTCTGGAGTCACCACAGTGCATCCCCAGTGGTGCCAGTGCACTCTCCGTAGTCACCAGGGTGCATCCCCAGTGGTGCCAGTGCACTCTCTGGACTCACCGGGGTGCATCTCCAGTGGTGCCAGTTCACTCTCAGGAGTCACCAGGGTGCATCCCCAGTGGTGCCAGGGCACTCTCTGGAGTCACTGGGGTGCATCCCCAGTTGTGCCAGGGCACTCTCTGGAGTCACCGCAGTGCATCCCCAGTGGTTCCAGTGCACTCTCTGGAGTCACCGCAGTGCATCACCTGTGGTGCCAGTGCAATCACTGGAGTCAGCGGGGTGCATCCCCAGTGGTGCCAGTGCACTCTCTGGACTCACCGGGTTTCATCCCCAGTGGTGCCAGTGCACTCTCTGGAGTCTCCCGGGTGCATCCCCAGTGGTACCAGTGCACTCTCTGGACTCACCGGGGTGCATCCCCAGTGGTGCCAGTGCACTCTCTGGACTCACCGGGGTGCATTCCCAGTGGTACCAGTGCACTCTCTGGAGTCACCGCGGTGCATCCCCAGTGGTGCCAGTGCACTCTCTGGAATCACCCGGGTGCATCCCCAGTGGTGCCAGTGCACTCTCAGGAGTCACCGGGGTGCATCCCCAGTGGTGCCAGGGCACTCTCTGGAGTCACCGCAGTGCATCCCCAGTGGTGCCAGGGCACTCTCTGGAGTCACCGGGGTGCATCCCCAGTGGTGCCAGGGCACTCTCTGGAGTCACCGCAGTGCATCCCCAGTGGTGCCAGTGCCCTGTCTGGAGTCACCGCAGTGCATCCCCAGTGGTGTCAGTGCACTCTCAGGAGTCACCGCAGTGCATCACCAGTGGTGCCAGTGCAGTCTCTGGAGTCACCCGGGTGCATCCCCAGTGGTGCCAGTGCAATCTCTGGAGTCACCGCAGTGCATCCCCATTGGTGCCAGTGCACTCTCTGGAGTCACCGCAGTGCATCCCCAGTGGTGCCAGTGCACTAACTGGAGTCTCCGCAGTGCATCCCCAGAGGTGCCAGTGCACTCTCTGGAGTCACCGCGGTGCATCCCCAGTGGTGCCAGTGCACTCTCTGAAGTAACCGCAGTGCATCCCCAGTGGTGCAAGTGGACTCTCTAGAGTTACCGGGGTGGGTGTCCCGTGGTGCCAGTGGACTCTCTGGAGTCACAGGGGTGGGTCCCCCGTGGTGCAAGTGGACTCTCTGGAATCACCGGTGTGGGTCCGCAGTGGTCCCAGTGGTTTCTCTGGAGTCACGGGGGTGCACCCCCAGTGGTGCCAGGGCACTCTCTGGAGTCACCGGGGTGCACCCCCAGTGGTGCCAGTGCACTCTCTGGAGTCACCAGGGTGCATCCCCAGTGGTGCAAGTGCACTCTCTGGAGTCACTGCAGGGAATCCCTAGTGGTGCCAGTGCACTCTCTGGAGTCACCGGAGTGCATCCCCAGCGGTGCCAGTGCACTCTCTGGAGTCACCGGAGTGCATACTCAGCGGTGCCAGTGCACTCTGTGGAGTCACCGGGGTGCATCCCCAGTGGTGCCAGTGGACTCTCTGGAGTCTCCGTGCTGGGTCCCCAGTTGTGCCACTGGACTCTCTGGAGTCACCGGGGTGGGTCCCCATTGGTGACAGTCGACTCTCGGGAGTCACCGGGGTCGGTGCCCCGTGGTGAAAGTGGACTCTCTGGAGTCACCGGCGTGGGTGCCCAGTGGTGCCAGTGGACTCTCTGGAGTCTCCGGGTTAAGTCCCCAGTGGTGCAAGTGGACTCTCTGCAGTCACCAGGGTGAGTCCCCCGTGGTGAAAGTGGACTCTGGAGTCACCGGGGCGGGTCGTTCGGGGTGCAAGTAGACTTTCTGGAGTCGCTGGGATGGGTCCTTGTTGGAGCCCGTGGACTTTCTGGAGACACCGGGTTGGGTCCTCCAGGGTGCCCGTGGACTCTCTGGACACAGCGTGTTGGATCCTCCGGGGTGCAAGTCGACTCTCTGGAGACACCGGGGTGGGTCCTCCGTGGATCCAGTGGACCCGCTGGGAGACACCGGTGTGGGTCCTCTGTGTTGCAAGTGGACTTTCTGCAGTTACCGGGGAGAGTCCTCCGGGATGCAAGTGGACTCTCTGGAGTCACCGGGGTGGGTCCTCGGGGGTGCAAGTGGACTCTCTGGAGTGACCGGGGTGGGTCCTCGGGGGTGCAAGTGGACTCTCTGGAGTCACCGGGGTGGGTCCTCCGGGGTTCAAGTGGACTCTCTGGAGTCACCAGGGTACGTCCTCCGGGGTGCCCGTGGACCCCCACTGCAGACACCGGGGTGGGTCCTCCGGAGTGCAAGTGGACTCTCTGGAGTCACCGGGGTGGGTCCGCAGTGGTGCCAGTGGTTTCTCTGGAATCACTGGGGTGGGTCCGCAGTAGTGATAGTGGACTCTCTGGAGTCACCGCGGTGGGTCCCCAGTGGTGCCAATGCACTCTCTGGAGTCACCGGGGTGGGTCTCCAGTGGTGTCAGTGGACTCTCTGGAGTCACCGGGCTGGTCACCCAGTGGTGCAAGTGGACTCTCTGGTGTCTCCGGGGTGGGTCCCCCGTGGTGCAAGTGGACTCTCTGGAGTCTCCGGGGTGGCTCCCAAGTGCTGCCAGTGAACTCTCGGAAGTCACCGGGGTGGGTCCCTAGTGGTACAAGTGGACTCTCTGGAGACACAGGGCTGGGTCCCCAGTTGTGCCACTGGACTCTCTGGAGTCACCAGAGTGGGACCCCAGTGGTGCCAGTGCACTCTCTGGAGTCACCGCGGTGGGTCCCCAGTGGTGCCAGTGCACTCTCTGAAGTAACCGCAGTGCATCCCCAGTGGTGCAAGTGGACTCTCTGGAGTCACCGCAGTGCATCCCCAGTGGTGCAAGTGGACTCTCTAGAGTTACCGGGGTGGGTGTCCCGTGGTGCCAGTGGACTCTCTGGAGTCACGGGTGTGGGTCCCCCGTGGTGCAAGTGGACTCTCTGGAATCACCGGGGTGGGTCCGCAGTGGTCCCAGTGGTTTCTCTGGAGTCACGGGGGTGGGTCCCCAGTGGTGCTTGTGGACTCTCAGGAGTCACCGGGGTGGTTCCCCAGTGGTGCCAGTAGACTCTCTGGAGTCTCTGGGCCGGGTCCCCAGTGGTGCAAGTGGACTCTCTGGAGTCACTGGGATGCGTCCCCCATGGTGCCAGTGGACTCTCTGGAGTCTCCGGGGTGGGTCCCCAGTGCTGCCAGTGGACTCTCTGGAGTCTCCGGGGTAGGTCCCAAGTGCTGCCAGTGGACTCTCTGGAGTCACCGGGGTGGGGCCCCAGTGGTGCCAGTGCACTCTCTGGAGTCACCGGGGTGCATCCCCACTGGTGTCAATGCACTCTCTGGAGTCACTGCAGTGTATCCCCAGTGGTGCCAGTGCACTCTCTGGAGTCACCGCAGTGCGACCCCAGTGGTGCCAGTGCACTCTCTGGAGTCAACCGGGGTGTATCCCCAGTGGTGCCAGTGCACTCTCTGGAGTCAGAGGGGTGCATCTCCAGCCGTGCCAGTGCACTCTCTGGAGTCACCGCGGTGCATCCCCAGTGGTACCAGTGCACTCTCTGGACTCACCGTGGTGCATCCCCAGTGGTGCCAGTGCACTCTCAGGAGTCACTGCAGTGCATCCCCAGTGGTGCCAGTGCACTCTCAGGAGTCACCGGGGTGAATCCCCAGTGGTGCCAGTGCACTCTCTGGAGTCACCGCAGTGCATCCCCAGTGGTGCCAGAGCACTCTCTGGAGTCACCGGTGTGCATCCCCAATGGTGCCAGGGCACTCTCTGGAGTCACCGCAGTGCATCCCCAGTGGTGCCAGTGCACTCTCTGGAGTCACCGCAGTGCATCACCAGTGGTGCCAGTGCACTCTCTGGAGTCTCCCGGGTGAATCCCCAGTGGTGCCAGTGCACTCTGTGGACTCACCGGGGTGCATCCCCAGGGGTGCCAGTGCACTCTCTGGAGTCACCGCGGTGCATCTCCAGTGGTGCCAGTGCCCTCTCTGGAGTCACCACAGTGCATCCCCAGTGGTGCCAGTGCACTCTCCGTAGTCACCAGGGTGCATCCCCAGTGGTGCCAGTGCACTCTCTGGACTCACCGGGGTGCATCTCCAGTGGTGCCAGTGCACTCTCAGGAGTCACCAGGGTGCATCCCCAGTGGTGCCAGGGCACTCTCTGGAGTCACTGGGGTGCATCCCCAGTTGTGCCAGGGCACTCTCTGGAGTCACCGCAGTGCATCCCCAGTGGTGCCAGTGCACTCTCTGGAGTCACCGCAGTGCATCACCAGTGGTGCCAGTGCAATCACTGGAGTCAGCTGGGTGCATCCCCAGTGGTGCCAGTGCACTCTCTGGACTCACCGGGTTGCATCCCCAGTGGTGCCAGTGCACTCTCTGGACTCACCGGGGTGCATCCCCAGTGGTACCAGTGCACTCTCTGGAGTCACCGGAGTGCATCCCCAGTGGTGCCAGTGCACTCTCTGGAATCACCCGGGTGCATCCCCAGTGGTGCCAGTGCACTCTCAGGAGTCACCGGGGTGCATCCCCAGTGGTGCCAGGGCACTCTCTGGAGTCACCGGGGTGCATCCCCAGTGGTGCCAGGCCACTCTCTGGAGTCACCGGGGTGCATCCCCAGTGGTGCCAGGGCACTCTCTGGAGTCACCGCAGTGCATCCCCAGTGGTGCCAGTGCCCTGTCTGGAGTCACCGCAGTGCATCCCCAGTGGTGTCAGTGCACTCTCAGGAGTCACCGCAGTCCATCACCAGTGGTGCCAGTGCAGTCTCTGGAGTCACCGGGGTGCATCCCCAGTGGTGCCAGGGCACTCTCTGGTCTCACCGAGGTGCATCCACAGTGGTGCCAGTGCACTCTCTGGAGTCTCCCGGGTGCATCCCCAGTGGTGCCAGTGCACTCTCTGGCGTCTCTGTACTGCATCCCCAGTGGTGCCAGTGCAGTCTCTGGAGTCACCGGGGTTGGTCTCCTGTGGTGCAAGTGGACTCTCTGGAGACACCAGGTTAGGTCCCCAGTGGTGCCCTGGACTCTCTGGAGTCACCGGGGTGGGTCCCCAGTGGTGGCAGTGCAGTCTCTGGAGTCACTGCAGTGCATCCCCAGTCGTACCAGTGCACTCTCTGGAGTCACTGCAGTGCATCCCCAGTGGTGCCAGTGCACTCTCTGGAGTCACCGGGGTGCATCCCCAGTGGTGCCAGGGCACTCACTGGAATCACCGGGGTGCATCCGCAGTGGTGCCAGTGCACTCTCTGGAGTCACCGGGGTGCATCCCCAGTGGTGCCAGTGCAGTCTCTGGAGTCACCGCAGTGCATCCCCAGTGGTGCCAGTGTACTCTCTGGACTCACCGGGGTGCATCCCCAGTGGTGCCAGTGCACTCTCTGGACTCACCGGGGTGCATCCCCAGTGGTGCCAGTGCACTCTCTGGAGTCACCGGGGTGCATCCCCAGTGGTCCCAGTGCACTCTCTGGACTCACCGGGGTGCACCCCCAGTGGTGCAAGTGGACTCTCTGGAGTCACCGGGGTGCACCCCCAGTGGTGCCAGTGCACTCTCTGGAGTCACCGGGGTGCATCCCCAGTGGTGCAAGTGCACTCTCTGGAGTCACTGCAGGGAATCCCTAGTGGTGCCAGTGCACTCTCTGGAGTCACCGGAGTGCATCCCCAGCGGTGCCAGTGCACTCTCTGGAGTCACCGGAGTGCATACTCAGCGGTGCCAGTGCACTCTGTGGAGTCACCGGGGTGCATCCCCAGTGGTGCCAGTGGACTCTCTGGAGTCTCCGTGCTGGGTCCCCAGTTGTGCCACTGGACTCTCTGGAGTCACCGGGGTGGGTCCCCATTGGTGACAGTCGACTCTCGGGAGTCACCGGGGTCGGTGCCCCGTGGTGAAAGTGGACTCTCTGGAGTCACCGGCGTGGGTGCCCAGTGGTGCAAGTGGACTCTCTGGAGTCACAGGGGTGGGTCCCTAGTGCTGCCAGTGGACTCTCTGGAGTCACCTAGGTGGGTCCACTGTGGTGCATGTGGACACTCTCTGGAGTCACCAGGGCGGGTCCCCCGTGGTGCAAGTGGACTCTCTGGAGTCACCGCAGTGGGTCCCTCGTGGTGCCAGTGGACTCTCTGGAGTCACCTGGATGGGTCCCCAGTGCTGCCAGTGGACTCTCTAGAGTCACCGGGGTGGGTCCCCCGTGGTGCCAGTGGACTCTCTAGAGTCACCGGGGTGGGTCCCCAGTGGTGCCAGTGGACTCTCTGGAGTCTCCGGGTTAAGTCCCCAGTGGTGCAAGTGGACTCTCTGCAGTCACCAGGGTGAGTCCCCCGTGGTGAAAGTGGACTCTGGAGTCACCGGGGCGGGTCGTTCGGGGTGCAAGTAGACTTTCTGGAGTCGCTGGGATGGGTCCTTGTTGGAGCCCGTGGACTTTCTGGAGACACCGGGTTGGGTCCTCCAGGGTGCCCGTGGACTCTCTGGACACAGCGTGTTGGATCCTCCGGGGTGCAAGTCGACTCTCTGGAGACACCGGGGTGGGTCCTCCGTGGATCCAGTGGACCCGCTGGGAGACACCGGTGTGGGTCCTCTGTGTTGCAAGTGGACTTTCTGCAGTTACCGGGGAGAGTCCTCCGGGATGCAAGTGGACTCTCTGGAGTGACCGGGGTGGGTCCTCGGGGGTGCAAGTGGACTCTCTGGAGTCACCGGGGTGGGTCCTCCGGGGTTCAAGTGGACTCTCTGGAGTCACCAGGGTACGTCCTCCGGGGTGCCCGTGGACCCCCACTGCAGACACCGGGGTGGGTCCTCCGGAGTGCAAGTGGACTCTCTGGAGTCACCGGGGTGGGTCCGCAGTGGTGCCAGTGGTTTCTCTGGAATCACTGGGGTGGGTCCGCAGTAGTGATAGTGGACTCTCTGGAGTCACCGCGGTGGGTCCCCAGTGGTGCCAATGCACTCTCTGGTGTCTCCGGGGTGGGTCCCCCGTGGTGCAAGTGGACTCTCTGGAGTCTCCGGGGTGGCTCCCAAGTGCTGCCAGTGAACTCTCGGAAGTCACCGGGGTGGGTCCCTAGTGGTACAAGTGGACTCTCTGGAGACACAGGGCTGGGTCCCCAGTTGTGCCACTGGACTCTCTGGAGTCACCAGAGTGGGACCCCAGTGGTGCTAGTGGACTCTCTGGAGTCACCGGGGTGAGTCCCCAGTGGTGCAAGTGGACTCTCTGGAATCACCGGGGTGGGTCTCCGTAGTGCCAGTGCACTCTCTGGAGTCACCGGGGTGCATCCTCTGTGGTGCCAGTGCACTCTCAGGAGTCACTGCAGTGCATCCCCAGTGGTGCCAGTGCACTCTCAGGAGTCACCGGGGTGCATCCCCAGTGGTGCCAGTGCACTCTCTGGAGTCACCGGGGTGCATCCCCAGTGCGGCCAGTGCACTCTCTGGAGTCACCGCGGTGCATCCCCAGTGCTGCCAGTGCACTCTCTGGAGACACTGGAGTGCATCCCCAGTGGTGCCAGTGCACTCTCTGTACTCACGGGGGTGCATCCCCAGTGGTGCCAGGGCACTCTCTGGAGTCACCGGGGTGCATCCCCAGTGGTGCCAGTGCACTCTCTGGAGTCACCGCAGTGCATCCCCAGTGGTGCCAGTGCACTCTCTGGACTAACCGGGGTGCATCCCCAGTGGTGCCAGTGCACTCTCTGGAGTCACTGCAGTGCATCCCCAGTGGTGCCAGTGCACTCTCTGGAGTCACCGGGGTGCATCCCCAGTGGTGCCAGGCCACTCTCTTGAGTCACCTGGGTGCATACCCAGTGGTGCCAGTGCACTCTCTGGAGTCACCAGGGTGCATCCCCAGTGCTGCCAGTGCACTCTCTGGAGTCACTGGAGTGCATCCCCAGTGGTGCCAGTGCACTCTCTGGAGTCACCGGGGTGCATCCCCAGTGCTGCCAGTGCAGTCTCTGGAGTCACTGGCGTGCATCCCCAGTGGTGCCAGTGCACTCACTGGAGTCACCGGGGTGCACCCCCAGTGGTGCCAGGGCACTCTCTGGAGTCACCGGGGTGCATTCCCAGTGGTGCCAGTGCACTCTCTGGAGTCACTGGAGTGCATCCCCAGTGGTGCCAGAGCACTCACTGGAGTCACCGGGGTGCACCCCCAGTGGTGCCAGTGCACTCACTGTAGTCAACCGGGGTGCATCACCAGTGGTGCCAGTGCACTCTCTGGAGTCACCGCGGTGCATCTCCAGTGGTGCCAGTGCCCTCTCTGGAGTCACCACAGTGCATCCCCAGTGGTGCCAGTGCACTCTCCGTAGTCACCAGGGTGCATCCCCAGTGGTGCCAGTGCACTCTCTGGACTCACCGGGGTGCATCTCCAGTGGTGCCAGTGCACTCTCAGGAGTCACCAGGGTGCATCCCCAGTGGTGCCAGGGCACTCTCTGGAGTCACTGGGGTGCATCCCCAGTTGTGCCAGGGCACTCTCTGGAGTCACCGCCGTGCATCCCCAGTGGTGCCAGTGCACTCTCTGGAGTCACCGCAGTGCATCACCAGTGGTACCAGTGCAATCACTGGAGTCAGCTGGGTGCATCCCCAGTGGTGCCAGTGCACTCTCTGGACTCACCGGGTTGCATCCCCAGTGGTGCCAGTGCACTCTCTGGAGTCTCCCGGGTGCATCCCCAGTGGTACCAGTGCACTCTCTGGACTCACCGGGGTGCATCCCCAGTGGTGCCAGTGCACTCTCTGGACTCACCGGGGTGCATCCCCAGTGGTACCAGTGCACTCTCTGGAGTCACCGGAGTGCATCCCCAGTGGTGCCAGTGCACTCTCTGGAATCACCCGGGTGCATCCCCAGTGGTGCCAGTGCACTCTCAGGAGTCACCGGGGTGCATCCCCAGTGGTGCCAGGGCACTCTCAGGAGTCACCGCAGTGCATCCCCAGTGGTGCCAGGGCACTCTCTGGAGTCACCGGGGTGCATCCCCAGTGGTGCCAGGGCACTCTCTGGAGTCACCGCAGTACATCCCCAGTAGTGCCAGTGCCCTGTCTGGAGTCACCGCAGTGCATCCCCAGTGGTGTCAGTGCACTCTCAGGAGTCACCGCAGTGCATCACCAGTGGTGCCAGTGCAGTCTCTGGAGTCACCGGGGTGCATCCCCAGTGGTGCCAGGGCACTCTCTGGTCTCACCGAGGTGCATCCACAGTGGTGCCAGTGCACTCTCTGGAGTCTCCCGGGTGCATGCCCAGTGGTGCCAGTGCACTCTCTGGACTCACCCGGGTGCATCCCCAGTGGTGCCAGTGCACTCTCTGGCGTCTCTGTACTGCATCCCCAGTGGTGCCAGTACAGTCTCTGGAGTCACCGGGGTTGGTCTCCTGTGGTGCAAGTGGACTCTCTGGAGACACCAGGTTAGGTCCCCAGTGGTGCCCTGGACTCTCTGGAGTCACCGGGGTGGGTCCCCAGTGGTGGCAGTGCAGTCTCTGGAGTCACTGCAGTGCATCCCCAGTCGTACCAGTGCACTCTCTGGAGTCACTGCAGTGCATCCCCAGTGGTGCCAGTGCAGTCTATGGAGTCTCCGTTGTGCATCCCCAGTGGTGCCAGTGCACTCTCTGGAGTCACCGGGGTGCATCCCCAGTGGTGCCAGGGCACTCACTGGAATCACCGGGGTGCATCCGCAGTGGTGCCAGTGCACTCTCTGGAGTCACCGGGGTGCATCCCCAGTGGTGCCAGTGCACTCTCTGGAGTCACCGCAGTGCATCCCCAGTGGTGCCAGTGTACTCTCTGGACTCACCGGGGTGCATCCCCAGTGGTGCCAGGGCACTCTCTGGACTCACCGGGGTGCATCCCCAGTGGTGCCAGTGCACTCTCTGGAGTCACCGGGGTGCATCCCCAGTGGTCCCAGTGCACTCTCTGGACTCACCGGGGTGCACCCCCAGTGGTGCAAGTGGACTCTCTGGAGTCACCGGGGTGCACCCCCAGTGGTGCCAGTGCACTCTCTGGAGTCACCGGGGTGCATCCCCAGTGGTGCAAGTGCACTCTCTGGAGTCACTGCAGGGAATCCCTAGTGGTGCCAGTGCACTCTCTGGAGTCACCGGAGTGCATCCCCAGCGGTGCCAGTGCACTCTCTGGAGTCACCGGAGTGCATACTCAGCGGAGCCAGTGCACTCTGTGGAGTCACCGGGGTGCATCCCCAGTGGTGCCAGTGGACTCTCTGGAGTCTCCGTGCTGGGTCCCCAGTTGTGCCACTGGACTCTCTGGAGTCACCGGGGTGGGTCCCCATTGGTGACAGTCGACTCTCGGGAGTCACCGGGGTCGGTGCCCCGTGGTGAAAGTGGACTCTCTGGAGTCACCGGCGTGGGTGCCCAGTGGTGCCAGTGGACTCTCTGGAGTCACCGGAGTCGGTCCACAGTGGTGCAAGTGGACTCTCTGGAGTCACAGGGGTGGGTCCCTAGTGCTGCCAGTGGACTCTCTGGAGTGACCTAGGTGGGTCCACTGTGGTGCATGTGGACACTCTCTGGAGTCACCGGGGCGGGTCCCCCGTGGTGCAAGTGGACTCTCTGGAGTCACCGCAGTGGGTCCCTCGTGGTGCCAGTGGACTCTCTGGAGTCACCTGGATGGGTCCCCAGTGCTGCCAGTGGACTCTCTAGAGTCACCGGGGTGGGTCCCCCGTGGTGCCAGTGGACTCTCTAGAGTCACCGGGGTGGGTCCCCATTGCTGCCAGTGGACTCTCTAGAGTCACCGGGGTGGGTCCCCAGTGGTGCCAGTGGACTCTCTGGAGTCTCCGGGTTAAGTCCCCAGTGGTGCAAGTGGACTCTCTGCAGTCACCAGGGTGAGTCCCCCGTGGTGAAAGTGGACTCTGGAGTCACCGGGGCGGGTCGTTCGGGGTGCAAGTAGACTTTCTGGAGTCGCTGGGATGGGTCCTTGTTGGAGCCCGTGGACTTTCTGGAGACACCGGGTTGGGTCCTCCAGGGTGCCCGTGGACTCTCTGGACACAGCGTGTTGGATCCTCCGGGGTGCAAGTCGACTCTCTGGAGACACCGGGGTGGGTCCTCCGTGGATCCAGTGGACCCGCTGGGAGACACCGGTGTGGGTCCTCTGTGTTGCAAGTGGACTTTCCGCAGTTACCGGGGAGAGTCCTCCGGGATGCAAGTGGACTCTCTGGAGTCACCGGGGTGGGTCCTCCAGGTGCAAGTGGACTCTCTGGAGTGACCGGGGTGGGTCCTCGGGGGTGCAAGTGGACTCTCTGGAGTCACCGGGGTGGGTCCTCCGGGGTTCAAGTGGACTCTCTGGAGTCACCAGGGTACGTCCTCCGGGGTGCCCGTGGACCCCCACTGCAGACACCGGGGTGGGTCCTCCGGAGTGCAAGTGGACTCTCTGGAGTCACCGGGGTGGGTCCGCAGTGGTGCCAGTGGTTTCTCTGGAATCACTGGGGTGGGTCCGCAGTAGTGATAGTGGACTCTCTGGAGTCACCGCGGTGGGTCCCCAGTGGTGCCAATGCACTCTCTGGTGTCTCCGGGGTGGGTCCCCCGTGGTGCAAGTGGACTCTCTGGAGTCTCCGGGGTGGCTCCCAAGTGCTGCCAGTGAACTCTCGGAAGTCACCGGGGTGGGTCCCTAGTGGTACAAGTGGACTCTCTGGAGACACAGGGCTGGGTCCCCAGTTGTGCCACTGGACTCTCTGGAGTCACCAGAGTGGGACCCCAGTGGTGCTAGTGGACTCTCTGGAGTCACCGGGGTGAGTCCCCAGTGGTGCAAGTGGACTCTCTGGAATCACCGGGGTGGGTCTCCGTAGTGCCAGTGCACTCTCTGGAGTCACCGGGGTGCATCCTCTGTGGTGCCAGTGCACTCTCAGGAGTCACTGCAGTGCATCCCCAGTGGTGCCAGTGCACTCTCAGGAGTCACCGGGGTGCATCCCCAGTGGTGCCAGTGCACTCTCTGGAGTCACCGGGGTGCATCCACAGTGCGGCCAGTGCACTCTCTGGAGTCACCGCGGTGCATCCCCAGTGCTGCCAGTGCACTCTCTGGAGACACTGGAGTGCATCCCCAGTGGTGCCAGTGCACTCTCTGTACTCACGGGGGTGCATCCCCAGTGGTGCCAGGGCACTCTCTGGAGTCACCGGGGTGCATCCCCAGTGGTGCCAGTGCACTCTCTGGAGTCACCGCAGTGCATCCCCAGTGGTGCCAGTGCACTCTCTGGACTAACCGGGGTGCATCCCCAGTGGTGCCAGTGCACTCTCTGGAGTCACCCGGGTGCATCCACAGTGGTGCCAGTGCACTCTCTGGAGTCACTGCAGTGCATCCCCAGTGGTGCCAGTGCACTCTCTGGAGTCACCGGGGTGCATCCCCAGTGGTGCCAGGCCACTCTCTTGAGTCACCTGGGTGCATACCCAGTGGTGCCAGTGCACTCTCTGGAGTCACCAGGGTGCATCCCCAGTGCTGCCAGTGCACTCTCTGGAGTCACTGGAGTGCATCCCCAGTGGTGCCAGTGCACTCTCTGGAGTCACCGGGGTGCATCCCCAGTGCTGCCAGTGCACTCTCTGGAGTCACTGGAGTGCATCCCCAGTGGTGCCAGTGCACTCACTGGAGTCACCGGGGTGCACCCCCAGTGGTGCCAGGGCACTCTCTGGAGTCACCGGGGTGCATCCCCAGTGGTGCCAGTGCACTCTCTGGAGTCACTGGAGTGCATCCCCAGTGGTGCCAGAGCACTCACTGGAGTCACCGGGGTGCACCCCCAGTGGTGCCAGTGCACTCTCTGTAGTCAACCGGGGTGCATCCCCAGTGGTGCCAGTGCACTCTCTGGAGTCACCGGGGTGCATCCCCAGTGGTGCAAGTGCACTCTCTGGAGTCACTGCAGGGAATCCCTAGTGGTGCCAGTGCACTCTCCGGAGTCACCGGAGTGGGTCCACAGTGGTGCAAGTGGACTCTCTGGAGTCACAGGGGTGGGTCCCTAGTGCTGCCAGTGGACTCTCTGGAGTGACCTAGGTGGGTCCACTGTGGTGCATGTGGACACTCTCTGGAGTCACCGGGGCGGGTCCCCCGTGGTGCAAGTGGACTCTCTGGAGTCACCGCAGTGGGTCCCTCGTGGTGCCAGTGGACTCTCTGGAGTCACCTGGATGGGTCCCCAGTGCTGCCAGTGGACTCTCTAGAGTCACCGGGGTGGGTCCCCCGTGGTGCCAGTGGACTCTCTAGAGTCACCGGGGTGGGTCCCCATTGCTGCCAGTGGACTCTCTAGAGTCACCGGGGTGGGTCCCCAGTGGTGCCAGTGGACTCTCTGGAGTCTCCGGGTTAAGTCCCCAGTGGTGCAAGTGGACTCTCTGCAGTCACCAGGGTGAGTCCCCCGTGGTGAAAGTGGACTCTGGAGTCACCGGGGCGGGTCGTTCGGGGTGCAAGTAGACTTTCTGGAGTCGCTGGGATGGGTCCTTGTTGGAGCCCGTGGACTTTCTGGAGACACCGGGTTGGGTCCTCCAGGGTGCCCGTGGACTCTCTGGACACAGCGTGTTGGATCCTCCGGGGTGCAAGTCGACTCTCTGGAGACACCGGGGTGGGTCCTCCGTGGATCCAGTGGACCCGCTGGGAGACACCGGTGTG
The DNA here is from genome assembly GCF_964211835.1 of Anser anser. Taxonomy (NCBI): domain Eukaryota; kingdom Metazoa; phylum Chordata; class Aves; order Anseriformes; family Anatidae; genus Anser; species Anser anser. Next base: position 713,507 of record NW_028154169.1, read on the forward strand.
GGTCCTCTGTGTTGCAAGTGGACTTTCTGCAGTTACCGGGGAGAGTCCTCCGGGATGCAAGTGGACTCTCTGGAGTCACCGGGGTGGGTCCTCCAGGTGCAAGTGGACTCTCTGGAGTGACCGGGGTGGGTCCTCGGGGGTGCAAGTGGACTCTCTGGAGTCACCGGGGTGGGTCCTCCGGGGTTCAAGTGGACTCTCTGGAGTCACCAGGGTACGTCCTCCGGGGTGCCCGTGGACCCCCACTGCAGACACCGGGGTGGGTCCTCCGGAGTGCAAGTGGACTCTCTGGAGTCACCGGGGTGGGTCCGCAGTGGTGCCAGTGGTTTCTCTGGAATCACTGGGGTGGGTCCGCAGTAGTGATAGTGGACTCTCTGGAGTCACCGCGGTGGGTCCCCAGTGGTGCCAATGCACTCTCTGGAGTCACCGGGGTGGGTCTCCAGTGGTGACAGTGGACTCTCTGGAGTCACCGGGCTGGTCACCCAGTGGTGCAAGTGGAATCTCTGGTGTCTCCGGGGTGGGTCCCCCGTGGTGCAAGTGGACTCTCTGGAGTCTCCGGGGTGGCTCCCAAGTGCTGCCAGTGAACTCTCGGAAGTCACCGGGGTGGGTCCCTAGTGGTACAAGTGGACTCTCTGGAGACACAGGGCTGGGTCCCCAGTTGTGCCACTGGACTCTCTGGAGTCACCAGAGTGGGACCCCAGTGGTGCTAGTGGACTCTCTGGAGTCACCGGGGTGAGTCCCCAGTGGTGCAAGTGGACTCTCTGGAATCACCGGGGTGGGTCTCCGTAGTGCCAGTGCACTCTCTGGAGTCACCGGGGTGCATCCTCTGTGGTGCCAGTGCACTCTCAGGAGTCACTGCAGTGCATCCCCAGTGGTGCCAGTGCACTCTCAGGAGTAACCGGGGTGCATCCCCAGTGCTGCCAGTGTGCTCTCTGGAGTCACCGGGGTGCATCCCCAGTGGTGCCAGTGCACTCTCTGGAGTCACCGGGGTGCATCCCCAGTGGTGCCAGGGCACTCTCTGGAGTCACCGCGGTGCATCCCCAGTGGTGCCAGTGCACTCTCTGGAGTCACCGCAGTGCATCCCCAGTGGTGCCAGTGCACTCTCTGGACTAACCGGGGTGCATCCCCAGTGGTGCCAGTGCACTCTCTGGAGTCACCCGGGTGCATCCACAGTGGTGCCAGTGCACTCACTGGAGTCACCGGGGTGCACCCCCAGTGGTGCCAGTGCACTCTCTGGAGTCACCGGGGTGCATCCCCAATGGTGCCAGTGCACTCTCTGGAGCCACTGGAGTGCATCCCCAGTGGTGCCAGTGCACTCACTGTAGTCACAAGGGTGCACCCCCAGTGGTGCCAGTGCACTCTCTGTAGTCAACCGGGGTGCATCCCCAGTGGTGCCAGTGCACTCTCTGGAGTCACCGCGGTGCATCCCCAGTGGTGCCAGTGCACTCTCTGGAGTCACCCGGGTGCACCCCCAGTGGTGCCAGGGCACTCTCTGGAGTCACCGGGGTGCATCCCCAGTGGTGCCAGTGCACTCTCTGTAGTCAACCGGGGTGCATCCCCAGTGGTGCCAGTGCACTCTCTGGAGTCACCGCGGTGCATCCCCAGTGGTGCCAGGGCACTCTCTGGAGTCACCGCGGTGCATCCCCAGTGGTGACATTGCACTCTCTGGACTCACCGGGGTGCATCCCCAGTGGTGCCAGTGCACTCACTGGAATCACCGGGGTGGATCCCCAGTGGTGCCAGGGCACTCTCTGGACTCACCGGGGTGCATCCCCAGTGGTGCCAGGGCACTCTCTGGAGTCACCCGGGTGCATCCCCAGTGGTGCCAGTGCACTCTCTGGAGTCACCGCGGTGCATTTCCAGTGGTGCCAGTGCACTCTCTGGAGTCACTGCAGTGCATCCCCAGTGGTGACAGTGCACTCTCTGGACTCACCGGGGTGCATCCCCAATGGTGCCAGTGGACTCTCGGGAGTCACCGGGGTGCATCCCCAGTGGTGCCAGTGCACTCTCTGGAGTCACCGCGGTGCATCCCCAGTGGTGCCAGTCCACTCTCTGGACTCACCGGGGTGCATCCCCAGTGGTGCCAGTGCACTCTCTGGAGTCACCGGGGTGCAACCCCAGTGGTGCCAGTGCAGTCTCTGGAGTCACCGGGGTGCATCCCCAGTGGTGCCAGTGTACTCTCTGGAGGCACCGCAGTGCATCCCCAGTGGTGCCAGTGCACTCTCTGGACTCACCGGGGTGCATCTCCAGTGGTGCCAGTGCACTCTCAGGAGTCAGCAGGGTGCATCCCCAGTGGTGCCAGTGCACTCTCTGGACTCACCGGGGTGCATCTCCAGTGGTGCCAGTGCACTCTCAGGAGTCACCAGGGTGCATCCCCAGTGGTGCCAGGGCACTCTCTGGAGTCACTGTGGTGCATCCCCAGTTGTGCCAGGGCACTCTCTGGAGTCACCGCAGTGCATCCCCAGTGGTGCCAGTGCACTCTCTGGAGTCACCGCAGTGCATCACCAGTGGTGCCAGTGCAATCACTGGAGTCAGCGGGGTGCATCCCCAGTGGTGCCAGTGCACTCTCTGGACTCACCGGGTTGCATCCCCAGTGGTGCCAGTGCACTCTCTGGAGTCTCCCGGGTGCATCCCCAGTGGTACCAGTGCACTCTCTGGACTCACCGGGGTGCATCCCCAGTGGTGCCAGTGCACTCTCTGGACTCACCGGGGTGCATCCCCAGTGGTACCAGTGCACTCTCTGGAGTCACCGCGGTGCATCCCCAGTGGTGCCAGTGCACTCTCTGGAATCACCCGGGTGCATCCCCAGTGGTGCCAGTGCACTCTCAGGAGTCACCGGGGTGCATCCCCAGTGGTGCCAGGGCACTCTCTGGAGTCACCGCAGTGCATCCCCAGTGGTGCCAGGGCACTCTCTGGAGTCACCGGGGTGCATCCCCAGTGGTGCCAGGGCACTCTCTGGAGTCACCGCAGTGCATCCCCAGTGGTGCCAGTGCCCTGTCTGGAGTCACCGCAGTGCATCCCCAGTGGTGTCAGTGCACTCTCAGGAGTCACCGCAGTGCATCACCAGTGGTGCCAGTGCAGTCTCTGGAGTCACCGGGGTGCATCCCCAGTGGTGCCAGGGCACTCTCTGGTCTCACCGAGGTGCATCCACAGTGGTGCCAGTGCACTCTCTGGAGTCTCCCGGGTGCATCCCCAGTGGTGCCAGTGCACTCTCTGGACTCACCCGGGTGCATCCCCAGTGGAGCCAGTGCACTCTCTGGAGTCACCACAGTGCATCCCCAGTGGTGCCAGTGCACTCTCTGGACTCACCGGGGTGCATCTCCAGTGGTGCCAGTGCACTCTCAGGAGTCACCAGGGTGCATCCCCAGTGGTGCCAGGGCACTCTCTGGAGTCACTGGGGTGCATCCCCAGTGGTGCCAGGGCACTCTCTGGAGTCACCGCAGTGCATCCCCAGTGGTGCCAGTGCACTCTCTGGAGTCACCGAGGTGCATCCACAGTGGTGCCAGTGCACTCTCTGGAGTCTCCCGGGTGCATCCCCAGTGGTGCCAGTGCACTCTCTGGACTCACCCGGGTGCATCCCCAGTGGTGCCAGTGCACTCTCTGGCGTCTCTGTACTGCATCCCCAGTGGTGCCAGTGCAGTCTCTGGAGTCACCGGGGTTGGTCTCCTGTGGTGCAAGTGGACTCTCTGGAGACACCAGGTTAGGTCCCCAGTGGTGCCCTGGACTCTCTGGAGTCACCGGGGTGGGTCCCCAGTGGTGGCAGTGCAGTCTCTGGAGTCACTGCAGTGCATCCCCAGTCGTACCAGTGCACTCTCTGGAGTCACTGCAGTGCATCCCCAGTGGTGCCAGTGCAGTCTATGGAGTCTCCGTTGTGCATCCCCAGTGGTGCCAGTGCACTCTCTGGAGTCACCGGGGTGCATCCCCAGTGGTGCCAGGGCACTCACTGGAATCACCGGGGTGCATCCGCAGTGGTGCCAGTGCACTCTCTGGAGTCACCGCAGTGCATCCCCAGTGGTGCCAGTGTACTCTCTGGACTCACCGGGGTGCATCCCCAGTGGTGCCAGGGCACTCTCTGGAGTCACCGGGGTGCATCCCCAGTGGTCCCAGTGCACTCTCTGGACTCACCGGGGTGCACCCCCAGTGGTGCCAGGGCACTCTCTGGAGTCACCGGGGTGCACCCCCAGTGGTGCCAGTGCACTCTCTGGAGTCACCAGGGTGCATCCCCAGTGGTGCAAGTGCACTCTCTGGAGTCACTGCAGGGAATCCCTAGTGGTGCCAGTGCACTCTCTGGAGTCACCGGAGTGCATCCCCAGCGGTGCCAGTGCACTCTCTGGAGTCACCGGAGTGCATACTCAGCGGTGCCAGTGCACTCTGTGGAGTCACCGGGGTGCATCCCCAGTGGTGCCAGTGGACTCTCTGGAGTCTCCGTGCTGGGTCCCCAGTTGTGCCACTGGACTCTCTGGAGTCACCGGGGTGGGTCCCCATTGGTGACAGTCGACTCTCGGGAGTCACCGGGGTCGGTGCCCCGTGGTGAAAGTGGACTCTCTGGAGTCACCGGCGTGGGTGCCCAGTGGTGCCAGTGGACTCTCTGGAGTCTCCGGGTTAAGTCCCCAGTGGTGCAAGTGGACTCTCTGCAGTCACCAGGGTGAGTCCCCCGTGGTGAAAGTGGACTCTGGAGTCACCGGGGCGGGTCGTTCGGGGTGCAAGTAGACTTTCTGGAGTCGCTGGGATGGGTCCTTGTTGGAGCCCGTGGACTTTCTGGAGACACCGGGTTGGGTCCTCCAGGGTGCCCGTGGACTCTCTGGACACAGCGTGTTGGATCCTCCGGGGTGCAAGTCGACTCTCTGGAGACACCGGGGTGGGTCCTCCGTGGATCCAGTGGACCCGCTGGGAGACACCGGTGTGGGTCCTCTGTGTTGCAAGTGGACTTTCTGCAGTTACCGGGGAGAGTCCTCCGGGATGCAAGTGGACTCTCTGGAGTCACCGGGGTGGGTCCTCGGGGGTGCAAGTGGACTCTCTGGAGTGACCGGGGTGGGTCCTCGGGGGTGCAAGTGGACTCTCTGGAGTCACCGGGGTGGGTCCTCCGGGGTTCAAGTGGACTCTCTGGAGTCACCAGGGTACGTCCTCCGGGGTGCCCGTGGACCCCCACTGCAGACACCGGGGTGGGTCCTCCGGAGTGCAAGTGGACTCTCTGGAGTCACCGGGGTGGGTCCGCAGTGGTGCCAGTGGTTTCTCTGGAATCACTGGGGTGGGTCCGCAGTAGTGATAGTGGACTCTCTGGAGTCACCGCGGTGGGTCCCCAGTGGTGCCAATGCACTCTCTGGAGTCACCGGGGTGGGTCTCCAGTGGTGTCAGTGGACTCTCTGGAGTCACCGGGCTGGTCACCCAGTGGTGCAAGTGGACTCTCTGGTGTCTCCGGGGTGGGTCCCCCGTGGTGCAAGTGGACTCTCTGGAGTCTCCGGGGTGGCTCCCAAGTGCTGCCAGTGAACTCTCGGAAGTCACCGGGGTGGGTCCCTAGTGGTACAAGTGGACTCTCTGGAGACACAGGGCTGGGTCCCCAGTTGTGCCACTGGACTCTCTGGAGTCACCAGAGTGGGACCCCAGTGGTGCCAGTGCACTCTCTGGAGTCACCACGGTGGGTCCCCAGTGGTGCCAGTGCACTCTCTGAAGTAACCGCAGTGCATCCCCAGTGGTGCAAGTGGACTCTCTGGAGTCACCGCAGTGCATCCCCAGTGGTGCAAGTGGACTCTCTAGAGTTACCGGGGTGGGTGTCCCGTGGTGCCAGTGGACTCTCTGGAGTCACGGGTGTGGGTCCCCCGTGGTGCAAGTGGACTCTCTGGAATCACCGGGGTGGGTCCGCAGTGGTCCCAGTGGTTTCTCTGGAGTCACGGGGGTGGGTCCCCAGTGGTGCTTGTGGACTCTCAGGAGTCACCGGGGTGGTTCCCCAGTGGTGCCAGTAGACTCTCTGGAGTCTCTGGGCCGGGTCCCCAGTGGTGCAAGTGGACTCTCTGGAGTCACTGGGATGCGTCCCCCATGGTGCCAGTGGACTCTCTGGAGTCTCCGGGGTGGGTCCCCAGTGCTGCCAGTGGACTCTCTGGAGTCTCCGGGGTAGGTCCCAAGTGCTGCCAGTGGACTCTCTGGAGTCACCGGGGTGGGGCCCCAGTGGTGCCAGTGCACTCTCTGGAGTCACCGGGGTGCATCCCCACTGGTGTCAATGCACTCTCTGGAGTCACTGCAGTGTATCCCCAGTGGTGCCAGTGCACTCTCTGGAGTCACCGCAGTGCGACCCCAGTGGTGCCAGTGCACTCTCTGGAGTCAACCGGGGTGTATCCCCAGTGGTGCCAGTGCACTCTCTGGAGTCAGAGGGGTGCATCTCCAGCCGTGCCAGTGCACTCTCTGGAGTCACCGCGGTGCATCCCCAGTGGTACCAGTGCACTCTCTGGACTCACCGTGGTGCATCCCCAGTGGTGCCAGTGCACTCTCAGGAGTCACTGCAGTGCATCCCCAGTGGTGCCAGTGCACTCTCAGGAGTCACCGGGGTGAATCCCCAGTGGTGCCAGTGCACTCTCTGGAGTCACCGCAGTGCATCCCCAGTGGTGCCAGAGCACTCTCTGGAGTCACCGGTGTGCATCCCCAATGGTGCCAGGGCACTCTCTGGAGTCACCGCAGTGCATCCCCAGTGGTGCCAGTGCACTCTCTGGAGTCACCGCAGTGCATCACCAGTGGTGCCAGTGCACTCTCTGGAGTCTCCCGGGTGAATCCCCAGTGGTGCCAGTGCACTCTGTGGACTCACCGGGGTGCATCCCCAGGGGTGCCAGTGCACTCTCTGGAGTCACCGCGGTGCATCTCCAGTGGTGCCAGTGCCCTCTCTGGAGTCACCACAGTGCATCCCCAGTGGTGCCAGTGCACTCTCCGTACTCACCAGGGTGCATCCCCAGTGGTGCCAGTGCACTCTCTGGACTCACCGGGGTGCATCTCCAGTGGTGCCAGTGCACTCTCAGGAGTCACCAGGGTGCATCCCCAGTGGTGCCAGGGCACTCTCTGGAGTCACTGGGGTGCATCCCCAGTTGTGCCAGGGCACTCTCTGGAGTCACCGCAGTGCATCCCCAGTGGTGCCAGTGCACTCTCTGGAGTCACCGCAGTGCATCACCAGTGGTGCCAGTGCAATCACTGGAGTCAGCTGGGTGCATCCCCAGTGGTGCCAGTGCACTCTCTGGACTCACCGGGTTGCATCCCCAGTGGTGCCAGTGCACTCTCTGGACTCACCGGGGTGCATCCCCAGTGGTACCAGTGCACTCTCTGGAGTCACCGGAGTGCATCCCCAGTGGTGCCAGTGCACTCTCTGGAATCACCCGGGTGCATCCCCAGTGGTGCCAGTGCACTCTCAGGAGTCACCGGGGTGCATCCCCAGTGGTGCCAGGGCACTCTCTGGAGTCACCGCAGTGCATCCCCAGTGGTGCCAGGCCACTCTCTGGAGTCACCGGGGTGCATCCCCAGTGGTGCCAGGGCACTCTCTGGAGTCACCGCATTGCATCCCCAGTGGTGCCAGTGCCCTGTCTGGAGTCACCGCAGTGCATCCCCAGTGGTGTCAGTGCACTCTCAGGAGTCACCGCAGTCCATCACCAGTGGTGCCAGTGCAGTCTCTGGAGTCACCGGGGTGCATCCCCAGTGGTGCCAGGGCACTCTCTGGTCTCACCGAGGTGCATCCACAGTGGTGCCAGTGCACTCTCTGGAGTCTCCCGGGTGCATCCCCAGTGGTGCCAGTGCACTCTCTGGCGTCTCTGTACTGCATCCCCAGTGGTGCCAGTGCAGTCTCTGGAGTCACCGGGGTTGGTCTCCTGTGGTGCAAGTGGACTCTCTGGAGACACCAGGTTAGGTCCCCAGTGGTGCCCTGGACTCTCTGGAGTCACCGGGGTGGGTCCCCAGTGGTGGCAGTGCAGTCTCTGGAGTCACTGCAGTGCATCCCCAGTCGTACCAGTGCACTCTCTGGAGTCACTGCAGTGCATCCCCAGTGGTGCCAGTGCACTCTCTGGAGTCACCGGGGTGCATCCCCAGTGGTGCCAGGGCACTCACTGGAATCACCGGGGTGCATCCGCAGTGGTGCCAGTGCACTCTCTGGAGTCACCGGGGTGCATCCCCAGTGGTGCCAGTGCAGTCTCTGGAGTCACCGCAGTGCATCCCCAGTGGTGCCAGTGTACTCTCTGGACTCACCGGGGTGCATCCCCAGTGGTGCCAGTGCACTCTCTGGACTCACCGGGGTGCATCCCCAGTGGTGCCAGTGCACTCTCTGGAGTCACCGGGGTGCATCCCCAGTGGTCCCAGTGCACTCTCTGGACTCACCGGGGTGCACCCCCAGTGGTGCAAGTGGACTCTCTGGAGTCACCGGGGTGCACCCCCAGTGGTGCCAGTGCACTCTCTGGAGTCACCGGGGTGCATCCCCAGTGGTGCAAGTGCACTCTCTGGAGTCACTGCAGGGAATCCCTAGTGGTGCCAGTGCACTCTCTGGAGTCACCGGAGTGCATCCCCAGCGGTGCCAGTGCACTCTCTGGAGTCACCGGAGTGCATACTCAGCGGTGCCAGTGCACTCTGTGGAGTCACCGGGGTGCATCCCCAGTGGTGCCAGTGGACTCTCTGGAGTCTCCGTGCTGGGTCCCCAGTTGTGCCACTGGACTCTCTGGAGTCACCGGGGTGGGTCCCCATTGGTGACAGTCGACTCTCGGGAGTCACCGGGGTCGGTGCCCCGTGGTGAAAGTGGACTCTCTGGAGTCACCGGCGTGGGTGCCCAGTGGTGCAAGTGGACTCTCTGGAGTCACAGGGGTGGGTCCCTAGTGCTGCCAGTGGACTCTCTGGAGTCACCTAGGTGGGTCCACTGTGGTGCATGTGGACACTCTCTGGAGTCACCAGGGCGGGTCCCCCGTGGTGCAAGTGGACTCTCTGGAGTCACCGCAGTGGGTCCCTCGTGGTGCCAGTGGACTCTCTGGAGTCACCTGGATGGGTCCCCAGTGCTGCCAGTGGACTCTCTAGAGTCACCGGGGTGGGTCCCCCGTGGTGCCAGTGGACTCTCTAGAGTCACCGGGGTGGGTCCCCAGTGGTGCCAGTGGACTCTCTGGAGTCTCCGGGTTAAGTCCCCAGTGGTGCAAGTGGACTCTCTGCAGTCACCAGGGTGAGTCCCCCGTGGTGAAAGTGGACTCTGGAGTCACCGGGGCGGGTCGTTCGGGGTGCAAGTAGACTTTCTGGAGTCGCTGGGATGGGTCCTTGTTGGAGCCCGTGGACTTTCTGGAGACACCGGGTTGGGTCCTCCAGGGTGCCCGTGGACTCTCTGGACACAGCGTGTTGGATCCTCCGGGGTGCAAGTCGACTCTCTGGAGACACCGGGGTGGGTCCTCCGTGGATCCAGTGGACCCGCTGGGAGACACCGGTGTGGGTCCTCTGTGTTGCAAGTGGACTTTCTGCAGTTACCGGGGAGAGTCCTCCGGGATGCAAGTGGACTCTCTGGAGTGACCGGGGTGGGTCCTCGGGGGTGCAAGTGGACTCTCTGGAGTCACCGGGGTGGGTCCTCCGGGGTTCAAGTGGACTCTCTGGAGTCACCAGGGTACGTCCTCCGGGGTGCCCGTGGACCCCCCACTGCAGACACCGGGGTGGGTCCTCCGGAGTGCAAGTGGACTCTCTGGAGTCACCGGGGTGGGTCCGCAGTGGTGCCAGTGGTTTCTCTGGAATCACTGGGGTGGGTCCGCAGTAGTGATAGTGGACTCTCTGGAGTCACCGCGGTGGGTCCCCAGTGGTGCCAATGCACTCTCTGGTGTCTCCGGGGTGGGTCCCCCGTGGTGCAAGTGGACTCTCTGGAGTCTCCGGGGTGGCTCCCAAGTGCTGCCAGTGAACTCTCGGAAGTCACCGGGGTGGGTCCCTAGTGGTACAAGTGGACTCTCTGGAGACACAGGGCTGGGTCCCCAGTTGTGCCACTGGACTCTCTGGAGTCACCAGAGTGGGACCCCAGTGGTGCTAGTGGACTCTCTGGAGTCACCGGGGTGAGTCCCCAGTGGTGCAAGTGGACTCTCTGGAATCACCGGGGTGGGTCTCCGTAGTGCCAGTGCACTCTCTGGAGTCACCGGGGTGCATCCTCTGTGGTGCCAGTGCACTCTCAGGAGTCACTGCAGTGCATCCCCAGTGGTGCCAGTGCACTCTCAGGAGTCACCGGGGTGCATCCCCAGTGGTGCCAGTGCACTCTCTGGAGTCACCGGGGTGCATCCCCAGTGCGGCCAGAGCACTCTCTGGAGTCACCGCGGTGCATCCCCAGTGCTGCCAGTGCACTCTCTGGAGACACTGGAGTGCATCCCCAGTGGTGCCAGTGCACTCTCTGTACTCACGGGGGTGCATCCCCAGTGGTGCCAGGGCACTCTCTGGAGTCACCGGGGTGCATCCCCAGTGGTGCCAGTGCACTCTCTGGAGTCACCGCAGTGCATCCCCAGTGGTGCCAGTGCACTCTCTGGACTAACCGGGGTGCATCCCCAGTGGTGCCAGTGCACTCTCTGGAGTCACTGCAGTGCATCCCCAGTGGTGCCAGTGCACTCTCTGGAGTCACCGGGGTGCATCCCCAGTGGTGCCAGGCCACTCTCTTGAGTCACCTGGGTGCATACCCAGTGGTGCCAGTGCACTCTCTGGAGTCACCAGGGTGCATCCCCAGTGCTGCCAGTGCACTCTCTGGAGTCACTGGAGTGCATCCCCAGTGGTGCCAGTGCACTCTCTGGAGTCACCGGGGTGCATCCCCAGTGCTGCCAGTGCAGTCTCTGGAGTCACTGGAGTGCATCCCCAGTGGTGCCAGTGCACTCACTGGAGTCACCGGGGTGCACCCCCAGTGGTGCCAGGGCACTCTCTGGAGTCACCGGGGTGCATCCCCAGTGGTGCCAGTGCACTCTCTGGAGTCACTGGAGTGCATCCCCAGTGGTGCCAGAGCACTCACTGGAGTCACCGGGGTGCACCCCCAGTGGTGCCAGTGCACTCACTGTAGTCAACCGGGGTGCATCACCAGTGGTGCCAGTGCACTCTCTGGAGTCACCGCGGTGCATCTCCAGTGGTGCCAGTGCCCTCTCTGGAGTCACCACAGTGCATCCCCAGTGGTGCCAGTGCACTCTCCGTAGTCACCAGGGTGCATCCCCAGTGGTGCCAGTGCACTCTCTGGACTCACCGGGGTGCATCTCCAGTGGTGCCAGTGCACTCTCAGGAGTCACCAGGGTGCATCCCCAGTGGTGCCAGGGCACTCTCTGGAGTCACTGGGGTGCATCCCCAGTTGTGCCAGGGCACTCTCTGGAGTCACCGCCGTGCATCCCCAGTGGTGCCAGTGCACTCTCTGGAGTCACCGCAGTGCATCACCAGTGGTACCAGTGCAATCACTGGAGTCAGCTGGGTGCATCCCCAGTGGTGCCAGTGCACTCTCTGGACTCACCGGGTTGCATCCCCAGTGGTGCCAGTGCACTCTCTGGAGTCTCCCGGGTGCATCCCCAGTGGTACCAGTGCACTCTCTGGACTCACCGGGGTGCATCCCCAGTGGTGCCAGTGCACTCTCTGGACTCACCGGGGTGCATCCCCAGTGGTACCAGTGCACTCTCTGGAGTCACCGGAGTGCATCCCCAGTGGTGCCAGTGCACTCTCTGGAATCACCCGGGTGCATCCCCAGTGGTGCCAGTGCACTCTCAGGAGTCACCGGGGTGCATCCCCAGTGGTGCCAGGGCACTCTCAGGAGTCACCGCAGTGCATCCCCAGTGGTGCCAGGGCACTCTCTGGAGTCACCGGGGTGCATCCCCAGTGGTGCCAGGGCACTCTCTGGAGTCACCGCAGTACATCCCCAGTAGTGCCAGTGCCCTGTCTGGAGTCACCGCAGTGCATCCCCAGTGGTGTCAGTGCACTCTCAGGAGTCACCGCAGTGCATCACCAGTGGTGCCAGTGCAGTCTCTGGAGTCACCGGGGTGCATCCCCAGTGGTGCCAGGGCACTCTCTGGTCTCACCGAGGTGCATCCACAGTGGTGCCAGTGCACTCTCTGGAGTCTCCCGGGTGCATGCCCAGTGGTGCCAGTGCACTCTCTGGACTCACCCGGGTGCATCCCCAGTGGTGCCAGTGCACTCTCTGGCGTCTCTGTACTGCATCCCCAGTGGTGCCAGTACAGTCTCTGGAGTCACCGGGGTTGGTCTCCTGTGGTGCAAGTGGACTCTCTGGAGACACCAGGTTAGGTCCCCAGTGGTGCCCTGGACTCTCTGGAGTCACCGGGGTGGGTCCCCAGTGGTGGCAGTGCAGTCTCTGGAGTCACTGCAGTGCATCCCCAGTCGTACCAGTGCACTCTCTGGAGTCACTGCAGTGCATCCCCAGTGGTGCCAGTGCAGTCTATGGAGTCTCCGTTGTGCATCCCCAGTGGTGCCAGTGCACTCTCTGGAGTCACCGGGGTGCATCCCCAGTGGTGCCAGGGCACTCACTGGAATCACCGGGGTGCATCCGCAGTGGTGCCAGTGCACTCTCTGGAGTCACCGGGGTGCATCCCCAGTGGTGCCAGTGCACTCTCTGGAGTCACCGCAGTGCATCCCCAGTGGTGCCAGTGTACTCTCTGGACTCACCGGGGTGCATCCCCAGTGGTGCCAGGGCACTCTCTGGACTCACCGGGGTGCATCCCCAGTGGTGCCAGTGCACTCTCTGGAGTCACCGGGGTGCATCCCCAGTGGTCCCAGTGCACTCTCTGGACTCACCGGGGTGCACCCCCAGTGGTGCAAGTGGACTCTCTGGAGTCACCGGGGTGCACCCCCAGTGGTGCCAGTGCACTCTCTGGAGTCACCGGGGTGCATCCCCAGTGGTGCAAGTGCACTCTCTGGAGTCACTGCAGGGAATCCCTAGTGGTGCCAGTGCACTCTCTGGAGTCACCGGAGTGCATCCCCAGCGGTGCCAGTGCACTCTCTGGAGTCACCGGAGTGCATACTCAGCGGAGCCAGTGCACTCTGTGGAGTCACCGGGGTGCATCCCCAGTGGTGCCAGTGGACTCTCTGGAGTCTCCGTGCTGGGTCCCCAGTTGTGCCACTGGACTCTCTGGAGTCACCGGGGTGGGTCCCCATTGGTGACAGTCGACTCTCGGGAGTCACCGGGGTCGGTGCCCCGTGGTGAAAGTGGACTCTCTGGAGTCACCGGCGTGGGTGCCCAGTGGTGCCAGTGGACTCTCTGGAGTCACCGGAGTCGGTCCACAGTGGTGCAAGTGGACTCTCTGGAGTCACAGGGGTGGGTCCCTAGTGCTGCCAGTGGACTCTCTGGAGTGACCTAGGTGGGTCCACTGTGGTGCATGTGGACACTCTCTGGAGTCACCGGGGCGGGTCCCCCGTGGTGCAAGTGGACTCTCTGGAGTCACCGCAGTGGGTCCCTCGTGGTGCCAGTGGACTCTCTGGAGTCACCTGGATGGGTCCCCAGTGCTGCCAGTGGACTCTCTAGAGTCACCGGGGTGGGTCCCCCGTGGTGCCAGTGGACTCTCTAGAGTCACCGGGGTGGGTCCCCATTGCTGCCAGTGGACTCTCTAGAGTCACCGGGGTGGGTCCCCAGTGGTGCCAGTGGACTCTCTGGAGTCTCCGGGTTAAGTCCCCAGTGGTGCAAGTGGACTCTCTGCAGTCACCAGGGTGAGTCCCCCGTGGTGAAAGTGGACTCTGGAGTCACCGGGGCGGGTCGTTCGGGGTGCAAGTAGACTTTCTGGAGTCGCTGGGATGGGTCCTTGTTGGAGCCCGTGGACTTTCTGGAGACACCGGGTTGGGTCCTCCAGGGTGCCCGTGGACTCTCTGGACACAGCGTGTTGGATCCTCCGGGGTGCAAGTCGACTCTCTGGAGACACCGGGGTGGGTCCTCCGTGGATCCAGTGGACCCGCTGGGAGACACCGGTGTGGGTCCTCTGTGTTGCAAGTGGACTTTCTGCAGTTACCGGGGAGAGTCCTCCGGGATGCAAGTGGACTCTCTGGAGTCACCGGGGTGGGTCCTCCAGGTGCAAGTGGACTCTCTGGAGTGACCGGGGTGGGTCCTCGGGGGTGCAAGTGGACTCTCTGGAGTCACCGGGGTGGGTCCTCCGGGGTTCAAGTGGACTCTCTGGAGTCACCAGGGTACGTCCTCCGGGGTGCCCGTGGACCCCCACTGCAGACACCGGGGTGGGTCCTCCGGAGTGCAAGTGGACTCTCTGGAGTCACCGGGGTGGGTCCGCAGTGGTGCCAGTGGTTTCTCTGGAATCACTGGGGTGGGTCCGCAGTAGTGATAGTGGACTCTCTGGAGTCACCGCGGTGGGTCCCCAGTGGTGCCAATGCACTCTCTGGAGTCACCGGGGTGGGTCTCCAGTGGTGTCAGTGGACTCTCTGGAGTCACCGGGCTGGTCACCCAGTGGTGCAAGTGGAATCTCTGGTGTCTCCGGGGTGGGTCCCCCGTGGTGCAAGTGGACTCTCTGGAGTCTCCGGGGTGGCTCCCAAGTGCTGCCAGTGAACTCTCGGAAGTCACCGGGGTGGGTCCCTAGTGGTACAAGTGGACTCTCTGGAGACACAGGGCTGGGTCCCCAGTTGTGCCACTGGACTCTCTGGAGTCACCAGAGTGGGACCCCAGTGGTGCTAGTGGACTCTCTGGAGTCACCGGGGTGAGTCCCCAGTGGTGCAAGTGGACTCTCTGGAATCACCGGGGTGGGTCTCCGTAGTGCCAGTGCACTCTCTGGAGTCACCGGGGTGCATCCTCTGTGGTGCCAGTGCACTCTCAGGAGTCACTGCAGTGCATCCCCAGTGGTGCCAGTGCACTCTCAGGAGTAACCGGGGTGCATCCCCAGTGCTGCCAGTGTGCTCTCTGGAGTCACCGGGGTGCATCCCCAGTGGTGCCAGTGCACTCTCTGGAGTCACCGGGGTGCATCCCCAGTGGTGCCAGGGCACTCTCTGGAGTCACCGCGGTGCATCCCCAGTGGTGCCAGTGCACTCTCTGGAGTCACCGCAGTGCATCCCCAGTGGTGCCAGTGCACTCTCTGGACTAACCGGGGTGCATCCCCAGTGGTGCCAGTGCACTCTCTGGAGTCACCCGGGTGCATCCACAGTGGTGCCAGTGCACTCACTGGAGTCACCGGGGTGCACCCCCAGTGGTGCCAGTGCACTCTCTGGAGTCACCGGGGTGCATCCCCAATGGTGCCAGTGCACTCTCTGGAGCCACTGGAGTGCATCCCCAGTGGTGCCAGTGCACTCACTGTAGTCACAAGGGTGCACCCCCAGTGGTGCCAGTGCACTCTCTGTAGTCAACCGGGGTGCATCCCCAGTGGTGCCAGTGCACTCTCTGGAGTCACCGCGGTGCATCCCCAGTGGTGCCAGTGCACTCTCTGGAGTCACCCGGGTGCACCCCCAGTGGTGCCAGGGCACTCTCTGGAGTCACCGGGGTGCATCCCCAGTGGTGCCAGTGCACTCTCTGTAGTCAACCGGGGTGCATCCCCAGTGGTGCCAGTGCACTCTCTGGAGTCACCGCGGTGCATCCCCAGTGGTGCCAGGGCACTCTCTGGAGTCACCGCGGTGCATCCCCAGTGGTGACATTGCACTCTCTGGACTCACCGGGGTGCATCCCCAGTGGTGCCAGTGCACTCACTGGAATCACCGGGGTGGATCCCCAGTGGTGCCAGGGCACTCTCTGGACTCACCGGGGTGCATCCCCAGTGGTGCCAGGGCACTCTCTGGAGTCACCCGGGTGCATCCCCAGTGGTGCCAGTGCACTCTCTGGAGTCACCGCGGTGCATTTCCAGTGGTGCCAGTGCACTCTCTGGAGTCACTGCAGTGCATCCCCAGTGGTGACAGTGCACTCTCTGGACTCACCGGGGTGCATCCCCAATGGTGCCAGTGGACTCTCGGGAGTCACCGGGGTGCATCCCCAGTGGTGCCAGTGCACTCTCTGGAGTCACCGCGGTGCATCCCCAGTGGTGCCAGTCCACTCTCTGGACTCACCGGGGTGCATCCCCAGTGGTGCCAGTGCACTCTCTGGAGTCACCGGGGTGCAACCCCAGTGGTGCCAGTGCAGTCTCTGGAGTCACCGGGGTGCATCCCCAGTGGTGCCAGTGTACTCTCTGGAGGCACCGCAGTGCATCCCCAGTGGTGCCAGGGCACTCTCTGGAATCACCGGGGTGCATCCGCAGTGGTGCCAGTGCGCTCTCTGGAGTCACCGGGGTGCATCCCCAGTGGTGCCAGTGCACTCTCAGGAGACACCGGGGTGCATCCGCAGTGGTGCCAGTGCGCTCTCTGGAGTCACCGGGGTGCATCCCGAGTGGTGCCAGTGCACTCTCTGGAGTCACCGATGTGGGTGCCCGGTGGTGAAAGTGGACTCTCTGGAGTCACCGGGGTGGGTCCCCAGGGGTGCAAGTGGACTCTCTGGAGTCACCGGAGTGGGTCCCCAGTGGTGCCAGTGGACTCTTTGGAGACACCGCGGTGGGTCCCCCGTTGTGTCAGTGGACTCTCTGGAGTCACTGGGGTGGGTCCCCAGCGGTGCCAGTGGACTCTCTGGAGTCACCGGGGTGGGTCCCCAGTTGTGCCACTGGACTCTCGGGAGACGCTGGGGTGGGTCCGCAGTCGTTCCAGTGGACTCTCTGGAGTCACTGGACTGCATCCCCAGTGGTGTCAGTGCACTCTCTGGAGTCACTGCACTGCATCCCCAGTGGTGCCAGTGCACTCTCTGGAGTCACCGGGGTGCATCCCCAGTGGTGACAGTGCACTCACTGGAGTCACCGGGGTGCATCCCCAGTGGTGCCAGTGCACTCTCTGGAGTCACCGTGGTGCATCCCCAGTGGTGCCAGTCTGGTCTCTGGAGTCACCGGGGTGCATTCCCAGTGGTGCCAGGGCATTCTCTGGAATCACCGGGGTGCATCCGCAGTGGTGCCAGTACACTCTCTGAAGTTACCGGGGTGCATCCCCAGTGGTACCAGTGCACTCTCTGGATTCACCGGGGCGCATCCCCAGTGGTGCCAGTGCACTCTCTGGAGTCACCGGGGTGCATCCCCAGTGCAGCCAGTGCACTCTCTGGAGTCACCGCAGTGCATCCCCAGTGGTGCCAGTGCACTCTCTGTACTCACCGGGGTGCATCCCCAGTGGTGCCAGGGCACTCTCTGGAGTCACCGGGGTGCATCCCCAGTGGTGCCAGGGCACTCTCTGGAGTCTCCTGGGTTCATCCCCAGTGGTGCCAGTGCACTCTCTGGAGTCACCGCAGTGCATCACCAGTGGTGCCAGTGCAATCACTGGAGTCATAGGGGTGCAACACCAGTGGTGCCAGTGCACTCTCTGGACTCACCGGGGTGCATCCCCACTGGTGCCTGTGCACTCTCTGGAGTCTCCCGGTTGCATCCCCAGTGGTGCCATTGCACTCTCTGGAGTCACCGGAGTGCATCCCCACTGGTGCCAGTGCACTCTCTGAAGTCACCGCAGTGCGTCCCCAGTGGTGCCAGTGCACTCTCTGGAGTCACCGCAGTGCATCCCCAGTGGTCCCAGTGCACTCTCTGGACTCACCGGGGTCCATCACCAGTGGTAACAGTGCACTCTCTGGAGTCACCGCGGTGCATCTCCAGTGGTGCCAGTGCACTCTCTGGACTCACCGGGGTGCATCCCCGGTGGTGCCAGTGCACTCTCTGGAGTCACCGCAGTGCATCCCCAGTGGTGCCAGTGCACTCGCTGTAATCACCAGGGTGCATCACCAGTGGTGCCAGTGCACTCTCTGGACTCACCGGGGTGCATCCCCAGTGATACCAGTGCACTCTCTGGAGTCACCGCGGTGCATCTCCAGTGGTGCAAGTGCGCTCTCTGAGGTCAAGCGGGGTGCATCCCCAGTGGTGCCAGTGCACTCACTGGAGTCACCAGGGTGCATCTCCAGTCGTGCCAGTGCACTCTCTGGATTCACCGCGGTGCATCGCCAGAGGTGCCAGGGCACTCTCTGGAGTCACCGGGGTGCATCCCCAGTGGTGCCAGGGCACTCTCTGGAGTCACCGGGGTGCATCCCCAGTGGTGCCAGTGCACTCTCTAGAGTCACCACGTTGCATCCCCAGTGGTGCTAGGGCACTCTCTGGAATCACGGGAGTGCATCCCCAGTGGTGCCAGTGCACTCTGTGGAGTCACCGGGGTGCATCCCCAGTGGTGCCAGTGGACTCTCTGGAGTTACCGGGCTGTGTCCCCCGTAGTGCAAGTGGACTCTCTGGAGTCACCGGGGTGGGCCAGCAGTGGTGCCAGTGGACTATCTGGACTCACCGGAGTGGTTCCCCAGTGGTGCCAGTGGACTCTCTGGAGTCACCGGGCTGTGTCCCCAGTGGTGCAACTGCACTCTCTGGAGTCACCGGGGTGGGTCCCCCATTGTGCCAGTGGAGTCTCTGGAGTACCGCGGTGGGTCCCCAGTGGTACCAGTGGACTCTCTGGAGTCACTGGAGTGAGTCCCCAGTGGTGCTAGTGGACACTCTGGAGTCACCGGGATGGGTGCCCCGTGGTATCAGTGGACAATCTCTGGAATCACCGGGTTGGGTCCCCAGTGGTTCCTGTGGACTCTCTGGAGTCACCGGGGTGGCTCCCCCATGGTGCCAATGGACTCTCTGGAGTCACCAGGGTGGGTCCCCAGTGGTGCAAGTGGACTCTCTGGAGTCACCAGGGTGTGTCCCCTGTGGTGCAAGTGGACTCTCTGGAGTCACCGGGGTGGGTCCCCAGTGGTGCCAGTGGACTCTCTGGAGTCACTGGGGTGGGTCCCCAGTGGTGCTAGTGGTGACAGTGCAGTCACCGGAATGGGCCCCAGGTGGTGCCACTGGACTCTCTGGAGTCACCGGCGTGGGTCCGCAGTGGTGCCAGTGGACTCTCTGGAGTCACCGGGGTGGGTCCCCAGTGGTGCCAGTGCACTCTCTGGAGTCACTGGAGTGCGTCCCCAGCGGTGCCAGTGCACTCTCTGGAGTCACCGGGGTGCATCCCCAGTGGTGCCAGTGCACTCTCTGGACTCACCGGGGTGCATCCCCAGTGGTGTCAGTGCACTCTCTGGAGTCACTGCAGTGCATCCCCAGTGCTGCCACTGCATTCTCTGGAGTCACCGCAGTGCATCCCCAGTGGTGCCAGTGCACTCTCTGGACTCACTGCAGTGCATCCCCAGTGGTGCCAGTGCACTCTCTGGCGTCACTGGACTGCATCCCCAGTGTTTCCACTGGACTCTCTGGAGTCACCGCAGTGCATCCCCAGTGGTGCCAGTGTACTCTCTGGATTCACCGGGGTGCATCCCCTGTGGTGCCAGTGCAGTCTCTGGAGTCACCGGTGTGCATCCCCAGTGGGTCCAGTGCACTCTCTGGAGTTACCGGGGTGCATCCCCAGTGGTGCCAGGGCACTCTCTGGAGTCACCACGTTGCATCCCCAGTGGTCCCCGGGCACTCTTTGGAGTCACTGGAGTGCATCCCCAGCGGTGCCAGTGCACTCTGTGGAGTCACCGGGGTGCATCCCCAGTGGTGCCAGTGGACTCTCTGGAGTCACCGGGCTGTGTCACCCGTGGTGCAAGTGGACTCTCTGGAGTCACCGGAGTGGGCCAGCAGTGGTGCCAGTGGACTATCTGGAGTCACCGCAGTGGTTCCCCAGTGGTGCCAGTGGACTCTCTGGAGTCACCGGGCTGTGTCCCCAGTGGTGCAAGTGGACTCTCTGGAGTCACCAGGGTGGGTCCCCCATTGTGCCAGTGGAGTCTCTGGACTACCGCGGTGGGTCACCAGTTGTGCCAGTGGACTCTCTGGAGTCACTGGAGTGAGTCCCCAGTGGTGCAAGTGGACACTCTGTAGTCACCGGGATGGGTGCCCCGTAGTATCAGTGGACAATCTCTGGAGTCACCGGGGTGGGTCCCCAGGGGTGCAAGTGGATTCTTTGGAGACACCGCGGTGGGTCCCCCGTTGTGTCAGTGGACTCTCTGGAGTCACCGGAGTGGGTCCCCAGTGGAGCCAGTGGACTCTTTGGAGACACCGCGGTGGGTCCCCCGTTGTGTCAGTGGACTCTCTGGAGTCACCGGGGTGGGTCCCCAGCGGTGCCAGTGGACTCTCTGGAGTCACCGGGGTGGGTCCCCAGTTGTGCCACTGGACTCTCGGGAGACGCTGGGGTGGGTCCGCAGTAGTGCCAGTGGACTCTCTGGAGTCACTGGACTGCATCCCCAGTGGTGTCAGTGCACTCTCTGGAGTCACTGCACTGCATCCCCAGTGGTGCCAGTGCACTCTCTGGAGTCACCGGGGTGCATTCCCAGTGGTGACAGTGCACTCACTGGAGTCACCGGGGTGCATCCCCAGTGGTGCCAGTGCACTCTGGAGTCACCGTGGTGCATCCCCAGTGGTGCCAGTCTAGTCTCTGTAGTCACCGGGGTGCATTCCCAGTGGTGCCAGGGCATTCTCTGGAATCACCGGGGTGCATCCGCAGTGGTGCCAGTGCACTCTCTGGAGTTACCGGGGTGCATCCCGAGTGGTACCAGTGCACTCTCTGGATTCACCGGGGCGCATCCCCAGTGGTGCCAGTGCACTCTCTGGAGTCACCGGGGTGCATCCCCAGTGGTGCCAGTGCACTCTCTGGAGTCACTGGACTACATCCCCAGTGGTGCCAGTGCACTCTCTGTACTCACCGGGGTGCATCCCCAGTGGTGCCAGGGCACTCTCTGGAGTCTCCTGGGTTCATCCCCAGTGGTGCCAGTGCACTCTCTGGAGTCACCGCAGTGCATCACCAGTGGTGCCAGTGCAATCACTGGAGTCATAGGGGTGCAACACCAGTGGTGCCAGTGCACTCTCTGGACTCACCGGGGTGCATCCCCACTGGTGCCTGTGCACTCTCTGGAGTCTCCCGGTTGCATCCCCAGTGGTGCCATTGCACTCTCTGGAGTCACCGGAGTGCATCCCCAGTGGTGCCAGTGCACTCTCTGGAGTCACCGGAGTGCATCCCCAGTGGTGCCAGTGCACTCTCTGGAGTCACCGCAGTGCATCCCCAGTGGTGCCTGTGCACTCTCTGGACTCACCGGGGTGCATCACCAGTGGTAACAGTGCACTCTCTGGAGTCACCGCGGTGCATCTCCAGTGGTGCCAGTGCACTCTCTGGAATCACCCGGGTGCATCCCCAGTGGTGCCAGTGCACTCTCTGGAGTCACCGCAGTGCATCCCCAGTGGTGCCAGTGCACTCTCTGGACTCACCCGGGTGCATCCCCAGTGGTGCCAGTGCACTATCTGGACTCACCGGGGTGCATCCCCAGTGATACCAGTGCACTCTCTGGAGTCACCGCGGTGCATCTCCAGTGGTGCAAGTGTGCTCTCTGAGGTCAAGCGGGGTGCATCCCCAGTCGTGCCAGTGCACTCTCTGGATTCACCGCGGTGCATCGCCAGAGGTGCCAGGGCACTCTCTGGAGTCACCGGGGTGCATCCCCAGTGGTGCCAGGGCACTCTCTGGAGTCACCGGGGTGCATCCCCAGTGGTGCCAGTGCACTCTCTAGAGTCACCGGGGTGCATCCCCAGTGGTGCCAGTGCACTGTCTGGAGTCACCGCAGTGCATTCCCAGTGGTGCCAGTGCACTCTGTGGAGTCACCGGGGTGCATCCCCAGTGGTGCCAGTGGACTCTCTGGAGTTACCGGGCTGTGTCCCCCGTGGTGCAAGTGGACTCTCTGGAGTCACCGGGGTGGGCCAGCAGTGGTGCCAGTGGACTATCTGGACTCACCGGAGTGGTTCCCCAGTGGTGCCAGTGGACTCTCTGGAGTCACCGGGCTGTGTCCCCAGTGGTGCAACTGCACTCTCTGGAGTCACCGGGGTGGGTCCCCCATTGTGCCAGTGGAGTCTCTGGAGTACCGCGGTGGGTCCCCAGTGGTACCAGTGGACTCTCTGGAGTCACTGGAGTGAGTCCCCAGTGGTGCAAGTGGACACTCTGGAGTCACCGGGATGGGTGCCCCGTGGTATCAGTGGACAATCTCTGGAATCACCGGGTTGGGTCCCCAGTGGTTCCTGTGGACTCTCTGGAGTCACCGGGGTGGCTCCCCCATGGTGCCAGTGGACTCTCTGGAGTCACCAGGGTGGGTCCCCAGTGGTGCAAGTGGACTCTCTGGAGTCACCAGGGTGTGTCCCCTGTGGTGCAAGTGGACTCTCTGGAGTCACCGGGGTGGGTCCCCAGTGGTGCCAGTGGACTCTCTGGAGTCACTGGGGTGGGTCCCCAGTGGTGCTAGTGGTGACAGTGCAGTCACCGGAATGGGCCCCAGGTGGTGCCACTGGACTCTCTGGAGTCACTGGCGTGGGTCCGCAGTGGTGCCAGTGGACTCTCTGGCGTCACCGGGGTGGGTCCCCAGTGGTGCCAGTGCACTCTCTGGAGTCACCGGAGTGCATCCCCAGTGGTGCCAGTGCACTCTCTGGAGTCACTGGAGTGCATGCCCAGCGGTGCCAGTGCACTCTGTGGAGTCACCGGGGTGCATCCCCAGTGGTGCCAGTGCACTCTCTGGACTCACCGGGGTGCATCCCCACTGGTGCCAGTGGACTCTCTGGAGTCACCAAGCTGTGTCCCCCGTGGTGCAAGTGGACTCTGTGGAGTCTCCGCGGTGGGTCCCCAGTGGTGCAAGTGGACTCTCTGGAGTCACCGGTGTGGGTCCCCAGTGGTGCCAGTGGACTACCTCGAGAAACCAGGGTGGGTCCCCAGTTCTGCCACTCGAATCTTGGAAGTCAAAAGTGTGGCTCCCCAGTGGTGCCAGTGGACTCTCTGGAGTCACCGAGGTGGGTCCCCAGTTGTACATGTGGACTCTCGGGAGTCACCGGGGTGGGTCCCCAGTGGTGAAAGTGGACTCTCTGGAGTCACCGGGGTGGGTGCCCCGTGGTGCCAGTGGACTCTCTGGAGTCACCAGGGTGAGTCCCCCGTGGTGCAAGTGGACACACTCTGGACTCACCGGGGTGGGTCCCCCGTGGTGCAAGTAGACTCTCTGTAGTCACCGGGGTGGGACCCCAGTGGTGCCAGTGGACCCTCTGGAGTCACCGGGGTGGGTCCCCAGTGGTGAAATTGGACTCTCTGGAGTCACCAGGGTGTGTCCCCTGCGGTGCAAGTGGACTCTCTGGAGTCACCGGGGTGGGCCAGCAGTGGTGCCAGTGGACTATCTGGAGTCACTGGAGTGCATCCCCAGTGGTGTCAGTGCACTCTCTGGAGTCACTGCAGTGCGTCTCCAGCCGTGCCAGTGCACTCTCTGGAGTCATCGCAGTGCATCCCCAGTGGTGCCAGTGCACTCACTGGAGTCACCGGGGTGCATCTCCAGTCGTGCCAGTGCACTCTCTGGATTCACCGCGGTGCATCCCCAGTGGTGCCAGTGCACTCTCTGGAGTCACCGGGGTGCATCCCCAGTGTGCCAGTGCACTCTCTGGACTCACCGGGGTGCATCCCCAGTACTTTCTTTGCACTCTCTGGCGTCACCGGGGAGCATCCCCAGTGGTGCCAGTGGACTCTCTGGAGTCACCGGAGTGGGTCCCCACTGGTGGAAGTGGACTGTCTGGAGTCACCGGGGTGGGTGTCCCGTGGTGACAGTGGACTCTCTGGACTCACCGGGGTTGGTCCCCAGTGGTGCCAGTGGACTCTCTGGAATCACGGTGGTGGGTCCCCAGTTGTGCAACTGGACTCTCGGGAATCGCTGCGGTGGGTCTGCAGTAGTGCCTGTGGACTCTCTGGAGTCACTGGACTGCATCCCCAGTGGTGTCAGTGGACTCTCTGGAGTCACTGTAGTGCATCCCCAGTGCTACCAGTGCACTCTCTGGAATCACCGCAGTGCATCCCCAGTGGTGCCAGTGCACTGTCTGGCGTCACTGGACTGCATCTCCAATGTTTCCACTGGACTTTCTGGAGTCACTGCAGTGCATCCCCAGTAGTGCCAGTTTACTCTCTGGAGTCACCGGAGTGCATCCCCAGTGGTGCTAGTGCACTCTATGGAGTCATCGCAGTGCATCCCCAGTGGTGCAAGTGCACTCACTGGAGTCACCGGGGTGCATCCCCAGTGGTGCCAGTGCACTCTCTGGAGCCACCTCAGTGCATCCCCACTGGTGCCAGTGCACTCTCTGGACTCACCGGGGTGCATCCCCAGTGGTGCCAGGGCACTGTCTGGAGTCACCAGGGTGCATCCCCAGTGGTGCCAGTGCACTCTCTGGAGTCACCAGGGTGCATGCCCAGTGGTGCAAGTGCACTCTCTGGAGTCACCGGGGTGCATCCCCAGTGGTGCCAGTGCACTGTCTGGAGTCACCGCAGTGCATTCCCAGTGGTGCCAGTGGACTCTCTGGAGTCCCTGGGGTGCATCCCCCGTGGTGCCAGTGCACTCTCTGGAGTCACTGAAGGGAATCCCTAGTGGTGCCAGTGCACTCTCTGGAGTCACCAGAGTGCATCCCCAGTGGTGCCAGTGGACTCTCTGGAGTCACCGGGGTGGGTCCCCAGCGGTGCCAGGGCACTCTCTGGAGTCACCGGGGTGCATCCCCAGTGCTGCCAGTGCACTCTCTGGAGTCACTGGACTGCATCCCCAGTGGTGCCAGTGCACTGTCTGGAGTCACCGCAGTGCGTCCCCAGTGGTGCCAGTACACTCTCTGGAGTTACTGGGGTGCATCCCCAGTGGTGCCAGTGCAGTCTCCGGAGTCACCGGGGTGCATCCCCAGTGGTGCCAGTGCACTCTCTGAAGTCACCGTGTTGCATCCCCAGTGGTGCCAGGGCACTCTCTGGAGTCACCGCAGTGCATCCCCAGTGGTGCCAGTGCACTCTCTGGAGTCACCAGGGTGCATCCCCAGTGGTGCCAGTGCACTCTCTGGAGTCACTGAAGTGCATCACCAGTGGTGCCAGTGCACTCTCTGGAGTCACCGGAGTGCATCCCCAGTGGTGCCAGTGCACTCTCTGGAGTCACTGGGGTGCATCCCCAGCGGTGCCAGTGCACTCTGTGGAGTCACCGCAGTGCATCCCCAGTGGTGCCAGTGCACTCTCTGGAGTCACCGGGGTGTGTCCCCACTGGTGCCAGTGGTCTCTCTGAAGTCACGGGCGTGGGTCCCCCATGGTGCCAGTGCACTCTCAGGAATCACAGGGGTGGGTCCCCAGTTGTGCCAGTGGATTCTCGGGAGTCACCGGGGTGGGTCCCCCGTGGTTCCAGTGTACTCTCTGGAGTCACCAGGGTGGGTCCCCTGTGCTGCAAGTGTACTCTCTGGAGTCACCGGAGTGGGTCCACAGTGGTGCCAGTGGACTCTCTGGAGTCACCCGGTTGGGTCCCCAGTGGTGCCAGTGGACTCTCAGGAGTCACCGGGCTGTGTCCCCCGTGGTGCAAGTGGACTCTGTGGAGTGACCGGTGTGGGTCCCCAGTGGTGCCAGTGGACTGTCTCGAGAAACCTGGGTGGGTCCACAGTTGTGCCACTCGAGTGTCGGGAGTCACGAGTGTGGCTCCCCAGTGGTGCCAGTGGACTCTATGGAGCCTCCGGGGTGGGTCCCCAGTGGTGCCAGTGGAGTCTCGGGAGTCACCGGGGTGGGTCCCCCATTGTGCCACTGGACTCTCGGGCATCACCAGGGTGGGTCCCCAGTGGTGCAAGTGGACTCTCTGGAGTCACCGGGATGGGTCTCCAGTGGTGCCAGTGGACTCTCGGGAGTCAACAGGGTGGGTGCCCCGTGGTGCCAGTGGACTCTCTGGAGTCACCGGGACGCATCCCCACTGGTGCCAGTGGACTCTCTGGATTCACCGAAGTGGGTCCCCAGTGGTGCCAGTGGACTCTTTGGAGACACCAGGGTGGGTCCCCCGTTGTGTCAGTGGACTCTCTGGAGTCACCGGGGTGGGTCCCCAGTGGTGGAAGTGGACTGTCTGGAGTCACCGGTGTGGGTGTCCCATGGTGCCATTGGACTCTCTGGACTCAGCGGGGTTGGTCCCCAGTGGTGCCAGTGGACTCTCTGGAATCACCGGGTTGGGTCACCAGTTGTGCCACTGGACTCTCGGGAGACGCTGGGGTGGGTCCGCAGTAGTGCCAGTGGACTCTCTGGAGTCACTGGACTGCATCTCCAGTGGTGTCAGTGCACTCTCTGGCGTCTCTGTACTGCATCCCCAGTGGTGCCAGTGCAGTCTCTGGAGTCACCGGGGTGCATCCCCAGTGGTGCCAGTGCACTCTCTGGCGTCTCTGTACTGCATCCCCAGTGGTGCCAGTGCAGTCTCTGGAGTAACCGGGGTGCATCCCCAGTGGTGCCAGTGCACTCTCTGGAGTCACCGGGGTGCATCCCCAGTGGTGCCAGGGCACTCTCTGGAGTCATCGCAGTGCATCCCCAGTGGTGCCAGTGCACTGTCTGGAGTCACCCGGGTGCATTCCCAGTGGTGCCAGTGCACTCTCTGGAGTCACTGGGGTGCATCCCCAGTGGTGCCAGTGCACTCTCTGGAGTCACCAGAGTGCATCCCCAGTGGTGCCAGTGGACTCTCTGGAGTCACCGGGGTGGGTCCCCAGTGGTGCCAGGGCACTCTCTGGAGTCACTGCACTGCATCCCCAGTGGTGCCAGTGCACATTCTGGAGTCACCGCAGTGCGTCCCCAGTGGTGCCAGTACACTCTCCGGAGTCACCGCAGTGCGTCCCCAGTGGTGCCAGTACACTCTCCGGAGTCACCGGGGTGCATCCCCAGTGGTGCCAGGGCACTCTCTGGAGTCTCCGGGGTGCATCCCCAGTGGTGCCAGTGCACTCTCTGAAGTCAACGCAGTGCATCCCCAGTGGTGCCAGGGCACTCTCTGGAGTCACCGGGGTGCATCCCCAGTGGTGCCAGGGCACTCTCTGGAGTCACCGGGGTGCATCCCCAGTGGTGCCAGTGCACTCTCTGGAGTCACCGCAGTGCATCTCCAGTGGTGTCAGTGCACTCTCTGGAGTCACCCGGGTGCATCCCCAGTGGTGCCAGTGCACTCTCTGGACTCACTGGGGTGCATCCCCAGTGGTGCCAGTGCACTCTCTGGAGTCACCGCAGTGCATCCCCAGTGGTGTCAGTGCACTCTCTGGAGTCACCGGGGTGCATCCCCAGTCGTGCCAGTGCACTCTCTGGAGTCACCGCAGTGCGTTCCCAGTGGTGTCAGTGCACTCTCTGGAGTCACCGGGGTGCATCCCCAGTGGTGCCAGGGCACTCTCTGGAGTCACCGGGGTGCATACCCAGTGGTGCCAGTGCACTCTCTGGAGTCACCGCAGTGCATCTCCAGTGGTGTCTGTGCACTCTCTGGAGTCACCCGGGTGCATCCCCAGTGGTGCCAGTGCACTCTGGATTCACTGGGGTGCATCTCCAGTGGTGCCAGTGCACTCTCTGGAGTCACCGCAGTGCATCTCCAGTGGTGTCAGTGCACTCTCTGGAGTCACCGGGGTGCATCCCCAGTCGTGCCAGTGCACTCTCTGGATTCACCGCGGTGCATTCCCAGAGGTGCCAGTGCACTCTCTGGAGTCACCGGGGTGCATCACCAGTGGTGCCAGTGCACTCTCTGGAGTCACCGGGGTGCATCCCCAGTGGTGCCAGTCCACTCTCTGGACTCACCGGGGTGCATCCGCAGTGGTGCCAGTGCACTCTCTGGACTCAACCGGGTGCATCCCCAGTGGTGCCAGTGCACTCTCTGGAGTCACCGGGGTGCATCCCCAGTGGTGCCACTGCACTCTCTGGAGTGACCGGAGCGCAACACGAGTGGTGCCAGTGCACTCTCTGAAGTCACCGGGACGCATCCCCACTGGTGCCAGTGGACTCTCTGGAGTCACCGCAGTGCGTCCACAGTGGTGCCAGTGGACTCTTTGGAGACACCGGGGTGGGTCCCCCGTTGTGTCAGTGGACTCTCTGGAGTCACCGGGGTGGGTCCCCAGTAGTTCCAGTGGACTGTCTGGAGTCACCGGGGTGGGTGTCCCATGGTGCCAGTGGACTCTCTGGACTCACCGGTGTTGGTCCCCAGTGGCTGCCAGTGGACTCTCTGGAATCACCGGGGTGGGTCACCAGTTGTGCCACTGGACTCTCGGGAGACGCTGGTGTGAGTCCGCAGTAGTGCCAGTGGACTCTCTGGAGTCACTGGACTGCATCCCCAGTGGTGTCAGTGCACTCTCTGGAGTCACTGCACTGCATCCTCAGTGATGCCAGTGCACTCTCTGGAGTCACCGGGGTGCATCCCCAGTGGTGACAGTGCACTCTCTGGCGTCTCTGGACTGCATCCCCAGTGTTGCCACTGGACTCTGTGGAGTCACCGCAGTGCATCCCCAGTGGTGCCAGTGCACTCTCTGGAGTCACCGGGGTGCATCCCCAGTGGTGCCAGTGCAGTCTCTGGAGTCACCGCAGTGCATCCCCAGTGGTGCCAGTGCACTCTCTGTACTCACCGGGGTGCATCCCCAGTGGTGCCAGGGCACTCTCTGGAGTCACCGGGGTGCATCCCCAGTGGTGCCAGTGCACTCTCTGGAGTCACCGGGGTGCAGTCCCAGTGGTGCCAGTGCACTCTCTCGAGTCACCGTAGTACATCCCCAGTGGTGCCAGTGCACTCTCTGAAGTCACGGGAGTGCATCCCCAGTGGTGCCAGTGCACTCTCTGGAGTCACCGCGGTGCATCCCCAGTGGTGCTAGTGCACCCTCTGTAGTCACCGGGGTGCATCCCCAGTGGTGCCAGTGCACTCTCTGGACTCATCGGGGTGCATCCCCAGTGGTACCAGTGCACTCTCTGGAGTCACCCGGGTGCATCTCCAGTGGTGCCAGTGCACTCTCTGTAGTCAACCGGGGTGCATCCCCAGTGGTGCCAGTGCACTCACTGGAGTCACCAGGGTGCATCCCCAGTGGTGCCAGTGCACTCTCTGGATTCACCGCGGTGCATTCCCAGAGGTGCCAGTGCACTCTCTGGAGTCACCGGGGTGCATCCCCAGTGGTGCAAGTGCACTCTCTGGAGTCACCGGGGTGCATCCCCAGTGGTGCCAGTGCACTCTCTGGACTCACTGGGGTGCATCCCCAGTGGCGCCAGTGCACTCTCTGGACTCACTGCAGTGCATCCCTAGTAGTGCCAGTGCACTCTCTGGAGTCACCTGGGTGCATCCCCAGTGGTGCCAGTGCACTCACTGGAGTCACCGGGGTGCATGCACAGTGGTCCCAGGGCACTCTCTGGACTCACCGGGGTGCATCACGAGTGGTGCCAGTGCACTCTCTGGAGTCACCGGGACGCATCCCCTCTGGTGCCAGTGGACTCTCTGGATTCACCGAAGTGGGTCCCCAGTGGTGCCAGTGGACTCTTTGGAGACACCGCGGTGGGTCCCCCGTTGTGTCAGTGGACTCTCTGGAGTCACCGGGGTGGGTCCCCAGTGGTGGAAGTGGACTGTCTGGAGTCACCGGTGTGGGTGTCCCATGGTGCCATTGGACTCTCTGGACTCACCGGGGTTGGTCCCCAGTGGTGCCAGTGGACTCTCTGGAATCACCGGGTTGGGTCACCAGTTGTGCCACTGGACTCTCGGGAGACGCTGGGGTGGGTCCGCAGTAGTGCCAGTGGACTCTCTGGAGTCACTGGACTGCATCCCCAGTGGTGTCAGTGCACTCTCTGGAGTCACTGCACTGCATCCCCAGTGGTGCCAGTGCACTGTCTGGAGTCACCGGGGTGCATTCCCAGTGGTGCCAGTGCACTCTCTGAAGTCACCGCAGTGCGTCCCCAGTGGTGCCAGTGCACTCTCTGGAGTCACCACGGTGCATCCCCAGTGGTGCTAGTGCACTCTCTGTAGTCACCGGGGTGCATCACCAGTGGTGCCAGTGCACTCTCTGGAGTCACCGCGGTGCATCTCCAGTGGTGCCAGTGCACTCTCTGTAGTCAACCGGGCTGCATCCCCAGTGGTGCCAGTGCACTCACTGGAGTCACCAGGGTGCATCCCCAGTGGTGCCAGTGCACTCTCTGGATTCACCGCGGTGCATTCCCCTAGGTGCCAGTGCACTCTCTGGAGTCACCGGGGTGCATCCCCAGTGGTGCCAGTGCACTCTCTGGACTCACTGCAGTGCATCCCCAGTAGTGCCAGTGCACTCTCTGGAGTCACCTGGGTGCATCCCCAGTGGTGCCAGTGCACTCTCTGGAGTCACCGGGACGCATCCACAGTGGTGCCATTGGACTCTCTGGACTCACCGGGGTGGGTCACCAGTTGTGCCACTGGACTCTCGGGAGACGCTGTGGTGGGTCCGCAGTAGTGCCAGTGGACTCTCTGGAGTCACTGGACTGCATCCCCAGTGGTGTCAGTGCACTCTCTGGAGTCACTGCACTGCATCCCCAGTGGTGCCAGTGCACTCTCTGGAGTCACTGGGGTGCATCCCCAGTGGTGACAGTGCACTCTCTGGCGTCGCTGTACTGCATCCCCAGTGGTGCCAGTGCAGTCTCTGGAGTAACCGGGGTGCATCCCCAGTGGTGCCAGTGCACTCTCTGGAGTCACCGGGGTGCATCCCCAGTGGTGCCAGGGCACTCTTTGGAATCACCGGGCTGCATCCGCAGTGGTGCCAGTGCACTCTCCGGAGTCACCGGAGTGCATCCTGAGTGGTGCCAGTGCACTCTCTGGATTCACCGGGGCGCATCCCCAGTGGTGCCAGTGCACTCTCTGGAGTCGGCGGTGTGGGTGCCCGGTGGTGAAAGTGGACTCTCTGGAGTCACCGGGGTGGGTCCCCACTGGTGCATGTGGACTCTCTGGAGTCACCGGGGTGGGTCTCCTGTGGTGCAAGTGGACTCTCTGGAGACACCAGTTAGGGTCCCCAGTGGTGCCCTGGACTCTCTGGAGTCACCGGGGTGGGTCCCCAGTGGTGCATGTGGACTCTCTAGAGTCACCGGGGTGGGTCCCCAGTGGTGCCAGGGCACTCTCTGGAGTCTCCGGGGTGGGTCCCCAGTGGTGCAAGTGCACTCTCAGGAGTCACCGGGGTGGGTCCCCAGTGGTGCCAGTGGCCTCTCGGGAATCACCGGGGTGGGTCCCCAGTTGTGCCAGTGGACTCTCTGGAGTCACTGCACTGCATCCCCAGCGGTGCCAGTGCACTCTCTGGAGTCACTGCAGTGCATCCCCAGTGGTGCCAGGGCACTCTCTGGAGTCTCCGGGGTGGGTCCCCAGTGGTGCAAGTGCACTCTCTGGCGTCACTGGACTGCATCCCCAGTGTTTCCACTGGACTCTCTGGAGTCACCGCAGTGCATCCCCAGTGGTGCCAGTGCACTCTCTGGACTCACCACAATGCATCCCTAGTGGTGCCAGTGCAGTCTCTGGAGTCACAGGTGTGCATACCCTGTGGTTCCAGTGCACTCTCTGGAGTCACCTGTGTGCATCCCCAGTGGTGCCAGTGCACGCTCTGGAGTCACCGGGGTGCATCCCCAGTGGTGCCAGTGCACTCTCTGGAGTCACCGGGGTGCATCCCCAGTGGTGCCATTGCACTCACTGGATTCAGCGGGGTGCATCCCCAGTGGTGCCAGTGCACTCTCTGGAGTCACTGCAGTGCATCCCCAGTGGTGCCAGTGCACTCTCTGGAGTCACCGCAGTGCATCCCCAGTGGTGCCAGTGCTCTCTCTGGCGTCACTGGACTGCATCCCCAGTGGTGCTAGTGCACTCTCAGGAGTCACCGCAGTGCATCCCCAGTGGTGCCAGTGTACTCTCTGGATTCACCGGGGTGCATCCCCAGTGGTGCCAGTGCAGTCTCTGGAGTCACCGGTGTGCATCCCCTGTGGTGCCAGTGCACTCTCTGGAGTCACCGGGGTGCATCCCCAGTGGTGCCAGTGCACTCTCTGGAGTCACGGGAGTGCCTCCCCAGTGGTGCCAGTGCCCTGTCTGGAGTCACCGCAGTGCATCCCCAGTGGTGCCAGTGCACTCTCTGGAGTCACCGGGGTGGGTCCCCAGTGGTACCAGTGGAGTCTCGGGAGTCGCCGGGGTGGGTCCCCAGTTGTGCCACTGGACTCTCGGGAGTCACCAGGGTGGGTCCCCAGTGGTGCAAGTGGACTCTCTGGAGTCACCGGGCTGTGTCCCCAGTGGTGCAACTGCACTCTCTGGAGTCACCCGTGTGGGTCCCCAGTGGTGCTAGTGGACTCTCTGGAGTCACCGGGGTGGGTCCCCCATTGTGCCAGTGGAGTCTCTGGAGTACCGGTGTGGGTCCCCAGTGGTGCAAGTGGACACTCTGGAGTCACCGGGATGGGTGCCCCGTGGTATCAGTGGACAATCACTGGAGTCACTTGGGTGGGTTCCCAGTGGTTCCAGTGGACTCTCTGGAGTCACCGGGGTGGCTCCCCCATGGTGCCAGTGGACTCTCTGGAGTCACCAGGGTGGGTCCCCAGTGGTGCAAGTGGACTCTCTGGAGTCACCGGGGTGGGTCCGCAGTGGTGCAAGTGGACTCTCTGGAGTCACCGGGGTGGGTCCCCAGTGGTGCCAGTGGACTCTCTGGAGTCACTGGGGTGGGTCCCCAGTGGTGCTAGTGGTGACAGTGCAGTCACCGGAATGGGCCCCAGGTGGTGCCACTGGACTCTCTGGAGTCACCGGCGTGGGTCCGCAGTGGTGCCAGTGGACTCTCTGGAGTCACCGGGGTGGGTCCGCAGTGGTGCCAGTGCACTCTCTGGTGTCACCGGAGTGCATCCCCAGTGGTGCCAGTGCACTCTCTGGAGTCACTGGAGTGCATCCCCAGCGGTGCCAGTGCACTCTGTGCAGTCACCGGGGTGCATCCCCAGTGGCGCCAGTGGACTCTCTGGAGTCACTGGAGTGCATCCCCAGCGGTGCCAGTGCACTCTGTGGAGTCACCGGGGTGCATCCCCAGTGGCGCCAGTGGACTCTCTGGAGTCACCGGGCTGTGTCCCCCGTGGTGCAAGTGGATTCTGTGGAGTCTCCGCGGTGGGTCCCCAGTGGTGCAAGTGGACTCTCTGGAGTCACCGGTGTGGGTCCCCAGTGGTGCCAGTGGACTGTCTCGAGAAACCTGGGTGGGTCCCGCGTTGTGCCACTCGAATCTCGGGAGTCACGAGTGTGGCTCCCCAGTGGTGCCACTGGACTCTCGGGAGTCACCGGGGTGGGTCCCCAGTAGTGCAAGTGGACTCTCTGGAGTCACCCGTGTGGGTCCCCTGTGGTGCTAGTGGACTCTCTGGAGTCTCCGGGGTGGGTCCTCGGGGGCGCCCGTAGGCCCGTAGCTGATCACAGGGTTTAGTCCTCGGGGCCGCATAGGGGCCAGCCGGGAGTCACTGGGGTGGGTCCTCGGCGGTGCCAGGGGTCCCGCCAGGAGTCATTGGGGTGGGTCCTCGGGGCTGCCCGGGTTCCCGCCAGGAGTCACCATCAGTGGGTCGTCCGGGGTGCCCGGGGTCCCACCAGGAGTCACCGGGGTGGGTCCTCACGGGTGAACGGTGTCCCTCCGGGAGTCAGTGGGGTGAGTCCTCAAGGGTGCCCGGGGTCTCGCCGAGAGTCACGGGGTGTGTCCCCAGGGGTGCCCGTGGACCTGCTGGGAGTCACCGCGGTGGGTCCTCAGGGATGCCTGGGGTCCCGCCGGGAGTAACCGCGGTGGGTCCGCCGGGGTGCCCAGGGTCCTGCCAGGAGTCACCGGGGTGGGTCCTCGGGGGTACCCGGGGTCCCGCCGGGAGTTCACTGCGGTGGGTCCTCGGGGGTGCCCGTGGATCCGCTGGGAGTCACTGGGTGGGTCCTCGGGTGTTCCCGTGGTCCCACCAGGAGTCACCGGGGTGGGTCCCCGGGGGTGCCAGGGATCCCGCTGGGAGTCACCGGGGTGTGTCCTCCAGGGTGCCCGTGGACCTGCTGGGAGTCACAGGGGCCCGCCAGGGGTCACCAGGGTAGGTCTTCCGTGGAGCCTGGGGGCCTGCCGGGATTATGGGGATGGGTCCTCAGGGCCACCGGTGGCCCGCAGGGGGTCACCGGGATGGGTCCTCAGGGGCGCCCAAGGGCCACGCCGGGGTTCAGAAGGGTGTGTCCTCCGGGGCGCCCAGGGGACTGCCGCGGGTCACCGGTGTGGGTCCTCCTGGGCGCCTGGGGCCCGACAGGGGTCACCAGGGTGGGTCCTCGGGGGCGCCCAGGGGCCCGTCAGAGGTCACCGGAGTGGGTCCTCGGGGGCACCCGGGGGCCCTCTGGGGGTCACCGGGGTGGGTCCTCTGGGGCGCCCGGGGGACCGCCGTGGGTCACCAGGGTGGGTCTTCCGGGGCTCCTGGGGGCCTCTAGGGGGTCACCAGGGTGGTTCCTCAGGGGCACCCGGCAGCCTGCCGGGGGTCAAAGGTTTGGGTCCTCGGGGGCGCTCAGGGGCCTCTAGGGTGTCACCGCGGTGGGTCTTCCGGGGAGCCTGGGGGCCTCTAGGGTGTCACTGGGGGCGGTCCTCGGGGGCGCCCGGGGGCCTGCTGGGAGTCACCAGGCTGGGTCCTCGGGGGCGCTCAGGGCCCTGCCTGGGGTCACCAGGGTGGGTCCTGGGGGGCGCTCAGGGGCCTGCCGGGGGTCACCGAGGTGGATCCTCGGGGGCGCCTGGGGGCCTCTAGGGGGTCACCGGGATGGGTCCTCCTGGGCGCCCGGGGACTCGCCGCGCATCACCTGTTCGGGTCCTCTGGGGCGCCTAGGGGCCTCTAAGAGGTCAACTGGGTGTGTCCTACGGGGCGCCCAGGGGCCTGCCGAGGGTCACGGGGGTGGGTCCTCCAAGGCGCACTGGGGCCCGCCGGGGTCACCAGTTTCGGTATTCCAGGGCGCCCAGGGGCCCGCCGTGGTTCAGCGGGGTGGGTCCTCGGGGGCACCCGGGGGCCCACCAGGGGACACCGGGGTGGGTCCTCCAGGGCGCACAGGGGCCCGCCGGGGGTCACCGGGGTGGGTCCTCGGGGGCGCCCGGGGTCCCGCCGGGAGTCACCGCAGTGGGTCCTTCGGGGTGTCCGGGGTCCCACTGGGAGTCACTAGGGTGGGTCCTCGGTGGTGCCCGGGGTCCCGCCGGGAGTCATCAGGGTGGGTCCCCGGGGGTGCCAGGGATCCCGCTGGGAGTCACCGGGATGGGTCCTCCTGGGCGCCCGGGGACTCGCCGCGCATCACCTGTTCGGGTCCTCTGGGGCACCTAGGGGCCTCTAGGAGGTCACCTGGGTGTGTCCTACGGGGCGCCCAGGGGCCTGCCGAGGGTCACGGGGGTGGGTCCTCCAAGGCACACTGGGGCCCGCCGGGGTCACCAGTTTCGGTATTCCAGGGCGCCCGGGGGCCCACCAGGGGTCACCGGGGTGGGTCCTCCAGGGCGCACAGGGGCCCCCCGCGGGTCACCTGGCTGGGTCCTCGGGGGCGCCCGGAGGCCTGCCGGGGGTCACCAAGGTGGGTCCTCGGGGGCACCCTTGGGGCCGCCAGGGGTGACCTGCGTGGGTCCTCAGGGGCGTCCGGGGGCCCGCCGGGGGTTCCCTGGTTCTGTCCTCGGGGGCGCCCGGGGGCCTGCCAGGAGTCACTGGGCTGGGTCCTCGGGGGCGCTCAGGGGCCTGCCGGGGGTCACCGGGGTGGGTCCTCGGGGGTGCCTGGGGGTCTCTAGGGGGTCACTGGTGTGGGTCCTCCGAGGCACCCAGGGGCCTGCCGGTGGTCACCGGTGTTATAAATTACTCTTTTAGCCAGAAAGAATTAGTTTATTGAGTAAGTGATCAGCAAGCAAAACAACGCTGGGCGGCCAGGGAGTCCATGCTCCTCCAAACGGCGCGCCCTCCCCCTTTCGCAGTCCCTTTTTATCATCGGGTTCTTCTGAAGTTACGTGGCCCCTTTCTAGTACTGCGGCAGCGTCGATTGTTGCTAGGGGGTCGTCTCTGTCCCTCTGGTGGTCGCGCGGATGAAGGCAGTAGTCTTCCTCTGCTTAGTTTGCAGCGTTTCTCCTCCTTATTTGGTCATGTTAGTTTTTCTTAAGATAGGGCAGTGGGTTATCGGGTTGGCAATTGTACTGTTTACACAAAGTTCTTTCAACCGTATATCCGAGAAATCAACAAGCAGGATGTCTCAAGGTTCTTACCGCCGCTTGAGCAACTCCTTTTGTTCCCTTCTTAATATAGCTATGAAAAATAAAGAACAAACATTTCTTATACATCACAACCAGGGTGGGTCCTCCAAGGCACACTGTGGCCCGCCAGGGGTCACCAGTTTGGGTATTCCGGGCTGCCCGGGGGCCCGCCGTGGTTCACCGGGGTGGGTCCTCGGGGGTGCCCGGGGGCCTGCTGGGGGTCACCGGGGTGGGTCCTCGGAGGCGCCGGGGGCCCGCCGGGGGTCACCGGGGTGGGTCCTCCGGGGCACCAAGGGGCCTGCCAGAGGTCACTGGGGTGGGTCCTCCTGGGCGCCCGGGGACTTGCCAGGCATCACCTGTTTGGGTCCTCTGGGGCACCTAGGGACCTCTAGGGGGTCACCTGGGTGTGTCCTCTGGGGCACCCAGGGGCCTACCAGGGGTCATGGGGGTGGGTCCTCCAAGGCGCACTGGGGACCGCCTTGGGTCACCAGTTTGAGTATTCTGGGGTGCCTAGGGGCCCGCAGTGGTTCGCCGGGGTGGGTCCTCGGGGGCGCCTGGGGGCTCAATGGGGGTCACCAGGTTGGGTCCTCTGGGGCGCCTGGGAGCTCGCAGGGGTTCTGCGGGGTGGGTTCTCGGGGGCACCTGGGGGCTCAATGGGGGTCGCCAGCGTGGGTCTTTGGGAGCGCCCAGGGGCCTGCCGAGGGTCGCCGGGGTGGGTCCTCGGGGGCGCCCGGGGGCCTCTAGAGGGTCACTGGGGTAGGTCCTCGGGGGCGCCCAGGGGCCTGCCGGTGGTCACCGGGGTGGGTCTTCTGGGGCGCCCAGGGGTGTCTAGGGGGTCACCGGGGTGGGTCATCGGGGGCACCCTGGGGCCCGCCGGGGGTTGCCAGGGTGGGTCCTCGGAGGCACCCAGGGGCCTGATGGGGGTCACCGGGGTGGGTCCTCCAAGGCGCCCAAGGGCCTCTAGGTGGTCTTCGGGGTGGGTCCTCCGGGGCGCCCGGGAGCCCGCTGGGGGTCACCAGGGTGGGTCCTCTGGGGCGCCCAGGGGCCCACCAGGGGTCGCCAGGGTGGGTCCTCCAGGGCGCCCAGGGGCCCACCGGGGGTCACCGGGGGCTCTCTATATTAGAGAGTGTTTTGATGTTGTGGAACTTGACTTTGGGAATGATAAGGTTGAGTGCCTATGGTTTAGGATCAGTGGGAAGTCCAACAAGGCAAGCCTCCTGGTGGGGTTCTGTTATAGACCTCCATACCAGGATCGGGAGACTGATGAGGAGTTATACAGGCAGCTGGTAGAAGTTGTGAAATCGTCAGCGCTTGTTCTTGTGGGGGGCTTCAACTTCCCATACATATCCTGGAAGCACAATGCAGCCCAGAGAAAGCAGTCTAGGAGGTTTCTGGAGAGCGTGGAAGATAGCTTCCTGATACGGCTGGTTAGTGAGCCTAGCAGGGGCGGAGCCCCACTAGACCTTCTGTTCACAAACAGAGAAGGGCTGGTGGGAGATGTGGTTGTTGGGAGCTGTCTTGTTCAGAGTGACCACAAAATGTTAGTGTTCTCTATTCTTGGTGAAGTCAGGAGGGGGATCAGTAGAACCGCTGTCTTGGAATTCCAGAGGGCTGACTTTGAGCTGTTCACGACACTGGTTGGCAGAGTCCCTTGGGAGGTGGTTCTGAAGGGCAGAGTCCAGGAAGGCTGGGCACTCTTCAAGAAGGAAATCTTAATGGCTCAGGGGCGGTCTGTCCCCACGTGCCCAAAGACAAGCCAGCGCGGAAGAAGACCGGCCTGGCTGAACAGAGAGTTGTGGCTTGAGCTTAGGAGAAAAAAGAGGGTTTATCATCTTTGGGAAAGAGGGCGGGCCACTCAGGAGGACTTTAAGGATGTTGTGAGGCTGTGCAGGGACAAAATTCGAAAGGCCAAAGCTCATCTGGAGCTCAATCTGGCTACTGCCATTAAAGATAACATAAAATGTTTTTATAAATACATCAACGCAAAAAGGAGGACTAAGGAGAATCTCCATCCTTTACTGGATGCAGGGGGAAACTTAGTTACAAGAGATGAGGAAAAGGCTGAGGTGCTTAATGCCTTCTTTGCCTCAGTCTTTAGTGGCAAAACCAGTTGTTCTCTGGATACTCAGTACCCTGAGCTGGTGGAAGGGGATGGGGAGCAGAACGTGGCCCTCATAATCCACGAGGAAATGGTTGGTGATCTGCTGCAGCACTTAGGTGTACGCAAGTCGATGGGGCCGGATGGGATCCACCCGAGGGTACTGAGAGAACTGGCGGAAGAGCTGGCCAAGCCGCTTTCCGTCATTTATTGGCAGTCCTGGCTATCAGGGGAGGTCCCAGTTGACTGGCGGCTAGCAAACGTGATGCCCATCTACAAGAAGGGCTGGAGGGTAGACCTGGGAAACTACAGGCCTGTTAGTTTGACCTCAGTGCCAGGGAAGCTCATGGAGCAGATTATCTTGAGTGTCATCACGCGGCACTTACAGGGCAACCAGGCGATCAGGCCCAGTCAACATGGGTTTATGAAAGGCAGGTCCTGCTTGACGAACCTGATCTCCTTCTATGACAAAGTGACACGCTTAGAGGATGAGGGAAAGGCTGTGGACGTGGTCTACCTTGATTTCAGTAAGGCCTTTGACACCGTTTCCCACAGCATTCTCCTCAAGAAACTGGCTGCTCATGGCTTGGACTGGCATATGCGTCGTTGGGTTAAAAACTTCCTGGATAGCTGGGCCCAAAGAGTTGTGGTGAATGGAGTCAAATCCAGTTGGAGGCCGGTCACTTGTGGCATCCCCCAGGGCTCAGTACTGGGGCCAGTCCTCTTAAATATCTTTATCGATTATCTGGATGAGGGGATCGAGTGCACCCTCAGTAAGTTTGCAGATAACACCAAGTTAGGTGCATGTGTCGATCTGCTCAAGGGTAGGAAGGCTCTGCAGGAGGATCTGGATGGGCTGGACCGACGGGCTGAGGCCAACTGAATGAAGTTCAACAAGGCCAAGTGCTGGGTCCTGCACCTGGGGCACAACAACCCCAAGCAGAGCTACAGGCTGGGAGATGAATGGTTGGAAAGCTGCCTGGCAGAGAAGGACCTGGGAGTATTGGTTGATAGGCAGCTGAATATGAGCCAGCAGTGTGCTCAGGTGGCCAAGAAGGCCAACAGCTTCCTGGCTTGCATAAGAAGCAGTGTGGCCAGCAGGGCTAGGGCAGTAATTGTCCCCCTGTACTCAGCTCTGGTGAGGCCGCACCTCGAGTACTGTGTTCAGTTTTGGGCCCCTCTCTACAAGAAGGACATGGAGGTGCTTGAGAGTCCAGAGGAGGGCAACGAAGCTGGTGAGGGGTCTGGAGAACAAGTCTTACGAGGAGTGGCTGAGGGAGCTGGGGTTTTTTAGCCTGGAGAAGAGGAGGCTCAGGGGAGACCTCATCGCTCTCTATAGGTACCTTAAAGGAGGCTGTAGAGAGGTGGGGGTTGGTCTATTCTCCCACGTGCCTGGTGACAGGACGAGGGGGAATGGGCTAAAGTTGCGCCAGGGGAGGTTTAGGTTGGATATTAGGAAGAACTTTACCGAAAGGGTTGTTAGGCATTGGAATGGGCTGCCCAGGGAAGTGGTTGAGTCACCATCTCTGGAGGTCTTTAAGAGATGTTTAGATGTTGAACTTAGTGATATGGTTTAGTGGAGGACTTGTTAGTGTTAGGTCAGAGGTTGGACTAGGTGATCTTGGAGGTCTCTTCCAACCTAGACGATTCTGTGATTCTGTAAAAAAGGGTAGATTTAGATTCGATACAAGAAATTCTTCACTATGAGAGTGGTAAGGCACTAGAAGAAGGTTGTCAGAGAAGCTGTGGAAGTGCCCCATCCCTAGAAGTGTTCAAGACCAGGTTTTATGGGACTTTGAGCAACCTGGTCTAGTGGAAGCTGTCCTGCCCATGGCAGGGGGGTTGGAATTAGGTAATCTCTAAGGTCCCTTCCAAGCCAAACCAATCTATGATTCTTTGAAAAAGAGCTTGGATGAGCCTTCTCAGGAGGGCTGTTAGGGGCTTCACACACACAGTGCATGATGGTGTCATAGAAAACAGTGGCACTAGCGAGGGAAGAGGAGCAGGTAGATAAGGCCTTCTGCCTGCAGCAGACTCCAAGGTGGCAGATCTAAAGCACACACAGGATGCCCAACTGAGCAGGAAGGGGAAGACTGGATCTAGAAAGCACGTCATGAAAGTAAAGGTCTTGAGTGTCACAGTGTCACTGCGGGAGAGCTTCAGAAATGGGGCAAAATCACAGAAGGGGTCCACGAGACTGGGACCACAGCACTGTAGCTGGGAGAAGAATGAAATGGTTTCTGTGCATGAGAGAAATCCCTTGGGTTAAGGTACAGCTGCCTTCTGGAGTCAGACCTTCCACTTCACAAGCCTTGCAGAGCACAGGGATGGCATAAAGCCTAAGACTGACCGTAGGACATGGCCCCCAGCAGGAAGCACTCTGGTCATGCAGAAGGTGCAGATGATAGTGCTCCCACCTCTGTGAGCAAAGGGAGTGTTGTCCCCAGTCAGGAAGCTGGCCAGCATCTGGCACAGGGTGGTGGAGCTGTACAAGGTGTGGAAGGGGGACAAATCCCCAAAGAAGAAGGCCATGGACATCTGCAGGTGTTTGCTCCACATCCCAGTCACTGTACTGGTCATGCGAGAGAGGAAGAAGAGATGTGTCTAAGGGTTGAGGAACTTCCATATTGACAGGAGAGGAAACTCAGCCAACGATGTCATATTGTCCCATTCCCCTTTCTTCATGGAATACATTTTAGAGCATCCTGGTCTCCCTTCTCTGGTTAGGACACCAATGAGCAAGATGTTTCTTTCTCAGTTTGTAAAAGAAATGGTGAAGAAAGCTCAGACAGGTGAAATGATCCCTGCCTGTCGTGGCTGAGGTGTTCTGCCACGCCGTGGGAGAGGAATATGGTTTTAAGGGAGGGTGTCATTTGTACTCATGGTAGACATCCTCACTCTAATAGCAGAAATCATAATTCTAAAATCCATCTTCCCTTTGTTCAGAGAGGATCAGTTGGTGATGACTTCAGTCTGCTTCAGACACCACACCCCAGCAGAGACCCTGCTGCCCTCAGGAGCTGTCAGCCCTGAGGCCTTGGGGACACCTCGAGGGAGCCCAATGGCACAGAGCAAGCGATGCCATGGTCGGGTGCTGTGCTGCTGAGCTGGGCCGGGCTTCAGGGCCCAAGGGGAGCTCCTGGCAAGCGGGCAGCACTGCAGAGAGACAGCTCTGCCCAGGAGCAGCTCCTCTGCACAGCACAGCAGGGCTGGGGGCTCTGACCACAGGTGGCACGGGGAGAGAAGGGAAGGAGAGAGGGGTTGGAGGCAGTGAGGAACGCAACAAGAGAGGGCAGCGTGTGGCAGGACAGATCTGCAGACTGTTGAAACCGTGAGTCTCTAGCAGCACGGTGATGAAGACGAGGTTGCCAAAAGGGCACAGCTGGCACATCTGATGGCTGATAGAATCTGTCCATATGGCTCTTACTCTACTTGTAATGTGGAGTAGACAATGCTTTTTAGAGAATGACATTTATGAGGACGTAAGAGGAAGACTTAGGCTTGGTTGATTTCAAGGTGAAGGCTTTTATTTTTGTTTCTGTGTTTTCAGATTCCTGCACTGGATGTGAGGCAGGTTTCATGGCAATGGATTTTCAGGATTGTACAGGAGACTGAGACGCCAAGAGCATTGCAGTGAGGGATCAATGTCAACAATGAACTTCAAAAGTCCCTTCCCACACCCCAGCCCACAGACTGCAGCAACATCATCATTGTGGTCCTCTCAGGTTTTATCCTAGCTTATCTTTAGGAGCTGCAAACCCTCTGATGCCCCATGCCCTGTCTTTGGCAGGTGTCTGCCGGCTTGAGGTGAGCACAGATCATTTGTAATGAGGCAGAGCTGCAAGCAGAGGAGGGTCTGCTGAGTGCCCGTCTGTCCCTCTCTGGCCTTGCCTCCCCTGGCAGCAGCACGCTGCCATTCCTCCTGGCTTCTCCAGCTGGCCGTGCTGCTGTTATTCTTGATTCCAGGCTGGCTGGGGATGGAGGTTTCACATGCACATGGAGTGAGCTCTTGGTGTGCTTGGGGGAAGGGGAGTAGAGAGGCAGGGTGAGGGGTCTGTGGTTGTGCACTTTGAGCCTGGATTCCTTTGCTCCCAGCAGTGTCCAGGTGCCTTAGACACTGGAACAGCTACCACAGGGAAGTGGTCACAGCACTGAGGCTACCACAATTCCAGAAACTTTTGGACAACCCTCACAGGTGTATGGACCTACTTTTGGGTGCCTATATACAGATCCAGGGGTGGGATTTGAGGATCCTTCTGGGTCCCTTCCAGGTTGTGATATTCTACGTTTCTATGCGTCTATGAACCTCTGAGTGCAATGGTCCTGCATCTCAAATGTCATCTCAACTGCCAGCACAGCGCAGCTGTGACCAGCTGTGATGTACAGACTGGCTGTCCTCTCTAAAGAACACTCTGAATTAAAGGGGGAGTCCCTTTGCCTCTGAGGATCCACAGCTTTTCACTTGGAGTGCAGCAGAAATGCCCAGGATTTCTGCCTTAGGAAAAGTCCTCAGGATTGGGGTGGGCAGCTAGACAAAAAATACAAAAATAATTCCCCACAGCCTTGCTCTGCAGATGGGTGAGTTGTGAGAAACTATATGGAAAAGCTCTTTATTAGGAGGTGATTTGAATCTGATATTACCCCATGTTCCTCTTAACCTCTTGCTGTTGGGCAGGACTGACTCGTGTTGCTCACAGCAGAATCCCTTATTCACAGGGACATCCTCAGGCTGCATCAGTAAGGACGCATGAAAGGGACCTGCCAACTGTAATCCTGATAGAGAAGAATCATTACATTGGATTAATAGGGAAATGGAACAAGCTTTTCTCATATAAAACTTCTGTGCTTTTTTGCTGTTGTTGTTTTTTTGTTTCCCTGGGACAGAACCCCAAGCCAAGAACCATGCAGGTGCCCAACAGCAGCTCTGTGAGCGAGTTCCTCCTCCTGGCATTCACAGACACGCGCGAGCTGCAGCTCCTGCACTTCGGGCTCTTCCTAGGCATCTACCTGGCTGCCCTCCTGGGCAACGGCCTCATCCTCACAGCCATAGCCTTCGACCACCGCCTCCACACCCCCATGTACTTCTTCCTCCTCAACCTCGCCCTCCTCGACCTGGGATGCATCTCCACCACTCTGCCCAAAGCCATGGCCAATGCCCTCTGGGACACCAGGGCCATTTCCTATCAAGGATGTGCTGCACAAGTCTTCTTTTCAATCTTCTTGGTTGTAGCAGAGTATTATCTCCTCACTGTCATGGCCTACGACCGCTACATTGCCATCTGCAAACCCCTGCACTACGGGAGCCTCCTGGGCAGCAGAGCTTGTGCCAAGATGGCAGCAGCTGCCTGGGGTAGTGGCTTTCTCCATGCTGTCCTGCACACGGCCAATACATTTTCCCTGCCCCTCTGCCAAGGCAATTCTGTGGACCAGTTCTTCTGTGAAATCCCCCACATCCTCAAGCTCTCCTGCTCAGATGACTACCTCAGGGAAGTCAGGGCACTTCTGTTTAATATTTCTTTAGTCTTTGTTTGTTTTGTTTTCATTGTGCTGTCCTATGTGCAGATCTTCAGGGCAGTGCTGAGGATGCCCTCTGAGCAGGGCCGGCACAAAGCCTTTTCCACATGCCTCCCTCACCTTGCTGTGGTCTCCCTGTTTGTCAGCACTGCCATGTTTGCCTATCTGAAGCCCCCCTCCATTTCCTCCCCATCCTTGGACATGGTGATGGCAGTTCTGTACTCCGTCGTGCCTCCAGCAGTGAACCCCCTCATCTACAGCATGAGGAACCAGGACCTGAAAAGCACATTGAAGAAACTGATTTTAGTGGTAATATTTACTTAGCAATAAATTGGCTCTCCCACTTTTCTAGTTTTACTCAAGTTAATATCAGGCAATTTGTGGCCTTTAGATGTAGCATTCTTTAAAATTCTGTTTGCAGATAAATGTTTGCTTTCATTCCTCTTTTCTAGGTGACTAGTCCTCTGTGTGACCCAGAGGTTTTCTCTAAATGTGTTTATTCCTAAATGACACCTGGCCTCTGTAGTGGCATCTTGTTAGTAAAATGAAGTTGCTCAGTGGTCAGGGCTCTTCTTCCCAAACTGGAGTGCAGAAGACACTCAGGGAATACCAGTCTCAAGGCCTCAGTCTTGTGCTTGGGTGCCACCTGGGCACAGGGGCATGAGGGGATGGGGTGCTGGGTGAGGGAATCAGGGATGGACTGAGTCGTCACTGGCAGTTTCCCAGTGCCCCTGGACACCCTGATCAGTCAAGAAGCAGCTTCCTGGAACTGTCTGACATGTCACAGGGCTGCTGGCATCAAGAAGGTATCAGGAGCCTCCAAGATATCCTAAGGGTTTTCTAGGGGATCCATTTGCCTTGTGTTGGGTGGGCAGTGAGTGGATTTTCACAGTAAAGCTAAGCCAAAGGATGCATGGGCTGATGGGAGCTCTGCAATGCCAGGACAGACAGCAAGGCCTCAGCACAAAGGTCTCAGAGGCCTTCAGTGAACAAGTGGAAAGGACCAAGACTGGCTGACCAGGCAAGGGCAGGGAGGTGGGGAGAGGTGAGCAAGGGATGGGCTGGGCTGGGCAGTGCGTGGCAGAGGGCAACAGCAGTGTCAGGGAGCGGTGGGAGCATGCAGGGGAGGGCTCCCAGCAGGGCTTGGTGCTGCAGAGCTAGGGCTGCGCAAAGGGAGCCCAGAGTCACAGGGGCAGGGGAGAGGAGGCCGCTCTGGGCCCTTGCTAGCCTGGGCAGAGCAGGAAGGGGGC
The DNA here is from genome assembly GCF_964211835.1 of Anser anser. Classification (NCBI taxonomy): domain Eukaryota; kingdom Metazoa; phylum Chordata; class Aves; order Anseriformes; family Anatidae; genus Anser; species Anser anser. Next base: position 758,236 of record NW_028154169.1, read on the forward strand.
CCAGGGCATTCGTCCCCTCACCCCAGCCTGCCAGGACCTGCAAGATGGTCATGGAGCGTCCAGGACCAGGCTCTGCACTGTGGCCACAAGCCCTGCCTGCCCTCCTCCTGCCATGCTCCATGCAGTGGCTGCAGCAGAGGGGACCCCCAGCCAGCCCTTGCATGGGGCTCTACCACCCATCTCACCCTGGCCCTATCCAGCGCCCTCCTTGCTGCTCTCTGATGCACGCCAGGACCTCCCAGTGTGTGCTGGCCAGAACATCTGCTGAGGGCCAGTGTGGCTGCTGCAGGGGCAGCGAGCTCAGCATGGCCCTTGCAGACCCCTGCCCTGGGCCTGCCTCTCCCCTTGTCCTTGGACCAGGCCTTGTCTCTGCTGGCAGGAGCACTCTTGGCATGCACTTTCTGGCCTCCCCTTGACTCCACACAGCTGCTGCCCACTCAGGCGGCTGGCACAAACATGTCCTCACAAGCAGCACCACCCCTTGGGCTGCTTCTCCTGGCCTCTCCCACCCCACTGCCTTGACTCCTTGTCTCTGCTGGGCCCCATCTTCCACACCCAAATGTGTCCCTTGGCTGTCACCTCCCTCTCCTCTGCCTCATGGGGTGACAGAGCCAGGGTGGGATGGGTTACTTTATGTGATGCAGTTCTTGTGTAATCTGCATTGGTGATGGCACAAAGGGACAGTTCCTTCACCAGTAATCAACATCCTTCTTCATTTTAGGCCACAACTCAACATCCTTCACTGAGCTTCAAGTTTTTTTCTGTATCTTGTGGATGAACTGGATTAGGTCTCCTTGATTAGTCTGAGGCACAATGCAATGCCTTTTGCCTTCTGCCAATACAGCACAATGCCTATGACTTTCCCTTACTCTGTGCATTGACCAGATGGGTCATCTCACATTTTTCACTTTCATACCCATAGTTGGAAGGGGACGATTTCCCAAAGTGGGGCAAGCTGATGGGTTCTGTCTCAGCTCTTTCAAGTGTCCTGTTCTTGAGTCTTGCAGCCTGAATTTGCCACAGATGACCCAGGAGGGTAAATGGATGTTCAGCTGTCTAGTAGGAACAAAGGAGAGTATCTTGGGTTCCCAATGGCCTTTTCAACTTTGGGTCAGTCTCAGGAATTCACTGAAAGAGGGGTTTTGTCCTTGAAGGGGTTTTGTGTGCCGGGCTGGACTGTAGTTGCAGGGATAAAGAGCACTGCTGGCAGTGGAGTTTCCCTGGGAACTCCATCTACCTCCCCCTGAATCCCCCCAAAGGTTCTGGTCTCCTGCAGGTCCTTTCTGATAGCTGCAAATCCAGGGAAGTACCTCAGATGGGGTCTCTGGTGGTTTTGCTTGATTGTTTATTGTCAGACAGCAAAGCTCTGCCTCAATACCCAGTAATTTCATGAGTACTTAACTAATAGAGCAATTACTCATCACTTCAAATGATTCAATCCCTTCCATAAAATGTCAGACAGCGTAGTTTCTACCATGAAGAAATGTGAATTTTCAGGATGTATATTCATCACAGGAGAAGAAATACTGATGTTCACATGTACTTGCATTGTCCTCCCGTAGTGTATCATGATGTACTCCCTCATCTACCAGGTATGTTCACAAGTTTTGATTAAACTGACAATGCTGAATATAGCTTTTCCAGCTGCCCGTCTGGACCTATGCAATTCCTGTTGTTCTGGTTTGCCCTCCCCTTATTCTTTGATCATTCAGACCACTCTCACCAACACAGTTGCTGCTTTGAGATTCAGGTAGAAGCAGCCCAGCTTGCTCATCTATCAGCAATATGTATTTTTTTTCTTTAGCAAGAACCTCATACTTTATCATTGAATTCATATTGTATGGATCGATACTAACACTATAGTTCATAATTTCATATCTATCAGTATAAAATACTTCTTGTATATTCAATCTTTTGGGAAGGTAAACCTCAGAGAAGGAATAGAAGATGAGGAGCTTGTTTTTTTTCTTATTATTATTTCTTTATTTTTTTGAAAATTTATGCATGTTTTGCTGGTCTTTGGTTGGAAATAGGAAAAACCCTTCCACACCTGTGTTCATCCATGTCTCTTAGTAAAGCAGGTGGGAGCTGAGGAAATGGAGCTGTAACGTCCAGCTGCAGACTTTAATGCATAAGTCTGGTGTAAGGAAAAGTGATGGAAGCGCCAGGTGGCCAATGAGAGAAATGTCAGGGCTGGCGTGGTGAGGAGCAAGATTCTCCATGCAGTGTCAGACCTCAAGAGTCTGCTTTTCCTACCTATGCAAGTCTCTGAAGGAGACACCCTGGATGAATATCAATTAGGGAATAATACTCCTAAACAAAATTCAACTAAATGCATCCTTTAAGATGGGAAAAGATTTTTATTAGGTGCTTTTTGAAATCTTCCTCCTTAACTAGAACATGAAAGCTCTCCAATTAGCTGAACAAGTCTTGAAGTCCTGAACAAAACTATGCAAGAGATGTTAGGAGTTTCTTCATTTTAATGAGTTCCATGGTGTATTTTGGTGCTGAGGCTATGACACTCAGGTACTGTGAGAAGAATGATGCAACCACCTGAGAAAGTAAAGTCAGAAGGAAAAGTTGAAGTGATTTGGAGTATTAATGGGCCCCACAGAGGGCTGTTACTAAGACAGCCTCCCCAGAGACTTGTTAGAGCAGCTAATTGGAGGCCATGATTACAGGTAGGCAAAGGCAGTATGCTGAGAAATATCTTCACTGGTTTTATTGAAGAAGAAGGGCCAAGGCCTAACCCCAGCTACTGGGAGGGGAGATAGTGCACCCCCATGGCTTGATCAGGCTTGATGTGGTGAGCAGTGTGATGCCACAAGAAGAACAGTGGTATGATACCTACCAGCCTCTGCAAGGGGTTGCAAGGAAGCAATGAGGCTCCATTGCAATGAGTATGGCATATCTCTTCATGAGCTCTAGCCACAGGGACAAAAACGTCAGGGCTGTTGGGACCTTCCATTCTACCAACACCCTCCGCCTTATCCTTTGCAGTCTTTCCTATACTATCCCAGACTTTGCCCTATTTCCTTGAAGACTGCAGACACCCATCTCTGTTCACCTCCTGGCATTTCCATCACTTCACCAATGTCTCATCAAACCTCACCACCTCACCAATTGATCCTTTAAACACAAAGCCATGGTCTTATCACGTACACTCTTTGGGTGACCTCTTGCACCACAGCACTACCTTTTGAGGGACATTTCTTCCTCCTCGTGGCCAGTGCCTACCTTCCAAGATGCATTTTGTGGCCGTTTTTCTCTCCTGCTCTTTCCTACTACCAAACAAGCTCCATCAGAGTGGAAACCACTCCCAAAGTAGGCATCCCAACCCATCGGCCTTCTTGAGGCCTGTCAGCACACCAGACACAAGTCACCTCACCAGTGTCTTCCAAGCCATGGGCCTGCTGCTGGTCTTGCAGCTTCTTGGCTAGACACAACCAAGCCTTGTGCCTCCTGCTGTCCAGTCATGGACTGAAGCAGAAGAGACACGACAACCAATATTCAGGCCTTCTTTCTGTCTGGGTCCTCCTCGGTATGTCGGCAGAGGGGATCCCACAGTCAGCATGCCAACCAGGTGCCTTCTGCTGGCCTAGCAGGGCCACTGGCAGATGTCAGCTGAAAAATACAGATCCCAGGTCGAAGTCAAGGGTGACCTGCCAGATACAGGCAGAAGTGACCTCATAGTCTCTTTCTGTGACATTTTCATGCTTCTGGCCTATCAACTGCAGAGACAGAAGTGACCTTACAGTCACTTCCACAGTCACATTCCTGCTGCTGGTGCAGGAGATCCTGAGGCAGAGATGACCTCTCTCTAGCCCCTAGGGACTAGGGTTTACCTTTCTGGGTTAGACATTAAGCAAAGTTTTAGTTGGAGGGTTTGGTGTTGTGCTTGTGGTATCAGGTCTGTGGTTAGGGTATGGGCAAGCATTATGGTTTAGGGTTGCATTTAGGTCTGCCAAGAAGTCTGGGGTTAAATAGAGCATTTTAATGATAGTGTTAAGTGCAGGGATTAGGGTGAGCAAGAGAGTAAAGGTAAGGGAAAGGGGCTATGGGCTGAGTTTTTCTTCAGGTGATACTTTGAGTTCTGCATTATAGTAGGGGACTACTGTCAGGGTGTTGGACTAATGTCTATGTTGAGGGATTAATGTTATTGTTGAAAATAGTGTAAGGGCCATGCATGACTGTTTTAAGTCAGTGTTACAGCAGCATCAACATTACATGAACCCTCTTACCTCTACAAATAGAAACTTCCAAGCTCCTCTTCCCTTCCTTTTCCCTACCCCAAATCTCACATCTCTTCTGGCCAGGCTACTCCTGACCTCCCCATAGCAGTCATCTAACTGGCATCAGCTTTCTGATGGCTTTCATTATATCAGAGTACCTGTCTCACCTCTGTTGGCTACTCTGTCCTGTAGTATTAGAGTACTCTACTCTCTACACTCTTGGTTATTCTATTCTGTTGCTATGAAAGCCTCCTGTGGGAATTGCTAGGGCAGATAATTGGAGGCCATGATTACAGACAGGCAAAGGTACTGTGCTGAGAAAAGTTTCGTTTTGTTTTGGTGAAGCAGAAGGTCCAAGGCCTGACCCCAGCCCCTGGAGGAGAGATCCTGAACCCCCATGTCTCACTCAGGGGTCTTCCTGGGGTCTGTGGGGTAGGGGGTGATGCCCATATATAATGTGAAGGATGATGGTATGACACCTCCCAGTGTTTGCACACAGTTGAAAGGCAAATACATGGTCCCAGTGCCATGAGTATAACATATCTCCTCATAAGCCATGGCTGCGGTGACAAAGGTGGCCTTCCAGTCTTGTCAGAACACTCCTCTGCATGTTTTTCTGTGCTGTCCCACACTTCTCTGAAGGCAGCAGACAGCCACTTCTCTTCCCCACCTTGCTCTCTGGTATTCCCACGATTTCACTGAAGCTTCTCGCCAGCTGTTCCTTCAAACACAAGGGCATGGGCTGATCCAAACTCCCTCTGGGTGACCTCTGGACCCACAGCATCAGTTCCAGTGCCTCACCTCGAAATCTAGAATTTCATCTGAATATCTAATCTAAATCTACCCTCTTTAAGTTTAAAACCATTCCCCTTGTCCTATCACTGCACACCCTGAGAAAAAGCCTCTCCCCAGCTTTCCTGTTGGCCTCCTTTAAGTAGTGGATGGACGCTATAAGGCCTCCTCAGAGCCTTCTCTTCTCCAGGCTGAACAACCCCAACTCCCTCAACCTGTTTTAATAGGAGAGGTGCTCCAGTCCCGTGTTCATCCTTGTAGTCCTTGTCTGGACTCACTCTTACAGCTTCATGTCATTCTTATATTGGGAGCCCCAGAGCTGAACGCAGTACTCCAGGTGGGGTCTCAAGAGAGCAGAGAAAAGGGGGAGAATCACCTCATCCATTCCCCACTCAGCCTGTATTTGTGCTTGGGATTGCCCTGGCCAAGGTGTAGGACCAAGGCCAAGTAGGCCTTGTTGAACTTCATGAAGTTTCCACAAGCAACCTCTCAAACCTCTCCGGTTCCTTACCTCCAGGAAGGAACATGAAAACATACAGGCAGGCCTTCTTCCTGTAAGGGTCCTAGTGGGTATGTAGACAGAGGGGTTCTCACAGTTGGCATGCCAAGTGCCTGCTTGTACTGCATCTGGCTGGGATGGAGTGGCTTACATAGTGTTGTGCTCTGCGCAAGGTGAAGTTGCTCAAGGACTCAACCTAGTTGGCATCATCCACAGATGAGCTGAAAATGCACTCCATGCCATCATAGAGGGAGACAGCAAACAGGGTCAATGGTGTTGGTCCAAGTTCCCATCACAGAGGGATGCTGCTGGTAACTGACTGTCAGGAGGACTTTGTACCACTAATGTCCAGCCACCTTCCCTCCCCCCATCATCATCCCCTTCTTCAGTCCAAATATCACCAGTCTGGCCAAAGGGAGACTCCAGGAGACCATGGCAAAGGCCTTGATAAAGTCCAGGTTCACCACATTGCCTTCTTTCCCCTTCCCTACTGCTTCAGCAATTTCTTTGTTTTCCTCCATGTACCTGAAGATGGCTGTGGCAGGACTTTCCCCGTCATGTCACCAGGAGCAGAGGTGATAGCAGCAATTCTCCTCGTCTTTTTTTTTTTTTTTTTTTGGCGTTCCTTAAGATGTGTTTGATGCCTGCCTTTTCCAAGTCCCCAGAAATCTCTATGTTGCAAACCTTTGACAGCCCAGTCCAGAAAGTCACGGTAGTGTGACATAGCAGAGAGAGGCATCTGGAATGAACCTGTGCAAGTAGGGTGACAGAAATCTCACAGAGACACTGGGGGTTGTTTCTGGAGGCACACAGGGCAATGCCAGGGCTCTGTGAGATATCCATCTCTGAGCTGGTCTCCTGCGCTCCTCATACACATGGGGCTGTTGAGAGACACAGGTCCCTACCTTGCACACCACACGCAGTGCACTGAAGTGCCTGCAGTGTCCCTCTGGCTCCTGCAGCCACTGCCAGAGGCTGGGAAGCACGTCAGCCCTGCAGTGCCTCACCCTGCTCTGCCCTCCTCTGAGATACCCCAAGGCATGAGGAATTGGCACAGGGACGTTCAAGGAAGCACATCCCAGAGCTGCCTCCAGGTGGCTTCCCATGGGATGTTACTTCGCCTTGTGACACTATCTGCCCCACTGGCCTTCATGAGACTTGTAGGAATATCTGATGGCCTTTGTTGTCGCAGGTGTTCATCTCTCTACGTGCGTATGATGGCATCATGGTATGATGGTGCGTACTGCTGGCAGCAGTAGCAAAGGGTTTCCCTTCCCATATCTCCCCTGCACACACAGGGGGCCCTGCTCTTCTGGGATATTCCATATTCCAGGGAGCAATTCCCACATAAGCACATCTGTGCTGGCCTGGACAGCCACTGTGGAACCCCTTCCCCATGCAACCCCAATTACACACATCCTCGACCTGGTGCTGCGGCTCTAAAGAGTATTAAAAAAGTCCAAAAAACAGCAAACTATACCTTGTGCCAGAAATGCATTACATTATCAGTCATATGTGGAAGATGAAGGGCAATTTCCTGATTTTGAAAGACATCAATGCATCAGTTTCCTCAAAGCATCCCTGAGCTCCTGATTCCTCATGCTGTAGATGAGGGGGTTCACTGCTGGAGGCAACACTGAGTACAGAACTGCAACCACCAGGTCAAGGGATGGGGAGGAGATCAAGGGGGGCTTAAGATGGGCAAACATGACAGTGCTGACAAACAGGGAGACCACAGCCAGGTGAGGGAGGCACGTGGAAAAGGCTTTATGCCATCCCTGGTCAGAGGGCATCCTGAGTACCACCCTGAAGATCTGCACATAGGACACCACAATGAAAACAAAGCATACAGTGGTTAAACAGGCACTAAACATGAGAAGCCAACCTTCCCTGAGATAGGCATCTGAGCAGGAGAGCTTGAGGATGTGGGGGATTTCACAGAAGAATTGGTCCACAGAATTGCCTTGGCAGAGGGGCAGGGAAAATGTATTGGCTGTGTGCATGACAGCATAGAGAAAGCCACTGCCCCAGGCAGCTGCTGCCATCTTGGCACAAGCTCTGCTGCCCAGGAGGCTCCCGTAGTGCAGGGGTTTGCAGATGGCAACGTAGCGGTCGTAGGCCATGGTGATGAGAAGAGAATACTCTGAACCAAAGAAGAAGACTAAAAAAAAAACCTGTGCAGCACAGCCTTCATAGGAGATTGCCCTGGTGTCCCACAGAGAATTGGCCATGGCTTTGGGTGCAGAGGTGGAGATGCATCCCAGGTCGAGGAGGGCGAGGTTGAGGAGGAAGAAGTACATGGGGGTGTGGAGGCGGTGGTCGCAGGCTACGGCGGTGAGGATGAGGCCGTTGCCCAGGAGGGCAGCCAGGTAGATGCCCAGGAAGAGCCCGAAGTGCAGGAGCTGCAGCTCCCGCGTGTCTGCGAATGCCAGGAGGAGGAACTCACTCACACAGCTGCTGTTGGGCATTTGCTCTTTCTGGGCATGGGGTCCTGCCCAAGGAACAGAAATACAGTGATAATATACCAGAGTTATCTGAGAAAAAAGATTTCTATTTCTCATATAATCCCCAATGTGCTTGCCCAATTGCACGCAGACATTTGGCAGATCCCTTTCCTGTGTTTGTATTCATGCTGCCTGAGGCTTTCCCTTGGAGCAGGACATTCTGCTGTGGGTAGTTCAGGAATGAGTCCTGTCCTACAGCAACAGGTAAAGAACATAGGTGGATTTATAATTGTGTCTTTTGTTCTAGCTGACCAGCCACTCCTGAAGAGAGTCTGTAAGGCAGAAATCCTGTGCAATTTTCCTGCATTCCAAGTGAAATACTGTGGATCCTCTCCCTGGTTTGAATTGACCTGTGCCGGCACCTCTTTGAGCTGCAGGACAACTGCACTCAGAGGTTCACCCAAGAAGAACCTGGACACTGCTGAGAGCCGAAGAATCCAGTCTCAAAGCACACATATCCAGACCCCTCACCCTGTCCCCGTACCCCATTTCCGTCCAAGCACACCGAGGGCTCACTCCATTTGCATGTGAAACCTCCATCCTCAGCCAGCCTGGAAACAAGAACAGCAGCAGCATGGCCAGCTGGAGAAGCCAGGAGGAATGGCAGCGTGCTGCTGCCAGAGGAGGAAAGACCAGGGAGGGACAGACAGACACTCAGCAGACCCTCCTCTGCTGCAGCTCTGCCTGCAGAGGCGGCAGCTCCTGCTGGGGACACCGGGGGCTTGAGGGCAGAGGCTGTGCTGGTGGGAAAGGAGAGCAGGGGGTGTCCCAGGGAAGGCACCTGCTGTGCGGGGAGATGGCAGGGAGGTGCCTGAGCCCTCCCTCACACAGCATTTGTGGCAGCAGTTCCCTCTCACCACCTGCCCATGTCCCTGCTGGGTGCTGGTTCTATGTTAGCTCAGTTAAAACCTGAGACCACAAATATGATGTTGGTGCAGTCTTTAAGGTGAGGTGTCTGAAGGGTCTTTATGAAGTTAATTGCGGACATACTGATCTCTCAGTGCAATGCTCTAGTAGATTCAGTCTCCTGTACAATCCTGACAACCCATACCATGAAACCTGTAAAACCTTTGCAACAGAAATCTTAAACCACAGAGTCCAAAAAAGCCTTCCCCTTCAGATAAAACAAGCCTCGGTCTTTCTCTTGAAATGCCCCCTCATAAATGACATTCTCTAAAGCATTGTCTACTCTTCGCTGGAAAAACAGAGAGAACCGTCCTGTCAGATGCTATTAGGCATCAAATGTACCAGCTGTAGTAGACCCCTTTGGCAACTGCACCTGCATTGCCCTGCTGCCAGAGACTCACGGTGTCAAGAGTCCGTAGATATGTCCTGCCACACGCTGCCCTCTCTTGTTGCACTCCTCACTGCCTCCAACCCCTCTCTCCTTCTCCCCTCTCCCCGTGCCACCTGTGGTCAGAGCCCCCAGCCCTGCTGTGCTGTGCAGAGGAGCTGCTCCTGGGCAGAGCTGTCTCTCTGCAGTGCTGCCTGCTTGCCAGGAGCTCCCCTTGAGCCCAGGAGCCCGGTCCAGCTCAGCAACACAGCTTCCAACCATGGCATCACTTGCTCTGTGCCATTGGGCTCCCTCGAGGTGTCCCCAAGGCCTCAGAGCTGACAGCTCCTGAAGGCAACAGGATCTCTCATGGGGTGTGGTGTTTGAAGCAGACCGCATTCGTCACCAACTGTACCTCTCTGAATGTGGGAGAGACTGGTTTTAGAAATGTGATTTGTGCTATTAGAGTTTGGTTGTCAAACATGTGAAGAAATGATGCCCTCCCTTAACCTCTATTGTGTTCCCACTGCATGGCAGGACACCGCAGCCATGACTGCCAGGGGTCATTTCACCCCTCTGAACACCCTTCACCATTTCGTTTACAAACTGAGAAAGAAACATCTTGCTCATTGGTGTCCTAACAAGAGAGGGAGGACCAGAATGCTCTAACATGATTTCCATGAAGGGAATGGGACACTAAGACACCATTCGTTCAGTTTCCCCAGCTGTCCATCTGGAAGATCCTCTACCCATAGACAAATCTCTTCTTCCGCTTTCACATGACCAGCACGGTGACTGGGATGTGGAACACCCTCATCATTGTGATGGTGCCTACAAGCAAACACCTGCAGATGCCCGTGGCCGCCTTCTTTGGGGATTTGTCCCCCTTCCACACCTTGTACAGCTCCACCACCCTGTGCCAGATGCTGGCCAGCTTCCTGACTGGGGACAACACTCCCTTTGCTCACAGAGGTGGGAGCACTATCATCTGCACCTTCTGCATGACCAGAGTGCTTCCTGCTGGGGGCCATATCCTACGGTCAGTCCTGGGCTGTATGCCATCCCTGTTCTCTGCAAGGCTCAAGAAGTGGAAGGTCTGACTCCAGAAAGCAGCAACTAGACAGACTGCTGACAGATGAGCAAGCTTGAATTCCCTGAAGGTCAAAGCAGCAACTGTGTCAGTGAGAGCGGTCTGAATGTTCAAAGAGTAAGGGAAGCGCAAACCAGGAGAACAATGGGAAGTCCATAGGTCCAGAGAGGCAGCTGGAAAGGGGACATTGAGCAGGGTCTGTTTAATCAAAACTTGTGGATGTACCTGGAAGATGAGGGAGCACACCTTGGTAGACAAAGCGATCACAATGCAAGTACAGGTGAACACCATTATTTCTTCTCTAGCGAAGAATATACATCCTGAAAATTCACATTTCCTCATGATAGAAACTACACTTCGTGACATTTTATGGAAGGGATTGAATCATTTGAGGTGATGAGTACTTGCCTTATTACTTACATTCTGAAGAAATTACTGGGAATTCAGGCAGAGATTTGCTGTCTGATCATGAACAACCAGTGCCACCTCCAGAGGCCCTGGTGCATCTAAAGTAATTCTCTGGACAGGCTGCTGTCAGGAAGGATCTGCAGGTGACCAGAGAATTTTGGTGGATCAGGTGGAGGCAGGTGAAGTACCCAGGGCACTTCCACTGACAGCAGTGGTCTTTGTCCCTGTAACTGATGCTCAGCCCAGCACATCAAACCCCTTCAAAGACAACCCCCTTCTTAAGGGGGTTCTTGGGATTGACCTGAAGTTGAAATGACCACTGGGAACCAGAGATAGTGTCCCTTACTCCCAGTAGGCAGCTGAACATCCATTTGACATCCTGGGTCATCTGTGGCAAACTCAGGCTGAGACTCAACAACAGGACATTTAAATGGCTGAGGCAGAGCCCATCAACTTGCCCCACTTTGGGAAATTGGGTACATGAAAGTGAAAAAGAGGCAGCGCTCTTGACCCCCTTTCTGCAGATGAGCCCCGAGCTGGCGGACAAAGATTTCCTGCTCTGCAGGCCCAGTAGCTCCTGCTTCACCTCACACCCCTTGGCTTTGGCCTCTCCCTGTGCACCACGGATGCTCCATGACAGCCTTGTAGGTCCTGGCAAGCTGCAGTGGGGGGACGGATTCCCTGGGCCCCCTTCCTGCTCTGCCCAGGCCAGCAAGGGCCCAGAGCAGCCTCCTTTCCCATGCACCTGCAGCTCTGGGCTCCCTTCATAGAATCACAGAATAAGAGAATGGACGGGGTTGGAAGGAACCTCTGAAGATCTTCTAGTCCAACTCCCCTGCCGAGCAGAATCACCAAGAGTACATTGCGCAGGATGGCATCCAGGCTGGCTTTGAATATCTCCAGAGAAGGAGACTCCACAACTTATCTGGGCAGCCTGTTCCAGTGCTCTGTCACCCTCGCAGTAAAGAAGTGCTCCCTCACATTGAGCCGCGATCTCCTATGCTTCAGTTTGTGCCCGTTGCCACTCGTCGTGTCACTGGACAAAACTAAAAAACAATCAGCTCCATCCTCTTGACACCCTCCCCTCACATATTTATAGACATTAATGAGGCCTCCCCTTAGTCTTCTCTTTTCCAGGCTAAGCAGGCACAGTTTTTTCAGCCTGTACTGGTACAACAGGTGCTTCAGTCTTCTAATCACCTTTGCAGCCCTTCTCTGGATTTGCTGCAGTAGTTCTATGTCCCTCTTGTACTGGGGAGCCCAGAACTGGACAAAATACTCCAGGTGTGGCCTCACCAGGGCTGAGTAGAGAGGGAAGATCACCTCCCTTGACCTGGTGCCAACACTCTTCTGAATGCAGCCCTGGCTCTGCAGCACCAAGCCCTGCTGGGAGCCCTCCCCTGCATGCTCCCACCGCTCCCTGACACTGCTGTTGCCCTCTGCCAGGCGCTTCTCAGACCAGACCAGCCCCTGCCCACCTCTCCCCAACTCCCTGCCCTCTCCCAAGCACAGCCCAGCCCAGCCCATCCACCCAGGCTGGGGGCCAGTGCCCACTGCAGCCTGCTGCAGGGCTCTGGGCACAGCCACCACAGACCCAGCCCCTCGCAAGACACCAAACCCTCTGAGCACGGCCAGTTAGCCAGTTCTCAACCCACCTTACTGTCCACTCGTCTATCCCACATTGTCTCAGCTTTGCTAGCAGGATGTCATGGGAGACAGTATCAAAAGCCTTGCTAAAGTCAAGGTAGATAACATCCACTGCTCTTCGCCCATCTACCCAGCTGGTGATGCCATCATAGAAGGCAACGAGGTTGGTCGAGCACAACTTCCCCGTGGTGAATCCATGCTGACTACTCCTCATAACCTTCTTCTCTTCCAATTGCTTGGAGATGGCATCCGGAACAAGCTGTTCCAACACCTTTCCAGGGACAGAGGTGAGACTGACTGGCTTGTAGTTTCCTGGATCCTCTTTCTTGCCTTTCTTGAAGACCAGAGTGACATTGGCTATCCTCCAGTCTTCAGGCACCTCTCCTGTTCTCCAGGACCTTTCCAAGATGATAGAGAGCGGTTCGGTGATCACATCTGCCAGGTCCCTTAGCACACGCGGATGCATCCCAATGGGGCCCATGGATTTATGTGCATTGATCCCACTCAGACGCTCCCAAACCACTCCCTCATCAACTGGAGGGGAGCTGTCCATTTCCCAGACCCTTTCTCCACCCTCCAGGGTCCAGGAGTCCTGGGGGCAGTCCTTGAAGCAAAGACTGAAGCAAAGAAGGCATTCAGTATACCACCTTCTTGGCATCTCTCATTACCAGGACAACCCCCTTGTTCAGCAGGGGACCCACATTATCCCCAGTCTTCCTTTTACTGTTTACATACTTAAAAAAAACCCTTATTATCCTTTATCTCTTTTGCAAGCCTCATCTCTAGGTGGGCTTTAGCCTTCCTTGTCGCATCCCTGCAGGCCCTGAAAACACTTCTATACTCTTCCCAGGAGGACGGGCCCTTTTTCCACATTTCATAGACCTCCCTCTTCCTTTTGATCTTGTCGATGAGCTCCTTGTTCATCCATGAATGTTTCCTGCCCCCTTTCCCTGATTTTCTACTCTTAGGGATGCACCGATCCTGAGCTTGGAAGAAGTGCTGTTTAAATGTTGCCCAACTCTCACAAGCACCCTTGTCTTCTAGCAACCTAGCCCATGAGATACCCCCAAGCAGGTCCCAGAAGAGGTCGAAGTTGGTTCTCCGAAAGTCCAGGGTAGCAATCCTGCTTTTTGCCTTCTTCCACTAAGTTCCATCTTGAACTCCACCATCTCATGGTCGCTGCATCCCAAGCTGCCCTCAACCTTCACGTCCCTAACAAGCCCATCCCTGTTGGTAAGGACAAGGTCCAGAAGCATCCCCCGCCTCGTCAGCTCCTCCACCACCTGCATCAGAAAATTATCTTCAACGCATTGTAGGAACTGTTTGGACTGCACATGCCTGGCCGAGTTGCTTACCCAGCAGATATCTGGATAATTGAAGTCCCCCATGAGAACCAGTGCCAGGGATCGTGAGGCTGCTACCTGCTGCTTGTAGAAGGCCTCATCGAACCCCTCCTCCTGATCTGGTGACCTGTAGTACACCCCCACAATAGTGTCCCCCATACCAGCCCACCCCTTAATTCTCACCCACAAGCTCTCCACTTGTCCTTCACCCTCCCCCAGGTGGAGCTGTGTACACTCTAATTGCTCCCTCACATAAAGGGCAACCCCACCCCGTCGCTTCCCCAGCCTGTCTTTCCTAAAAAGGACATAGCCATCCATGACCAAATATTGCCACCATGACCAGCGATATTGCCACCGGTGCACAGTTGTGGTAGCGATTGGCGTTATAAGCGAGACCACACAATTTTCTGGTCTATCGAAGATAGTTTATTAATTAAGTAAGCAGGTACAAGCAAAACAGCGCTGGGCAATCAGCCCTTTTTGTCACCTCATATACACACAGGAGTGCTGCCCGTTTGGCCTCCTGGTCTGCCAAATTGTTTCCCCTAATTTGAGGGCTTGTTCCCTTCTGATGTCCCTTGACATGTACCACAGCGATATTTTTTGGTTCCCTTACAGCTTGTAGCGCTTGGGTAATTAACTCCTCGTGAACCAGCCCTTTCCCTTGAGAATTAATAAGTCCCCTTTCTTCCCATATTTTTCCAAAGGTATGGATTATTCCATATGCATATTTAGAATCCGTGTATATTGTTCCACTTTTATCTTTCAGCAATTTCAGAGCTCTTAGCATTGCATATAGCTCGCAGGCCTGTGCTGACCAGCTCGGGCTCAGAGGGCCTGATTCTATTACCTCGAATGTTTTTCCATTAACCAATGCATATCCCGATTTTCTTTTCCCTTCAACTACCCTCAAGGATCCGTCTACATATATCTGTTCCCCTAAGGGTAACTCCACATCTTCCAAATCAGGTCTCAATTTTACCTGCTCTTCTATATTTCTAAGGCAATTATGTTCAGGCTGCTCGCTCAGTTCACCATAAAGGAATTGGGCGGGGTTCTCCCCCGAAAGGGTCCTCAGTCAATTTGCCTTCATCTGAGTCACGGCACCAAATTTGTTATAAGCGAGACCACACAATTTTCTGGTCTATCGAAGATAGTTTATTAATTAAGTAAGCAGGTACAAGCAAAACAGCGCTGGGCGGCTGGGGAGTCTCCGCTCCACCACAGCACACAACTCTCCCTTTTCAGTGTCGCCGTTTTATAGCATCCAAGTTCGGCTTGTCAGCATCCAAGTTTCGGCTTGTCAGGACTTGTTGAATCTTTTGAAGCTGTGCAGTTCGTTCTGTTTCTGTCAATGATCAAGCGTTGTGCTCGTGTTCAAGGGTAGCAAAAGCAAAAGCAGCAAACAGTATTTCACAGAGTCTTTGTTTTACCAAGGACGTTTATCCAACACCCCCCCTCCTCACTATCTACTCGCTTGTCTTCCCCTTAACAAGGTCGTAAATTGCAAAACCTTATCTTCTCAGCAGATTCTCTGAATTCCTTTTAAAGACAATGTACAAACACCTGCTAATTTATCACAATTGGCACTTGCTGTTCTTCGACCTTCAGCAACCCCACAACAGAAGGGTCCTCCAAGAGACTGGGCAAGGTAGACAACTGTTTAATGTCCTCTGTCTCTAAAGCAACTATGCCAAAAGCCCAGCGGAACCCTTTTGGGTCCTTGAAATATCCTCTCCTGAGATAGTCTACGCCAAGGATGCACGGAGCATCCGGGCCAGTCACAATACGGTGCTTTTGCCACTCATTACCGGTTAGACTCACTTCAGCCTCCAATACAGTTAACTGCTGGGATCCCCCCGTCACACCATAAATACAGATGGGCTCTGGCCCTTTATAGCTTGATGGCATTAGAGTACACTCTGAACCAGTGTCTATTAAAGCCTTATACTTCTGTGCGTCTGACGTGCCAGGCCATCGAATCCACAAAGTCCAATAAACTCAATTACCCCTTTCCTCCCCCTGGCACAGCCACTCTAGTCAGAATCTTCATTTCTGTGTCTAGCGAACTGCCTGCTAGAAGTTGGAGCAGCAAGCTTTTCAGAGAATCCCTTTTTCCGGATTGTTTTCTTTTGCAACTCACATACCCGTGCCTCTAGGATCGAGGTAGATTTTTCCATCTCATTTTCTCATGTCCTCTCCATGGTCATGTAGGTAAAATCACAGGGTCGCACAGGGTATGTACCCACCATATCATCTTCCTTGCATGGATGAACGCTTCCCCCTGATAGCTGAGACACTGGTTTGTACAGGTGGGGATGAAAATAAACTCTCTTTAAGTTGGTGGACCTCTTCAGAAAGTTTCTCCAAAGTATTCTCTTTTAGTTGGTGGACACTGGTTAGTTCAGGTGGGGAGCAAGATAAATTCTCTTTAAGTTGGTGGAACTCTTCAGAAAGTTTCTCCACAGCCGAGATGCAGGCCTGTAGGGAAGAGGAGAGACTTTCTTCGTACTGCCGGAGTTGTTTAGCCACTTCATCCACTGTGGGTTCCTCATCCTCTTTCCAGGCCATTACTGCCAATGAGCTGGCATATGATGATGGCGCACTCTGTACAAACTTCCACCACATGGGTCATGTACACTTGACTTCATCTGGATCTATGGATATTTCTTCATTGTCTAAGTCCCTATAAATCACCTCCATATGGCTAATTCCCTCTGGTACTGGATTCCCTTCTCCATAGTGGTCCACTTGCCTGGTAGACATACAAGCTCTTCCTTGAAGGGATACCTTTCCTTCACAGCTGACAGGAGACGCCTCCAGAGGCTGTAAGGTTGTGCTCCATCTCCAATTGCTTTGTCAATGCCTGCATCTCCAGCAGGGGATCCCAGCCACCTGGCTTCCCTGCCCTCTAATTCCATACAATTGGCTCTGGTGTCCCAGCACTGGAGCAGCCAGGTGACAAGCTGCTCACCTATGCAGCAACCAAAATCTTTCTGCACATCTCATAGCTCACACTGGTATAGGCTTTGGGTAGTTACTGTTGCTTTTTTGACATCTTCATCTTCATCCTCCTGTTCTTCTGATGGCCCAGCCTCGTCTTCTCTATACCTAGACCTAGCAGAAGACTCTCTGCATTCTAAATCACCTGAATCTCTGTCCTGGTTCCAGTTAGGACAGAGCTAATTTTCCCTCATAGTAGCTGGTAGGGTGCTATGTTTTGGATTAGGATGAGAAGAGTGCTGATAACATGCTGATGTTTTAATTGTTGCAGAGCAGTGTTTACACCAGGCCAAGGACTTTTCGGCTTCTCGCTCTGTCCTGCCAGCGAGCAGGCTGGGGGTGCAGCAGGAGCTGGGAGGGGACAGACCCAGGACAGCTGACCCAAACTGGCCAAAGGGGTGTTCCATACCATCTGACGTCATGCTAAACAATATATAGGGGTGGCTGGCCGGGGTGGGGGGCCGACTGCTCGGGGATAGGCTGGGCATCGGTCAGCGGGTGGTGAGCAATTGCATTGTGCATCACTTGTTTTCTTACACATTATTATTATTAATACTATTATCATTATCACTATTATTATTATTATTGTTATTAGTATATTCCTGTCTTAATAAACTGTCTTTATCTCAACTCACCGGCTTCACTTTCCCGTTTCTCTCCCCCATCCCAGAGAGGGAGGGGGGAGGGTGAGCGAACGGCTGTGTGGTGTTTAGCTGCCAGCCGGGTTAAACCACAACAGCCCTTTTGGCGCCCAACGTGGGGCTCGAAGGGTTGAGATATCGACAAATTTGACCAGAGTGTGTTAAACTAAAATTGGTATAAGTATTGGACCTGCTTAATAGTTGCTAGTCACGATGTTGATTGCCTTAATCTCCAGTCTGCTGTACCTGTATTCCAAATTGAGTTTTATAGTGCGTTACTTTCTGTATGTGCTCCCTGTTGCACTGTTTATCCTTTCCGGGCCCTGGTTTAAGACCATTATGGTACTGTGCGGTGTAACAATGGCTTATGAAATGATGAAATATCTGGTCACGACTTTAACCTGGTATTTGTACTCAGCACTGACATCGACTCTATACTTTGGAACCCATATCTCGGAAACTATTAGCAATTACACCTATTGCCTGTTTTCATTAGGGAGCCAATCTGTGAAGGGGACAAGGGAAGACATGTTTCCCTACCTGTTCACTCTCCCTTTCTCCTTCATCACCACCCTCTTATCCCCCGAGCTAGTTACGGTGGTTCTCCGAGATGTTGAATATCCTTGGGATACTCAGACCAGCCTGCTCTTGTTGTTATGTCTCCTGAATGCGCTTCAGGTTTTGTGGAGGGTTAAACAACTACTTAGGAATCTCATCCGGAGATCTGTCTTGAGGCGGGATAGTTGCGAGTGGCAGGGAGTGTGGGAGGATATGGGCAGGTTTCTAGAGCAGTGGTCACCTCCAGTGTTTTGGACATTTACCCCTGAACAACTGCAAAATCCTAAAAAACTGGCAGAATGCTTGAAAAAAAGGTGTCATGACTCTGGCAGTTCCAAAGTGACACAAATCACTGTAGCGTGCTGGGGTCTGGCTTGTGCCTATCGAGCTGCAATTGATGCTACTAGCAACCTAGCTCCCGCTCCTGCAGCTGTTCCAGGTCCAGCTCTTGCAGCTGCTCCAGCTCCAGCTCCTGCAGCCGCTCCAGCTCCAGCTCCTGCAGCTGCTCCAGCTCCAGCTCCTGCAGCCGCTCCAGCTCCTGCAGCCGCTCCAGCTCCTGCAGCTGCTCCAGCTCCAGCTCCTGCAGCCGCTCCAGTTCCTGCAGCCTCGCCAGCTCCTGCAGCCACTCCAGCTCCAGCTCCTGCAGCCACTCCAGCTCCTGCAGCCTCTCCAGCTTCTGCAGCCGCTCCAGCTCCAGCTCCTGCAGCCGCTCCAGTTCCAGCTCCTGCAGCCGCTCCAGTTCCTGCAGCCACTCCAGCTCCAGCTCCTGCAGCTGCTCCAGCTCCAGCTCCTGCAGCCAATCCAGCTCCTGCAGCCGCTCCAGTTCCAGCTCCTGCAGCCACTCCAGCTCCTGCAGCCGCTCCAGCCCCTGCAGCTGCTCCAGCTCCAGCTCCTGCAGCCACTCCAGCCCCTGCAGCTGCTCCAGCTCCAGCTCCTGCAGCCGCTCCAGCTCCTGCAGCCGCTCCAGCTCCAGCTCCCGCAGCCACTCCAGCCCCTGCAGCAGCTCCAGCTCCTGCAGCTGCTCCCACTCCTGTGTCTGGGTCAGAGAAACGAGCTGTAACAGTGCAAGTTGACCCCGCAGAGGGTATTCCAACCCCTGTGGCAGACCCTGTGTCTGGATTAGAGAAACGAGCTGTAGCAGTGCAAGTTGCCCCTGTAGACAAGGTGAAAAAATGGTATAGAGGCTCAGGTCGTTTAGAACGCAGACAGTCTTCTGCTAAGTCTGGGCATAGTGAAGACGAGGCTGGGCCATCAAAGGTGCAGGAGACTGAAGATGGGGATGAGGATGTCGAAAAATCAACAGTAACTACCCGGACTCTATACCAGCGTGAGCTACGAGATGTGCGAAAAGATTTTGGTCGCTGTATAGGCGAGCAGCTTGTCACCTGGCTGCTCCGGTGCTGGGACACGGGAGCCAATTATGTGGAATTAGAGGGCAAGGAAGCCAGGCGGCTGGGATCCCTTGCTACGGACGCATGCATTGACAAAGCAATTGGAGATGGAGCACGATTTCGCAGCCTCTGGAGGCGTCTCCTGTCAGCTGTGCAGGAAAGGTATCCCTTCAAGGAAGAACTTGTATGTCTACCAGGCAAATGGACCACCATGGAGAAGGGAATTCAGTACCTGAGGGAATTGGCCGTACGGGAAGTAATTTATAAGGACCTAGACGACGCACAAACATCCGCAGATCCAGATGCAGTCCGGTGTACACTACCCATGTGGCGGAAGTTTGTACAGAGTGCACCATCATCATATGCCAGCTCATTGGCAATACTAGCCTGGAAAGCGGAGGAGAATCCCACAGTGAATGAAGTGACTAAAATACTCCGGCAGTACGAAGGAACTCTCTCCTCTTCCCTACAGGCCTGTGTCTCAGCTGTGGAGAAACTCTCTGAAGAGGTCCACCAACTTAAAGAGAATTTATCTTCCCCTCCACCTGAACGAACCAGTGTCCACCAGCTAAAAGAGAATGCTTTGGAGAAACTTTCTGAAAAGATCCACCAACTTGAAGAAAGATTATCTTCCCCTTCACCTGAACGAACCAGTGTCCACCAGCTAAAAGAGAATACTTTGGAGAAACTTTCTGAAAAGATCCACCAACCTGAAGAGAGATTATTTTCCTCCCCACCTGTACAAACCAGTGTCTCAGCTATTAGGGGTAAACGTTCATCTATGCAAGGAAGACAATATGGTGGGCACACACACCGCGCCACCCTGTGGTTTTACCTACGTGACCATGGAGAGGACATGAGAAAATGGGATGGAAAATCTACTGCGACCCTAGAGGCACGGGTACGTGAATTGCAAAGGAAAACAATTGGGAAAAAGGAGTTCTCTGAAAAGTTTGCTGCTCCAACTTCCAGCAGGCAGTCCTGAAACACACAGAAACAAAGATTCTGACCAGGACTAGAGGGGCCCTGCCTCCAGCCAGGGGGAGGAAAGGGACAATCGAGTTTATTGGACTGTGTGGATTCGATGGCCTGGCACGTCAGACGCACAGAAGTATAAGGCTTTGGTAGACACCGGTGCACAATGTACTCTAATGCCATCAAGCTATAAAGGGCCAGAGCCCATCTGTATTTATGGTGTGACGGGGGGATCCCAGCAGTTAACTGTATTGGAGGCTGAAGTGAGTCTAACCGGTAATGAGTGGCAAAAGCACCGTATTGTGACTGGCCCAGATGCTCCGTGCATCCTTGGCATAGACTATCTTAGAAGAGGATATTTCAAGGACCCAAAAGGGTTCCGCTGGGCTTTTGGCATAGCTGCTTTGGAGACAGAGGACATTAAACCGTTGTCTACCTTGCCTGGTCTCTCAGAGGACCCTTCTGTTGTGGGGTTGCTGAGGGTTGAAGAACAGCAAGTGCCGATCGCTACCACAACTGTGCACCGGCGGCAATATCGCACCAACCGAGACTCCCTGAGTCCCATCCATAAGCTAATTCGTCAACTGGAGAGCCAAGGAGTGATCAGCAAGACTCATTCACCTTTTAATAGTCCTATATGGCCAGTGCGAAAGTCTAATGGTGAGTGGAGACTAACAGTGGACTATCGTGGCCTGAACGAAGTCACGCCACCACTGAGTGCTGCAGTGCCGGACATGCTAGAACTCCAGTATGAACTGGAATCAAAGGCAGCCAAGTGGTATGCCACAATTGATATCGCTAATGCATTTTTCTCCTTCCCTCTAGCAGCACAGTGCAGGCCACAGTTTGCTTTCACTTGGAGGGGAGTCCAATATACTTGGAATCGGCTGCCCCAGGGGTGGAAACACAGCCCTACCATTTGCCATGGACTGATCCAGTCTGCGCTGGAGCAGGGGGAAGCTCCTGAACACCTGCAGTACATCGATGACATCATTGTGTGGGGTGACACTGCAGAAGAAGTTTTCGAGAAAGGGAAGAAAATAGTCCAAATCCTTCTGAAGGCCGGTTTTGCCATAAAACAGAATAAAGTTAAAGGACCTGCACGAGAGATCCAGTTTTTAGGAATAAAATGGCAAGATGGACGTCGTCAAATCCCAATGGATGTGATCAACAAAATAACAGCTATGTCTCCACCAACTAACAAAAAAGAAACACAAACTTTCCTAGGTGTCGTGGGGTTTTGGAGAATGCATATTCCAAATTACAGTCTGATTGTAAACCCGCTCTACCAAGTAACCCGTAAGAAGAATGCTTTTGAATGGGGCCCTGAGCAACGACAAGCCTTTGAACAAATTAAGCAGGAAATAGTTCATGCAGTAGCCCTCGGGCCAGTCCGAACAGGACCAGATGTAAAGAATGTGCTCTACACCGCAGCCGGGGAGAATGGTCCCACCTGGAGCCTCTGGCAGAAAGAACCTGGGGAAACTCGAGTTCGACCCCTGGGGTTTTGGAGTCGGGGATACAGAGGATCTGAAGCCCGCTATACTCCAACTGAAAAGGAGATATTGGCAGCATATGAAGGAGTTCGATCTGCTTCGGAAGTGGTCGGTACTGAAGCGCAGCTCCTCCTGGCACCCCGACTGCCGGTACTAGGCTGGATGTTCAAAGGACGGGTCCCCTCTACACATCATGCAACTGATGCTACATGGAGCAAGTGGGTTGCACTGATTACTCAGCGGGCTCGAATAGGAAACCCCAGTCGCCCAGGAATCTTGGAGGTGATTATGGACTGGCCAGAAGGCAAATACTTTGGGATATCATCAGAGGGGGAGGTGGTTCGTGCTGAAGAAGCCCCACTGTACAACAAGCTACCGGAAAATGAGAAGAAATATGCCTTGTTCACTGACGGGTCCTGTCGTATTGTGGGAAAGCATCGGAGATGGAAAGCTGCTGTATGGAGTCCTACACGACAAGTTGCAGAAGCTGCTGAGGGAGAAGGTGAATCGAGTCAGTTTGCAGAAGTGAAAGCCATTCAGCTGGCTTTAGATATTGCAGAACGAGAAAAGTGGCCAGTTCTCTATCTCTATACTGATTCATGGATGGTAGCAAATGCCCTGTGGGGGTGGTTACAGCAATGGAAGCAGAACAACTGGCAGCGCAGGGGCAAGCCCATTTGGGCTGCGGCATTGTGGCAAGATATTGCTGCCCGGGTAGAGAACCTGGTTGTAAAGGTACGCCATGTAGATGCTCATGTGCCCAAGAATCGGGCTACTGAAGAACATCAAAACAACCAGCAGGTGGATCAGGCTGCTAAGATTGCAGTGGCTCAGGTGGACCTGGACTGGCAACATAAAGGTGAATTATTTATAGCCCGATGGGCCCATGACACCTCAGGCCATCAAGGTAGAGATGCAACATACAGATGGGCTCGTGATCGAGGGGTGGACCTGACCATGGACACTATAGCACAGGTTATTCATGACTGTGAAACATGCGCTGCAATCAAGCAAGCCAAACGGTCAAAACCTCTTTGGTATGGAGGACGATGGCTGAAATATAAATATGGAGAGGCCTGGCAGATTGATTACATCACACTCTCTCAAACCCGCAACGGCAAGCGCCACGTACTTACAATGGTGGAAGCAACCACCGGATGGCTGGAAACATATCCTGTGCCCCATGCCACCGCCAGGAACACTATCCTGGGCCTTGAAAAGCAAGTCCTATGGCGACATGGCACCCCAGAGAGAATTGAGTCAGACAACGGGACTCATTTCCGAAACAACCTTATAGACACTTGGGCCAAAGAACATGGTATTGAGTGGGCTTATCACATCCCCTATCATGCACCAGCCTCTGGAAAAGTTGAATGATACAATGGACTGTTGAAGACTACACTGAAAGCAATGGGTGCTGGGACATTCAAAAATTGGGATACACATTTGGCAAAGGCCACCTGGTTAGTCAATACCAGGGGATCTGCCAACCGAGCTGGACCTGCCCAATCAAACCTGTTACGCACTGTAGAAGGGGATAAAGTTCCTGTAGTGCACGTGAGAAACATGCTGGGTAAAACAGTCTGGGCTACTCCTGCCTCAGGAAAAGGCAAACCTATTCGTGGAATTGCTTTTGCTCAGGGACCTGGATGCACTTGGTGGGTAATGCAAAAGAATGGGGAGGTCAGGTGTGTACCTCAAGGGGATTTGATACTGGGTGAGAATAGCCCATGAGTTGAATTGTAGTATGTTAATTATTATATAATACTGTATGTCATCACTACCATGATTGCTATATATCATAGATGAAAATGGTAATTAATTAGAATGTATTGGAAAGAGTGTAACCTGAGCATGACATAAATGGTATGGAATAAGGGGTGGATATCTGTCCTGGTTCCAGTTAGGACAGAGCTAATTTTCCCTCATAGTAGCTGGTAGGGTGCTATGTTTTGGATTAGGATGAGAAGAGCGCTGATAACATGCTGATGTTTTAATTGTTGCAGAGCAGTGTTTACACCAGGCCAAGGACTTTTCGGCTTCTCGCTCTGTCCTGCCAGCGAGCAGGCTGGGGGTGCAGCAGGAGCTGGGAGGGGACAGACCCAGGACAGCTGACCCAAACTGGCCAAAGGGGTATTCCATACCATCTGACGTCATGCTAAACAATATATAGGGGTGGCTGGCCAGGGTGGGGGGCCGGCTGCTCGGGGATAGGCTGGGCATCGGTCAGCGGGTGGTGAGCAATTGCGTTGTGCATCACTTGTTTTCTTACACATTATTATTATTAATACTATTATCATTATCACTATTATTATTATTATTGTTATTAGTATATTCCTGTCTTAATAAACTGTCTTTATCTCAACTCACCGGCTTCACTTTCCCGTTTCTCTCCCCCATCCCAGAGAGGGAGGGGGGAGGGTGAGCGAACGGCTGTGTGGTGTTTAGCTGCCAGCCGGGTTAAACCACAACAATCTCTATACCATTTTTTCACCTTGTCTACAGGGGCAACTTGCACTGCTACAGCTCATTTCTCTGACCCAGCCACAGGGCCTGCCACAGGGGTTGGAATACCCTCTGCAGGGGCAACTTGCACTGCTACAGCTTGTTTCTCTGACCCTGCCACAGGGCCTGCCACAGGGGTTGGAATACATGCTGGGCCCATCTCAGGGGTTGGAGTGGCTGCAGGAGCTGGAGCGGCTGCAGGAGCTGGAGCAGCTGCAGTAGCTGGAGTGGCTGCAGGAGCTGGAGCAGCTGCAGTAGCTGGAGTGGCTGCAGGAGCTGGAGCAGCTGCAGGAATTGGAGCGGCTGCAGGGTCCATCGTAGCCGTTGGAGTTACTGTTGGGCCTGTCACTAGGTTGATAGTAGCATCGATTGCAGCTCGATAGGCATAGGCCAGACCCAAGCATGCTACAGTAATTTGTGTCTCTTTGGAACTGCCAGAGTCATGACACCCTTTTTCCAAGCATTCTACCAGTTTTTTAGGATTTTGCAGTTGTTCAGAGGTGAATTTCCAAAACATTGGAGGTGCCTACTGCTCTAGAAAACTTGCCCATATCCTCCCACACTCCCTGCCACTCACAACTACCCCAACTCAGGGCAGATCTCTGGATGAGTTTCCTAAGTAGTTGTTTAACCTTAAACAAAACCTGAAGTGCATTCAGGAGACCTAACACCATGCTTGTCTGAGTATCCCAAGGATATTCAACATCTCGGAGAACCACCGTAACTAGCTCGGGGGATAAGAGGGTGGTGAAGGAGAAAGGGAGAGTGAACAAGTAGGAAAAAATATCTTCCCCTGCCCCCTCTACAGGTTGGCTCCCTGATGAAAAAGGCAATAGGTGTAATTGCTAATAGTTTCCGAGATATGGTTTCCAAAGTATAGACTCGACGACAGTGCTGAGTACAAATACCAAGTTAGAGTCATGACCAGAAATTTCATCATTTCATAAGCCATTGTTACACCACACAGTACCTTAATGATCTTAAACCAGGGCCAGGAAAGGATAAACAGCATGACAGGGAGCACATACAGTGAGTAACATGCTATAAAACTCAATTTGGAAAACAGGCACAGCAGACTTGAGATTAAAGCAATCAATGTTGTGACTAGCAACTATTAAGCAGGTACAATACTTATACCAGTTTCAGTTTAACACACTCTGGTCAGATCTGTTGTTATCTCAACCCTTCGAACCCCACATTGGGTGCCAAAGGGCTGTTGTGGTTTAACCCGGCCGGCAGCTAAGCACCACACAGCCGTTTGCTCACCCTTCCCCCTCCCTCTCTGGGATGGGGGATAGAAACGGGAAAGTGAAGCCGGTGAGTTGAGATAAAGACAGTTTATTAAGACAGGAAAATAATAATAATGATAATAGTACTAATAATAATAATGTGTAAGAAAACAAGTGATGCACAATGCAATTGCTCACCACCCGCTGACCGATGCCCAGCCTATCCCTGAGCAACCGGCACCCCCACCCCAGCTAGCTCTCCTATATATTTTTTAGTATGATGTCAGATGGTATGGAATACCCCTTTGGCCAGTTTGGGTCAGCTGTCCTGGGTCTGTCCCCTCCCAGCTCCTGCTGCACCCCTAGCCTGCTCGCTGGCAGGACAGAGCGAGAAGCTGAAAAGTCCTTGGCTTGGTGTAAGCACTGTTCTGCAACAATTAAAACATCAGCTTGTTATCAGCACTCTTCTCATCCTAAACCAAAACATAGCACCCTACCAGCTACTAGGAGGAAAATTAACTCTGTCCTAACTGAAACCAGGACAGTTTCTCATGGATTTTTTTTCTTGTCTATACCTTCTGAGCAAGACTAGTTCTATAGGTAAATTAGATTACCTGATGAAAGTAAATAAAATAATTAGCAGGCAGGCTGCTAAGACTAATATTTAACTCAAAATATTATCAAATATGTGCTAAAATAATAGTAAAGAATATTAATAATAAAAGATTCTCTGAACTGTTATTGTATATGCTAGGAGAAGGGATAAATGATGAGACCTTTACTGAGGCTTTAAAAAACATATGAAAATTTTTTGTTTATAACATCCTTCATTTCCTGGTTCTTCATGCTGTAGATGAGGGGGTTCACTGCTGGAGGCACCATGGACTACAGAACTGCCACCACCAAGTCCAGGGATGGGAATGAGTTTGAAGGGCGCTTCAGATATGCAAACATGATAGTGCTGACAAATGGGGAGCCCATGGCCATGTGTCGTAGGCACATGGAAAAGGCTTTGTACAAACCCTGCTCAGAGGGCATCCTCAGCACAGTCCTGAACATATGCACATAAGAAACAAGAATGAAAACAAGACAACCAAATAATAAAGAAACACTAAACACAAGTGCCCCAATTTCCCTGAGGTAGGCATCTGAGCAGGAGAGCTTGAGGATCTGGGGGATTTCACAGAAGAACTGGTCCACAGTATTGCCTTGGCAGAGGGGCAGGGAAAAAGTAATGGCCATGTGCAGGACAGCAGTGAGAAAGCCACTGGCCCAGGCAGCTGCTGCCATCTTGGCACAAGCTCTGCTGCCCAGGAGGCTCCTGTAGTGCAGGGGTTTGCAGATGGCAATGTAGCGGTCGTAGGCCATGACGGTGAGAAGACAATACTCTGCTCCAACCAAGAAGAGTGAAAAGAGAATTTGTACAGCACATCCTTCATAGGAGATTTGCCTGGTGTCCTACAGAGAATTGGCCATGGCTTTTGGGCAGAGTGGTGGAGATGGATCCCAGGTCGAGGAGTGCAAGGTTGAGGAGGAAGAAGTACATGGGGGTGTGGAGGCGGTGGTCGCAGGCTACGGCGGTGAGGATGAGGCCGTTGCCCAGGAGGGCAGCCAGGTAGATGCCCAGGAAGAGCCCGAAGTGCAGGAGCTGCAGCTCGCGCGTGTCTGGTCCCATGCCAATTCTTCCACTGTGGGTTCCTCTTGGTCTTTCTTGGTCATTATTGCCAATGGGCTGGCATATGGTGCACTCTGTTCAAACTTCTGACACATAGGTCATGTGCACTTGACTTCATCTGGATCTTTGGACAGCTGTTCATTGTCTAGGTTTCTACAAATCACCTTCAGCACGGCTAATTCCTTCTGGTACCAGATAACCCTCTCCATGGTGGTCCACTTGCCTGGTTGACATACAAGATATTTCTTGAAGGGATAGCTTTCCTTGACACCTAACAGGATTAAGTTCCTTGTGCTTTTTTTCCAATGGCTTTGCCAATTACTCCTTTTGTAGAGGGTGATCCTGGCTGCTTGGCTTCCCTCTCCTCTAATTCCAGGCTATTGGCACTGTTGTCCCAACAATGGAGCAGCCAGCTGACAACATACTCACCAAGATGATGGCTGAAATAATTTCCCATATCTCATAGCTTACACTGGGAAAGGGATCACTTGGTTTCTGATGTTTATATGATCTTTTTTGTCCGTCTGCTTCCATGATGGCCCAACTTTGGAGAAACCTGCCTCATCTTCTTCCTAACTTTCATGTCCGGGTAGGAGTTTCTTTCATTTCTAAAGAAAAACTGACTTTCAGACCCATTGTTTTCCCTTGCATGTAGAGGCAACCGATACTGACACAGGTTTTTTCTCTGGCCCAGCCATGGGGCCCATGATAGGGGCTGGTTTGGCTGCAGGGCCCAACACAGGAACTGTTCTGGCTGCAGGGCCTTTCAGAGGAGTTGGAGTAGCTACAGGGCCTATCTCAGGTTTTGGAGTGGCTATAGTTTCTGTCACAGGGGTCATTTAACTTTGGGCCCATCTCAGGAGCTGGAGCACCTGCAGGGCCTGTTGCAGGGTTTGGAGTGGCTGCTGGGACCTTCACAAGGGTTGTAATGGCTCCTGGGCCTGTCAGAGGGGCTGGTGTGTGCCTGCAGGAAAAGTCATAGGGATGGGGGAGGAGTTCATTGTGGCTTGTTAAGCATAGTTCAAGGCCCAGCACATTGCAGTGATTTGTGTCTCTTTGGAATTGCCAGGGTGACCACACACCTTTTTCAAGCATTTCACAGTGGTTTTTTTTTAAGGATTCTGCACTTGCTCAGAGGTGAAGTTCCAAAGCGCTGGAGGTGCCCACTGCTCTAGGTGCCTGCCCATATCCTCCCACACTCCCTGCCACTCCTAACTCTCCTGCCTTGGGGCAGATCTCTGGATGGCATGCTGAAGTAGCTGTTTAAATTTAAACAAAAGCTGAAACACATTCAGGAGATGTAACAATAGGAACATGCTGGTTTGAGCATCCCAAGGATATTCAAAGCTTTGAAGAGCTACTGTAATTAGCCTGGAGGAGAAGGGGGAGGTGAAGCAGAAAGGGAGAGTGAAGAAGTAAGGAAAAGTGTCCTCTCCTTGTCTCCCCCATGGCTTGGTTTCTTGAGGAGAAAATGTCAAGAGTGTAATTCTTAATAGTTTCTGAGTGATGGTTCCCAAAGTATGGAAGTAAAGGCAATGCTGAGTACAAGTACCAGATTAGTTTCGTGACAAGGATTTTTATCATATCATAAGCCAGTCTTACACAATACTTCAAAAGAATAAACTTAGCCAGCCATCAGAAAAGATAAACAGCATGACAGGGAAGACATACTGTAAGTAACGTGTTATACAACACAATTCTGAAATGAAGCAGAACAGACCTGAGATTTTTTTTAAAAAAAAAATCAACTTTGTGGTCAGCAACTATTAAAATCATCTCATTCTTGTAATAGCTTTCATTTTTTTCTGTTTGTTTTTTAACATGCTGTGGTCAGATCTGTCATTGGCTCAAACTTTGTGGTCCGTGTTGGGCACCAAAAAGAGTGTGGTTTAACCCGGCAAGCAGATCAGCACCACACAGACATTCACTCACACACACACCCTGCTACACCCCCAGCGGATGCAGGAGAGAATGAGGGGGAAAAAAAAGAAAAAGAAAAAAAATATCATGTGTTGAGATAAGACAATTTAATAGGACAGAAAGTGAAGACAAATAATACGAACAATGATGATGATGATCATGATGATGATTGCCCGTCCCGAAGCAGTGGTACCCCCTACCCTGGCCAGCCACCCATATTGATTGTTCAGCATGATGTCATGCGGTATGGAACATCCCTTTGGCCACTTGGGGTCAGCTGTCCTGGTTCTGTCCCCCCAGCTTCTCAGGCACCCCCAGCCCTCCACTGCTGGGCAGCAACTAAACCATCAGTGTGTAATCATCATTCTTGTCATGCTAAATCCAAAACACAGCATCATACCAGCTACTAGGAGGAAAATTAACTCGATCCTAGCCAACACCAGGACAACCATAGACTAAGGGCATGATATCTCTGTGTGTATGACCAAAGAGAAAAGGTGGTGGTGATTAATTGGAAAGTATTGGAGCTGAGCATGATGCAGATGGTACGGAATATGGAGTGGATATTGTCTATGTTTTGGCTGGGATAGACTTAATTTTCTTCCTACTAGCTGGTATGGGGCAGTGTTCTGTATACAGAATGCAGTTCCAGACAAAACAACAGCATGCATTAGAAGGAAGAACAGAAAAAATGGCATCTGGCAGCCTTCCATCCCCTACCGTTCTCGGAGTCTGTGCTGTAATTCCATTCAACTACTTACTCCTGTATTGTCCAAACTGTCCTACAAACTCCTGCTACAGTTACCTTGTGAGAGACAGCATAATCAGGGTCAGCCATCTGCCTGCAGATGTTAACACCTGACACAGTGGAGCATCAGTCCAAGGAAACCTTGAGAAACCGTAGGATTTTGCCTACAGATGCCTGTTGACATTTGCAAGGAGAAGAGCCCTGGTCCTGCACTGGAGGAAGAAAAACCGCATACATCAGGGCAGACCGGGTCCCTGCTGAGTGAGCAGTGCCCAGGAGGAGGAGTGCCTGGGCACCATGAGGGATGCCATATGAGCTGTGGTGCTGCTCACCAGCTTCCTACACAGCTGCCTTACGAGGGGAATGGCCACCAAGAAAATCTGAGTTATCAGACTCAACTCAGATCCAGTGTGGTACCACATGGTCAAGGGTTTACAGCCCGCAGGAAAAAAGTTGCAGGCCTGGGAGTCCCTTGGACAGTCTGGTATAGAGAGGAGCAAGGACTTTGGCAAGGCTGAAAGTCCCAACAAGAGCGTGATCTTTGTGTCCATGGCTCTGGCTGTTGTCTCTTCCACTGACACCCATGAGGAGACAGCTTATTATTAAAGCACAAGGGCCTCATTGCCTCCTTACCCCTCCCTACCCATGAACCAGGCAGGGGTCATACCATTCTCCTGCACTTGGCAATGCACATCCCCATCTCCTACTGCCCCAGGAAGAGCCCTGAGCAGTGTGTGAAGGGAAAGGATATCCCTTCCTAGGGACCAACGGTCAAGGCCTGGCCCTTGTGCTTGGTGAAACACATCCAGTTTTCCTACACATCAGTGACACCTTCACACTGCCTTTGTCTACTTGTCCTCACTGACTCCAATGTTCTGCTCTAACGAGCTCCAAGGGAGGCTGTGTCAGTGCTGGCCCTCAGGGGGACACTGCAGGAGACTTGCCTCTGACTCAGACTTCTTGAGAGATTTCTTCAATTGTCTCTCAGTGACTGAGGTTCATGGGCTCATCACCAAAGCCCCCTGAGGGGGGATTCCAATGCCTTGGGCTGGGCCTCTGCTGCTGAGCTGGGCCAGGCTCCTGGGACAGAGAGAGCTCCTGGCAAGAGGGTCCTGGTGCAGAGAGACAGCTCTGCCCAGGAGCAGCTCCTCTGCAAAGCACAGCAGGGCTGGGGGCTCTGACTGCAGGCACCCAAGCAGAAGGGGATTCCAGGCCGCCTGGAGGGTGTGGGCAGAGGAGAGCTCAGTGCAGAAGAAATCTTCACAGCTCTGCACACGGTAAGTCTCTGGCTTCAGGACAGTGCAGGGGAGGTTCCTGGAAGGGGCTCCAGGACTCAGGACATCTCTGCGTGGCCAGGAGCTGCCAGGATGTCTCTCGTGGCTTGTGCAGTGTGGAGGAGAAGGTGCTGCAGGGGGACCTGCTGCCTGGGGAGCTGCCCAGGGGCTGTGGGGAGAATCTGCGGGTAGAAGGAGCACCCCCCCCTCTTCCTCCCCCCCCCCCCCCCCCCACCCTAGCAGGGCAGGGCAGGGTCCTGCTGCTTCCCAGAGGCTGCTTGCTGCCTGGGGCAGGCTGCTCACAGCCCCACAGCACAACCAGGGCATTGCCTAGGGGTCTTGGGCAGAGGAAGGGCAGGGCAGGGGTTGCCTGCAAAAAGAAGATACTTTCTGCAGTCTCTGCTTACATTTTCCTCCTCAGATTCTGGGGTAGGCTCTGTGTTAATGGGGTGGTTGGATTAGCACAGGTGACTGAGCATCCTGTTGCATTGAACCAAGACATGAACAAGTTAGTGACAGACTTCAGAATATCCTTTCCCTTCTCTCTAATTACAGACTTCACCTTTTTTGTTGTTGTTGTTGTTGTTGTTGCAGGTTTGTTAGGACCTGCAGACAGGGGGATGTGATTTTTGAGCATAACCTCTGAGTGCAGCCATCCCCCAGCTGAGAGTGCTGCAGGTAGCCAGCAGCTGGGCACCAGGGGATGGACAGAGCAGCCCTTCTGGATGTGACCTCTGGCTGAGGTTTGCAACCTTAACAACAACAGTTACTACTGCAGTGGAGCACAGGTGGCCCACTGCTCATGGGCAGAGGCAGCTGCTGTGTACAGACCCTCAGCCAGCACAAAGCAAGGCTCAAGCTAGGGACAGAGACAAAGGTCCCCCTGGAAAGAAAGGCAATGTGAAGACTTTAATGAGGAATGAAATGAGTATGGCCCAGAGAAATGCCCCTTAACAAAATATACATTTTTCTTCTTTTTCAGTCTCCTTGATGAAGGGCAGCAAATGCCCAACAGCAGCCCTATGTGTGATTTCCTCCTGCTGGCATTCGCAGACACGCGCGAGCTGCAGCTCCTGCACTTCGGGCTCTTCCTGGGCATCTACCTGGATGCCCTCCTGGGCAACGGCCTCATCCTCACCGCCATATCCTGTGACCACCGCCTCCACACCCCCATGTACTTCTTCCTCCTCAACCTCGCCCTCCTCGACCTGGGATCCATCTCCACCACTCTCCCCAAAGCCATGGCCAATTCTCTGTAGGACACCAGGGCAATCTCCTATGAAGGATGTGCTGTACAAATTCTCTTTTCACTCTTCTTGGTTGGAGCAGAGTATTGTCTTCTCACCGTCATGGCCTACGACCGCTACATTGCCATCTGCAAACCCCTGCACTACGGGAGCCTCCTGGGCAGCAGAGCTTGTGCCAAGATGGCAGCAGCTGCCTGGGCCAGTGACTTTCTCAATGCTGTCCTGCACACTGCCAATACATTTTCAGTGCCCCTCTGCCAAGGCAATTCTGTGGACCAGTTCTTCTGTGAAATCCCCCACATCCTCAAGCTCTCCTGCTCAGATGCCTACCTCAGGGAAATTGGGGCACTTGTGCTTAGTATTTCTTTAGCATTTGGTTGTTTTGTTTTTATTGTGGTGTCCTATGTGCAGATCTTCAGGGCTGTGCTGAGGATGCCCCCTGAGCAGGGACGTCACAAAGTCTTTTCCACGTGCCTCCCTCATCTGGCCGTGGTCTTCCTGATGGTCAGCACTGTCTTATTTGCCTACCTGAAGACCCCCTCCATCACTTCCACGTCCTTGGACCTGGTGGTAGCTGTTCTTTATTCAGTGGTACCTCCAGCAGTGAACCCCCTGTTATACAGCATGAGGAACAAGGAGCTGAAGTATGGAGTGAAGAAATTGTTTTTATGCCTGCTTCTTAAGCATCAATAACGTGTTCATAATATGTATTCTTAATTATGGGCAATTATTGTGATTTGAATCATACAATTTTAACCATTATTTCAATGACTTTACTCTTAGCATTCTGCCTGTTAATTCATTTATTTATTTTAACCAAATCATCTAGTCTACATATAGAAATAGGCTTCCAGTGTAAATAAAGACAATAAAGAATCAGCAGAAATTGATTTGTCTTAGCTGCCATCTCCTCTCACCTCCTCCGGAGCTGGGGGAGCAGCCCCAGCACGCAGGAGGGGCTCAGGGCCAAGAGCCCAGCTGCTACATGGAGGAGCAGCCCCGGTGGTCCTTAGGGCTACTCCTCACTGCCTGCTGGGCTCTGCCTCTCTGCTGCCTTCAGGTCAGGGCTGCTGCTTCCCTGGAGGCATGGCCATGGCCAGCAGCAGGATGTGGCCTTTTCACTGCTGCTCTCATTTTGCTTTCACATTATTCTCTTGTGCTCTTGCATTTGGGTAAGCCCTTAGATCTCATGTATGTTGGTGACAGTCCTGTTGTCTCTGTAGTCACATGCCTGTCCTAGCAGGTAGCAGCAGGCCCTGTACAGCCCTGGGTCACAGCTGGCCTCCCTGCTAGCACCACAGTAACAAAAGGGGCATCTCAGGGAAAACCCAGAAGCCTGGGCACCTCTTCCAAAGCTGCTGCTAGGAACAGAGCCAAGGGGTTGCTCCACGCTCTTCTGTTTTCTGGGGTTCTTCATGGAGTGAAGGACACAGGCTGAATGTCCCAGGGTGGTCTGTGAAGGAACAAACGGCTGGACCAAGAGCTCCATTTGTGGTGGCACTTGCCCAAGCAGACAACTGGTCTTGAACTTATCAGCATGGGATTGCACCCCCTGCAGTGGGCTGATGGCCGATGCCAGCCTGGAGAGGAATCTGGAGCTGCCAGGAGAAGTCAGTGGAACCCAGGGAAAACGAGCTCATTGCGTAGTGAAAGAAAGCTTCATAAAATAAGTGACCACCCAAAGAGTTTTTTCGGGGGGAAAAACAGATCTGAGGAGTCCAGGGGCTATGGAGTGCTCTGCAATGCCAGGGGAGGTGGTGAAGAGCCTGCAGGGGAAGGCCCATAAGACTGCAAAGTAATTGAGGAGACTATTTAAAGCCTAGTAGGCCAGATCTGTTGCAGCACTCACCTGTCTTTTGTGCCCTTAGAGACACCCCATAGTCCTGCCCAGTGCTTATTTTGAAAAAATAAATCAATCCCCCGAACTGATGAATATGCAATACTTCATCATCTCTGCAGCCAGCCCTCAAGCAATTTCTACCATCTCTTTGAAAGATGACCCCAATATTTATTGCTGAGCACCATGTTACTGAGTGCCACCTGGATGGCAGGGCTAGGCAGTGGGGATGGCCAGAAGAAAGACTGATGTGAAGGCTATTAAAAACATGAAAATTCAGGGCTTTAGCAGATCCTTAAAGTCCTGCCTGAGACCCAAATGGAAAGTAATATATGTCTGTGGGTGGGGGAGGAGGAGGTGAGTCCCAGGACTGCAGCAGGGCTGAAGGGCCCTGCATGAAGCTGGGCAGTTGGAGAAGTGTCCACATTGCATGTGTGCCTCAGCCTGGGACAAGGGGCCTGCCCAAGGTGTGGGATGGCTGGGCTGTGCTCAGCCATGCCCCAGGAGCTGATCTTGTTCTCTTCCTCCCCACCACTCCCCACACGGGTCAGGCCCTCAGGAAACACCCACGAGCCTGGATATGCTGCAGTGAGGTGCCACTACTGCAGGCGAAGAGGGGTTGGGTGAAGAGACACATGGGACCTGTGGTCAAGAGTGGTGTGTGCAGAGTATGCAGGGACATCTTCAGGGGCAGCGTGAGCCCTGAAGAGAGCAGTGAATGGAGCCCGCAGAGTGTGAGCCTGTCCAAGGCGGACTGACCAGAGCTCAAGTGCTCAATCTGGTGTGAGCAGGCAGAGGAGAGCTCTGAAGCCACAGGGCACACTTGGGCTAAGCCTGGAGCTGGGGCTGGGGCTGGGGCTAGGGCTAGGAGGGCACTTCCCCTAAGTGTCTTATAGGCCAGCTTCAGGTACATGGCTTCTGGATGTGAGCATGATCTTTGCTGTGTGCAAGAGAGACCGTCAACAGGCACGGGGCTGGAACACTGACTGTAAGGTCCCTCCTGCCCTAGCACCTCACAGGACTGGCAAGGAGCTGGCTCCCATGTATCAGAGAGGCTGGGAGTCCAGCAGCAGTACCAAGGGCTTGAAGGATCACAACCAGCTCACTTCTAGCTGGGCAGGTCCTGGGCTGAAAAGGGGGTGTTTTGTAGGTGTGGTATTATGAGGTAAATGGTGCCTCAGAAATTCCTAATCCAGTCCTATGTGAATGTCTGTAAAGTGGAATGTGAGTTGAGCTCTTTCTGAAGTAGATGACAGGTCATCCCTTTGAGATAGGGAGTTAGACAGTATTAAACTAGTGGAACTATTGTGCATTGTGCAAATTAACTAAAGCAAGAAGCCTTAGGTCCCTTACCAAGGTTAGTCTCTTGATAAGAATGTGAGCCTATCTTAAGAAACTGGCTATAACTACTAGTCCTGCGGATGGACAAGAGCCAAGGAGCAACAGAGTCTGCGCAAAGATAAGAGGCCAACTAGTGTTGACACGTAAGAGTCACCTACCTTCATCGCCACGATCCCCGGTGACCACTGCGAGGAGACACTGTAAAAGCGCCTCCAGGATGAGTTTATGGAGACGACTTCTTGGAACTAATTTTAATATGAAGCGGGGACAGGTTATGCATATGTATAGGCGCATTGTGAAACTTCATGCATATATAACTCTTTACTGCATATAACCATGGCGAGTTGCCGCGTTGCGTGCGCACGACTTCAGTGGCACTACCCCCAGTGCTGCCCAGCGCTGAGTAAACATACCTACTTCACAATCTTATGGATTGTGGAGTCCGTTTTCCGCAAGTCATCCGGGTCTTTGTGTCCATGGCTCTGGCTGTTGTCTCTGCCACTGAGGCTTATGAGAAGACAGCTTATCGATAAAGCACCAGGGCCTCGTTGCCTCCTCACCACCACCCATGAACCAGGCAGGGGTCATATCATTCTCCTGCACTTGGCAGGAGGTAGATTGGAGGTCGAGGTAGATTTTTCCATCCCATTTTCTCATGGTCTTTTCATGGTCACACAGTCACAACCACAGTGTGAGAGGTAGTATGCACCCACTATATCAATTTTCTTGAGCAGAGTGATGCTTACACCTGATAGTTGAGGTATTGGTTCATGCAGGTGGGAAGGAAGATGTATTCTCTTGTAGTTCTTGCACCTCACAAGAAAGTTTCTCTCAAGACGAGATGCAGGCCCATAGGGAAGAAGAGAGACTTTGTAATGCCATAGTAGCCTAGCCAATTCATCTGCTGTGGGTTCCTCTTGGTCTTTCCAGGTCATTACTGCCAATGAGTTGGCATATGATGATGGTGTGCTCTGTACAAACTTCTGCCACGTGGATCGTGTGCACTTGACTTCACCTGGATCTTTGGATAGCTGTAAGTTGTCGGTTTATACAAATCACCTCCAGCATTGTTAATTCCCTCACGTACTGGATACCCCTCTGCATGATTGTCCACTTTCCTGGTTGACATACAAGATCTTTGTCCCCTTGACTCCTTACAGAAGTAAGCTCCTTGTGCCCTTTTCCAATGGCTTTGTCAATCACCCCTTCCCTAAAGAGGGATTCCAGCTTCTTGCCTTCCCTCTCCTCTAATTCCAGGTTATTGTGCCCTTTCTCCCCACACTGGAGCAGCCAGATGACAACATACTCACCAAGATGATGGCTGAAATCTTTTCCCATACCTCATAGCTTACCCTGGGAAAGGGTTCACTTGGTTTCTGATGTTTATATGATCTCTTCTTTGTCCTCCTGCTTCCATGATGGCCCTTCTTTGGAGAAACCTGCCTCATCTTTTTCCTACTCCTTTCTTGTGTAGGTAGGAGTTTCTTCTCCTCTGAAGGAGGGGCAGGGCCCAACACAGGAGTTGTTCTGGCTGCAGGGTCTTTCGGATGAGTTGGAGTGGCTGCAGGGCCTATCTCAGGTTTTGGAGTGGCTATAGTTTCTGTCACAGGGGTCATTTAACTTTGGGCCCATCTCAGAAGATGGAGTGCCTGCAGGACCTTTTTCAGGGTTTGGAGTGGCTTTTGGGACCTTGACAATGGTTGTAATGGCTCCTGGGCCTGTCACAGGGGCTGTCATGTGCCTGCAGGAAAAGTCATAGGGGTCTGGGAAGTGTTGACAGTGGCTTGTTAAGCATAGGTCATTGCAGTGATTTGTGTCTCTTTGGAACTGCCAGGGTGACCACACACCTTTTTCAAGCATTTCACAGTGGTTTTTTTTTAGAATTCTGCACTTAGAGGTGAAGTTCCAAAGTGCTAGAGGTGCCCACTGCTCTAGGTGCCTGCCCATATCCTCCCACACTCCCTGCCACTCCTAACTCTCCTGCCTTGGGGCAGATCTCTGGATGGCATGCTGAAGTAGTTGTTTAAATTTAAACAAAACCTCAAACACATTCAGGAAATATCAAAATAGGAATATGCTGGTTTTACCATCCCAAGGATGTTCAAAGCTTTGAAGAGCCACTGTAATTAGCCTGGAGGAGAAAGGAGAGGTGAAGGTGAAAGGGAGAGTGAAGAAGTGGAAGAAAACATCCCCCTCCACCCTGCATAGATTTACTCCTTGAGAATAAAAGGCAGAGAGTGTAAAAGAGTGTAATTCTTAATAGTTTCTAAGAGATGAAGAGATGGTTCCCGAGTTATGGAGGCAGCAATAATTTTATCCTATCATAAGTCAGTGTTATCCAATACAGCAAAACAGTAACCTTAAACCAGCCCCCAGAATTCATAAAAAGCATGACATGGAAGACAGACAGTTAGTAATGTGCTATACAACACAATTCTGAAAACAAGCACAACAGACCCGAGATCAAAAAGTCAACATTGTGATCAGCAACTGTTAAACTGATCTAATGCTTATAACAATTTACTTTTAATTGTGTCAGATTAATTGGGTCAGATCAGTCATCTCAAACTTTGTGCTCCACGCTAGGCACCAAAAAAACTTGTTTTGGTTTGACCCGATAGGCAGTTCAGCACTACAAAGCTATTCATCCAATGGGATGGAGGAGAGAACCAGGAGGAAAAAAAAATGTAAAAGTTCGTGGTTTGAGATAAGGGCAGTTGCACAGGACACAAAAGGAATTATTATTATCATTATTATTATCATCATCATCATCATCATTATTATCATTATTATTATTATCATAGACACAAAGAGACTAAGGAGATGATATTTTTGTGTGCATATCAAAAGACAGGAAAGGTGGTGTTGATTAATTAGAAAGTGTTGGACCTGAGCATGATGTATATGGTATGGAATGAGGGGTGGATATTGTCCTAGTTTTGGCTGCGATAGAGTTAATTTTTCTTCCTAGTAGCTGGTATGGTGCCGTGCTTCTTCTTTCCACAGAACAGTTTGGGTATGAAAGGACCTTAAAGATCACATAATTCCAACTCACATGCCATGGGCAGAGACACCTTCCACTAGACCAGGTTGCTCAAAGCCCCATCCAACCTGGCCTTGAACACCTCCAGGGATGCGGCATTCACAGCTTCTCTGGGCAGCCTGTTCCTCACCACCCTCTGAGTAAAGAACTTCTTTCTAATGTCTAATTTGAATCTGCTCTCTTTCAGTTTAAAATCATTATCCCTAGTCCTTATCACTACACTCTTTGATGAAGAGTCCTTCCCCAGCTTTCCTGTAGTCCCCTTTAGGTACCGGAAGACCACTGTAAGGTCTCCCCAGAGCCTTATCTTGTCCAAGCTGAACAACCCCATCTCTCTAAGCCTGTCTTCATAGGAGGGGTGCTCCAGCCCATTGATCATCCTCGTGGCCCTCCTCTGAACTAATGGACCTGTGTCCTTCTTGTGCTGGGAGCCTGTGAGCTAAACACAGTACTTGAGGTGTGGCCTCACCAGGGCCAAGTACAGAGGGACAATCGCTTCCCTACTCCTGCTGTCCACAGTATTCGTGGGACAAGCCAGGATGCTGTTGGGCTTCTTGGCTACCTGAGCACACTGCTGGCTCATATTCAGCCAACTATCCACCAATATCCCCAGGGCCCTTTCTGCCGGGCAGCTTTCCACATGCTCTTCCCCCAGCCTGTGGCATTATATGGGATTGTTGTGCCCCAAGTACAGGACCCAGCACTTAGCTCTGTTGAACTTCATAGAGTTGGTCTCCGCCCATGGGTGCAGCCTATCCAGATTCTTCTTCAGAGCCCTCCTACCCTTGAACAGATCAGCATTCACCCTGAAATTGGTGTCATCTGCAAAATTTACTGAGGGTGCACTCGATCGCCTCATCCAGATCGTTGCTGAAGATATTGAAGAGAACTGGCCCCAGTCCTTGGCCCTGGGGGACACTACCAGTGACTGGCCTCCAATTGCCTTTGGCTCCATTCACCACTATGCTTTGGACTTGGCCGCCCAGCCAGTTTTTAACCCAGTGAATAGTACATCCATCCAGGCCATGAGCAGCCAGTTTCTCTGACAGAATGCTGTGGGAAATGGTTTCAAAAACCTTACTGAGGTCTAGGTAGACTACAGCCACAGCCTTTCCCTTGTCCACAGAGTTCATCACCTTGTCTTCAAAGGAGATCAGATTTGTCAAGCAGGACCTGGCTTTAATAAACCCATGCTGACTGGGCCTGATCTCCTGGTTGTCTTGGAAGTGTTGTGTGATGGTATTCAATCTGCTCCATGAGCTTCCCCGGCACCGAGGTCAGAATGATGGGCCTGTAGTTCCCCAGATCCCCTTTCCGGCCCTTCTTGTAGATGGCCGTCACATTTGCTAGTCACCAGTAGACTGGGACCTCCCCTGATAGCCAGGACTGCTGATAAATGATGGAAAGCGGCTTGATGAGCACTTCAGTCAGCTCCCTCAGTACACTCAGGTGGAGCCCAAATAGCTGCCTAGACTTGTGTACAGCTAAGCAGAATAGTAGTTCTCTAACTATTTCCTCATGGATTATGAGGGCTTCATTCTGCTCAAGGTCCTTATCTACCAGCTTAGCGGGCTGAGTACAAGGGGAACAACTGGTCTTGCTTTTAAACACTGAGGTAAAGAATGCACTAAGTACCTCAGCCTTTTCCTCACCTCTTCTAATTCTGTTTTCCCACATCCAATACAGGATGAAGATTCTCCTTAATTCTCTTTTTTTTTTTTTTAATGTATTTATAAAAACATTTTTAGTTGTCTTTGCCATATTGAGCTCCACTAGCGCTTTGGCCCTTCTAAATTTGTCCTTGCACAGCCTAACAACATTTAGGACACAGATTCAGACAAAATGACAGCATGAATGAGAAACACAGAAAAGGTGGAACCTGGAAGCCTTCCATGCTCTACCTTTCTGTGAGCCTGTCCTCACAATTCCATTCAACTGGTTACTCCTGTACTGTCCAAACTATCCAGCAACTTCTCATGATGCGATCTTGTGAGCCCAATCAGGGTGAGCCATCTGCCTGAAGATATTAACAGCTGACAGAATGCAGCATCTGTCCAGGAGAACTCTGAGAAACTGCATGAACTTGCCTACAGAAACCTCTTGACATTTTCAAGGAGAATTGCCTAGTCCTGCACCAGTGGAAGAGTAACCCTTCACATCAGGGCAGACTGGGACCCTGCTGAGTGAGCAGTGCCCAGGAGGAGGAGGGCCTGGGCACCACGAGGGATGCCATGTGAGCAGTGGTGCCTGCTCACCAGGAACCAGGCCAGCTTCCTACAGAGCTGCCTTAGGAGGAGCATGGCCACCAGGAAAATCTGAGTATGATAATACTCATCTCAGATCTGGTGTGACACTGTGGGAAAGGAATTTGCAGGTGGCTTCACACTGTTTCACATGTCCCTGAATTAGAGACAATGCGGTAGAACAAGCGGTAGAAACAAAAACTTGAGCAAGGTTGAGATAAAGTAAATCGGCTACAGTGTTAAAGATGAGCTTTGGGCAGTGGCCAATTGCTGGCTGGCTCGAGGCGTGTGTCTGAGGGTCTCTAACCAATTCTATGACAGATTCAGGTGCATGGACAGCGTGTGGGGCTACGGGGAAAGTATATGTAGTACTGAAAAAGGGCAATAATTGTCTCCTGTTCAAGAGCCACCAGGAGTCCATGTCTTTCATCCCTTCATGACACCACTTGCACATGGGTGTCCCAGTGCGTAGCTCCTCATTTTGGTGGGGTTCAGGACAGTGCCCAGAGAGATTCTGCCAAGGTGGGGTTCAGGGCCTAAAGCACCTGCCCTGTGTAGAGAGACCGAGACACCTGGGTTTCTCTCGCCCAGTGGCATGGAGAATCCAAGCAGAGCAAAAGTAGCCTGAGGCTGCCTGAAGGGTGGTTTTGGAGATACTGTAGTTTTCTTCTGTAGGGGAAAACAGCATCAAACAGAAATAATGCCACAAAGTTTACTTCAGGATGTTGAGACTGGACATGAAGAGAAAGAAACTCCCATCTCCTACTGCCCCAGGAAGAGCCCTGAGCAGTGTGTGAAGGGAAAGGATATCCCTTCCAAGGGCCAGGGGGTCAAGGTCTGGCCCTTGTGCTTGGTGAAACACATGCAGTTTTCCTACACATCAGTGTCACCTTCACATTGCCTTTGTCTACTTGTCCCCACTGCCTCCAAAGCTCTGCTCTAACGAGCTCCAAGGGAGGCTGTGTCAGTGCTGGCCCTCAGGGGGACACTGCAGGAGACTTGCCTCTGACTCAGACTTCTTGAGAGATTTCTTCAATTGTCTCTCAGTGACTGAGGTTCGTGGGCTCATCACCAAAGCCCCCAGAGGGGTGTTTACAATGCCTTGGGCTGGGCCTCTGGTGCTGAGCTGGGCCAGGCTCCTGGGACAGAGAGAGCTCCTGGCAAGAGGGCCCTGGTGCAGAGAGACAGCTCTGCCCAGGAGCAGCTCCTCTGCAAAGCACAGCAGGGCTGGGGGCTCTGACTGCAGGCACCCAAGCAGAAGGGGATTCCAGGCCGCCTGGAGGAGAGGAGAGCTCAGTGCAGGAGAAACCTTCACAGCTCTGCACATGGTAAGTCTCTGGCTTCAGGACAGTGCAGGGAAGGTTCCTGGAAGGGTTTTCTGGATCCAGGATGTCTCTGCCTGGCCAGGAGCTGCCATGATGTCTCTCGTGGCTTGTGCAGTGTGGAGGAGAAGGTGCTGCAGGGCACCTGCAGGAGTGCCCATGTGGTGCAGAGCAGGGTCCCTGCTGTGCCCCAGGGGCTGTGTGGCGGGGCAGGGCCTCTGCCGCCTTCCAGGCTCAGCACTCAGCCTGCCTGGGGAGCTGCCCAGGGGCTGTGGGGAGAAGCTGTGGGTGGAAGGAGCCCCCCCCCCCCCGGCAGGACATCGCAGGGGCCCACTGCCTGCTGCCTGGGGCAGGCTGCTCACAGCCGCACAGCATCCCAGGGCATCGCACAGAGGACTTTTCAAGTAGAAATTCAAGACAGAGACTATCTTTATTAGACACCCTTTAGGTGTCTCTGTCTCCATTTTCCAGCTTCAGTGATGTGGCGGATTGCATACTAATGGTGTGGTTATATTTTTCTAGGAGACTGACACTCCTAGAGCATTATACTAAGATACATAGGTTGGTGCGGAGCCTCTGAAAGTCCCTCCGCTCATCTCTGATTACAGACTGATCCTGTTTTGTTGTCTCCTCTAGGTGCTTTGAAGCTGTTCATCAGGACATGCAAACAGAGCAATGTCTCCAGACCTTTCCCTGTACCCAGGAGAAGTCTGCAGGGCAGAGCTGAGCACACAGCAGGTCAGATTGGGTCTGTGAGCATGGACAGGGAAGAGACGTGTGGACAGAGACAGTTCCCAGCAGGGGCATCTGCAAACAGAGACACACGTGCAGAATGAGAGGAAAATGGATTCAGAAATGCCGTGGGAGGTGGATTCAGG
Organism: Anser anser; assembly: GCF_964211835.1. Lineage (NCBI taxonomy): Eukaryota > Metazoa > Chordata > Aves > Anseriformes > Anatidae > Anser > Anser anser. Next base: position 801,350 of record NW_028154169.1, read on the forward strand.
AAGCTCTCTGCCCTCCCCTGCAGTGCAGGTGCCTTCCCCAGAACAAAGCCCCAGTCTCCTCTCCCACCCAGCACAGCCCTTGTCTCTGCTGCCTCGTGGCCCAGGCCAGAAGTAAACCCCTCAGCATCTGCACCTCCTGGAGAGGAGAGGTGAATTGTACTGCAGTGTGGAGCACAGCAAAGAAGCTGACATCACCAGCCTTGCAGTGGTGCTAACTGTGAGGTGGCAAGCAAAGTTGGGTAGGGAGAAGGCTTCACGCCATACATGTCTGCCTTTCTCTCCTTGCTTCATTTCTTAGGAACATCGCAGGATTCTTCTAAGTTTTTCTGCCTGTCCCAGGGGCTCTTACTGTCTGCTCTCTTACTGATGCTCGTATGGGTCAGCGCTATCCTGGCACTAATTCACAGGGATGTTCAATGGAGGTATCTTCACTGGAACTAAGTGCCAAATACCTATTTAAATTTGTCAAGTATCATCTCACTCAGTTGTTAGGGTTGGGGAAAGAGCTGTCTTCTTCCTCAAGCAACTGAGGGAGTTGGGATTCTATAGGTAATGGCAGAGGGTCTTCTCAGAGACATCTCTCCTAACCTGTCATTACGTTTTCATCCTTCAGAAGGTCCTCATGCCCAGAGGGAACAAATGCCCAACATCAGCTCCGTGAGCGAGTTCCTCTTGCTGGCATTCGCAGACACCCGCGAGCTGCAGCTCCTGCACTTTGGGCTCTTCCTGGGCATCTACCTGGCTGCTCTCCTGGGCAACGGCCTCATCCTCACCGCCATAGCCTGCGACCACCGTCTCCACACCCCCATGTACTTCTTCCTCCTCAACCTCGCCCTCCTCGACCTGGGATGCATCTCAACCACTCTGCCCAAAGCCATGGCCAATTTCTTCTGGGACAACAGGGCCATTTCTTTTGCAGGATGTGCTGCACAGGTCTTTCTGCTACTCTATTTCATTTCAGCAGAGTTTTCTCTTCTTACCATCATGGCCTACGACCGCTACGTTGCCATCTGCAAGCCCCTGCACTACAGGAGCCTCCTGGACAGCAGAGCTTGTGCCAAGTTGGCAGCAGCTGCCTGGGGCAGTGGCTTTCTTTATTCTGTGCTGCACACTGCCACAACATTTTCATTACCACTTTGCCATGGCAATGCCCTGGACCAGTTCTTCTGTGAAATCCCCCAGATCCTCAAGCTCTCCTGCTCAGATGCCTACCTCAGGGAAGTTGGAGTGGTTGTGGCTGGTGTTTGTTTAGCCTTCGGTTATTTTGTTTTCATCGTGCTGTCCTATGTGCAGATCTTCAGGGCTGTGCTGAGGATGCCCTCACAGCAGGGACGGCATAAAATCTTTTCCACATGCCTCCCTCACCTGGCTGTGGTCTCACTGTTTATCTGCACTGCAATCTTTGCCTACCTGAAGCCCCCCTCCATCTCTTCCCCATCCCTGGACCTGGTGGTGGCAGTTCTGTACTCGGTGGTGCCTCCAGCAGTGAACCCCCTCATCTACAGCATGAGGAACCAGGAGCTCAAAGATATCCTGAAGAAGATGATTCAATCAGTAGTCTTTTGGCTGAAATAAGATTCCACATCTTCAAAATATTTTCCAATTTATTGTGCAATCTGTTACAGCTAAAGTTCCAGAATGTCTGCATTCACTCCACTTCTTGGTGGCATAGAATCAGTCTGGCTTACACAGACACCTTTGTACATGTATGTATTGTACTTATGTATCAGTATGGTACAGCATGGCATATCCCATGTCCAAGCTGTGTAATAAATGTGGATTTCCTCAGTGCTGCTGTTTTGGGCTTGGGCTTTTCTCCAAATGTACGTGAAGAGCAGGCTGAAGAAATAGTCCTTGTGAGGCTCTGCTGCTCCGCTTGGGCTCTGCATGGGCAAAAGGGAGTATGGCATGGGGCAATGCAAAAAGGAATGTCCTGGTCTGAGTCTTTATGTGATGGTGCACAGTGCTCCTGGAGACGGTGAAAGATCCACAGGGGTCTGCCTAGGACTATGTCCCCATGGTGTAGTGGGTTTACGTGGCAAGGTTTTGGTAGCAGGGGGCCATAGGGATAGCTTTTGTGAGAAGGTTCTAGAAGCTGCCCCATGTTTGGTAAGGGCCCCACTGCTGACCAGAACTGAGCCAATAAGTGGTGTTGTTTGCGCTTCTGTGAGAGCATATTTAAGACAGGGAAAAAAAAAAAAAATCTGCACCACACAGCAGCTGGGAGAGTGAGAGGAGCGAGGAACAGCCTTGCAGGTGCTAAGGTCAGTGAAGAAGGAGGGGGAGAGGTGCTCCAGGTGCCGGAGTAGAAGTCCCCTGCGGCCTGTGGTGAGGACCATGGTGAAGCAGGCTGTCCCCCTGCAGCCCATGGAGTACCACAGTGGAGCAGGGTTCCACGCTGCAGCCTGTAGAAGAGACCACAGTGGAGCAGGTGGACCTGCACCGATGGAGGCTGCGGCCTGTGGAAGACCCCTGCTGGAGCAGATTCCGGGCCAGACCTGTTGTCCGTGGAGAGGAGCCCACACAGGAGCAGGTGACCTGGCAGGAGCTGCTGCCTGTGGGGGACCCAGGTTGGAGCAGTTTGCTCCTGAGGGATGGGCCCCGTGGTACGGACCCATATCTGGAGCAGTTCTTGAAGAGCTGCTGCCTGTGGGAAGCCCACGCTGGATCAGTTCACCAAGGACTGCACCCCGTGGGAGGGACCCCACAGCACAGGGAACAAGAGTGACCGAGAAGGAGCGGTGGAGAAGAAGCGCTATAGACTGACCATAACCCCCATTCCCCTGTTCCCCTGTGCCACTCAGGGTGAGGAGGTGGAAGAGGGTGGATGGGGGGGAAGGTGCTTTTGGTTTCTTCTCTTTGTTTCTCGCTTCTCTAGCTTGTTAGTAATCTTACTATCTCCCTATGCTGAGTCTGTTTTGCCCGTCACGATAATTACTGTGTGATCTCCTCGTCCTTATCTCAACTCTTGAGCCCTTTTCATCGTATTTTCTCCCCGTTCCTCTTTGAGGAGGGGGAGTGAGAGAGCGGTTGTGGTGGAGCTCAGCCGCCCACCTGAGTAAAACCACCACACATGGCTTTTTGGAATCAAAGCCCTCTGTGAGCAAAATTTGGAAACATCATTTTGCTCTCCCCAAACACATCATTTGAGCACCTCAAAGGATGGGACAACCACAGCTTCTCTGAGCAACCAGATGCGTGACTGCATTCTTTACGACTGCTCAGCAACTTTATGATTCCTACCAAGAGGGCAAACAGCTTAAGTTAAAGGTAGGAGAGGAGATGAAGGTGAGGGTTTTAGATCCCAGAAACCAGGATACTGGTTAAGGCTTAGGGATTAGAGCTTTCCCAGGTTAGGCATAGCACACAGGCTTAGGGTGTTCAGGTCCGTATTTAGGGTATGGGAAAGTTTTTTGGGATAGGGTTTTGTTTAGGGCTGGCCTGAGTACTAAGGTTAAATAGAGTATTTCAATCCTAGTGAAAAGGACAAGGATTAGGGTGAGAGAGAGGTTAATGGTAAAGGCTTATTGTTTGAGCTTTGGCTTCAAGGGAAGGTTTGAGGTACAGCAGGAGAGTAGTGGATTACAGTCAAGGTGAGGAGTAGCAGTTAGGGGTTAGAAACACAGTAAGAGTCTAAAGGGACTGTTTTCAGAGTCAGTGTTGCAGCAGCATCAATATTACCTGAACCCCCTTACCTTTTCAAAATTGTTACTTCATGATGGCCTAGCCACTCTTCCCTCCCCCAAATCACACACTTCTCCTCTCCAGGCTTCTCGTGACCTCCCCATATCAGTCATCTTCTACAGGGCACCTTTCTGATGGTTTTCATGATGTCAGAGTATCTGTCTCACCTCTGATGGCTACTCCAATCCTGAGACAGAAGAGGTGTTGTAGTCAGGAGGGGAAAAGGTACAAAGTTGTCTAGGAGCAGCCTGCACAATGTGCCCAGCAACCAACCCAAAAGTGCTCTTCCTACCCACCAGATATGGATCTAGAATGGCTCCTACAGCTCCTGGATAACTTTTTGCAGTCCGTCATGCAGGCTTCATCCCCCCTAGGGCATCGGACACTTTTGTGTGGAGAACTAAAAGAAGACCTTTTTTTAGGAAAAAGGTGAAACCTCTGACATGACAACCCTTATTCAAGACCTCTTCCTATATGGCACATAATGGGTACTGCTCCCAGCCAGGAGCCAAGGGATGACATGTCAACTATTTAATCACAGGCCATTTAACAGCCATTTGCTTCCTACTGGATTAGGAATTTCCAAGGCATCACTAAGCTTATAATACCACACCTAAAAAACATCCCCTTTTTGGCCCAGGACCTGCCCAGCTAGAAGTGAGCTGGTTATGATCCTTCAAGCCCATGGTACTGCTGCTGGACTCCCAGCCTCTCTGAAGCACAGGATTCAGTTCCGTGCCAGTCCTGAGAGGTGCTGGGGCAGGAGGGACCTTACAGTCAGTGTTCCAGCGCCGTGCCTGTTGGCATTCTCTCAGCTCCTTGGACAGAGAAAATATCATGCTCACATCCAGAAGCTGTGTGCCTGAAGCTGTCCTAGAAGACACTCAGGGAAAGCTCCCTCACAGACCCAGACCCAGCCCCAGCTGGGCCCCCGATAAAGCTGATTTACTGGCTGCAGTGGCTGGACTTCCTTTGGGCTGCTTTTCAGGTACTCTCCTGCTGACCCATGACCCTCCTACAGGCTCTGGGCATCTATCACTGACACCAGCATCAAACTGGGAGGAGCAGGATGGATTGAGGTTCCCCTCTCCCAGCAGCTCTAGATTAAAGCCCTCTTCACCAGCTCGGCAAGCCTATGACTACAGATATTCTTCCCCTTCTCTGACAGCGGACCCCAGCAGCCCTCAGCAGCCCTGGGTTCTCCAAGCCAGTCTCATGGTCTAAGCAGCCAAACCTCTGTCTGTGACACCAGTCCTGCAACCATCTGTTGATTTGCTAGAATTGACTGGCCCTTTCCATCCCTTTGTCTTTGACCAGCACGACTGATGAAAAAGCTGCTTGTAATCAGGATTCCTTTTCTGCTGCTCGCAGGGCCCTGTAATCCCTCTTGATACTCCTCAGACTGATCCTGGCTGCATCACTGGTGCCCACATGAAACAGCAGCAGTGGATAACAGTCCTTCAGCTGTATGAGGCTTGGCAGTGTCTTGGTAACAACCCTGATATGAAGGCCTGGCAAGGAGTAGACTTTCCTCAAGAGTGGATTGGGTCCGTGCCTCTCAAAGAGAGTCTCCTACTACTATCAGCCATCATCTTTTCTTAGCAGGACCAGTTATTACACAGGAAGCAGACCCTGTACCATCTTTGTGGCCCTCTGCTGGACTCTTTCCAGGAGATCCCTGTCTTTTTTGTACCGGGGAGCCCAGAACTGGACACAGTACTCCAGGTGAGGCCTGACCAGGGCAGAGTAGAGGGGGAGGATCACCTCCCTTGACCTGCTGGTCACGCTCCTTTTAATGCACGCCAGGATCCCATTTGCCTTCTTGGCTACTGGGGCACACTGCTGGCTCATGGCCAGCCTGTTTGACCATCCTAAGGATATTCAAAGCTTTGAAGAGCTATTATAACTAGCCTAGAAGAGAAGGGGGAGGTGAAGGAGAAAGGGAGAGTGAAGAAGTGGTGAAAAGTGTCCCGCTATTGTCCTCCACAGATAAGATCCCTGAGGAGAAAAGGTAAAGAATGTAATTCTTAATAGTTTCCAAGAGATGGTTCTCAAGGCATGGACATGATGGCAATGCTGAGTACAAATACCAGATTAGTCTCATGACCAGTAATTTTTGCTATCATAACTCATTGCTACACAGTACAGCAAAATAAAAACTTGAAACCAGCTGCCAGAAAAGATAAAGAGCATGACAGGGAATACCTACAGTAAATAATGTGTATGCTGTACAACACAATTCTGAAAACAAGACAAACAGACCTGAGATAAAAAAAATCAACATTATGTTCAGCAGCCATTAGAGTGATGTAAGGCTTAGATCAGTTTTCTTTTTATATGCTCTGGTCAGATCTGTAACCTGGTAGGCGGCCCAGCACCACAAAGCTGTTCACGCCCCCACAGTGTGATGGAGGAAAGAATTGTGAGGTGAAAAAAGAGCAAAAGCTCGTGGGTTCATATGAATACAGTTTAATAGAACAGAAAATGAAGAAAATAATTTTTAAAAAATATTATTTATTAAGCATATGTATTATTTATTCATTGCTATTTACGTTTGTTATTGCTGTTGTTATTATATCCTGTTCCAAGGCAGTGGTCTCCCCCAACCCCAGCCAGTCACCCCATATTAATTATTCAGCATGATGTCATATGGTATGGAACTTCCCTTTGGTCACTTGGGGTCAGCTGTCCTGGTTCTGTCCCCTCCCAGCTTCTTGGGCAAACTCAGCCTCCTTGCTGGCAGGGTGGTATAATAAGCTGAAAAGTCCTTGGCTAAGTGTAAGCACTCCCAGGCAATAACTGAAACATCAGTGTGTTATCAGTATTATTCTTATCCTAAATCCAAATCACAGTACCATACCATGCAATAGGAGGAAAATTAACTCGATCCTAGCCAAAACCAGGACACTATAGACTAAGGTCATGGTATCTCTGTGAGTAAGTCAAAAGAAAGGTGGTTGTGATTAAATGGAAAATGTTGGAACAAAGCATGACATAGATAGTATGGAATAAGGCATGGATATATAGTCCTACTTCTGGCTGGGATAGACTTAATTTCTCTTCCTAGTAGCTGGCATGATAAAGCGTTATGGATTTAGGATGCATCTTCAGACAAAATGACAGCATGCATGAATAACACAGGAAAGCTGGAACCTGGAAGCCTCCCATCCCCTACCCTTCTGTGACTCTGTGCTGAATTCCATTCACCTAGTTACTTCTGTACTGACCAAACTGTCTTGCAACTCCTGAAGCTGTTATCTTGTCAGAGACAGCACAACCAGGGTGAACCGTCTGCCTGCGGACATTAACAGCTGACAGAATGGAAACACCAGGATTTTTCCTACAGAAACCTCTTGACATTTACAAGGAGAACAACCTAGTCCTGTACCAGAGGAAGAGGAACCCCACACATCAGGGCAGACTGGGACCCTGCTGAGTGAGCAGTGCCCAGGAGGAAGAGGGCCTGAGCACCATGAGGGATGCCATACGAGTAGTGGTGCCTACTCACCAGGAACCAGGCCAGCTTCCTACAGAGCTGCCTTACGAGGAGCATGGCCACCAAGAAGATCTGAGTTATCAGACTCAGCTCAGATCCGGTGTGACATGACATGGAGAGGGGTCTGCAGGCAGCAGGGAAACAGGTGCAGGTCTGGGAGTCCCTAGGACTGCCTGATGTGGAGATGAGCAGGGGCTCTGTCAAGGCTGATAGTCCCAAAAGGACAGAGGTCTTTGTGTCTGTGGCTATGGCTGTTGTCTTTGCCACTGAGGCCTGTGAGGAGACAGATTGTCGTTAAAGCACCGGGGCCTCATGGATTCCTCGACCCCACTCATGAACCAGGCAGGGGTCATACCATTGTCCTGTACTTGGCAATGCACATCGCCATCTCCTGCTGCCCCACGAAGAGCCCTGAGCAAAGTGTGAAGGGAAAGGATTTCCATTCCCAGGGGCCAGTGGCCAAGACCTGGCCCTTGTGCTTGGAGAAACGCATCCAGTTTTTCTACACATCAGTGTCACCTTCACATTGCCATTGTCTACCTGTCCTCACTACCTCCAATGTTCTGCTCTAACGAGCTCCAAGGGAGGCTGTGTCAGTGCTGGCCCTGGGGCGGGGAAACTTGCATCTGACTTGGACTTCTTGTGAGGTTTCTTCAATTGTCTCTCAGTGCCTGAGGTTTGTGGGTTCATTACCAAAGCCACCAGAGGGGTGATTACAATGCCTTGGGCTGGGCCTCTGGTGCTGAGCTGGGCTGGGCTCCTGAGTCAGAGAAAACTCATAAAGGCCCATTTGTGGAGACAGCTCTGCCCAGGAGCAGCTTCTCTGCACAGCTCAGCAGGGCTCTGACTACAAGTGAGAGACAGAGAGGAGAGAAGGAGATGGGGGTTGAAGGCACTTGGAAGAGGGAAGATGCTGAGAGCTGACTGCAGGAGAAATCTGCACAGCCGTTTATAAGGTAAGTCTCTGGCTGGAAGGGCCATGCAGCTGCAGGTTCTGGAATGGTCTCCTCCTGGGTCTTGTTTCTGGGAGGGCAGTAGGCAATGGAGTAGGCTTTGAGATTCCTGCTGGATGGCACTGCGAGGTGAGGAAGTCTGGCAGAAGCTCCTTGGAGAGCCATAATCCAGGTGCCCCCAGTAAGCCAAGAGCAGAGTGGCCCAACCTCCTCCAGACACTGCAGGAGATGCAGTCGGGATGCTGGGACACCCCAGCTTGCAGATACCCAGCTCTGTTTGTGGGGCGTCCTCCTGGACTGCAGGCTGCTCTCCAGCAGGATACAGCTCTCTCGTGCCATCCTTGTGTTATCCAGGTGCTCCAAGGAGAAGACGGCTCCATGCTAAGACCATGTCTGTGCTGCTGGATGGCTCTCTGTGGGTAGCTGGAGTGAGGCTTCTGCATCCCTGGAGAAGAGGGAAGAGTTGAGATCCTGCTCAAGACCCCAGGGACAAGGTGAGGATTCTGCCCATCTGCACTTGGACTGGGGCTTCTCTGCTCTCAGCTGTCTCCACTTCTTGGGAAGCACAACAGTGTGATTGTTGTCCTAAGCAAAAGAAAATCTGCCTTTCTCTACACTGTGATTGAATGAGTTCCTTGCAGCAACACTGAAAAGTTCATGGATATGATAAGTGGACTGAAATTGCATTTCCCCCATGTTCCTGCTTCCCGACTGCTTCACAGAAGGAAGGAGTCCTCTGGAGCCCACAGCAGCCCCTTCTCCCAGTCTCTGCCACTCTCAGACAGCATCAGCCACAGCTCAAGCAAGAGAGCTGCAGAAAGGTTCTCTTGCAAAGAGAAAGGCTTGGGACGACAGTGCTCTAAGACTTGCAATAGGTTTTCCTCAGAAAAGTCTCTTGTAACTTTTTTCTACCTTCTTTTCAACAGACAACTGTGTCCAAAGTCAGCAAATGCCCAACAGCAGCTCTGTGAGTGAGTTCCTCCTCCTGGCATTTGGAGACACACAGGCTCTGCAGCTCCTGCACTTCGGGCTCTTCCTGGGCATCTACCTGGCTGCCCTCCTGGGCAACGGCCTCATCCTCACCGCCGTAGCCTGCGACCACCGCCTCCACACCCCCATGTACTTCTTCCTCCTCAACCTCGCCCTCCTTGACATGGGATCCATCTCCACCACTCTGCCCAAAGCCATGGCCAATTCCCTCTGGGACACCAGGGCAATCTCCTATGAAGGATGTGCTGCACAGGTCTTCTTTTTAGTCTTCTTCATTGGAGCGGAGTATTCCGTTCTCACTGTCATGGCCTATGACCGCTACGTTGCCATCTGCAAGCCCCTGCACTACGGGAGCCTCCTGGGCAGCAGAGCTTGTGCCCAGATGGCAGCAGCTGCCTGGGGCAGTGGCTTTCTTTATTCTCTCCTGCACACAACCAATACATTTTCAGTGCCCCTCTGCCAAGGCAATTCTGTGGACCAGTTCTTCTGTGAGATCCCCCAGATCCTCAAGCTCTCCTGCTCAGATGCCTACCTCAGGGAAGTTGGGGTACTTGTGTTTAGTATATTTTTAGCATTTGGTTGTTTTCTTTTCATTGTGGTGTCCTACGTGCAGATCTTCAGGGCTGTGCTGAGGATGCCTTCTGAGCAGGGATGGCGCAAAGCTTTTTCCACGTGCCTCCCTCACCTGACCATCGTCTTCCTGTTTATCAGCACTGCCATGTTTGCCTACCTGAAGTCCCCTTCGTTCTCCTCCCCATCCCTGGACCTGGTACTGTCTTTTCTGTACTCGGTGGTGCCTCCAGCAGTGAACCCCCTCATCTACAGCATGAGGAACCTGGAGCTCAAGGATGCAGTGAGGAAACTCTTTGCATATATGCTTCAAGAAAGTATTTGCACACATTTTTCTTCAACATTAATCATGGGCATATAATCCTATCAGGACACTGACGCTTTCTGAAATAAACTTTTCGGACAACTTTCTTTAATTTTCTTTCTTTCTTAGTATTGTCTAAAGCTTGTGAATTTGACTCAATGTTATTCTTAGTGTCTGATATTTAATGGTTTTTGTTTGTTTATTTGTTTTTGTTTTGTTTTGTTTTGTTTTGTTTCAATTTGGACCCAATCCTCTAATGTACTTATAGAACTGGGCTTCTCTTGCAGATGGAGACAATAAAAAAGAGAACAGAAATTTACTGGTCTCATGTCCCATCTCCTCCAATCTCTTCTGCAGCTGAGGGAGAAGCCCCAGCACGCACGAGGAGCTCAAGGCCAAGAGCCCAGCTGCCACATGGAGGAGCAGCCCCGGAGGCCCTCAGGGCTGCCCCTCACTGCCCGCTGGGCTCTGCCTCTCTGCTGCCTTCGGGTTGGGGCTGCTGCTTCCCTGGAGGCATGGCCATGGCCAGCAGCAGGACGTGGCTTTTTCACTGCTGCTCTCTGTTTAAGTCCATGCTCTCCTCTTGTGCCCTTCACTTTTGTTAGCCCTCACATCTCTTGTAATTGTTGACAGTCCTGTGGTCTCTACAGTGGCATGTCTGTCACATCTAGACACACCTCTTCTAAACCTGGTCAGGAATACACCCAAGGAGCTGCTCCCTGAACATGCCTCTTGCTTTTCTGCGTTTCAACATGGATCGGAGCCCCAGAGTGATCAGTGTAGTGAACTAAAGAATAGATGCTAAAGAATCAACTATAGAACTATAGCAGGTACTGAGATAGGATAGCCCTTGAGGATAAGGAATTTCTATACATATTGTAAACTAATCACAAGGACAGGACTGAGACAGGATAGCTCTGGAAGATAAGGGATTTCTATAGCCCAGGCCATTATGAAGATAACACATTCCTGTTAAGCAAGAACCGGTTTAGACGAGTTTTGTGGCTGAAGACCCTGGCTGATCATGAGGAAGACATACAGCCTTCATCCTGAAGACCCCAGCCCACGATCACCAGGAGGCACTGCGTGTGCGCAGTTGGAGGAGTTAAAGGTGGAGACAACGGAAATGATTTCTCAGAACTCATTGTAATAAAGACCGCCCTTTCAGGGAGAGGTTATGAATATGTACAGGTGTTCCCTTACCTGTGTAACCCCTTCTGTATAAATACAAGATGAATTTACTGTGCTGGGTGCGCACAATTGTGGTGGGACTACCTCCCATGTTGCCCAGTGCTGAATAAACATACCTACTTTACAACTTTACAAGTTGTGGAGTCTGTTTTCCACACGTCAGTAGGACCAAGGGCTGGAGTGGGATCTGCCTTCTTGATTGCACATGCCCCAGCAAACAATAACTGGCCTTTGACTTATCTACCTGGGAGTATCCCAGTGGTGCTGGGGATGATGGTAAATGACAACCTAGAGAGGAATCTGGAGCTGCTAGGAGATGTCAGGTGAATTCCAGGGACAGTGTGCGAGTCTGGGTGGGCGGTGAGTTTCCTCATCTAATGAGTGACCATCCAAGGTAGAGTGTCCCAAAGGAAAAGGCAAACCTGAGGAGCCCTCAGGCTAAGGAGGGCTCTGCAACACTTGGAAGGGTTGTGAGGAGCCAGTAGGCAAAGGCACCAAAAAGCTCCTTGAGAGATTTCTCCAATCTCCTTGCAGTACCTGAGGTACTCAGCAACAAATACACCATGAGATTACTAGAATGTGGAAATCCCTAGCAAGACATGTCTATTTTGACAATTTACTTCAATTTTTCAAAATTTGTAAAGCTAATTAGTGAATTTTCAGGAGTACAGTAGAAGGAAGACTTTGATGAGCACTTGATAAAGAAGGAGTTTTCAGATTTATAGATGTTTTTCATTGCTCTTGTTATTAGGCAAATACTGATAGGGCATTCTCCAACTGATGTTGATCCAGGTTTCCTCCTAAGAAAAGCAGTTTCTTGATGCTGGACAATGCATCCAAGGACAACCTTGCTCCTCACTTCCCAGCTCTACCATTTCTCTCCCTGAACACCCAAGCCTTACATCGCTTTTCCTCACACCAGCCCTCTCCACTAAAATTGGCAGCTGAATGTCACTGCCCCTTTGCACCAGCTCCCACCTGAGAGGTTTCTCTTATTTTAAGAAAATTACAAATACGAAGAGAGTTGAGGAGATGCCTAAGGACACAATTGGACAGACTGCTGAAAGATGGGAAAATTGGAACTCCCTGAAGGTCAAAGAGTAACTGGGTAGGTGAGAGGGATCAGAATGATCAAAGAACTAGGGGTGGGCATATCTGCAGAACAATGCGAAGTACATAGGCCCAGATAGGCATCTGGAAAGGGGACTTCTTACATGGCCGGTTAATCAGGACCAGGAATTACCTGGAAGATTATGGAGATGAAATGCAGATCATTATCAACAGACCAGTGGCAGTGCAAGTGCGGGGAAGATTGGTGTTTCTTTTCCTGCAATGAATACACATCCTGCAAATTCACATTTTGTGATGACTGAAATTCAACATATTGTGTGACACGTTATGGAAAGGATTGAATTACTTCAGGTGATGAGTAGGTACTCTATTTCTTAAATACTAGAGAAATTTCCAGGACTTCAGGCAGAACTTTGCTGTCCAATCAAAAAAAAACAGTGCCAGCCCCAGAGGTCCTGCTGCACCTGAGGCACTTCCCTGGGTCTAGCAGCTGTCAGAGAGGACCTGCAAGAGACCAGAGACCTTTGAGAGCTGCAGATGGAACTGGACAGGCATCCTAGGGCACCTCCACTGCCATCAGTGCATTGACCCACAGCTGAAATGGTCACTGGGAAACAGAAACTCTTCCTGATTCTTCATAGAAAACCAAACATCCATGAATCACCTTGGGTTGTCTGTGACAAACTCAGGCTGAAAGACTCAAAAGCATGTCACTTCAAGTGACTGTGATGGTATCCATGAGCTTGGCCTGGTTTGGGAAATTGTCCCCTTTCAGCCAAGGAATTAATAATTTAATTAATGTTTTATTTTGGTCAGGTCAGTTCTCTAAGGAAAGTCATATGTATTGTGCTATAGAGGCAGAAGGCAAAAAGCATTGCACTGTGCCTCAGAATTATCAAAGAGACCTGATCCAGTTCAGCCATGGGATAAAGAAAACAGTCTAAGCTGAATGAAGGGCACTGAAATTTGGCCTAACATGAGGAAGGCTGTATATTGCTGGTGAAAGAACTGTCTTTCTTGTGCCATGACCAATGCAGATCGTGCTGCAGTAAAAGGCCCAGACCGACACCGATGTATTGGAGGCCAATGGGCATGACTTGTGATTGACCTTGCAACACCTCTGACATTGATATTTCTAAGCAAGTAAGGCATCATGGTAGTAGTGGGTCTTTTTCTCAGTGGGGTAGAAGGCGTCCCTTGCAAAATCAACATGGGTGCCACCACTGCAAAGCTGCTGTCTAACATTATCCTTTTTCCATGTGCACAATTCTGCACCATAGGGTTCATCTCAGCATCCACTTTCTCACAACCTTTACGCATGAACGCTACAGCACCTAAACGTAACACAGAATCATAGAATAGTTTGGGTTGGAAGGGACCTTAAAGATCATCTAACTCCACTCCTGCTGTCATGGGCAGGGACACCTCCCACCACACCAAGTTGCTCAAAGCCCCATCCAACCTGGTATGGAACACTTCCAGGGATGGGGCATCCACAGCTTCTCTGGGCAGTCTGTTCCACTGCCTCACCATAGAGTCATAGAATCATAGCATCACAGAATATCCCGAGTTGGAAGGGACCCATAAGGATCGTCAAGTCCAACTCCTGGCACCGCACAGGTCTGCCCAAAAGTTTAGACCATGTGACTAAGTGCACAGTCCAAGCTCTTCTTAAATTCAGACAGGTTTGGTGCATTGACTACTTCACTGGGGAGCCTGTTCCAGTGTGCAGCCACCCTCTCAGTGAAGAACCTCTTCCTGATGTCTAGCCTGAACTTCCCCTGCCTCAGCTTAACACTGTTCCCGCAGGTCCTATCACTGGTGATTACGGAGAATAGGTCCCCTGCCTCTCCACTCCCCTTCACGAGGAAGTTGTAGACTGCGATGAGGTCGCCCCTCAGCTTCCTCTTCTCCAGGCTGAACAGGCCAAGTGACCTCAGCGGCTCCTCATATGTCTTCCCCTCTAGGCCCTTCACCATCTTCGTCGCCCTCCTCTGGACACTCTCCAACAGTTTAATGTCCTTTTTGTACTGCGGTGCACAGAACTGCACACAGAGTAGAGTGGGAATTACCATTCTCATAGTAAAAAAAAAAAATTCTTATATCTAAACTAAACCTTCCCTCTTTTAGTTGAAATCTATTACAACTTGACCTATCACTACACTCCCTGAGAAAGAGCCCCTCCACAGCTCTTCTGCAACCCCCTTTTGATATTAGAAGTCTGCTATAAACTCCCACCAGAGCCTTGTCCTCTACAGGATGAACAACCCCACCTCCCTCAGCCTGCCTTCATAGGAGAGGTGCTCCAGCCCCTTAACCATCTTCATGACTCTCCTTCTAATAGTTCCATATCCTTCTTGTGCTGGGTGCACCAGAGCTGAACACAGGGCTCCAGGTGAGGCCTCAAGAAAGTAGAAGGGGAGAAACACCTCCCTCGCCCGGCTGGCCACATTGCTTTTCATGTCCCACCCTGGTTCTGTCATCCCACAGGGCAAGGGAGAGGGAGCTGACAGCCAAGGGATGCATTTGGGTGTTGAAGGTGGGGCCCAGCAGAGACAAGGAGTCAAGGCAGGGGGGTGGGAGAGGCCAGGAGAGGCAGCCCAAGGGGTGGTGCTGCTTGTGAGGACACATTTGTGCCAGCAGCCTGAGAGGGCAGCAGCTGTGTGGAGTCGAGGGCAGGCCAGGAAGTGCATGCCAAGAGTGTTCCTGCCAGCAGAGACAAGGCTGGGGCTGAGGGCAAGAAGAGAGGCAGGCCCAGGGCAGGGGACTGCAAGGGCGCTGCTCAGCTCCCTGCCCCTGCAGCAGCCGCACTGGCCCTCAGAAGATGTGCTGGCCGGCACGCACTAAGAGGTCCTGGCGTGCATCAGAGAGCAGCAAGGAGGGTACTGGAGAGGGCCGGGAAGAAGCGGGTGGCAGAGCCCCATGCAGGGGCTGGCTGGGGATCCCCTCTGGAACAGGCTCCCCAGGGAAGTAAGTCACTGCACCAAGCCTGTTGGAGTTTAAGAAGCGATTGGACTGTGCTCTTAGTCGTATGGTCCGAATTTTTGGGTAGACCTGTGTGGTGCCAGGAGTTGGACTTGATGATCCTTATGGATCCCTTCCAACTCGGGATATTCTATGATTCTATGATTCTATGATTCTATGATTCTAGGAAATTCTTCACTCAGAGGGTGGTCAGACACTGGAACAGATTGCCCAGAGAGGTTGTGGATGTTCCATCCTTGGGGGTGTTCAAGAGCAGGTTAGATGAGGCCCTGAGCAACCTGATCTAGTGGGGGGCATCCCTGCCTATGGCAGGGGGGTTGGAACTAGATGATCTTCAATGTCCATTCCAACTCAAGGCATTGTATGATTCTATGATTCTATGATTGTGCTTCAGAGGCCAAAAGAAAAAACAAAGACAACCATAAAGCATGGTATTTGGCTTCAGAACACTCAATGGTCCAGTTCATCCATGAGATAAAATATTCTAAGCAGCAGGAAGGACACTGAAATGTGACCTAATATGAAGGAGGCGCTAGATTGCTGGTGTAGAAACAGCATTTTTGTGCCATGAGCAATGCAGTATATGCTGTAGAAGAAGGCCTACACCTGAATAAAAAGGCCTAGGCCAGCACCAGTGCTGCACAAGCTTGAGATTTGGGTGCATGTGAACCTAATGGAACCACAGGATCTTTAATGTCCCTTCCAACCCAAGCCATTCTATGACTCTGTGCTTAGCAGCCCTGTACAGCCCCTGTGGGGCCCAGCCTCAGTTCATGCCCCCCAGCTTGTGCTCCAAAAGTGTTCCCTTACATCCTGTGTCACTTGTCCCACCTGCATGCCTCGGCTACCCCAGGACATCCTGGAGGCAGTGACCACCTCTGAATAGATAATTGAAATCAGCCATGAAAGTTGATCTAGGAAACAATGGAAACCTGTGCATAAAAGGACTCTAAGTAATAGCTGAAAGAGTCTTTTTTGGCAACGCCACAAGCTTTTTTTTTCTATGAATTTTCTTGATTTAGTCTCATAGGTTTATTATTATTATTATTATTATTATTATTATTATTATTATTATTTTAATTGACATCATGTGGACAAGTACAATCAACCAAATTATGCTTTTTCTGTGAATAGTCTTATGCAAACATTTACCAAAACATGTTTTCCAACATATTTTTTTCTTCTTCCTCTGCCTCCTCTGTCTTCAAACAGAACTTCAAGTGAAGAAGTCACTGAATTAAAGAATAACTCATGTTTAAGAAACCAAGATTGAGAAATGTGTGCCATGCCATCATAAAGGGAGATAACAAAGAAGATCAACAGTGTTGGACCAAGTGCCCATGACTGATGGGTGCTGCTGGTAACTGGCTGGCAGGAGGACTTTGTACCACTAATGTCCTGCCACCTGCCTTCCCCCAACATCATCCCCTTCTTCAGTCCAAATATCACCAATGTGGCTAAAGAGAAACTCCAGGAGACCATGGCAAAGGCCTTGCTAAAGCCCAGGTTCACCACGTTCCCTTCTTTCCCCTCCCCTTCTGTTTCAGCAGTTTCTTTGTTTCCTCCAACTGCCTGAAGATGGCTGTGGCAGGACATTCCCCATCACGTTCCCAGGGGTAGAGGTGACAATACCAATTCTGTCAATCTTTTTTCTTGCCCTTCCTGAAGATGTATTTGATGCCTGCCTTTTCCAAGTCCCCAGAAATCTCTATGTTGCAAACCTTTGACAGCCCAGTCCAGAAAGTCACGGTAGTGTGACATACAGGAGAGGGTCATCTGGAATGAACCTGTGCAAGTGGGGTGACAGAAATCTCACAGAGACACTGGGGGTTGTTTCTGGAGGCACACAGGGCAATACCAGGGCTCTGTGAGGTATCCATCTCTGAGCTGGCCTCCTGCGCTCCTCATACACATGGGGCTGTTGGGAGACACGGGTCCCTGCCTTGCACACCCACGGGCAGTGCACTGAAGTGCCTGCAGTGTCCCTCTGGCTCCTGCAGCCACTGCCAGGGGCTGGGAAGCACGTCAGCCCTGCAGTGCTTCTGCTCTGCTCTGCTCTGAGATGCCCCAAGGCATGAGGAATGGTCACAGGGACCTCGGTTCAAAGAAGCACATCTCAGAGCTGTATTCAGGTGCCTTCCCAGGGCATGTTACTTAACCTTGTGACACTATCTACCCCACTAGCCTTCAGGAGACTTGTAGGAACAGCTGATGGCATTTGTGCTCGCTCGTGTTCATTTATGTGCATATGATGTGCCTGCTGGTACCAGCAGCAATGGGTTTCTCTTTCCACATCTCCCATGAATGCACAAGGGGCCCTGCTCTTCTCCCAAAACATCCTACGTCCCAGGGAGCATTTCCCAGGTAAGCAATGAGCAATGGACTGGCCAGCCATTGCTGAGCCTCCTTCCCATGCACCCCACAGGTCTGAGCTCGTGGTGATGCTCTCCAGAGTATGAAAAATGACCTAAAAGATTATAGAATAAACCTTGACCCTGCAATGCATTATGGGTCATATGCAGAAGAAAATGGGCTATTGTTTTTTGATTTTAAAACATCTCAAGTCATCAGTTTCCTCACGGCATCATTGAGGTCCCGATTCCTCATGCTGTAGATGAGGGGGTTCACTGCTGGAGGCAACACTGAGTACAAAAATGACACCACCAGGTCCAGGGATACGGAAGAGATGGAGAGGGGCTTCAGGTAGGCAAACATGTCTGTACTGACAAGCAGAGAGACCACAGCCAGGTGAGGGAGGCACATGGAAAAGGCTTTGTGCCAGCCCTGCTCAGAGGGCATCCTCAGCACAGCCCTGAAGATCTGCACATAGGACAGCACAATGAAAACAAAACAACCAAATACAAAAGAAAAACTGAACACAAGTAGCTCAACTTCCCTGAGGTAGGCATCAGAGCAGGAGAGCTTGATGATCTGGGGAATTTGACAAAAGAATTGGTCAACAGAGTTCCCTTTGCAGAAGGGCAGGGAAAAAGTAATGGCCGTGTGCAGGACAGCATTGAGAAAGCCACTGCCCCAGGCAGCTGCTGCCATCTTGGCACAAGCTCTGCTGCCCAGGACGCTCCTGTAGTGCAGGGGCTTGCAGATGGCAATGTAGCGGTCGTAGACCATGATAGTTAGAATTAAATACTCTGAACCAAAGAAGAAGACAAAAAAGAGAACTTGAGCATCACACCCTTGATAGGAGATGACCCTTGTGTCCCAGAGGGAATTGGCCATGGCTTTGGGCAGAGTGGTGGAGAATCAGCCCAGGTCGAGGAGGCCGAGGTTGAGAAGGAAGAAGTACATGGGGGTGTGGAGGTGGTGGTTGCAGGCTACGGCAGTGAGGATGAGGCCGTTGCCCAGGAGGGCAGCCAGGTAGATGCCCAGGAAGAGCCTGAAGTGCAGGAGCTGCAGCTCTCACGTGTCTGCGAATGCCAGGAGGAGGAACTCGCTCACAGAGCTGATGTTGGGCATTTTCTGACATTGAACATGGCTGTCTGTTGGAGAGGAAAAGGCAGAAAAAGTTAGAGTAGATTTCTTTGAGGAAGAACTATTGCAAGCCTTAGAGCATACCCCAGGCCAAGCCTCTTTATGTGAAGACATTTTATGCAGCTCCCTTGCTTGAGCTGTGGCTGGTGCTTGCTGAGATTGGCAATGGGAGCATGGGTAGCTGTGGGCTCCCAACAGCTCCTTCCTGCTGTGCAGCAGGAGGGAAGCACGAACATGAGGGAAACTCAAGTGCACTTCACTTGCTCGTTGTTAAAAACAACTCATATGAATGCAGGGCTGAGCTGTAGGGATTTTGTTTGCTTTATTTTATCCCAGTAGCCCCAGTAATGCTTAGGATAGGTAATGGGTGGCTGAACACCCTCACACTTCCTGGCACTCCTGGTGATATCCTGTGGGAGTATCCCTTGGTGAAGACCAAGAAGAGCAGCTCTGCCCACCAGTCCTGTTCTTAGCTGCCCTATGACACCCCTCTGTGAGCTGCAGGACCATCCCATTCAGGTGTTTCCCTGAAAAACTGAAGAAGAAACTGGAGAAGGCTGCTGAGGGTTTGCTGACAGCACAGCAAACCAGATGGAGCTTGGGAGCTTCTTTTCTTTTCCATGGCTGCAGGAGCTACAGGGCAGCTGACAGAGCCTGGCATGGCCAGCCAGGGCAGGGTGATCTGGGATGACCAGGGGGCACCTGGTTTAGGACACTCCAAGGGGCTTCTGCCAGACTTCCTCACCTCGCAGTGCAATTCAGCAGGACTCCCAAAGCCTACTGTATTGCCCACTGCCCTCCCAGAAACAACACCAAGAAGGAGACCCTTCCAGGACCTGCAGCTGCATGGCCCTGCAGCCAGAGACTTACCTTGTCAAGGGCAGTGCAGATTTCTCCTGCAGTTAGCTCTCAGCATCCTCCTACTCCCAACTGCCTTCAAGCCCTCTCTCCTTCTCTCCTCTCCCCATGCCACGTGTGGTCAGAGCCCCCAGCCCTGCTGCACTGTGCAGAGGAGCTGCTCCTGGGCAGAGCTGTCTCTCTGCACCAGGGCCCTCTTGCCAGGAGCTCTCTCTGTCCCAGGAGCCCGGCCCAGCTCAGCACCAGAGGCCCAGCCCAAGGCATTGTAAACACCCCTCTGGTGGCTTTGGTGATGAGCCCACGAACCTCAGGCAATGAGGGGCAATCGAAGAAATCTCTCAAGAAGTCCAAGCGTCATGCAAGTTTCCTGCAGTTTCCCCCCTGAGGGCCATCACTGACAGCTTCCCTTGGAGCTCGTTAGAGCAGAACATTGGAGGCAGTGAGGACAAGTAGACAAAGGCAATGTGAAGGTGTCACTGATGTGTAGCAAAACTGGATGTGTTTCACCAAGCACAAGGGCCGGGCCCTGACCCTTGGTCCCTGGGAAAGGAGATCCTTTCCCTTCAAACCTCTCTCAGGGCTCTTCCTGGGGTAGCCAGAGGTGGGGATTTCTTTCTCTTCATGTCCAGTCTCAACATCCTGAAGTCAAATTTGTGGCATTATTTCTGTCTCATGCCATTTTTCCCTACAGAGGAAAGCTAAAGCATCTCCAAAACCACCCTTCAGGCAGTCTCAGGTTACTTTTGCTCTACCTGGATTCTCCATGCCACTGGGTGAGAGAAACCCAGGTGTCTCAGTCTCTCTACACAGGGCAGGTGCTTTAGGCCCTGAACCCCACCTTGGCAGAACCTCTCTGGGCACTATCCCGTGCCCTAGAAAATGAGGAGCTACACACTGGGACACCCATGTGCGGAAGGTGTTACACCATATCTGAGCTGAGTCTGGTAACTCAGATTTTCTTGATGGCCATGGTCCTCGTAAGGCAGCTCTGTAGGAAGCTGGCCTGGTTCCTGGTGAGCAGGCACCACTGCTCCTATAGCATCCTTCATGGTGCCCAGGCCCTCCTCCTCCTGGGCACTGCTCACTCAGCAGGGTCCCAGTCTGCCCTGATGTGTGGGGTTCCTCTTCCTCTGGTGCAGGACTAGGCTGTTCTCCTTGTAAATGTCAAGAGGTTTCTGTAGGAAAAATCCTGCGGTTTATCAAGTTTCCCCTGGGCAGATGCTCCATTCTTTCAGCTGTTAATGTCTGCAGGCAGATGGCTGACCCTGATTGTGGTGATCCAGGGAACTACAGGCCTGTCAGTCTGTCCTCTGAGTCAGGGAAACTCATGGAGTAGATTATCTTGAGTACCATCACACAACAATTCCAGGACAATCAGGTGATCAGGCTCAGTCAGCATGGGTTTATCAAAGGAAGGTCCTGCTTGGCAAATCTGATCTCCTTCTAACACAAGGTGATGTGCTCAGTGGACAAGGGAAAGGCTGTTGCTGTGGTCTAGCTAGACTTCAATAAGGTTTTTGAAACCATTTCCCTCAGCATTCTCCCGGAGAAGCTGGATGCTTAAGGCCTGGATGGACGCATGCTTCATTAGGTTAAAAACTCGGTGGGTGGCCAGGTCCAAAGAGTCGTGGTGAATGGAGCTAAATGCAGCTGGAGGCCGGTCACTAGTGTTGTCCCCCAGGGCCCAGTACTGGGGCCAATTCTCTTCAATTTCTTCAACAATGATCTGGACGAGGGGATCAAGTTCACCCTCAGTAAGTTTGTAGGCAACACCAAATTAGGAGCAAGCGTTGATCTGCTCAAGTGTAGGAAGGCTCTGCAGAGGAATCTGGATAGGCTGGACCCATGGGCTGAGGCCAACTGTATGAAGTTCAACAAGGCTATGTGCTGGGTCCTGCACTTGGGGAACAACAATCCCACCCATACAGGGAGAAGAGAAGCTGGACAGCTGCCTCGTGGTAAGGGCCCTGCGGATAGTGGTAGATAGTCAGCTGAATATGAGCCAGCAGTGTGCTCAGGTAGCCAAGAAGGCCTGTCTTGTACCAGAAATACTGTGGTCAGCAGGATGAGGGATATGATTGTCCCGCTGTAACTCAGACCTGGTGAGGCCAAACCTCAAGTTCAGCTCTGGGGCCCCCTGTGTAAGGACATGGATCAATTAGAATGAGTCCAAAGGAGGGCCACGAAGATGATCAATGGGCTGGAGCACCTCTCCTATGAAGACCGGCTGAGGGAGTTGGGGTTGTTCAGCCTGGAGAAGAGAAGGCTCCGGGGAGACCTTACAGTGGCCTTCCAGTACCTAAAAGGGCCAACAGGAAAGCTGGGGAAGGACTCTTCATCAAAGAGCATAGTGATAGGACTAGGGGTAATGATTTTAAACTGAAAGAGGTATTAGAAAGAAGTCCGTTACTCAGAGGGTGTTTAGGCAGTGGGACAGGCTGCCCAGAGAAGTTGTGGATGCTCCATCTCTGAAAGTGTTCAAGGCCAGGTTGGATGGGGCTTTGAGCAACCTGGTCTAGTGGAAGGTGTCTCTGCGCATGTCAGGGGACTTGGAATTAGGTGATCTTTAAGGTCCTTTCATACCCAAACTGTTCTGTATTGTGTAAATATGAAACACAGCACCATACCAGCTACTAGGAAGAAAAATTTATTCTTTTGCAGCAAAAACTAGGACAATATTCACCGCTTATTCCATACCATGTTTGTCATGCTCAGGTCCAACACTTTCCAATTAATCACCACCACTTTTCCTGTCTTTTGATATGCACAAAAAATATCATCTCCTTAGTCTATTTGTGTCTATAATAATAATAACAGCAATATATTGTACTATTGTTGTTGTTGTTGTTATTATAATTTCCTTTGTGTCCTATTAATCTGCTTTCATGTCAACACATAAGCTTTTACTTTTTTTTTTTTTTTTTCCTCACCCAGTTCTCTCCTCCATCACATTGGAAGAATAGCTTTGTAGTGCTGAGCTGCCTGCCAGGTCAAACCACAACAAGTCTTCTTGGTGCCTAGTGTGGAGCACAGAGTTTGAGATGACTGATCTGACCACAGCGTTTTAAAATAAATTGTTATAAGCATTAGATCAGTTTAAGAGTTGCTGATCACAATGTTAGTTTTTTGATCTCGAGTCTTTGTGCTTCCTTTCAGAATCGTGTTGTATAGCATATTACTAACTGTCTGACTTCCATGTCATGCTGTTTATCAGTTCTGGGGGCTGGTTTAAGTTTACTGTTTTGCTGTATTGGATAACACTGACTTGTGATAGAATAAAATTATTGCCCCCTCAATACCTCAGGAACCATCTCTTCATTTCTTAGAAACTATTAAGAATTACACTATTTAAACTCTTTGCCTTTTCTCCTCAGGAAGTAAATCTATGGACAGTGCAGGACGCTTTTCCCCACTTCTTCGTTCTCCCTTTCTCCCTCACCTCCCCCTTCTCCTCCAGGCTAAGTACAGTACCTTTTCAAAGCTTTGAATATCCTTGGGATGGTAAAACCAGCATGTTCCTGTTGTTACATTTCCTGCATGTGTTTCAGTTTTTGTTTATGTTTAAACAACTACTTATGCATGCCATCCAGAGATCTGTCTGAAAGCTGGAGAGTTAGGAGTGGCAGGGAGTGTGGGAGGATATGGGCAGGCACCTAGAGCAGTGGGCACCTCCAGTGCTTTGGAACTTCACCTCCGAGCAAGTGCAGAATCCTAAAAGAACCTGTGAAATGCTTGTAAAATGTGTGTCATCACCATGCCTATTCCAAAGAGACACAAATCATTGCAATGTGCTGGGCCTTGACCTATGCTTAACAAGCCACAGTCAACACCTCCCAGCCCCCTGTGACTTTTCCTGCAGGCACACACCAGCCCCTCTGACAGGCCCAGGAGCCATTACAACCCTTGTGAAGGGTCCAACAGCCACTCCAAACCCTGCAACAGGTCCTGCAGGCACTCCATCTCCTGAGATGGGCCCAAAGTTAAACCAACCCCTGTGACAGGCCCTGTAGCCACTCCAAAAGCTGAGATAGGCCCTGCAGCCACCCCAACTCATCCGAAAGACCCTGCAGCCAGAACAACTCCTGTGTTGGGCCCTGCAGCCACTACTGCCCCTGTGATGGACTCCATGGCTGGGCCAGAGAACCAACCTCTGCCAGTATCAGTTGCCTCTACATGCAAGAGAAACCAATGGGTGTGGAAGTCGGTTTTTCTTTAGAAAGAAAAGAAACTCCTACCCAGACAAGAAAGGAGGAAGAAGACTATCAGGGAGGTTTCTCCAAAGTTGGGCCATGTTGTAAGCAGGATGACAAAGAAGAAGAGATCATATAAGCATCAGAAACCTTGTGATCCCTATTCCAGGGTAAGCTACAAGATACGGGAAAAGATTTCCACCATCATCTTTGTAAGCACATTGTCACTTGGCTGCTCCAGTGCTGGATGAAAGGGGCCAATAGCCTTGAACATGAGGGTAAGGAAGCCAAGCAGCTGGGATCCCCTTCTAGGGAAAGACTGACAGACAAAGCAATTGGAAAAGGGTCAAAAGAATCTTAATCCTGTCAGGCATGAAGGAAAGGTGTCCCTTCAAGAAATACCTCGTATGTCAACCAGGAAATTGGACCACCTTGCAGAGGAGTATCCAGTACCTGATGGAATTAGTGATGCTGAATGCGATTTATAAAAACCTAGACAACAAACAGCTATCCAAAGATCGAGATGAAGTCAAGTGCACACGACCCATGTGGCAGAAGTTTGTACAGGGTGCACCATCATCATATGTCAACTCATTGGTTGAAATGGCCTGGAAAGACCAAGAGGAACCCACAGTGGATTAATCGTCTAACCAACTCTGGCAGTATGAAGAAAGTCTCTCTTCTTCCCTATGGACCTGCATGTCATATGTGGAGAAACTGTCCAAATAGGTCCGACAACTACAAGAGAATACATTTTTCTCCCCACCTGTATGAACCAATACCTCAGCAGTCCTGCGTAAGTGTCCCTCTTGTCAAGAAAGGTGATATAGTGGTTACAAACCACATGCAACCCTGTGGTTTTAACTGTTTGACCACGGAGACGCCATGAGAAAATGGGATGGAAAATCTACCTCGACCCTAGAGGCACGGATACATGAAGAGCAAGGAAATGCAATCACAAAAAGTGGTTCTTTTGAGAAAATTCCTGCTCCAATTTCTAGTAGGCAGTCCTCCAAACACAGTAATGAATACTATGAGCAGGACTAGAAGGGCCCGGCCTCCAGTCAGGGGGAGGAAGGGGGCAATTGAGTGTATTGGACTTTGAGGATTCCATGGCCTGGCACATCAGACCCACAGAAGATTCAAGGCTCTAGTGGACACCGGTGCACAGTGTACTACAATACCATCAAGCTATAAAGGGCCAGAACCCATTTGTATTTCTGGAGTGACAGAGGGATCCCAACAGTTAACTGTATCGGAGGCTGAAGTGAGTCTAACTGGGACGCAGTGGGAAAAGCACCCCATTGAGACTGGCCCAGAACCTTTGTGCATCCTTGTCATAGACTACTTCACGAGACAGTACTTCAAAGATCCAAAAGTTTACTGGATGGACTTTGGGCATGACTCCCTTGGAGATGGAAGACATCAAACAACTGTCTACTTTGCCCACTCTCTCACAGGACCAGTCTGCTGTGGAGGTGCTGATGGCCAATGAACAGCAGGTGCCAATTGCTACCACAACAGTGCACCTGAGACAGTATTGCACTAACAGAGACTACCTGATTCCCATCATTGATGGTTCATCAACTGGAGAGCCAAGGAGTAATCAGTAGGACTTGCTCACCCTTTAATAGTCCCATATGGACAGTGCAAAATTCTAAAGGCGACTGAAGGCTAACAGTGGACTATCGTGGCCTGAATGAAGTCACGCCACTGCTGAGTGCTGCCATACCAGGCATGCTGGAACTTCATTCAGTACAAATACAAACTGGAGTCAAAGGCAGCCAAGTGCTATGCCACAATTAATATTGCTAATATGTTTTTCTCCACCCCTTTGGCAGCAAGCAGCCAGAATCACCCTCTACAGAAGGAGTAATTGGCAAAGCCATTGGAAAAAAAGCACAAGGAACTTAATCCTGTCAGGTGTCAAGGAAAGCTATCCCTTCAAGAAATATCTTGTATGTCAACCAGGCAAGTGGACCACCATGGAGAGGGTTATCTGGTACCTGAAAGAATTAGCCGTGCTGAAGGTGATTTGTAGGAACCTAGACAATGAACAGCTGTCCAAAGATCCAGATGAAGTCAAGTGCACATGACCCATGTGTCAGAAGTTTGAACAGAGTGCACCACATGCCAGCCCATTGGCAGTAATGACCAAGAAAGACCAAGAGGAACCCACAGTGGATGAATTGGCTAGGCAACTATGGCATTACAAAGAAAGTCTCTCTTCTTCCCTATGGGCTTGTCTCGAGAGAAACTTTCTCATGAGGTGCAAGAACTACAAGAGAATACATCTTCCTCCACACCTGCACGAACCAATATCTCAACTATCAGGTGTAAGCATCACTCTGCTCAAGAAAGTTGATATAGTGGGGGCATACTATGTGCCACCCTGTGGTTTGAACTGTGTGACCATGGAAAGGCCATGAGAAAATGGGATGCAAAAATCTACCTCGACCCTAGAGGCACGGATACATGAGGCGCAAGGAAAAGCATTGGCAAAAAGGAGTTCTGAGAAAATTGCTGCTCCGGTTTCTAGTGGGCAGTCCTCCAAACAGAGTAATGAATACTATGAGCAGGACTAGAGGGGCCCAGCCTCCATCCAGGGGGAGGAAGGGGACAATTGGGTGTCTTGGACTTTGAGGATTATTGGCCTGGCACATCAAACCCAAGGGTTAACTGAATTGGAGTCTGAAGTGAGTCTCACTGGAAAGGAGTGGCAAAAGCAACCCATTGAGACTGACCTGGAGGATCTGTGCAACCTTGACATAGACTGCTTCAGGAGAGGGTACTTCAGAGATCCACAAGGATATTGGTGGGCTTTTGTCATAGCTGCCTTGGAGACGGAGGACAGGGAACAGTTGTCTACCTGGCCCACTCTTTCACAGGACCCTTCTGCTGTGGAGGTGCTGATGGCCAATGAACAGCAGGTGCCAATCGCTACCACAACAGTGCACCTGAGGCAATATTGCATTAACAGAGACTCCCTGATTCCCATGCATGAGCTGGTTCATTGACTGGAGAGCCAAGGAATGATCAGCAACACTTGCTCAACCTTTAATAGTCCCATATGGATAGTGCAAAATTCTGATGGTGAGTGAAAAATAACAGTGGACTTCTGTGGCCTGAATGAAGTCACAATACCGCTGAGTGCTGCTGTGCCGGGCATGCTGGAACTTCATTCAGTACACATACAAACTGGAGTCAAAGGCAGCCAAGTGCTATGCCACAATTAATATTGCTAATGCATTTTTCTCCACCCCTTCGGCAGCAGTGGCCACACTTAGCTTTCAGTTGGAGAGGCTTCCTGTCCACCTCAAATCGACTGCCCCATGGGTGGAAACACAGCCCTACTATTTGCCATGGGCTGATCCAGACTGCCCTGGATGA
Source organism: Anser anser (assembly GCF_964211835.1). NCBI lineage: Eukaryota > Metazoa > Chordata > Aves > Anseriformes > Anatidae > Anser > Anser anser. The sequence continues at coordinate 828,521 of NW_028154169.1, forward strand.
GGGGGAAGCTTCTGAACACTTCCAATACATTGATGTTGTCATCACCTGGGACAACACAGCAGAAGATGTATTTGAGAAAGGGAAGAAAATAGTCCTAATCCTTCTGAAAACTTGTATTGCCCTAAAACAAAGTAAGGTCAAGGAACCTGCACATGAGAGCCTAATGCAGGCTGGCCAGGTTCAGGGTGACTGCTGCATGGGGACAGGTTGGGCATTGCTCAGTGGGTGATGAGCAATTACATTGTGCATCACTTGCTTTATACATGTACTACTACTAATAATAAAATATATTATTATTTATTATTATTGTTACTGTTTTCTTATATCTTCATTTTCTGTCCTTTTAAACTGTCTATATTTCAACAAATAAGCTTTTGGGTGGTGGGTATGAGATAACATCTCTGTGTTGCTTAGGTGCCCAACAGCTTAAAGCAAAACATCTTTGACAACCAAATTTTAATAGAACAAATCACACTTCTAAAATCCATCTCTCCTGAGTTCAGAGTTTGTCAGTGATGGCTTCAGTCTGCTTCAGACACCACACCCCAGGAGAGACCCTGCTGCCTGCAGGAGCTGTCAGCCCTGAGGCCTTGGGGACACCTCGAGGGAGCCCGATGGCACAGAGCAAGAGATGCCACGGTCGGGTGCTGTGCTGCTGAGCTGGGCCGGGCTCCTGGACTCAAGGGGAGCTCCTGGCAAGCGGGCAGTGCTGCAGAGAGTCAACTCTGCCCAGGAGCAGCTCCTCTGTACAGCACATCAGGGCTGGGGACTCTGACTGCAGGTGGCATGGGGAGAGGAGGGAAGGAGAGAGGGCTTGGAGGCTGTGAGAAGCACAACAACAGAGGGCAGCGTGTGGCAGGACAGATCTGCAGACTGTTGACACTGAGAGTCTCTGGCAGCAGGGTGATGCAGGTGCAGTTGCCAAAGGGCTCTTCTACAGCTGGTACATCCGATGGCTGATAGCATCTGTCAGGACGGTTCTCTCTGTTTCTCCAGCAAAGTGTAGAAGATGCTTTAAAGAATGGCATTTATGAGGGGGCATTTACAGAGGAAGTCTGAGGCTTGGTTTACCTGAAGAGGAAGGCTTTTTTTGGATTCTGTGCTTTCAGACTCTTGCAGTGGAGTGGAATCTGAGTGAATCTGAGCACACAGCTTTTGGGATGGGGTCTGTGAGCATGGACAGGGAGGAGACGTGGGGACAGAGAACGCACTCCCAGCAGGGACATGGGCAGGCGGTAAGAGGGAGCTGCTGCCACAAACGCTGTGTGAGGGATGGCTCAGGCACCTCCCTGCCATCCCCTGAAGGGCAGACGCCTTCCCTGGGACACCCCCTGCTCTCCTCTCCCACCAGCACAGCCTCTGCCCTCAAGCCCCCGGTGTTCCCAGCAGGAGCTGCCTCCTCTGCAGCCAGAGCTGCAGCAGAGGAGGGTCTGCTGAGTGTCTGTCTGTCCCTCCCTGGCCTTGCCTCCCCTGGCAGCAGCACACTGGCATTCCTGCTGGCTTCTCCAGCTGGCCGTGCTGCTGCTGTTCTTATTTCCAGGCTGGCTGGGGATGGGGGTTTCACACGCACATGGAGTGAGCCCTCAGTGTGCTTAGGGGAAGGGGGATATGGGGACAGGGTCAGGGGTCTGGAGTTCTGGCCTTTGCGCATGGATTCTACTGCTCTCAGTAGTGTCCAAGTTCTTCTCAGGTGAACCTCAGGGTGCAATTGTCCTGTAGAGACACCAGCACAGGGCAGCTGACACCAGCACTACTGGACAGACTAGCTGTGCTCTCTGAAGGACACTCTGCAGTAAAGTGACAGTTTCTTTGTCTTCAAGGATCCATCGGGTGTTACTGGGAGTGCAGCAGAAATGCCTAGGATTTCTGTCTTAAAAGCAGTACTCAAGTGTTACAGGGCAGCTAGAACAAAAAAATACAAACGACTACAATAAAATCTCCACAGCCCTGCTTGGCAGTTGGTTGAGCTGTGAGCAAAACTAGGGCAAAAATCTTTGATATCAGGAGTGAAGTGAATTTTAGATTACCCCATGTTCCTTTTTACCTCTGGCTGTAGACAGGACTGACTCTTTCACTGCCCAGTGCCAAGTCCTCTGCTCCCATGGGCACCCTCAGGAATCAACAGGGAGTATGCTTCAGAGGGAATTTCCAAATGTCTGCCTGGAAGTTTACAATCATTTGGGGAGATTTAAATGAGAAATGGAATGAGTTTTCCTCTGATAAGTCTGTGGTAAATTATTCTATTTCTGTTCCACGGGCAGGACCCCATACCCATAAACAGCAGAAAATGCCCAACAGAAGCACCATCACTGAGTTCCTCCTCCTGGCATTTGCAGACACACGGGAGCTGCAGCTCCTGCACTTCGGGCTCTTCCTGGGCATCTACCTGGCTGCCCTCCTGGGCAACGGCCTCATCCTCACCGCCGTAGCCTGTGACCACCGCCTCCACACCCCCATGTACTTCTTCCTCCTCAACCTAGCCTTCCTTGACCTGGGATCCATCTCCACCACTGTGCCCAAAGTCATAGCCAATGCCCTCTGGGACACCAGGGCCATCTCCTATGAAGGCTGTGCTGCACAGGTCTTCTTTTTTGTCTTCTTGTTTGGAGCAGAATACTCTTTTCTCACCGTCATGGCCTACGACCGCTACGTTGCCATCTGCAAGCCCCTGCACTACGGGACCCTCCTGGACAGCAGAGCTTGTGCCAAGATGGCAGCAGCTGCCTGGGGCAGTGGCTTTCTCAATGCTGTCCTGCACACGGCCAGTACATTTTCCCTGCCCTTCTGCCAAGGCAATTCTGTGGACCAGTTCTTCTGTGAAATTCCCCACATCCTCAAGCTCTCCTGCTCAGATGCCTACCCCAGGGAAGTTGGGGCACTTGTATTTAGTGTTTCTTTAGCCTTTGGTTATTTTGTCTTCATTGTGGTGTCCTATGTACAGATCTTCAGAGCTGTGATGAGGATGCCCCCTGAGGAGGGCCAGCACAAAGCCTTTTCCACGTGCCTCCCTCACCTGGCTGTGGTCTCCCTGTTTGTCAGCACTGTCATGGTTGCCTACCTGAAGCCCCCCTCCTTATCCTTTCAATCTCTGGACCTGGTGGTGTCATTTTTGTACTCAGTGTTGCCTCCAGCAGTGAACCCCCTCATCTACAGCATGAGGAACCAGGAGCTCAAGAATGTAGTGAGGAAATATATGACTAGATATATATATGACTTCATAATATGACTTAAGTCATATTATTATGTCTTATTATGAAGTCATAATATGACTTCAATATATGACTTCAGAAGCCATGAATTGCCAGTCTGCTTCTGCATATGACTCATAATATCAATTATTACACAAATGGCCAATATTCTTTTGTGTATTTGTTTGTGTGCATGTATGTGTTTAATTTTTGCATAAGTTTTTCTTACTTTTAAATCGACTAATGTTGCCCGCTATAATGATATGATTTATCCCATTTCCAGTTCAGTATGTATGTGTTGAGTGTACATACTGAGACTTCGTTCATGTGGAGTGTGTTCCAAACATGGCAGAGATAATGAAAGCCTTCTCTGCATCTAACAGTAGCAATGGTGCTAACTACTCCCAAATAACTCCACACATGGGAAGTCAAAGATTGCTCTTTCACCCTCTTTCTAACCCTGCCGGTTGAATACAACCGAGCATATTTTATTTTCTTTTGTGTTCACAGGAATCCTGAGTGAACTGCATGTGGACAGCTGGAGAATCGCAAACCAACAGTTTGGATTAATAATGCTATGCTTTACCCTGATCTTGATGCAATTACAGACCTTAAAGGAAACTTAGCTGCTGTGCACGGAGCTGAGGTGTTTCACCGTGACATCTAACCATGTATTGTAGAGCTAGAGATGACTCTGGCTAGTTAGCATGGTTACACAGACGTTCTCTGAAACAATCTCAGCGCATGCCACAGGATGCAACTGTGTTATTGGGAACAGGGTTAGGTATATTAAATAACTGCTACTACAGATGACCTAAGAAAATTGGAACGACCAAGAAAATCATCCTTATTTGCCTCAGGAGCAAGTCAATGGCTTCTATCAGACATTTTACACCACTGGGAACAAACTGAAGAAAATGATCATCAATTAATTGTAAATGCCCTTGGAAAAACTCAGGGCAATACCTCCCTTGCCTTGGGCTGCATCCAAGCACGGTTATGAATACAATCTGTAGCAGCAGCTATTATTAGAGAGGGAGAAGGAGGCACTTTGCCCACTGAAATTCGAGAATTGATTTGGGATAATGCTTCAGAATTTGAAAAGGACTTTCAAGCATGGTGGCAATTAGTCAACTTCACCTACTCTGCAGAAAGTGATAAAATTATTGCCTTTATACTTACCATAAGTAATGCCACCGTATACAATGTATATCCAGTCATTGCATTAGGACTCAGTCATAATGGAACTATACTTTATCCTAAGGAGCATAAAGTATGGGCCCATCAAAAGGGAGGAAAGTGGCAAACAATTGATATAAATGCATGTATTGTGCATGAACAAAAAGGCTTCATCTGTGAGAGTAACACATTTGAAGCCCAAGACATTTGTCTTGACACTGAACAAAATATTTGCCACTTTGAGATACATCCTAATGATACCCTTGAAACTGTACTTGTATATATTGGGAAAGGCTGTGTTTTCAAGAGAACCCATTGTGATTCTATAGTCATAGATAATACTATTGTAGATATCAGTAATCACTCTAATGTTTGTGTTTGTAATTTTACCAAAATTCTAGGTTGTGATTTTAGTTACTCAGCTCCTGTAACCTCTTGTCAACTTATTGCGCCCCATTATATTCTGCTTCATCTGCCGCCTACTCCTATTGGAATGAACCTTACCTTGGTGAAGAAATTGCTGTTACATGAAGACTTAAAGAGGCTGATGAAACAAGTCCAAGAAAATGGATGAAAGACTTTGGTTACTGACCATCATGATATAGAAGTACATCAAGTGATGGAAAGAGTAAAGAGAGATGAAAAACACCATTGGTGAGACACTTTGGATGGTTGCCAGCTGCGACAGGAATCTTCAACAAGATGCTTCACCCTGTTGTCGTTTTGTTGATACTCATTGTATTATGCTTTTAGTTTGTATGTTAAACTCAGGATCATGACGGAACATTTAGTGTCCCTACACAATGTACATACACTTGATAATCCTCATCCCGAGAATCTATGTGATATCACCGACATTCCGACTGTCATTAAGCTTGAGTGACTATAGTCACAGGGTGGATTATGTGGTATAATTGCCTAAAGTAACTAGGAAAATAAAACCAAGATTCACATTTTAAAGAAAATGTACAACATTGAAGAGGCTTTCCAGGTAGGGTGTAGCTGCATTACCTGAGCGTTCCCTAGGCTTCCAACCTTAGATGTTGTCACATTGGGGGAACCTGGTGTGCTGAGTCTAAGGAACAGTGCGGAGCTTAGAGTGGAGTGGAGACACCATGGCTAGGCTCTGTGACCAGGTGGGAACTCGATTGTTCTTGTGCATACTGAGACCGAAGAGCTGCACTTTTTCCTACCCTGAGCCAACAACCTTTCATGTTTTGACAAATGCTATACTCTAGTGTACTTTTGCTCATTATAATATCATTATAATACCAAAACACACCTCTGTCCCAAAAGCTACCCGCCTCCAAGGTGAAACGGAGACGGGAAAACTTTTCACCAATCATAACTAAGATATAGAATCATAGAATCATAGAATATCCCGAGTTGGAAGGGACCCATAAGGATCATCTAGTCCAACTCTTGGCACTGCACAGGTCTGCCCAAAAGTTTAGACCATGTGACTAAGTGCACAGTCCAAGCTCTTCTTAAATTCAGACAGGTTTGGTGCATTGACTATGTCCCTGGGGAACCTGTTCCAGTGTGCGACCACCCTCTCAGTGAAGAACCTCTTCCTGACGTCCAGCCTGAACTTCCCCCGCCTCAGCTTAACACCATTCCCATGGCTCCTACCACTGGTGTTTACAGTGAATAGGTCACCTGCCTCTCCACTTCCCTTCACGAGGAAGTTGTAGACTGTGATGAGGTCCCCCCTCAGCCTCCTCTTCTCCAGGCTGAACAGACCCAGTGACCTCAGCCGCTCCTCATGTCTTCCCCTCTAGGCCCTTCACTATCTTCGTGGCCCTCCTCTGGACACTCTCCAACAGTTTAATGTCCTTTTTGTACTGTGGTGCCCAGAACTGCACACAGTACTCGAGGTGAGGCCGGACCAGTGCAGAGTAGAGCAGGACAATCACCTCCCTCGACCAACTAGTGATGCCGTGCTTGATGCATCCCAGGATACAGTTGGCCTTCCTGGCTGCCAGGGCACAGTGCTGCCTCATATTCAACTTGCTGTCAACCACAACCCCCAGATCCCTCTCTGCAGGGCTGCTCTCCAGTGTCTCATCGCCCAGTCTGTACGTATAGCCAGGGTTGCCCTGTCCCAGGTGCAGGACCCGACACTTGCTTTTCTTAAACCTCATGTGGCTGGTGATCACCCAGCTCTCCAATCTGCCCAGATCTCTCTGCAAGGCCTTTCCACCCTCATCCAAGTCCACAACTCCTCCAAGTTTGGTGTCATCGGCAAATTTGCTCAAAACACCTTCTAGTCCTACATCCAAATCATTTATAAAGACATTGAAGAGGACTGGCCCTAAAATGGAGCCTTGAGGGACCCCAATAGTGACCATCTGCCAGCCAGATGCGGCCCCATTTACCACAACCCTTTGAGCCCTGCCCGTCAGCCAATTGCTCACCCATTGTATGATGTTTTTCTTAAGTTGTATGCTGGACATTTTGTCCAGTAGGATCCTATGGGAAACTGTGTCAAAAGCCTTGCTGAAGTCCAAAAAGATCACATCAGCTGGTTTACCTTGGTCAGCTAGGTGGGTGATCTTATCATAAAAGGAAATCAAATTTGTTAGGCAGGACCTACCCTTCGTGAACCCATGTTGGCTGGGACCAGTGACTGCATTGTCCCACAGGTGCATCTCAATAACTTCAAGAATCATCTTCTCCATAATTTTACCAGGCACTGACGTGAGACTGACAGGCCTGTAATTGCTAGGGTCTTCTTTCTGACCCTTCTTGAAAACTGGGACAACATTTGCCAGCTTCCAGTCTACTGGGACCTCTCCAGATTCCCAAGATTGTTGAAAAATAATTGAGAGAGGTCCCGCGATGACATCAGCCAGCTCTTTAAGCACCCTGGGATGGATCCCATCCGGACCAATGGACTTGTGTGGATCCAGGTGGAGCAGCAAATCCCGCACACGTTCAGGAGTTTGTCATTCCCACCATCATGGTCCTCCCGCTCAGGGCACCCAAGGTCCCGAAGCCCATCATCAGCATTGAAGACAGAGGTGAAGAAGGCATTAAACATCTCTGCTTTGCCTATGTCATTGTCTCTGAGAAGACCTTCCCCGTCAAGTATCGGACCTATGTTTTCTTTGGTTCTCCTTTTTCTGTCAACATATCTAAAAAAAACCTTTTTTATTGTCTCTCACAGACATGGCCAGCTTTAACTCTGGTTGGGCTTTGGCCCCGCGAATTTTCTCCCTACAAATACGAACAGCATCCCTGTATTCCTTCCTTGTCGCCTGACCCTCCTTCCAGTAGCCGTACACTTTCTTTCTCCGCCTAAGCTACACTAGAAGATCCCTGGTCAGCCAGGCCAGCCTTCTGCCCTGCCTGCCTGCCTTCCGATATTTTGGAATCGCCTGATCTTGTGCTTTTAGGAGGCAGTGCTTAAAGACTGACCAGCACTGATGGATGCCTATGCCTTCAAAAGCAGCTTCCCAGGGGACCTTGCTGACTAGTTCCCTGAGCAGCCTGAAGTCTGCTTTCCCCATATCCAGGGCTGAAGTTTTGGTGGCAGTTTTCCTTCTGTCACCATAAATTCTAAACTCAACCACTTCAAGGTCACTATGACCGAGACAGCCGCCAATTGCCACGTCTCCCACAAGACCCTCTCTGTTCTCCAGCAACAGATCAAGGAGGGCACCTTTCCTAGTTGGCTGCCTTAGCACCTGCACCAAGTTATCATCTAGGTGCCTTATGAACCTCCTGGACTTGCTCGTGTCAGCCGTGTGGTGATCCCAGTTGACGTCTGGCAAATTGAAATCCCCCATTAGGACAAGGGGAGTTGATCTTGAGGCATCTCTTCGTTCTGTAAAGAAAAATTCATCGGCATTGTCGTCCTGGCCAGGTGGTCTGTAATAGACTCCCACAATGGCATCCCCTTTACTTGTTCGTTCCTTAATCCTTACCCAGTATAACACTTGGTTATACTGTGTGTCTCTGCAGAAACTTAGAAATCTCTATAGAGTCTTTGTGCCTTTTAACGTGTTAATTTCCAGGCCGCACACCTGTGTATTTCATGCATGCTAGCTTGCTTTTGCAGACAATAAATTATTGCTGGCAATCCAAAGGACCTGTGTACCTGTTGCTGTAATAATTTGCACTTAATTACATTGTTCCTAGCCGTGATAGTTCTCACTGAATGCGACTAGAGTAAGGGCAGTTACACATTATTGGTGAATCTGTGACCGTGGTAGTTCGGTGCTGGGGGCGGTTATACGTTATTGGTGAATCTGATCGGACCCGTAACGGCTAATCCCTGAATCCGACCAGACCTGTAACGATTAATCGGCTACACTTCTTAACGTGACAGTGGAGCCAGTCTCTCTGTGAATTTAAAAGAAATAAAGAAGCCAGCACTGACTTCTTTTCCTGACATCCTTCTTGTGAGACCTGGTCTGGCTCTGCAGTCCCATCCCAGCAGCATGGCCAGGGAGCACCAGCACTCGGTGCATGCAGAGCTGCTCTCTTGCCACTGCCACCCTCTCCTGCTGAACCCTGCTGGTGGAGTCAGGCCTGGCTGCTCCTGTAGATTGGTGCCAGTGCTGCTGTGGGGTTGTGCTGGGACTGCAGGCAGGGACAGGCAGTGGGCACGGCAGTGGCACAGCTGGCCTCCACTGCAGCACTTTCCTCCTAAGAGGGGCTCTCCTCCAGGCACTGCCTGAAGGCTGAGGCCTTCCTGCAAATTTGCTGTCAAGAACAAGCCCAAGGAAGAGACTCCAAAGCGGCTCTGTGCTTTGCTTCTTTCCACATGGGCTCTGTGTGATGAGAGCAGAGTCCTAGCATGGACTTTTAATGATTTGTGGCTGGTTCAGAGGTTCCCTGTTAGTTGCCAGTGCCCTTGGAGATGATGAATGTTCCCAGTTCCTAGGCACTTGGGCTCCACAGCACACAATGGGGCGGATGGCTGATGATAGCACCTCACAGGACTGGAAAGTAACTGGTTCCTGTATGTCAGGGAGGCTGGGAGTCCAGCAGCATTGCCGTGGGCTTGAAGGATCACAACCTGCTCACTTCTGCCTGGGCAGGTCCTGGGCCAAACAGTGGGTGTTTTGTAGGTGTGGTATTATGAGGGCAGTGCCTCAGAATTTCCTAATCCAGTCCCATGTGAATGTCTGTAAAGAGGATTGTGAGTTGAGCTCTTTCTGAAGTAGCTGACAGGTCATCCTTTGGCTCCTGGCCGGGATCTCTGCCATTAGTCTCACATCTGCCAGTGTCCGTGATAGGCCAGCAGAAGGTACCTGATTTGTGTGTGGGTTTTGAGATCCACTGTTCCTACGTACCTGGTAAGCCCCATAGAGGAACAGGTCTTGGACAGGGGTTGTCATGCCAGAGGTTTCAGCTTCTGCCTAAAGTCATCCTGACTTGTGCTGACGACACAAAGCTAGGAGGAGTGGCTGATATCCCAGAGGGCTGTGCTGCCATTCAGAGGGACCTCGGCAGGCTGGAGTGTTGGGCTGAGAGGAACCTCATGAATTTCAACAAGGGCAAGTGCAGGGTCCTGCACCTAGGGAAGAATAACCCCAAGCACCACTACAGGGTGGGGGCTGACCTGCTGGAGAGCAGTTCTGCAGAGAGAGACCTGGGAGTCTTGGTGGACAGTAGGCTGACCGTGAGGCAGCAATGTGCCCTCGTGGCCAAGAAGGCCAAAGGTATCCTGGGCTGCATTTGGAAGAGTGTTGCCAGCAGGTCAAGGGAGGTGATCCACCCCATCTCCTCAGTTCTGGTGAGGCCACACCTTGAATATTGTGTCCAGTTCTGGGCTCCCCACTACAAGAGGGACATAGAACTACTGGAGCAAGTCCAGAGGAGGGCTAAGATGATTAGAGGACTGGAGCACCTGTCGTATGAGGACGGGCTGAAAGAGCTGGGCCTGTTTAGCCTGGAATAGAGAAGACTGAGGGGAGACTTCATTACTGTATATAAATATCTGAGGGGAGGGTGTCAAGATGATGGTGCCGTTCTCTTTTCAGTTGTGCCCAGTGACAGGGCGAGACACAACAGGCACAAACTGAAGCACATGTGGTTCCGGCTCAATGTGAGGGGGCACTTCTTTAGTGTGAAAGGTACAGAACACTGGAACAGATTGCCCAGAGAAGTTGTGGAGTCTCCTGCTCTGAAGATATGCAAAACCCGCCTGGATGCCATCCTGCACAATATGCTCTAGGTGATCCTGCTTGGCAGGGAGGTTGGACTAGACGATCTTCCGAGGTCCTTTCAAACCCCGTTCTTTCTGTGATTCTGTGATTCTTTGATCCTTCATGCCTGAGAGAAACTGAAGCATGCATGAGGGCCTGAGAAAAGTTGCCCTGTATCCATTGGACCCATTCTAGAAACAAAACTCGTAGGCAGGAAGCACAAATTTGTGGTGGTGTAGAGCTGCTGGGCACATGCTGCAGGGTGCTCCTACTGACATTTGTGTCCTTTTCCATTCTGGCTTAGGTTCCACTTCTGTCTTAGGAATGCACTAGCCAACAGAGGTGAGACAGATACTCTAATATCATGAATGTCATCAGAAAGCTGATCTCAAAAAGATGACTGATATGGGGAAGTAAGGAGAAGCATGGAAAGGAGTTATGTGAGGTCTGAGGGAGGGAAGAGGAGCCTGGACAACAGAAATTAATGATTTTGTAGAGGTAAGAGGTTTCAGGTAATACTGATGCTGATTTAACACTGAATTAGAACATTGATGTAAGGTCGTTGCCATATTTTAAACAGTAATCTTAATCCCTAAACCTAAATGCTACTCCAACACCCTGACAGGAATCCACTACTCTACTGTTTGAACTCAAAATATTCCTTGAAGTAAAACACAGCCCATAGATCTTTGCCCTTGCCTTTACTCTTTTGCTCACCCTAATCCCTGCCCTTAACACTAGCATTAAAATCCTCTATTAAACCTAGACTTCTAGGCAGACGTAAAACAAAAAACTATTCCACAAAGCTTGCCCATAACCTAGTCACAGACCTGACACCCTAAGCAGAACAACACATTTGCTAAATTTCTAACCCAGAAAAGTGAGTCCTAGTCCCTAAGGGACTAGAGAGGTCAGCTCTACCTCTGGGTCTTCTGCACCAGTGAGAGGAATGTGACTGTGAAAGTGACTGCGATGTCACTTCTGTCTCTGCATTTCATACGGCAGCAGCAGGAACACGTCACAGAAAGGGACTGTGAAGTCACTTCTGTCTGGAGTAGATGACAGATCACCTTTGACTTCTACCTGGGATCTGTACTTTTTGGCTGACATCTGCCCGTGGCCCTGGTACGCCAGCAGAAGGCACCTGGTTGGCACGCTGACTGTGGGATCCCCTCTGCCGACATACCCAGGAGGATCCAGACAGAAAGAAGGCCTGGATATGGGTTGTCCTGACCCTTCTGCTTGAGTATATGACTGGACAGCAGGAGGCACAAGGTTTGGGTGTGTCTAGCCAAGAAGCTGCAAGACCAGCAGCAGGCCCATGGCTTGGAAGATGCTGGTGAGGTGACTTGTGTCTGCTTGGCTGACAGGCCTCAAGAAGGCTGATGAGTTGGGATGCCTACTTTGGGACGGGTTTCCACCCTGATGGAGCTTTCTTTGGTATTAGGAAAGAGCAGGAGAGAAAAACGGCCACAAAGTGCAATGTGGAAGGGTGGCACGGGCCACGAGGAGGAAGAAATGTCCCTCAAAGGGTAGTGCTGTGGTACCAGAGGTCATCCAAAGAGTGTCCGTGATAAGACCCTGGCTTTGTGTTTCAGGGAACAGCTGCTGAGGGTTGATGAGACATTGGTGAAGTGATGGAAATGCCAGGAGGAGAGCAAGATGGTGAACAGAGATGGGTGTCTGCAGACTTCCAGGGAATAGGGCAAAGTGTGGGACAGCATAGTAAGGCCTGCAGAGGAGAAGGCAGAGGGTGCTGGCAAGAAAGGAAGACTCCAACAGCCCTGATGTTTTTTTCCTCTTGGCTAGAGCTTATAAGAAGACAAGATAATATTCATTGCAATGGAGCCTCATTGCTTCCTTGATACCCTGTGCAGGGGTGGGGAGATGTCATAATGAAGTTCTTTTCGTGGCATCACACAGCCCACCACATCCCACAGACCTTCAGGAAGAGCCCTGAGCCAGACATGGGGTGCAGGATCTCCCCTCCCAGTGCCTGTGGTCAGGCCTTGGCCCTTCTGCTTCACTAAAAACAACCGAGACTTTTCTCAGCACAGTGTCTTTACCTGTCTGTAATCATGGCCTCCAATTATCTGCCCTAACAGGTTCCTTGGGAGGATTTGTTAGTAAGAGCCCTCAGTGGGGTCCATTAATACTCCAAGTCACTTCAACTTTTCCTGCTGACTTCACCTTCTCAAGTGGTTACATCATTCTCCTCTCAGTACCTGAGCTTTGTAGACTCAGCACCAAAATACTCCACAGAACTCATTAAAATGCAGAAACTCCTAAGGAGCCCTATCTCTCCCATAGTTTTCTTCAAGTCTTCAAGACTTGTACAGCTAATTGGAGAGCTTTCATGGAGTAGTTATGGAGGAAGATTTCAAAAAGCACCTAATAAAAATCTTTTCTCATCTTAAAGGATGCATTTAGTTGAATTTAGATTTGGAGCATTATTCTCTAATTGATATTGATCCTGGGTGTCTCCTTCGGAGACCTGCACAGGGAGGAAAAGCAGACTCTTGAGGTCTGACTGCATGGACAACCTTGTTCCTCACCACCCCAGCCCTGCCATTTCTCTCATTGGCTCTTGCATCACTTTTCCTTACACCAGACTTCGGCACAGAAGTCTGCCTCTGGATGTTACAGCTTCTTGTCACCAGCTCCTACCTGCTTTCCTTAGAGACCTGGCTGCACACAGACGCAGAAGGGTTTCTTCTTATTTCAAAACAAACAACAGGAAAACGTGCTGCAATTTTCCAAAAAGCAAAGCAAGAACCTCATCTTGTATGCCTCCTGAGAGGTTTACCTTCCCAAAAAGATGACTGTACAAGATGTCTTTTATACTGACAGACAGGAAATTGTAAGCATTAAGATTAGTATTAAACCTTATTGATATTATTTCAATAATAAATGATGATGAGCTTTCTAAGGACACAATTAGACAGACTGCTGATAGATGGGCAAGCTTCAACTCCCGGAAGCTCAAAGCAGCAACTGGTTTTGCAAGGGTGGTCTGAATGATCCAGGACTAAGGGGAGGGCAAACCAGGAGAACCATGGGAAGTGCATAGGTCCAGACAGGCAGCTGGAAAGGGGACATTCAGCAGGGTCTGTTTAATGAAGACGGGTTTTCTGCCTGGAAGATGAGGGAGCACACCATGATTGACAAAGCAATGACAAAGCATGTAGAGGTGAACATCGGTATTTCTTCTCCTACAATGACCTTAGATCCTGAAAATTCACATTTCTTCATGATAAAAACTACACTGTCTGACATTTTACAGAGGGATTGAGTCATCTGAGGTGATGAGTACTTGCTTTCTTCTTTAAGTACTGTGGAAATTACTGGGTATTCAGGCAGAGCTTTGCTGTCAGACCAAAAGCGATCAGTGTCACCTCCAGTGGCCCCGGTGCATCTAAAGTAATTCCCTGGACTGGCAGCTGTCAGAATGAACCTTCAGGAGATCTGAGCCCTTTGGGGGATTCAGATGGAGCCTGGTGCAATTCCCAGGGCACATTCACTGTCAGCAGTGGTCTTTGTCCATGAAACTTCAGCCCAGCCCAGCACATTGAAACCCGTTCAAAGACAAACCCCTTCTTCAGTGGGTTCTTGGGACTGACCTAAAGTTGAAGTGTCCACTGGGAACCCAAGATACTCTCCCTCATTCCTAGTAGACTCCTGAACATTCATTAAACTGCTTGAGTCATCTGTGGTAAATTCTAGCTGAAAGACTTAAGAACAGGGCATTTCAAATGGCTGAGACAGAACCCATCAGCTTGCCCCACTTCGGAAAATTGTCCCCTTCCAACTACAGGTATGAAAGTGAAAAATGTGAAATGACCTGTCTGATCAATGCACAGAGTAAGGGAAAGTCATAGGAATTGTGCTACAGTGGCAGAAGGCAAAAAGCACTGCATTGTGCCTCAGACTGATCAAGGAAATCTAATCTTGAGATAAAACAAGCACTCTAAGCTGAGTGAAGGATGTTGAGTTGTGGCCTAAACTGAAGAAGGATTTTGATCACTGGTGAAGCAATTCTCTTTCTATGGCATCACAAATGTGCTTTACACAAGCACCATAACACCTATATGTAATTTCCCACCCTGGCTCTCTCATCCTGTGGGGCAGGGGAGAGGGAGCTGACAGCCAAGGGACGCATTTGGGTGTGGAAGGTGGGGCCCAGCAGAGACAAAGATTCAGGGAAGTGCACTGGTGTGGTGGTTTTACTCGGGTGGGCGACCAAGTTCCACTATGGCCACTCTACCACTCCCCTTCCTGAAGGGGGAGAAAATACAACACAAAGGGCTCAAGGGTTAAGATAAGGACAAGGAGATCGCTCAACAATTATCGTAATGGGCAAAACAGACTCTGAGGAGGGAGACAGTAAGATTTATTGTCTATTACTAACAAGCTAGATTAGTAAGAAACAAACAAAAGAAACCAAAAACGCCTTACCCCCATCCACCCTCTTCCACCTCCTCCCTCCAAGCAGCACAGGGGAACGGGGGAAGGGGGGTTGTGGTCAGGCTATAGCACTTCGTCTCAGCTGCTCCTTCTCGGTCACTCTTGTCCCCTGAGCTGTGGGGTCCCTCCCATGGGATGCAGTCCTTCCCGAACTGATCCAGCGTGAGATTCCCACAGGCAGCAGCTCTTCAAGAACTGCTCCAGATATGCGTCCATAGCATGGGGTTCATCCCTCAGGAGCAAATTGCTCCAACCTGGGTCCCCCATGGGCAGCAGCTCCTGCCAGGTCACCTGTTCCTGTGTGGGCTCCTTTCCATGGGCTACAGGTCCAGCCTGGAATCTGCGCTGGCAGGGGTCCTCAACAGGCCGCAGCCTCCATTGGTGCAGGTCCACCTGCTCCTCCATGGTCTCCTCCACGGGCTGCAGCGTGGAACCCTGCTCCACCAGGGTACTCCATGGGCTGCAGGGGGACAACCTGCTTCACCATGGTCCTCACCACAGGCTGCAGGGGACTTCTACTCCGGCGCCTGGAGCACCTCTCCCCCTCCTTCTTCACTGACCTTGGCACCTGCAAGGCTGTTTCTTACTCCTCTCACTCTCCCAGCTGCTGTGTAGCACAGCGGTCTTTTTTTTTTTTTTTTTTTTCCTTGTCTTAACTATGCTCTCACAGAGGCACAAACAACATCGCTTATTGGCTTGGCTCTGGTAATCAGTGGGGCCCTTACCTAACATGGGGCAGCTTCTAGATTCTTCTCACAGAAGCCACCCCTATGGCTCCTTGCTACCAAAACCTTGCCACGTAAACCCACTACAGCTGGAGAGCCAAGGAGTGGTCAGCAAGACTCGCTCACCCTTTAATAGTCCTATATGGCCAGTGCGAAAGTCTAATGGTGAGTGGAGGCAAACAGTGGACTATCACGGCCTGAACGAAGTCACGCCACTGCTGAGTGCTGCAGTGCCGGACATGCTAGAACTCCAATACAAAACTGGAGTCTAAGGCAGCCAAATTGTACACCACAATTGATATCGCTAATGCATTTTTGTCCATCCCTTTGGCAGCAGCATGCAGACCACAGTTTACTTTCACTTGGAGGGGCATCCAGTAGACCCGGAATCGACTGCCCCAGGGGTGGAAATACAGCCCTACCATTTGCCATGGACGGATCCAGTCTGCACTGGAACAAGGGGGAGCTCCTGAACTCCTGCACTACATAGATAACATCCTCGTGTGGGGCAACACAGCAGAAGAAGTTTTTGAGAAAGGGAAGAATATAATCCAAATTCTCCTGACAGCTGGTTTTGCCATTAAACAGAGTAAGGTCAAGGGACCTGCACAGGAAATCCAGTCCTTGGGGGTAAAATGGCAGGATGGACGTTGCCATATTCTGATGGATGTTATCAACAAAATAATGGCTATGTCTCCACCAACTATCAAAATAGAAACGCAAGCTTTCCGAGGCCTTGTGGGATTCTGGAGAATACATGTTCCAGGCTACAGTCAGCTTGTGAGTCCTCTATATCGAGTGACTCGAAAGAGAAACTATTTTGAGTGGGGCCCCGAGCAACAACAGGCCTTTGAACAAATCAAACAAGAAATAGCCCATTCAGTAGCCCTTCGGCCTTTCCGTACCAGACCAGCTGTGCAAAACATACTTTACACTGCAGCTGGGGAGTATGACCTCACCTGGAGCTTCTGGCAGAAAACCCCTGGAGAAACTCAAGGTTGACCTCTGGGGTTCTGGAGCTGGGGTTATCGAGGATCAGAAGCCAATTACACCCCAACTGAAAAGGAGATACTAACAGCATATGAGGGGGTTCAAGCTGCTTCAGAAGTTGTGGGTACAGAAGCACAACTCCTCTTGGCACCACGGCTACCTGTGTTACATTGGATGTTCAAAGGGAAAATTCCCACTACACACTATGCATCTGACGCTATGTGGAGTAAGTGGGTAGTGTTAACTACACAGCGGGCTCAAATGGGGAAACCTAATCACCCAGGAATCCTGGAAGAGATCATGGACTGGCCAGAGGGCAGGGATTTCGGAGTACCAACAGAAGAGGTAACTCGTGCTGAAGAGACACCACATTATAATGAGTTGCCAGAAGACAGAAAGCAGTATGTGTTGTTTACTGATGGATCTTGCTGTGTGGTAGGGAGCCATTGGAAATGGAAAGCTGCTGAGTGGAGTCCTACACGACAAGTTGTGGAGGCCATGGAAGGGGAAGGCGAGTCGAGTCAGTATGCAGAAGTGAAAGCCATACAACTAGCCCTAGAGACTGCCAAAAGACAAAAACGGCCAGTTCTGTATATCTACACAGACTCATGGATGGTGGGGGTGGCTGCAGCAATGGAAATGGAGCAATTGGCAGCACAGAGGTAAACCTATCTGGGCTGCTACCCTGTGGCAAGATATTGCTGCTCGGGTAGAAAACCTGGATGTAAAAGTACATCATGTAGATGCCCACATGCCCAAGAGCCGCGCAACTGAAGAACATCAGAACAACGAAGAAGTGGATTGAGCTTCAAAAATTGACGTGGCTCAGGTGGATCTGGACTGGGGACGTAAGGGTGAGTTGTTTGTAGCTCGATGGGCCCATGAAACATCAGGACATCTGGGGAGGGATGCCACATACAGATGGGCTCGTGATTGAAAAGTGGACCTGACCATTGAGGCCATCACATAGGTTACCCATGACTGTGAAACATATGCTGCGATCAAGAGAGCCATGAGGGCAAAATCTCTATGGAACAGGGGGAGGTGGCTAGAGTTTCACTACAGTGAGGCCTGGCAGATTGACTACATCGGACCACTCCCACAAACCCGCCAAAGCAAATGGTATTTACTCACTATGGTAGAAGCAACTACGGGGTGGCTGGAAACATACTCCGTAAACCATGCCACGGCCCGAAACACCATCTTGGGTCTGGAAAGGCAAGTGTTATGGTGTCATGGTACACCAGATAGAATTGAGAAATGACAATGGGAGTCATTTCCGAAACAATCTTGTCACCTCCTGGGCCAAGAGGCATGGCACTGAGTGGGTGCATCACACCCCTTATTACCCACAAGCCTCTGGAAAGGTTGAGAGGTACAATGAACTGTTAAAGACTATGTTACAAACATTGGGTGCTGAGACATGGAAACGATGGGACATAAATCTATCAGAAGCCACTTGGCTAGTTAACAACAGAGGGTCTGAAAACCAACCTGGTTCTGCTGAAATAAAACCCTACACACAGTGAGAGGAGCTAAAGCCCCCGTAGTGCATGTAGGAAAGTGGATGGGGAAGGTGGTGTGGGTTGCTCCTGCCTCGGGAAAAGCAAACCCACTTGTGGGATTGTCTTCGCCCAAGGACCGGGGTATACCTGGTGAGTGATGCAAAAGGATGGGGATATCAGGTGTGTGCCTCAAGGAGATTTAACCTTTGGAGAAAACTAATCTGTAATCTAAGTTACATGTTGTAGGAAGACACTACAGGATCAACGACAGGTCAGCTTTGCAAGGAACCGGGCAAGTGCAGCAATGACTCAAGCTAAGCTGGTGCTGGCGTCCAGATATCCAACTCTGCCTGCCCTGAGTGACCACTTTGGAAGATGAAGACTAAATCATCACCAGTTCTTATGAACATTTTTTGAGAAAGACCTATAGAATGAAAAGATGTACCTACCTATCAATCTGTTAAAGGACAAGGAACAATGGTTATGAGAATACTTACATACTAAAGTATGTGGGACCTAAGTGTAACACTAATGTTATGGAATAAGCGGTGGAGGTTGTACTGGGTCTGGCTGAGATGGAGTTAACTTTCCCTACAGCAGCCCACACAGTGCTGTGCTGTGCACTTGTAGGTAGAACAGCATCAGTATCACACCAGTGTTGTGTCTACTGCTGAGCAGTATTGGTAACGCATCAGGACTCCCTCCAACCCCTAAGAACCAGCCAGCTGGGGGTGGGTAAGAGGTGGGGAGAAGGCATCACCAGGGCAGCTGACCTAAACCAACCAAAGGAATATTCCATACCATATGATGTCACACTCAGCAATAAAAAGTGGAAAAAGGGAAGGAGTCAGGAGGGGTGGGCTCGTTATGAAAATGTCTGTCCTCCCAAACAATGGCTACATGTATTGAAGCCTTGATTCAGGGATGTATTCAAGCATCGTTTGTTGGTGGGAAGTAGAGAGTAATTTCTTCCCTTTTTCTGGATGTTTCCACACAGCCTTTGCTTGGTGTTTTTTGGTTTGGTTTGGTTTGGTTTTGGGTTGTTTTTTGTTTGTTTGTTTGTTTGTTTTCCCCTGTAGTTAAATTATTAATTTTCCCTTAAAAATAACTGTACCTTAACAATTATTTTTCCTTTAATTAAATTATCCTTACCTCAACCCATGAATCCTTTCCTTTCCTTTCCTTTCCTTTCCTTTCCTTTCCTTTCCTTTCCTTTCCTTTCCTTTCCTTTCCTTTCCTTTCCTTTCCTTTCCTTTCCTTTCCTTTCCTTTCCTTTCCTTTCCTTTCCTTTCCTTTCCTTTCCTTTCCTTTCCTTTCCTTTCCTTTCCTTTCCTTTCCTTTCCTTTCCTTTCCTTTCCTTTCCTTTCCTTTCCTTTCCTTTCCTTTCCTTTCCTTTCCTTTCCTTTCCTTTCCTTTCCTTTCCTTTCCTTTCCTTTCCTTTCCTTTCCTTTTTCTTCCCCTCCCCTTCTGAGGAGACGGGTGAGAGAGCATTTCTGGTGGAGTTCACATACCTAGCAAGGTAAAAACACCACAAAAATAAAAATAATTTTTAAAAATGTTTCAGAAAATAATATAAATAACAATAATAGCAAATGGGTGTCCTCACTTTTTTTGAAAAAAAAAAAAAAAAAAAACTGAGTCCTGTAAGGATTGTGGGTCCATTATTAATGATGAAGAAGTATGCATCGAAATAGTTTCCTCACTGCATTCTTGATCTCCTTCTTAGTCATGCTGTAGATGAAGGGATTCACTGCTGGAGGCACCACAGAGTACAGAAATGACACCAGGTTCAGGGGTAGGGAGGAGATGGAGGAGGGCTTCAGGTAGGTAAACATGATGGTTCTAAAACACAAGGAGACAATGGCCAGGTGAGGGAGGCACGTGGAAAAGGCTTTGTGCCGGCCCTGCTCAGAAGGCATCCTCAACAGGACCCTGAAGATCTGCACATAGGAAACCACAATGAAAATGAAACATCCAGCACCTAAATAGACACTAACCAGAAGAACCCTAGCTTCCCTGAAGTAGGTGTCGGAGCAGGAGTGCTTGGAGGAGTGCTTAAGTCTATCCTAGCCGAAACCAGAACTTGGGGTCATATGCAATTCACTTTGGAGGGAACGAAAAAGGAGTAGGGCTGTTTCTGAGACCACTTGAAGAAGGTCCTGTAACTCAGACATATTGCTGTTAGAGCAAAGGTGGCCGTTCAGAGGAGACCATGTTATTCAGGCTGTCCACCCTGTTAGCCAAGGGAGCTTGCACCATGTGACTCACTCTGGGCAAAGAGTTGGCTCTGTGCTGCTATCTGGCCACCGGGACTGCTTCTCCATGTGGCAGCTGGGCTCTTGGTCCTGAGCCCCTCCTGTATGCTGGCACTGCTCCCCCAGCTCCAGAGAAGATGGGAGAAGATGGCAGCTGAGACTAGTGAAGTTCTCATGGCTTCTTTATTGTTTTATCCACACAGGAATCCTTGTTCTGCAAGAATATAAGATGATTGGGTGAAAGTAAATAATAAATAAAACGATTAATAGACAGGATACCACAAATAGAATTAAATCAAAATCACAAGTTCAAGGAAATAATAATAATAATGATAAAAATAAAACAATATCAAGCTATTGTATTAAGATATATTTTTTTAGATAGCCTGTTTGTCCCGTTAGTATTATAGGCACATTATTGATGCTGAAGAAGCATGCATCCAAAGAGTTTCCACAAGGCATCCTTGAGCTCCTGGTTCCTCATGCTGTAGATGAGGGGGTTCACTGCTGGAGGCACCACCGAGTAAAGAAATGACACCACCAGGTCCAAGGATACGGAAAAGTTGGAGGGGGGCTTCAGGTAGGCAACCATGGCAGTACTGAGAGTCAGAGAGAAAATGGCTAGGTGAGGGAGGCACGTGGAAAAGGCTTTGTGACGGCCCTGCTCAGAGGGCATCCTCAGCACTGCCCTGAAGATCCACACATAAGAAAATGAAATGAAAACAAAACATGCAAATGCTAAACAGAGACTAACTATAAGAACCCCAACTTCTCTGAGGTAGGCATTTGAGCAGGAAAGCTTGAGGATCTGGGGAATTTCACAGAAGAACTGGTCCACAGCATTGCCTTGGCAGAGGGGCAGGGAAAATGTATTGGCCGTGTGCAGGACAGCATAGAGAAAGCCACTGCCCCAGGCAGCTGCTGCCATCTGGGCACAAGCTCTGCTACCCAAGAGGCTCCCGTAGTGCAGGGGTTTGCAGATGGCAACATAGCGGTCATAGGCCATGAGAGTGAGAAGGGAATACTCCACTCCAATCAAGAAAACAAAAAAGAAGACCTGGGCAGCACATCCTTGATAGGAGATGGCCCTTGTGTCCCAGAGGGCATTGGCCATGGCTTTGGGCAGAGTGGTGGAGATGCATCCCAGGTCGAGGAGGGCGAGGTTGAGGAGGAAGAAGTACATGGGGGTGTGGAGGCGGTGGTCGCAGGCTACGGCGGTGAGGATGAGGCCGTTGCCCAGGAGGGCAGCCAGGTAGATGCCCAGGAAGAGCCCGAAGTGCAGGAGCTGCAGTTCGCGCGTGTCTGCGAATGCCAGCAAGAGGAACTCGCTCACGGAGCTGCTGTTGGGCATTTGCTGCCCTTCATCAAGAAGACTCCCAAAGAAAAATATTAATTGACTGTTAGAGGAAATTCCTGTGAGCAATGCTCATTTCTTTCCTCATTGAAACCTTCACATTGCCTTTCTTTTCAGGGGGATCTTTGTCTCTCTCCCTAGCTCAAGCCATGCTTTGTGCTGGCTGAGTGTCCTGTACACAGCAGCCACCTCTGCCCATCAGCCCCCTGATGGGCAACTTGTGCTCCAGAGCAGTGGTAAATGTTGTTGTTGTTGTGGGGGCAAACCTCAGTCAGAGGTCATATCCAGGAGGGCTGCTCTGTCCAGACACTGGTGCCCAGCTGCTGGCTGCTTGCAGCACTCAGCTGGGAGATGGCTGCACTCAGAGGTTGTGCTGGAAAATCACCTGGGCTGTGCTGGGAGAAGAGTGCACCAGCTCCAAGTGCAGATGGAAAAGCCTCCCTTTTAGCACAGCTGTGCAGAATTCAATGACAAGTACATGACAAGGACGCTGGTTCACAAGGACAGATCAAGGGAACTTGGACATTGTCAAGACCCTCAATTATCCTCTGCCAGAGCTCTGGCTGCACAGGAGGCAGCTCCTGCCCTGGACAATGTGAATGTGGTGGCAGAGCAAAGGGAGCCTCCGATATTCTCCATGCCATTACAGAAGCTGCGCGAGGGAGGAGAGGAGACCGGGAGTTGCTGCAAGGAAGGCATCTGCACTACAGGGAATCGCAGGGTGGGAGCAGCTCCCTCTCACTGCCTGCCCAAGTCCTTGCTGCCTGCAGCTGTCCCTGCCAGCAGCTCTTTCTCTATCCCCACGCCTCCTCCAGTCCATGCTCACAGACTCCATTCCCCCTGCTGTGTGCCCAGCTCTACCCTGCAGACACCTCCCAGGGATGGGGACAGCTCTGGGGACATCTCCCTTCCTGCAGATCCTAACAAACAGCTCAGAAAACCCCTGGTGCAGTCTGTAAGCAGAGAGAAGGGAAGGAATATTCTCAGGTTCATCACTAACCTGTTTATGTCTCAGTTCAGTGCAACAGGAAGGTCAATCACCTGTGCAAATCCAACCACCCCATTAACACAGAGCCTGCCCCAGAATCAGAGCAGGAAAATGTAGGCAGAGACTACAGAATGTGCCTTCTTTTTGCAGGCAGCCCCTGCCCTGCCCTTCCTCTGCCCAAGACCCTGGGCTCTCCAGGCAGGCTGAGTGCTGAGCCTGGAAGGCGGCAGAGGCCCTGCCCCACCACACAGCCCCTGGGGCACAGCAGGGACCCTGCTCTGCACCACACCCATGGGCACCCCTGCAGGTGCCCTGCAGCACCTTCTCCTCCACACTGCACAAGCCATGAGAGACATCCTGGCAGCTCCTGGCCACGCAGAGATGTCCTGGATCCAGGAGCCCCTTCCAGGAACCTCCCCTGCACTGTCCTGAAGCCAGAGACTTACCGTGTGCAGAGCTGTGAAGATTTATCCTGCACTGAGCTCTCCTCTGCCCACACCCTCCAGGCGGCCTGGAATCCCCTTCTGCTTGGGTGCCTGCAGTCAGAGCCCCCAGCCCTGCTGTGCTTTGCAGAGGAGCTGCTCCTGGGCAGAGCTGTCTCTCTGCACCAGGGCCCTCTTGCCAGGAGCTCTCTCTGTCCCAGGAGCCCGGCCCAGCTCAGCACCAGAGGCCCAGCCCAAGGCATTGGAATCCCCCCTCAGGGGGCTTTGGTGATGAACCCACGAACCTCAGTCACTGAGAGACAATTGAAGACATCTCTGAAGAAGTCCAAGTCAGAGGCAAGTTTCCTGCAGTGTCCCCCCCAGGGCCAGCACTGACACAGCCTCCCTTGGAGCTCGTTAGAGCAGAGCATTGGAGGCAGTGAGGACAAGTAGACAAAGGCAATGTGAAGGTGACACTGATGTGTAGGAAAACTGCATGTGCTTTCACCAAGCACAAGGGCCAGGCCTTGACCGTTGGTCCCTAGGAAGGGAGATCCTTTCCCTTCACACCTTGCTCAGGGCTCTTCCTGGTGCAGTAGGAGATGGGGATGTGCATTGCCAAGTGCAGGAGAATGGTATGACCCCTGCCTGGTTCATGGGTAGGGAGGGGTAAGGAGGCAATGAGGCCCTTGTGCTTTAATAATAAGCTGTCTCCTCATGGGTGTCAGTGGAAGAGACAACAGCCAGAGCCATGGACACAAAGATCACGCTCTTGTTGGGACTTTCAGCCTTGCCAAAGTCCTTGCTCCTCTCTATACCAGACTGTCCAAGGGACTCCCAGGCCTGCAACTTTTTTCCTGCGGGCTGTAAACCCTTGACCATGTGGTACCACACTGGATCTGAGTTGAGTCTGATAACTCAGATTTTCTTGGTGGCCATTCCCCTCGTAAGGCAGCTGTGTAGGAAGCTGGTGAGCAGCACCACAGCTCATATGGCATCCCTCATGGTGCCCAGGCACTCCTCCTCCTGGGCATTGCTATCTAAGTAGGGTCCCAGTCTGCCCTCATGTGTGGGGTTCCTCTTCCTCCAGTGCAGGACTAGGACTCTTCTCCTTGCAAATGTCAGCAGGTTTCTGTAGGCAAAATCCTACAGTTTCTCAGGGTTTCCCTGGACTGATGTTACAATGTGTCAGGTGTTAATGTCTGCATGCAGATGACTCACCCTGATTATGCTGTCTCCCACAAGATAACAGCAACAGGATTTGCAAGACAGTTTGGCCAATACAGGAGTAAGTAGTTGAATGGAATTGCAGCACAGACTCAGAGAAGAGTAGGGGTTGGAAGGCTGCCCGATTCCACTTTTTCTGTTCTTCCCTCTCATGCATGCTGTTGTTTTGTCTGGAACTGCGTCCTATATACAAAACACTGCCCCATACCAGCTAGTAGGAAGAAAATTAAGTCTATCCCAGCCAAAACGAGGACAATATCCACCCTATATTCCATACCATCTGCATCATGCTCAGCTCCAATACTTTCCAATTAATCACCACCACCTTTTCTCTTTTGATATACACACAGAGATATCATGCCCTTAGTCTACGGTTGTCCTGGTGTTGGCTAGGATTGAGTTAATTTTCCTCCTAGTAGCTGGTATGATGCTGTGTTTTGGATTTAGCATGACAAGAATGATGATTACACACTGATGGTTTAGTTGCTGCCCGGCAGTGGCGGGCTGGGGGTGCCTGAGAAGCTGGGGGGGACAGAACCAGGACAGCTGACCCCAAGTGGCCAAAGGGATGTTCCATACCGCATGACATCATGCTGAACAATCAATATGGGTGGCTGGCCAGGGTAGGGGGCACCACTGCTTCGGGACAGGCAATCATCATCATGATCATCATCATCATTGTTCGTATTATTTGTCTTCACTTTCTGTCCTATTAAATTGTCTTATCTCAACACATGATATTTTTTTTCTTTTTCTTTTTTTTCCCCCTCATTCTCTCCTGCATCCGCTGGGGGTGTAGCAGGGTGTGTGTGTGAGTGAATGTCTGTGTGGTGCTGATCTGCTTGCCGGGTTAAACCACACTCTTTTTGGTGCCCAACACGGAGCACAAAGTTTGAGCCAATGACAGATCTGACCACAGCATGTTAAAAAACAAACAGAAAAAAATGAAAGCTATTACAAGAATGAGATGATTTTAATAGTTGCTGACCACAAAGTTGATTTTTTTTTTAAAAAAAATCTCAGGTCTGTTCTGCTTCATTTCAGAATTGTGTTGTATAACACGTTACTTACAGTATGTCTTCCCTGTCATGCTGTTTATCTTTTCTGATGGCTGGCTAAGTTTATTCGTTTGAAGTATTGTGTAAGACTGCCTTATGATAAAAATCCTTGTCATGAAACTAATCTGGTACTCAGCATTGCCTTTACTTCCATACTTTGGGAACCATCACTCAGAAACTATTAAGAATTACACTCTTGACATTTTCTCCTCAAGAAACCAAGCCATGGGGGAGACAAGGAGAGGACACTTTTCCTTACTTCTTCACTCTCCCTTTCTGCTTCACCTCCCCCTTCTCCTCCAGGCTAATTACAGTAGCTCTTCAAAGCTTTGAATATCCTTGGGATGCTCAAACCAGCATGTTCCTATTGTTACATCTCCTGAATGTGTTTCAGTTTTTGTTTAAATTTAAACAGCTACTTCAGCATGCCATCCAGAGATCTGCCCCAAGGCAGGAGAGTTAGGAGTGGCAGGGAGTGTGGGAGGATATGGGCAGGCACCTAGAGCAGTGGGCACCTCCAGTGCTTTGGAACTTCACCTCTGAGTAAGTGCAGAATCCTTAAAAAAAAACACTGTGAAATGCTTGAAAAAGGTGTGTGGTCACCCTGGCAATTCCAAAGAGACACAAATCACTGCAATGTGCTGGGCCTTGACCTATGCTTAACAAGCCACAATGAACTCCTCCCCAGTCCCTATGACTTTTCCTGCAGGCACACACCAGTCCCTCTGACAGGCCCAGGAGCCACTACCACCCTTGTGAAGGGCCCAGCAGCCACTCCAAACCCTGCAACAGGCCCTGCAGGTGCTCCAGCTCCTGAGATGGGCCTAAATTTAAACCGACCCCTGTGACAGAACCTATAGCCACTCCAAAACCTGAGATAGGCCCTGTAGCTACTCCAACTCCTCTGAAAGGCCCTGCAGCCAGAACAGTTCCTGTGTTGGGCCCTGCAGCCAAACCAGCCCCTATCATGGGCCCCATGGCTGGGCCAGAGAAAAAACCTGTGTCAGTATTGGTTGCCTCTACATGCAAGAGAAAACAATGGGTCTGTTTTCAAAAAAGTCAGTTTTTCTTTAGAAATGAAAGAAACTCCTACCCGGACATGAAAGTTAGGAAGAAGATGAGGCAGGTTTCTCCAAAGTTGGGCGATCATGGAAGCAGAAGGACAAAAAAGAAGAGATCATATAACCATCAGAAACCAAGTGATCCCTTTCCCAGTGTAAGCTATGAGATATGGGAAATTATTTCAGCCATCGTCTTGGTGAGTATGTCGTCAGCTGGCTGCTCCATTGCTGGGACAACAGTGCCAATAGCCTGGAATTAGAGGAGAGGGAAGCCAAGCAGCCGGAATCACCCTCTACAGAAGGAGTTATTGGCAAAACCATTGGAAAAAAAACACAAGGAACTTAATCCTGTCAGGTGTCAAGGAAAGCTATCCCTTCAAGAAATATCTTGTATGTCAACCAGGCAAGTGGACCACCATGGAGAGGGTTATCTGGTACCTGAAGGAATTAGCCATGCTGAAGGTGATTTGTAGAAACCTAGACAATGAACAGCTGTCCAAAGATCCAGATGAAGTCAAGTGCACATGACCCATGTGTCAGAAGTTTGAACAGAGTGCACCATATGCCAGCCCATTGGCAATAATGACCAAGAAAGACCAAGAGGAACCCACAGTGGATGAATTGGCTAGGCAACTATGGCATTACAAAGAAAGTCTCTCTTCTTCCCTATGGGCTTGTCTCGAGAGAAACTTTCTCATGAGGTGCAAAAACTACAAGAGAATACATCTTCCTTCCCACCTGCACGAACCAATATCTCAACTATCAGGTGTAAGCATCACTCTGCTCAAGAAAGTTGATATAGTGGGGGCATACTACGTCTCACCCTGTGGTTGTGACTGTGTGACCATGGAAAGGCCATGAGAAAATGGGATGCAAAAATCTACCTCGACCCTAGAGGCACGGATACATGAGGCGCAAGGAAAAGCATTGGCAAAAAGGAGTTCTGAGAAAATTGCTGCTCCGGTTTCTAGTGGGCAGTCCTCCAAACAGAGTAATGAATACTATGAGCAGGACTAGAGGGGCCCAGCCTCCATTCAGGGGGAGGAAGGGGACAATCGGGTGTCTTGGACTTTGAGGATTATTGGCCTGGCACATCAAACCCAAGGGTTAACTGAATTGGAGTCTGAAGTGAGTCTCACTGGGAAGGAGTGGCAAAAGCAACCCATTGAGACTGACCTGGAGGATCTGTGCAACCTTGACATAGACTGCTTCAGGAGAGGGTACTTCAAAGATCCACAAGGATATTGGTGGGCTTTTGTCATAGCTGCCTTGGAGGTGGAGGACAGGGAACAGTTGTCTACCTGGCCCACTCTTTCACAGGACCCTTCTGCTGTGGAGGTGCTGATGGCCAATGAACAGCAGGTGCCAATCGCTACCGCAACAGTGCACCTGAGGCAATATTGCATTAACAGAGACTCCCTGATTCCCATGCATGAGCTGGTTCATTGACTGGAGAGCCAAGGAATGATCAGGAACACTTGCTCAACCTTTAATAGTCCCATATGGGTAGTGCAAAATTCTGATGGTGAGTGGAAAATAACAGTGGACTTCTGTGGCCTGAATGAAGTCACAACACCGCTGAGTGCTGCTGTGCCGGGCATGCTAGAACTTCATTCAGTACGAACTGGAGTCAAAGGCAGCCGAGTGCTATGCCACAATTAATATTGCTAATGCATTTTTCTCCATCCCTTTGGCAGCAGTGTGAAGGCCACACTTTGCTTTCACATGGAGGGCCGTCCTGTCCACCTGGAATTGACTGCCACAGGGCTGGAAGCACAGCCCTACCATTTGCCGTGGGCTGATCCAGACTGCTCTAGAATAGGGGGAAGCTCCTGAACACCTGCAATACCTTAATGACATCACTACATGGGGTAGCACAGCAGAAGAAGTATTTGAGAAAGGGAAGCAAATGTTCCAGATCCTTCTGAAAGCTTGTATTGCCCTAAACCAAAGTAAGCTCTAGGGAGCTGCACAGGAGATCCTAATGCAGGCTGTCCAGATTCAGGGGGACCCCTGCTTGGGGAAAGGTTGGGCATGGGTCAGTGTGTGATGAGCAATTGCATTGTGCATCACTTGCTTTATACATATAATAATAATAAAAATAAAATTTATTATTTATTATTAGTAGTATTTCATTTTCATATTCATTTCATTTTCATATTTATTTTCTGTCCTTTGAAACTATCTTTATTTCAACTCATTATCTTTAGGGGGGAGGTTGTGAGCTAACATCTGTGTGGTGCTGAGGTGTCTGACAGGTTAAAGCACAACATGTTTGACAACCACAGTCCAACAGCACAAATCACATTTTAAAAAATCAGTCTCTGATATCTACAGAGAGGATCAGTCAGTGATGAATTCAGTCTGCTTGAAACACCACACCCCAGGAGAGACTTAAGGAGCTGTCAGCTCTGAGGCCTTGGGGACACCTCGAGGGAGCCCAATGGCACAGAGCAAGCAATCAGAGTCGGACTTGATGATCCTTATGGGTCCCATCCAACTCAGGATATTCTATGATTCTATGATGCCATGGTCGGGTGCTGTGCTGCTGAGCTGGGCCAGGCTCCTGGGCCCAAGGGGAACTCCTGGCAAGAGGGCCCTGGTGCAGAGAGACAGCTCTGACCAGGAGCAGCTCCTCTGCACAACGCATCAGGGCTGGGGGCTCTGACCGCAGGTGGCACAGGGAGAGGGGAGAAGGAGAGAGGGCTTGGAGGCAGTGAGGAGCGCAAGAACAGAGGGCAGTGTGTGGCAGGACAGATCTGCAGACTCTTGACACTGTGAGTCTCTGGCAGCAGGGCAATGCAGGTGCAGTTGCCAAAAGGGTCCTCTACATCTGGCACATTAGATGCCTGATACAGCAACTGTCCAGATTGTTCTCTCTGGCTCTGCTGTGCTTTAAAGAATGGCATTTATGAGGGGGCATTTGAAGAGGAAGATCGAGGCTTGATTTATCTGAAGGGTAAGGATTTTTCTGCAGTCTGTGCTTTCAGATTCCTTTTGTACAGGATTGTACAGGAAACTGAGACTCCTGGAGCATTGCACTGAGAGATCAATATGTCAGTGATGAAATTTGTAAAGTACCTTCCCAAACCTCATCTCACAGACCGCACCAACATCATATTGTGGTCCTCTCAGGTTTGATCCAAGCTGATCTTTAGGAGCTACAAGCCTCCTGTCTTTGGGAAGTGTCTGCAGGCCAAAGCAGAGCACAAAGCATTTGCTATGAGCATGACCTGCCTCCTCTGCAGGCAGAGCTGCAGCACAGGAGGGTCTGCTGAATGTCCGTCTGTCCCTCCCTGGCCTTGCCTCCCCTGGCAGCAGCATGCTAGCATTCCTCCTGGCTTCTGCACCTGGCCATGCTGCTGCTGTTCTTGTTTCCAGGCTGGCTGGGGATGGGGGTTTCACAAGCCCATGGAGTGAGCCCTCAGTGTGCTTGGGGGAAGGGGAGTACAGGGACAGGGTGAGGGATCTGGGTATGTGTGCTTTGAGGCTGTATTCTTCTCTCCAAAGAGACACCAGCAGAGGGCAGTTGACACTAGGACTGACAGACAGACTCGATGGGCTCTCCAAAGGACACTGCACTAAGGACAGCATCCCTTTGATGATGCACAGCGTTTTACTTAAGTACAGTAGAAATGCTTAGGATTTATGCCTTCTAAACAACCTTCAGGTGTGGTGGGGCAGCTGGAACAAAAGAAACAAAATAGAAATCACCATATGATCTTGCTTTACGGCAGGACTGACTCCCACATTGCCCACAGAGAGTCCGTGCTCTCAGTGGAACCCTCAAGCAGCATCAGTCAGAAGCCATGAAAGGGACCTGCCAAAAGTCTGAATGGAAGTGGAGAATCGTTTGGGAGGGATTAAATGAAAAATGGAATGAGTTTTCCTCTGAAATGAGAAACGGAGGCTTAAATGGAAAATGGAAATATTTTTTCCAAGATAACTCTGTTGTAAACTACCACTGTTTCTCTGTTCCTTGGGCAGGACCCCATGCCCAGAAACAGCAAATGGCCAACAGCAGCTCCGTGAGCGAGTTCCTCCTGCTGGCATTTGCAGACACGCACGAGCTGCAGCTCCTGCACTTCGGGCTCTTCCTGGGCATCTACCTGGCTGCCCTCCTGGGCAACGGCCTCATCCTCACAGCCATAGCCTGCGACCAGCGTCTCCACACCCCCATGTACTTCTTCCTCCTCAACCTCACCCTCCTAGACCTGGGATCCATCTCCACCACTCTCCCCAAAGCCATAGCCAATTCTCTGTGGGACACCAGGGCAATCTCCTATCAAGGATGTGCTACACAAATTCTCTTTTCACTCTTCTTGGTTGGAGCGGAGTATTCCCTTCTCACTCTCATGGCCTACGACCGCTACATTGCCATCTGCAAGCCCCTGCACTACAGGAGCCTCCTGGACAGCAGAGCTTGTGCCAAGATGGCAGCAGCTGCCTGGGGCAGTGGTTTTCTCAATGCTGTCCTGCACACAGCCAATACATTTTCCCTGCCCCTCTGCCAAGGCAATGCTGTGGACCAGTTCTTCTGTGAAATTCCCCAGATCCTCAAGCTCTCCTGCTCAGATGCCTACCTCAGGGAAGTTGGAGTAGTTGTGTTTAGTGTTTCTGTATTATTTGGTTGTTCTATTTTCATTGTTATTTCCTATATTCAGATCTTCAGGGTAGTGCTGAGGGTCCCCTCTGAGCAGGGACGTCACAAAGCCTTTTCCACATGCCTCCCTCACCTGGCCGTGGTCTCCCTGTTTATCAGCACTGCCATGTTTGCCTACCTGAAGCCCTCCTCCATCTCTTCCCCATCCCTGGACCTGGTGGTGGCAGTTCTGTACTCGGTGGTGCCTCCGGCAGTGAACCCCCTCATCTACAGCATAAGGAACCAGGAATTAAGGGATGCGGTAACGACACTGGTAGAATACACGATTCTTCAGCATATTCGCCTATAATAATATGCCTATAATCAGAAATCTCAGTTTTCTCAGAAAGCTTTTACATACTTTTTTATTATTATCTACCTGTACTATTATTTTCTCTAACTATTTTTTCTGATTTATAAAATATTACCCTTAGCCTCCTACAGGTTAATTATTTTCTGATAGAACACTGCTTCCTGTGTAGATAAACCCAATAAGGAAGTCATCAGAAATTCACTGGTCTCAGCTGCCATCTCTTCCCATCTCCTCTGCAGCTGGGGGAGCAACTCCAGCATGCAGGAGGGCTAAGGACCAAGAGCCCAGCTGCCACATGGAGGAGCAGCCCCAGAGGCCCTCAGGGCTGCCCCTCACTGCCCGCTGGGCTCTGCCTCTCTGCTGCCTTTGGGTCGGGTCTGCTGCTTCCCTGGGTCCATGGCCGTGGCCAGCAGCAGGACGTGGCCTTTTCACTGCTGCTCTCTTCTGGCTTCCACATTGTTTTGTTGTGCTCTTCTATTTGGGTTATCCCTGAGGTCTCATATGCCTTGATGATAGTCCTGTTGTCTCTACATTGACATCCCTGTGGCTGCAGGCAGCAGTAGGCAATGTGCAGCCCTGGGTCACAGCTGGCCTTCCTGATAGCAGCACAGTAACAAAAGCGGCTGCTAAGGGCAAACCCAGAAGCCTGGACACCTCCTCCAAATGTCCTATCAGGAACAGAGCCAAGGGGTTGCTCCCTGCTCTTCCGTATTCTGGGGTTCATCATGGAGTGAAGGACACAGGCTGAAAGTACTAGCACTAGTATTAGTACTACTAGAAAGTACTTCACGGAGTGAAACACACCGTCCTAAAGTCCCAGGGTGGTCTGTGAGGGACCAAGGGCAGGAAAAAGAGCTACCTTTATGACAGCACTTACCAAAGCAGACAACAACTGGTCTTGGACTCATCTGCATGGGAATGTGTCCCCAGCAGTGGGGCTGATGGCTGATGACAGCCTGGAGAGGAGTCTGGAGCTGCCAGGAGATATCAGGGGAACCCAGGCACAACGTGCTCAGTGAGTAGTGAATAGAACCTCATAAAATGAGTGACCAAAGAATCTTTTAAGGGGAAAAGCAAATCTGAGGTGTCCAGAGGCTAAGGAGGGCTCTGCAATGCCAGGCGAGGCACTGAAGAGCCAGCAGGTGAAGGCATATAAGACTGCAGAATAATTGAGGAGACCCTATTTAAAGCCTTGTGGGCCAGATCTGGTCATCCTTCAGGGCTGCTTTCAGTTTTCTACGCAGAGGGGGCCACTGCCTCCAAGATGCCTGTGGGAAAATGAAGCATGCATAAAGCCCTGGAAAAGGCTACCCTGGATCCATAGGAGCCATTCTGGAGCCAAAACTTGTAGGCAGGGCACACACTTCTGCGGTGGTGCAGAGCTCTTGGGCACATTGTGCAGGGTGCTCCTACAGATCTTTGTGTCCTTCTCCATGCTGGCTTAGGAGCTGCTTCTTTCTCAGGAACAGAGTAGCCAACAGAGGTGAGACAGATACTCTGAGATCATGAACAACATCAGAAAGCTGCCCCTGAGAAGATGACTGACTGGGGAAGTCAGGAGAAGCCTGGACGGGAATGATGTGAGATTTGAGGGAGGATAGGGAAGCTTGGACAGCAGAAGCTAATGATTTTGAAGACATAAGAATGCTCAGGTAATGTTGATCCTGCAGTAAAGCTGTCTTAAAGCAGTCATGTGAAGCCCTTACCCTATTTTAACCTGTAACATTAATCCCTAATCCTAAATGCTACTCCACCCCCTGACAGCAACCCACTGCTCTAAGGTTTGACCACAATATCTCTTGAAGCCAAAAGTAGTCCGTAGCCCCATTACATTACCTTTACTCTCTTGCTCACCCTGATCCCTGCCCTTAACACTACCATTAAAATGCTCTATTTAGCCCTAGACTTCTTGCAGACCTAAACAAAACCCTAAAATAAACAACTTGCACATACCCTACCCACAGACCTGATACCCCAAGCAAAACAAACCCTCCCACTAAACCTTTGCTTAATCTCTAACACAGAAAGGTGAGCCCTAGTCCCTAATCTCATACTTGAACAACTAACACCCAAAGCCCCTGTTCCTGTGCATCAACCTTCTCACCTTCAACCCTTTTCCTAACCCTTAACTTCAGGTGCTTGGCCCCTTGGGGCAGGGCAGGAATTGTGAGGTTGCTGTGCAGTCACATGGCATTCAAAGATGAATGTGGGGGGGCCATGGATCTGATCAGCTTGTAGGCAACAAGGAGGAGATGGGTGGGAATGATCTGATGAGCTCAGCTCTGCCTCAAGATATCCTACACCAGCAGGAGGAATGTGACTGTGGCAGTGACTGTGAGGTCACTTCTGTCTCTGCCGTTGGTAGGGCAGCAGCAGGAAAGTGTCACAGAAAGGGACTGTGAGGTCACTTCTCTCTGAAGTAGCTGACAGGTCACCCTTGACTTAGACCTGGGATCTGTACTTTTTGGCTGACATCTGCCAGTGGCCCTGGTAGGCCAGCAGAAGGCACCTGGTTGGCATGCTGACTGTGGGATCCCCTCTGCCGACATACCCAGGAGGATCCAGGCAGAAAGAAGGCACCAGTATGGGTTGTCCTGTCCATTCAAGGAGGCATAAGGCCTCCCTTCAAGGAGGCACAAGGCTTGGTTGTGTCTAGCCAAGAAGCTTCAAGGCCAGCAGCAGGCCCATGGTTTGGAAGATGCTGGTGAGGTGACTTGTGTCTGCTTGGCTGACAGGATGCAAGAAGGCTGATGGGTTGGGATGCCTACTTTAGGAGTGGTTTCCACCCTGATGGAGCTTTCTGTGGCAGTAAGAAAGAGCAGGACTGAAAAACTGCCACATAGTGCACTTTGGAAGTGCCTGGCACTTTTGGCACTGGCCACGAGGAGGAAGAAATGTCCCTCAAAGGGCAGTGCTGTGGTACCAGAGGTCATCCAAAGAGTGTCCGTGATAAGACCCTGGCTTTGTGTTTCAGGGAACAGCTGCTGAGGGTTGATGAGACATTGGTGAAGTGATGGAAAGGCTGGGATGAGAGCAAGGTGGTGAACAGAGATGGGTGTCTGCAGACTTCCAGGGAATAGGGCAAAGTGTGGGACAGCATAGCACAGCCTGCAGAGAAGGCAGAGGGTGCTGGCAAGAAAGGAAGGTCCCAACAGCCCTGACCTTTTTGTCCCCTTGGCTAGAGCTTATGAGTAGATGAGATGTCATCATTGCAATGGAGACTCTTTGCTTCCTTACAACCCTGTGCAGAGGCTGGGAGGTGTCATGCCACTGTTCTTCTCTGGCATCACACTGCTCACCACATCCCACAGACCTTCAGGAAGAGCCCTGAGCCAGACATGGGGTGCAGGATCTCCCCTCCCAGTATGTGCGGTCAGGCCTTGGTCCTCCTGCTTCACTAAAATCAACCAAGACTTTTCTCAGCACACTGCCTTTACCTGTGTGTAATCATGGCCTCCAATTAGCTGCTCTAACAAGTCCCTGGGGAGGCTGTCTTAGTAATAGCCATCAGAGGGGCCCATTAATGTTCCAAGTCACTTCAGCTTTTCCTTCTGACTTTACTTTCTCAAGCAATTGCATCATTCTCCTCTCAGTATCTGAGCTTCATAGCCTCAGCACCAAAATACACCATGGAACTCATTAAAATGAAGAAACTCCTTACATCTCTTGCATAGTTTTCTTCAAGACTTCAAGACTTGTTCAGCTAATTTGAGAGATTTCATGTTCTAGTTAAGGAGGAAGATTTCAAAAAGCACCTAATAAAAATCTTTTCTCATTTTAAAGGGTGAAGTTTGTTGCATTTCAGCTTGGAGCATCATTCTCTAATTGATATTGATCCTGGGTGTCTCCTTCAGAGACCTGCATAGGGAGGAAAAGCAGACTCTTGAGATCTGACACTGCATGAAGAACCTTGCTCCTCACCACCCCAGCCCTGCCATTTCTCTTATTGGCCACCAGGTAATTGCTTCTCCTTTCCTTACACCAGACTTCACTCAAGGCTTCAGCTGGATGTTACAGCCCCTTTGCACCAGCTCCTACCTGCCTTACTAAGAGACCTGGCTGCACACAGGTGCAAAAGGTTTTTTCCCATCTCCAACCAAAGAACAGGAAAACATGTAGCAATTTAAGAAAAAGAAAAAAAAAAAAGCAATCTCATGTAGCAATTTAAGAAAAAGAAAAAAAAAAAAAGCAATCTCCTCATCTTGTATGCCTCCTGTGATGTTTATCTTCACAAAAGCATGACAGTAGAAGAAGTATTTTATACTGATTGATAGGATATTATAAACAATAGTGTTAGTATTCATCCATATCATATGAATTCAATTCTAAATGATGAGTTTCCTGCTAAGGAAACAATTAGACAGACTGCTGATACATGGGCAAGCTGGGCTGCTTCTAACTCAAAGCTCAAAGCAGCAACTGGGTTGGGTGAGAGCCAACTGAATGATCAAAGAATAAGGGGAGGGCAAACCAGGAGAACCATGGGAAGTCCATAGGTCCAGAGAGGCAGCTGGAAAGGGGACTTTGAGCAGGGTCTGTGTAATAAAAACTTGTGGATGTACCTGGAAGATGAGGAAGCACGTCATGACAGGGAAAGCAATGACAATGCAAGTACAGGTGAACACCAGTATTTCTTCTCCTGCACTGAATTTACATCCTGACAATTCACATTTCTTCATGATAGAAACTACACTGTCTGACATTTCATGGAAGGGATTGAATCTTTTGAAGTGATGAGTAGTTGCTCTATTAGTTAAGTACCAAAGAAATTACTGGGTATTGAGAGCTTTGCTGTCTGACCATAAGCAATCAGGGACAACCACCAGAGACCCCACTGTATTTGAGGTACTTCCCTGGATTTGCAGCTGTCAGAAAGGACCTGCAGGAGACCAGAGCCCCTTGGGGGATTCAGGTGGAGGTAGATGGAGTTCCCAGGGCACCTCCACTGCCAGCAGTGCTCTTTAACCCTGCAACTACAGTCCAGCCCAGCACACAAACCCCTTCAAGGACACACCCCTTCTTCAGTGAATTCCTGAGACTGACCCAAAGTTGAAATGGCCATTGGGAACCCAAGTGTTGTGGTTTAACCCGACCGGCAGCTAAACACCACACAGTCGTTTGCTCACCCTCCCCCCT
Organism: Anser anser; assembly: GCF_964211835.1. Taxonomy (NCBI): domain Eukaryota; kingdom Metazoa; phylum Chordata; class Aves; order Anseriformes; family Anatidae; genus Anser; species Anser anser. The sequence continues at coordinate 865,186 of NW_028154169.1, forward strand.
CCCTCTCTGGGATGGGGGAGAGAAACGGGAAAGTGAAGCCGGTGAGTTGAGATAAAGACAGTTTATTAAGACAGGAATATAATAATAACAATAATGATAATAGTGATAATGATAATAATAGTATTGCTAATAATAATGTGTACGAAACAAATGATGCACAATGCAATTGCTAACCACCTGCTGACCAATGCCAAGCCTATCCCCGAGCAGCCGGCACCCCACCCCGCCTAGCCACCCCTATATATTGTTTAGTATGATGTCAGATGGTATGGAATACCCCTTTGGCCAGTTTGGGTCAGCTGTCCTGGGTCTGTCCCCTCCCAGCTCCTGTTGCACCCCTAGCCTGCTCGCTGGCAGGACAGAGCGAGAAGCTGAAAAGTCCTTGGCTTGGTGTAAGCACTGTTCTGCAACAATTAAAACATCAGCATGTTATCAGCACTCTTCTCATCCTAATCCAAAACATAGCACCCTACCAGCTACTAGGAGGAAAATTAACTCTGTCCTAACTGAAACCAGGACACCAAGATACTCTCCTTTGTTCCTACTAGACAGCTGAATATCCTTTTATCATCCTGGGTCACCTGTGGCAAATACAGACTGCAAGACTCAAGAACAGGACACTTCAAATGCCTGAGACAGAACCCATCAGCTTGCCCCACTTTGGGAAATCGTCCCCTTCCAACTACGAGTATGAAAGTGAAAAATGTGAAATGACTCATCAGGTCAATGCACAGAGTAAGGGAAAGTCATACATATTGTGCTGTAGTGGTAGAAGGCAAAAGGCATTGCATTGTGCCTCAGACTAATCAGGGAGACCTAATCCAGTTCATCCACAAGATACAGAAAAAAAAACAAACTTGAAGCTCAGTGAAGGATGTTGAGTTGTGGCCTAAAATGAAGAAGGATGTTGATTACTGGTGAAGGAACTGTCCCTTTGTGCCATCACCAATGCCAATTACACAAGAACTGCATCACATAAAGTAATCCGTCCCACCCTGGCTCTGTCACCCCATGAGGCAGGGGAGGGGGAGGTGACAGTCAAGGGACGCATTTGGGTGTGGAAGGTGGGGCCCAGCAGAGACAAGGAGTCAAGGCAGTAGGGTGGGAGAGGCCAGGAGAAGCAGCCCAAGGGGAGGTGCTGCTAGTGTGGACATGTTTGTGCCAGCAGACTGAGTGGGTAGCAGCTGTGCGCAGGTGACGGGAGGCCAGGAAGCACATGCCAAGAGTGCTCCTGCCAGCAGAGACAAGGCCGGGTCCGAGGACAAGGGGAGAGGCAGGCCCAGGGCAGGGGTCTGCAAGGGCCATGCTGAGCTCCCTGCCCCTGCAGCAGCCACACTGGCCCTCAGCAGATGTGCTGGCCGGCATGCACTGGGAGGTCCTGGCGTGCATTACAGAGCAGCAAGTAGGGCGCTGGAGAGGGCCGGGGCGAGACTGGTGGCAGAGCCCCATGCAGGAGCTGGCTGGGGGTCCCCTCTGCTGCAGCCACCGCATGGAGCGTGGCAGGAGGAGGGCATGCAGGGCTCGTGGCCGCGGTACAGAGCCTAGCCCTAGATGCTCCATGACCGCATTGCAGGTCCTAGCAGGTTGGGGTGCGGGGATGAATGCCTTGGGTCCCCTTCCTGCTCTGCCCAGGCCAGCAAGGGCCCAGAGCGGCCTCCTCTCCCCTGCCCCTGCAGCTCTGGGCTCCCTTCGCGCAGCCCTGACTCTGCAGCACCAAGCCCTGCTGGGAGCCCTCCCCTGCATGCTCCCACTGCTCCCTGATGCTGCTGTTGCCCTCTGCCGCGCACTGCCCAGCCTAGCCCAGCCCAGCCCCTGCCCACCTCTCCCCACATCCCTGCCCTCTCCCCAGCCCAGCCCAGCCCAGCCCAGCGGCCCAGGCTGGGCTGGCCCCAGGGCTGTGCCCACCGCAGGCTGCTGCAGTGCTCTGGGCACGGCCACCACAGCCCCAGCCCCTCGCAAGGCACCACAGCTGCTGGGACAAAGGCAGCTCTGGGCCTACCCAGCAGCCCCCGGGCTGGGGCCAGCCACGGCTCAGGAAATGGAGTTCCGTGAAGCTGCAGGAACCCTGGTCTCTTGTCTGGGAGATCCCCAGCACAGAGTGCCTGTGCCCCACAGGGCCAGCACAAGAGGCCTGGCCCAGACACAGAGCAGCCTGCCCGGAGCAGGTGCCTGCACAAAGACCTTTCTCCTTTCTCCTTTACCCATCTGTGCAGGTCCAGAAATGCTGCCCTGCTCTTCCCCAGGGCCATCCCTGCTCCCAGGGAGCCTTGACCAGGGCAGTGTGTCCGTGCTGCCTGGCCGGCCATTGCTGCTTCTCCGCCCATTCTCCCTGCAGGGCCCCGAGCTGGCAGTGCTGCTGTGCAGAGCCAGGGATTGTGGTGCCCTGGGACCCCTGGGGGAGTCCCCCCTGCCCGTGCTGCTCAGGGTGGGCAGCAGACCCAACTCTGGAGATCTCTGCTGCTGAGCCCCTTTCCATCTGCGCTGATGGCTCAGCAGCACAGGGCAGTGTTTGGCAGGGCCATGGGGTGACTCTAAGGGCACAAAGGGCTGGTGAGTGCTGCACTAGACCTAGCCCATGAAGCCTCAGAGATGTTGGATATCAATTACTCTGCAATCTTATGGCCCTTCTGCTGGTGGTTCTTCAGTGTCTCCCCCGGCATTGCAGAGCCCTCCTTATCAATATCAGATCCTCCTTATCTTATTCCTCAGATTCACCTTTTCCTTTACCAGACTCTTCTTTGGATGGTCACTCATTTTATGAGCTTCTATTAACTCATATTCACCCACTCAGCACTGTATGTTGCCTGTGGCGACCCCCAGACTTCTCCTGGCAGCTCTAGCATACTCTCCCAGCAGGCATCACCGATCAGCAAAGGGCACAGTCCCATGCAGACGAGTCCAAGACCAGTTGTTGTCTGCTTGGGCAAGAGCCACATAAAGAACGCTCGTGGTCCTGCCCTTGATCCCTCACAGACCACCCTGGGACTTTAGGATGGTGTGTTTCACTCCGTGAAGAACCCCAAACAGAAGAGCACGGAGCAACCCCTTGGCTCTATTCCTGATAGGACATTTGGAGGAGGTGTCCAGGCTTCTGGGTTTGCCCTTAGCAGCCGCTTTTGTTACTGTGCTGCTATCAGGAAGGCCAGCTGTGACCCAGGGCTGCACATTGCCTACTGCTGCCTGCAGCCACAGGGATGTCAATGTAGAGACAACAGGACTATCATCAAGGCATATGAGACCTCAGGGATAACCCAAATAGAAGAGCACAACAAAACAGTGTGGAAGCCAGAAGAGAGCAGCAGTGAAAAGGCCACGTCCTGCTGCTGGCCACGGCCATGGATCCAGGGAAGCAGCAGACCCGACCCAAAGGCAGAAGAGAGGCAGAGCCCAGCAGGCAGTGAGGGGCAGCCCTGAGGGCCTCTGGGGCTGCTCCTCCATGTGGCAGCTGGGCTCTTGGTCCTTAGCCCTCCTGCATGCTGGGGCTGCTCCCCCAGCTGCAGAGGAGATGGGAAGAGATGGCAGCTGAGACCAGTGAATTTCTGATGACTTCCTTATTGGGTTTATCTACACATGAAGCCAGGTTCTATTGGTAAATCATTAACAAGTAGGAGGCCAGAAATAATAATATTTACATAAGAAAAAATAGAGGAAATAATAATACAGACAAATACTAAGAAAAAATCGTCATAAGATTTTCTGAGGAAAAAATAGGATTTCTGATTGTAGGCATATTATTATAGGCGAATACGCTGAAGAATTATGTATTCTACCAGTGTCCTTACAGCATCCCTTAGTTCCTGGTTCCTCATGCTGTAGATGAGGGGGTTCACTGCTGGAGGCACCACCGAGTACAGAAAAGACACCACCAGGTCCAGGGATGGGGAGGAGATGGAGGGTGGCTTCAGGTAGGAACACATGCCAGTGCTGACCATCAGGGAGACCACGGCCAGGTGAGGGAGGCATGTGGAAAAGGCTTTGTGACGTCCCTGCTGTGAGGGGATCCTCAGTACGGCCCTGAGGATCTGAATATAGGAAATAACAATGAAAATAGAACAACCAAATAATACAGAAATACTAAATACAACTACTCCAAATTCCCTGAGGTAGGCATCTGAGCAGGAGAGCTTGAGGATCTGGGGAATTTCACAGAAGAACTGGTCCACAGCATTGCCTTGGCAGAGGGGCAGGGAAAATGTATTGGCTGTGTGCAGGACAGCATTGAGAAAGCCACTGCCCCAGGCAACTGCTGCCATCTTGGCACAAGCTCTGCTGTCCAGGAGGCTCCTGTAGTGCAGGGGCTTGCAGATGGCAACGTAGCGGTCGTAGGCCATAATGGTGAGAAGGAAATACTCTGCTACCACCAAGAATACTAAAAAGAGGATTTGGGCAGCACATCCTTGATAGGAGATAGCCCTTGTGTCCCAGAGGGAATTGGCCATGGCTTTGGGGAGAGTGGTGGAGATGCATCCCAGGTCGAGGAGGGCGAGGTTGAGGAGGAAGAAGTACATGGGGGTGTGGAGGCGGTGGTCACAGGCTACAGCAGTGAGGATGAGGCCGTTGCCCAGGAGGGCAGCCAGGTAGATGCCCAGGAAGAGCCCGAAGTGCAGGAGCTGCAGCTCCCGCGTGTCTGCGAATGCCAGCAGGAGGAACTCGCTCACAGAGCTGCTGTTGGGCATTTATTGACATTGGTCACAGTTTTCTTTTGAATAGGAAAAGACAGAATATTGTTAGAACAGACTTCCCTCAGGAAAACCTATTGCAAGTTTAGAGCACCCCCGAGCCCAAGCCTTTCTCTTTGTACGAGAACCTTTTATCAGCTCTCTTGCTTGAGCTCCAGCTGGTGCTGGCTGAAAGTGCCACTGGAAGCTGGGGCTAATTCGGGCTGCAAAGTAGTCCTTACTGATATGCAGCAGGAGGGAAGGAGGAACATGGGTGAAACTAAAATTCAGTCCACTGGTCTGAATTTTCCACTGGTCTGAGCTTTGCAGTTTTGTTGCAAATAACTCATCTGAATGGAGAGTACAGTTGCAGGCATTTTCTTTGCTTGATTTTATCCCATTTACCCCTGTAATGCTTACATACTGGATTCTTGAACTCCCTGACAGTTCATGTGAACACTTGGTGAAATCCATTGTGTGCCAGGAGGCAAAGGGACTGTCCCTTGTTGAAGACTGAGCAGAGCAGCTCTGCCCACCAGCCCTGTTCACAGCTGCCCTGTGTCACACCCCTGTGAGCTGCAGGACCATCCCACTCAGGTGTTTTCTTGAGAAGAAACTGGAGACAGCTGAGAGCAGAGAAGCCCCAGTCCAAGTGCAGCTGGACAGAATGTTCACCTTATATCCAGGTATATCTCTGAGCCAGACAGAGCTGGGGAGCTTCTTATCATGTGGGCTCTGCCTGCTGTGCTGGCCATGCCTGCCCCACAGCTCATGGGCTGAAGGGGGAAGAGAAGGCCACGGAAGGTCTGCTCCAGGGGAAGGCGTCTGAAATGCAGGGCATGGCCACGAGGTGCTCAAATGCCCCCCTGCCACAGCGCTTCTGGCAAGAGCTCCTTCTGGCCACGTGCCCCTCTCTCTGCTGCCTGCATCTGTCCCTGCCAGGAGCTGCTGTTCTGCGCCCACCTCTTCTTTCCCCCTGCCCGTGCTCACAGACCCCATCCCATGTGGTCGTGCTGAGCGCTGCCCTGCAGCACCCTTCCACCAACAGGGCACTGCCAAGGGCCACCTCCGTGGCTGCAGGAGCTACGGGGCAGCTGACAGAGAGCCTGGCATGGCCAGCCAGGGCAGGGTGTTCTGGGATGACCAGGGGCACCTGGCTTAGGGCACTCCAAGAGGCTTCTGCCAGACTTCCTCACATCGCAGTGCAATCCAGCAGCAGTCTCAAAGCCTACTCCATTGCCCACTGCCCTCCCAGAAAAAAGACCCAGAAGAAGACCATTCCAGGACCTGCAGCTGCATGGCCCCACAGCCAGAGACTTACCTTGTCACGGACTGTGCAGATTTCTCTTGCAGTCAGCTCTCAGCATCCTCCCACTCCCAACTGCCTCCAGCCCCTCTCTCCTTCTCTTCTCTCCATGTGTCTGCTGTGGTCACCCCTCTCTCCTTCTCTTCTCTCCATGTGTCTGCTGCGGTCAGAGCCCCCAGCCCTGCTGCGCTGTGCAGAGGAGCTGCTCCTGGGCAGAGCTGTCTCTCTGCACCAGGGGCCTTTATGAGTTTTCTCTGACTCAGGATCCCAGGCCAAATTAGCAGAAGAGGCCCGGCCCAAGGCATTGTGATGACCCCTCTGGTGGCTTTGGTGATGAGCCCATGAACCTCAGGCACTGAGAGACAATTGAAGAAATCTCTCAAGAATTCCAAGTCAGATGCATGTTTCCTGCAGTGTCCCCCTGAGGACCAGCACTGACACAGCCTCCCTTGTAGCTTGTTAGAGGAGAACATTGAGGACAAGGGGACAAAGCCATTGTGAATGTGACACTGATGTGTAGGAAAACCGGATGTGTTTCACCAAGCACAAGGGCCAGACTTTGAATCTTGGTCCCTGGGAATGGAGGTTCTTTCCCTTCACACCTTGCTCAGGGCTCTTCCTGGGGCAGTAGGAGATGGGGATGTGCATTGCCAAGTGCAGGACAATGGTACAACCCCTGCCTGGTTCATGGGTGGGGGTGAGGAGGCAATGAGGCCCTGGTGCTTTAATGATAAGCTGTCTCCTCACAGGCCTCAGTGGCAGAGACAACAGACATAGCCACAGGCACAGAGACCTGGGTCCTGTTGGGATTCTCAGCCTTTCCAATGTCCTTGCTCCTGTCCACATCAGACTGTCCCAGGGATTCCCAGACCTGAACCTCTCCCAGATGGCTGCAGATCCCTCTCCATGTCATGTCACACCGGATCTGAGCTGAGTATGATAACTCAGATCTTCTTGGTGGCCTTGCTCCTCATAAGACAGCTCTGTAGGAAGCTGGCCTGGTTCCTGGTGAGCAGGCACCACTACTTGTATAGCATCCCTCATGGTGCCCAGGCTCTCTTCCTCCTGGACACTGCTCACTCAGCAGGGTCCCAGTCTGCCCTGATGTGTGGGGTTCCTCTTCCTCTGGTGCAGGACTGGGCTCTTTTCCTTGTAAATGTCAAGAGGTTCCTGTAGGCAAAATCCTGCAGTGTCTCCTGCGCTGAACACTCCTGCAGTGTTCCCCCACACTGATGCTCCATTCTGCCATCTGTTAATGTCTGCAGGCAGACAATTCAACCTTCGTGTGATTGTGCTATCAGTAGGGAAACCTACCGACAAGAGATGAGGTAAAGAGATGAGGTTAATGCCTTCTTTGCTTCAGCCTTTAGGAGCAAGACCAGTTGTTCCCCTGATACTCAGCCCCCAGAGCTGATAGATAGGGACATGGAGCGGGCAATGGGGGGGGACACTTTTCCTTTCTTTTTCACTCTCCCTTTCTCCTTCGCTTCCTCCTTCTCCTCCAGGCTAATTACAGTAGCTCTTCAAATGTTTGAATATCCTTGGGGTGGTCAAACCAGCATGTTCCTAGTGGTATCGCTCCTGAATGTTTCAGGTTTTGTTTAAGGTCAAACAACAACTTAAGCATGCCATCCAGAAATCTGTCTGGAGGCAGGAGATTTCGGAGTGGCAGGGAGTGTGTGAGGATATTGGCAGGCACCTAGAGCAGTGCGCACCTCCAGTGCTTTGGAACTTTACCACCCAGCAAGTGCAGAATCATTAGAAAAATGATGAAATGCTTGAAAAAGCCGTGTGATCACCCTGGCAACTCCAAAGAGACAAAAATCACTGCAGTATGCTGGGACTTAGCCTGTGCTTACTGAGCCACAAGCAATGCCACTCCAACCCCTGTGACAGGCCCTGCAGCCACAGCAACACGTGTGATTGGCCCCGCAGGCATTCCAACACCTATCAGGAGCCTTGCAGCCACTCCAGCTACTGTGACAGTCACTGCCGCCACTCCAAACCCTGTGTAAGGCCCTTCAGCCACTCCAACTTCTCTGACAGGCCCTGCAGCCACTTCAAACCCTACAATGAGCACAGCAGCCTCTTCAACTCCTGTGACAGGCTCTGCAGCCACAGAAACTCCTGAGACAGGCCCTACAGACACTCCAACTCCTGTAACAGGCCCTGCAACCACTCCGGTCCCTGCCACAGGATCTGCAGCAACTTCAACCCCTGTGACAGGCCCTGCAGCCACTCCAACCCCTCTGACAGGCCTTGTAGCCACTCCAGCCCCTACAATGGGTCCCATGGCTGGGCCAGAGAACCAACCTATGCCACCATGAGTCCCCCCATATTCAAGACAAAACAGTGGATTTGAAAGTCAGGTTGTTTAGAAAGGAAACAAACTCCTACCCAGATAAGAAAAGAGGAAGGAGAAGACGAGGCAGGCTACTCCAATGTTGTGCCATTGTGGGAAAAGGAGGGCAAAGAGGAAGGGATCCTAACAGCATCAGTAACCACACAATCCCTCTCCCACAGTGAGCTATGAGATGTGTGAAAAGATTTCAGCCATTGTCCAGGTGAGCACATTGTCACCTGGCTGCTCCAGTGCTGGGAGAATGGGGCCAGTAGCCTGGACTTAGAGGGCAGGGGAGCCAAGCAGCTGGGATCCCCTTGTAGGGAAGGGGTGATTGACAGAGGGATTGGAAAAGTAGCACGTCTTCACCCTCTGGAGGTGACTGCTGTGAAGCATCAAGGAAGGGTATCCCTCCAAGGAAGATCTTGTATGTCAACCATGCAAGTGGACCACCACGGAGAGGGGTATCTGGTACCTAAGGGAAAGTACTGAGTCTGACTGGGATGGAGTTAGCTTTCCCTGCAGTGGCCCATATAGTGTTGTGCTCGGCACTTTTTTCTAGAACAGCCCTGATATCATACCACGTTTGGTCTGTTGCTGAGCAATACTGGCACATCAAGTCTACCTCCAAATCCCCCAGAGCCAGTAGGGTGGAGATGGGCAAGAAGTGGGCAGGCGACATCACCAGGGCAGCTGACCTAAAAAAACCAAAGGGATATTCTATACTATATGAGGTCACACTCAGCAATAAAAGGTGGGAAAGGAGAGGGAGAAAGGGGGCCCTCATTATGAAGACATCTGTCCTCCCAAACAACCACTATGTGTATGCAGGCCCTGCTTCCCAGAACATTACTGAACATCACTCAGTGATGGGAAGTAGAGAATAATTTTTTTTTCCTCTCTCTGTGTGCTTCTGCAATGTCTTTTTTTTCTTTTCTTTTTTTTTTTTTCTTCCCTCTTCCTTTTCAATTAAATGATCCTTTTCTCACAGAATCGCAGAATCACAGAATGGTTGAGGTTGGAACGGACGTGCAGAGATCATTTAATCCAACACCCCTGCTCAAACAGGGTCACCTAGAGCATGTTACACAGGATCGCATCCAGACTGATTTTGAATATCTCCAAAGGAGACTCCACTCTTCTTCCCTATGGGCCTTCATCTCGTCTGAGGATAAACTTTCTCAAGAGGTCCAACAATTCAAAGAGAATACATCTTCCTCCCTGCCTTTAGAAGCCAGTACCTAAGCTACCAGTTGTAAGTGTGTCTCTGCTCAAGAAAGGAAATATAGTGGTACCACAGCATTTGCCACCCTGTGGCAAACAAGAGGCAATGAGAAAATGGGATGGAAAATCTACCTCGACCCTAGAGGCACAGGTGCATGAGTTACAGGGAAAAACAATTGCAAAAAAAGGTTCTTCTGAGAAAATTGTTATTCCATTTTCCGGCGGGCAGTCCTCCAGACACAGTAATGAATACTAGGAGCAGGACTAGAGGGATCCTGCCTCAAGCCAGTGGAAGGAAAGAGATAATCGGGTTTATTGGACTGTGTGGATTCGATGACCTGGCACATCAGACCCATGAAAGTATAAGGCACTAGTGGACACTGGAGCAGAGTGTACTGCAGTGTCATCAAGCTATAAAGGGGCAGAACCCTTCTGTACTTCTGGAGTGACAGGGGGATCCCACCAGTTAACTGTATTGGAGCCTGAAATTCAGTCTAACTGGGAAAGAATGGCAAATGCACTCCATTTGGACTGGCCTGGAAGCTCTGTGCGTTATTGGCATAGACTACCTCAGGAGAGGGTATTTAAAAGATCCAAAAGGGCTTTTGGCATAGCTGCCTTGGAGACGGAGGACCTTAAGCAGTTGTCTACCTTGCCCGGTTTCTCACAGGACCCTTCTGTTTTGTGGTTGCTGAGGGTTGAAGAAAAGCTGGTGCCAATCATTATCACAACCGTGCACCTGAGGCAGTATTGCACTAACCAAGACCCCCTGATTCCCATCCATGAGCTGGTTCATTAACTGGAGAGCCAAGGATTGGTCATCAAGACCTGCTCACCCTTTAATAGTCCCATATGTTCAGGTCTAATCATGAGTGGAGGCTAACGGTGACCTATTGTGACCTGAATGAAGTCACAACACTGCTGGGTGCTGCCTTGCTGGACGTGCTAGAACTTCAATTGAAATTGCAGTCCAAGACAGCCAAGTGCTATGCCACAACTGATATTCTTAATGCATTTTGATCCATCCCTTTGACAGCAGATTGAAAGCCACTGTTTGCTTCCACCTGGAGGGGTGTCCAGTCATTGGCTGCCCCAGGTGTGGAAGCGCAGCCATACCGTTTGCCACGGACTGACACAGAGTGCCCTGGAACACAGCGAAGCTCCTGAACACGTGCAACACATCAATGATATCATGACGTGTCAACAGAGCAGAAGTATTTGAGAAAGGGAAGAAAAAAGTTCAAATCCTTCTGAAAGCTGCTTTTGTCGTTAAACAATGTGAGGTCAGCGGACGTGCACAGGAGATCCTGATGCAGGCTGGCCAAGGTCAGGGAGGCCATTGGGCATCGGTCATTGGGTGGTGAGCAATTGCATTGTGCATCACTTGCTTTGTATATATTATTATTATTATTATTATTATTATTATTATTATTATTATTTCTATGATTATCTGTTCCTTTTCTGTTCTATTAAACTGTCTTTATCTCAACACAAGAGCTTTTACATTTTTTTTTCCTGATTCTCTCTCCCATCCCACTAGGGAGGTTGGTGACTGAACAGCTGTGTGGTGTTGAGCTGCCTGCTGGGTTAAACCACAACATCATGTTTGACAACCACACCCTAACAGCACAAATCACACTTCTAAAATCCGTCTCTCCCATGTTCAGAGAGAAGCAGTCAGTGATGACTTCAGTCTGCTTCAGAAAACACACCCCAGGAGAGACCCTGCTGCCCTCAGGAGCTGTCAGCCCTGAGGCCTTGGGGACACCTCAAGGGAGCCCAATGGCACAGAACAAGCGATGCCATGGTCGAGTGCTGTGCTGCTGAGGTGGGCCGGGCTCCTGGGCCCAAGAGGAGCTCCCGGCAAGTGAGCAGCACTGCAGAGAGACAGCTCTGCCCAGAAGCAGCTCCTCTGCACAGCGCATCAGGGCTGGGGGCTCTGACCACAGGTGGCACAGGGAGAGGGGAGAAGGAGAGAGAGCTTGGAGGCAGTGAGGAGTGCAAGAACAGAGGGCAGCAGGTGGCGGGCAGCCTGTGGCAGGACAGATTTGCAGAATCTTGACACTGTAAGTCTCTTGCAGCAGGGCAATGCAGATGGGGTTGCCAAAAGGGTTTTCTGAAGCTAGCACATAACAGACTGATAGACTGATAACAACTGTCAGGATGGTTCTCTCTATTTCTCAGGCCAAGAGTAGAAAATGCCTTAGAGAATGGCATCTATGACTGGATATTTCAAGAGGAAGACCAAGATAAGGGCTACCAGAAGGGTAAGGTTTTATTATAGTCTGTGCTTTCAGATTACTGCAGTGGAGGGGAGATAGGTTTCATGGTAATTTGTTGTGAGGATTGTACAGGAGACTGAAACTCCTAGAGCATTGCACTGAGAGATCAATATATGTCAGAAATGAACTTGATACAGTCCCTTCAGCCACCTCAGCTTAAATATTGCACCAACATTATGTTTGTGGTCTCCTCAGGTTGTAACTGAGCTGACACTAATCCGGCTCCTGGCAGGGACATGGGCAGGCAACAGGGACATGGCCAAGTGGTGAGAGGGAGCTGCAGCCAGAAATGCTGTGCGAGGGAGGGCTCAGGCACCTGTACTGGGTCTGACTGGGATGGAGTCACCTTTCCCTGCAGCAGCCCATACAGTGCTGTGCTCTGCACTTGTAGCTAGAACAGCACTGGTATCACACCAGTGTTGTCTGCTGCTGAGCAATACTGGCACAGCATCAGGACTCCCTCTAACCCCCCCAGAGCCAGCAGGGTGGGAGTGGGCAAAAGGTGAGAAAGGAACACCACCAGGGCAGCTGACCTAAACCAACCAAAGGGATATTCCATGCCATATGATGTCATACTCAGCAAAAACAGGTGAAAAAGGAAGAAGAGAGGAGGGGTGGGCTATTGTTTTGAAAATGTCTGTCCTCCCAAACAATGGCTACGTGCGTTGAGGCCCTGCTTCAAGGACATGGTCAAGCATCACTCATTTGTGGGAAGTAGAGAGCAATTTTTTTCCACTGCACTTCCACACAACCTTTGCTTGTTGCTTTTTGTTTGTTTCTTTTGCCTTTTCCCCTTTCCTTTTTTTTCCCCTTTAGTTATATTATTTTATTAACAATAATTTATCCTTATTTTTTTTTTCTTTAATTAAATTATTTTATCTCAACCTGTGAGTTTTTCTTTCCTTTGCTTCTTCCCCTCCTCTTTTGAGGAGGGGGAGCGAGAGAGCTGTTGTGGTGGAATTCAGTTGCCTAGCAAGGTAAAACCACCACAGCACCTCCCTGCCATCCCCTGCAGGGCAGGCTCCTTCCCTGGGACACCCCCTGCTCTCCTCTCCCACCAGCACAGCCTCTGCCCTCAAGCCCCCGGTGTCCCCAGCAGGAACTGCCTCCTTTGCAGGCAGAGCTGCAGCAGAGGAGGGCCTGCCGAGTGTCCGTCTGTCCCTCCCTGGCCTTGCCTCCCCTGGCAGCAGCACACTGGCATTCCTGCTGGCTTCTCCAGCTGGCCGTGCTGCTGCTGTTCTTATTTCCAGGCTGGCTGGGGATGGGGGTTTCACATGCAAATGGAGTGAGCTCTCGGTTTGCTTGGCTGGAAGGAGACTGTGGGGAGAGGGTGAGGGGTCTGGAGATGTGCACTTTGAGCCTGTATTCCTCTGCTCTCAGCTGTGTTCAGGTTCATCTCAGGTGAACCTCCAAGTGCAGTTGTCCTTCAGCTCAAAGAGATGCCAGCACAGATCAACTGAAACCATGGAGAGGATCCACAGGATCCACAGTATTTCACTTGGAATGCAGGAGAAATCTGCAGGACTTCTGCCTTAGAGACTCTCCTCAGGTGTGGTGGGTAAGCTAGAAGAAAAGATACAAGTCCACCTATGTTCCTTACATATTGGTGTAGGACAGGATTGGCTCCTGCATTGCCTACAGCAGAGTCCTCAGCTCCAAAGGACAGCCTCAGGCAGCATCAATCCAAATGCAAGAAAAGGATCTGCCAAATGTCTTCCTGGAAGTGGGCTAGCATGTTTGGAAGTTAAATGAGAAATAGAAATCCTTTTTCTCAGATAATTCTGTTGTTAATAATCATCGTCTTTCTGTTCCTTGAGCAGGACCCCATGCCCAGAAAAAGCAAATGCCCAACAGCAGCTCTGTGAGCGAGTTCCTCCTGCTGGCATTTGCAGACACGCGCGAGCTGCAACTGCTGCACTTCGGGCTCTTCCTGGGCATCTACCTGGCTGCCCTCCTGGGCAACGGCCTCATCCTCACTGCTGTAGCCTGCGACCACCACCTCCACACCCCCATGTACTTCTTCCTCCTCAACCTCGCCCTCCTAGACCTGGGATCCATCTCCACCTCTGCACCCAAAGCCATGGCCAATGCCCTCTGGGACACCAGGGCTATCTCTTACAAAGGTTGTGTTGCACAGGTGTTCTTTTTAGTCTTCTTCTTTGGTTCAGAGTATTCTCTTCTCATCACCATGGCCTACGACCGCTACGTTGCCATCTGCAAACCCCTGCACTACGGGAGCCTCCTGGGCAGCAGAGCTTGTGCCAAGATGGCAGCAGCTGCCTGGGGCAGTGGCTCTCTCTATGCTGTCATGCACACGGCCAATACATTTTCCCTGCCCCTCTGCCAAGGCAATGCTGTGGACCAGTTCTTCTGTGAAATTCCCCAGATCCTCAAGCTCTCCTGCTCAGATGCGTACCTCAGGGAAGGTCGGCTTATCATGTTTAGTGCCTGTTTAACCACTGTATGTTTTGTTTTCATTGTGGTGTCCTATGTGCAGATCTTTAGGGCCGTGCTTAGGATGCCTTCTGAGCAGGGCCGGCACAAAGCCTTTTCCATGTGCCTCCCTCACCTGTCTGTGGTCTCTCTGTTTCTCAGCACTGTCGTGTTTGCCCACTTGAAGCCCCCCTCAGTCTCTTCCCCATCCCTGGACTTGGTGGTGTCATTTCTGTACTCTGTGGTGCCTCCAGCAGTGAACCCCCTCATTTACAGCATGAGGAACCAGGAGCTCAAGGATGCCTTGAGGAAACTGATGCATTGTTGTGTTTCAGAATCAAGAAATTGCCCTTCATCTTCTGCATATGACTGATAATATAATGCATTTCAGGCACAAGGTGAATACTGGTGGGTTTTTTTTGGACATTTTTAATACTCTGCAGAGCAGCACCATCTTGGGGCTGTATGGAATGGGAGTTGCATGGTGAAGGAGTGCAGCTGTGGCTGTCCAGGCCAGCACAGACATACTCACCTGCGAATTGCTCGCTGGGAGATTGTATGTCTCAGGAGAAGAGCAACTCCCTGTTTGTGTGCAGGGGGGATATGGTAAGAGAAACCCTTTGCTGCTGGTGCCAGCCAGTGTATCGTATGCACATGGAGAGAAGAAAACAAAGGAGCACAAAGGCCATCAGCTATTCCTACAAATCTCATGAAGGCCAGTGGGGCAGATAGTGTTATGAGGCCAAGTAACATCCCCTAGGAAGCCACTTGAGTGCAGCTCTGGGATGTGCTTCCTTGAACCGAGGTCCCTATACCCATTCCTCATGTCCTGGGGCATCTCAGAGAAGGGTAGAGCAGGGAGAGGCACCGCAGGGCTGAGGTGCCTCCCAGCCTCTGGCAGTGGCTGCAGGAGAGAGAGGGACACTGCAAGTGTTGCAGTGCACTGCCTGTGGGTGTGCAAGGCAGGGACTCCATGACCTTTGGAAAAGAGGGCAGGCCACTCAGGAGGACTGTAAGGATGTTGTAAGGCTGTGCAGGGACAAAATTAGAAAGGCCAAAGCTCATCTGGAGCTCAATCTGGCTACTGCTGTTAAAGGTAACAGAAAATATTTTTACAAATACATAAACAGAAAAAGGAGGACTAAGGAGAATCTCCATCCTTTACTGGATGCAGGGGGAAACTTAGTAACAAGAGATGAGGAAAAGACTGAGGTGCTTAATGCCTTCTTTGACTCAGTCTTTAGTGGCAAGACCAGTTGTTCTCTGGATACTCAGTACCCTGAGCTGGTGGAAGGGGATGGGAGCAGAACGTGGCCCTCATAATCCACGAGGAAATGGTCGGCGGCCTGCTACAGCACTTAGATGTGCGCAAGTCAATGGGGCCGGATGGGATCCACCCGAGGGTACTGAGAGAACTGGTGGAAGAGCTGGCCAAGCTGCTTTCCATCATTTATTGGCAGTCCTGGCTATCAGGGGAGGTCCCAGTTGACTGGCGGCTAGCAAATGTGACACCCATCTACAAGAAGGGCTGGAGGGTAGACCTGGGAAACTATAGGCCCATTAGTTTGATCTAACTGACCTAACTGACCTAATCCAGTTGGAGGCCAGTCACTAGTGGAGTCCCTGAGGGCTCAGTACTGGGGCCAGGTCTCTTTAATATCTTTATCGATGATCTGGATGAGGGGATCGAGTGCACCCTCAGTAAGTTAACAGACGACAAGTTAGGTGCATGTGTCGATCTGCTCAAGGGTAGGAAGGCTCTGCAGAAGGATCTGGATAGGCTGGACCGATGGGCGGAGGCCAACTGAATGAAGTTCAACAAGGCCAAGTGCTGGGTCCTGCACTTGGGGCACAACAACCACAAGCAGCACTACAGGATGGGAGACAAGTGGTTAGAAAGCTGCCTGGCAGAGAAGGACCTGGGAGTATTGCAAGCTAAACCAAAATCATAGAATATCCCGAGTTGGAAAGGACCCATAAGGATCATCAAGTCCAACTCCTGGCACTGCACAGGTCTGCCCAAAAGTTTAGACCATGTGACTAAGTGCACAGTCCAAGCTCTTCTTAAATTCAGACAGGCTTGGTTCATTGACTATTTCCCTGGGGAGCCTGTTCCAGTGTGCAGCCACCCTCTCAGTGAAGAACCTCTTCCTGATGTCTAGCCTAAACTTCCCCTGCCTCAGCTTAACACTGTTCCCGCAGGTCCTGTCTCTGGTGTTTACAGTGAATAGGTCACCTGCCTCTCCACTCCCCCTCGCGAGAAAGTTGTAGACTGCGATGAGGTCCCCCCTCAGCCTCCTCTTCTCCAGGCTGAACAGACCCAGTGACCTCAGCCGCTCCTCATATGTCTTCCCCTCTAGGCCCTTCACCATCTTCGTCACCCTCCTCTGGACACTCTCCAATAGTTTAATGTCCTTCTTGTACTGTGGTGCCCAGAACTGCACACAGTACTCGAGGTGAGGCCGGACCAGCACAGAGTAGAGCGGGACAATCACTCCCCTCGACCAACTAGTGATGCTGTGCTTGATGCATCCCAGGATACAGTTGGCCTTCCTGGCTGCCAGGGCACAGTGCTGCCTCATATTCAACTTGCTGTCAACCACAACCCCCAGATCCCTCTCTGCAGGGCTGCTCTCCAGCATCTCGTCACCCAGTCTGTACGTATAGCCAGGGTTGCCCTGTCCCAGGTGCAGGACCCGACACTTGCCTTTGTTAAACCTCATGTGGCTGGTGATCACCCAGCTCTCCAATCTGCCCAGATCTCTCTGCAAGGTCCACAACTCCTCCAAGTTTGGTGTCATCGGCAAATTTGCTCAAAACACCTTCTAGTCCTACATCCAAATCATTTATAAAGACATTGAAGAGGACTGGCCCTAAAATGGAGCCTTGAGGGACCCCAATAGTGACCATCTGCCAGCCAGATGTGACCCCATTCACCACAACTCTTTGAGCCCTGCCCATCAGCCAATTGCTCACCCATTGTATGATGTTTTTGTTTAGCTGTATTCTGGACATTTTGTCCAGTAGGATCCTATGGGAAACTGTGTCAAAAGCTTTGCTGAAGTCCAAAAAGATCACATCAGCTGGTTTCCCTTGATCGACTAGATTGGCTGACAGTCATTTGAATACGAGCCAGCAGTGTGCTCAGGTGGCCAAGAAGGCCAACAGCATCCCTGCTTGTGTACGAAACAATGTGGCCAGCAGGGCTAGGGAAGAGATTGTCCCCCTGTACTCGGCTCTGGTGAGGCCGCACCTCGAGTAATGTGTTCACTTTTGGGCCCCTCTTTTGGGGTGACCTTATTGCTCTCTATAGGTACCTTAAAGGAGGCCGTAGTGAAGTGGGGGTTGGTCTATTCTTCCACGTGTCTGGTGACAGGATGAGGGGGAATGGGCTAAAGTTACACCAAGGGAGGTTTAGGTTGGATATTAGGAAGAACTTCTTTATTGAAAGGGTTGTTGGGAAGTGGTTGAGTCACCATCCCTGGAGGTCTTTAAAAGACATTTAGATGTAGAGCTTAGTGATATGGTTTCGTGGAGGACTTGTTAGTGTTAAGTCAGAGGTTGGGCTAGGTGATTTTGGAGGTCTCTCCCAACCTGGATGATTCTGTGATTCTGTGACTCATGTCGCTCAACAGCCCCGTGTTTATGAGCAGCATTGGAGGCCAGCTCTGACAAGCACCTCACACAGCCCTGGCATTGCTCTGTGTGCCTCCAGAAACAACCCCCAGTGTCCCTGTGAGATTTCTGTCACACCCTCTCACAGGTTCATTGCAGGTGCCCCTCTCTGCTATGTCACACTACCCTGCCTTTCTGGACCGGGCCATCAAGCATTTGGATCAGAGAGATTTCAGGGGACTTGAAAAATACGGGCATCAAACGCATCTTCAGGAAGGGCAAGAAAAAGGATTGGCAGAATTGCTATTGTCACCTCTACCCCTGGGAACATGATGGGGAAAGTCCTGCCACAGCCATCTTCAGACACTCGGAGGAAAAAAAGGAACTGCTGAAATAGAAGGGGAGGGGAAAGAAGGGAACGTGGTGAACCTGGACTTTAGCAAGACCTTTGCCATGGTCTCCTGGAGTTTCTCTTTAGCCACATTGGTGATATTTGGACTGAAGAAGGGGATGATGTTGTGGGGGGGAAGGTGGCTGGACGTTAGTGGTACAAAGTCCTCCTTCCAGCCAGTTACCAGCAGCATCCCTCAGTGAAGGGCACTTGCGCCAACACTGTTGACCCTCTTTGTTCTCTCCCTTCAAGATGGCATGGAGCGCATTTCTCAATCTCGGTCTTTTAAACATGCATTATTCTTTAATTCAATGACTCTTTCCCTCGGAGTGCTCTTCAAGGACAGAATAAGTGGAAGGAAAAAATAGAGAAAAAGAAAGAAGCATTAGCATTGTTGGGAAATGTATTTTGGTAAATGTGTGCATAAAACTATTCATCAAGAAAGCATAATCTGGTTTATTGCACTTCTCCATGGTGCTGTCAATAGAAAACTGTGAAAATAAATAATGAACTTTCATAGAAAAAAAAGCTGGTGGTGCTGGCAAGGGAGACTCTTTAAGCTATTACATAGAGTCCTTTTTTGCAAAGCTTTCAGCTGTTTCCTCAATCTACTTTCATGGCTGGTTTCAGTTTTCCAGTCAGAGGTGGCCACTGCCTCCAGGATGTCCTGGGGTAGCCAAGACACCCAGGTGGGAAAAGTGACACAGGACCTAGGGGGCCCTTCTGGAGCACAAGCTGGGGGTATGAACTGGGGCTGGGACCCTCAGGGGCTGTGCAGGGCTGCTAGGCGTGCTGTGCAGGGCCTGCCTACAGCACAGTGTGTCCTTCCATCCCACTAAGATGTCACTTCTGTCCCAGAAACTGACCATCCCCATGCAAGGAGACAGGTCCTTGCAGGTCATGGAAATGTTTGAAAAGCTGCCCAGAACATGAGGACACATTTGGGGAGGTCAGGAGGCAAGATATCCAGAACTGCTCCAGACCATGTGGTCCATCCGACAGGAGCGAACTGCTCCAGACCATGTGGTCCATCCGACAGGAGCGAACTGCTCCAGACCATGTGGTCTATCCGTCAGGAGCAAACTGCTCCAACCTGGGTCCCCCACGGGCAGCAGCTCCTGACAGGTCACCTGCTCCTGCGTGGGCTCGTCTCCACGGGCTACAGATCTGGCCCGGAATCTGCTCTGGCAAGGGTCCTCCACAGACTACAACCTCTGTGAGTGCAGGACCACCTGCTCCACCATGGTCTCTTCTACAGGTTGCAGGGGGACAGCCTGCTTCACCATGGTCCTCACCACAGGCCGCAGGGGACTTCTGCTCTGGGACACGGAGCGGGTCTCCCCCTCCTTCTTCACTGACCTTAGCGCTTGCAAGGCTGTTTCTCACTCCTCTCTCTCTCCCAGCGCTGTTCTGCAGCAGCTTTTTTTTTTTTTTTTTTCTGAAATATGCTCTCACAGAGGCGCAAACAATATCGCTTATTGGCCCAGTTCTGGCCAGCAGTGGGGCCCTTATCTAACATGGGGCAGCTTCTGAATTCTGCTCACTGAAGCCACCTCTATGGCCCTCCACTAACAAAACCTTACCACATAATCCCACTACATGCAGTCACATGGCATTCAAAGATGAATGTGTGGGGCCATGGATCTGATCAGCTTGTAGGCAACAAGGAGGAGATGGGTGGGAATGCTCTGCTGAGCTCAGCTCTGCCTCAGGATCTCCTGCACCAGCAAGAGGAATGTGACTGTGGCAGTGACTGTGAGGTCAATTCTATCTCTGCAGTTGATAGGGCAGCAGCAGGAACATGCCACAGAAAGGGACTAAGAGGTCACTTCTGCCTGAAGTAGCTGACAGGTCACCCTTGACTTAGACCTGGGATCTGTACTTTTTGGCTGACATCTGCCAGTGGCCCTGGTAGGCCAGCAGAAGGCACCTGGTTGGCATGCTGACTGTGGGATCCCCTCTGCCGACATACCCAGGAGGACCCAGACAGAAAGAAGGCCTGGATATGGGTTGTCATGTCCTTTCTGCTTGAGTACATGACTGGACGGCAGGAGGCACAAGGTTTGGGTGTGTCTAGCCAAGAACCTGCAAGACCAGCAGCAGGCCCATGGCTTGGAAGATGGTGGTGAGGTGACTTCTGTTTGTTTGGGTGACAGGCCTCAAGAAGGCTGATGGGTTGGAATGCCTACTTAAGGAGTGGTTTCCACCCTGATGAAGCTTTCTTTGGTAGTAGGAAAGAGCAGGAGAGAAAAACTGCCACAAATTGTGCTTGGAAGGTTGACATTGGCCACGAGGAGGAAGAAATGTCCCTCAGAGTAGTGCTGTGTTGCCAAAGGTCACCCAAAGAGTATCTATGATCAGACCCAAATTTTGTGTTTCAAGGAACAGATGGTGATGGTTGACAAGACATCAGTGAAATCACGGCAATGCCAGGATGAGAGCAAGGTGGTGAACAGAGATAGGTGTCTGCAGACTTCCAGGGAATAGGACAAAGTATGGGACAGCATAGGAAAATGTGGAGAGGACAAAGAGGTGGGTGCTGGCAAGAAGGACAGTTTTGTCCCCTTGGCTAGAGCTTATGAGTATATGAAATACAGTCATTGCAATGAGCCTCATTGCTTTCTTGTGACCCTGTGCAGAGGCAGGGGGGTGTCATACCATTGCTCTTCCTGTGGCATCACACTGCCCACCACATCCCACAGACCCCCGGGAAGAGCCCTGAGCCAGACACGGGGGTGCAGGATCTTCTGTCCCAGTGGCTGGGGTCAGAACTTGGCCCTTTTACTTCACCAAAACAAACCAAGACTTTTCTCAGCACAGTGCTTTGCCTGTCTTTAATCATGGCCTCCAATTATCTGCCCTAACAAGTCTCTGGGGAGGCTGTCTTAGTAACAGCCCTCAGTGGGGCCCATTAATACTCCAAGTCACTTCAACTTTTCCTGCTGACTTTACCGTCTTACACAGTTGCATCATTCTCCTCTCAGTACCTGAGCTTCATCGACTGAGCACCAAAATACACCAAGGAACTTATTAAAATGCAGAAACTCCTAAGGCGCCATATCTCTCCCACAGTTTTCTTCAAGTCTTCAAGACTTGTTCAGCTAATTGTAGAGCTTTCATGGAATAGTTACGAAGGAAGATTTCAAAAAGTATCTATTAGAAATATTTCTCATTTTAAAGGGTGAATTTTCTTGTGTTTCAGTTCAGATCATCATTCTCCAATTGATAGCGATCCAGGGATACTCCTAAGGGGATATGCATAGGGAGGAAAAGCAGACTCTTTGGTCTGACACTGCATGGACAACCTTGTTCCTCAGTACCTGCCATTTCTCTCAATGGCCACCTGGTCCTTGCATCACTTTTACTTACACCAGTCAGAAGTCTTCAGCTGGATGTTACAGCTCCTTTACACTAACTCCCAGCTGCTTTCCTTTCCTGCACTCAGGTGCAGGAGGGTTTTTCCTGCTTCAAACCAAAGAAAAAGAAATCATGTTGCAATTTTCCAAAGAACAAAGCAAGCTCCTCATCTTTTATGCCTCCTGTAAAGTTTACCTTCCCAGAAGGATGACTGCACAAGAATTATTTTATAATGACAGATAGGAAATTATAAATAATAGTGTTAGTATTAACCCATATCATATGAATTCAATGAGAAATGATGAGGTTCTTGCTAAGGAAACAATTAGACAGACTGCTGATAGATGGGCAAGCTGAGCTGTTTCTACCTGAAGCTTGAAGCGGCAACTGCGTCACTGAGCCCCTCCTGTGTGCTGGGGCTGCTCCCCCAGCTCCAGAGGAGTTGGGAAGAGTTGCCAGCTGATAACAGTGAATTTCTCTTGGCTGCTATATTATATTTATCTACACGTAAAGCCCAGTTTTACAGGTACATGAGACTATTAGGACATAGTAAGTTAGAAAAAACAACAGTCAGAATATTAAGAATAACATTATTTAAATGAAAGCACAGCTTGCGGAAAATATTAATAAAGAAAAATAACAAGAAATATTTTCCTGTTTCTGTATTAAACCTGGAAGTCAAGTAAACGTTATTGATTCCAAAAACGCATGTATTCAAAAACTTTCTTCACTGCATCCTTGAGGTCCTGGTTCCTCATGCTGTAGATGAGGGGGTTCACTGCTGGAGGCACCACCGAGTACAGAAAAGACACCACCAGGTCCAGGGATGGGGAAGATATTGAGACATTCAGGTAGGCAACCATGCCAGAGCTGACAAACAGGGAGACAATGACCAGGTGAGGGAGGCATGTGGAAAAGGCTTTGTGCCGGCCCTGCTCAGAGGGCATCCTCAGCACAGCCCTGAAGATCTGCACATAGGACAACACAATAAACAGAAAACAACAAAAGCCTAAACATACGCTAAAAACAAGTGCTCCAACTTCCCTGAGATAGGCATCTGAGCTGGAGAGCTTGAGGATCTGGGGAATTTCACAGAAGAACTGGTCCACAACATTGCCTTGGCAGAGGGGCAGGGAAAATGTATTGGCCGTATGCAGGACAGCAGTGAGAAAGCCACTGCCCCAGGCAGATGCTGCCACCTTGGCACAAGCTCTGCTGTCCAGGACGCTCCCATAGTGCAGGGGCTTGCAGATGGCAACGTAGCGGTCATAGGCCATGATAGTGAGGAGGGAAAACTCAGCTTCAAACAAGAAAGCAAAGAAAAAGAGTTGGGCAACACATCCTTGATAGGAGATGGCCCTTGTGTCCCACAAGGAATTGGCCATGGCTTTGGGGAGAGTGGTGGAGATGCATCCCAGGTCGAGGAGGGCGAGGTTGAGGAGGAAGAAGTACATGGGGGTGTGGAGGCGGTGGTCGCAGGCTACAGCAGTGAGGATGAGGCCGTTGCCCAGGAGGGCAGCCAGGTAGATGCCCAGGAAGAGCCCGAAGTGCAGGAGCTGCAGCTCATGCATATCTGCGAATGCCAGGAGGAGGAACTCGCTCACAGAGCTGCAGTTGGGCATTTTCTGTCTTTGGACATGGTTGTCTGTTGAAGTGGAGAAGGCAGAACAAAGCTGGAAGAGAGTTCTCAGAGAAAAACCCATTGCAAGCTCACAGAGCTGCTATCGGACGTTATCTTTCTCTGGGCATGGGGTTCTGCCCAAGGAGAAAAACAAAACAAAACAAAACAAAACAAAACAAAAAAAATAAGAAATAAGAAGAGTACTGTGAGAAAAACTTGTTCCTTATCTTACTTAACACCCCCAAAATGTTTGCCCCCTTAGAGGCAGACTTTTCGCAGGTCACTTTCAGGAGTTCTGACTGATGCTGCCTGAGGGTGTCCCTGTGAGTAGGGGACTCTGCTGTGGGCAACAGAGGAATCACTCCTGCCCAACAGCAAGAGGTAAAGAGGAACATAAGGTAATTTCAGATTCAAGTCATGGATAATAACAAGCTTTCCATATTGTTGCTCACCATTCACCCAACTGCAGAGCAAGCAGTGGGGATTTCTTTTGGCATTTTTTGTCCAGCTGCCCACCCCACTCCTGAGGACTTTTACTAAGAATCACTGAATCAAAGAACAGTGGGGATTGGAAGGGACCTTGAAAGATCATCTAGTTCAATCCCCCTGCCGGAGCAGGAACACCTAGATCATGTCACACAGGAACGCGTCCAGACGGGTTTTGAAAGTCTCCAGAGAAGGAGACTCCACAACCCCCCTGGGCAGCCTGTTCCAGTGTTCTGTCACCCTCACTGTGAAAAAGTTTTGTCTCATGTATAAGTGGAACCTCCTATATTCCAGCTTGCACCCATTGCTCCTTGTCCTATCATTGGGTGTGACAAGAAAAGCCTGGCTCCGTCCTCCTGACACTCACCCTTTACATATTTATAAATATTAATAAGGTCACACCTCACTCTCCTCTTCTCCAAGCTAAAGAGACCCAGTTCCCTCAGCCTTTCCTCGTAAAGGAAATGCTCCACTCCCCTAATCATCCTCGTGGCACTGCACTGGAGTCTCAATCTCTCTTTCTCTAAGGCAGAAATCCCTAGCAATCTGGGCGTTTCTGCTGCACTCCACGTAAAACCTTTTGGATCCTCAGAGACAAAGGGATGCTTCCTTTAATGCAGAGTGTCCTTCAGAGAAGACAGCCAGTCTGTCCATCAGGGCTGGTCTCCACTGCCCTGTCCTGGTGTCGCTTTGAGCGGCAGGTCAGTTGTACTCACAGGTTCGTAGAGTCATAGAATCATGGAATATCCTGACTTGGAAGGCTTCCACAAGGATCATCAAATCCTACCCCTAAATCTGTACATGAATACCCAAAAATCAGCCAATACGCCTGAGAGGATTGCCCAAATATTTGTTTAATTCTGGCAGCCTCAGTGCTGTGATCACTTCCCTGTGGTGCCTTTTCCAGTGCCTACAGAACCAGGACACTGCTGGGACCAAAGGAATCCAGGCTCAAAGTGCACATCTCCAGACCCCTCGCCCTAATCTCCTACTCCCCT
Organism: Anser anser; assembly: GCF_964211835.1. Lineage (NCBI taxonomy): Eukaryota > Metazoa > Chordata > Aves > Anseriformes > Anatidae > Anser > Anser anser. The sequence goes on from NW_028154169.1 coordinate 889,898, forward strand.
TCCCCCAAGCACACTGAGGGCTCACTCCCTGTGCATGAGAAACCCCCATCCCCAGCCAGCCTGGAAATAAGAACAGCAGCAGCACGGCCAGCTGGAGAAGCCAGCAGGAATGCCAGCATGCTGCTGCCAGGGGAGGCAAGGCCAGGGAGGGACAGACGGACATTCAGCAGACCCTCCTCTGCTGCAGCTCTGCCTGCAGAGGAGGCAGCTCCTGCTGGGGACACCAGGGGCTTGAGGGCAGAGGCTGTGCTGGTGGGAGAGGAGAGCAGGGGGTGTCTGCCCTTCAGGGGATGGCAGGGAGCTGCTGAGCCCTCCCTCGCACAGCATTTGTGGCAGCAGCTCCCTCTCACCACCTGCCCATGTCCCTGTTGCCTGCCCATGTCCCTGCTGGGAGCTGGTTCTCTGTCCCCACGTCTCCTCCCTCTCCACGCTCACAGACCCCATCCAACAAGCAGTGTGTGCAGCTCTGCCCTGCACAGGACTCCTGAGTACAGGGCACTGTGCATGGGCATCACAGGGGCTGCTGCTCCTAAAGATCAGCTCTGATAAGCCCTGAGAAGACCACAGACATAATGCTGGTGTAGTCTTCAAGCTGAGGTGGCTGAAAGGACTTTAGTAATTTCATCGCTGCCATATTGATCTCTCAGCACAATACTGTAGGAGTGTCAGTCTCTTGTACAATCCTGAAAATCCTTTGCCATGAAACCTGTCTCCCTTCCACTGAAGGAATCTGAAAGCACAGAAACCAAACAAAAGCCTTCACTTTCAGAAAAATCAACCCCATCTGCATTGCCCTGCTGCAAGAGATCTTACAGTGTCAAGATTCTGCAAATCTGTCCTGCCACAGGCTGCCCGCCACCTGCTGCCCTCTGTTCTTGCACTCCTCACAGCCTCCAAGCCCTCTCTCCTTCTCCCCTCTCCCTGTGCCACCTGTGGTCAGAGCCCCCAGCCCTGATGCGCTGTGCAGAGGAGCTGCTCCTGGGCAGAGCTGTCTCTCTGCAGTGCTGCTCGCTTGCCGGGAGCTCCCTTTGGGCCCTGAAGCCCGGCCCAGCTCAGCAGCACAACACCCGACCATGGCATCGCTTGCTCTGTGCCATCGGGCTCCCTCGAGGTGTCCCCAAGGCCTCAGGTCTAACAGCTCCTGCAGGCAGCAAGGTATCTCCTGGGGTGTGGTGTTTGAAGCAGACTGAAGTTATCACTGACTGCTTCTCTCTGAACATGGGAGAGACGGATTTTAGAAGTGTGATTTGTGCTATTAAAGTTTGGTTGTTAAACGTGTGAAGAAATGATACCCACCCTTAACCCCTATTGTGTTCCCACTGTCTGGCAGGACACCTCAGCCATGACTGCTTGGGATCATTTCACCCCACTGAATACCCTTCTCCATTTCTTTTAGGAACTGAGAAAGAAACATCTTGCTCATTGGTGTCCTAACAAAATGGGAAGGGGGGATGGGGGGGTGGGGTGGGTGGAAGGATGCTCTAAAATGGTTTCCATGAAGGGAATGGGACACTAAGACACCATTCTCTGAGTTTCCCCAGCTGTCCGTCTGGAAGATCCTCTACCCATAGAGAAATCTCTTCTTCCTCTTTCACATGACCAGCACGGTGACTGGGATGTGGAACACCCTCATCATTGTGATGGTGGCTACAAGCAAACACCTGCAGATGCCATGAGGGTTTCACTGTTGGAGGCAACACTGAGAACACTGAGTACAGAGCTGAAACCACCAGGTCCAGGGATGGGAAGGTGATGGAGGGAGGCTTCAGGTAGACACCCATGGCAGTGATACTGTGCAGGGAGACCATGGCCAAGTGAGGGAGGCACGTGGAAAAGGCTTTGTGCCATCCCTACTCAGAGGGCATCCTCAACAGAGCCCTGAAGACCTGCACATAGGACAGCACAATGAAAATAAAACTACCAAAGACTAAAGAAACACTACACACAAGTGCCCCAACTTCCCTGAGGATCTGAGCAGGAGAGCTTGAGTTGAGCTTTGAGGAGAGCCTGAGGAGACCTTTGACTTGAAACAGAGCACTTTGACAGGAAACAGCACATCTTTACACCTGCTGAGGGTTCTGCACTCTATTCCATCATCCAGGTCATTGACAAATACGTTGAACAGGACTGGACTCAGTGTAGATCCCTGGGGGACACTGCTGGCTACAGGCCTCCAACTAGACTCTGCTCCACTAAGCACAACCCACTGAACTCTGCCATCTAGCCAGCTCACAATCCACCTCACTGTCCACTCGTCCATCCCACACTTCCTGAGCTTGCCTATGAGGATGTTATGGGAGACAGTGTTGAAAGTCTTGCTGAAGTTAAAGTACACAACATCCACTGCTCTCCCCTCACCCACTCAGCTAGTCATTCCATTATAGAAGGCTATCAAGTTGGTGAAGCATGATTTCCCTTGGTGAACCCATGCTGACTGCTCCTGATCACCTTCTTCTCCTCCATTTACTTGGAGATGACCTCCAGGATGAGCTGTTCCGTCACCTTTCGAGGGATGGAGGTGAGGCTGACCGGCCTGTAGTTGCCTGGGTCCTCCTTCTTGCCTTTTTTGAAGACTGGCATGACATGAGCTTTCTTCCAGTCTTCAGGCACCTCTCCTGTTCTCCATGACCTTTCAAAAATGATGGAGAGTGGGCCAGCAGTAACATCTGCCAGCTCCCTCAGCACTCATGGATGCATCTCATCGAGGTCCACAGATCTGTGGGTGTCAAGTTTACCTAAGGGATCTCTGACCTGATCCTCTTCAACTAAGGGAAAGTCCTCGTTTCTCCAGATTTCTTCCCTTGTCCCTAAGGTCAGAGATTCTGGAGGGCTGGTCTTAGCAGTGAAGACTGAAGCAAAGAAGGCATTCAGTAATTCTGCCTTCTCTGTATCCTTTGTCACCAGGGCAACAACCTCATTAAGCAGTGGGCCCACATTTTCCTTCATCTTTCTTCTGCTATTTATATATTTGAAAAAGGCCTTTTTGTTGTCCTTCACACCTCTTCTAAGATTTAACTCCAAATGTGCCTTGGATTTCCCTGTCGCTTCCCTGCATCCTCAGACAATGTCCCTATATTCTTCCCAAGTGACTTGTCCCCTTTTCCACATTATGTATACATCCTTCTTCCATTTAAGTCATTCCAGGATCTCCTTGATCATCCAAGCAAGTCTCCTGCCCCCTTAGTTTGACTTTTTGCTCACAGGAATACATAGCTCTTGAGCTTGGAGGACTTGGAGGTCAGTGTGCTATTGCTGCCGGTGTGGCAGCCATCGGCACTTGCTCTTCTTCAGCTCTCAGCAACCCCACAACAGAAGGGTCCTGTGTGAGACCAGGCAAGGTAGACAACTATTTGACGTTCTCTGTATTCAAGGCAGTTATGCCAACAGCCCACTGGTACCCTTTAGTTCAGTTGCTTACCCTTGGAAAAAGCCAGAAACACAGTCTGGAGGCATGTCGTTAGGGTTACCCAATGATGTTCAAATTACTTCAGAGCTATCGTGATTAGCCCAAAAGAAAGAAGGGGAAGGTGCCATGCCTTGTTCCCTCCACCAAGTGGATTCATGAGTGTCATACCAGTAGCACCTCAAATAATATTTATTGGTGCAGATTTAGGGAAAGCATCACAAGCCCATATCTGCTTTCCTAGTGGTAACTTAGTAGTTTCTTGCAATATGTAGTTGCTTTACAGGTAGGAATTTGTAGCAATTTGTAATAAAGACATTCATGAAAACAGCAACGAGGTGTCCATGTCCTTGTGTACTATGGAATCCTACCAACCTACTGCTGCGATCCATGGTTGGGCTGACCCTCATAGGTCCTGACCATTAATACTGTGATGCCCCTTGGAGTGGTCCTCAGAGCTGCAGGAGCAACCACAGACCTGGGGCTTGGTGACTGCCCTTTGCTGCAAAGAACAGACCCAGCCACAGGGGCTGGACCATTCAGATGCCCCAGTGCCATGAAACTGGCTTTTTTTCTGCTCAGGTCTGCTGCTCCCTCACACACAGCCAGGCCTGTGGCTCGTTTCCCTGTGGAGAAGGAGGAGGCAAAGCTCTGCTGGTGCCTGAGTAAGAGAGAAATACTCCACCTGTATAGGGCAGGGCTGGAGGGGAGGTGGCACAGGAGAGGCTCTGGCCTCTTTCTCCTATTCCCCACCCAGGGAACTCTGAGACCGCAGGTCAGTGTCTGTACTGCCCACAGGTGCCTGCCATCTTGTATCCTCAAGATCCAACTTCTCACCTTCTGTACGTAACATTTCTACTTTTTTTTCTCACGGTCTGGGGCCAGCATTGGTTGACCTGGTACCTGGCAGTGAAAGGCTGTGTCTCACACTGTTATGGTTTAACCCGGCCGGCAGCTAAGCACCACACAGCCATTCAGTCACCCTCCCCCTCCCTCTCTGGGGTGGGGGAGAGAAACAGGAAAATGATGCCTGTGGGTTGAGATAGAAACAGTTATTAGGACAGAAAAAAAATATATGATAATAGTACTACTAATAATAATGTGTATGGAACAAGTGACGCACAATGCAATTGCTAACCACCCACTGACCGATGCCAAGCCTATCCCCGAGCAGCCGCCCCCCCACCCCGGATAGCCACCCCTATATATTGCTTCGCATGATGTCAGATGGTATGGAATACCCCTTTGGCCAGTTTGGGTCAGTTGTCCTGGGTCTGTCCCCTCCCAGCTCCTGCTGCACCCCCAGCCTGCCCACCGGCAGGACAGAGCAAGAAGCTGAAAAGTCCTTGGCTTAGTGTAAGCACTGCTCTGCAACAATTAAAACATCAGTGTGTTATCAACATTATTCTCATCTTAAATCCCAAACACACCACCCTACTAGTTACTAGGAGGAAAATTAACTCTATCCTAGCTGAAACCAGGACAATTGAGCAGCTCTTTGGGTATATTCCTGACACCAGATTTGCAAGAAGCAGAGATGTGGCAGAGATGCTACTGTAGAGAAAACAGGACTTTCACCAAGGTACACGAGACCTAAGGGCTTAGTCAAGTACAAGAGCTCAAGAGAACTATGTGGAAGCAAAAAGAGAGCAGCAGTGAAAAGGCCACATCCTGCTGCTGGCCATGGCCATGGCTCCAGGGAAGCAGCAGCCCCAACCCAAACGCAGCAGAGAGGCAGAGCCCAGTGGGCAGTGAGGAGCAGCCCTGAGGGCCACCGGCGCTGCTCCTCCATGTGGCAGCTGGTCTCTTGGCCCTGAGCCCCTCCTGAATGCTGGGGCTGCTCCCCCAGCTGCAGAGGAGATGGGAAGAGATAGCATCTGAGACCAATGACGTTCTCATGGATTCTTTATTATCTTTATCCACACAAGAAGCCTAGTTCTGTAGGTATATAAAATGATTGGGTGAAAGTAAATAAAAAATAATAACAGATAGGATGCCACAAATAGAATTCAATCAAAAACACAATTTTAAGAAATAATAGTAATAATAATAAAAGAATTGCAAGCTATTGTATTAAGAGATTTTTCAGATAACCTGTGTGTCTATTTAATATTACAGGCACACTGTTGATGCTGAAGAAGCATGTATCCAATGAGTTTCCACAAGGCGTCCTTGAGCTCCTGGTTCCTCATGCTGTAGATGAGGGGGTTCACTGCTGGAGGCAACACTGAGTACAGAAATGACACCACCAGGTCCATAGATGGGGAAGAAATGGAGGGGGGCTTCAGGTAGGCAACCAAGGCCGTGCTGAGAGTCAGAGAGACCACAGCTAGGTGAGGGAGGCACGTGGAAAAGGCTTTGTGCTGTCCCTGCTCAGAGGGCATCCTCAGCACAGCCCTGAAGATCTGCACATAAGAAAATGAAATGAAAATAAAACATGCAAATGCTAAACAGAGACTAACTACAAGAAGCGCAACCTCCCTGAGGTAGGCATGTGAGCAGGAGAGCTTAAGGATGTGGGGGATTTCACAGAAGAACTGGTCCACAGCATTGCCTTGGCAGAGGGGCAGGGAAAACGTATTGGCCGTGTGCAGGACAGCATTGAGAAAGCCACTGCCCCAGGCAGCTGCTGCCATCTTGGCACAAGCTCTGCTGCCCAGGACGCTCCTGTAGTGCAGGGGTTTGCAGATGGCAATGTAGCGGTCGTAGGCCATGACAGTGAGAAGGAAATACCCTGCTCCAACGAAGAAAACAAAAAATAAGACCTGAACAGCACATCCTTGATAGGAGATGGCCCTGGTATCCCAGAGAGAATTGGCCATGGCTTTGGGGAGAGTGGTGGAGATGCATCCCAGGTCGAGGAGGGCAAGGTTGAGGAGGAAGAAGTACATGGGGTTGTGGAGGCGGTGGTCGCAGGCTACGGCGGTGAGGATGAGGCCGTTGCCCAGGAGGGCAGCCAGGTAGATGCCTAGGAAGAGTCCAAAGTGCAGGAGCTGCAGCTCGCGCGTGTCTGCGAATGCCAGCAGGAGGAACTCAGTGATGGAGCTGCTGTTGGGCATCTGCTATTTCTCAGCATGGGGTCCTGCTGAAGGAAGAGAAAGACAGAGATAATGTACCACAGACTGAGCAGAGGGAAACTCATTCCATTTTCTCATTTAAAATCACCAAAATTATTGTCAACTGGCAGGCAGTTATTTGGAAGTTCTCTTTAATGACTTCAATTTGATTCTGCCTGAGACTTTCTCTGGAGCAGAGGACTCCTCTGTGGGCAATGGAAGAATCAGTCCTGCATCATAGTCAGAGGTAGTAACATGGTAGGAACATGGGGTAATCTCGAATTCATTTCAGTCCTGGTATCCAAGAGATTTCCAATTTTAGATCAGAGGTGTGGGGATTTATTTATTTATTTATTTAGTATTGCTTTTTCTAGCTGCCCCACCACACTGGAGCAGTGTTTCTAAGGCATAAATCCTGGGCATTCTGCTGCACTCCAAGTGAAAACCTTGTGGATCCTCAGAGGAAATGAGACTGTCCCTTTTAGTGCAGAGGGTCCTTCAGAGATGACGGCCAGTCTGTACATCAAGGCTGGTCTCAGCTGCCCTGTGCTAGCATCTCTTTGAGCTGCAGGACAATTGCACTCAGAGGTTCTCCTGAGAAGAACCTGGAAACTGCTGAGTGCAGAAGAATCCAGGCTCAAAGTGCACATCTCCAGACCCCCTCACCCTGTCCCTGTACTCCCCTTCCCCCAAGCACCCCGAGGGCTCACTCCCTGTGCATGTGAAACCCCCATCCCCAGCCAGCCTGGAAACAAGAACAGCAGCAGCACGGCCAGCTGGAGAAGCCAGCAGGAATGCCAGCATGCTGCTGCCAGGGGAGGCAAGGCCAGGGAGGGACAGACGGACATTCAGCAGACCCTCCTCTGCTGCAGCTCTGCCTGCAGAGGAGGCAGCTCCTGCTGGGGACACCGGGGGCTTGAGGGCAGAGGCTGTGCTGGTGGGAGAGGAGAGCAGGGGGTGTCCCAGGGAAGGCGCCTGCCCTGCAGGTGATGGCAGGGAGGTGCCTGAGCCCTTCCTCACACAACATTTCTGGCAGCAGCTCCCTCCCACTGCTTGCCCGTGTCCCTGCTGCCTGTCCACGTCCCTGCTGGGAGTGCGTTCTCTGTCCCAACATCTCCTCCCTGTCCACACTCACAAACCCCCAACCCCAAAAGCTGTGTGCTCAGCTCTGCCCTGCACAGGACTCCTGAGTCCATGGGCATCACAGGGGTTCCAGCTACTAAAAAGAAGATCTGGTAAGTATTGAGGAGACCACAGACTTCATATTGGTGCAGTCTCCAAGCTAAGGTGGCTGAAGGGACTTTGTCAAGTTCGTTGCTGACACACTGGTCTGTCAGTGCAGTCAGTACTCTAGGAGTCTCAGTCTCCTGTACAATCTTGAAAATCCATTGTCACGAAACCTGCCTCCCCTCCACTGCAGGAATCTGAAAAGCACAGAAATGGAAAAGCCTTCCCCTTCAGATAAAACAAAGCCTCGGCCTTCCTCTTGAAATGCCCCCTCATAAATGCCATTCTCTAAAGCATCTTCTACTCCACATTAACTGTAGAATAAGAACAATCCTGACAGATGCTATCAGCTGTTGGATGTGCCAGCTGTAGAAGACCCCCTTTGCCAACCCTATCTGCATTGCCGTGCTGCCAGAGACTCACGGTGTCAAGAGTCTGCAAATCTGTCCTGCCACATGCTGCCCTCTGTTCTTGCGCTCCTCATTGCCTCCAAGCCCTCTCTCCTTCACTCCTCTCCCTGTGCCACCTGCAGTCAGAGCCCCCAGCCCTGCTGCGCTGTGCAGAGGAGCTGCTCCTGGGCAGAGCTGTCTCTCTGCAGCGCTGCCTGATTGCCAGGAGCTCCCCTTGATCCCAGGAGCCCAGGAGCTCTCATGTACAGTAATTTCTTCTCCTCCAAGCTACAGTTCTGTGGCCCCAGTCTCGTGGATCCCTTCTGTGGTTTTGCCCCGTTGCTGGAGCTCTCCTGCAGTGACACAGTGATACTCACAGTCTTTGCTTTCATAATCTGTATTTTGCATCAATTATTCCTCTTCCTTCCCATGCAGTTTTCATGTGTGTGCGTTCTGTGTTGGCAGGCCCAAGGCCTTATCCACCTGCTCTTCTGTCCTCATGAGTGTCACTGTTTCCTATGACGCCATCATCACTCTCCATGTGAAGCACAGAATGGCCCTCCTCAGAGATTTAAACCAAGCCCTTTCCCAAACCTTCATTATCCTCCTGGTTATTCCTCAGGTTGCTTAGCAGTGGTGTGGGAAGCGTGAGAGAGGTGCCTGTGGAGCTGCAGATGTTGTCATAAGACCTGTCTTAAAGACCTTGGAGAGTACAGATTGATCAAAGACTGTGGAATTGTGGCCATGGGGGTCAACAAGACCCATGGTTGGTGATAATATTGGACTCTTAACGATGAGGCCAGGAGGAATGTAAAGAGTTTAGAAGGAACAAAGAATGGTGATTCAGGAGACACCTTGCTGTCTAAGACTGCTTGTTCTCCAGCCATTAAGAAATGGAAGTTGCTGGGTGTTTGATGTTGCCGGGCAAAGTTATTAACCCATGAATACATAGTGGAAAACAACTGCTATAGAGTGAATGGTATAAGAAGGGAGCCTGTCCTCAATAAGGGACTTGAAGTTATGCCCTCAATAAAGAAGTAGAAGTTAAGGATCCTTAAACAACCCTGGCCTCCATATGGCTAATAAGCCACAATAGATGTTCCTTGGGACTTGGAAAAGGCAGATGTCAAACCCGTCTTCTCTTAGAAGGCCGAGCAGAAGGATGATTAAACCTAACCAAGAATTAAAATGCCAGCCTTAACCCTAGCCATCAACCAAGAACTAAAAAATACTCTAACCCAAAAAGCTTACTCTTTCCCTATACCTTGAGAAGGATCCCTGAGCAGAACACCAATCCCTGCCTCAAAGCCCTTGCCATTCCCTTAACCCTAGAAGGTGACCTCTAATCCCTAAATGTTAACCTGAACAGATAACCCCCAAAGCCCTCCAGCATGCACACAGCAAATCTCGTCTTCAACCCGACTCCTAACCCTAACTTCAGCTGTTTGTCCCTTTGGAGCAGGCCAGGGATTGTGAGGTCCTGGAGCAGTCACATGGCATTGGAAGAGGCACGTGAGGTGACAGGTATGTGATCAGATCAAAGGCCACAGGGAGGAGCTGGCTGGGAATGCTGTGATGAGGTCAGGTGTGCCTCAGGATCTGCTGGGCAAGCAGGAGGCACATGGCTGTGAAGGAGGCTGGGAGGCCACTTTGTCTCTGGAGCTGATGGAGCAGCAGGAGGAATGTGGCACAGAGAGGGACCGTAAAGGGCGGAAGCATGCACATGAAATTGAAGATGATGGCGAGGCAGCTTCTGTTCTGGTCAGGTGATAGACCACAGGAAGGCTGATGGGAAGGGAGTCACTCTTGAGGCATAGTTTGTGAGACCATAGAATCACAGAAAGGCTCATGTTGGAAGGGACCTTAAAGGTCATCTAGTTCCAACCGCCCGGCCATAGACAGGGATGCCCCCCATGAGATCAGGTTGCCCAGGGCCTCATCTAACCTGCTCTTGATCAACTCCAGGGATGGGGCACATATAAGGTCTCTTGGCAACGTGTTCCAGTGCCTCACCTCCCTCTAAGTGAAGAATTTTCTCCTAACCTCTAATCTAAATCTCACCTCTTTTTCCTTAAAACCATTCTCCCTTGTCCTGTCATTATCTGATTTAGCAAAGAGTCACTCTACATCTTTTTTAGAAGCCCCCTTTAAGTACTGAAAGACCACAAAAAGGTCACCCCAGAGCCTTCTCTTCTGTAGATTGAACAGCCCCATTTCTCTCAACCTTTCTTCATAGGAGACATGCTCCAGCCCCTTGATCATCTTCGTGGCCCTCCTCTGGACCTGTTCTAACAGATCCACATCCTTCTTATGTTGGGGACCCCAGACCTGGACGCAGGACTCCAAGCAGGTGCCAATGGTGGCATGCCTGAGGCAGCGTCACGCTAACCGAGACTCCCTGATTCCCATCCATGAGCTGGTTCATCGACTGGAGAGCCAAAGTGTAGATGTAGAACTTAGTAACATGGTTTAGTGATGGACTTGTCAGTACTAAGTTAAAGTTGCATGATTTGGGTTACACGTCCTTGAGTCACAGTGTAAGGCACAATGCAATTCTTTTAGCCTTCTGCATCTATAGCACAGGAAGTATGACTTTGCCCTACTCTATTGACTGAATCATAGAATCATAGACTCATAGAATATCCCGAGTTGGAAGGGACCCATAAGGATCATCTAGTCCAACTCTTGGCACCGCACAGGTCTGCCCAAAGTTTAGACCATGTGACTAAGTGCACAGTCCAATCGCTTTTTAAATTCAGACAGGCTTGGTGCAGTGACTATGTCCCTGGGGAGCCTGTTCCAGTGTACGACCACCCTCTCGGTGAAGAACCTCTTCCTGATGTCCAGCCTAAACTTCCCCTGCCTCAGCTTAACACCATTCCCGCAGGTCCTATCACTGGTGTTTACAGGGAACAGGTCACCTGCCTCTCCACTCCCCTTCGCGAGGAAGTTGTAGACCGCGATGAGGTCCCCCCTCAGCTTCCTCTTCTCCAGGCTGAACAGGCCCAGTGCCCTCAGCCACTCCTCATACGTCTTCAACGTATACAACTGAACAGGTCTTTTCACATTACTCAATTTTTTTTTCCGTGGCTGGAAGGGGACAATTTCCCAAAAGAGGCCAAGCTTATGGGTACAGCTACAGCCACTTGAAGATATATTTTCTTTAGTTTTCATCCTGAGTTTTCCACAGAAGACCCAAGAGAGACCATGGATGTCCAGGTGTCTACTAAGATTCAAGCTGAATTTCTCAGGTTCCAATGGTCATTTCAAATTTTTTTTTTAATTATATCATTTTTATTTTATTTTATTTTATTTTATTTTATTTTATTTTATTTTATTTTATTTTATTTTATTTTATTTTATTTTATTTTATTTTATTTTATTTTATTATTTTATTTTTTATTTTATTTTTTCCCAAATAACCCCTGACTTATCTTAGAAAGGGTTTCATGTTGTGCAGCTGTGCTGCAGTTACAGGGACAAAGACCACTGCTGGCAGTGGAGGTGTCAGACCCCCGCAGGCTGCTTTTCTTCCCAAGGGAGGTCTCCAAAGAAGTCACCCTGGATCAATATCAATAGGATAATGATACTCAAAACTGAACTGCAGCAAAATTCAGCCTTTAAAACAAGAAAATATTTTTATTAGGTGCTTTTTGAAATCTTCTTCCTTAACTACACCATACAAACTCTGCAATTAGCTGTACAAGGCGTGAAAGCTTGAAGAAAACTATGGAAGAGATGTTAGGAGTTCCTTCATTTTAATGATATCCATGGTGTATTTGGTGCAGAGTACATGAAGTGCAGGTGCTATTGATGATGAAAAAGCATGTATCCAAAGAGTTTCCCCAATGCATCCACATGGCTGTGAAGGAGGCTGGGAGGCCACTTTGTCTCTGGAGCTGATGGAGCAGCAGGAGGAATGTGGCACAGAGAGGGACCGTAAAGGGCGGAAGCATGCACATGAAATTGAAGATGATGGCGAGGCAACTTCTGTTCTGGTCAGGTGACAGACTACAGGAAGGCTGATGGGAGGGGAGTCATGCTTGAGGTAAATATTGTGAGACCATAGAATCATAGAATGGCTCATGTTGGAAAGGACCTTAAAGGTCATCTAGTTCCAACCGCCCGGCCATAGACAGGGATGCCCCCCATGAGATCAGGTTGCCCAGGGCCTCATCTAACCTGCTCTTGATCAGCTCCAGGGATGGGGAATCTTTAAGGTCTCTTGGCAACGTGTTCCAGTGCCTCACCTCCCTCTAAGTGAAGAATTTTCTCCTAACCTCTAATATAAATCTCATCTTTTTTAGCTTAAAACCATTCTCCCTTGTCCTGGCATTATCTGATTTAGCAGAGAGTCATTCTCCACCTTTTTTAGAAGCCCCCTTTAAGTACTGAAAGGCCACGAAGAGGTTACCCAGGGGCTTTCTCTTCTCCAGGCTGAACAGCCTCAGCTCTCTCAGCCTTTCTTCATAGTGGACGGGCTCCAGCCCCTTGATCATCTTCTTGGCCCTCCTCTGGACCCGTTTTAACAGATCCACATCCTTCTTGTGCTGGGGGCTCCAGACCTGGATGCAGGACTCCAAGTGGGGCCTCACAAAGGCAGAGCAGAGGAGGATAGTCACCTGCCTCCACCTGCTGGCCACTCCTCTTTTGATGCAGCCCAGGATGCAGTTGGCCTTCTGGCCTACAAGCTCGCAGTGCTGGCTCATGTCGAGCTTTTTGTCCAGCAGAACCCCCAAGTCCTTCTCTGCAGGGCTGCTCTCAATGAGTTCTTCTCCCAGCCAATCCTCCTGTCTGGGATTTCCCCAGCACAGGAGCAGCACCTTGCACTTGGACTTGTTGAACCTCCTTAGGTTCACAGGGGCCCAAATTTCAAGCTTGTCCAGGACCCTTTGGATGGCATCCCTTCCTCTGTTGTATCAACTACACCACTCAGCTTGGTGTCATCTGCAGTCTTCCTGAGGGTGCATTCGATCCCACTGTCCATGTCATTGATAAAGATATTAAACAGCACTGGTCCCAGGACAGACCCCTGAGGTACACCACTAATCACCGGTCTCCACTTGGACATAGAGCCATTGACCACTGCTCTCTGGGTGTGACCTTCAAGCCAACTCCTTATCCTCGCAATGGTCCACCCATCAAAAGCATATCTCCAATCTGGAGACCAGGATGTCATGTGGGACCATGTCAAAGTCTTACAGAATTTCAAGTGGATGACATCGTTCAGTCTTCCCTTGTTGTCTGATGTGGTCACTCCATTGTAGAAAGCCATCAGTTTGGGCCGGCACAATTTACCCTTTGGTGAAGCCATGCTGGCTGTCTCTAATCACCTCTTTGTCTTGCATGTGCCTTGACTTTGATTCCAGGAGGATCTTTTCCATGATCTTGACAGGCACACAGGTGAGGCTCACCATTCTGTAGTTCCCTGGGTCCTCCTTTCTACCCTTTGTAAAAATGCGAATGATATTTTCCTTTTTCCATTCACTAGGGACTTCACCCAACTGCCACCACTTTTCAAATATGATGGAGAAAAGCTTGGCAACTACATCAGCCAGTTCCCTCAGGACCCTGGGATGCATGTCTTTATGCCCCATAGACTTGTACACGTTTAGTTTCATCAGGAGGTCTCAAACCTGCTTTTTACTTACAGCTGGTGGGACTTTGCCCCCCAGCCTCCATCTATGGATTCAGGGAAATGAAAGACTTGGGAAACCTGACTGGCAGTGAAGACTGAGGAAAAGACGTTGTTGAGTCCCTCAGCCTTCTTCATGTCTGTCAGTACCAGTTCACCCTTCTCATCCATCAGAGGGGGTACACTCTCCTTGGCCTTTCTTTTCTGAGCAATGTATCTATAGAATCCCTTCCCATTATTTTTTGCACCCCTTGCCAAGCTACGTTCCATCCGTGCCGTGGCATTCCTTCTCCCATCCCTGCACATGCATGGCTGGGGGAAATTAATGATTTCAGAGAGGTAAGAGGGTTCATGTAATGTTGAAGCTGCAGTAATATTGATTTAAAAGAGTCATTTATGGCCCTTACCTTATTTTAACCAGTAATTTAAATCCCTAAAACATAAATGCTACTCCAACACTCTGACAAGAATCCACTACTCTAATGCTTGAATTCAAAGTATGCTTTGAAGCAAAACTCAGGCCTTAGCCACTTTTCCTTATCTTTACTCTCTTGCTCACCCTAATCCCTTCTCTTAAGACTAGCATTAAAATGCTCTATGTAATCCTAGACTTCTTGGCAGACCTGATACCCACAGAAAAACACCAAACCTTCCCATTAATCCTTTGTTTACTGTCTAACCCAGAAAGTTGAGCTCTAGTCCCGTGGGTATCTGAAAGTGGTCAGCTCCGCCAAGGAATGTGACTGTGGCAGTGACTGTGAGGTCACTTCTGTCTCTGCCGTTGATAGGGCAGCAGCAGGAAAGTGTCACAGAAAGGAACTGTGAGCTCACTTCTGCCTGAAGTAGCTGAGAGGTCACCTTTGACTTAGACCTGGGATCTGTACTTTTCGGCTGACATCTGCCAGTGGCCCTGGTAGGCCAGCAGAAGACACCTGGTTGGCATGCTGACTGTGGGATCCCCTCTGCCGACATACCCAGGAGGACCCAGACAGAAAGAAGGCCTGGATATGGGTTGTCATGTCCTTTCTGCTTGAGTACATGACTGGACAGCAGGAGGCACAAGGTTTGGGTGTGTCTAGCTAAGAAGCTGCAAGGCCGGCAGCAGGCCCATGACTTGGAAGATGGAGGTGAGGTGACTTGTGTCTGGTTGGCTGACAGGCCTCAAGAAGGCTGATGGGTTGGGATGCCTACTTTAGGAGTGGTTTCCACCTTGATGGAGCTTTCTTTGGTAGTGGGAAAGAGCAGGAGAGAAAAACTGCCACAAAGTGTACCTTGGAAGGGTGGCACTGGCCATAAGGAGGAAGAAATGTCCAGGGGAACAAAAGGTCTTGCTGCTAGAGACTGAGACAAAGAAGGTATTAAGTGCCTCTGCCTTTACATCATCTCTTGTCACCAGGTTTCCCCCCAAATGCAATAAAGGATGATAAAGCCTTCAATCTCCTACCCGTCTGGGAATATGAGCTGCAATTCCATTCAACTGGTTACTCCTGTATTATCCAAACTGTCCTGCAACTCCTGATGCTGCTATCTTGTCAGAGATAGCACAATCACACAAAGGTAGAACTGTCTGCCTGCAGACATTAACAGCTGACAGAATGGAACATCAGTGTGGGGGAACCTTGAAATACTCCAGGATTTTGCCTACAGAAACCTCTTGACATTTACAAGGAGAACAGCCTAGTCCTACACTAGTGGAAGAGTAACCCCACACATCAGGGCATACTGGGACCCTGCTGAGTAAGCGGTCCCAAGGAGGAAGAGGGCCTGGACACCTCGAGGGATGCCATATGAGCAGTGGTGCCTGCTCACCAGGAACCAGGCCAGCTTCCTACTGAGCTGTATTACAAGGAGCATGGCCACCAAGAAGATCTGAGTTATGATACTCAGCTCAGATCCAGTGTGCAAACTCACCCACAAGGCTCTGCAGCCAGCAGGGAAAGATGTGGAAGTCTGTGCTTCCCTAATACAGCTTGGCGTGGAGAGGAGCAATGGCTGTGGCAAGGCTGAGAGTCCCAACAGGACCCAGGTCATTGTGTCCACAGCTATGGCTGTTGTCTCTGCCACTGAGGCCTATGAAGAGACAGTTTATCATTAAAGCACCAGGGCCTCATTGCCTCCTCAGCCCCACCCATGAATCAGGCAGGGGTCATACCATTCTCCTGCACTTGGCAATACACATCCCCATCTCCTACTGCACCAGGAAGAGCCCTGAGCAAGGTGTGAAGGGAAAGGATCTCCCTTCCTAGGGACCAAGGGTCAAGGCCTGGCCCTTGTGCTTGGTGAAACACATCCAGTTTTCCTACACATCAGTGTCACCTTCACATTGCCTTTGTCTACTTGTCCTCACTGCTTCTAGTGTTTTGCTCTAATGAGCTCCAAGGGAGGCTGTGTCAGTGCTGGCCCTGGGGGGGACACTGCAGGAAACTTGCATCACACTTGGACTTCTTGAGAGATTTCTTCAATTGTCTCTCAGTGCCTGAGATTTTTTGGGCTCATCACCAAAGCCACCAGAGGGGTGATTACAATGCCTTGGGCTGGGCCTCTGGTGCTGAGCTGGGCCGGGCTCCTGGGCCCAAGGGGAGCTCCTGGCAAGAGGGCCCTGGTGCAGAGAGACAGCTCTGCCCAGGAGCAGCTCCTCTGCAAAGCACAGTAGGGCTGGGGGCTCTGACTGTAGCAGACACATGGAGAGAAGAGAAGGAGAGAGGGATTGGAGGCATTTGGGAGCGGGAGGGTGCTAGGAGCTGACTAGAGGAGAAATCTGCACAGCCCTTGACAAGGTAAGTCTCTGGCTGCAGGGCCATGCAGCTGCAGGTCCTGGAAGGGTCTCCTCCTGGGTCTTGTTTCTGACAAGGCAGTGGGCAATGGAGTAGGCTTTGAGAGTCCTGCTGGATTGCACTGTGAGGTGAGGAAGTCTGACAGAAGCCCCTTGGAGTGTCGTAACCTAGCCGCCCCTGGTCAGCTAAGGCAGGGGTGACTAAGCCTCCTCCAGACACTGCAGGGAGTGCAGATGGGCTGCTGGGACACCCCAGCTTGCAAATATCTATCTCTGTCTGTGGGGAATCCTTCTGGGCTGCAGGCTACTCTCCAGCAGGACTCATTCCTCCCATGGCATCCTAGTGTTATGCAGGTGCCCCAAGGAGAAGACACCTCCATTCTAATTTCATGTCCGTGCTGCTGGATGGCTGTCTCTGGGCAGCTGGAATGAGGCCTCTGCACCCCTGGCTGGGAGGGAAGAACTGAGATCCTGCTCAGGTACACCAGAGATGAGGTGAGGGTTCTGTCCAGCCTCAAGTGGACTGGGGCTTTTCTGATCTCAGCTGTCTCTACATTCTTCCTGTGGATACACACAAGTGTGGTCGTTGTCCTAAGAGTTATAGCGGTAGCTACTAGAAAATAAAGCAAAGAGTATCTACCTTGTTCTACAGTGTGGTCGTATGAGTTCTTTGCAACAGCACTGCAAAGCTCATTCATCTGGTAAGTGGATTGCACTTGCATTTCCCCAGTGTTACTGCTTTCATTCTGCTGCACAGCAGGAAGGACTACTCTGGAGCCCTCAGCACCCGTGCTCCCAGTGCCACTTTCAGCCAGCACCAGCCACAGCTCAAGCAAGAGAGCTGCAGAAAGGTTCTCCTGAAAAGACAGAGGCTCAAGCTGCAAGTACTCTAAGAATTGTAATAGGTTTTCCTCAGAGAAGCCTGTTCTTTGTTCTGCCTTCTCCTCAACAGAAAACTGTGTCCAAAGACAGAAAATGCCCAACAGCAGCTCTGTGAGTGAGTTCCTCCTGCTGGCATTCACAGACACGCGCGAGCTGCAGCTCCTGCACTTCGGGCTCTTCCTGGGCATCTACCTGGCTGCCCTCCTGGGCAACGGCCTCATCCTCACCGCCGTAGCCTGCGACCACCGCCTCCACACCCCCATGTACTTCTTCCTCCTCAACCTCGCTCTCCTTGACATGGGATCCATCTCCACCACTCTCCCCAAAGCCATGGCCAATGCCCTCTGGGACACAAGGGCCATCTCCTATCAAGGATGTGCTGCACAAATCCTCTTTTTAGTCTTCTTCTTTGGCGCAGAGTATTCTCTTATCACCATTATGGCCTATGACCGCTATGTTGCCATCTGCAAGCCCCTGCACTACGGGAGCCTCCTGGGCAGCAGAGCTTGTGCCAAGATGGCAGCAGCTGCCTGGGGCAGTGGCTTTCTCACTGCTGTCCTGCACACAGCCAATACATTTTCCCTGCCCCTCTGCCAAGGCAGTGCTGTGGACCAGTTCTTCTGTGAACTTCCTCAGATCCTCAAGCTCTCCTGCTCAGATGCCTATCTCAGGGAAGTTGGAGTAGTTGTATTTAGTGTTTTTGTGTTATTTTGTTGTTCTATTTTCATTGTTATTTCCTATATTCAGATCCTCAGGGTGGTTCTGAGGATGCCTTCTGAGCACCGTTTGCACAAAGCCTTTTCTACGTGCCTCCCTCACGTGGCAGTGGTCTCCCTGTTTATCAGCACTGTCATGTTTGCCTACCTGAAGCCTCTCTACATTTCTACTCCATCCGTGGACCTGGTGGTGTCATTTCTGTACTCTGTAGTGCCTCCAGCAGTGAATCCGCTCATCTATAGTATGAGGAACCAGGAACTAAGGGATGCGGTGAGGACACTGCTGGAACGCACAATTCTTCAACATAGTCACCTATAATAATATGCCTGTTATCAGAAATCCTAGTTTTTCTCAGAAATTTTTAAGGTAATTTCTGGTTAATATTTGTCTTTATTATTAATTTCGCTATCTTTTTTTTTTTTTCTGATATATATTATATTAAGCTTATCCTGCTACTTGTTAATGGTTTACCTTCAGAACTCAGCTTGCTGTGTACATAAAGACAATAAGGACATCATCATAAATGCATTGGTCTCAGCTGCTGTTTATTCCCATCTGTTCTAGAGCTGGGGAAGCAGCCCCAGCACACATGGGGGGCTCAGGGCCAAGAGCCCAGCTGCCACGTGGAATTACAGAATGTGGGGATTGGAAGGCACCTTGAAAGATCATCTAATTCAATCCCTCTGCCGGAGCAGGAACACATAAATCACATCATGCAGGTATACGTCCAGGTGGGTTTTGAATGTCTCCAGAGAAGGAGACGCCACTGTCCCCCTGGGCAGCCTGTTCCAGTGTTCTGTCACCCTCACTGTGAAAAAGTTCTGTCTCATATTTAAGCAGAACCTCCTATGTTCCAGCTTGCACCCACTGCCCCTTGTCCTATCATTAGATGTCAACGAGAAGATCCTGGCTCTGTCCTCCTGACACTCACCCTTTACATATTTATAAACATTAATAAGGTCACCTCTCAGTCTCGTCTTCTCCAAGCTAAAGAGACCCAGATCCCTCAGCCTTTCCTTGTAAGGGAAATGCTCCACTCCCTTAATCATCCTTGTGGCTCTGCACTGGACTCTCTCAAGCAGTTCCCTGTCCTTCTTAAACTGAGGGGCCCAGAAATGGACACAATATTCCATATGCGGTCTCACCAGGGCAGAGTAGAGGGGGAGGAGAACCTCTCTTGACCTACTAACCACACCCCTTCTAATACACTCCGGGATGCCATTGGCCTTCTTGGCCACAAGGGCACAGTGCTAGCTCATGGTCATGCTGCTGTCCACCAGGACCCCCAGGTGCCTTTCCCCTTCACTGCTCTCAAGCAGGGCAGTCCCCAACTTACACTGGTGCCTCAGGTTGTTCTTGCCCAGATGCAGGACTCTATATTTGCCCTCGTTATATTTCATTAAATTTCTCCCCACTCAACCCTCCAGCCTGTCTAGCAATCTTCAGGCCTCAGGGCTGCCCCTCACTGCTGGCTGGGCTCTGCCTCTCTGCTGCTTTCGGGTCGGGGCTTCTGCTTCCCTGGAGCCATGGCTTCTCCTGGGGTCTCTGGGATGCGGTGGGCAATGTGATGCCACGAGAAGAATAGTGGCATGACACCTCCCAGCCTCTGCACTTCATTGCAAGGAAGCAATGAGGCCCCATTACAATGAGTATAACGCATCTCCTCATAAGCTCTAGCCAAAGGGGACAAAAATGGCGGGTCTGTTGGGGCCATCCATACTTGCCAGTACCCTCTGCCTTCTCCTCTGCAGGCTTTACTATGCTGTTTCAAACTTCGTACTATTTCCTTGAAAACTGCAGATACCTATCTCTGTTCACCACCTTGCTCTCATCCCAGTCTTTCCATCTTTTCACCAATGTCTCGTCAGCCCTCACCAGCTGTTCTTTGAAACACAAAATTAGAGTCTGATCATAGATACTCTTTGGGTGACCTCTGGCAACACAGCACTACCCTTTGAGGGACATTTCTTCCTCCTCATGGCTAGTGCCAACCTTCCAAGATGTACTTTGTGGCAGTATTTTCTCTCCTGCTCTTTCCTACTACCAAAGAAAGCTTCATCAGGGTGGAATCCACTCTAAATTAGTCACCCAACCCATCAGCCTTCTTGAGGCCTCTCAGCCAACCAGACACAAATCACCTCACCACGATCTTCCAGGCCATGGGCCTGCTGCTGGCCTTGCAGCTTCTTGGCTAGACACAACCAAGCCTTGTCCCTCCTGCTGTCCAGTCATGTACTCAAGCAGAAGGGACAGGACAACCCATATTCAGGCCTTCTTTCTGTCTGGGTCCTCCTGGGTATGTCGGCAGAGGGGATCCCACAGTCGGCATGCCAACCAGGTGCCATGCCAACTAGGGCCACTGGCAGATGTCAGCCGAAAAGTACAGATCCCAGGTCTAAGTCAAGGGTGACCTGTCAGCTACTTCAGGCAGAAGTGACCTCACAGTCCCTTTCTGTGGCACATTTCTGCAGCTGCCCTATCAACGGCAGAGACAGAAGTGACCTCACAGTCACATTCCTTTTGCTGTGGCAGGAGATCTTGAGGCAGAGCTGAGCTCATCAGAGCATTCCCACCCATCTCCTCCTTGTTGCCTACAAGCTGATCAGATCCATGGCCCCTCACTTTCAGTTTTGAATGCCATGTGTCTGCACAGCCACCTCACGATTCCTGCCCTACCCCAGGGGGCCAAGCACTTTAAGTTAAGGGTTAGAAAAAGGGTTAAAGGTGAGAAGGTTAATGGACAGGAATAGGGGCTTTGCGTGTCAGCTGTTCATGTATGGCATTATGGACTAGGGCTCACCTTTCTGGGTTAGAGATTAAGCAAATGTGTAGTGGGAGGGTTTGGTGTTCTGCTTGGGGCGTCAGGTCTGTGGGTAGTGTATGGGCAAGTTCTCTGGTTTAGGGTTTTGTTTAGGTCTGCAAGTCTAAGGTTAAATAGAGCATTTTAATGCTAGCGTTACAGGCAGGGATGAGGGTGAGCAAGAGAGTAAGGGTAATGTAATGGGGCTACGGACTACTTTTGGCTTCAAGGGATATTGTGGTCAAACGTTAGAGCAGTGGGTTGCTGTCAGGGGGTGGAGTAGCATTTAGGATTAGGGATTAATGTTACAGGTTAAAATAGGGTAAGGGCTTCACATGACTGCTTTAAGACAGCTTTACTGCAGGATCAACATTACCTGAGCATTCTTATGTCTTCAAAATCAGTAGCTTCTGCTGTCCAAGCTCATTTTCCCTCCCCCAAATCTCACATCATTCCTGTCCAGGCTTCTCCTGACTTCCACGTACCAGTCATCTTCTTAGGGGCAGCTTCCTGATGTTGTTCATGATCTCAGAGTATCTGTCTCACCTCTGTTGGCTACTCTGTTCCTGAGAAAGAAGCAGCTCCTAAGCCAGCATGGAGAAGGACACAAAGATCTGTAGGAGCACCCTGCACAATGTGCCCAAGAGCTCTGCACCACCGCAGAAGTGCACATCCTGCCTACAAGGCAGTTCCAGACTACAACAGTACAAGTGTTGGTTCCAGAATGGCTCCTATGGATCCAGAGTAAATTTTCCCAGCCCCTCATGCATGCTTCAGTTTCCCCTGTGCATCTTGGAGGCAGTGGCACCCTCTGCGTAGAAAACTGAAAGCCGCCCTGAAGGATGGATGAAGGACGTGGTGGGACAGCTTGCATGACTGGAATGCTGTCATGGAGGGCTATCTCCCCTGTAGGAAAGACAGGCTGGGGAAGCGAGAGGGAGGAGGTACCCTTTATATGAGGGAGCAATTAGAATGTACCCAGCTCCACTTGGGGGAAGGTGAAGAACATGTGGAGAGCTAGTGGGTGAGAATTAAGGGGTGGGCTGGTATGGGGGACACTATTGTGGGGGTGTACTACAGGTCACCAGATCAGGAGGAGGGGGTCGATGAGGCCTTCTACAAGCAGTTAGAAGTAGCCTTGCAATCCTGGGCACTGGTTCTCATGGGGGACTTCAATTATCCAGGCATTTGTTGCAACAGATAAGGTAAGCAACTCAGCCAGGCATGCGCAATCTAAACGGTTCCTACAATGTGTTGAAGATAGTTTTCTGACGCAGGTGGTGGAGGAGCCAACGAGGCAGGGGATGCTTCTAGACCTTGTTCTTACCAACAGGGATGGGCTTGTTAGGGATATGAAGGCTGAGGGCAGCTTGGGATGCAGTGACCATGAGATGGTGGAGTTCAAGATCTGGAATGGAAGAAGTAAGGCAAAAAGCAGGATTGCTACCCTGGACTTTCAGAGAGCCAACTTTGACCTCTTCTGAGACCTACCTGGGGGTATCTCATGGGCTACATCTCATGAGCTGGGCAACATTTAAACAGCACTTCTTCCAAGCTCAGGATCAGTGCATCCCTAAGAGTAGGAAATTGGGGAAAGGGTGCAGGAGACCTGAGTGGATGAGCAAGGAGCTCATCGACAAGATCAAAAGGAAGAGGAAGGTCTATGAAATGTGGATTTTTACACATTTCCACATCTTTTTTTGAGGGCCTGTCCTCTTGGGAGGAATATAGGAGTGTTGTCAGGGCCTGCAGGGACACGACGAGGAAGGCTAAAGCCCACCTGGAGATGAAGCTTGCGAAAGAGATAAAGGATAATAAGAAGGGTTTTTTAAAGTATGTAAACAGTAAAAGAAAGACTAGAGACAATGTGGGTCCCCTGCTGAATGAGGGGGGTGTCCTGGTAACAGGGGACGCTGAGAAGGCAGAGATACTGAATACCTTCTTTGGTTCGGTCTTTGCTTCAAAGATTCCCCCGCAGGACTCCTGGATACTGGAGGGAGGAGAAAGAGTCTGGGAAATGGATATCTCCTCCCTGGCTGATGAGGGAGTTGTTCGGGAGTGTCTGATTGGGATCAACGCACACAAATCCATGGGCCCCCTTGGGATGCATCCACATGCGCTGAGGGAGTGAGCAGAGGTGATCGCTGAACTGTTCTCCATCATCTTTGAAAGGTCCTGGAGAAAGAAGAGGTGCCTGAAGACTGGAGGATAGCCAATGTCACTCCGGTCTTCAGGAAGGGCAAGAAGGAGGATCCAGGAAACTACAAGCCAGTCAGTCTCACCTCTGTCCCTGGAAAGGTGTTGGAACAGGTTGTTCCGGATGCCATCTCCAAGCAATTGGAAGAGAAGAAGGTTATCAGGAGTATCCAGCATGGATTCACCAAGGGGAAGTTGTGCTCAACAAACCTCGTTGCTTTCTATGATGGCATCACCAGCTGGGTAGATGGAGAGAGAGCAGTGGATATCATCTACCTTGATTTTAGCAAGGTTTTTTATACTATCTCCCACATCTTGATAGCAAAGCTGAGACAATGTGGGATAGATGAGTGGACAGTAAGGTGAGCTGAGAACTGGCTGACTGGCCGAGCTCAGAGGGTGGTGATCAGCGGCGCAGAGTCTGGCTGGAGACCTGTGACTAGCAGTGTTCCCCAGAGGTCAGTGCTGGGTCTGGTCTTGTTCAACATCTTCATCGATGACCTTGATGAGGGAATAGTGTCCACCCTCAGCAAGTACACCAATGATACAAAGCTGGGAGGAGTGGCCGACACGCCAGAAGGCTGTGCTGCCGTTCAGCGAGACCTGGACAGGCTGGAAAGCTGGACAGGAAGAAACCGAATGAAGTTTAACAAGAGCAAGTGTAGAGTCCTGGACCTGGGAAGGAACAACCACATGTATCAGTACGGGCTGGGGGATGACCTGCTGGAGAGGAGCTCTGAGGATAAGGACCTGGGGGTCCTGGTGGACAACAGGTTGGCCATGAGCCAGCAGTTTGCCCTGGTAGCCAAGAAGTCCAATGGGATCCTGGCGTGCATTAAAAGGAGCATGGCCAGCAGGTCAAGGGAGGTGATACTCCCTCTCTACTCTGCCCTGGTCAGGCCTCACCTGGAGTACTGTGTCCAGTTCTGGGCTCCCCAGTATAAAAAAGACAGGGATCTCCTGGAAAGAATCCAGTGGAGGGCCACAAAGATGATACGAGGCCTGAAGCATCTTCCCTATGAGGAAAGGCTGAGAGACCTGGGTCTGTTCAACCTTGAGAAGAGAAGACTGAGAGGGGATCTTATCAATGTTTACAAATATATTAAGTGTGGGAGACGGAGGATATGGCCAACCTCTTTTCAGTGGTGTGTGGGGACAGGACAAGGGGCAATGGCCACAAAACAGAGCACAGGAAGTTCCGCACCAACATGCGAAAGAATTTCTTCACGGTGAGGGGGATGGAGCACTGGAACAGGCTGCCCAGGGATGTTGTGGATTCTCCTTCTCTGGAGATATTCAAGGCCCGTCTGGACACCTACCAGTGCAACCTGCTCTAGGGAACCTGCTTTGGCAGGGGGGTTGGACCCAATGATCTCTTGAGGTCCCTTACAACCCCTACAATTCTGTGATTCTGTGATATACCATGGTACTCAGCAATAAATATCGGGGACAGCTTTCCATGTCAAGATAGCAGTTTCTCAGAGACTGTCTGCACAAATGTCTGCTGGTGGGAATTGCTGAGATACTAAATATTCATCATGTTTGGCATTTGATTTTCTGTTCTTTATTCTTTTCCTTTCCCTTCCTTATGTGTCTTTCTCTCAATTTGTGAGTTTTAATTATTTTTGCTGTTCCCATCCCTCTCCCTCTAGAGGAGGAGGAAGCGGGCAGCTTGTACATGTGTAGTTGCTGGCTGGGGTGAGCAAGGAGGAGGCTTGCCATAGTGCAAGCAAACGGAGGTCCATGAAGCTGCAAGAGCCCTGGTCTTTTGCCTGGGAGATCCCCAGCATAAAGTGCCTGTGCCCCTCAGGGCCTGGCCCGCCCCCCAGGCCAGCACAAGAGGCCTGGCCCAGGCACAGAGCAGATCCAGATCCCTCTCCAGGATGCCATTTGCTATCAACCCCAGCACCAGTGGGACACATCCAGGCAGTTAAGTCAAAGGCCAGTTATTGTTTGCTGGGTAATGGGCAAGCAAGAAGGCACCTCCCAGTCCAGCCTGTGGTCCTACACTGATCACCGTGGGAGTCAGATCCATGGTGAAGCCCAGGAAAGCAAGAGGCCTTTTCAGTGAGCATCTCCTTTTGTGTATTCCTGACATGGGCTTTGGAAGAGGAATGCAGAGATTTGGCAGAGATAAGACTGTTAAGACCACAGGACTGTCACCAAGTCACGAGATCTCAGGGCTTACCCAAATGCAAGGGCACAAGAGAACAATATGGAAGGCAAAAGAGAGCAGCAGTGAAAAGGCCAAGTCCTGCTGCTGGCCGTGGCCATGGCTCCAGGGAAGCAGCAGCCCCGACCCGAAGGCAGCAGAGAGGCAGAGCCCAGCGGGCAGTGAGGGGCAGCCCTGAGGGCCTCTGGGGCTGCTCCTCCATGTGGCAGCTGGGCTCTTGGCCCTGAGCCCCTCCTGCATGCTGGGGCTGCTCCCCCAGCTCCAGAGGAGATGGGAAGAGAGAGCAGCTGAGACCAATGAAGTTCTGATTGCTTCTTTATTGTCGACATCTACACTGGAAGCCTAGTTCTATAGGTAGATTTAATCAAAATAAATAAATTAATTAACAGGAAGTATGCTTGTAAAAAATAATACTATTTAAATAAACATCAAAGTATATGAAAATATTAGTAATGAAAAATTGTAGGAAAAATTGTCACATCAGTTTCTCAAATACCTTGGTAATCTTATAATAGTAAAAATAATAGTATTATTATTACTGATTAAATTATTAATAACACATGATTAAAATGATATGATATCATATAAATGATTTGAATCACAAAAATGTTAGCAATATTGATGTCTAAGAAGCACATATAAAAACAATTTCTTCACTGCATCCGTGAGTTCCTGGTTCCTCATGCTGTAGATGAGAGGGTTCACTACTGGAGGAATTATGGAGTACAGAACTGCCACCACCAGGTCAAGGGATGGGGAAGAGATCAAGGGGGGCTTCAGGTAGGCAAACATGGCAGTGCTGACAAAAAGGGAGACCATGGTCAGGTGAGGGAAGCATGTGGAAAAAGCTTTGTGCCGGCCCTGCACTGAAGGCATCCTCAGAACCACCCTGAAAATCTGCACATAGGAATCAAAATGAAAACAAAAAAAACAATGGTTAAACAGGCACTAAACGCAACTACTCCAACTTCCCTGAGGTAGACATCTGAGCAGGAGAGCTTGAGGATCTGGGGGACTTCACAGAAGAACTGGTCCATGACATTGCCTTGGCAGAGGGGCAGGGAAAATGTATTGGCCGTGTGCAGGACAGCATCAAGAACCCCACTGCCCCAGGCAGCTGTTACCATCTTGGCACAAGCTCTGCTGCCCAGGAGGCTCCCGTAGTGCAGGGGTTTGCAGATGGCAACATAGCGGTCATAGGCCATGACTGTAAGAAGAGAAAACTCTGCTCCAGACAAGGAAACAAACAGAAAGACCTGAGCAGCACACCCTTCCTAAGTGATGGCCTTGGTATCCCAGAGAGAATTGGCCATGGCTTTGGGGAGAGTGGTGGAGATGCATCCCAGGTCAAGGAGGGCGAGGTTGAGGAGGAAGAAGTACATGGGGGTGTGGAGGCGGTGGTCGCAGGCTACAGCACTGAGGATGAGGCCGTTGCCCAGGAAGGCAGCCAGGTAGATGCCCAGGAAGGGCCTGAAGTGCAGGAGCCGCAGCTCCCGTGTGTCTGCGAATGTCAGCAGGAGGAACTCGCTCACAGAGCTGCTGTTGGCCATTTGCTGGTTCTGGGCTTCGGGTCCTGTCTAAGGAGGAGAAAATCATTAATAACCAAGAAGACTTACTTGAGGAAAACTTGTTCCATTTCTCACATAAGCCCCTCAAAAACACTTGTCCCATTTCAGGCAGATATTTGGTTGGCATGTCCCTTTCTGGAGTTCCGCTTGATGCGGCCTGAGGGTGTCCCTGGGATATGGGGAGTCAGCTGTGGGCAATGCAGGATTTAGTTCTGTCCCACAGCCAGAAGTAAAGGGGAACATGGAGTAATCTCAGATTCAATCACCTGATAGTAAAGATCTTTTCCATATTGTTGCTCCCAATTCACCCAACTGCAGAGCAGGGCTGCTGGGATTTATTTATTTATTTATTTTCTGTCTAGCTGCCCACCCCACTCCTTAGGACTTTTGCTAAGGATGAAATCCTGGGCATTTCTGGTGCACTCTAAGTGAAAACTTGTGGATACTCAGAGGCAAAGAGACTCTCCCTTTAGTGCAGAGTGTCCTTTAGAGATGACTGCCAAGGCTGGTCTCATTTGTCCTGTGCTGACATCTCTTTGAGCTGCAGGACAATTGCACTCGGAGGTTGATAGACTCATAGAATCATAGCATTTCCTGACTTAGAAGTGACACAGAAGGACCCTCAAATCCCACCCCTGCATCTGTACATGAATACCCAAAAATCAGCCCATATGCCTGAGAGGGCTGCCCAAATGTTTGTTTAATTCTGGCAGCCTCAGTGATGTGATCACTTCCTGTGGTGTTTGTTCCAGTGCCTACAGAACCTGGACACTGCTGAGAGCAAAGGAATCCAGGCTCAAAGTGCACATCTCCAGACCCCTCACCCTCTCCCCACAGTCCCCTTCCAGCCAAGCAAACCGAGGGCTCATTCCATTTGCATGTGAAACCCCCATCCCCAGCCAGCCTGGAAATAAGAACAGCAGCAGCACGGCCAGCTGGAGAAGCCAGGAGGAATGGCAGTGTGCTGCTGCCAGGGGAGGCAAGGCCAGGGAGGGACAGACGGACACTCAGCAGACCCTCCTCTGCTGCAGCCCTGTCTCGTTGCAAATGTTCTGTGCTCTGCTCTGGCCTGCAGACACCTCCCAAAGACAGGGCACTGGGCATTAGAGGATTTGCAGCTCCTGAAAATCAGCTTGGATAAAACCCAAGGGAACCATAAATATGTTGTTGGTGCAGTCTGTGGGCTGAGGTTTTGGAAGGGACTTCACAAATTTCATCACTGACATATTGATCTCTCATTGCAATGCTCTAGTAGACTCAGTCTCCTGTACAACCCTGACAATCCATTACCATGAAACCTGCCTCTTCTCCACAGCAAGAATTTGAAAGCACAGACTGCAGAAAAATCTTACCCTGCATGTAAACCGAGCCTTGATCTTCCTCTTGAAATATCCAGTCATAAATGCCATTCTCTAAAGCATCTTCTACACTTCGCTGGAGAAACAGAGAGAATCATCCTGACAGATGCTACCAGCCATTGGATGTGCCAGCTGTAGTAGACCCCTTTGACAACATCATCTGCATTGCCCTGCTGCCAGAGACTCACAGTGTCAAGAGTCTGCAGATCTGTCCTGCCACACACTGCCCTCTGTTCTTGCGCTCCTCACTGCCTCCAAGCCCTCTCTCCTTCTCTCCTCTCCCCATGCCACCTGTGGTCAGAGCCCCCAGCCCTGCTTTGCTGTGCAGAGGAGCTGCTCCTGGGCAGAGCTGTCTCTCTGCAGCGCTGCCCGCTTGCCAGGAGCTTCCCTTCAGCCCAGGAGCCTGGCCCAGCTCAGCAGCACAGCACCCGACCATGGCATCGCTTGTTCTGTGCCATTGGGCTCCCTCAAGGTGTCCCCAGTGCCTCAGGGCAGACAGCTCCTGAGGGCAGCAGGGTCTCTCCTGGGGTGTGTTGTTTGAAGCAGACTGAATTCACCACTGACTGCTCTTCTCTGAACATGGGAGAGACGGATTTTAGAAGCGTGATTTGTGCTATTGGACCGTGGTTGTCAGACACGTTGTGCTCTAACCTGGCAGGCCGCTCAGCACTACACAGCAGTTAGCTCACACTCACCTCACCCCCCAAAAGCTTATGTGTTGAGATAAGGGCATTTTAAAGGACTGAAAGGGAAGATAAATAATAATAATAGTAATTATTATTATCATTATTATTATGTACAAAGCAAGTTATGCACAGTGCAATTACTCATCACTTTCTGATGTCCAGCCTGTCCCCAAGCTGGTAGAATATTGTGGTAACTATCTGCACCTGCTCTTCTTTGACCTTCAACAACTCCAGAAACAGAAGGGTTCTCCCAGAGACTGGGCAAGGTAGACAGCTCTTTAATATCCTCTGTCTCCAAGGCAGCTATCCCAAAACCCCATCAGTACCCTTTTGGATCTCTGAAGTACCCTCTCATGGGGAAGTCTATGTCAAGGTTTCATAGATCAACATTCTTCTCCCTCCTTTCTTTTCTGGGTAGTAGTTCTTTTCCATTCTAAGGAGCCTGATTTTCACATCCATTGTTTTCTCCTGCATACAGAGGCAACGGATACTGGCACAGGTTGGTGCTCTGGCCTAGCAAGACCAGACCTGGGGGATCTGGTCTAGTCCCCAGACTAGACCTGGGGCCTGTCACAGGGGCTGGAGTGGCTGCAGGACATGTCAGAGGTGTTGGAGTAGCTGCAGGGCCTGTCACAGGGGTTGGAGTGGCACTGACTGAGGCTCAGTAAGCACAGACCAAGTCCCAGCATGTTGAAGTGATTTGTGTCCCTTTGGAATTGCCAGGGTGATAACACCTCCTTTTCAAGCATTTCTACAGTTTTTAAGGATTCTGCACTTGCTCAGGAGTGAAGTTCCAAAGCATTGGACGTGCCCAATGCTCTAGGTGCCTGCCCATATCCTCCCACACTCCCTGCCACTCCTAACTCTCCTGCTTTCAGACAGATCTCTGGATGACATTCTTAAGTAGTTGTTTATCCTTAAACAAAAGTTGAAACACATTCAGGAGACATCACAATAGGATCAACCCAAGGATATTCAAAGCTTTGAAGAGCTATTGTAATTAGCCTGGAGGAGAAGGGGGAGGTGAAGGAGAAAGGGAGAGTGAATAAGTGGGGAAGTGTCCCTTCCCTTTTCTCCCCCTAGATTGGCTCCCTAAAGCAAAAAGGTCAAGAGCGTAATTCTTAAGTTTCTGAGTGATGGTTCCTGAGGTATGGAGGTGATGGCAATGCTCAGTACAAATAACAGATTTTTCACATGACCAGACATTTTATAGAATCATAAGCCAGTGTTACACAACGTAACAAAATAACTTTAAACCAGCCACAGAAATGATAAACAACACAACAGGAACACATGCAGTAAGTAATGTGCTATACAACACATTTCTGAAAGCAAGCACAACAGACCTGAGATCCAAAAAGTCGACATTGTGATCAGCAACTATTAAACTGGTCTGATGCTTATAACAATTTAATTTTAGCACTCTCTGGTAAGATCTGTCATTATCTCAACCCTTCGTGCCACACACTAGGTGCCAAAAAGACTGCCGTGGTTTAATGCAGCAAGTACATGTAATTATTCAAACAAGTCCAGAGGAGGGCCACAAAGATGATCAAGGGGCTGGAGCACGTCTGCTATGAAGGCACACTGAGCGAGTGTGGTGCTTTTACCGTGCTAGGCAGCTGAACACCACAACCGTTCTCTCACTCCCCCTCCTTAGATGAGGAGGGGAAGAAGTAAAGAACAACTCACGGGTTGAGATAAGGATGATTTAATTAAAGGGAAGGAAAAAAAAATTTATTATTAAGGAAAGATTATTATTAATTAAACAATTTAACTAAACATTTAACTAAACAATAAAGGGGGAACTACACTAAAGGGGAAAAAAAGGAAAGGGGAAAAGGGAGGGGGAAAGGGAAAACTAGACAAAACAAGTAAAGGCTATGTGGAAGTGCAGAGGAAAGAAATTACTCTCTACTTCCCACAAATGAGCGATGCTTGACCATGTCCTTGAAGCAGGGCCTCAAGGCACGTAGCAGGTTTTCGGGAGGAGGACAGACGTTTTCACAACGAGAGCCCACCCCTCCCCTCTTCCTCCTTTTTCCACCTTTTAGTGCTGAGTGTGACATCATATTCACAGATTCACAGATTCACAGATTTCTCTAGGTTGGAAGAGACCTCAAGATCATCGAGTCCAACCTCCGACCTAACACTAAGTACTCCACTAAACCATATCCCTAAGCTCTACATCTAAACGTCTTTTAAAGACCTCCAGGGATGGTGACTCCACCACCTCCCTGGGCAGCCCGTTCCAATGCTTAATAACCCTTTCGGTAAAGAAGTACTTCCTAACATCCAACCTAAAACTCCCCTGTCGCAACTTTAGCCCATTCCCCCTCGTCCTGTCACCAGGCACGTGGGAGAATAGACCAACCCCCACCTCTCTACAGCCTCCTTTCAGGTAACTGTAGAGAGCGATGAGGTCGCCCCTGAGCCTCCTCTTCTCCAGGCTGAACAAGCCCAGCTCCCTCAGCCGCTCCTCGTAAGACTTGTTCTCCAGACCCCTCACAAGCTTGGTCGCCCTTCTCTGGACTCGCTCGAGCACGTCCATGTCCTTCCTGTAGCTAGGGGCCCAAAACTGAACACAGTACTCGAGGTGCGGCCTCACCAGAGCCGAGTACAGGGGCACAATCACTTCCCTCGACCTGCTGGCCACACTGCTTCTTATACAGGCCAGGATGCCGTTGGCCTTCTTGGCCACCTGAGCACACTGCTGGCTCATATTCAGCCGACTATCCACCAATACTCCCAGGTCCTTCTCGGCCAGGCAGCTTTCCAGCCACTCATCTCCCAGCCTGTAGCTCTGCTTGGGGTTGTTGCAGCCCAGGTGCAGGACCCGGCACTTGGCCTTGTTGAACTTCATGCAGTTGACCCCAGCCCATCGCTCCAGCCTATCCAGATCCTCCTGCAGAGCCTTCCTGCCCTCGAGCAGATCGACACACGCACTTAGCTTGGTGTCATCTGCAAACTTACTGAGGGTGCACTGGACGCCCTCATCCAGATCATCAATAAAGATATTAAAGAGGACCGGCCCCAGTACCGAGCCCTGGGGGACTCCACTAGTGACCGGCCTCCAACCAGATTTGACTCCATTCACCACAACTCTCTGGGCCCGGCCATCCAGCCAGTTTCTAACCCAGCGAAGCGTACGCCAGTCCAAGCCCCGAGCAGCCAGTTTCTTGAGGAGAATGTTGTGGGGAACGGTGTCAAAAGCCTTACTGAGGTCAAGGTAGACCACGTCCACAGCCTTTCCCTCATCCACCAAGCGCGTCACTTGGTCATAGAAGGAGATCAGGTTCGTCAAGCAGGACCTGCCTTTCATAAACCCATGCTGACTGGGCCTGATCGCCTGCTTGCCCTGCAAGTGCCGCGTGATGACCCTCAAGATAATCTGCTCCATGAGCTTCCCCGGCACTGAGGTCAAACTGACAGGCCTATAGTTCCCCGGGTCTGCCCTCCGGCCCTTCTTATAGATAGGCGTCACATTGGCTAGCCGCCAGTCAACCGGGACCTCCCCCGATAGCCAGGACTGCCGATAAATGATGGAAAGCGGCTCGGCCAGCTCCTCCGCCAGTTCTCTCAGTACCCTTGGGTGGATCCCATCCGGCCCCATCGACTTGCGCACATCCAAGCTCCGTAGCAGGTCGCCAACCATTTCCTCATGGATAGCGAAGGCCACATCCAGCTCCCCATCCCCTTCCACCAGCTCAGGGCACTGGGTGTCCGGAGAACAACCGGTATTGCCGCTAAAGACTGAGGCAAAGGCGGCATTAAGCACCTCAGCCTTTTCCTCATCCTTAGTAACTAGGTTTCCCCTCGCATCCAGTAAAGGATGGAGATTCTCCCTAGTCCTCCGTTTCGCGTTGATGTATTTGTAAAAGGATTTTTTGTTGTCTTTAACGGCAGTAGCCAGATTGAGCTCCAGATGAGCTTTGGCCTTTCTAATTTTCTCCCTGCACAGCCTCGCTACATCCTTGTAGTCCTCCTCAGTGGCCCGCCCTTTTTTCCAAAGATTATAAACCCTCTTTTTTCTGCTAAGCTCCAGCCGCAACTCTCTGTTGAGCCAGGCCGGTCTTCTTCCACGCCGGCTCATCTTTGGGCACGTGGGGACGGACCGCTCCTGTGCCATCACGATTTCCTTCTTGAGGAGCGCCCAGCCTTCCTGGACTCCTCTGCCCTTCAGAACCGCCTCCCAAGGGACTCGGCCAACCAGCGTCCTGAGCAGCTCAAAGTCAGCCCTCCGGAAGTCCAAGACAGCAGTTTTACTGGTCCCCTTCCTGGCCTCGCCAAGAATAGAGAACTCTACCATTTCGTGGTCACTCTGCCCCAGACAGCTTCCGACCACCACATCTCCCACCAGTCCTTCTCTGTTTGTGAAGAGAAGGTCTAGCGGGGCACCACCCCTGGTAGGTTCACTGACCAGCTGCGTCAGGAAGCTATCTCCCACGCTCTCCAGAAACCTCCTAGACTGCTTTCTCTGTGCCGTGTTGTGTTTCCAGGATATGTCCGGGAAGTTGAAGTC
Source organism: Anser anser (assembly GCF_964211835.1). NCBI lineage: Eukaryota > Metazoa > Chordata > Aves > Anseriformes > Anatidae > Anser > Anser anser. The sequence goes on from NW_028154169.1 coordinate 923,283, forward strand.
CCCCACGAGGACAAGCGCCGACGATTTTGCAACTTCTGTCAGTTGCCTATAAAACTCCTCATCCGTCTCCTCATCCTGGTTCGGCGGTCTATAACAGACCCCCACCAGGATGCTAGCCTTGCCGGCCTTCCCGCGGATCCTAACCCACAGGGATTCAACCTTATCATTCCCAGCCTGGAGTTCCACAACATCAAAAGATTCTCTAATGTAGAGAGCCACGCCACCACCCCTTCTGTGCTGCCTGTCCCTCCTGAAGAGCCGATAGCCAGGCATTGCAGCACTCCAGTCGTGGGAGCGGTCCCACCACGTCTCCGTGATGGCAACCAAGTCGTAGCCTGCCTGCTGCACAATGGCTTCCAGCTCCTCCTGTTTGTTACCCATGCTGCGTGCATTAGTGTAGATGCACTTCAGCTGGGCCATCGCCTTCTTCCCCGGCCTAGCCATTGTTTCCCCCGGCACAGCTCCGACAAGCCTTGTTTGAGCCCCGTCCCCCTTCTTACCTAGTTTAAAGCTCTCTCTATGAGCCCCGCCAGCTCCTGGCCTAGGATCCGTTTTCCCCTTGGAGATAGAGACCCGTCTGGGGCCATCAGGCCGGGTGCCGAGTAAAGCTCCCCATGGTGAAAAAACCCAAAATTTCTATGCTGGCACCAGCCTCTGAGCCACCTATTAACCACATGAGCTTTCCGTGTCCTCTCCGTGCCTCTCCCTTCCCCCGTAGGGATGGACGAAAACACCACCTGCACTCCCGCTCCCTCCACCAATCGTCCCAGCCCCCTATAGTCCTGTTTGATGGCCCTGAGGCTTCTCTTTTCAACATCATCGCTGCCAGCCTGGACTATCAAAAGCGGGTAATAGTCAGAGGGGCGAACCAGGTTTGGAAGCTTCCTGGTAACGTCTCTGACCCTGGCCCCAGGGAGGCAGCAGACTTCCCTATGTGTGGGGTCAGGCCGACAAATAGGGCCCTCCGTTCCCCTGAGGAGGGAGCCGCCCACAACAATCACCCTTCTTTCTTTCTTGGTGGAGGCAGTCCTGAGGCGTGGAGTCAACTTCCTCACCTCAGGCATCCTCCCGGGTAGGCTTCCTACCTCATCCTCACCCACGGGTCTCTCGAGCTCCAGGGCCTCAAACCTATTGTTCAAGGGCACCTGGGAAGGCGGCGCCGGCAGGGGAGGGCATCTCCTGCGAGGTCGAGCAGGGACCTGTCTCCATTCCTCCTCAACTCGCAGGTCCCCTCCCTCTGCCCGATGGCAACAGGGCAGGGGGTCCACCCCCCTTTGGGGCGTCTCACCCTGGTCCCTCTCCCTCCGGTCCTGCAGGGAGTCGCTCCACCAGTCTATCTCCCGCTCGCACTCCCTGATATCCCTCAGCCTCTGCACCTCCTCCTTGAGCTCCGCCACCATGCGGACCAGGTCGTCCACCTGCTCGCACCTCACGCAAGCAGTCTCCCTGCCTCCTGCCGATGGCAGCAAGAGGCTCAGACACTCCCCGCATCCGGAGACCTGAACTGCCACATGTTTGGACGGGCAGTCGGTCTGGTTGTGCACTGACTTCCTAGAGAAGGCACCGTGCCTGGTGGAGACCATTGTAGCCCAGCTGACAGGAGAGTGCCGTTAGAGGAATTGTCCCTATGGGCGGGTGTGAGCGCTCCGCCCTGCCTGCCCGCCCTGCCCGCGCTCACTGCCTCGCTAACTGCCGCGTCACTCCCACCGCGTCACTCCCTGTTTGCCGGCCCTGTTCGCCGCGCTCCTGGTCGCTCGTGCTCCCTAAGGGCTGCCTTTGAACGGCCGGGGGGAGGAGCTGTCGCTGACGCTGCTGGCCCCGCCTACGCCTCGTCAGCCTCCCTCACGAGGGCTGCCGGTGCCTGGCGGCTCCCTCACGTAGGCTCGATGCCCGAAAAATAGCCCTGCCTGTCCCGATCCCGCGCTCCGCTGCAGCACGCGTCTGCCCCGGAGCCGGTCGCCTTGGCAAGTGGCTCTGAAAAGGCGGTGGTGCCCGATTTAAAAGGCCCGCCGCTGACGCTGTCGCTGTCGCTGACGCTGACGCTGCTGGCCCCGCCTACGCCTCGTCAGCCTCCCTCACGAGGGCTGCCGGTGCCTGGCGGCTCCCTCACGTAGGCTCGATGCCCGAAAAATAGCCCTGCCTGTGCCGATCCTGCGCTCCGCTGCAGCACGCGTCTGCCCCGGAGCCGGTCGCCTCGGCAAGTGGTATGGAATATCCCTTTGGTTGGTTTAGGTCAGCTGCCCTGGTGATGTTTCTTTTCTCACACCTTTGCCCACCCCTAGGGCGGTTAGAGAGAGAGTCCTGATGCTGTGCCAGCACTGCTCAGCAGCAGACACAACACTGGTGTGATACCATTGCTGTTTTAGCTACGAGTGCAGAGCACAGCACTCTATGGGCTGCTGCAGGGAAAGTTAACATCCCAGCCCGACCCAGTACAGCGAGCTTTGAGCAATCTTCCAGTACTTAAAGACGACCTACAGCAAAGCTGGGGAGACAGTCTTTGTCAGGGAGTGTAGTGATAGGACAAGGAGTAATGACTTTAAACTAAAAGAGGGTAGCTTTAAATTAGATATATGGAAGAAATTATTTACTCTGAGGATAGTGAGGCACTGGAACAGGTTGCCTGGAAAAGCTGTGAATGTCTCATCCTTGGAAGTGTTCAAGGACAGGTTGGAACGAGTTGAGCAACCAGGTCTAGTAGGAGGTGTCCCTGCCCATGGCATGGTGGTTGGAATAAGATGATCTTTAAGGTCTATTCCAACCCAAACCATTCTATGATTCTATGATCCCATGTTTCTATGATTATCTGACACTGCTACCATTGTCCGTGTGAAGCCAATAAAGGCTCTCCTCAGAGATTTTAACAAAGCCCTTTCCACATCTTCATCATCCTCCTGGTCGATCGTCAGGTTTCATAGAGGTGGTTTTGGAAGGGTGAGAGAGGTGCTGGTGGAGCTGCAGATGTCGTCATAACACCTATCTCAAAGACCTTGGAAAGGCCAGATTGACCAAAGATGTTTCTCAGGACTTAGAAAAGGCAGATGTCAAACCCATCTTCTCTTAGAAGGCCGAGCAGAAGGATGATCAAACCTAACCAAGAATTAAAATGCCAGCCTTAACCCTAGCCATCAACAAAGAACTAAAAAAAACTCTAACCCACAAAGCTTGCTCTTTCCCTATACCTTGAGCAGGCATCTTGAGCCAATCCCTCCCTCAAAACCTTTGCCATTCCCTTAACCCTAGAAGGTGACCTCTAATCCCTAAATGTTAACCTGAACAGATAACCCCCAAAGCCCTCCAGCATGCACACAGCACATCTCGTCTTCAACCCGACTCCTAACCCTAACTTCAGCTGTTTGTCCCTTTGGAGCAGGCCAGGGATTGTGAGGTCCTGGAGCAGTCACATGGCATTGGAAGAGGCACGTGAGGTGACAGGTATGTGATCTGATCAAAGGCCACATGGACGAGCTGGCTGGGAATGCTGTGATAAGGTCAGGTGTGCCTCAGGATCTGCTGGGCAAGCAGGAGGCACATGGCTGTGAAGGAGGCTGGGAGGCCACTTCTGTCTCTGGAGCTGATGGAGCAGCAGGAGGAACGTGGCACAGAGAGGGACCGTAAAGGGCGGAAGCATGCACATGACATTGAAGATGATGGCAAGGCAGCTTCTGTTCTGGTCAGGTGATAGACCACAGGAAGGCTGATGGGAAGGGAGTCACTCTTGAGGCATAATTTGTGAGACCACAGAGTCATAGAATGGCTCATGTTGGAAGGGACCTTAAAGTTCATCTAGTTCCAACCCCCTGGCCATAAGCAGAGATGCCCCCCATGAGATCAGGTTGCCCAGGGCCTCATCTAACCTGCTCTTGATCAACTCCAGGGATGGGGAATCTCTAAGGTCTCTTGGCAACATGTTCCAGTGCTTCACCTCCCTCTGAGTGAAGAATTTTCTCCTAACCTCTAATATAAATCTCACCTCTTTTACCTTAAAACCATTCTCCCTTGTCCTGTCATTATCTGACTGAACAAAGAGTCACTCTTCATCTTTTTTAGAAGCCCCCTTTAAGTACTGAAAAGCCACAAAGAGATCACCCCAGAGCCTTCTTTTCTCCAGTCTGAACAGCCCCAGCTCTCTCAGCCTTTCTTCATATGGGACATGCTCCAGCCCCTTGATCATCTTCTTGGCCCTCCTCTGGACCCGTTCTAACAGATCCGCATCCTTCTTGTGCTGGGGGCTCCAGACCTGGATGCAGGACTCCAAGTGGGGCCTCACAAGGGCAGAGTAGAAGGGGACAGTCACCTGCCTCCACCTACTGGCCACTCCTCTTTTGATGCAGCCCAGGATGCAGTTGGCCTTCTGGCCTACAAGTGCACACTGCTGGCTCATGTCGAGCTTTTCGTCCAGCAGAACCCCCAAGTCCTTCTCTGCAGGGCTGCTCTCAATGAGTTCTTCTCCCAGCCGATCCTCCTGTCTGGGATTTCCCCAGCACAGGAGCAGCACCTTGCACTTGGACTTGTTGAACCTCCTTAGGTTCACAGGGGCCCAAATTTCAAGCTTGTCCAGGACCCTTTGGATGGCATCCCTTCCTCTGTTGCATCAACTAAACAGCTTGGTGTCATCTGCAGTCTTCCTGAGGGTGCACTCCATCCCACTGTCCATGTCATTGATAAAGATATTAAACAGCACTGGTCCCAGGACAGACCCCTGAGGTACACCACTCATCACCAGCCTCCACTTGGACATAGAGCCATTGACCACTGCTCTCTGGGTGTGACCTTCAAGCCAACTCCTTATCCACTGAATGGTGCACCCATCAAATGCATATCTCTCCAATTTGGAGACCAGGTTATCATGTGGGACCGTGTCAAGTGTCTTACAGAATTCCAAGTAGATGACATTGGTCAGTCTTCCCTTGTTGTCTGATGTGGTCACTCCATTGTAGAAAGCCATCAGATTGGTCAGGCACAATTTACCCTTTGGTGAAGCCATGCTGGCTGTCTCGGATCACCTCTTTGTCTTGCATGTGCCTTGACTTTGATTCCAGGAAGATCTTTTCCATGATCTTGACAGGCACAGAGGTGAGGCTCACCATTCTGTAGTTCCCTGGGTCCTCCTTTCTACCCTTTATAAAAATGCGAATGATATTTTCCTTTTTCCATTCACTAGGGACTTCACCCAACTGCCACCACTTTTCAAATATGATGGAGAGAAGCTTGGCAACTACATCAGCCAGTTCCCTCAGGACCCTGGGATGCAAGTCATCAGGCCCCATAGACTTGTACACGTTTAGTTTCATCAGGAGGTCTCAAACCTGCTTTTTACTTACAGCGGGTGGAACTTTGACCCTCAGCCTCCATCTATGGGTTCAGGGAAATGAAAGACTTGGGAAACCTGACGGGCAGTGAAGACTGAGGAAAAGATGTTTTTGAGTCCCTCAGCCTTCTCCATGTCTGTCAGTACCAATTCACCCTTCTCAACCATCAGAGGGGGTACGCTGTCCTTGGCCTTTCTTTTCTGAGCAATGTATCTATAGAATCCCTTCCTGTTATTTTTTGCACCCCTTGCCAAGCTCAGTTCCATCTGTGCCTTGGATTTCCTTATCCCATCCCTACACATCCAAAACTGAAGCATGCGTGAGGGCCTGGGAAAGGTAACCGTGGTTCTATAGAAGCCATTTCGGAAAAAAAACTTATGGGTAGGAAGCACAATTTTGTGGAGGTGCAGAGCTGATGGGCACATTGTGCAGGATTTTCCTAAAGACCTATGTGTCCTTTTCCCTCCTGACTACAATGCCACTTCCTTCTCAGGAATGGAGTAGCCAACAGAGGTGAGAAAGTTAATCTGCAATCATGAATGTCATCAGAAAGCTGATCCCAGTAAAATATGGGAAGGTCAGGAGCAACCTGGAAAAGAGAGATGTGAGATTTTGGGGTGGGCCAGCAGAAATTAATGATTTCATAGAGGTAGGAGGGTGCATGTAATATTGATGCTGTGGTAACACTGACTTAAAAGAGTCATGTATTACCCTTACCTTATTTGAACCAGTAATTTTAATCCCGAAACCTAAATTCTACTCCAACAGTCTGACAGGAATCCCCTACTGTAATGCTTGAACTCAAAGTATCCCTTGAAGCAAAACTCAGGCCATAGCCCCTTTCCCGTACCTTTATTCTCTTACTCACCCAAATGCCTTCCCTGTACACTAGTATTAAAATGCTATATTGAGCCCTAGACAAGTTCTTGGCAGACATAAACAAAACCCTAAACCACAGAGCTTGCCCATACCCTAACCGCAGAAGAACACCAAAAATTCCCAATAAACCTCTGTTTACTCTCTAACCCAGAAAGGTGAGCCCTAGTCCCTAGGGGGCTAGGGAGAGGTTACCTCTGCCTCAAGATCTCCTGCACCAACATGCTGGTGCACCATGTGACTGTGGAAGTGACTGTGAGGTCAATTCTGTCTCTGCCGTTGATAGGGCAGCAACAGGAACGTGTCACGGAAAGGGACTGTGAGGTCACTTCTGTCTGTAGGTGGCAGGTTATCCTTGACTTAGACCTGGGATCTGTACTTTCTGGCTGACATCTGCCAGTGGCCCTGGTAGGCCAGCAGAAGGCACCTGGTTGGCATGCTGACTGTGGGATCCCCTCTGCCTACATACCCAGGAGGACCCAGACAGAAAGAAGGCCCGCATAGGTGTTGTCCTGTCCCTTCTGCTTGAGTACATGACGGAACAGCGGGAGGTACAAGGCGTCGTTGTGTCTAGCTAAGAATCTGCAAGGCCAGTAGCAGGTCCATGGAAGATGGTGGTGAGGTGACTTCTGGCTGGCTGGCTGACAGACCACAAGAAGGCTGATGGTTTGGGATGCCTACTTTAGGAGTGGTTTCCACCCTGATGGAGCATTCTTTGATAGTAGAAAAGAGCAGGAGAGAAAAAATTGACACAAACCACCCTAGAAGGTTGGCACTGGCCATGAGGAGGAAGAAATGTCCAGGGGAACAAAAGGTCTTGCTGCTAGAGACTGAGACAAAGAAGGAATTAGGTACCTCAGCCTTTACCTCATCTCTAGATCATCACCAGCTTTCCCCCAAATGCAATAAAGGATGATGATTCTCCTTAATCCTCCTTTATTTAAAGTGTTTATATATGCAGTTTTTATTGGCTTTGACAGTAATAGAAGGATTGAGTTCCAGTTGGGCATTGGCCCTTCTGATTTTGACCTGCACAGCCCCATAACATTTAGGACACAGCTCCAGACAAACTGACAGCATGCATGACAAGGAAGCACAGAAGAGGTGGAACCTGGCAGCCTTCCATCCCCTACCCTTCCGTGACTCTGTGCTGCAATTCCATTCAACCGGTTACTCCTGTATTATCCAAACTTTCCTGCAAGTCCTGATGCTGCTATCTTGTCAGAGATAGCACAGTCACACAAAGGTTGAATTGTCTGCCTGCAGACATTAACAGCTCATAGAATGGAGCGTCAATGTGGGGGAACCTTGGGAAACTGTAGGATTTTGCCTACGGGAACATCTTGACATTTACAAGGAGAAGAGCCTAGTCCTGAACCAGAGGGAGAGTAACCCCACCCATCAGGACAGACTGGGACCCTGCTGAGTGAGCAGTGCCCAGGAGGAGGAGGGCCTGGGCACCATGAGGGATGCTATACAAGTAGTGGTGCCTGCTCACCAGGAACCAGGCCAGCTTCCTACAGAGCTGCCTTACGAGGAGCATGGCCATCAAGAAAATCTGAGTTATCATACTCAGCTCAGATTCAGTGTGCAAACTCACCCACAAGGCTCTGCAGCCAGCAGGGAAAGATGTGGAGGTCTGTGCTTCCCTAATACAGCTTGGCGTGGAGAGGAGCAATGGCTGTGGCAAGGCTGAGAGTCCCAACAGGACCCAGGTCTCTGTGCCTGTGGCTATGGCTGTTGTCTCTGCCACTGAGGCCTGTGAAGAGACAGCTTATCATTAAAGCACCAGGGCCTCATTGCCTCCTCGCCCCCACCCATGAATCAGGCAGGGGTCATACCATTCTCCTGCACTTGGCAATGCACATCCCCATCTCCTACTGCACCAGGAAGAGCCCTGAGCAAGGTGTGAAGGGAAAGGATCTCCCTTCCTAGGGACCAAGGGTCAAGGCCTGGCCCTTGTGCTTGGTGAAACACATCCAGTTTTCCTACACATCAGTGTCACCTTCACATTGCCTTTGTCTACTTGTCCTCACTGCCTCCAATGTTCTGCTCTAATGAGCTCCAAGGGAGGCTGTGTCAGTGCTGGCCCTCAGGGGGACACTGCAGTGCATCACACTTGGACTTCTTGAGAGATTTCTTCAATTGTCTCTCAGTGCCTGAGGTTCATGGGCTCATCACCAAAGCCACCAGAGGGGTGATTACAATGCCTTGGGCTGGGCCTCTGGTGCTGAGCTGGGCCGGGCTCATGGGACAGAGAGAGCTCCTGGCAAGAGGGCCCTGGTGCAGAGAGACAGCTCTGCCCAGGAGCAGCTCCTCTGCAAAGCACAGCAGGGCTGGGGGCTCTGACCACAGAAGACACACAGAGAGGAGAGGAGAGAGGGATTGGAGGCAGTTGAGAGTGGGAGGATGCTGAGGGCTAACTGCAAGAGAAATCTGCACAGCCCTTGACAAGGTAAGTCTCTGGCTGCAGGGCCATGCAGCTGCAGGTCCTGGAAGGGTCTCCTCCTGGGTCTTGTTTCTGGGAGGGCAGTGGGCAATGGAGTAGGCTTTGAGGCTCCTGCTGGATTGCACTGTGAGGTGAGGAAGTCTGACAGAAGCCCCTTGGAGTGTCGTAACCTAGCCGCCCCTGGTCAGCTAAGGCAGGGGTGACTAAGCCTCCTCCAGACTACTGCAGGGAGTGCAGATGGGCTGCTGGGACACCCCAGCTTGCAAATATCTATCTCTGTCTGTGGGGAATCCTTCTGGGCTGCAGGCTGCTCTCCAGCAGGATGCAGCTCTCTCATGGCATTCTTGTGTTATGCAGGTGCCCTAAGGAGAAAACACCTCTGTGCTAAGGCCATGTCCTTTCTGCTGCATGGCTGTCTGTGGGCAGCTGGAGTGAGGCCTCTGCACCCCTGTCTAGGAAGGAAGAGCTGAGATCCTGATCAGGCCCCTGAAGACAAGGTGAAGGTGAGGATTCTGTCCAGCTGCGCTTGGACTGGGGCTTCTCTACTCTCAGATCTCGGCAGTTTCTTCTCAGGGAAGCATCTGAGTGGGATGATCCTGCAGCTCACAGAGGGGTAGCACAGGACAGCTGAGAACAGGACTGGTGGGCAGAGCTGCTCTGCTCAGTCTTCACCAAGGGACAGTCACTTTGCCTCCTGGCACCCACAGGATTTCACCAGGAGTGCGCAAGTAATGTCAGGGAGTTCCACCATCCAATACCTCTCCTATGTGTTATAGCAGCAAACAGGATAACATAAAGTGAGGAAAATACTTGCAGCTCTGCTCTGCAATCAGCTCAGTTGTTTGCAATGATACTGCAAAGCTCATTGATCTGATATTTGTCTGAGTTGGAGTTTGCCACCCTTCTGTTTTATTTCCTATTTTCCTCAAAGAAGTCTGCTCTAACGTTTTTCTGCCTTCTCCACTTTAACACACAAGCAAGTATAAAGTCAGACAATGTCCAACATCAGCTCTGTGAGCGAGTTCCTCCTGTTGGCATTCACAGACACACGGGAACTGCAGCTCTTGAACTTTGGGCTCTTCCTGGGCATCTACCTGGCTGCCCTCCTGGGCAACGGCCTCATCCTCACCGCCGTAGCCTGCGACTGCCGCCTCCACACCCCCATGTACTTCTTCCTCCACAACCTCGCCCTCCTCGACCTGGGATCCATCTCCACCACTCTCCCCAAAGCCATGGCCAATTGCCTTTGGGATACCAGAGCTATCTCCTATGAAGGATGTGCTGTACAGGTCTTCTTTTTTCTTTTCTTGATTGGAGCAGAGTATTGCCTTCTCACTGTCATGGCCTATGACCGTTATGTTGCCATCTGCAAGCCCCTGCACTACGGGAGCCTCCTGGGCAGCAGAGCTTGTGCCAAGATGGCAGCAGCTGCCTGGGGCAGTGGGGTTCTTGATGCTGTCCTGCACACAGCCAATACATTTTCCCTGCCCTTCTGCCAAGGCAATGCTGTGGACCAATTCTTCTGTGAAATCCCCCACATCCTCAAGCTCTCCTGCTCAGATTCCTACCTCAGGGAAGTTGGGGCACTTGTGTTTAGTTTTTCTTTGGGCTTTGGTTGTTTTGTTTTCATTATGTTATCTTATGTGCAGATCTTCAGGGTGGTCCTGAGGATGCCCTCTGAGCAGGGCCGGCACAAAGCATTTTCCACTTGCCTCCCTCACCTGGCAGCGGTCTCCATGTTTTCCAGCACTGCCATGTTTACCTACCTGAAGCCCCCCTCGATCTCCTCCCCATCTTTGGACCTGGTGGTGTCATTTCTGTACTCGGTGGTCCCTCCAGCAGTTAACCCCCTCATCTACAGCATGAGGAACAAGGAGCTTAAGGATGCAATGAGGATACTCTTTGGATACTTGCTTCTTCAGAATCAGTAATGACTTTCAGTTCCCAGTTTATTTCAGAATTTATTAGGAAAATCTTTTGTTAATTTGTTTTTATAAATAATTTAAGGTTTTTTTTGGTTTTGATTTAAATAAAGGTATTTTTATCATCCTGGGTTTTTTTTGTTTGTTTGTTTCTTTCTTTTCATTTCTTTTATCCAGTCATCTAATATACCTAAAGGAGCAAGCTTCCTGTGTAGACAAAGACAATAAACAATCCATCAGAACTTCATTTGTCTCTGCTGCCATCCATTCCCATCTCCTCTGGAGCTGGGGGAGCAGCCCCAGCACGCAGGAGGGCTAAGGACCAAGAGCCCAGCTGCCACATGGAGGAGCAGCCCTGGTGACCCTCAGGGCTGCCCCTCACTGCCCACTGGGCTCTGCCTCTCTGCTGCCTTCAGGTCAGGGCTGCTGCTTCCCTGGAGCCATGGCCATGGCCAGCAGCAGGATGTGGCCTTTTCACTGCTACTCTCTTTTGGCCTCCTCATTGTTCTCTTGTGCTCTTGTACGTGGGTTAGCCCTCAGACCTCGTGTACCCTGGTGACGGTCCTGTTGACTCTACAGTGGCATCCCTTTCCCTGCAAGCAGCATCTGGCAATGTGCCCTGTGACACAGCTGGCTTCCTTGATAGCAGCACAGGAACAAGAGGGGCTGCTCAGGGCAAACCCAGAAGCCTGGACGCCTCTTCCAAAGCTGCTGTCAGGAATAGAGCCATGGGTTCTCCAAGGCAAGAGACCAGGGCTCCTGCAGCTTCATGGACCTCCACTGCCATGGTTGGCCCCAGCCCAGGAGCCCGTAGGAAGGCCCAGAGCCACCATCGCCCCAGCAGCTGCAGTGCCTTGCAAGGGGCTGGGGCTGTGGTGACCATGCCCAGAGCACTGCAGCAGCCTGCGGTGGGCACTGCCTTGGGGCCAGCCCAGCCTGGGCTGCTGGGCTGGGCTGGGCTGGGCTAGGGAGAGGGCAGGGAGGTGGGGAGAGGTGGGCAGGGGCTGAGCTGGGCTGGGCAGGGGCTGGGCTGGGCTGGGCTGGGCTGGGCTGGGCAGTGCGTGGCAGAGGGCAACAGCAGCATCAGGGAGCGGTGGGAGCATGCAGGGGAGGGCTCCCAGCAGGGCTTACCACTGCAGAGCTAGGGCTGCGCAAAGGGAGCCCAGAGCTGCAGGGGCAGGGGAGAGGAGGCCGCTCTGGGCCCTTGCTGGCCTGGGCAGAGCAGCAAGGGGGCCCAGGAAATTCGTCTCCTCACCCCAGCCTGCCAGGACCTGCAAGGCAGCCATGGAGAGTCCAGGGCCAGGTTCTGCCCCGTGGCCATGAGCCCTGCATGCCCTCCTCCTGCCATGTTCCATGCAGTGGCTGCAGCAGTGGGGGCCCCCAGCCAGCTCCTGCAGGAGGCTCTGCCACCTGCCTCACCCCAGCCCTCTCCAGCGCCCTCCTTGCTGCTCTCTGATGCACACCACGACCTCCCAATGCATACCAGCCAGCACATCTTCTGAGGGCCAGTGTGGCTGCTGCAGGGGCAGGGAGCTCAGCATGGCCCTTGCAGACCCCTGCCCTGGGCCTGCCTCTCCCCTTGTCCTTGGACCCGGCCTTGTCTCTGCTGGCAGGAGCACTCTTGGCATGTGCTTCCTGGCCTCACCTCACCTCCACACAGCTGCTGCCCACTCAGGCTGCTGGCACAAACATGTCCTCACAAGCAGCACCACCCCTTGGGCTGCTTCTCCTGGCCTCTCCCACCCCACTGCCTTGACTCCTTGTCTCTGCTGGGCCCCACCTTCCATACCCAAATGCATCCCTTGGCTGTCACCTCCCTCTCCTCTGCTTCATGTGGTGACAGAGCCAGGGTGGGACGTGTTACCTTTATTTGATACAGTTATTGTGTACTTGGCATTGGTGATGGCACAAAAGGACAGTTCCTTCACCAGTAATCAACATCCTTCTTCATTTTAGGCCACAACTCCACATCCTTCACTGAGCTTCAAGTTTGGTTTTTTTTCTGTATCTTGTGGATGAACTGGATTAGGTCTCCCTGATTAGTCTGAGGCACAATGCAATGCTTTTTGCCTTCTACCACTACAGCACAATATGTATGACTCTCCCTTACTCTGTGCATTGACCTGATGGGTCACTTCACATTTTTCACATTCATATCCCTAGTTGGAAGGGGACAATTTCCCAAAGTGGGGAAAGCTGATGGGTTCTGTCTCAACCATTTGACCTGTCCTGTTCTTGAGTCTTGCAGCCTGAGTTTGCCACAGATGACCCAGGATGATAAATGGATGTTCAGCTGTCTAGTAGGAACAAAGGAGAGTATCTTGGGTTCCCAATGGCCTTTTCAACTTTGTATCAGTCTCAGGAATTCACTGAAAGAGGGGTTTTGTCTTTGAAGGGGTTTTGTGTGCTGGGCTGGACTGTAGTTGCAGGGATAAAGAGCACTGCTGGCAGTGGAGGTGCCCTGGGAACTCCATCTATATCCACCTGAATCCCCCAAGGGGCTCTGGTCTCCTGCAGGTCCTTTCTGACAACTGCAAATCCAGGGAAGTACCTCAAATACAGTGGGGTCTCTGGTGGCTGTCCCTGATTGCTTATGGTCAGACAGCAAAGCTCTGCCTCAATACCCAGTAATTTCTTTAGTACTTAACTAATAGAGTAACTACTCATCACTTCAGATGCTCCAATCTCTTCCATAAAATGTTACACAGTGTAGTTTCTACCATGAAGAAATGTGAATTTTCAGGATGTATGTTCATTGCAGGAGAAGAAATACTAGTGTTCACCTGTATTAACATTGTTATCGCTTTCCCTGTCATGATGTGCTTCCTCATCTTCCAGGTACATCCACAAGTTTTGATTAAAGAGACAATGGTGAATCTCCCTTTTCCAGCTGCCTGTCTGGACCTATGCACTTCTCATGGTTCTCCTGGTTTGCCCTCCCCTTATTCTTTGATCATTCAGATGGTTCTCACACACCCAGTTGCTACTTTGAGCTTTGAGTTAGAAGCAGCCCAGCTTGCCTATCTATCAGCAGTCTGTGTAATCGATATCTTACCAAGATCCTCATAATTTCTCATGGAATTCATATGGTATGGATCAATACTTACATTACTATTTTTAATTTCCTATGTACCAGTATAAAATACTTCTTGAACTTTTCTTGATCTTTTTGGGAAGGTAAACCTCGCAGGAGGCATACAAGATGAGGAGCTTGCTTTTTTCTTTTTTTTTTTTTATTTTAAATTCCTACATGTTTTCCTGTTGTTTGTTTGGAAATGGGAAGATCCCTTCTGCACCTGTGTACGGCCAGGTCTCTAAGGAAAGCAGGTAGGAGCTGGTGCAAAGGAGCTGTAACATCCAGCTGCAGACTTGAGTGAAGTCTGGTGTAAGGAAAGTAGAAGCAAGTGCCAAGTGGTCAATGAGAGAAATTTCAGGGCTGGGGTGGTGAGGAGCAAGGTTGTCTATGCCGTGTCAGACCTCAGGAGTCTGCTTTCCTCCCTATACAGGTCTCCAAGGGAGACACCCTGGATCAATATCAATTACAGAATAGTACTTCAAACCGAAACTCAACTAAACATATCCTTTAAGATGAGAAAAGATTTTTATTAGGATCTTTTGGAAATCTTCCTCCTTAACTACACCATGAAAGCTCTCCAATTAGCTGTACAAGTCTTGAAGACTTGACCAGAACTATAGAGGAGATGTTAGGAGTTTCTTCATTTTAATGAGTTCCATGATGCATTTTGTTGCTCAGTCTATGAAGCTCAGGTCCTGAGAGGAGAATGATGCAATTGCTTAAGCAAGTAAAGTCAGAAGGAAAAGCTGAACTGACTTGGAGTATTAATAGGCCCCACTGAGGGCTGTTACTAAGACAGGAGGCCCTGATTACAGACAGGCAAAGGCACTGTGCTGAGAAAAGTCTTGGTTTGCTTCAATGAAGCAGAAGGGCTAAGGCCTGACAGCAGCTACTGGAGGGGTATCCCATGTCTGGCTCAGGACTTTTCCTGAGGATCTGTGGGATGTGGTGGGCAGTGTGATGCCATGAGAGCAGTGGTATGACACCTCCCTGCCTCTGCACAGGGTTACAAGGAAGCAAAGAGGCCCCATTGCAATGAGTATAACATGTCTCCTCATAAGCTCTAGCCAAGGTGAAAAATACATCAGGGCTGTTGGGGCCTACCATTCTTGCCAGCAGCCTCTGCCTTCTCCTGTTCAGGCTCTCCCATGCTGTCCCACACTTTGCCCTATTTCCTTGAAGTCTGCTGACACCCATCTCTGTTCACCACCTTGCTCTCATCCCGGTATTTCCATCATTTCACCGATGTCTCATCAACCCTCACCAGCTGTTCCTTGAAACACAAAGCTAGGGTCTGATCATAGATACTCACCAGCATCTTCCAAGTCATGGGCCTGCTGCTGGCCTTGCAGCTTCTTTTGTAGACACAACCAAACCTTGTGCCTCCTGCTGTCCAGTCATGTACTCAAGCAGAAGGGACAGGACAACACCTATGCGGGCCTTCTTTCTGTCTGGGTCCTCCTGGGTATGTAGGCAGAGGGGATCCCACAGTCAGCATGCCAACCAGGTGTCTTCTGCTGGCCTACCAGGGCCACTGGCAGATGTCAGCCAAAAAGTACAGATCCCAGGTCTAAGTCAAGGGTGACCTGTCAGCTACTTCAGAGAGAAGTGACCTCACAGTCCCTTTCTGTGACACTTTCCTGCTGCTGCCCTACCAACGGCAGAGACAGAATTGACCTCACAGTCACTGCCACAGCCAATTTCCTCCTGCTGGGGCAGGAGATCCTGAGGCAGAGCTGAGCTCGTCAGAGCATTCCCACCCATCTCCTCCCTGTGGCCCACAAGCTTATCAGATCCATGGCCCCTCACATTCATCTTTGAATGCCATGTGACTGCAGAGAATTCTCACAATTCCTGCTTTGCCCCAAGGGGCCAATCATCTAAAGTTAAGGGTTAGGAGAGGGGCTGAAGGTGAGGAGGTTAATGCACAGGAATACAGGCTTTGGGTGTTAGGTGTTCATGTATACGATTAGGGACTAGGGCTCACCTTTCTGGGTTAGAGATTAAGCAAAGATTTAATGGGAAGATTTTGGTATTCTTCTGTGGGTATCACATCTGTGTTTAGGGTATGAACAAGCTTTGTGGGTTAGAGTTTTGTTTAGGTCTCTCAAGCAGTTTTCTAGGGTTACATAGATCGTTTTAATGCTAGTGTTAAGGGCAGGGATCAGAGTGATTAAGAGTGTAGGATCAAGGGGAAGGGGCTGAGTTTTGGCTTCAACGGATGCTTTGAGGTCAGGCATAAGAGTAGTGGATTCCTGTCAGGCTGTGGAGTAGTATTTAGTTTTAAGGATTAATGTCACTGGTTAAAACAGGGGAAGGGCTTTACATGACTGTTTTAAGTCAGTGTTACAGCAGAATCAACATTGCCTGAACCTTCTAACCTCCCTCAAATAATTTATTTCTTCTGGCCAAGCTCCTCTTCCCTCTCCCAAATCTCACACCTCTCCTGGCCAGGCTTCTCCTGACTTCCCCATATCACCCATCTTCTTAGGGGCAGTTTTCTGTTGGCTTTCATGATCTCAGAGTACCTGTCTCACCTCTGTTGGCTACTCCATTCCTGAGACAGACACGGCACCTAAGGCAGGTTGGAAGAGGATGCAAATGCCTGTAGAAACACCCCACACAATGTGCCCAGCAGCTCTTCACCACTCTAAAACTGTGCTTCCTGCCTCCAACTTTTGGATCTAGAATGGCTCCTATGGATCCAGGGTAACTTTTCCCAGGCCCTCATGCATGCTTCAGTTTGCCCCAGGCATTTTGTAGGCAGTGGCCACTTCTTTGTAGAGAACTGAAAGCAGTCCTGAAGGATGACTTTAGGCAAAAGCTGATACCTCTGACATAACAACCCCTATCTAAGACCTCTTCCCCTATGGGGCTTACCAGGTATGTAGGAAGAGCTGATCTCACAACCTGCACGCACAGCAAGTGCCTTCTGCTTGCCTTTCAGGTATATTTGCAGATGTGAGCCTAAAGGCACAGATCCCAGCCAGGAGTCAAGGGATGACCTGTCGGCTACTTCAGAAAGAAGTCACCTCAAAGGCTGTTTAACAGCCATTCACTTCCTGCTGCACTTAGAGTTTCTGAGGCACCACTGACCTCATAATACCACACCTATAAAACATCCCTTTTCGGCCCAGGACCTGCCCAGGTAGAAGTGATCTGCTTGTGATCCTTCAAGCCCATGGCACTGCTGCTGGACTCCCAGCCTCTCTCATTCATGGGAGCCAGTTCCGTGCCAGTGCTGTGAGGTGCTAGGGCAGGAGGGAACTTGCAGTCAACGTCCAAGCCCAGTACCTGTTGGTGGTCTCTCAGCTCCTTGCGCACAGAGAGGATCACGTTCACGTCCAGAAGCCATGAGCCTGAAGCTGGCCTAGAAGACACTCAGAGGAAGCGCCCTCCCAGCCCCAGCCCCAGCTGGCGGTGCTGCTCTGCAGAGCGAGTGGGCTGTGGTGCCTGGGGCACGGTGGCACTCGACAGGGCTGTGCTGGGCAGGCTGGGAGGCAGACCCAGCTCATGGGGTCACTGCCATTGCCCCAGGACTGCAATAAATCACTTGCCAGACTCCTTTGCTGGGGCTGTTGCATGGCTTGGGGTTGCAGAGCTCTCCTCTGCCTGCTCACACCAGATTGAGCACTTGAGCTCTGGTCAGTCCACCTTGGACAGGCTCACACTCTGTGGGTTCCATTCACTGCAGTCTCTCGGGCTCACACTGCCCCTGAAGATGTCCCCGCATGCTCTGCACACACCACTCTTGCCCACAGGTCCCACATGTCTCTTCAACCCTCCCCTCTTCCCCTGCAGTAGTGGCACCTCATCTCAACTAGTGGCAGATGATGAGTTATTCCATATTAATCTCTTTTTTTGGTGTGCATTTCTTTCTTTTTCTTTCTTTCTTTCTTTCTTTCTTTCTTTCTTTCTTTCTTTCTTTCTTTCTTTCTTTCTTTCTTTCTTTCTTTTCTTTCTTTCTTTTTCTTTCTTTCTTTCTTTCTTTCTTTTTCTCTCTTTCTTTTCTTTCTTTTCTTTCTTTCTCTTTCTTTCTTTCTTTCTTTCTTTTTCTCTTTCTTTCTTTTCTTTCTTTCTCTTTCTTTCTCTTTTTCTTTTTCTCTCTTCCTTTTTCTTTCTTTCTTTCTTTCTTTCTTTCTTTCTTTCTTTCTTTCTTTCTTTCTTTCTTTCTTTCTTTCTTTCTTTCTTTCTTTCTTTTTCTTTTCCTTTTCTTTTTCCCTCTTTATGTGTCTTTCATTCAATTTCTTCATTTTACTTACTTTTGCTCTTCTCTAACCTATGCCTTTAGAGGAAGAATAAGACAGCAGTGAAAGTGCAGGACCCCTGGTCTCAAGCCTGGGAGATCCCCAGTACAGAGCGCCTCTGCCCCACAGTGCCAGCCCCGTGCAGGGGAGTCCTGGCCCAGGCACAGAGCAGCTCCAGATTCCTCTCCAGGATGCCGTTCACCATCAGCCCCAGAATCTGGGAAAGAGTCCCAGGCAGGTAAGTCAAAGGCCAGTTACTGTTCGCTCATCCATGTGCAACCAAGAAGGCAGCTCCCAGTCCAGCCCTCGGCCCTTCACTGATCACTTTGGGGCTCTGATCCCTGGTGAAGCCCAGTAAAGCAAGAGGTCTGTCCAGGGAGCAGCTCATTGGGTGTATTCCTGACACCAGCTTTGGAAGAGGTGCGCAGAGATGTGGCAGAAATGCCTCAGTAGAGACAATAGGACTGTCACCAAGGTACAGGAAATTTGACAGCTAAGAGAAATGCAAGGGCACAAGAGGAGAGCATAGATGTAAACAGAGAGTAGCAGTGTAAAGACCACATCCTACTGCTGGCCATGGCCATGGCTCCAGGGAAGCAGCAGCCCTGACCCGAAGGCAGCAGAGAGGCAGAGCCCAGCGGGCAGTGAGGGGCAGCCCCAAGGGCCACCGGGGCTGCTCCTCCATGTGGCAGCTGGTCTCTTGGCCCTGAGCCCCTCCTGCATGCTGGGGCTGCTCCCCCAGCTCCAGAGGAGATGGGAATGGATGGCAGCTGAGACCAATGAATTTCTCATGGCATTGTTACTTTCTTTATTTACACAGGAATATAAATTCTAAATGTATGTTAAATGACTTACTGAAAAATAAAAATAAAATATTAACAGGTAGGAAATAATAATAAAGAAAACTAATTAGAACAAACCATTTTAAGAGTTTTCCAGAAAACCTGTGAGTCCCATTAGTATAATAGGCACATTATTTGTGATGAAGAAGCAAGTATCCAAATAGTTTCCCCACTGCATCCTTGAGCTCCTGGTTCCTCATGCTATAGATGAGGGGATTCACTGCTGGAGGCACCATGGAGTACAGAAATGACACTACCACGTCCAGGGTGGGAGAAGAGATGGAGGGAGGCTTCAGGTAGGCAAACATCCCAGTACTGACAAACAGGGTGACAAGGGCTAGGTGTGGTAGGCACATGGAAAAGGCTTTGTACCAACCCTGCTCAGAGGGCATCCTCAGCACAGTCCTGAAGATATGCACATAAGAAACAAGAATGAAAACAAGACAACCAAATAATAAAGAAACACTAAACACAAGTGCCCCAATTTCCCTGAGGTAGGCATCTGAGCAGGAGAGCTTGAGGATCTGGGGGATTTCACAGAAGAACTGGTCCACAGCATTGCCTTGGCAGAGGGGCACTGAAAATGTATTGGCCGTGTGCAGGACAGCAGTGAGAAAGCCACTGGCCCAGGCAGCTGCTGCCATCTTGGCACAAGCTCTGCTGCCCAGGAGGCTCCCATAGTGCAGCGGTTTGCAGATGGCAATGTAGCGGTCGTAGGCCATGACGGTGAGAAGGGAAAATTCTGCATCAAAAAAGAAGACTAAAAACAGTACTTGGGCAGCACACCCTTCGTAGGAGATGGCCCTAGTATCCCAGAGAGAATTGGCCATGGCTTTGGGGAGAGTGGTGGAGATGCATCCCAGGTCGAGGAGGGCGAGGTTGAGGAGGAAGAAGTACATGGGGGTGTGGAGGCGGTGGTCGCAGGCTACGGCGGTGAGGATGAGACCGTTGCCCAGGAGGGCAGCCAGGTAGATGCCCAGGAAGAGCCCAAAGTTCAGGAGCTGCAGTTCCCGTGTGTCTGTGAATGCCAGCAGGAGGAACTCGCTCACAGAGCTGCTGTTGGGCATTTGCTGACTCTGGACACAGTTGTCTGCTGAAGAGAAGAAGGCAGAACAAAGTTAGAACAGACTTCTCTGAGGAAAACCTATTGCAATTCTTAGAGCACCCCCCAGCCTGAGCTTCTCTCTTTGCAGGAGAACCTTTCTGCAACTATCTTTTTTTTTCTGCAGAATTTTCTTTACTTTGTTTTCTAGTAGTCACCCCTGTAATGCTTAGGACGACGAACATGCTCAGGGATTTCTCTAAGAAGAAAGTAGAGACAGGTGAGATCACAGAAGCTGCAGTAGAAGTGCAGATGGACAGAATCCTCACCTTGTCTGCAGGTGACGGACAGGGATCTCAGCTCATCCCTCCTAGCCAGGATTGCAGAGGCTTCACTCCAGCTGCCCACAGACAACCATTCAGCAGCACGGACATGGCCTTTGAAGGAGGTGTCTTCTTCTTGGGGCACCTGGATAACACAAGGATGCCATGAGAGGGCTGCATTCTGCTGGAGAGCAGCCTGCAGCCCAGGAGGATGCCCCTCAGACAGCTGAATATTTGAAAGCTGGGATGTCCCAGCATCCCAGCTGCACCCCTGCAGTGTCTGGAGGAGGGTTGGCCACTCTGGTCCTACAAACACAAGTCTGGACTCTGCCTGCTGTGCTGGCCATGCCTGCCCCACAGCCCATGGGCTGCAGGGGCAGAGGAGGCCAGGGAGGAGCTGCTCCAGGGGAAGGTGTCTGCAATGCAGGGCATGGCCGCGAGGTGCCCGAAGCCCCCTGCCATGTGTCTCTGGCAACGGCTCCTTCTGGCCACCTGCCCCTCTCTCTGCTGCCTGCACCTGTCCCTGCCGGGAGCTGCTGCTCTGCGCCCACCTTTTCTTTCCCCCTGCCCGTGCTCACAGACGCCATCCCTCGCGGCTGTGCTCAGTGCTGCCCTGCAGCACCCTGCCACCAACAGGGCACTGCCAAGGGGCACCTCCATGGCTGCAGGAGCTACAGGGAGGCTGATAGAGAGCCCAGCATGGCCAGCCAGGGCAGGGTGTTCTGGGCTGACAAGGGGCACCTGGCTTAGGGCACTCCAAGGGGCTTCTGTCAGACTTCCTCACCTCGCAGAGCCATCCAGCAGGAGCCTCAAAGCCTACTCCATTGCCCACTGCCTTCTCAGAAACAAGAACCAGAAGGAGACCCTTCCAGGAATTGCAGCTGCATGGCCCTGCAGCCAGAGACTTACCTTGTCAAGGGCTGTGCAGATTTCTCCTGTAGTCAGGTCGCAGCATCCTCCCACTCTCAACTGCCTCCAACCCTTCTCTCCTTCTCTCCTCTCCCCGTGCCACCTGTGGTTAGAGACCCCAGCCCTGCTGTGCTTTGCAGAGGAGCTGCTCCTGGGCAGAGCTGTCTCTCTGCACCAGGACCCTCTTGCCAGAAGCTCTCTCTGTCCCACGAGCCCGGCCCAGCTCAGCAGCGGAGGCCCAACCCAAGGCATTGTAATCACCCCTCTGGTGGCTTTGGTGATGAGCCCAAAAAATCTCAGGCACTGAGAGACAATTGAAGAAATCTCTCAAGAAGTCCAAGTGTGATGCAAGTTTCCTGCAGTGTCCCCCTGAGGGCCAGCACTGACAGCTTCCCTTGGAGCTCGTTAGAGCAGAACATTGGAGGCAGTGAGGACAAGTAGACAAAGGCAATGTGAAGGTGTCACTGATGTGTAGGAAAACTGGATGTGTTTCACCAAGCACAAGGGCCAGGCCTTGACCCTTGGTCCCTGGGAAAGGAGATCCTTTCCCTTCACACCTCTCTCAGGGCTCTTCCTGGGGTAGCCAGAGGTGGAGATTTCTTTCTCTTCATGTCTAGTCTCAACATCCTGAAATCAACTTTCTGGCATTATTTCTGTCTCATGCTCTTTTCCTTTTCTTTTTCCATGCTACAGCATATCCAAAACCACCAGGCAGTCTCAGGATACTTTTGCTCTGCTTGGAGCCTCCATGCCACTGAGCAAAAGAAACCCAGGTCCATCATCCTCTCAACAAAAGGCAGGTGCTTTAGGCCCTGAACCCCAACTTGGCAGAACCTCTCTGGGCACTGTGCTGCATCTCTCCTAAATAAGGAGCTACACAATGGGACACCCATGTGCAAGTGGTGTCACACCAGATCTCAGCTGTCTGATAACTCAGATTTTCTTGGTGGTCATGCTCCTCATAAGGCAGCTCTGTAGGAAGCTGGCCTGATTCCTGGTGAGCAGCACCACTGCTCATATGGCATCCCTCGTGGTGCCCAGGCCCTCCTCCTCCTGGGCACTGCTCACTCAGCAGGGTCCCAGTCTGCCCTGATGTGTGGGGTTCCTCTTCCTCTGGTGCAGGACCACGCTCTTCTCCTTGTAAATGTCAAGAGGTTCTGTAGGTAAAATCCTGCATTTTCTCAGAGTTCTCCTGGACAGATGCTCCAGTCTTTCAGCTGTTAATATCTGCAGGCAGATGTCTCACCCTGATCGTGCTGTCTCTCACAAGATAGCATCAATGAGGAGTTACTGGATATTGTGGACAGTAGAGGAGTAACTAGTTGAATGGAATTGCAGCACAGACTCACAGAAGGCTAGTGGATGGAAGGCTGCCAGATTCCACCTTTTCTGTGCTTCTCATTTATGCTGTCATTTTGTCAGAAGCTGTGTCCTAAATGTTGTTAGGCTGTGCAAGGACAAAATTAGAAAGGCCAGACCCTAGTGGAGCTCAATCTATTTATTACTGTCAGAGACAATAAAAAATGTTTTTATAAAAACATTTAAAAAAAGAAAAGAAGGAAATGGAAAGGAAGGGGAAAGGGGGAAAGGGGAGGGGAAAGGGGAGGGGAAAGGGGAGGGGAAAGGGGAGGGAAGGGAAGGGGAGGGAAGGGGAGGGAAGGGGAGGGAAGGGGAGGGAAGGGAAGGGGAGGGAAGGGAAGGGAAGGGAAGGGAAGGGAAGGGAAGGGAAGGGAAGGGAAGGGAAGGGAAGGGAAGGGAAGGGAAGGGAAGGGAAGGGGAGGGAAGGGGAGGGGAGGGGAGGGGAGGGGAGGGGAGGGGAGGGGAGGGGAGGGGAGGGGAGGGGAGGGGAGGGGAGGGGAGGGGAGGGGAGGGGAGGGGAGGGGAGGGGAGGGGAGGGGAGGGGAGGGGAGGGGAGGGGAGGGGAGGGGAGGGGAGGGGAGGGGAGGGGAGGGGAGGGGAGGGGAGGGGAGGGGAGGGGAGGGGAGGGGAGGGGAGGGGAGGGGAGGGGAGGGGAGGGGAGGGAAGGGAAGGGAAGGGAAGGGAAGGGAAGGGAAGGGAAGGGAAGGGAAGGGAAGGGAAGGGAAGGGAAGGGAAGGGAAGGGAAGGGAAGGGAAGGGAAGGGAAGGGAAGGGAAGGGAAGGGAAGGGAAGGGAAGGGAAGGGAAGGGAAGGGAAGGGAAGGGGAGGGGAGGGGAGGGGAGGGGAGGGGAGGGGAGGGGAGGGGAGGGGAGGGGAGGGGAGGGGAGGGGAGGGGAGGGGAGGGGAGGGGAGGGGAGGGGAGGGGAGGGGAGGGGAGGGGAGGGGAGGGGAGGGGAGGGGAGGGGAGGGGAGGGGAGGGGAGGGGAGGGGAGGGGAGGGGAGGGGAGGGGAGGGGAGGGAAGGGAGGGAAGGGAAGGGAAGGGAAGGGAAGGGAAGGGAAGGGAAGGGAAGGGAAGGGAAGGGAAGGGAAGGGAAGGGAAGGGAAGGGAAGGGAAGGGAAGGGAAGGGAAGGGAAGGGAAGGGAAGGGAAGGGAAGGGAAGGGAAGGGAAGGGAAGGGAAGGGAAGGGAAGGGAAGGGAAGGGAAGGGAAGGGAAGGGAAGGGAAGGGAAGGGAAGGGAAGGGAAGGGAAGGGAAGGGAAGGGAAGGGAAGGGAAGGGAAGGGAAGGGAAGGGAAGGGAAGGGAAGGGAAGGGAAGGGAAGGGAAGGGAAGGGAAGGGAAGGGAAGGGAAGGGAAGGGAAGGGAAGGGAAGGGAAGGGAAGGGAAGGGAAGGGAAGGGAAGGGAAGGGAAGGGAAGGGAAGGGAAGGGAAGGGAAGGGAAGGGAAGGGAAGGGAAGGGAAGGGAAGGGAAGGGAAGGGAAGGGAAGGGAAGGGAAGGGAAGGGAAGGGAAGGGAAGGGAAGGGAAGGGAAGGGAAGGGAAGGGAAGGGAAGGGAAGGGAGGGGAGGGAAGGGAAGGGAGGGGAGGGGAGGGGAGGGGAGGGGAGGGGAGGGGAGGGGAGGGGAGGGAGGGGAGGGGAGGGGAGGGGGAGGGGAGGGGAGGGGAGGGGAGGGGAGGGGAGGGGAGGGGAGGGGAGGGGAGGGGAGGGGAGGGGAGGGGAGGGGAGGGGAGGGGAGGGGAGGGGAGGGGAGGGGAGGGGAGGGGAGGGGAGGGGAGGGGAGAAAAAGAAAAGAAAAGAAAAAAGAAAAGAAAAGAAAAGAAAAGAAAAGAAAAGAAAAGAAAAGAAAAGAAAAGAAAAGAAAAGAAAAGAAAAGAAAAGAAAAGAAAAGAAAAGAAAAGAAAAGAAAAGAAAAGAAAAGAAAAGAAAAGAAAAGAAAAGAAAAGAAAAGAAAAGAAAAGAAAAGAAAAGAAAAGAAAAGAAAAGAAAAGAAAAGAAAAGAAAAGAAAAGAAAAGAAAAGAAAAGAAAAGAAAAGAAAAGAAAAGAAAAGAAAAAAGAAAAAGAATTAAGAAGAATCTTCATCCTTTATTGGATGTGGGAAAACAGAATTAGAAGAGCTGAGGAAAAAGCTGAGGTGCTTAGTGCATTCTTTACCTCAGTGTTTAACAGCAAGACCAGTTGTTCCCCTGGTACTCAGCCCCTTTGCTGGTAGATAAGGACCTTGAGCACAATGAAGCTCTCATAATCCATGAGGAAATGGTTAGAAAACTGTTACTGCACTTAGATGTCCACAAGTCTAGGGGACTAGATGGGATCCACCTTTTGGTACTGAGGGAGATGGCTGAAGTGCTCTCCAAGCTGCTCTCCATATTTATCAGCATTCCTGGCTATCAGGGGAGGTCCCAGTCAACTGATGACTAGCAAATATGATGGCCATCTACAAGAAGGGCCGGAAGGAGGATCCGGGGAACTACAGGCCTGTCAGTCTGACCGCTGAGCCGGGGAAGCTCATAGAGCAGGTTGAGTACCATCTCACAGTGCTTACAGGACCACCAGATGATCAGGCCCAGTCAGCATGGGTTTATCAAAGCCAGGTCCTGCCTGACAAATCTGATCTCCTTCTAACACAAGGTGATGCTCTCAGTGGGCGAGGGAAAGGCTGTGGATGTGGTCTACCTAGACCTTAGTAAGGCTTTTGAAACCATTTCCCGCAGCATTCTGCCAGAGAAACTGGCTGCTCAAGGCCTGGATGGATGTATGCATCATTGGGTTAAAAACTGGGTGGTGGCCAGGTCCAAAGAGCCGAGGTGAATGGAGCTAAATGCAGCTGGAGGCCAGTCACTAGTGGTGTCTCCCAGGACCCAGAACTGGGGCCAGTTCTCTTCAATATCTTCAACAATGATCTGGACGAGGGGATCAAGTACACCCTCAGTAAGTTTGCAGATGACACCAATTTCAGGGTGAATGTTGATCTGTTTAAGGGCAGGAGGGCTCTGCAGAGGAGTCTGGATAGGCTGGACCCATGGGCTGAGGCCAACTGAATGAAGTTCAACAAGGGCAAGTGTTGGGGCACAACAACCCCATGTAATGCCACAGGCTGGGGGAAGAGCATGTGGAAAGCTGCCCGGCAGAAAGGGCCCTGGGGGTATTGGTGGATAGTCGGCTGAATATGAGCCAGCAGTGTGCTCAGGTAGCCAAGAAGCCCAACAGTATCCTGGCTTGTCTCACGAATACTGTGGTCAGCAGAAATAGGGAAGTGATTGTCCCTCTGTACTTGGCCCTGGTGAGGCCACACCTCCAGTACTGTGTTTAGCTCACAGGCCCCCAGCACAAGAAGGACACAGGTCCACTAGTTCAGAGGAGGTCCACGAGGATGATCAATGGGCTGGAGCACCTCTCCTATGAAGACAGGCTTAGAGAGATGGGGTTGTTCAGCTTGTACAAGATAAGATTCTGGGGAGACCTTACAGTGGCCTTCCAGTACCTAAAGGGGGCTACAGGAAACCTGGGGAGGGACTCTTCATCAAAGAGTGTAGTGATAAGGACTAGGGATAATGATTTTAAAATGAAAGAGGGCAGACTCAAATTAGACATTAGAAAGAAGTTCTTTACTCAGAGGGTGGTGAGGAACAGGCTGCCCAGAGAAGTTGTGGATGCCCCATCTCTGGAAGTGTTCAAGGCCAGGTTGGATGGGGCTTTGAGCAACCTGGTCTAGTGGAAGGTGTCTCTGCGCATGTCAGGGGACTTGGAATTATGTGATCTTTAAAGTCCTTTCATACCCAAACTATTATGTGATTCTGTAAATATGAAGCACAGCACCATACCAGCTACTAGGAAGAAAAAATAACCATCTCAGCCAAAACTAGGACAATATCCACCGCTTATTCTGTACCGTCTCTGTCATGCTCAGGTCTGACATTTTCCAATTAATCACAACCACCTTTCCTGTCTTTTGATATGCACACAGAAGTATCATGCCCTTAGTCTATTGATGTCTGTAGCAGTAACAATAATAATAATAAATTATTATTCCTTTTGTGTCCTTTTTTTTTTCTTTTTTTTTTTTTTCTTCCAGTTCTCTCCTCCATCCCATTGGATGAATAGCTTTGTAGTGCTGAGCTGCCTGCTGGGTCAAACCACAACAAGTCTTTTTGGTGCCCAGGATGGAGCACAAAGGCTGAGATGACAGATCTCACCAGAGTGTTTTAAAAGTAAATTGTTATAAGGTTTAGATCAGTTGCTGATCACAATGTTGATTTTTTTGATCTCAGGTCTGTTGTGCTTGTTTTCAGAATTGTGTTGTATAGCACATTACTAACTGTCTGTCTTCCATGTCATGCTTTTTATGAATTCTGGGGGCTGGTTTAAGGTTACTGTTTTGCTGTATTGGATAACACTGACTTATGATAGGATAAAATTATTGCCGCCTCCATGACTTGGGAACCATCTCTTCATTTCTTAGAAACTATTAAGAATTACACTCTTTTACACTCTTTGCCTTTTCTCCTCAAGGAGTAAATCTATGTGGGAAGGAGGGGGGGTGAGGTGGGGGGGTGGAAGTGGTATGGACAATGGGGGGTGCTATTCCCCACTTCTTCACTCTCCCTTTCTCCTTCACAGAATCACAGAATGTTAGGGATTGGAAGGGACCTTGAAAGATCGTCTAATTCAATCCCTCTGCCGGAGCAGGAACACCTAGATCACGTCACACAGGAACATGTCCAGGCGGGTTTTGAGTGTCTTCAGAGAAGGAGACGCCACAATCCCCCTGGGCAGCCTGTTTCAGTGTTCTGTCACCCTCACTGTGAAAAAGTTCTGTCTCATACTTAAGCAGAACCTCCATCTTGCACCCACTTCCTCTTGTCCTATCATTAGATGTCAATGAGAAGATCCTGGCTCTGTCCTCCTGACACTCACCCTTTACATATTTATAAACATTAATAAGGTCACCTCTCAGTCTCGTCTTCTCCAAGCTAAAGAGACCTAGATCCCTCAGCCTTTCCTTGTAAGGGAAATGCTCCACTCCCTTAATCATCCTCGTGGCTCTGCACTGGACTCTCTCAAGCAGTTCCCTGTCCTTCTTAAACTGAGGGGCCCAGAAATGGACACAATATTCCATATGCGGTCTCACCAGGGCAGAGTAGAGGGGGAGGAGAACCTCTCTCGACCTACTAACCACACCCCTTCTAATACACTCCAGGATGCCATTGGCCTTCTTGGCCACAAGGGCACAGTGCTAGCTCATGGTCATGCCGCTGTCCACCAGGACCCCCAGGTGCCTTTCCCCTTCACTGCTCTCAAGCAGGGCAGTCCCCAACTTACACTGGTGTCTGGGGTTGCTCTTGCCCAGATGCAGGACTCTATATTTGCCCTTGCTATATTTCATCAAATTTCTCCCCACTCAATTCTACAACCTGTCTAGGTCTTGCTGGATGGTAGCACAGTCTTCTGGCTTGTCAGCCACTCCTCCCAATTTAGTGTCAATAGACTTGCTGACAGCGCACTCCATTCCCTCATCCAAGTCATTAATGAATATATTGAACAACAGTGGTCCCAGTACTGACCCTTGGGGGACTCCACTAGATACAGGCCTCCAACTCAAGTCCATCTCATTGACCTCAACCCTCTGGCTTCTTCCCTTGAGCCAGTTCACAGTCCACCTCACTACCCAATCATCCAGACCATGCTTCCTCAGTTTAGCTGTGAGGATGCTCTGGGAGACGGTGTCAGAAGCTTTACTGAAATCAAGATAGACCATGTCCACTGCTTTTCCATCATCTATCCACCTGGTTATGTCCTCATAAAAGGCTGTCAGGTTGGTCAAGCACAACTTCCTCTTGGTGAAGCCATGTTGACTGCCCCTAAAGACCCTTTTATCCTTGATATGACTAGAGTTAACACCAAGAATAAGTTGTTCCATCACCTTACCAGGGATGGAGGTGAGGCTGACCAGTCTATAGTTACCCAGGTCCTCCTTCTTTCCCTTTTTGAAGACTGGAGTGACATTTGCTTTCCTCCAGTCCTCAGGCACCTCTCCTGATGCCCACGACTTTCCAAAGAAAATGGAGAGTGGCCTAGCAATGACTTCCACCAGCTCCCTCAGCACCCATGGGTACATGCCATCAGGACCCATGCATGCCATCATGGACTTACGGATGTCCAGCTTGCTTAATTGGTCCTTAAGCCAGTCCTCATCAACCAAGGCAAACTTCTCCTTTATTCTGACTTCCTCTGGTGCCTCAGGGGTCCAGGGGTCCTCAGGACAGCCTCCAGCATTATAGACAGAGACAAAGAAGGCATTCAGTAACTCCACCTTCTCTTTATCTTCTGTCACCAGGGCACATACCTCATTCATTGGTGGGCCTACATTGCCTCTAGTGTTAGTTTTACCTGGAATGTATTTGAAGAAGCCCTTTCTGTTGTCCTTGACCCGTCTTGCAAGGTTTAATCCTAAGGAGGCCTTAGCTTTCCTAGTTGCCTCCCTACATCCTCTGACAATAGCCTTATATTCCTCCCAAGTGGCCAGCCCCTCCTTCCATGATCTGTAGACTCTCCTCTTCCACTTGAGTTTGCCCAGCAGTTCCCTGTTTAAGCACGCAGGTCTCCTGGCTCTCCTTCTGTACTTTCTACCTGTTGGGATGCTCTGATCTTGAGTTCGGAAGAAGCAGTTCTTGAATGCTAACCAATTATTTTGGGCTCCTTTTCCTTCAAGTACCTTGTCCCATGGGATTTCTCCTAGCAAACGCTTGAAAAGGCCAAAGTCGGCCCTACTGAAGTCCAGGGTTGCAATTCTGCTCAGTATTCTCTTCCTGCCACATGAGATCCTGAACTCCACCATTTCATGGTCACTGCAAGCAAGGCTGCCCTCAAGCTTCACTGCTTCAACCAGCCCCTCCTTGTTAGTAAGACAAGATCCAGCAGCGCTCCTCTCCTAGTTGGCACATCCACCATTTGCATTAGGAATTTATCATCAATACTCTGAAGGAACCTCCTGGACTGCGGATGGCTGGCTGAGTAGACCTTCCAGCAAATGTCAGGGTATTTGAAATACCCCATGATAACCAGGGCCTATGATCACGAGGCTGCTATCAGGTGCCTGTAGAAGACCTTGTCAACTTCCTCATCCTGATCTGGTGGCCTGTAATAGACACCCACAACGGTATACCCCATGCCAGCCTGCCCCTTAATTCTCACCCACAGACTCTCAACTAGCTCCTCATCCGCCCCTGGACACTACTCAATACAATGTAGTTTCTCTCTCACGGAAAGATCGTCTCTGCCACCTCACCTTTATGGCCTGTCTTTCCTGAGCAGGACATACCAATCCACAACCACATTCCAATCATGTGAGCTGTCCCACCATCTCTCTGTAACTGACATCAGATCATAATCTCCAGACTGAACACAGATTTCTAACTCCTGCTTATTCCCCATGCTACATACATTGGTGTACAGGCACTTCAAGGAGCAAGCTGAACACACCAATTTCACCCTCGGGGGTGGAAGGCCTCCCGGTCCTCATCACTGCTAGAGTGCTGCCCCACCAGTGCAAGCCCAGCTACAACCCCACCCCCCCTTCATATCGAGTCATTCCATCATTCCCAACTGCCCATCATTCCATCATTCCCAACTGTCTGCCGCAATGGGGCTTGCGACACAGTTCCCTGCCAGCTGCAAGTTCTCCCTGTCACTGGCGTTGTTCCCATAACAGCCGTCTTGTACTCATCCTCCAATCCCTCTGCCCTAGAGGGCTCACACCAATGATTCTGAGGTCTTTATCTCAACCCTGGAGCTACTAACCTTTCTACATCCTCTTTCCTTCTCATTCAAATTCAAACATCTCTGTCCAATACTACTACATTCTGAACAACACCTTTTTAACACTTCCTATTTTATCTTTCTCCAGTCTGTCCTTTTCTAATGCCAGCACCAAAGGTTTAGTCGGGGCCAAACTGATTCCACACTTCTTTTGCCATCCTGGATGCTATCTTAATGTAAAGAACATATCAACATACAGTACTTCATCCCATTTTTCTTCCCTCCTTAAAAACAACACTAATTCTAACAGAGTATTATAACTCAAAGCACCCTTCATAGGCCATTTTTCTCATCATCCAATTTATACAGTGGCCACCATTGATTACAGTATTTACTCATATTTTCCCTTGTCACGACCCCACCCAGGGGTCCGGCAGTCTATTTCCGATGTTTCAAGATACACCCTAAAGGTGAATTTTTCAGGATGGTTCCCTTAGACGATCCCCCACCCACATTACATATGAGTAGTAAGTCAAAGACATATAACAGCAATAAATGCATAGTAAGGCAACTATAGCAAAAGCAAATCTGTAGTTCCAATACTCAAGTTCCAATAACCAGACAAAATTCAGAGGTCAAACCAAAACAGTGAACCAAATGGCACCTCTAACTCCTGCCCAGGTGTAAAACCCAACCCTGCACAGCTTTTGCTGCATCTTACAGGCAAGTTTACTGGACCGATGGGCTGAGGCCAACTGTACAAAGTTCAACAAGGCCAAGTGCTGGGTCCTGCACTTGGGGCACAACAACCCCAAGCAGCGCTACAGGATGGGAGATGAGTGGTTAGAAAGCTGCCTGGCAGAGAAGGACCTGGGAGTTTTGGTTGATAGTATGAGCCAACAGTGTGCTCAGGTGTCCAAGAAGGCCAACAGCATCCTGGCTTGTATAAGAAGCAGTGTGGCCAGCAGGGCTAGGGAAGTGATTGTCCCCCTGTGCTCGGCTCTGGTGAGGCCGCACCTTGAGTACTGTGTTCAGTTTTGGGCCCCTCACTACAAGAAGGACATGGAGGTGCTTGAGAGTCCAGAGAAGGGCAACGAAGCTGGTGAGGGGTCTGGAGAACAAGTCTTACGAGGAGTGGCTGAGGGAGCTGGGATTGTTCAGTCTGGAAAAGAGGAGGCTCAGGGGCGACCTTATCACTCTCTACAGATACCTTAAAGGAGGCTGTAGCGAGGTGGGGGTTGGTCTATTCTCCCGTGTGCCTAGTGACAAGATGAGGGGGAACGGGCTAAAGTTGCACCAGGGGAGGTTTAGGTTGGATATTAGGAAGAACTTCTTTACTGAAAGGGTTGTTAAGCATTGGAATAGGCTGCCCAGGGAAGTGGTTGAGTCACCATTCCTGGAGGTCTTTAAAAGACATTTACATGTAAAGCTTAGTGATATGGTTTAGTGGAGGACTTGTTAATGTTAGGTCAGAGGTTGGACTAGGTGATTTTGGAGGTCTCTTCCAACCTAGATGATTTTGTGACTGTGAGGTCACTTCTGTCTCTGCAGTTGATAGGGCAGCAGCAGGAATGTGTCACAGAAAAGGACTGTGAGGTCACTTCTGCCTTAAGTAGCTGACAGGTCACCCTCGACTTAGACCTGGGATCTGTACTTTTTGACCGACACCTACCAGTGGCCCTGGTAGGTCAGCAGAAAGCACCTGGTTGGCATGCTGACTGTGGGATCCCCTCTGCCAACATACCCAGGAGGACCCAGACAGAAAGAAGGCCCACATATGGGTTATCATGTCCCTTCTGCTTGAGTACATGACCGGTCAGAAGGAGGCACAAGGCTTGGGTGTGTCTAGCCAAGAACCTGCAAGGCCAGCAGCAGGCCCATGACTTGGAAGATGCTGGTGAGGTGACTTCTGTTTGTTTGGGTGACAGGCCTCAAGAAGGCTGATGGGTTGAAATGGCCTACTTTAGGGGCGGTTTCCACCCTTATGGAGCTTTGTTTTGTTGTAGGAAAGAGCAGGAGAGAAAAAAAATGCCACAAAGTGCACCTTGAAAGGTTTGCACTGGCCACGAGGATGAAGAAATGTCCCTCAAAGAGTAGATCTGTGTTGCAAGAGGTCACCCAAAGAGTATCTGTGATCAGACCATGGCTTTTTATTTCAAGGAACAGTTGGTGAGGGTTCATGAGATGTCAGTGAAATTATGGAAATGCCTGAATGAGAGCAAGGTAACAATGAGAGCAAGGAAAAGAAATGGGAGTCTGCAGACTTCAAGGAAATAGGGCAAAGTGTGGGACAGCATAGGAGAGCCTGAACAGGAGAAGGCAGAGGCTGCTGGCAAGAATGGTAGGCCCCAACAGCCCTGATGTATTTCTCACCTTGGCTAGAGCTTATGAGGAGACGAGATGTAGTTATTGCAATGGGGCCTCTTTGCATCCTTGTAATCCTGTGCAGAGGCAGGGAGGTGTCATACCACTGTTTTTCTCATAGCATCACACTGCCCACCACATCCCACAGATCCTCAGGAAAAGGCCTGAGCCAGACATGGGGTACAAGATCTCCCCTGCAGTAACTGGTGGTAGGCCTTGGCCCTTCTGCTTCATCAAAACAAACCAAAACTTTTCTCAGCACAGTGCCTTTGCCTGTGTGTAATCATGGCTTCCAATTACCTGCTCTAACAAGTCCCCGGGGAATCTGTCTTATTAACAGACCTCAGTGGGGCCTATTAATACTCCAAGTCACTTCAGCTTTTCCTTCTGACCTTACTTGCTTAAGCAATTGCATCATTCTCCTCTCAGGACCTCAGCTTCATAGCTTCAGCACCAAAATACACCATGGAACTCACTAAAATGAAGAAACTCCTTACATCTCCTCTATAGTTTTGTTCAAGTCTTCAAGACTTGTACAGCTAATTGGAGAGCTTTGAAGTTATAATTAAGGAGGAAGATTTCAAAAAGATCTTAATAAAAATCTTTTCTCATCTTAAAGGATGCATTTAGTTGAATTCTGTTTTGAAGTATTATTCTCTAATTGATATTGATCCAGGGGACCTGCATAAGGAGGAAAAGCAGACTCTTGACGTCTGACGCTGCATGGACAACCTTGCTCCTCACCACCCCAGCCCTGAAATTTCTCTCATTGACCACTTGGCACTTGCTTCTACTTTCCTTACATCAGACTTCGCTCAAGTCTGCAGCTGGATGTTACAGCTCCTTTGCACCAGCTCCCCCCTGCTTTCCTTAGAGACCTGGCTGCACACAAGTGCAGAAAAGTTTTTCCTGTTTCCAAACAAACAACAGGAAAACATGCAGGAATTTAAAATAAAAAAATAAAAAAAAAAAAAAAAAAAAGCAAGTTCCTCAATCTTGTATGCCTCCTGTGAGGTTTACCTTCCCAAAAAGATAACTGTTCAAGAAGTATTTTATACTGATACATAGGAAATTAAAAATAATAATGTAAGTATTGATCCATACCATATGAATTCATTGAGAAATTATGAGGTTCTTGCTAAGGAAAAAATTAGGCAGACTACTGACAGACGGGCAAGATGGGCTGCTTCTAACTCAAAGCTCAAAGCAGCAACTGGGTTGGGTGAGAGACATCTGAATGATCAAAGAATAAGGGGAGGGCAAACCAGGAGAACCATGGGAAGTGCATAGGTCCAGACAGGCAGCTGGAAAAGGGAGATTCAGCATTTTCTGTTTAATCAAAACTCGTGGATGTACCTGGAAGATGAGGAAGCACATCACGATAGACAAAGCAATGAAAACTCAAGTACAGGTGAACACCAGTATTTCCTCTCCTGCACTGAATTTACATCCTGAAAATTCACATTTCTTCATGGTAGAAACTACACTGTCTGACATTTTATGGAAGGGATTGAATCTTTTGAAGTGATGAGTAGTTGCTCTATTAGTTAAGTACTCATGAAATTACTGGGTATTGAGGGAGAGCTTTGCTGTCTGACAATAAGCAATCAGGGACAACCACCAGAGACCCCGTTGTATTTGAGGTACTTCCCTGGATTTGCAGTTGTCAGAAAGGACCTGCAGGATTGTGGTGGTTTTACTCAGGTCGCCGACAGAGGTCCACCACAACCGCTCTCTCACTTCCCCTCCTCAAAGAGGAACGGGGAGAAAATATGATGAAAAGGGCTCAAGGGTTGAGATAAGGACAGGGAGATTGCGCAGTAATTATCGTGATGGGCAAAACAGACTCAGCATAGGGAGACAGTAAGATTTATTACCTATTACTAACAAGCTAGAGAAGCGGGAAACAAAGGAAAAACAAAAAACAAGAGCACCTTCCCCCCCATCCACCCTCTTCCACCTCCTCCCCCCGAGCAGCGCGGGGAAGGGGGGAATAGGGGTTATGGTCAGTCTATAGCGCTTCTTCTCCACCGCTCCTTCTCCGTCACTCTTGTTCCCTGTGCTGTGGGGTCCCTCCCACGGGATGCAGTCCTTGGTGAACTGATCCAGCGTGGGCTTCCCGCAGGCAGCAGCTCTTCAAGAACTGCTCCAGATATGGGTCCGTAACACGGGGCCCATCCCTCAGGAGCAAACTGCTCCAACCTGGGTCCCCCACAGGCAGCAGCTCCTGCCAGGTCACCTGCTCCTGCATGGGCTCCTCTCCACAGACAACAGGTCTGGCCCGGAATCTGCTCCAGCAGGGGTCTTCCACAGGCCGCAGCCTACGTCGGTGCAGGTCCACCTGCTCCACCATGGTCTTCTCCCTAGGGTGCAGTGTGGAACCCTGCTCCACCGTGGTACTCCATGGGCTGCAGGGGGACAGCCTGCTTCACCATGGTCCTTACCACAGGCCGCAGGGGACTTCTACTCCGGTGCCTGGAGCACCTCTCCCCTTCCTTCTTCACTGACCTTGGCGCCTGCAAAGCTGTTCCTCACTCCTCTTACTCTCCCAGCTGCTGTGTGGTGCAGCGTTTATTTTTTTTTCCCTGTCTTTATGCTCTCACAGAGGCACAAAACATCACTTATTGGCTCGGCTCTGGTCAGCAGTGGGGCCCTTACATAACATGGGGCAGCTTCTAGATTCTTCTCAAAGAAGCCACCCCTATGGCCCGCTGCTACCAAAACCTTGCCATGTAAAGCCACTACAAGGAGACCAGAGCCCCTTGGGGGATTCAGGTGGAGATAGATGGAGTTCCCAGGGAAACTCCACTGCCAGCAGTGCTCTTTATCCCTGCAACTACAGTCCAGCCCAGCACACAAACCCCTTCAAAGACACACCTCTTCTTCAGTGAATTCCTGAGACTGATCCAAAGTTGAAAAGGCCATTGGGAACCCAAGATACTCTCCTTTGTTCCTACTAGACAGCTGAACATCCATTTATCATCCTGGGCATTTATCATCTGTGGCAAATGCAGGCTGCAAGACTCAAGAACAGGACAGGTCAAATGGCTGAGACAGAACCCATCAGCTTGTCCCCACTTTGGGAAATCGTCCCCTTCCAACTATGGGTATGAATGTGAAAAATGTGAAGTGACCCATCAGGTCAATGCACAGAGTAAGGGAGAGTCATACATATTGTGCTGTAGTGGTAGAAGGCAAAAGGCATTGCATTGTGCCTCAGACTAATCAAGGAGACCTAATCCAGTTCATCCACAAGATACAGTGAGTGGGCAGCAGCTGTGCAGAGGTGAGGTGAGGCCAGGAAGCACATGCCAAGAGTGCTCCTGCCAGCAGAGACAAGACCAGGGCCGAGGGCAAGGGGAGAGGCACGCCCAGGGCAGGGGTCTGCAAGGGCCATGCTGAGCTCCCTGCCCCTGCAGCAGCTGCACTGGCCCTCAAGAGATGTGCTGGCCAGCACGCACTGGGAGGTCCTGGCGTGCATCAGAGAGCAGCAAGGAGGGCGCTGGAGAGGGCTGGGGTGAGGCAGGTGGCAGAGCCTCATGCAAGGGCTGGCTGGAGTGTGTCTACATGCACAAAGGGCAGGCAAGTTCTGCACTAAGTGCAGGTTGTGGGATTTCAAAAAAGGTTGTCCTGAATCACAATAGACTCTTGTGTTTCCTTTGCGTGCTCTTTCCTCACAATCCCTCTGGGCACTGAAGAGCCCTTCTTAGCCCATGGGCTCCTCACATTCACTTTGTTCTTTAGATTACATTTTCAACGGTCATTCACTAGATGAGGAACCACTCACTGAAAAGCCTGACTCTCACACTGTCCCCAGAGTTCCCCTGACACCTCCTGTCAGCTCCTGATTCCTCTCTAGGATGCCATTTGCCATCAACCCCAGGACCAGTGGAACACTCCCAGGCAGAAAAACCAAAGTAAGTTACTGTTTGCTGGGCCATGTGTGCAAAAAAGAAGACAGCTCCCAGCCCAGCCCCTTGTCCTCTGCTGATCACCCTGGGACACTAATCCATGGTGAAGTACAGAAAAGTAAAAGACCTGTTCATGCAACAGCCCCTTGGTTGTATTCCTGACACCAGTTTTGGAAGAGGTGTGCAGAGACATGGCAGAGATGCCACTGTAGAGACAACAGGACTGTCACCAAGGTACACGAGATCTGAGAGCTAACACAAATACGAGTGCACAAGGGGAGAGCGTGGATATGAGCAGAGAGCAGCACAGAAAAGACCAGGTCCTGCTGCTGGCCATGGCCATGGCTCCAGGGAAACAGCAGCCCTGACCTGAAGGGAGCAGAGAGGCAGAGCCCTGCGGGCAGTGAGGGGCAGCCCCGAGGGCCACTGGGGCTGCTCCTCCATGTGGCAGCTGGGCTCTTGGCCCTGAGCCCCTCCTGTGTGCTGGGGCTGCTCCCCCAGCTGCAGAGGAGATGGGAAGAGATGGCAGCTGAGACCAGTGAATTTCTGATGGCTTTTTTATTGTCTTTTTCAATACAGGAAGCCTAGTTCTGTAGGTAGATTAGGTGACTTTGTGAAAGTAAATAAAATGATTAACATACAGGACACCACAAATAGAATGAAATCAAAATCACAGGTTTTAGGAAAGGAAGAAGAAGAAGAAGAAGAAGAAGAAGAAGAAGAAGAAGAAGAAGAAGAAGAAGAAGAAGAAGAAGAAGAAGAAGAAGAAGAAGAAGAAGAAGAAGAAGAAGAAAGAAGAAGAAGAAGAAGAAGAAGAAGAAGAAGAAGAAGAAGAAGAAGAAGAAGAAGAAGAAGAAGAAGAAGAAGAAGAAGAAGAAGAAGAAGAAGAAGAAGAAGAAGAAGAAGAATTAAAATCTATTTTATTAAGAGTCTTTTCAGATAAACTGTGTATCACGTTAGTGTTAAAGGCACATTATGGATGCTGAAGAAGCAGGTGTCCAAAGAGTTTCCACAAGGCATCCTTAAGCTCCTTGTTTCTCATGCTGTAGATGAGGGGGTTCACTGTTGGAGGCAACACCGAGTATAAAAATGACACCATCAAGTCCAGGGAAAGGGAGGAGATGGAGGGGGGCTTCAGGTAGGCAACCATGGCAGTGCTGACAGTCAGAGAGATGACAGCCAGGTGAGGGAGGCACATGGAAAAAGCTTTGTGCTGGCCCTGCTCAGAGGGCATCCTCAGCACAGCCCTGAAGATCTGCACATAAGAAAATGCAATGAAAACAAAACACGCAAATGCTAAACAGAGACTAACTATAAGAAGAAAAACCACCCTTAGGTAGGCATGTGAGCAAGAGAGCTTGAGGATGTGGGGGATTTCACAGAAGAACTGGTCCACAGCATTGCCTTGGCAGAGGGGCACTGAAAATGTATTGGCCGTGTGCAGGACAGCATTGAGAAAGCCACTGCCCCAGGCAGCTGCTGCCATCTTGACACAAGCTCTGCTGCTCAGGAGGCTCCCGTAGTGCAGGGGTTTGCAGATGGCAACGTAGCGGTCGTAGGCCATGACGGTGAGAAGGCAATACTCTGCTCCAACCAAGAAGACTAAAAAGAGGACTTGGGCAGCACACCCTTGATAGGAAATGGCCCTTGTGTCCCAGAGGGAATTGGCCATGGCTTTGGGCAGAGTGGTGGAGATGGAGCCCAGGTCGAGGAGAGCGAGGTTGAGGAGGAAGAAGTACATGGGGGTGTGGAGACGGTGGTCACAGGCTACGGCGGTGAGGATGATGCCATTGCCCAGGAGGGCAGCCAGGTAGATGCCCAGGAAGAGCCCGAAGTGCAAGAGCTGCAGCTCCCGCGTGTCTGCAAATGCCAGGAGGAGGAACTCGCTCACAGAGCTGCTGTTGGGCATTTTCTGACTTTGGACACAGTTGTCTGTTGAAGAGGAGAAGGCAGAACAAAGTAAGAACAAACTTCTCCGAGGAAAACCTATTGCAAGACTTAGAGCACCTACCAGCCTGAGAATCTCTCTTTGCAGGAGGACCTTTCTGCAGCTCTCTTGCTTAAGCTGTGGCTGCTGCTGGCTGACAGTGGCACTGGGAGCAGTGGCTGCTGTGGGCTCCAGAGGAGTCTTTCCTGCTGTGCAGCAGTCAGGAAGCAGGAACTTGGGGGAAACTCAAGTTCAGTCCACTTGTCAGGTCGATGAGCTTTGCAGTGTTGTTTCAAAACACTCATCTGAATGCAGAGTTGCACAGGCCACTGCCCACCAGTCCTTTTCTAAGCTGCCCTGTATCTCCCGTCTTTGAGCTGCAGGACCATCCCATTCAGGTGTTTTCCTGAGGAGAAACTGGAGACAGCTGAGAGCAGAGAAGCCCCAGTCCAAGTGCAGCTGGACAGAAACCTCACCTTGTCTTCAGGTGCCTGATCAGGATCTCAGCTCTTCCTTCCTAGACAGGGCTGCAGAAGCCTCACTCCAGCTGCCCACAGACAGCCATCCAGCAGCACGAACATGGCATTAGCATGGAGCCGTCTTCTCCTTGGGGCACCTGGACAACACAAGGATTCCATGACACAGCTGCATTCTGCTGGAGAGCAGCCTGCAGTCCAGGAGGATGCCCCAAAAACTGAGCTGGATATCTGCAAGCTGGGGTGTCCCAGCATTCATCTGCACTCCCTGCAGTGTCTGGAGGAGGCTTGGAAACTCTGTTCTTGGCTAACCAGGGGTACCTGGGTTATGGCACTTCAAGGGGCTTCTGTCAGACTTCCTCACCTCACAGTGCAATCCAGCAGGAGCCTCAAAGCCTACTCCATTGCCCACTGCCCTCCCAGAAACAAGACCCAGGAGGAGACCCTTCCAGGACCTGCAGCTGCATGGCCCTGCAGCCAGAGACTTACCTTGTCAAGGGCTGTGCAGATTTCTCTTGCAGTTAGCCCTCAGCATCCTCCCACTCTCAACTGCCTCCAATCCCTCTCTCCTCTCCTCTCTGTGTGTCTGCTGTGGTCAGAGCCCCCAGCCCTGCTGTGCTTTGTAGAAGAGCTGCTCCTGGGCAGAGCTGTCTCTCTGCACCAGGGCCCTCTTGCCAGGAGCTCTCTCTGTCCCACGAGCCCGGCCCAGCTCAGCACCAGAGGCCCAGCCCAAGGCATCGTAATCACCCCTCTGGTGGCTTTGGTGATGAGCTCACGAACCTCAGGCAATGAGGGGCAATTGAAGAAATCTCTCAAGAAGTCCAAGTGTGATGCAAGTTTCCTGCAGTGTCCTCCTGAGGGCCAGCACTGAAATAGCCTCCCTTGGAGCTCGCTAGAGCAGAACATTGGAGGCAGTGAGGAAAAGTAGACCAAGGCAGTGTGAAGGTGGCACTGGTGTGTAGAATATCTGGATGTGTTCCACCAAGCCCAAGA
Organism: Anser anser; assembly: GCF_964211835.1. Taxonomy (NCBI): domain Eukaryota; kingdom Metazoa; phylum Chordata; class Aves; order Anseriformes; family Anatidae; genus Anser; species Anser anser. The sequence goes on from NW_028154169.1 coordinate 963,065, forward strand.
ACCAAGCCTTGACCCTTGGTCCCTGGGAAGGGAGATCCTTTCCTTTCACACCTTGCTCAGGGCTCTTCCTGGTGCAGTAGGAGATGGCGATGTGCATTGCCAAGTGCAGGAGAACAGTACGACCCCTGCCTAGTTCATGGGTGGGGGTGAGGAGGTCTTGGTACTTTAGCAATAAGCTGTCTCCTCGTAGGCCTCAGTGACAGAGACAACTGTCATAGGCATGGACCCAAAGATCTCAGTTTGCTGACTCAGATCTCAGTTTGTTGGGACTTGCAGCCTTGCCTATGTTCTTGCTCCTCTGAAGACCAGAGTATCCTAGCGTCTCCCAGACCTGCATCTCTTTCCCTGCTGGCTGTAGGCCCTTGTCCGTGTGGTGTCACACTGGGTCTTAGCTGAGTAGCTCATATGAGATCCCTCATGGTGCCCAGGCCCTCCTCCTCCTGGGCACTGCTCACTCAGCAGGGTCCCAGTCTGCCCTGATGTGTGGGGTTCCTCTTCCTCTGGTGTAGGACTAGGCTCTTTTCCTTGTAAATGTCAAGAGGTTTCTGTAGGCAAAATCCTGCAGTTTCTCAAAGTTCCCCCACACTGACACTGTCAGCTGTTAATGTCTGCAGGCAGACAATTCAACTTTTGTGTGATTGTGTTATCTCTGACAAGATAGCAGCATCAGGAGTTGCAGGAAAGTTTGGATAATACAGGAGTAACCAGTTGAATGGAATTGCAGCTCAGAGTCCCAGAAGGGTAGGGGATGGAAGGCTGCCAGGTTCCACCTCTTCTGTGCTTCCTTGTCATGCATGCTGTCAGTTTGTCTGGAGCTGCGTCCTAAATGTTATGGGGCTGTGCAGGTCAAAGTTAGAAGGGCCAAAGCCCAACTGGAGCTCTATCCATCCATTACTTGAAAGACAATAAAAACTGTTTATATAAATACTTTAATAAAGGAGGATTAAGGAGAATCATCATCCTTTACTGGATGTGGGGGGAAACCTGTTGACAAGGGATGAGGTAAAGGCAGAGGCACTTAATGCGTTCTTTGCCTCAGTCTCTAGCAGCAAGACCAGATGTTCCCCTGGACATTTCTTCCTCCTCATGGCCAGTGCCACCCTTCCAAGGGTGCCTTTGTGGCAGTTTTTTCTCTCTTGCTCTTTTCTACAACAAAACAAAGCTCCATAAGGGTGGAAACCACCCCTAAAGTAGGCATCCCAAACCATCAGCCTTCTTGAGGCCTCTCAGCCAACCAGACACAAGTCACCTCACCACCATCTTCCAAGTCATGGGCCTGCTGCTGGCCTTGCAGGTTCTTGGCTAGACACACCCAAGCCTTGTGCCTCCTGCCGTCCAGTCATGGACTCAAGCAGAAGAGACAGGACAACCCATATCCAGGCCTTCTTTCTGTCTGGGTCCTCCTGGGTATGTTGGCAGAGGGGATCCCACAGTCGGCATGCCAACCAGGTGCCTTCTGCTGGCCTAGCAGGGCCACTGGCAGATGTCAGCCAGAAAGTACAGATCCCAGGTCTAAGTCAAGGATAACCTGCCAGCTACAGACAGAAGTGACCTCACAGTTCTTTTCTGTGACACATTCCTGCTGCTGCCCTATCAACTGCAGAGACAGAAGTGACCTCACTGTCACTTCCACAGTCACTGGTGTCCTGCTGGGTCAGGACATCCTGAGGTAAGGCTGACCTCTCTCTAGTCCTTTAGGGACTAGGACTCACCATTCTAGGTTAGAGGATAAACATAGGTTTAATGGGAAGCTTTGGTGTTCTTCTGTGGGTATCAGGTCTGTCATAAGGATATGGGCAAGCTCTGTGGTTTAGGGTATTTTCAGGTCTGCCAAGAACTTCTCTAGAGCTAAATAGTTCATTTTAATGTTAGTGTTTAGGGAAGGGATTAGGGTAAGCAGGAGAGTAAAGGTAAGGGAAAGGGGCTATGGCCTGAGTTATGCTTCAAGGGATACTTTGTGTTCAAGCATTAGAGTAGTGGAGTCCTCTCAGAGTGGTGGAGTAGCATTTAGGTGTAAGGATTAAAATTACTGGTTCAAATAAGGTAAGGGCAATACATGACTGTTTTAAATCAGTGTTACTGTAGCATCTACCTTAAATGACCCCTCTTACCTCTACAGAATCATAAATTTCTGCTAGCCATGCTTCTCTTCCCACCCCAAAACCTCACATCTCTCTTGTCCAGGCTACTTCTGACCTCCCCGTATCTTATTGGGATCAACCTTCTGATGACATTTAACATCTCAGTGTATCTGTCTCACCTCTGTTGGCTACTCCATTCCTGAGAAGGAAGTGGCATTTAGTCAGGAATGAAAAGGACCCAAAGGTCTTTAGGAACATCCTGCACAATGTGCCCATCAGCTCTGCACCTCCACAAAATCGCGCTTCCTACCTACAAGTTTTGTTTCCCAAATGGCTTCTGTAGATCCAGGGTTACATTTCCCAGGCCCTCACACGTGTTTCAGTTTTGGAAGTGCAGGGATGGGAGAAGGAAAGCAATGTAGGGATGGAACTGAGCTTGGCAAGGGATGCAAAGAATAACAGGAAGGGATTCTATAGATACATTGCTCAGAAAAGAAAGGCCAAGGACAGCGTACCCCTCTGATGGATGAGAAGGGTGAACTGGTAATGACAGATATGGAGAAGGATGAAGTACTCAGCAAGTTTTTTGCCTTCCCAAGTCTTTCATTTCCCTGAACCCATAGATGGAGGCTGGGGGGCAAAGTCCCACCAGCTGTAAGTAAAAAGCAGGTTTGAGACCTCCTGATGAAACTAAACGTGTACAAGTCTATGGGGCATAAAGACATGCATCCCAGGGTCCTGAGGGAACTGGCTGATGTAGTTGCCAAGCCTCTCTCCATCATATTTGAAGAGCCCTGGCTATGGTGTGTAGTCCCTAGTGACTGGAAAAAGGAAAACGACACTCCCATTTTTATAAAGGGTAGAAAGGAGGACCTGGGGAGCTACAGACCTGTGAGCCTCACCTTCGTGCCTGTCAAGATCATGGAAAAGATCCTCCTGGGATCAATGTCAAGGCACATGCAAGACAAAGAGGTGATTAGAGAGAGCGAGCATGGCTTCACCAAAGGGTAAATTGTGCCGGCCCAAACTGATGGCTTTCTACAATGAAGTGACCACATCAGACAACAAGGGAAGACTGACCGATGTCATCCACTTGAACTTCTGTTTTACTTTGACATGGCCCCACATGACATCCTGGTCTCCAAATTGGAGAGATATCCTTTTGATAGGTGGACCATTGAGAGGATAAGGAGTTCGCTTGAAGATCACACCCAGAGAGCAGTGGTCAATGGCTCTATGTCCAAGTGGAGGCCAGTGATGAGTGGTGTACCTCAGGGCTCTGTCCTGGGACTGGTGCTGTTTAATATCTTTATCAATGACATAGACAGTGGGATCAAATGCACCCTCAGGAAGACTGCAGATGACACCAAGCTAAGTGGTGTAGTTGATACAACAGAGGAAGGGATGCCATCCAAAGGGTCCTGGACAAGTTTGAAATTTGGGCCCCTGTGAACCTAAGGAGGTCCAACAAGTCCAAGTGCAAGGTGCTGCACCTGTGCTGGGGAAATCCCAGACAGGAGGATAGGCTGGGAGAAGAACTCATTGAGAGCAGCCCTGCAGAGAAGGACTTGGGGGTTCTGCTGGACAAAAATCTCAACATGAACCAGCACTGCGAGCTTGTAGGCCAGAAGGCCAATTGCATCCTGGGTTGCATCAAAAGAGGAGTGGCCAGCAGGTGGAGGCAGGTGACTGTCCTCCTCTGCTCTGCCTTTGTGAGGCTCCACTTGGAGTCCTGTGTCCAGGTCTGGAGCCCCCAGCACAAGAAGGATGTGGATCTGTTAAAACGGGTCCAGAGGAAGGCCAAGAAGATGATCAAGGGGCTGGAGCGCGTCCCCTATGAAGAAAGGCTGAGAGAGATGGGACTGTTCAGCCTGGAGAAGAGAAAGCCCCTGGGTAACCTCTTTGTGGCCTTTCAGTACTTAAAGGGGGCTTCTAAAAAAGATAGAGAGTGACTCTTTGTTCAGTCAGATAATGACAGGACAAGGGAGAATGGTTTTAAGCTAAAAGAGGTGAGATTTAAATTAGAGGTTAGGAGAAAATTCTTCACTTAAAGGGAGGTGAGGCACCGGAACATGTTGCCAAGAGACCTTAGAGATTCCCCATCCCTGGAGTTGATCAAGAGCAGGTTAGATGAGGCCCTGGGCAACCTGATCTCATGGGGGGCATCCCTGCTTATGGCCGGGGGGTTGGAACTAGATGACCTTTAAGGTCCTTTCCTACATGAGCCATTCTATGATTCTATGGTCTCACAATATTTACCTCAAGCATGACTCCCATCCCATCAGCCTTCCTGTGGTCTGTCACCTGACCAGAACAGAAGTTGTCTCGCCATCATCTTCAATGTCATGTGCATGTTTCTGCCCTTTACGGTCCCTCTCTGTGCCACATTCCTCCTGCTGCTCCATCAGCTCCAGAGACAGAAGTGGCCTCCCAGCCTCCTTCACAGCCATGTGCCTCCTGCAGGCCCAGCAGATCCTGAGGCACACCTGACCTCATCAGAGCATTCCCAGCCAGCTCGTCCATGTGGCCTTTGATCAGATCACATACCTGTCACCTCACGTGCCTCTTCCAATGCCATGTGACTGCTCCAGGACCTCACAATCCCTTGCCTGCTCCAAGGGGACAAACAGCTGAAGTTAGGGGTAGGAGTGGGGTTGAAGATCAGATGTGCTGTGTGCATGGTGGAGGTCTGGGGAGTGGATAATGAGGTTAATGTTTAGGAATTAGAGGTCACCCTCCGGGGTTAAGGGAATGGCAAGGGCTTCAAGGGAGGGATTGGTGTTCTGCTCAAGGTGCCTGCTCAAGGTTTAGGATAGGTTTTGAGGCTTGTAGTTTTGGTTTGGTTAGAGGGCTAGGTTTAAGGCTGGCATTTTAATCCTTGGTTAGGCTTAATCATCCTTCTGTTTACCCTTCTTGTAGAAGATGCCTTTCACATCTGCCTTTTCGAAATCCTGAGGAACATCTCTCAGTTATCTGGCCTTTCCAAGATCTTTGAGAGAGGTCTTATGGTGACATCTGCAGCTCCACCAGCACCTCTCTCACCATTTCCGCACCACCTCTAAGCAACCTGAGGACTGACTGGGAAGATGATGATGGTGTGGGAAAGGGCTTGGTTAAAATATCTGAGGAGGAAGACCAAAAGTTCTCTCTACAAGAGAAACTTTGAAGCATGCTTATGAGTATGTCCTGTTCCTGACTGGAAAGACTAATGTTATGATTGCTGCAAACACAATGCTGTACCAAAAGCCTAAAGGGAATAAGATACTGATTTCTTTTTTTGACTCGATGATTGTATTAGTAGCTTCTGTTATGCGCTGTTATGCACTTCACAGGGAGAGTGATGATGGTGTCACAGAAAAGTGACGCTCATGAGGACAGAAGAGCAGGTGGGTAAGGCCTTGGGCAACAACACAGGACATATACACATGAATACTGCATGAGAAGGAAGAGGAAGATTGGATCCAAAATGTAGATTATGAAAGCAAAGACCATGAGTATCACTGTGCCACTGCAGGAGAGCTCCAGCAACGGGGCAAAACCACAGAAGAGGTTCATGACACTGGGGCCACAGCACTGTAGCTGGGAGGAGAAGAAATAATTACTATACGTGAGAGAAATTCCTCTGATTCAGGTACAGCCGCCTTCTGGAGTCAGACCTTCCACTTCTCGAGCCTTGCAGAGAACAGGGATGGCATACAGCCCAGGACTGACCGTAGGATATGGCCCCCAGCAAGAAGCACTCCGGTCATGCAGAAGGTGCAGCTGATAGTGCTCCCACCTCTGTGAGCAAAGGGGGTGTTTTCCCCAGTCAGGAAGCTGGCCAGCATCTGGCGCAGTGTGGTGGAGCTGTACAAGGTGTGCAAGCGGGACAAATCCCCAAGGAAGAAGCCCACGGGCATCTGCAGGTGTTTGTTTGCAGCCACCATCACAATGATGAGGGTGTTCCACATCCCAGTCACCGTGCTGGTCATGTGAAAGGGAAGGAAGGGATTTGTCTATGGGTAGAGGACCTTCCAGATGGACAGCTGGGGAAACTCAGAGAATGGTGTCTTAGTGTCCCATTCCCTTCATGGAAACCATTTTAGAGCATCCTTGGTCCACCCCCCCCCCCCCCCCCCCCTTCCCATTTTGTTAGGACACCAATGAGCAAGATGTTTCTTTCTCAGTTCCTAAAAGAAATGGAGAAGGGTATTCAGTGGGGTGAAATGATCCCAAGCAGTCATGGCTGAGGTGTCCTGCTAGACAGTGGGAACACAATAGGGGTTAAGGGTGGGCATCATTTCTTCTCATGTTTGATAACCAAACTTTAATAGCACAAATCACTCTTCTAAAATCAGTCTCTCCCACATTAAGCGAGGATTAGTTGGTGACGAATTCAGTCTGCTTCAAACACCACACCCAGGAGAAACCCTGGTGCCTTCAGGAGCTGTCAGCCCTGAGGCCTTGGGGACACCTCAAGGGAGCCCAGTGGCACAGAGCAAGTGATGCCATGGTCGGGTGCTGTGCTGCTGAGCTGGGCCAGGCTTCAGGGCCCAAGGGGAGCTCCTGGCAAGTGGGCAGCACTGCAGAGAAACAGTTCTGCCCAGGAGCAGCTCCTCTGCACAGCACATCAGGGCTGGGGGCTCTGACCGCAGGTGGCATGGGGAGAGGAGAGAAGGAGAGAGGACTTGGAGGCAGTGAGGAGTGCAACAAGAGAGGGCAGTGTGTGGCAGGACAGATCTGCAGACTGTTGACACCGTGAGTCTCTGGCAGCAGGGCAGTGCAGATGGGATTGCCAATGGGGTCTTTTACAGATGTCTCAACCGATGGCTGATAGCATCTGTCAGGATGTGTCTCTCTGTTTCTCCAGCAAAGTGTATAAGATATGTTAGAGAATGGCATTTATACAAGGGCATTTCCAGAGGAAGACTGAGGCTTGGTTTACCTGAAGAGGAAGGCTTTTTTTGGATTCTGTGCTTTCAGACTCTAGCAGTGGAGGGGAATCTCAGTGAGTCTGAGTACACAGCTTGTAGGATGGGGTCTGTGAGTATGGACAGGGAGGAGAGGTGGGGACAGAGAACCAGCTCCCAGCAGAGACATGGGCAGGCAGCAGGGACACGGACAAGCGGTGGGAGGGATCTGCTGCCACAAATGCTGTGCGAGGGAGGGCTCAGCACCTCCCTGCCATCCCCTGCAGGGCAGGTGCCTTCCCTCTTCTCCCACCAGCACAGCCTCTGCCCTCAAGCCCCCGGTGTCCCCAGCAGGAGCTGCCTCCTCTGCAGGCAGAGCAGCAGCAGAGGAGGGTCTGCTGAGTGTCCATCTGTCCCTCCCTGGCCTTGCCTCCCCTGGCAGCAGCACGCTGCCATTCCTGCTGGCTTCTCCAGCTGGCCGTGCTGCTGCTGTTCTTGTTTCCAGGCTGGCTGGGGATGGGGGTTTCACATACACATGGAGTGAGTCCTCAGTGTGCTTGGATGGAAGTGGGGTAGGGGGACAGGGCGAGCGGTCTGGAGATGTGCACTTTGAGACCAGATTCTTCTGCTCCCAGCGGTGTCCTGATTCTTTTCGGGTAAACCTCTTAGTGCAATTGACCTGCAGCTCAAATTGACACCAGCACAGGGCAGCTGAGACCCATATTGATGGACAGATTGGCTGTGCACTCTAAAGGGCATTCAGCGTTAAAAGGACCATCCCTTTGCCTCTGAGAATCATCAAGGTTTCACTTGGAATGCACCAGAAATGCCCAGGATTTATGCCTTTAAAAATTCCTCAGGAGAGTGATAGGCAGAAGACAAATATTACAGAAATTAATCCCCACAGTCCTGCTCTGCTGTTGGGTGAAGTGTGAGCAACACTATGGAAAAGCTCTTTATTATCAGGTGATTGAATCGGAGATTACCCCATGTTCTTCTTTACCTCTAGCTGTAGTGCAGGACTGACTCTTCCGTTGCTCATAGCAAAGTCCACTCGTCCCAGGGACACCCTCAGGCACTGTCAAGCAGAAGCATTAAAGGGACCTGCCAAGTCTCTGCTTGAAACGGGAGAATCATTTTGGGGGGTTAAGAGAGAAATGGAAGAGAGAAGTCTATTTTTAATTCTTTAGCAGATCGGTTTTTCTCAGATAAGTCGTCTGTAACTTATGAATGTTTTTTCATCCTTTGGCAGAACCCGTGCCCAAAAATTGCAAATGCCGAACAGCAGCTCTGTGAGCGTGTTCTTCCTGCTGGGATTTGCAGACACACGGGAGCTGCAGCTCTTGCACTTCGGGCTCTTCCTAGGCATCTACCTGGCTGCCCTCCTGGGCAACGGCCTCATCCTCACCGCCGTAGCCTGCGACCACCGCCTCCACACCCCCATGTACTTCTTCCTCCTCAACCTCGCCCTCCTCGACCTTGGATCCATCTCCACCACTCTCCCCAAAGCCATGGCCAATTCCCTGTGGGACACAAGGGCCATCACTTATGAAGGGTGTGCTGCCCAGGTCTTTCTGTTTGTTTCCTTGTCTGGAGCAGAGTTTTCTCTTCTTACAGTCATGGCCTACGACCGCTACGTTGCCATCTGCAAGCCTCTGCACTACGGGAGCCTCCTGGGCAGAAGAGCTTGTGCCAAGATGGCAGCAGCTGCCTGGGGCAGTGGGGTTCTTGATGCTGTCCTGCACACTGCCAATACATTTTCCCTGCCCCTCTGCCAAGGCAATGCTCTGGATCAGTTCTTCTGTGAAATCCCCCAGATTCTCAAGCTCTCCTGCTCAGATTCCTACCTCAGGGAAGTTGGGGCTCTTGTGTTTAGTATTTCTTTAGTGTTTTCTTGTTTTGTTTTCATTGTGGTGTCCTACATGCAGATCTTCAGGGTGGTCCTGAGGATGCCCTCTGAGCAGGGCCGGCACAAAGCCTTTGCAACTTGTCTCCCTCACCTGACCGTGGTCTCCCTTTTTGTCAGCACTGGTATGTTTGCCTACCTGAAGCCACCCTCCATCTCCTCCCTGTCCCTGGACCTGGTGGTGGCAGTTCTCTACTCGGTGGTGCCTCCAGCAGTTAACCCCCTCATCTACAGCATGAGGAACCAGGAGCTCAAGGATGCAGTGAAGAAGCTGTTTTTATTTTTGCTTCTTAAGCATGAATATTGATAACATTATTGTGATTCATATCATATTGTTTTTATCGTCATCATTATCATAATGAATTTATTAATAATAACCCTATCAAGACTACCAGGCTATTTGAGAAACTGACGTGACAATTTTTCCTATTATTTTTCTTTATTATTTTCATAAACTTTGATACTGATTTAAATAGTATTATTCTTTACTGGTATACTTCCTGTTCATTAATATACTTACTTTGACTAAATCTTCTAATCTACTTGTAGAATTAGGCTTCCAGTGTAGATATCAACATTAAAGAAGCCATCAGAAATTCACTGGTCTCAGCTGCCATCTCTTCCCATCTCCTCTGGTGCTGGGGGAGCAGCCCCAGTACGCAGGAGGGTCTTAAAGCTAGGAGCCCAGCTGCCACATGAAGGAGCAACCCTGGTGGCCTTTGGGGTTACCCCTCACTGCTGGCTGGTCTCTACCTCTCTTCTGTGTGGGACAGTGGGCTGGACTTGGAGCTGCCTTCTTGATTGCCTATGTAAACAATAACTGGCCTTTGACTTATCTGTCTGGCAGTGTCCCACTGGTGCTGGGGCTGATGGCAAATGGCATCCTGGAGCGGAATCTGGAGCTGCTCTGTGCCAGGCCTCTTGTGCTGGCCTGGGAAACAAGGCTGGCCATGCGGGCACACACACTCTGTGCTGGGGATCTCCCAGACAAGAGATCAGGGCTCCTGCAGCTTCACGGAACTCCATTTCCTGAGCCGTGGCTGGCCCCAGCCCAGGGTCAGCTGGGGAGGCCCAGAGCCACCTTTGTCCCAGCAGCTGCGGTGCCTTGCGAGGGGCTGGGGCGGTGGTGGCTGTGCCCACAGCCCTGCAGTAGCCTGCGGTGGGCACTGCCCTGGGGCCAGTCCAGCCTGGAGAGGGCAGGGAGATGGGGAGAGGTGGGCAGGGGCTGGGCTGGGCTGGGCAGTGCCCGGCAGAGGGCAACAGCAGCATCAGGGAGCGGTGGGAGCATGCAGGGGAGGGCTCCCAGCAGGGCTTGGTGCTGCAGGGCCAGGGCTGCGTGAAGGGAGCCCAGAGCTGCAGGGGCAGGGGAGAGGAGGCCTGGTCTCCTGCAGGTCCTTTCTGATAGCGGCAAATCCAGGGAAGTACCTCAAATACAACAGGGTCTCTGGTGGTTTTCCCTGATTGCTTATGGTCAGAGAGCAAAACTCTGCCACAATACCCAGTCATTTCATTAGTACTTAACTAATAAAGCAACTACTCATCATTTCAAATGATTCAATCCCTTCCATAAAATGTCACACAATGTAGTTTCTACCATGAAGAAGTATGAACTTTCAGGATGTATGTTCATTGCAGGAGAAGAAATACTGATCTTCACCTGTACTTGCATTGTCATCACTATTCTATCATGGTGTGCTCCCTCATCTTCCAGGCACAAAACCCATCTTGATTACACAGAACATGCTGAATCTCCCTTTTCCAGCTGCCTGTCTGGACCTATGCACTTCCCATGGTTCTCCTGGTTTGCCCTCCCCTTACTCTTTGATCATTCAGACCACTCTCACCGACCCAGTTGCTGCTTTGAGCTTCAGGTAGAAGCAGCCCAGCTTGCCCATCTATCAGCAGTCTGTCTAATTGTTTCCTTAGCAAGAACCTCATTATTTATTATTGAATTCATATGATGTGGATTAATACTTACACTATAATTTTGTAAGTGGAAACCTGTTGGTTTCCCTTCTGCTTAGGGTTTCAGGTCTCTAGTTAGGGTATGGGAAAGCTTCGTGGTTTAGGGTTGCATTTAGGTCTGCCAATAAGTCTAGGATTAAATATAGCATTTAAATGCTAGTGTTAAGGGCAGGGATTAGGGTGAGCAAGAGAGTAAAGGTAAGGGAAAGGGGCTATGGGCTGAGTTTTCCTTCAAGGGATACTTTGAGTTCTGCATTACAGTAGTGGATTCCTATCAGGGTGTTGGACTAATGTTTATGTTGAGGGATTAATGTTACTGTTGAAAATAGTGTAAAGGCCATACATAACTTTTTAAAGTCAGTGTTACAGCAGCATCAACATCACATGAACCCTCTTACCTCTACAAATGTAAGCTTCCAAGCTCCTCTTCCCTTCCTCTTCCCTACCCCAAATCTCACATCTCTCCTGGCCAGGCTACTCCTGACCTCCCCATAGCAGTCATCTAACTGGCATCAGCTTTCTGATGGCTTTCGTTATATCAGAGTACCTGTCTCACCTCTGTTGGCTACTCTATTCCATAGTATTAGAGTATATACTCTGTTGGCTATTCTATTCTTTTACTATGAAAGCCTCCCACAGGAATTGTTAGGGCAGATAATTGGAGGCCATGATTACAGACAGGCAAAGGTACTGTGCTGAGAAAATCTCGTTTTGTTTTGGCGAAGCAGAAGGTCCAAGGCCTGATCCCAGCCACTGGAGGAGAGATCCTGCACCCCCATGTCTCACTCAGAGATCTTCCTGGGGTCTGTGGAGTAGGGGGCGATGCCCACAATACCATGTGAAGGACAATGGTATGACACCTCCCAGCATTTGCACAGGTTGAAAGGAGAATACATGGTCCCAGTGCCATGAGTATAACATATCTCCTCATAAGCCATGGCTGTGGGGACATAGATGTTGGTGCTGCTGAAGCCTTCCATTCTTGTCAGAGCCCTCTGCCTTCTCCTCTGCAGGCTTTCCTATACTGTCCCACACTTCTCTGAAGGCTGCAGACAGCCACTTCTCTTCCCCACCTTGCTCTCACTCTGGTATTCCCATGATTTCACTGAAGCCTCTCCACTCTCGCCAGCTGTTCCTTCAAACACAAGGGCATGGGCTGATCCAAACTCCCTCTGGGTGACCTCTGGACCCACAGCACCAGTTCCAGTGCCTCACCTCGAAATCTAGAATTTCATCTGAATTTCTAATCTAAATGTACCCTCTCTAAGTTTAAAACTATTCCCTTTGTCCTATCACTGCACACCCTGAGAAAAAGTCTCTCCCCAGCTTTCCTGTTGGCCCCCTTTAAGTAGCGGATGGACGCTATAAGGTCTCTTCAGAGCCTTCTCCAGGCTGAACAACCCCAACTCCCTCAGCCTGTTTTAATAGGAGAGGTGCTCCAGCCCCTTGATCATCCTTGTAGTCCTTGTCTGGACTCGCTCTTACAGCTTCATGTCATTCTTATATTGGGAGCCCCAGAGCTAAATGCAGTACTCCAGGTGGGGACTCAGGAGAGCAGAGAAGAGGGGGAGAATCACCTCATCCATTCTCCACCCAGCCTGTATCTGTGCTTGGGATTGCCCTGACCCAGGTGCAGGACCAGATGGTGGTTGGACCAGATCTTGAAGGTCTTTCCCAACCTTAATGATTCTCTGATTCCGTGACCTTGCGCTTGCCCATGTTGAACTTCATGAGATTCCTACAAGCAACCTCTCAAGTCTGTCTGGGTCCTTACCTCCAAGAAGGAACATAACAAACTGTATACAGGCCTTGTTCGTGTAAGGGTCTTACTGGGAATGTAGGCAGAGGGGGATCTCACAATCAGCATGCCAACCAGGTGTCTGCTTGTACTGGGTCTGTTTGGGATGGAGTTAACTTTCCCTGCAGTGGCCCACATTGTGTTGTGCTCTGCGCAAGGTGAAGTTGGTCAAGGACTCAACCTAGTTGGCATCAGCCACAAATGAGCTGAAAATGTGCTCCACGCCGTCATAAAGGGAGATAGTAAACAGGATCAAGAGTGTTGGCCCAAGTGCCCATCACTAAGGGATGCTGCTGGTAACTGGCTGCCAAGAGGACTTTCTACCATTAATGTCCAGCCACCTTCCCCTCCCCATCATCATCCCCTTCTTTGGTCCAAATATCACCAGTCTGGCTAAAGGAAGACTCCAGGAGACCATTTAAAGACTTTGATAATGTCCAGGTTCACCACATTCCTTTCTTTCCCCTCCCCAACTGCTTCAGCAATCCCTTGGTTTTCCTCCATGTACCTGAAGATGGCTGTGGCAAGACTTTCCCCATTATGTCCGCTAGGGCAGAGGTGACAATTGCAATTATCCTCACCTTTTTTTTTATTTTTTTATTTTTTGTCATTCCTTAAGATGCGTTTGATGCCTGCCTTTTCTAAGTCCCCAAAAATCTTGCTGATCCAAACGCCTGATGGACCAGTCCAGAAAGGCAGGGTAGTGTGACATAGCAGAGAGGGGCATCTGCAATGAACCTGTGCAAGGGGGGTGACAGGAATCTCACCAGGACAGTGGTTTTTTTTGTTTTTTTTTGGTTTTTTTGTTTTTTTCTGGAGCCACAGAGGGCAATGCCAGGCTCTGTGAGGTGTCCACATCTCAGCTGGCCTCCTGTGCTCCTCAGACACACGGGACTGTTGAGAGACATGAGTCCCTGCCTTGCACACACAGAGGCAGTGCACTGAAGTGCCTGCAGTGTCCCTCTGGCTCCTGCAGCCACTGCCAGAGGCTGGGAGACACCTCAGACCTGCAGTGCCTCACCCTGCTCTGCCCTCCTCTGAGACACCCCAGGGCATGAGAAAGGGGCACAGGGATCTTGGTTCAAGGAAGCACATCCCAGAGCTGCCTTCAGGTGGCTTCCCAGGGGATGTTACTTGGCCTCGTGACACTGTCTGCTGTCTGGACTTCATGAGACTTGTAGGAATAGATGATGGCCTTTGTGCTCGTGTTCATCTCTCCATGTGCATATGATGTTGCTGCTGGCACCAGCAGCAAAGGGTTTCTCTTCCCATGTCTCCCCTGCACACACAGGGGGCTCTGCTCTTCTCCTGTAACATCCCATCTCCCATGGAGCATTTCCCAGGTAAGCACGTCTGCGCTGGCCTGGACAGCCGCTGTGGAACCCCTTCCCCATGCAACCCACTTTCTACACAGCCTCAAGCTGCTGGCACTACCCTGCAGAGTATTTAAAATGACCACAAAACCAAAAGAATAACTCTTGTGTCTGTAATGTGTTCCATTATCAGTCATATGCAGAAGATGACGGGCAATTTCTTGATTTTGAAAAACATCAAGGCATCAGTTTCCTTAAAGCATCCTTCAGCTCCTGATTCCTCATGCTGTAGATGAGGGGGTTCACTGCTGGAGGCACCACCGAGTAGAGAACTGCCACCACCAGGTCCAGGGATGGTGAAGAGATGGAGGGGGGCTTCAAGTGGGCAAACACGACAGTGCTGAGAAACAGGGAGACCACGACCAGGTGAGGGAGGCATGTGGAAAAGGCTTTGTGCCGGCCCTGCACTGAAGGCATCCTCAGAACCACCCTGAAAATCTGCACATAGGACAGCACAATGAAAACAAAACATCCAAAGCCTAAATAAACACTAAACACAAGTGCCCCAACTTCCCTGAGGTAGGAATCTGAGCAGGAGAGCTTGAGGATGTGGGGGATTTCACAGAAGAACTGGTCCACAGCATTGCCTTGGCAGAGGGGCAGGGAAAATGTATTGGCCGTATGCAGGACAGCAGTGAGAAAGCCACTGCCCCAGGCAGATGCTGCCATCTTGGCACAAGCTCTGCTGCCCAGGAGGCTCCCGTAGTGCAGGGGCTTGCAGATGGCAATGTAGCGGTCGTAGGCCATGACGGTGAGAAAAGAGTATTCTGCTCCAAACAAGAAGACAAAAAAGAAGACCTGGGCAGCACATCCTTGATAGGAGATGGCCCTTGTGTCCCACAGGGAATTGGCCATGGGTTTGGGGAGAGTGGTGGAGATGCATCCCAGGTCAATGAGGGCAAGGTTGAGGAGGAAGATGTACATGGGGATGTGGAGGCGGTGGTCGCAGGCTACAGCGGTGAGGATGAGGCCGTTGCCTAGGAGGGCAGCCAGGTAGATGCCCAGGAAGAGTCCAAAGTGCAGGAGCTGCAGTTCCCGCGTGTCTGCAAATCCCAGGAGGAGGAACTCGCTCACAGAGCTGCTGTTGGACATTTCATAAAATTCATCAGGGAGACTGACCAATGAGAAAAAATATAGAATGTTAGGAGAAAATTCTCTGAGCAAAACTCAGTTAAGTCCCTATTACAGCCTTTACATTTCCTTTTTTCCAAGAGGATATTTTTGCACATCCCTGGCTGGAGCCACTGGAGCTTTGCACTGGCTAATTTCCTTCACACAGCAGCTGCCCCTGCCCAGCAGCTCCTGATGGGTCAACTCTGTTCCACAGCAGTGGTACACGGAGGGTCCACCAGGGCCATGGGCTCCCTTTGTGGAGTGAGGGGTGTTTGGTTGTGTGATTCCATGTGTGTCTTCCATGTTCACCACCCTGAGAGATGAAATGAGTACGTGGACCACTTGTGTCTGGCAGGAGAGAACAGGGAGTTTTATTTAAACATTCTGCTTTAACCTCCTTGCACAGCACTCCCTGTCAGAATCAGACACCACCAGCTGCCATGCTGGGCAAGGGAGAGAAGCAGGCATGTGCAGGCAGGGCGGACCCAAGCCAGTGCAGAGGCTGAGCTGTCGGTGAGGTAGAGCATGTCCTTACACCCCTGTGCCACCTGCCCTGCAGAGACAGCAGAGGGTAAAGAGCTCTGGAGGATGTCTTCTGCCACAGAGGAAGGTGGCAGGAGTGGGTGCAGCAAATGTGTCTCCTTACACAGAGTTTAAGGATTCAGACACCCCATCCCATTTGGAAGATGTTGGCAATGTTAATTGGCAATTATCCTCTGCAGGAGCTCTGGCTGCACAAGATGTAGCTCCTGCCCTGGACAATACGGCCTTAAAGGAAGAGGAGAGGGAGATTCTCCATGCCATGACAGAAGTTGTGCTGGGTAGGAGAGGAGACCAGCAGCTGCTGCAAGGAAGGCGCCTGCAGTGCAGGAATGGAAGGGAGGGATCAACTCCCTCTCACTGCCTGCCCATGTCCCTGCTGCCTGCAGCTGTCCCTGCCAACAGCTGCTTCTCTGTCCCCACCTCTCCTCCTGTCCATGCTCACAGACCCCATCCCAGCCGCTGTGTGCCCAGCTCTGCCCTGCAGATAAATCCCGGGGACAGGGACAGGTATAGAGACCTCTCCCTGTCTACCGGTCCTGAAGAACAGCTCAGAAGAAGCCTGGTGCGGTCTATAAGAAGAGAGAAGGGAAGGGATATTCTCAGGTTCATAACTAATTTGTTTACTTCTCAGTTCAGTGCAATAGGAAGCTCAGTCACCTGTGCAAATTCCGCCACTCTGTTAACATAGAACCTGCCCAAAAATCAGAGCAGGAAAATGCAGGCAGAGACTGCAGAAAGTGCCTTCTCTTTGCAGGCAGCCCCTGCCATGCCCTTTCTCTGTCAAAACTTTCTGGGCAATGCCCCAGGAGTGCTGTGGGGCTGTGAGCAGCCTGCCCCAGGCAGCAGGCTCTGGGCAGCAGCAGGACCCTGCCCTGCCCTGCTGTGCCATGCCGTGCCATGTCGGGGGGGCTCCTTCCAGCCGCAGCTTCTCCCCGCAGCCCCTGGGCAGCTCCCCGGGCAGGCTGAGTGCTGAGCCTGGCAGGCGGCAGAGGCCCTGCCCCGCCACACAGACCCTGGGGCACAGCAGGGACCCTGCTCTGCACCACAGCCCTGGGCACCCCTGCAGGTGCCCTGCAGCACCTTCTCCTCCACACTGCACAAGCCATGAGAGACATCCTGGCAGGTCGTGGCCAGGCAGAGACATCTTGGATCCAGGAGCCCTTTCCAGGAACCTCCCCTGCACTGTCCTTCAGCCGGAGACTTACCATGTGCAGAGCTGTGAAGATTTCTCCTGCACTGAGCTCTCCTCTGCCCGCACCCTCCACGCTGCCCGAAATCCCTTTCTGCCTGGGTCTGCTGTGGTCAGAGCCCCCAGCCCTACTGTGCTTTGCAGAGGAGCTGCTCCTGGGCAGAGCTGTCTCTCTGCACCAGGGCCCTCTTGCCAGGAGCTCTCTCTGTCCCACGAGCCCAGCCTAGCTCAGCAGCAGAGGCCCAGCCCAAGGCATTGTAATCACCCCTCCGGTGGCTTTGGTGATGAGCCCAAAAAATCTCAGGCACTGAGAGACAATTGAAGACATCTCTCAAGAAGTCCAAGTGTGATGCAAGTTTCCTGCAGTGTCCCCCCCAAGGGCCAGCACTGACACAGCCTCCCTTGGAGCTTGTTAGAGCAGAACACTGGAGGAAGTGAGGACAAGTAGACCAAGGCAGTGCGAACGTGACACTGATGTGTAGGAAAACTGGATGTTTTTCACCAAGCACAAGGGCCAGGCCTTGACCCCCCTGACCCTGGGAAGCGAGATCCTTTCCCTTCACACCTTGCTCAGGGCTCTTCCTGGGGCAGTAGGAGATGGGGATGTGCATTGCCAAATGCAAGAGAATGGTACGACCCCTGCCTGGTTCATGGGTGGTGGCAAGGAGGTAATGAAGCCCTGGTGCTTTAACGATAAGCTGTCTCTTCATAGGCCTCAGTGGCAGAGACAACAGCCAGAGCCATGGACACAAAGCCCTCGGTCCTGTTATGACTTTGAGCCTTGCTATAGCCCTTGCTCCTCTCCAAACCAGGATATCCTAGGGATCGAGTGCACCCTCAGTAAGTTTGCAGACGACACCAAGTTAGGACTGAATGTTGATCTACTCAAGGGTAGGAGGACTCTGCAGAGGGACCCAGATAGGCTGCACCCATGGGCTCAGGCCAACTGTATGAAGTTCAGCAAAGCTAAGTGCAAGGTCCTGCACTTGGGGCACAACAGCCCCATGCAATGCTGGGGGAAGGATGTCTGGACAGCTGCCCATGGGAAAAGGAACTTGGGATATTGGTGGATAGTCTGCTGAATATGAGCCAGCAGTGTGCTCAGGTAGCCAAGAAGGCCAACAGCATCCTGGCTTGTACCAGGAATACTGTGGTCAGCAGGAGTAGGGAAGTGATTGTCTCTCTGTACTCAGCCCTGGTGAGGGCACACCTTGAGTACTGCATTCAAGCGCATGGGCCCCCAGCACAAGAAGGACATGGATCTATTAGAACGAGTCCAGAGGAGGGCCATGAGGATGATCAATGGGCTGGAGCATCTGTCCTATGAAGACAGGCTGAGGGAGTTGGGGTTGTTCAGCCTGGAGATGAGCAGGCTCTGGGGAGAGCTTACAGTGGCCTTCTACTACGCTTTCCTGGGCACTCCCCAGGAAAGCTGGGGAGGGACTCTTCATCAAAGAGTGTAGTGATAGGACTAGGGGTAATGGTTTTAAACTGAAAGAAGGTAGATTGAAATTAGACCTTAGGAAGAAGTTCTCTACTCAGAGGGTGATTAGGCACTGGAACGGGCTGCCCAGAGAAGTTGTGGATGCCCCAGCCCTTAATGCATTCAAGGCCAGGTTGCATGGGGCTTTCAGCGACCTGGTCTAGTTGAAGGTGTCTCTGCGCATGTCAGGGGACTTGGAATTATGTGATCTTTAAGGTCCTTTCATACCCAAACTATTATGTGATTCTGTAAATATGAAGCACAGCACCATACCAGCTACTAGGAAGAAAAAATTACTCTATTGCAGCCAAAACTAGGACAATATCCACCCCTCATTCCATACCATGTTTGTCATGCTCAGGTCTGACACTTTCCAATTAATCACCATCACCTTTTCTGTCTTTTGATAAGCACACAAAAATATCCTAAGTCTATTGGTGTATATAGTAATAATAATAATAATAGTAATAATAATAATAATAATAATAATAATAACAACAACAACAACAATAAAATCTTATTCCGTTTCTCTTTCACCTCCCCCTTCTCCTCCAGGCTAATTACAATAGCTCTTCAAAGCTTTGAATATCCTTGGGTTGGTCAAACCGGCATGCTCCTATTTTTACATCTCCTGAATGTGTTTCAGGTTTTGTATAAGTTTAAAACAACTACTTAAACATGCCCTCCAGGGATCTGCCCCAAGGCAGGAGAGTTAGGAGTGGCAGGGAGTGTGGGAGGATATGGGCAGGCACCTAGAGCAGTGGGCACCTCTAGTGCTTTGGAACTTCACCCCAGAGCAAGTGCAGAATCCTGAAAATCTGGTTAAATGCTTGACAAAGGTGTGTCATCACCCTGGCAATTCCAAAGAGACACAAATCACTGCAATGTGCTGGGCCTTGACCTATGCTTAACAAGCCACAATCAACTCCTCCCCAGTCCCTATGACTTTTCCTGCAGGCACACACCAGTCCCTCTGACAGGCCCAGGAGCCACTACCACCCTTGTGAAGGGCCCAGCAGCCACTCCAAACCCTGCAACAGGCCCTGCAGCTGCTCCAGCTCCTGAGATGGGCCTAAATTTAAACCGACCCCTGTGACAGAACCTATAGCCACTCCAAAAGCTGAGATAGGCCCTGCAGCCACTCCAACTCCTCTGAAAGGCCCTGCAACCAGAGCAACTCCTGTGTTGGGCCCTGCAGCCACTCCAGTCCCTATCATGGGCCCCATGGCTGGGCCAGAGAACCAACCTGTGTCAGTATCGGTTGCCTCTACATGCAAGAGAAAACAATGGGTCTGAAAGTCAGTTTTTCTTTAGAAATGAAAGAAACTTCTACCCGGACAAGAAAGGAGGAAGAAGATGAGGCAGGTTTCTCCAAAGCTGGGCCATCATGGAAGCAGGAGGACAAAGAAGAAGAGATCTTATAAACATCAGAAACCAAGTGATCCCTTTCCCAGTGTAAGCTATGAGATATGGGAAATTATTTCAGCCACCATCTTGGTGAGTATGTTGTCAGCTGGCTGCTCCATTGCTGGGAGAACAGTGCCAATAGCCTGGAATTAGAGGACAGGGAAGCCAAGCAGCCGGAATCACCCTCTACTGAAGGAGTAATTGGCAAAGCCATTGGAAAAGGACACAAGGAACTTAATCCTGTCATGCCTGAAGGAAAGGTATCCCTTCAAGAAAGATCTTGTATGTCAACCAGGAAAGTGGACCAACATGCAGAGGGGTGTCCGGTACCTGAGGGAATTAGCCATGCTGAAGGCGATTAGTAGAAACTTAGACAACAAACAGCTATCCAAAGATCTAGATGAAGTCAAATACACATGACCCATATGGCAGAAGTTTGTACAGAGCACACCATCATCATATGCCAACTCATTGGCAGAAATGAGCTAGAAAGACCAAGAGGAACCCACAGTGGATGAATTGGCTAGGCTACTATGGCATTACAAAGAAAGTCTCTCTTCTTCCCTATGGGCCTGCATCTCATTCAGAGAGAAACTTTCTCACGAGATGCAAGAACTACAAGAGAATACATCTTCCTCCACACCTGCACGAACCAATACCTCAACTATCAGGTGTAAGCATCTCTCTGCTCAAGTTGATATAGTGGGGGCATACTATGTGCCACCCTGTGGTTTGAACTGTGTGACCATGGAAAGGCCATGTGAAAATGGGATGCAAAAATCTACCTCGACCCTAGAGGCATGGATACATGAAACGCAAGGAAAAACATTGGCATAAAGGAGTTCTGAGAAAATTGCTGCTCCAGTTTCTAGTGGGCAGTCCTCCAAACAGAGTAATGAATACTATGAGCAGGACTAGAGGGGCCCAGCCTCCATCCAGGGGGAGGAAGGGGACAATCGGGTGTCTTGGACTTTGAGGATTATTGGCCTGGCACATCAAACCCAAGAGTTAACTGTATTGGAGTCTGAAGTGAGTCTCACTGGGAAGGAGTGGCAAAAGCAACCCATTGAGACTGACCTGGAGGATCTGTGCAACCTTGACATAGACTGCTTCAGGAGAGGGTACTTCAGAGATCCACAAGGATATTGGTGGGCTTTTGGCATAGCTGCCTTGGAGACGGAGGACAGGGAACAGTTGTCTACCTGGCCCACTCTTTCACAGGACCCTTCTGCTGTGGAGGTGCTGATGGCCAATGAACAGCAGGTGCCAATCGCTACCGCAACAGTGCACCTGAGGCAATATTGCATTAACAGAGACTCCCTGATTCCCATGCATGAGCTGGTTCATTGACTGGAGAGCCAAGGAATGATCAGCAACACTTGCTCAACCTTTAATAGTCCCATATGGATAGCGCAAAATTCTGATGGTGAGTGAAAAATAACGGTGGACTTCTGTGGCCTGAATGAAGTCACAACACCGCTGAGCGCTGCTGTGCCGGGCATGCTAGAACTTCATTCAGTACGAACTGGAGTCAAAGGCAGCCAAGTGTTATGCCACAATTAATATTGCTAATGCATTTTTCTACATCCCTTTGGCAGCAATGTGAAGGCCACACTTTGCTTTCACATGGAGGGCCGTCCTGTCCACCTGGAATTGACTGCCACAGGGCTGGATGCACAGCCCTACCATTTGCCGTGGGTTGATCCAGACTGCTCTAGAATAGGGGGAAGCTCCTGAACACCTGCAATACCTTGATGACATCACTACTTGGGGTAGCACAGCAGAAGAAGTATTTGAGAAAGGGAAGCAAATGTTCCAGATCCTTCTGAAAGCTTGTATTGTCCTAAACCAAAGTAAGCTCAAGGGACCTGCACAGGAGATCCTAATGCAGGCTGTCCAGATTCAGGGGGACCCCTGCTTGGGGAAAGGTTGGGCATGGGTCAGTGTGTGATGAGCAATTGCATTGTGCATCACTTGCTTTATACATATAATAATAATAAAAATAAAATTTATTATTTATTATTAGTATTGTTACTGTTATTACTATCTCTTCATTTTCTGTCCTTTTAAACTATCGTTATTTCAACCCATTGTCTTTTGGGACGTGGGTGTGAGCTAAAATCTATGTGGTGCTGAGGTGCCTAACAGGTTAAAGCACAACATGTTTGACAACCACAGTCCAACAGCACAAATCACATTTTAAAAAATAAGTCTCTGACATCTACAGAGAGAAGCAGTCGGTGATGACTTGAGTCTGCTTGAAACACCACACCCCAGGAGAGACTTAAGGAGCTGTCAGCTCTGAGGCCTTGGGGACACCTCGAGGGAGTCTAATGGCACAGAGCAAGTGATCAGCAGTTGGACTCGATGATCCTTATGGGTCCCTTCCAACTGAGGATATTCTATAATTCTATGATGCCAGTGTCGGGTGCTGTGCTGCTGAGATGGCCGGGCTCCTGGGCCCAAGGGGAACTCCTGGCAAGAGGGCCCTGGTGCAGAGAGACAGCTCTGCCCAGGAGCAGCTCCTCTGCACAGCGCAGCAGGGCTGGGGGCTCTGACCGCAGGTGGCACGGGGAGAGGAGAGAAGGAGAGAGAGCTTGGAGGCAGTGAGGAGTGCAAAAAGAGAGGGCAGTGTGTGGCAGGACAGATCTGCAGACTCTAGACACTGTGAGTCTCTGGCAGCAGGGCAACGCAGGTGCAGTTGCCAAAGGGCTCTTCTACAGCTGGCACATCTGATGGCTGACAGCATCTGTCAGGATAGGTCTCTCTGTTTATGCTGTGCTTTAGAGAATGGCATTTATGAGGGGGCATTTGAAGAGGAAGATCGAGGCTTGATTTATCTGAAGGGTAAGGATTTTTCTGCAGTCTGTGCTTTCAGATTCCTGCAGTGGAGGGGAGGCAGGTTTCATGGTAATGTGTTGTCAGGATTGTACAGGAAACTGAGACTCCTGGAGCATTGCACTGAGAAATCAATATGTCAGTGATGAAATTTGTAAAGTACCTTCCCAAACCTCATCTCACAGACTGCACCAACATCATATTGTGGTCCTCTCAGGTTTGATCCAAGCTGATCTTTAGGAGCTACAAATCCCCTGTCTTTGGGAGGTGTCTGCAGGCCAAAGAAGAGCAAAAAGCATTTGCAGTGAGCATAAGCTGTGTTCTCTGCAGGCAGAGCTGCAGCAGAGGAGGGTCTGCTGAGTGTCCGTCTGTCCCTCCCTGGCCTTGCCTCCCCTGACAGCAGCACACTGGCATTCTTCTTGTCTTCTCCAGCTGGCCATGCTGCTGCTATTCTTGTTTCCAGGCTGGCTGGGGATGGGGGTTTCACATGCAAATGGAGTGAGCCCTCGGTGTGCTTGGGTGGAAGTGGGATACGGGGACAGGGTGAGGGGTCTGGAGATGGGCACTTTGAGCCCTGATTCAGCAGTGTCCTGGTTCTTTTCAGGTGAACATGTAGTTATCCTGCAGCTCATACACATGCTAGCAGAAGAGACCAGCCTTTTTTGACAGACTGGCTGTCCCCTCTGAAGGGCACTCTGCACTAAAGGGACAGTCCCTTTGTATCTCAGGGTCCACAAGGTTTCACGTGGAGTGCAGAAGGAATGAAAATATACAAAGATGAATTTCTCACAGCCCTGCTCTGCAGTTGGGTGAATTCGGAACAGCAATGCGGATAATCACAACATATCAGGAGTGAATTTAATCAAGGATTCCCACATGTTCCCCTTTCCTTATTGTTCTAGATGAGGACTGACTACTACATTGACCACCGCAAAGTCCCCTTCTTCCAGGGACACCCTCAGTCAGTGTCTTATAACTCATGAAAGGGACCTGACCAATGTCTGCTTGTGAGGCCGAAAATGAGTTAGTTATAATCAGATAAATCTGTACTACCTTTTACGCCTTGAGCAGGACCCCATGCCCAGAACCAGGAAATGCCCAACAGCAGCTCTGTGAGTGAGTTCCTCTTGCTGGCATTTGCAGACGCGCGCGAGCTGCAGCTCCTGCACTTCGGGCTCTTCCTAGGCATCTACCTGGCTGCCCTCCTGGGCAACGGCCTCATCCTCACCGCCATAGCCTGCGACCACCGTCTCCACACCCCCATGTACTTCTTCCTGCTCAACCTTGCCCTCCTCGACCTTGGATCCATCTCCACCACTCTCCCCAAAGCCATGGCCAATTCCCTGTGGGACACAAGGGCCATCTCCTATCAAGGATGTGCTGCACAAGTCTTATTTTCTGTCTTCTTGGTTGGAGCAGAATACTCTTTTCTCACAGTCATGGCCTACGACCGCTACATTGCCATCTGCAAGCCCCTGCACTACGGGAGCCTCCTGAGCAGCAGAGCTTGTGCCAAGATGGCAGCAGCTGCCTGGGCCAGTGGCTTTCTCACTGCTGTCCTGCACACAGCCAATACATTTTCAGTGCCCCTCTGCCAAGGCAATGCTGTGGACCAATTCTTCTGTGAAATCCCCCAGATCCTCAAGCTCTCCTGCTCAGATGCCTACCTCAGGGAAGTTGGGGCACTCGTGTGTAGCATTTCTTTAGTCCTTGGTTGTTTTGTTTTCATTGTGCTGTCCTATGTGCAGATCTTCAGGGCAGTGCTGACGATGCCCTCTGAGAAAGGCCGGCACAAAGCCTTTTCCACGTGCCTCCCTCACCTGGCCGTCGTCTCCATCTTTGTCAGCACTATCACGTTTGCCTCCCTGAAGCACCCTTCAAACTCACTCCCACCCCTGGACCTGGTGGTGTCATTTCTGTACTCGGTGGTGCCTCCAGCAGTGAACCCCCTCATCTACAGCATGAGGAACCAGGAACTGAAGGATGTTATAAACAAACAATTAACGTGTTTCTTAAAGCATCAGTAAAGTTCTCGTCAATTTATCCATTCTGCTAGCATATCCAAAAAGAGTTCAGGGAATCTTTCATTATTAATATTCTTTACTATTATTTTAGCAAATATGTGATATTTTGAGTTAAATGTTAATCTTAGCAACCTGCCTGTTCATTATTTTATTTACTATTGGGTCATCTAATCTACCTATAGAACTAGGCTTCCTCTGTAGGTATAGACAATAAAAAATCCATGAGAACCTCAATGGTATCAGCTGCCATCTCTTCCCATCTCCTCTGGAGCTTGGAGAGCAGCCCCATGCACGACAGGCTCGGGGCCAAGAGCCCAGCTGCAACATGGGCGGGCAGCCCCGGTGGCCCTCGGGGCTGCCCCTCACTGCCTGCTGGGCTCTGCCTCTCTGCTGCCTTCGGGTCAGGGCTGCTGCATCCCTGAAGCCATGGCCATGGCCAGCAGCAGGACAAGACCTTTTCACTGCTGCTCTCTTTTGGCTTCTACATTGTTCTCTTGTGCTTCTTGTATTTGGGTTATCCCTGAGGTCTCGTGTACCTTGCTGACAGTCCTGTTGTCTCTGCAGTGGCATCCCTGTGGCTGCAGGCAGCAGCAGGCACTGTGCAGCCCTGTGTCACAGCTGGCCTCCCTGATACCACGGCAGTAACAAAAGGGGCTGCTCAGGGCAAACCTAGAACCCTGGATGCCTTTTCCAAAGCTGCTGCCAAGTATAGAGCCAAGGGGTTGCTCCCTGCTCTTCTGTTTTCTGGGATTCTTCATGAAGTGTAGGACACAGAATGAAAGTCCCAGGGTGGTGTGTGAGTAGCCAAGGACTGGACCAAGAGCTCTCTTTATGGCCTCACCTGTCTAATCTGACAACTGGTGTTGGACTCCTCTTCATGGGACTACGCACCCTGCAGTGGGGCGGATTGATGATGCCAGCCTGGAGGGGAATCTGGAGCTGCCAGGAGACATCAGGGAAACCCTAGGACAACGTGCTCATTAGGTAGTGATTAAAACCTCATAAAATTAGTGATCATCCAAAGAAGATTAGCAAAGGAAAAGGCGAATCAGAGGACTCTGTGGGCTAAGGAGGGCTCTGCAATGCCAGGGGAGGTGGTGAAGAGCCAGCAACTGAAGGCACATAAGACTGCACTGTAATTGAGGAGACCCTCTTCGAAGCCTCGTGGGCCAGGTCTGGTGCAGCACTTGTCCAGCACCCTGAGCAGCACGGGCAGTGGGGAGTCCCCACAGTGTCCCAGGGCACCACAGCCCCCTGGCTCTGCACAGCAGCACTGCCAGCTCAGGGCCCTGCAGGGAGCACGGGGAGGGAAGCAGCAATGGCCAGCCAGGCCAGCACAGACACACTGCCCTGGGCAAGGCTCTCTGGGAGCAGGGATGGCCCTGGGAAAGAGCAGGGCAGCATTTCTGGGCCTGCACAGATGGGTAAAGGAGAAGAGAAAGCTCTTTGTGCAGGCACCTGCTCCAGGCAGGCTGCTCTGTGCCTGGGCCAGGCCTCTTGTGCTGGCCTGGGGAGTGGGGCTGGCCCTGCGGGGCACAGGCACTCTGTTCTGGGGATCTCCCAGGCAAGAGACCAGGGCTCCTGCGGCTTCACAGACCTCCATTTCTTTGCACCATAGCCAGCCTCCTCCTTGCTCACCCCAGACAGCAACATGCATTGGCTGCCTCCTTCCTCCTCCTCTAGAGGGCAGAGGGGACAGAACAGCATAAATAAGTAAAACCCACAAATTGAGAGAAAGACACATAAGGAAGGGAAAGGAAAAGAAAAAAGAAAGAAATCAAAATCAAACGCTAAACATGATGAACATTTTGTAACTCATCAGTTCCCACCAGCAGACCGTTGGGCAGGCAGTCTCTGAGAAACTGCCACCTTGTCTTGGAAAGATGACCCCAATATGTATTGCTGAGCACTATGTTATGTGCCATGGAATGTCCATTTGGTCAGGCTGGGTCAGCTGTCACAGCAGGTTCCCCTCCCAGCCTTTTGCCCACCCACAGCCGTGGGTGACCAACACTGCTCTGGTCATATATCAAAAACACAGCACCACAGGGGCTGATCTGCAGAGAGTAACTCTGTCCCATCCAGAGACAATAGAGGGCCCCACGCTGGACAAGAAGGATCCTTCTGAGATCTGGAAGGAGCCAGGAAGTCTTCATAAGGACCAGGACAATTGAGGAAGCCCAAAGGCCCTTCTGAAGGGTCACTGAGTGCCACCTGAGAGGCAGTGCTCTGCACTGGGGAGGGGAAGGAGAAAGACTTGAGTGGAGGCTGTGAGAAACGAGGAAATTCAGGGCTTTAGCAGATCCTTAAAGTACTGCCTGAGTCCCCAGATGGAAACCAGTGTATGTATGTGGGTGGAGGAGGAGGAATTGGTGAGTCATGGGACTGGGGAAGAGCTGAAGGACCCTGCGTGAAGCTGGGCTGATGGGGAACTGTCCACGTTGCATGTGTGCCTCAGCCTGGGACAAGGGGCCTGCCCGTGGTGCGGGATAGTTGGGCTGTGCTCGGCCATGCCCCAGGAGCTGACCTTGCTCTCTTCCTCCCCACCACTCCCCACACGGGGCAGGCCCTCAGGAAACACCCTTGAGCCTGGAGATGCACCAACATGCTGCGGTGAGGGGCCACTACTGCAGGGGAAGACGGGAGGGTTGGAGAGACATGTGGGACCTGCTGGCAAGAGTGGTGTGTGCAGAGCATGCGGGGACATCGTCAGGGGCAGCGTGAGCCTGAGAGAGTGCAGTGAATGGAGCCCGCAGAGTGTGAGCCTGTCCAAGGTGGACTGACCAGAGCTCAAGTGCTCAATCTGGTGTGAGGAGGCAGAGGAGAGCTCTGCAGCCCCAGGCCACGCAGCAGCCCCACCAAAGGAGTCTGGCAAGTGATTTGTTGCAGCCCTGGGGCAATGGCAGTGACCCCATGAGCTGGGTCTGCCTCCCAGCCTGCCCAGCACAGCCCTGACGCGTGCCACCGTGCCCCAGGCACCACAGCCCCCTCTCTCTGCAGAGCAGCACCGCCAGCTGGGGCTGGGGATGGCGATGGGGATGGCGATGGGGATGGGGATGGGAGGGTGCTTCCCCTGTGTGTCTTCTAGGCCAGCTTCAGGCACATGGCTTCTGGACCTGAGCATGATCTTTGCTGTGCACAAGGAGTTTAGAGGCTACCAACAGGCACGGGGTTGGAACATTGCATGCAAGGTCCCTCCTGCCCTAGCACCTCACAAGACTGGTGCATAACTGGCTCCTGTGTGTCAGAGAGGCTGGGAGCCTAGCAGCAGTGCCATGGGCTGGAAGGATCACAACCAGCTCGCTTCTAGCTGGGCAGGTCCTGGGCCAAAAAGGGGGTATTTTGTAGGTGTGGTACTATAAGCTTAGTGATGCCTCAGAAATGCCTAATCCAGTCCTAAGTCAATGTCTATAAAGTGGATTGTGAGTTGAGCTCTTTCTGTAGTGGCTGACAGGTCATCCCTTGACTCCTGGCTGGGAACGGTGCATTTAGGCTCGCATCTGCCAGTGTCCGTGATAGGTCAGCGTATGAGCCTGCTTTGCACATAGTTTGTGAGATCCACTCTTCCTAAGTACGAGGTAGGCCCCATAGGGGAAGAGGTCTTGGACACAGGTTGTCATGTCAGAGGTATCAGCTTTTGCCTAAAGTCATCCTTCAGGACTGCTTTCTGTTTTCTACACAGAGGCAGCTACTGCCTGCAAGATGCCTGGGGGAAACTGAAGCATGCATGAGGACCTGGGAAAAGTTACTCTGGACCCATAGGAGCCATTGTGGAACCAAGACTTGTAGGCAGGACACACACGTTTGTGGTGGTGCAGAGCTGTTGGGCACATTATGCAGGGTGCTCCATGCTGGCTTAGGAGCTGCTTCTTTCTCAGGAACGCAGTGGCCAACAGCAGTGAGACACATACTCTGAGATCATGAGTGTCATGAGAATCCTGCTTCCAAAAAGATGACTGATATTGGAAGGTCAGGTGAAGGCTGGACAGGAGAGATGTGAGATTTGAGGTAGGGAAGAGGAGCTTGGCCAACAGAAATTAACGATTCCGAAAAGGTAAGAGGGTTCAGGTAATGCAGATCCTGCTATAAAACAGTCTTAAAACAGTCATGTGAAGCCTTTCCCCTATTTTAACATGTAATCTTTATCCCTAAACCTAAATGCTACTCCAAACCCTGACAGGAATCCACTACTGTAAAGCCTGACCTCAAAGTATCCCTTGAAGCAAAACTCAGCCCAAACCCCTCTCCCTTACCTTTACTCTCTTGCTCACCCTGATCCCTGCCCTTAACACTACCATTAAAATGCTCTATTTAACCCTAGACTTCATGGCAGAAAAACCCTAAACAAAACCCTAAAGCAAAGAGCTTTCACATAACCACAAAACCACAGACCTTACACCCCAAGCAGAACACCAAACCCTCCCATTACACACATGCTTAATCTCTAACCCAGAAAGGTGAGCCCTAATCCCATACATGAATAATGAACATCCTAAACCCCTGTTCGTGTGCATTAACCTCCTCACCTTCAGCCCCTCTCCTAACCCTCACCTTTATGCCCTTGACCCCTTGGGGCAGGGCAGGAACCGTGAGGTTGCTGTGCAGTCACATGGCATTCAAAGATGAATGTGGGGGGCCATGGATCTGATCAGCTTGTGGGCCACAAGGAGGAGATGGGTGGGAATGATCTGATGAGCTCAGCTCTGCCTCAAGATATCCTACACCAGCAGGAGGAATGTGACTGTGGCAGTGACTGTGAGGTCACTTCTGTCTCTGCAGTTGATAGGGCAGCAGCAGGAACATGCCACAGAAAGGGACTGTGAGGTCACTTCTCTCTGGACTAGCTGACGGGTCACCCTGGACTTAGACCTGGGATCTGTACTTTTTGGCCAGTGTGCCAGTAGCCCTGGTAGGTAAGCAGAAGGCACCTGGTTGGCATGCTGACTGTGGGATCCCCTCTGCGTAGATACCCAGGAACCCATACAGAAAGAAGGCCTGGATATGGATTGTCCTGTCCCTTCTGCTTGAGTACATGACCGGACAGCAGGAGGCACAAGGCTTGGGTGTGTCTACCTAAGAACCTGCAAGGCCAGCAGCAGGCCCATGGCTTGGAAGATGCTGGTTAGGTAACTTGTCTAGTCAGCTGACAGGCTGCAAGAAGGCTGATGGGTTGAAATGGCCTACTTTAGGAGTGGTTTCCACCCTGATGAGGCTTTCTTTGGTAGTAGGAAAGAGCAGGAAAGAAAGAACTGCCACAAAGTGCACCTTGGAAGGTTGGCACTGTCTACGAGGATGAAGAAATGTCCCTCAAGGTGTCATGCTGTGTTGCAAGAGGTCACCCACAGAGTATCTGTGATCAGACCATGGCTTTGTATTTTAAGGAACAGCTGGTGAGGGTTCATGAGACATTGGTGAAATGATGGAAATGCTGGGATGAGAGCAAGGTGGTGAACAGAGATGGGTGTCTGCAGACTTCAAGGAAATAGGGCAAAGTGTGGGACAGCATAGGAGAGCCTGCAGAGGAGAAGGCAGAGGGTGCTGGCAAGAATGGAAGGCCCCAACAGCCCTGAGGTTTTTGTCCCTTTGTCTAGAGCTTATGAGGAGATGAGATGTAGTTATTGCAATGGGGCCTCTTTGTTTCCTTGCAACCCTGTGCAGAGGCTGGGATGTGTCATACCAGTGTTCTTCTCTGGCATCACACTGCCCACCACATCCCACAGACCCTCAGGAAAAGGCCTGTGCCAGACATGGGGGTGCAGGATCTCCCCTCCAGTAGCTGGTGATAGACTTTGGACCTCCTGCTTCATCAAAACAAACCAAGACCTTACTCAGCACACTGCCTTTGCCTGTCTGTAATCATGGCCTCCAATTAGCTGCTCTAACAAGTCCCTGGGGAGGCTGTCTTAGTAATAGCCATCAGTGGGGCCCATTAATACTCCAAGTCACTTCAGCTTTTCCTTCTGACTTTACCGGCTTACACAGTTGCATCACTCTCCTCTCAGTACCTGAGCTTCATAGACTCAGCACCAAAATACACCATGGAACTCATTAAAATGAAGAAACTCCTTACATCTCTTGCTTAGTTTTGTTCAAGACTTCAAGACTTGTAAAGCTAATTGGAGAGCTTTCATGGTATAGTTAAGGAGGAAGATTGCAAAAAACACCTAATAAAAATCCTTTCTCATCTTAAAGGATGCATTTAGTTGAATTTCGGTTTGAAGTACTATTCTTTAATTGATATTGATCCAAGGGACCTGCATAGGGAGGAAAAGCAGACTCTTGACGTCTGACACTGCATGGAGAACCTTGCTCCTCACCATCCTAGCAGTGCCATTTGTCCCATTGCCCACTTGACACTTCCTTCTCCTTTCCTTACACCAGACTTCACTCAAGTCTGCAGCTGGATGTTACAGCTCCTTTGCACCAGCTCCCCCCTGATTTCCTTAGAGACCTGGCTGCACACAAGTGCAGAAGGGTTTTTCCTGTTTCCAAACAAACAACAGGAAAACATGCTGCAATTTAAAAAAAAAAAAAAAAAGCAATCTCCTCAATCTTCTCATCTTGTATGCCTCCTGTGAGGTTTACCTTCCCAAAAGGATGACCATAAAAGAAGTATTTTATACTAATAGATAGGAAATTAAAAATAATAGTGTAAGTATTGATCCATGTCATATGAATTCATTGAGAAATTATGAGGTTCTTGCTAAGGAAACAATTAGGCAGACTACTGACAGATGGGCAAGATGGGCTGCTTCTAACTCAAAGCTCAAAGCAGCAACTGGGTTGGGTGAGAGCCATCTAAATGATCAAAGAGTAAGGGGAGGGCAAACCAGGAGAACCATGGGAAGTGCATAGGTCCAGACAGGCAGCTGGAAAAGGGAGATTCAGCATTTTCTGTGTAATCAAAACTAGTGGATGTACCTGGAAGATGAAGAAGCACATCACGATAGACAAAGCGATGACACTGCAAGTACAGGTGAACACCAGTATTTCTTCTCCTGCACTGAATTTACATCCTGAAAATCCACATTTCTTCATGGTAGAAACTACACTGTGTGACATTTTATGGAAAAGATTGGATATTTTGAAGTGATGAGTAGTTGCTCTATTAGTTAAGTACTCGTGAAATTACTGGGTATTGAGGGAGAGCTTTGCTGTCTGACCATAAGCAATCAGGAAAAACCACCAGAGACCCCACTGTATTTGAGGTACTTCCCTGGATTTGCAGTTGTCAGAAAGGACCTGCAGGAGACCAGAGCCCCTTGGGGGATTCAGGTGGAGGTAGATGGAGTTCCCAGGGCACTTCCACTGCCAGCAGTGCTCTTTATCCCTGCAACTACAGTCCAGCCCAGCACACAAACCCCTTCAAGGACACACCCCTTTTTCAGTGAATTCCTGAGACTGACCCAAAGTTGAAAAGGCCATTGGGAACCCAAGATACTCTCCTTTGTTCCTACTAGACAGCTGAACATCCATTTACCATCCTGGGTCATCTGTGGCAAATTCAGGCTGCAAGACTCAAGAACAGGACAGGTCAAATGGTTGAGACAGAACCCATCAGCTTGTCCCCACTTTGGGAAATCGTCCCCTTCCAGCTAGGGATATGAATGTGAAAAAGAGGTGGGGCTCATGGCCACCTGGCTGGGGAAGAGCCCCGAGCTGGGGGACAAAGCTTTTCCTGCTCTGCAGGCCCAGCACCTCTTGCTTCACACCACACCCCGTGGCTTTGCCCTCTCCTTGCGCACCACAGGGCAGAGCCTGGCCCTGGACTCTCCATGACCGCCTTGCAGGTCCTGGCAGGCTGCGGTGAGGAGACGAATGCCCTGGGTCCCCTTCCTGCTCTGCCCAGGCCAGCAAGGGCCCAGAGCAGCCTCCTCTCCCCTGCCCCTGCAGATCTCGGCTCCCTTTGCACAGCCCTGGCTCTGTAGCACCAAGCCCTGCTGGGAGCCCTCCCCTGCATGCTCCCACCGTTCCCTGATGCTGCTGTTGCCCTCTGCCGGGCACTGCCCAGCCCAGCCCAGCCCTTGCTCACCGCTCCCCACCTCCCTGCCCTCTCCCAAGCCCAGCCTAGCTACACAAGAGATGGGAGGAGATGGGATATGAGACCAGTAAATTTCTGCTCTACTCTTTATTTTCTTTATCTGCATGAGAAGCCCCATTCTATAAGTACATTAGATGACTAGGTCAAAACTAAAAAAAAAAACATTAAATATTGGATGGTAAGAATAACAATAAATCTAATTCACAAGCTTTAGGCAACACTAAGAAAGAAAGAAAATTAAAGAAAATTGTCCTAACAGTTTATTTCAAAAAAAACCTCAGTGTCCTGATAGGATCATAGGCACATGACTAATGTTGAAGATGTATGTGTGCACATACTTGCTTGAAACATGTATCCAAAGAGTTTCCTCACTGCGTCCTTGAGCTCCTGGTTCCTCATGCTGTAAATGAGGTGGTTCACTGCCGGAGGCAACACCGAGTACAGAACTGCCACCACCATGTCCAGGGAGGGGGAAGAGATGGAGGGGGGCTTCAGGTAGGCAAACATGCCAGTGCTGAGAAACAGGGAGACCACGACCAGGTGAGGGAGGCAAGTGGAAAAGCCTTTGTACCAGCCCTGCTCAGAGGGCATCCTCAGCATGGCCCTGAAGATCTGCACATAGGACAGCACAATGAAAACAAAACAACCAAGGACTAAAGAAATTCTACACACAAGTGCCCCAACTTCCCTGAGGTACGCATCTGAGCAGGAGAGCTTGAGGATCTGGGGGATTTCACAGAAGAACTGGTCCACAGCATTGCCTTGGCAGAGGGGCAGGGAAAATGTATTGGCCGTGTGCAGGACAGCATAGAGAAAGCCACTGCCCCAGGCAGCTGCTGCCATCTTGGCACAAGCTCTGCTGCCCACGAGGCTCCCATAGTGCAGGGGCTTGCAGATGGCAACATAGCAGTCGTAGGCCATGACTGTGAGAAAAGAGTATTCTGCTCCAACCAAGAAGACAAAAAAAGAAGACCTGTGCAGCACATCCTTGATAGGAGATGGTCCTTGTGTCCCACAGGGAATTGGCCATGGCTTTGGGGAGAGTGGTGGAGATGGAGCCCAGGTCTAGGAGGGCAAGGTTGAGGAGGAAGAAGTACATGGGGGTGTGGAGACGGTGGTCGCAGGCTACGGCGGTGAGGATGAGGCCGTTGCCCAGGAGGGCAGCCAGGTAGATGCCTAGGAAGAGTCCATCCCCTGTCGTCAGCTCTGGTGAGGCCACACCTGGAATACTGTGTTCAGTTTGAGGCCCCTCACTGCAAGGACATTGAGGTGCTGCAGTGTGTACAAAGAAGGGCAACGGAGCTGGTGAAGGCTCAGCAGAAGTGCTGAGACACAAAGCTGGCCAAGCAAACCCAGACACAAGGACAAGACACAAACCAGGAGGATTCCTCTTAACAGAAGAGTAGAGCAAGCAGCTGGAAATAGAAGATCTCTTTATAAGACAACATTCCAAGGTACAGAACCAGAAAAGCATGTGTGTGGAACTTTATCAAGAAAAGGAAAACTTGCTAAACATGGACAAGAAAAAAAGAAAGAAATAAAAACACCAACACTTTTGATTAAAACTTCAAGAATTATTTGGTATTCAATACCTGTGAGGTTTATGGAAGATGCCAGAAATATTTTTCTTGGAGGTGAATCTGACCCATTTTGTGTCACTGACAAAGCTGTGAGTCCAAAGAAATAAATGCTGAGTGGTGTCCCAGTGGGCAGGGGGCAGCGGTGGCTGTGTCACCCAGTTGTAACAGTGGGCAGGGGGTCAGTGGTAGCTGTGTCACCCAGGTGTCACAGTGGGGCCGTGACACGGCAGCCCAGCTCGGAGAGAGGGCCAGGGGTGCGGGCAGGCCCCAGTCGGGACGGAAGCCCCTGGCAGCAGGCAGCAGAGGGCAGAGCAGGGCAGGACAGGGAGGAGAGTGCGCGATGGAGCAGGGGCTGAAGCACAGTGTGAGCCTGAATGGCCCTGGAAACTTGAAGGATGTGCTGGTGTGTGCAGAGGAGATGCTTGTGTGCTCCCCTGAGATGCCTGGGTGCCTCAGGAGATGCTTTCTTGCTCCATGGAGGTTCTTGGCTATCCCAACAACATTCAGGGTGCTCCCCAGGCTTCTTAGCTGCTCTATCCAGATGCTCCCTGGGTGTGCAGGGAGATGCTTGGTTTCTCCAAGAAGACACCTGGGTGATGCAGGGAGTTTCCTGGATGTCCCAGGAGGATGGACTGATGATCCTGAAAGTTTCTTGGTGGCTGCAGAGAAAGGCTTGAGTGCTATCTGGGGATGCTTGTGTACCCTAGGAGATGTGCTTGTGTGCCCAAGGGAGAGGCTTGTTTGATCCAGGGCAAAGCTTTATTTCTCCAGGGAGGATTTTGGGTGCTCCATGGAGACCGTTGTGTGACTTTGTGAGTAGTTTGCTGTTTGCTTCCAAGGAAGATGCTGGAGGGCGGTGGGGAGATGCTTGGTTCCTGCACGGTGGTGTCTGTATCCCTTTGGGGATGCCTCCATGCCCACGGGGACATACTTGAATGACTGTGGCAGGTGCTTGTGCACCCCACGGAAGCAGTTGGGTGCCTAGGAAGGTGCTTCCCATCTCCAGTGAGATGTTTGTGTGCCCCAGGTGGTGTTTTGGAGCCCTGGGGAGATGGTTGAATTCTCCACTCAGATGTAGGATTGCAGAGGGGAGACCCTTGGGTACTCCAGTGAGGTGCTTGGGTGTTCCAGGGAGGTGTTTGGGTGCCCTGAGGAAATGATTGGGCACAAATAGCTAGGTGCTTGACTTCTCCAGGGAAATGCCCTAGGAGGTTTTAGTATGCCTGAGGAAGATGCTTGGGTACTGCACAGAGATGCTTCCATGCTCCAAGAGACACCAGGGTGGCTTGTTGGGACACTTGGGTGCTCCAGGGTGTTCTTGAGTGCCCCAGGAAGATGCTTGGGTGTCCTGGGGACATGCATGACTGTCCCAGCAAATGGAACCAGCGAGATGCCTGGGTACCCTGGGAACATGCTTGCTTGCCCCACAGAGAGACTTGGGTGAGCTCGGACATGCTATGGGACTTGGGGTGCTGTTGGGTGGTTCCAAGGAGGGGCTTGTTTCCTTGGGGAGAATTTTGGATATTCTTCTGAGATGCTTGGATGACCTTGTGAAATGTTTGAGAGTTTCAGTGCCCTGGGGAGATGCTCGGAGAACTTCCTTGGTAGCTCTGGGGATATATTAGAGTATTTCAGGAGGTTCTTGGGTGCCCTGAGGAGATGCTTTGGTGCTCCAGTGAGATGCCTGAGTGCTGTGAGGAGATCCATGGATCCTGCAGGAAGACATCGAGGTTTTCTCAGCATCAGGGCCACCTTTCCTGGGCCTTGGTCTCCCCGTCATCACTGCCTGCACTTTTCTGCACTAACAAGTCCATGGGGAGGCTTTGTCAGTAATGTCCCTCAGTGGCACCGTTAACACTGGGAGAGGCTTTGCAGTTTGCATCAGACTTGGACTACTTGAGAAGCTGCTTCAGCCACCCACGAGCAGCTCCTGTGCCAGGCACAGCAGGGCTGGAGGCACTGCGTGCAGCTGGCATGGGGAGAGGAGAGGAGGGGGAGAGAGGTTCAGGGCAGCCTGGCATAGAAAGGCAGGGGAGAGCTGGCAGAGGGAGAAATCCTCACAGCCACCTCCCCTCGGTAAGTGTCTGGGTGCAGGGCAATGCCGCTGCGCACCCTGCCAGGCTCTCCTGGAGCTGGCACAGCCCTCAGGCGATGGCAGCTGTCAGGAGGACGCTCGGTGTTGGAGTTGAAGGGCACGCAGGGCTTGTGTGCTGCAGGGTGAGCGTGCAGGGCCCGAGGGCTCCTTGTCTTGGGGCCGGCTGCAGGCTGTACAGCCGGGGGTGCAGGCAGGGGTGCCCAGGGCTGTGGTGCAGAGCAGGGTCCCTGCTGTGCCCCAGGGGCTGTGTGGCGGGGCAGGGCCTCTGCCGCCTGCCAGGCTCAGCACTCAGCCTGCCCGGGGAGCTGCCCAGGGGCTGCGGGGAGAAGCTGCGGCTGGAAGGAGCCCCCCCGGATAGCACAGCACGGCACGGCAGGGCAGGGTCCTGCTGCTGCCCAAAGCCTGCTGCCTGGGGCAGGCTGCTCACAGCCCCACACCTCCCCAGGGCACTGCACAGCAGAACTGCCCGCCAAGAGCGACCTGAAGGCAGTGCACTTTTAGAATCTGCTTCATTTGCCTGCCCATGTGCTGAGGCAGAAGGATGGCAATGGAGTAGGGACATCTGTACTAGAGACTAAGGCTCCTTGAGCATTGCTGCTGCTCTGAGGTACCTCACACACCTCAGCATACAGACGGTACCAACATCACCTTTGTTGTTTCTTAGGGAAGTATTTGACCTTCTCCTCATGTCCTGCAGCAGGGACATGTCCCTGGCCTGTGGACTTCTCAGATCACTCCCAGTTCCCTTTTACCTGTTGCTGCAGACCAGGACTGGCTGCTGCACAGTGAGGCAGTGTTTTGGTCTGTGTGGTGTTTGTTGAGTCATTCAATGGATTGCAGTCAAAGAAGTCCTTAAATTTTGCACAGTCTTTGCTTCTTTTGGACAGGCTCCCTTGCTCCGAGGCAAGAAATGTGTAACAGCAGCTCCATCACCGAGTTCCTCCTCCTGGCATTCGCAGACACGCGGGAGCTGCAGCTCCTGCACTTCGCGCTCTTCCTGGGCATCTACCTGGCTGCCCTCCTAGGCAATGGGGTCATCATCACAGTCGTAGCCTGCGACCACCGTCTCCACACCCCCATGTACTTCTTCCTCCTCAACCTCGCCCTCCTCGACCTGGGCTGCATCTCTACTTCTGTCCCCAAAGCCATGGCCAATTTCCTCTGGAACACCAGGGACATTTCCTACCCAGGATGTGCTGCACAGTTCTTTTTGCTAGTCTTTTTGATTTCAGCAGAATCATCTCTTCTCACCATCATGGCCTACGACCGCTACATTGCCATCTGCAAGCCCCTGCACTACGGGAGCCTCCTGGGCACCAGAGCCTGTGCCACCATGGCAGCAGCTGCCTGGGGCAGTGGCTTTCTCCACGCTGTGCTGCACACTGCCAATACATTTTCACTGCCTCTCTGCTGTGGCAATTCCCTCAACCAGTTCTTCTGTGAAATCCCCCAGATCCTCAAGCTCTCCTGCTCAGACTCCTACCTAAGGGAAGTTCAAGTTCTTGTGGTTACTGCTTTTCTGTTTGGGAGTTGTTTTGTTTTCATTGCTCTGTCCTATGTGCAGATCTTCAGGGCCGTGCTGAGGATTCCCTCCCAGCAGGGACGGCACAAAGCCTTTTCCACGTGCCTCCCTCACCTGGCTGTGGTCTCCCTCTTTATGAGCACCATCATGTTTGCCCACCTGAAGCCCCCCTCCATATCCTCCCCTTCCCTGGACCTGGTGCTGGCAGTCCTGTATGCAGTGGTGCCTCCAGCAGTGAACCCCCTCATCTACAGCATGAGGAACCAGGAGCTCAAGAATGCCATATGGAAACTGATGACCACGTGTGTTTCATAACCAATAAACATTCTTGCCTCTCTTCTTCTGAGAACACCTGAAAACGTTACTCACGATAGGCCATGCCTGCCCTTTTTTCTTGTGTTGCTGGTACTTTCCACTAATATTCTGAGTAATTTTGTTCACTTAGAAATAATATTCTTCATTTTGGTTTTCCATTTAAACCAAATAAAGTGACATTGTTTCTTATATCCTTCCTCTGAGGCCTTTTGTGTAGCTGCAGGGACAGTGCCTGTGTGCAGAGGTGGAGGGGAAAAGAGTCGTGGCCCAGCAGTCCAGCCTGGGAGTGCCAGCTCTGGGTCCATGCAGAGCTGCTCTCCTGCCACTGCCACCCTCTCCTGCTGAGCCCTGCTGGCGGTGTAAGGCCTGGCTGCTCCTGTAGCTTGGTGCCAGTGCTGCTGTGTGGCCGTGCTGGGACCACAGGCAGGGACAGGCAGTGGGCACTTGAGTGACACAGCTGGCCTCCAGAACAGCATTTCCCTCCTAAAAGGACCATGCCAGAAGGCACACGTCATCTTTTGGAGTTGCCGTCACATCAGAATGTGCTCAGAGTCCCAAATGCTCCCTGGGACACAGGATGTGCTGGG
The DNA here is from genome assembly GCF_964211835.1 of Anser anser. Classification (NCBI taxonomy): domain Eukaryota; kingdom Metazoa; phylum Chordata; class Aves; order Anseriformes; family Anatidae; genus Anser; species Anser anser. The sequence goes on from NW_028154169.1 coordinate 1,001,814, forward strand.
AGAAGAGCAGGGCCTGTCCAGGTGCAGGGGAGACATGGGAACAGAAACCCTTTGGTTCTGCTGCTATCTGCAGGCACATCGTACGCACATGGAGAGAGGAACAAGAGCAAGCACAAAGGCCATCAGCTATCCCTAGGGGTGTCATGAAGACCAGTGGGGCAGAGTGTCTTCAGGTCCCTTCATCCTGAGAGTAACAACCATGGGGCATCTGCCTGAATAGCACAGAACAGTCCAGGTGGAATGCACCTTCAGAGATCATCTAGTCCAAAGTGCAAGACCTGAATGCAGCTCTGAGATGTGCTTCCTTGCACCTCCGAGGTCCCTGTGCCCATTGCTCGTGCCTTGGGGCATCTCAGAGGAGGGCAGAGCAGGGCGATGCACCGCAGGGCTGAGGTGCCTCCCAGCCTCTGGCAGTGGCTGCAGGAGCCAGAGGGACCCTGCAAGTGTGCAGTGCACTGCCTGTGTGTGTGCAAGGCAGGGACCCGTGTCTCTGAAGAGCCCAGTGTGTATGAGCAGTACGTGAGGCCAGCTCAGATATGGGCACCTCACAGAGCCCTGACATTTCTCTGTGCAGAACTCCAGTAATTACCCCCAGAACTCCAGTAATTACCCCCAGTGTTCCCAAGAGATTTCTGTCACCCTCCTTGCACACGTTCATTGCAAATGCCTCTCTCTGACATATCACGCTACCCTGCCTTCTGGACTGGTGGCGACAGCAAACTGGTAGCTCTTGGTGACAGCCAACATGGCTTCACTAGATCGTGTCTGACAAATCTGGTGGCCTTCTACGATGGGCTTACAGCATTGGTGGAGAGGGGAAGAGCAACTCACGTCATGAACCTTGACTTGTGCAAATCATTTGACGCTGTCCCACACCATATCCTTGTCTCTCAATTGGAGAGACATGCATGTGATGGATGGATCACCTGGTGGGTAAGGAAGTGGCTGGATGGTCACCCTCAAGGAGCTGGAGTCTACAGCTCAATGTCCAAGTGGAGGTCAGTAAAGAGTGGTGTTCCTCAGGGGCCAGTATTGGGACCAGCACTGTTTTAACACTTTGTCAGTGACACGGACAGTGTGATTGAGTGCAATCTCAGCGAGTATGCTGATGACACCAAGCTGGGTGGTGCAGTCGATACACTGGAGGGAAGGGATGATATGCAGGTGGACCTGGACAGGCTTGAGAGATTTTCCTGTGAGAACCTCATGAGGTTCCCAAAGGCCAAGTGCAAGGTCCTGCAACTGGATTTGGGCAATCGCAAGCACAACTACCGGCTGGGTGGAGAATGGCTAGAGAGCAGCTCTGAGGAGAAGGACCTGGGGTGTTGGTGGATGAGAAGCTCAACCTGTGCCGGCAATGTGAGTTTGCAGCCCAGAAAGCCAGCTGTATTCTGGGCTGCATCAAAGAAGTTTGGCCCAAAGCTTGAGAGAGGTGATTCTGTCCTTCCACTCCGCTCTTGGGAGACACCTCCTGGATTACTGCATTCAGCTCTGGGGCCCCGAACTCAAGAAGGACATGGAAGTATTCGAAGGAGTCTAGAAGAGGCCAAAAACATGACAGAGGGGCTGGGGCACCTTTTCAATGAAGACTGGCTGAGAAAGCTGGTTCTCTTCAGCCTGGAGAGACCCTATAGCAGCCTTCCAGTACCTAAAGGGGCCTTTAGGTAATGTTTTAAAGCCAAAAGAGGGTACTTTAAAATAAGGTATAAGGAAGATATTCTTTCCTTTGGGTGTGGTGATAAAAGGAACAGGTTGCCCAGAGAAGTTGTGGCTGACCCATCCATTGCCCCTTTGTGGCCAGAAGCCTCCCGTGCCAAACCAAGCTGGAGACCCCCCCTGCAAAGTTGCTGTTTAACCTCATCTTTTCTGCATGGGGCCTCCTCTGCACCACAGAGCCCAATCTCAGCTCCCACTTTGCCACAAGCGTTCAGCATGGGCGCTACAGGGCCTAACTCTCCCATGTCCTGCCCTGGCACTGCCATCCTGCTGGGCAGGGGAAAGGGCTGCCTCCTGCAGCTGGCAGGAGGCGAGGGTGATACTGTAAAAGCCAGTCAAAGGAACTCTCTAAGACTCAGTTTTGAGTTATAGATAGCAGGCGTTCTTTTACTGAGGTGCTGGACTTAGTGGGGATCAGTCCACCTAGTGTGCTTACAGAACTGTTTGAGCTATAGGGGTTATATACAATCAAAACATACATGTTAATCAGATTTCCCCAAAACATATTCATGCTATTTCCTGTAACTCATTAAAATCAGTAAATGTCTCTGACCCATGCACATTTGTTTCCACTGGTGCTCTTTCAGGGGTCTCTGGTGGTCATCGGTAATCTTCCTCACTATGTTCGTTAGTTGAATCCAGTTCTTGTCCATGCTCAAGCCATCTAAATCTTTCTTCTCTTCTTCTTTCATCTTAGGCATGCATACAAAGCTTAGTTGCTTACACATCCAAGGATATACGCATAGCATGAATTCCTCACCTAATCTTCTGACACATCCTCTAGGCCTGGGTCAGCTTGCCCTCATTCTGAGATACAAGTCTGGAGGCTCTTATAGATAAAGCTGACTAATTAGTGAGTAAGCTAACATCAGGGATGAAAGTTTCTAAACTTCCTTCTGTCTAACAAAACCTAGTAAAGGTTTCACCTACCTGCTAATGAAGCTTTTCAAATTTGATGCCATTGTTCTGTCAAGGAAGAGACCATTTTTCCTTTCAGCTCGCTAGGGAGGGGAGGCCAGGAAGCGCCTCCCAAGGCCGCTCCTGCCAGCAGAGACAAGGCCGTGGCCGAGGGGAGGGGAGGAGGCTGGAAGGGCGGTGGTGAGGTCCCTGCCGCTGTGCGGCCTGGTTGCCCCGCAGGAGATGTGCTGGCCGGCAGGCCTTGTGAGGTCACCCAGCGTGTCACAGAGCACCCCAAGGCAGCAGGGATGGCACTGGAGACGCGGGTGGCAGAGCGCAGCCAGGGGCTGGCTGTGGGTCCCCTCTGCTGCAGCCGCCTGACGGAGCGTGGCAGGAGGAGGGCAGGCAGGGCTCGTGGCAACCACGCTCACGGTTGCCTTGCCACAGGGTGCTGCAGAGCTCGGGCATGGCCACCACAGCCCCAGCCCCTTGCAAGGCACCGCAGCTGCTGGTGAGAGAGGGAGTTAGGGGAATCTTATCAAGTAGAGATAGAGTGCTGACGGCATGAAACTAGGATCCTACTTAGTGTCTTTACTAACTATGGTGCTTGTGCAAATTAATTAAAGCAAGAAGCCTTGGGCCCCTTTACCAAGGTCAGAGTCTTAGACCAGAGGTCTAAGAGTGTGAGCCTATCTTAAGAAACTGGTAGAAACTGGTCCTGTGGATGGACAAGATCCAAGAAGCAACTGAGTCTGTGCAGAGACAAGAGGTCAACTAGCGGTGATGAGGAAGAGTCATCAATCTTCATCCCCACAACCCCCGACGACCACCACCAGAATGCACTGCGCAAGCGCAGATGGGAGGAGTTTATGGAAATGACTCCTTGGAACTAATTTTAATACGAAGCGGGGACAGGTTATGAATATGTATAGGCATATTGTGAAACTTCATGCATAGGTAACTCTTTACTGCATATAACCAAGGCAAGTTGCTGCGTCAGGCGCACACGACTTTGGCGGGACTACCCCCCGTGCTGCCCAGCGCTGAATAAACATACCTACTTTACAATCTTACTGATTGTGGTGTCCGTTTTCCGCAAGTCACTGGGACAAAAGCAGATCCTGATATAGAGCCAAAAGAAAAGGAGGTCATTGGTGAATAAGCTGAACAAGACTGGACCCAGTACTGACCCCTGGGGGTCACCGGTAGCTACAGGCTTCCAACTAGTCTTCACACCACTGAGCACAACCCTCCGAGCTCTGCCATCCACCCAATTATCAGTCCACCTCACTCTCTGCTCATGTAGGCCATGCTTCCTGAGCTTGTCTATGAGGATGTTATGGGAAACAGTGTCAAAAGCCTTTCTGAAGTCAAGGTAGACCACATTCACCGCTCTCCCCTCATCTACCCAGCTAGTCATCTCATCACAGAAGGCTATCAGGTTGGTTAAGCATGATTTTCCATTCCCATTCCTAGTATGGTCTGGGGACCAGCTTGCTCCTGACAAATAGAGCCTGCGGAACAGACCCCCACCTGGAGCAGCTTCCAAAGAGCCCGTTTTTCGCTGCCCGTGGAGAATCCCACACAGGACCAGCCCAGGAAGGTCGGCACCCCACGAGAGGGACCCCACACCAGAGCAGGGGGGAGAGCGACAGTGAAGGAACAGAGGAAACAAAGCACCATGGACTGATTGCAGCCCCTGCTCCCAGCCCCCCTGCGCCACTCAGGGCAGGGAAGAGGTGGAAGAGAGTGGATGGGGGAAGGTGCCCCCAGCTTGTTTTTCTGTTCCTCTCTGTTCCCATCAATAGGTAATCAATTTTATTCATCTTCCTATGCCAAGTCTGTTTTGCCCGTAACGATAATTGTAGAGTGATCCCCATTGAGGTACACTGTCCTGGTTCCAGTTAGGACAGAGTTAAGTAGCTCATAGTAGCTGGTAGGGTGCTATGTTTTGGATTAGGATGAGAAGAGCGCTGATAACATGCTGATGTTTTAATTGTTGCAGAGCAGTGTTTACACCAGGCCAAGGACTTTTCGGCTTCTCGCTCTGTCCTGCCAGCGAGCAGGCTGGGGGTGCAGCAGGAGCTGGGAGGGGACAGACCCAGGACAGCTGACCCAAACTGGCCAAAGGGGTATTCCATACCATCTGACGTCATGCTAAACAATATATAGGGGTGGCTGGCCAGGGTGGGGGGCCGGCTGCTCGGGGATAGGCTGGGCATCGGTCAGCGTGTGGTGAGCAATTGCATTGTGCATCACTTGTTTTCTTACACATTATTATTGTTAATACTATTATCATTATCACTATTATTATTATTATTGTTATTAGTATATTCCTGTCTTAATAAACTGTCTTTATCTCAACTCACCGGCTTCACTTTCCCGTTTCTCTCCCCCATCCCAGAGAGGGAGGGGGGAGGGTGAGTGAACGGCTGTGTGGTGTTTAGCTGCCAGCCGGGTTAAACCACAACAGTCCTTTTGGCACCCAACGTGGGGCGCGAAGTGTTGAGATATCGACAAATCTGACCAGAGTGTGTTAAACTAAAACTGGTATAAGTATTGGACCTGCTTAATAGTTGCTAGTCACGATGTTGATTGCCTTAATCTCCAGTCTGCTGTACCTGTATTCCAAATTGAGTTTTATGGTGCGTTACTTTCTGTATGTGCTCCCTGTTGCACTGTTTATCCTTTCCGGGCCCTGGTTTAAGATTGTTATGGTACTGTGCGGTGTAACAATGGCTTATGAAATGATGAAATATCTGGTCACGACTTTAACGTGGTATTTGTACTCAGCACTGACGTCGACTCTATACTTTGGAATCCATATCTCGGAAACTATTAGCAATTACACCTATTGCCTGTTTTCGTTAGGGAGCCAATCTGTGAAGGGGACAGGGGAAGACATGTTTCCCTACCTGTTCACTCTCCCTTTCTCCTTCACCACCACCCTCTTATCCCCCGAGCTAGTTACGGTGGTTCTCCGAGATGTTGAATATCCTTGGGATACTCAGACCAGCCTGCTCTTGTTGTTATGTCTCCTGAATGCGCTTCAGGTTTTGTGGAGGGTTAAACACAGATTCACAGATTCACAGATTCACAGATTTTTCTAGGTTGGAAGAGACCTCAAGATCATCGAGTCCAACCTCCGACCTAACACTAAGTACTCCACTAAACCATATCCCCAAGCTCTACATCTAAACGTCTTTTAAAGACCTCCAGGGATGGTGACTCCACCACCTCCCTGGGCAGCCCGTTCCAATGCTTAATAACCCTTTCGGTAAAGAAGTACTTCCTAACATCCAACCTAAAACTCCCCTGTCGCAACTTTAGCCCATTCCCCCTCGTCCTGTCACCAGGCACGTGGGAGAATAGACCAACCCCCACCTCTCTACAGCCTCCTTTCAGGTAACTGTAGAGAGCGATGAGGTCGCCCCTGAGCCTCCTCTTCTCCAGGCTGAACAAGCCCAGCTCCCTCAGCCGCTCCTCGTAAGACTTGTTTTCCAGACCCCTCACCAGCTTGGTCGCCCTTCTCTGGACTCGCTCGAGCACGTCCATGTCCTTCCTGTAGCGAGGGGCCCAAAACTGAACACAGTACTCGAGGTGCGGCCTCACCAGAGCCGAGTACAGGGGCACAATCACTTCCCTCGACCTGCTGGCCACACTGCTTCTTATACAGGCCAGGATGCCGTTGGCCTTCTTGGCCACCTGGGCACACTGCTGGCTCATATTCAGCCGACTATCCACCAATACTCCCAGGTCCTTCTCGGCCAGGCAGCTTTCCAGCCACTCATCTCCCAGCCTGTAGCTCTGCTTGGGGTTGTTGCAGCCCAGGTGCAGGACCCGGCACTTGGCCTTGTTGAACTTCATGCAGTTGACCTCAGCCCATCGCTCCAGCCTATGCAGATCCTCCTGCAGAGCCTTCCTGCCCTCGAGCAGATCGACACACGCACTTAGCTTGGTGTCATCTGCAAACTTACTGAGGGTGCACTGGACGCCCTCATCCAGATCATCAATAAAGATATTAAAGAGGACCGGCCCCAGTACCGAGCCCTGGGGGACTCCACTAGTGACCGGCCTCCAGCCAGATTTGACTCCATTCACCACAACTCTCTGGGCCCGGCCATCCAGCCAGTTTCTAACCCAGCAAAGCGTACGCCAGTCCAAGCCCCGAGCAGCCAGTTTCTCGAGGAGAATGTTGTGGGGAACGGTGTCAAAAGCCTTACTGAGGTCAAGGTAGACCACGTCCACAGCCTTTCCCTCATCCACCAAGCGCGTCACTTGGTCATAGAAGGAGATCAGGTTCGTCAAGCAGGACCTGCCTTTCATAAACCCATGCTGACTGGGCCTGATCGCCTGCTTGCCCTGCAAGTGCCGCGTGATGACCCTCAAGATAATCTGCTCCATGAGCTTCCCTGGCACTGAGGTCAAACTGACAGGCCTATAGTTCCCCGGGTCTGCCCTGCGGCCCTTCTTATAGATAGGCGTCACATTGGCTAGCCGCCAGTCAACCGGGACCTCCCCCGATAGCCAGGACTGCCGATAAATGATGGAAAGCGGCTCGGCCAGCTCCTCCGCCAGTTCTCTCAGTACCCTCGGGTGGATCCCATCCGGCCCCATCGACTTGCGCACATCCAAGCTCCGTAGCAGGTCGCCAACCATTTCCTCATGGATAGCGAAGGCCACATCCAGCTCCCCATCCCCTTCCACCAGCTCAGGGCACTGGGTGTCCGGAGAACAACCGGTATTGCCGCTAAAGACTGAGGCAAAGGCGGCATTAAGCACCTCAGCCTTTTCCTCATCCTTAGTAACTAGGTTTCCCCTCGCATCCAGTAAAGGATGGAGATTCTCCCTAGTCCTCCGTTTCGCGTTGATGTATTTGTAAAAGGATTTTTTGTTGTCTTTAACGGCAGTAGCCAGGTTGAGCTCCAGATGAGCTTTGGCCTTTCTAATTTTCTCCCTGCACAGCCTCGCTACATCCTTGTAGTCCTCCTCAGTGGCCCGCCCTTTTTTCCAAAGATTATAAACCCTCTTTTTTCTGCTAAGCTCCAGCCGCAACTCTCTGTTGAGCCAGGCCGGTCTTCTTCCACGCCGGCTCATCTTTGGGCACGTGGGGACGGACCGCTCCTGTGCCATCACGATTTCCTTCTTGAGGAGCGCCCAGCCTTCCTGGACTCCTCTGCCCTTCAGAACCGCCTCCCAAGGGACTCGGCCAACCAGCGTCCTGAGCAGCTCAAAGTCAGCCCTCCGGAAGTCCAAGACAGCAGTTTTACTGGTCCCCTTCCTGGCCTCGCCAAGAATAGAGAACTCTACCATTTCGTGGTCACTCTGCCCCAGACAGCTTCCGACCACCACATCTCCCACCAGTCCTTCTCTGTTTGTGAAGAGAAGGTCTAGCGGGGCACCACCCCTGGTAGGTTCACTGACCAGCTGCGTCAGGAAGCTATCTCCCACGCTCTCCAGAAACCTCCTAGACTGCTTTCTCTGTGCCGTGTTGTGTTTCCAGGATATGTCCGGGAAGTTGAAGTCCCCCACGAGGACAAGCGCCGACGATTTTGCAACTTCTGTCAGTTGCCTATAAAACTCCTCATCCGTCTCCTCATCCTGGTTCGGCGGTCTATAACAGACCCCCACCAGGATGCTAGCCTTGCCGGCCTTCCCGCGGATCCTAACCCACAGGGATTCAACCTTATCATTCCCAGCCTGGAGTTCTACAACATCGAAAGATTCTCTAATGTAGAGAGCCACGCCACCTCCCCTTCTGTGCTGCCTGTCCCTCCTGAAGAGCCGATAGCCAGGCATTGCAGCACTCCAGTCGTGGGAGCGGTCCCACCACGTCTCCGTGATGGCAACCAAGTCGTAGCCTGCCTGCTGCACAATGGCTTCCAGCTCCTCCTGTTTGTTACCCATGCTGCGTGCATTAGTGTAGATGCACTTCAGCTGGGCCATCGCCTTCTTCCCCGGCCTAGCCATTGTTTCCCCCGGCACAGCTCCGACAAGCCTTGTTTGAGCCCCGTCCCCCTTCCTACCTAGTTTAAAGCTCTCTCTATGAGCCCCGCCAGCTCCTGGCCTAGGATCCGTTTTCCCCTTGGAGATAGAGACCCATCTGGGGCCATCAGGCCGGGTGCCGAGTAAAGCTCCCCATGGTGAAAAAACCCAAAATTTCTATGCTGGCACCAGCCTCTGAGCCACCTATTAACCACATGAGCTTTCCATGTCCTCTCCGTGCCTCTCCCTTCCCCCGTAGGGATGGACGAGAACACCACCTGCACTCCCGCTCCCTCCACCAATCGTCCCAGCCCCCTATAGTCCTGTTTGATGGCCCTGAGGCTTCTCTTTTCAACATCATCGCTGCCAGCCTGGACTATCAAAAGCGGGTAATAGTCAGAGGGGCGAACCAGGTTTGGAAGCTTCCTGGTAACGTCTCTGACCCTGGCCCCAGGGAGGCAGCAGACTTCCCTATGTGTGGGGTCAGGCCGACAAATAGGGCCCTCCGTTCCCCTGAGGAGGGAGTCGCCCACAACAATCACCCTTCTTTCTTTCTTGGTGGAGGCAGTCCTGAGGCGTGGAGTCAACTTCCTCACCTCAGGCATCCTCCCGGGTAGGCTTCCTACCTCATCCTCACCCACCGGTCCCTCCAGCTCCAGGGCCTCAAACCTATTGTTCAAGGGCACCTGGGAAGGCGGCGCCGGAAGGGGAGGGCATCTCCTGCGAGGTCGAGCAGGGACCTGCCTCCATTCCTCCTCAACTCGCAGGTCCCCTCCCTCTGCCCGATGGCAACAGGGCAGGGGGTCCACCCCCCTTTGGGGCGTCTCACCCTGGTCCCTCTCCCTCCGGTCCTGCAGGGAGTCGCTCCACCAGTCTATCTCCCGCTCGCACTCCCTGATATCCCTCAGCCTCTGCACCTCCTCCTTGAGCTCTGCCACCATGCGGACCAGGTCGTCCACCTGCTCGCACCTCACGCAAGCAGTCTCTCTGCCCCCCGCCGATGGCAGCAAGAGGCTCAGACACTCCCCGCATCCGGAGACCTGAACTGCCGCATGTTTGGACGGGCAGTCGGTCTGGGTGTGCACTGACTTCCTAGAGAAAGCACCGTGCCTGGTGGAGACCATCGCAACCCAGCTGACGGGAGAGTGTCGTTAGAGGAGTTGTCCCTATGGGCGGGTGTGAGCGCTCCGCCCTGCCTGCCCGCGCCAACTGCCTCGCTAACTGCCGCGTCACTCCCACCGCGTCACTCCCTGTTTGCCGGCCCTGGTCGCCGCGCTCCTGGTCGCTCGCGCTCCCTAAGGGCTGCCTTTGAACGGCCGGGGGGAGGAGCTGACGCTGACGCTGCTGGCCCCGCCTACGCCTCGTCAGCCTCCCTCACGAGGGCTGCCGGTGCCTGTCGGCTCCCTCACGTAGGCTCGATGCCCGAAAAATAGCCCTGCCTGTCCCGATCCCGCGCTCCGCTGCAGCACGCGTCTGCCCCGGAGCCGGTCGCCTCGGCAAGGCGACAACTACTTAGGAATCTCATCCGGAGATCTGTCTTGAGGCGGGATAGTTGCGAGTGGCAGGGAGTGTGGGAGGATATGGGCAGGTTTCTAGAGCAGTGGTCACCTCCAGTGTTTTGGACATTCACCCCTGAACAACTGCAAAATCCTAAAAAGCTGGCAGAATGCTTGAAAAAAAGGTGTCATGACTCTGGCAGTTCCAAAGTGACACAAATCACTGTAGCGTGCTGGGGTCTGGCTTGTGCCTATCGAGCTGCAATTGATGCTACTAGCAACCTAGCTCCAGCTCCTGCAGCCGCTCCAGCTCCTGCAGCCGCTCCAGTTCCAGTTCCAGCAGCCGCTGCAGCTCCAGCTCCTGCAGCCGCTCCAGCTCCTGCAGCCGCTCCAGCTCCAGCTCCGCAGCCACTCCAGCCCCTGCAGCTGCTCCCACTCCTGTGTCTGGGTCAGAGAAACGAGCTGTAGCAGTGCAAGTTGACCCCGCAGAGGGTATTCCAACCCCTGTGGCAGACCCTGTGTCTGGATTAGAGAAACGAGCTGTAGCAGTGCAAGTTGCCCCTGTAGACAAGGTGAAGAAATGGTATAGAGGCTCAGGTCGTTTACAACGCAAACAGTCTTCTGCTAAGTCTGGGCATAGTGAAGACGAGGCTGGGCCATCAAAGGTGCAGGAGACTGAAGATGAGGATGAGGATGTCGAAAAATCAACAGTAACTACCCGGACTCTACACCAGCCATCAAAGGTGCAGGAGACTGAAGATGAGGATGAGGGTGTCGAAAAATCAACAGTAACTACCCGGACTCTATACCAGCGTGAGCTACGAGATGTGCGAAAAGATTTTGGTCGCTGTATAGGTGAGCAGCTTGTCACCTGGCTGCTCCGGTGCTGGGACACTGGAGCCAATTATGTGGAATTAGAGGGCAAGGAAGCCAGGCGGCTGGGATCCCTTGCTAGGGACGCATGCATTGACAAAGCAATTGGAGATGGAGCACGATCTCGCAGTCTCTGGAGGCGTCTCCTGTCAGCTGTGAAGGAAAGGTATCCCTTCAAGGAAGAACTTGTATGTCTACCAGGCAAATGGACCACCATGGAGAAGGGAATTCAGTACCTGAGGGAATTGGCCGTACGGGAAGTAATTTATAAGGACCTAGACGACGCACAAACATCCGCAGATCCAGATGCAGTCCAGTGTACACCACCTATGTGGCGGAAGTTTGTACGGAGTGCACCATCATCATATGCCAGCTCATTGGCAATAATAGCCTGGAAAGCGGAGGAGAATCCCCCAGTGAATGAAGTGGCTAAATTACTCCGGCAGTATGAAGGAAATCTCTCCTCTTCCCTACAGGCCTGTGTCTCAGCTGTGGAGAAACTCTCTGAAGAGGTCCACCAACTTAAAGAGAATTTATCTTCCCCTCCACCTGAACGAACCAGTGTCCACCAGCTAAAAGAGAATGCTTTGGAGAAACTTTCTGAAAAGATCCACCAACTTGAAGAAAGATTATCTTCCCCTCCACCTGAACGAAAGTGTCCACCAGCTAAAAGAGAATACCTTGGAGAAACTTTCTGAAAAGATCCACCAACTTGAAGAGAGATTATTTTCCTCCCCACCTGTACAAACCAGTGTCTCAGCTATTAGGGGTAAACGTTCATCTATGCAAGGAAGACAATATGGTGGGCACACACCCCGCGCCACCCTGTGGTTTTACCTACGTGACCATGGAGAGGACATGAGAAAATGGGATGGAAAATCTACTGCGACCCTAGAGGCACGGGTACGTGAATTGCAAAGGAAAACAAGTGGGAAAAAGGAATTCTCTGAAAAGTTTGCTGCTCCAACTTCCAGCAGGCAGTCCTTTAGACACAGAAACGAAGATTCTGACCAGGACTAGAGGGGCCCTGCCTCCAGCCAGGGGGAGGAAAGGGACAATCGAGTTTATTGGACTGTGTGGATTCGATGGCCTGGCACCTCAGACGCACAGAAGTATAAGGCTTTGGTAGACACCGGTGCACAATGTACTCTAATGCCATCAAGCTATAAAGGGCCAGAGCCCATCTGTATTTATGGTGTGACGGGGGGATCCCAGCAGTTAACTGTATTGGAGGCTGAAGTGAGTCTAACTGGGAATGAGTGGCAAAAGCACCGTATTGTGACTGGCCCAGATGCTCCGTGCATCCTTGGCATAGACTATCTTAGAAGAGGATATTTCAAGGACCCAAAAGGGTTCCGCTGGGCTTTTGGCATAGCTGCCTTGGAGACAGAGGACATTAAACAGTTGTCTACCTTGCCTGGTCTCTCAGAGGACCCTTCTGTTTTGGGGTTGCTGAGGGTTGAAGAACAGCAAGTGCCGATCGCTACCACAACTGTGCACCGGCGGCAATATCACACCAACCGAGACTCCCTGAGTCCCATCCATAAGCTAATTCGTCAACTGGAGAGCCAAGGAGTGATCAGCAAGACTCATTCACCTTTTAATAGTCCCATATGGCCAGTGCGAAAGTCTAATGGTGAGTGGAGACTAACAGTGGACTATCGTGGCCTGAACGAAGTCACGCCACCACTGAGTGCTGCAGTGCCGGACATGCTAGAACTCCAGTATGAACTGGAATCAAAGGCAGCCAAGTGGTATGCCACAATTGATATCGCTAATGCATTTTTCTCCATCCCTCTAGCAGCACAGTGCAGGCCACAGTTTGCTTTCACTTGGAGGGGAGTCCAATATACTTGGAATCGGCTGCCCCAGGGGTGGAAACACAGCCCTACCATTTGCCATGGACTGATCCAGTCTGCGCTGGAGCAGGGGGAAGCTCCTGAACACCTGCAGTACATCGATGACATCATTGTGTGGGGTGACACTGCAGAAGAAGTTTTCGAGAAAGGGAAGAAAATAGTCCAAATCCTTCTGAAGGCCGGTTTTGCCATAAAACAGAATAAAGTTAAAGGACCTGCACGAGAGATCCAGTTTTTAGGAATAAAATGGCGAGATGGACGTCGTCAAATCCCAATGGATGTGATCAACAAAATAACAGCTATGTCTCCACCAACTAGCAAAAAAGAAACACAAACTTTCCTAGGTGTCATGGGGTTTTGGAGAATGCATATTCCAAATTACAGTCTGATTGTAAACCCGCTCTACCAAGTAACCCGTAAGAAGAATGCTTTTGAATGGGGCCCTGAGCAACGACAAGCCTTTGAACAAATTAAGCAGGAAATAGTTCATGCAGTAGCCCTCGGGCCAGTCCGAACAGGACCAGATGTAAAGAATGTGCTCTACACCGCAGCCGGGGAGAATGGTCCCACCTGGAGCCTCTGGCAGAAAGAACCTGGGGAAACTCGAGGTCGACCCCTGGGGTTTTGGAGTCGGGGATACAGAGGATCTGAAGCCCACTATACTCCAACTGAAAAGGAGATATTGGCAGCATATGAAGGAGTTCGATCTGCTTCGGAAGTGGTCGGTACTGAAGCGCAGCTCCTCCTGGCACCCCGACTGCCGGTACTAGGCTGGATGTTCAAAGGAAGGGTCCCCTCTACACATCATGCAACTGATGCTACATGGAGCAAGTGGGTTGCACTGATTACTCAGCGGGCTCGAATAGGAAACCCCAGTCGCCCAGGAATCTTGGAGGTGATTATGGACTGGCCAGAAGGCAAATACTTTGGGATATCATCAGAGGAGGAGGTGGTTCGTGCTGAAGAAGCCCCACTGTACAACAAGCTACCGGAAAATGAGAAGAAATATGCCTTGTTCACTGACGGGTCCTGTCGTATTGTGGGAAAGCATCGGAGATGGAAAGCTGCTGTATGGAGTCCTACACGACAAGTTGCAGAAGCTGCTGAGGGAGAAGGTGAATCGAGTCAGTTTGCAGAAGTGAAAGCCATTCAGCTGGCTTTAGATATTGCTGAACGAGAAAAGTGGCCAGTTCTCTATCTCTATACTGATTCATGGATGGTAGCAAATGCCCTGTGGGGGTGGTTACAGCAATGGAAGCAGAACAACTGGCAGCGCAGGGGCAAGCCCATCTGGGCTGCGGCATTGTGGCAAGATATTGCTGCCCGGGTAGAGAACCTGGTTGTAAAGGTACGCCATGTAGATGCTCATGTGCCCAAGAATCGGGCTACTGAAGAACATCAAAACAACCAGCAGGTGGATCAGGCTGCTAAGATTGAAGTGGCTCAGGTGGACCTGGACTGGCAACAGAAAGGTGAATTATTTATAGCCCGATGGGCCCATGACACCTCAGGCCATCAAGGTAGAGATGCAACCTACAGATGGGCTTGTGATCGAGGGGTGGACCTGACCATGGACACTATAGCACAGGTTATTCATGACTGTGAAACATGTGCTGCAATCAAGCAAGCCAAACGGTCAAAACCTCTTTGGTATGGAGGACGATGGCTGAAATATAAATATGGAGAGGCCTGGCAGATTGATTACATCACACTCTCTCAAACCCGCAACGGCAAGCGCCACGTACTTACAATGGTGGAAGCAACCACCGGATGGCTGGAAACATATCCTGTGCCCCATGCCACCGCCCGGAACACTATCCTGGGCCTTGAAAAGCAAGTCCTATGGCGACATGGCACCCCAGAGAGAATTGAGTCAGACAACGGGACTCATTTCCGAAACAACCTTATAGACACTTGGGCCAAAGAACATGGTATTGAGTGGGTGTATCACATCCCCTATCATGCACCAGCCTCTGGAAAAGTTGAACGATACAATGGACTGTTGAAGACTACACTGAAAGCAATGGGTGCTGGGACATTCAAAAATTGGGATACACATTTGGCAAAGGCCACCTGGTTAGTCAATACCAGGGGATCTGCCAACCGAGCTGGACCTGCCCAATCAAACCTGTTACGCACTGTAGAAGGGGATAAAGTTCCTGTAGTGCACGTAAGAAACATGCTGGGTAAAACAGTCTGGGCTACTCCTGCCTCAGGAAAAGGCAAACCCATTCGTGGAATTGCTTTTGCTCAGGGACCTGGATGCACTTGGTGGGTAATGCAAAAGAATGGGGAAGTCC
The DNA here is from genome assembly GCF_964211835.1 of Anser anser. Taxonomy (NCBI): domain Eukaryota; kingdom Metazoa; phylum Chordata; class Aves; order Anseriformes; family Anatidae; genus Anser; species Anser anser. The sequence continues at coordinate 1,016,940 of NW_028154169.1, forward strand.
GGTGTGTACCTCAAGGGGATTTGATACTGGGTGAGAATAGCCCATGAGTTGAATTGTAGTATGTTAATTATTATATAATAATGTATGTCATCACTACCATGATCGCTATATATCATAGATGAAAATGGTGATTAATTAGAATGTATTGGACAGAGTGTAACCTGAGCATGACATAAATGGTATGGAATAAGGGGTGGATATCTGTCCTGGTTCCAGTTAGGACAGAGTTAAGTAGCTCATAGTAGCTGGTAGGGTGCTATGTTTTGGATTAGGATGAGAAGAGCGCTGATAACATGCTGATGTTTTAATTGTTGCAGAGCAGTGTTTACACCAGGCCAAGGACTTTTCGGCTTCTCGCTCTGTCCTGCCAGCGAGCAGGCTGGGGGTGCAGCAGGAGCTGGGAGGGGACAGACCCAGGACAGCTGACCCAAACTGGCCAAAGGGGTATTCCATACCATCTGACGTCATGCTAAACAATATATAGGGGTGGCTGGCCGGGGGGGGGCGGCCAGCTGCTCGGGAATAGGCTGGGCATCGGTCAGCGGGTGGTGAGCAATTGCATTGTGCATCACTTGTTTTCTTACACATTATTATTGTTAATACTATTATCATTATCACTATTATTATTATTATTGTTATTAGTATATTCCTGTCTTAATAAACTGTCTTTATCTCAACTCACCGACTTCACTTTCCCGTTTCTCTCCCCCATCCCAGAGAGGGAGGGGGGAGGGTGAGCGAACGGCTGTGTGGTGTTTAGCTGCCAGCCGGGTTAAACCACAACAGGAGGAACCCTTGAGGTACACTTCTTCATTTATCAGGGAACTGGCTTTCTGAGAAGCCCCGACTCCCCTATTCTGAATTTATATCAGCAATCTCTCCTCCTTCTTCCACTCTGCATACTCCTATTTGAAGTGACTGGGCTGGCCACACTTAAAATATCTTCTCAAAGCCTGTCCCTGCCAGGATTTAGGCTGCAACACAGGTAGCTTTCCTTGTCTGCCATTCCTTCATCTCTCTTCCTCTCCTTGCCATCCTAGGCCCAACTCTTCCCCAAAGTCCACTCTATCTCCAACCCTCTGCCTCACTACCCAGTATGCTGTGAATACCATTAATTTTGCTCTCTGCTTTTCCGTCTCATCTCCCATCTTGGCGTACACCTTCATACTACATACACTGTTCACTCCATCCTCCCTACTTCTGGAGCTTTTTCTGCATATCTGGCCAGGCTTTAATCACAAAATGGACTTTAAAGAGTCCTTGGGCTACTGGGTCCTCAGGATTCATCCCTGAGTACTTTCTAATTCTGACCCTGAGTCTCTCATAGGATTTCTGTGTTGTGGGTTGTTATTATTGTAGTTAGCTAAATGGATATTTCTGCTCTATCGGAATTACTCTTGGTCCGGGGGGGGTGTTAGTTCTTAGCCATTCTTGCACAGCTGCCTGCTGAATCATTCCCCCCCTCAACATTCTTCTCCAGTGAATAACATACTCAAGATTGATGTTTCCCGCCCAGGAATACAAGTTCAGGCTTTTGAAACAGATTTGACTGTTCTGCTAGTCCTATAGGGTCCTCAGTTAAAGACTTTGTTTCTTAAAAAAAACACACACACAAAAAAAAGTCTTAAATCTCCTAATCTCTCTGTTGGTAAGGGTGGAGTTCACATAAGGTATTTGTCCTAGTCCCACTGGAACGTCCCTAAGAGGATACACACTTAGTTTTAGTACTGTTAGTACTACAGTGAGGACTGTAGGTTCACAAGCTACTTGACACTCCTCTACACCACATATGTAAAATTTTTCTTTTTTCCAACCCTTTAATTTCTCCCTTTTGCCTTTTTTTTTCTTCTTCTTTTTTTTTTTTCCATCTCTTATGTTTTGAAAACCTGTGATCTTTGTTTTACTGTTCCCACACTGCTCATCCTGTTTTTCTCAAGCTTCCACCTTATTTTGGAACAGTGAGGCCCCCTACTGCCAATTAATTAATAACATAACATTTCTCCTTATTATGACTACACAACTACCTTGGAATACAGAAAATTAGTTCTCAACTGCAAAAACATCTCACATCTTTGAGCAAATTCTGATGGGACGGCAACTCCGAGAGATGACGTGAGCGTTCAGGCACGGCTCTTCTAGGAGGGAAATGCTGTTCTGGAGGCCAGCTGTGTCACTCAAGTGCCCACTGCCTGTCCCTGCCCGTGGTCCCAGCATGGCCACACAGCAGCACTGGCACCAAGCTACAAGAGCAGCCAGGCCTTACACCGCCAGCAGGGCTCAGCAGGAAAGGGTGGCAGTGGCAGGAGAGCAGCTCTGCATGGACCCAGTGCTGGTGCTCCTGGGCTGGACTGCTGGGCCACGACTTTCTCCTCCACCTCTGCACACAGGCACTGTCCCTGCAGCCACAGAAAAGGCCTCAGAGGAAGGACATAAGACAAAGAGTCACTTGAATTGGTTTAAATACATAACCAAAATAAAGAATTATATTTCTTTGTGGACAACATTTGAGAAAATAAAATTGGAAAAGACCAGCAACAACACAAGAGCATAAGACTCATTGACTTCGTCTATCATGAGTAATATTAGGAGTGATTTACAAAAGGAGGCGGGCAATCTATTGATCAAGAAAAACACCCAGACATCACTTTCCACATGGCAACCTTGATCTCCTGGTTCCTCATGCTGTAGATGAAGGGGTTCACTACTGGAGGCACCACCAAGTACAGAAGTGCCAGAAAAAGATCCAGGGAAGGGGAGGAAATGGAGGGGGGCTTCAGGTGGGCAAAAATGACTGTGCTCATAAAGAGGGAGACCACAGCCAGGTGAGGGAGGCACGTGGAAAAGGCTTTGTGCCGTCCCTGCTGCGAGGGAATCATCAGCACAGCCCTGAAGATCTGCACATAGGACAGTAAAACGAAGACAAAGCACCCCCCAAACACAGAAGCAGTAACCACAAGAACTTGAACTTCCCTTAGGTAGGAGTCTGAGCAGGAGAGCTTGAGGATCTGGGGGATTTCACAGAAGAACTGGTTGAGGGAATTGCCACAGCAGAGAGGCAGTGAAAATGTATTGGCAGTGTGCAGCACAGCGTGGAGAAAGCCACTGCCCCAGGCAGCTGCTGCCATGGTGGCACAGGCTCTGGTGCCCAGGAGGGTCCCGTAGTGCAGGGGCTGGCAGATGGCAACGTAGCGGTCATAAGACATGACAGTGAGAAGAGAAAGTTCTGCTAAATTGAAAAAGATTAGCAGAAAGATCTGTGCAACACATCCCACATAGGAAATGTCCCTGGTGTTCCAGAGGAAATTGGCAATGGCTTTGGGGAGAGTGGTGGAGATGGAGCCCAGGTCGAGTATGGCAAGGTTGAGGAGGAAGAAGTACATGGGGATGTGGAGGCGGTGGTCGCAAGCTATGGCAGTGATGATGACCCCGTTGCCCAGGAGTGCAGCCAGGTAGATGCCCAGGAAGAGCACGAAGTGCAGGAGCTGCAGCTCGCGTGTGTCTGCAAATGCCAGCAGGAGGAACTCGGTGATGGAGCTGCTGTTACACATTTCTTGCCTCAAAGCAAGGGAGCCTGTCCAAAAGAAGCAAAGACTGTGTAAAATTTAAGGACTTTTCTGATGAAAATTCATTGCATGTCTCAACATACACCACACAGACAACATACTGCCTCATGCATTTCAGGACGATCTTTCTGCCGCTCCTTGTCTTTTCTCTGGTTGGTGCTCTGACAATGCCACAAGAAGCAGGGGGCTGTGCTGTGGGCTGTGCAGCAGTCAGTCCTAGTCTAGAGCAACAGGTAAAAGGGAACCCGGAGTGATCTGAGAAGTCCACAGGCCAGGGACATGTCCCTGCTGCAGGACGTGAGGAGAAGGTCAAATACTTCCCTAAGAAACAACGAAGGTGATGTCGGTACCGTCTGTATGCTGAGGTGTGTGAGGTGCCCCAGAGCAGCAGCAATGCTCAAGGCGCCTTAGTCTTTAGTACAGATGTTCCTACTCCATTACCATCCTTCTGCCTCAGCACATGGGCAGGAAAACGAAGCAGATTCTAAAAGTGCACTGCCTTCAGGTCGCTCTTGGTGGGCAGTTCTGCTGTGCATTGCCCTGGGGAGGTGTGGGGCTGTGAGCAGCCTGCCCCAGGCAGCAGGCTCTGGGCAGCAGCAGGACCCTGCCGTGCCGTGCTGTGCCGTGCCAGGGGGGCTCCTTCCAGCAGCAGCTTCTCCCCGCAGCCCCTGGGCAGCTCCCCGGGCAGGCTGAGTGCTGAGCCTGGCAGGCGGCAGAGGCCCTGCCCCGCCACACAGCCCCTGGGGCACAGCAGGGACCCTGCTCTGCACCACAGCCCTGGGCACCCCTGCCTGCACCCCCGGCTGCACAGCCTGCAGCCGGCCCCAAGAGAACAGAGCCCTCGGGCCCTGCACGCTCACCCTGCAGCACACAAGCCCTGCGTGCCCTTCAACTCCAACACCGAGCGTCCTCCTGACAGCTGCCATCGCCTGAGGGCTGTGCCAGCTCCAGGAGAGCCTGGCAGGGTGCGCAGCGGCATTGCCCTGCACCCAGACACTTACCGAGGGGAGGTGGCTGTGAGGATTTCTCCCTCTGCCAGCTCTCCCCTGCCTTTCTATGCCAGGCTGCCCTGAACCTCTCTCCCCCTCCTCTCCTCTCCCCATGCCAGCTGCACGCAGTGCCCCCAGCCCTGCTGCGCCTGGCACAGGAGCTGCTCGTGGGTGGCTGAAGCAGCTTCTCAAGTAGTCCAAGTCTGATGCAAACTCCAAAGCCTCTCGCAGTGTTAACAGTCCCACTGAGGGACATTACTGACAAAGCCTCCCCATGGACTTGTTAGAGCAGAAAAGTGCAGGCAGTGATGGCGGGGAGACCAAGGCCCAGGAAAAGTGGCCCTGGTGCTGAGGAAACCATGATTTGTCCCATGAAGTACAGAATTCCGGCCCTGACTCCAGACCCTGGAAAGGGAGATCCTGTCCCTCCAGCAGGGCTCAGGGCTCTTCCTGGGTCAGGGCACAGTGGGTAAGGGTCTGGGCGCCCCCCCTTGCCCCTGGTGTAGCCCCGCTCCCTGTCAGCATGTCCCACTGGCTCCTATGGTGTCCTCGTAGCACCCACGCCTTCTCCTCAGGGTCCCCCCTCAGCTGCTCACGTCCAGCCCTGCCCTGATGGATGCAGGTATTCTGCCCCACGTGCAGCACTGGCCACGTCTCCTTGCCACCTCCAGGGGGTTTCTGTTGTCTGAAGGCTGGACATTCCCAAGGTCCCCCTGCCCTGAAGCTCCCTTTTGTCTCCTGTTCATGGTTGGGTGCCGATGGCTCACCCTGATGGTGGTGACTCTCACACGATAACAGCGTGAGGAGTGTCAGGACTCTACAGGCACTAAGCGAGGCCCTTGTTCAGTGGAATTTCTGACTGGTCTGGTTGAAGGTGTCCCTGTACATGGGAGGAGGGGTGGAATTAGATGACCTTGAAAGTCCCTTCCAAGCCAGTCCATTCTATCAGTCGATGCTCAAACATCAACCATCTCCCTGCACCCCTCCTCTCTGCAGGGCCATATCCCAAAGGAATCCTCCAAGCAGGTCCCTCTGCAGGCCCAAGGCTGCTCACCTCAAGTCCTCTGCTTTGCCTTGTGCTAAAGAAGGGCAATGGAGCTGGTGAAGGCTCAGCAGAAGTGCTGAGACACAAAGCTGGCCAAGCAAACCCAGACACAAGGACAAGACACAAACCAGGAGGATTCCTCTTAACAGAAGAGTAGAGAAAGCAGCTGGAAATGGAAGATCTCTTTATAAGAGAATTTTGAGCAAGCAGCTGGAAATGGAATATCTCTTTATATGAGAACTTTCCAAACTAGAGAAGGAGAAAAGCGTATGTGTGGACCTTTAACAAAAAAGGAAAACTTGCTAAACGTGGACAGGAAGCAAAGAAAGAAATAAGAACAACAACACTTTTAATTACAACTTCAAGAATTATTTGGTATTCATTACCTGTGAAGTTTATGGAAGATGCCAGAAATATTTTTCTTGGAGGTGAATCTGACACATTTTGTGTCACTGACAAAGCTGTGAGTCCAAAGAAATAAATATTGAGTGGTGCCCAGTGGGCAGGGGGGCAGCGGTGGCTGTGTCACCCAGGTGTCACAATGGGCAGGGGGCAGCGGTGGCTGTGTCACCCAGGTGTCACAGTGGGGCCGTGACACGGCAGCCCAGCTGGGATAAAGGGCCAGGGATGCAGGCAGGCCCCAGTCGGGATGGAAGCCCCTGGCAGCAGGCAGCAGAGGGTGGAGCAGGGCAGGACAGGGAGGTGAGTGCGCGATGGAGCAGGGGCTGAAGCGGTGTGCGAGGCTGAGCAGGGCCAGAGTCCCGCTGCAGCCTGAGCAGGGCCTGGAGCTCAGCAGCTGCTCAAGCAGGGGCTGGCTTTGAGCAGTCCCACAGCACAACGGGAACCAAGTGTCTGCTGCACAAACGGTGTTGCAGACGTTCAGCCCCAGCGGTGACAGGAAGGATTTTGGGTGTCCTGGGAAGATGCTTGGATGTCTTGGGGAGATCCTTGGGTGCTCCGCGATGAGGCACGGGTGCTCCAGGGCTATGTTTTGGTGTCAAGGAAGGTGCTTGTTTGTACCAAGGATGTGATGGGTGACACAGGGTGATGCTTGGGTGTCCTGAGGATCTACGTGGTGCCCCAGGGAGAAGATAGGGTACTCCAGAGAGGTGTTGGCATGCTTCAGAGAGGTGCTTTTTGAACCATTAAGATGCAGAAAGATCTTAAAGATTGAGTGCTCCAGAGAGATCCTTGTGTGTCCAGGGAGAAAGTCAGGTGCTGCAGGGAGCTGCTTGGGTGCTCCCGGTTGGTGCCTCCTTTTCTCTGGAGGTGCTGGGGTGCCCTGGACAGATACCGGAGAGCTCCAGCGAGTGCTGTGTGCTCCGTAAAGCTGCTTGCTTTCTCTGGGGAGATGCCTGAGTGCCCCAGGAAGTTGCTTGGGTTCTCCAGAATGGTACTTGGATGTCGTGGGGCATTCTTGGAGGTACTTGGCTTCCCTGGGAATAGGGTAGTGTGTGCTGTGGAGAGAGTTGGGTGCTCCCAGGATGTTTTTGGGTGTCCCCAGGGGATGAGGGAGTAGCCCTGTAGATTCTTTGGTGTCCCACAGAGGTGGTTGGGTATTGAAAGGAGAAACCTTGGTGAGCAGGAGGGCAGCGGTGGCTGTGTGATCGAGGTGTCCCAGTGGGCAGAGGGCAGCGGTGGCTGTGTCACCCAGGTGTCACAGTGGGGCTGTGACATAGCAGCCCAGCTAGGATAAAGGGCCAGGGGTGCGGGCAGGCCCCAGTCGGATTCCTGGGTACTGCCATGAGGTGCTTGAGTGTTCCAGGGAGGTGCTTGGCTTCCCTGGGGGGATTTTTGGATAATACAAAGAGAGGCTTTGGTGTTCCTGTGAGGTGTTTAGGTGCCCTAAGGATATGCTTGAGAGCATCTCCTTCATATACCAAAAACCTCCCTGGGCAACCAGATCAACACCTGTAGGTGCCCAAGGATCTGCAAAGGCCACCCAAGAATATCTTTCAAGCAGCCAAGAATCTCCCTCCAGCAATGAAGCACCTCTCTGGAGAAACCACACATCGCCCTGGGTAAGCCAAACATCTCCCTGGGTACACAAGCATCTCCCTGGAGAATCCAAGCACCTTCCTGGAGCACCCAAGGAGTTCCTCGGGGTCTGTAAGCTTTTTCTCATGGTACACAAGCACCTCCTGGGACAACCAAGCACCTTGCTGGGGACCGGAATCACCTGCTTGTGAGTCAGAATTTCATCCAGAGTCACCCTAGAATCTCACAGGGGCAACCAAGCAGCTCTCTAAGGGACTCAGCAGCACAAGTGGAGCACTCCAGCACCTCCCTGCACCACACAAACTGCTCTCTGCAGTACCCAACCACCTCCTGGGGCTTCCAAGTGTCCTCTCAGAGGAACTGAACAGCTTCCTAGAGAGCCCAAGAATACTCCCAGGTCAAACAAGCTTCTCCCCAGAGCACATAAACATATCCCTGAGGCACACAAACACCTCTCTGGAGCATCCAAATTCTCCCCAGGTCACCCAAGCATCTCCCTGCAGCACACAAGCACCTCCCTGGAACACTCAAGCACCTCATGGCAGTACCCAAGGGTCTCCCCACCGCACTCCCACATCTGAGTGGAGAACCCAAGCATCTCCCCAGGGCTCCATACCACCACCTGGGGCACACAAACATTTCACTGGAGATGGGAAGCACCTCCCTTGGCACCCAAGAGCTTCCATGTGGTACACAAGCACCTAGAAGTGTCATAATATGTCCCCGTGGGCACCCACGCATCGTGACAGGGCACATAAGCACCTCCTTGGAGATATCAGGCACCTACCTAGAGCATTCAAGAATCTACCCTAAATAAGAAGAATATCCTTCAAGCACCCAAGCATCTCCATACTTCTATCTAATACCTTCTTGGAAGACCCAAGCACCTCTCTGTGGAAGAGTAGCATCAACCGTGGGCACCCAAGCATCTCCATGGGGCACCCAAGAAAATCCTTGCAGGACCCAAGCATCTCCACACAGCAGTGAAGTACCTCCTTGGAGAAACCTGACACACTGCCCAGCCTCCACCTGCAGCTCCTGAGGGCCTCCGGTCTCCCACAGGTCCTCTTGACAGCTCCCAGCCCCAGTCCAGAGGGGCCTCTGAACCTAGCAAGGTCTGCCTGGAAGGGTGAACAAACTATTCCAACATAGGAAAGAAAATAAAAATAAATACATAAAATTTAAAAAAGAGCGCATGTTCATCACCTCAAACACTCTGTCTGAAACAGTTCTTGTATGGCCATCCCTTGTGGAAGGTGACCGTCATTAGCTGCAGCTTGCACTGGGCACACAGCTGAGGAGAGTGTTTTACTGAACTGCATCACACTTAACTTTGGTTGGTTTTCAATGGGGAGCAATCCTTCTGTGCCTGCGTGCAGGCAGTTCTGTGGGGAAAAGGTCTGGGAGTTGGTGCAAAGGAGCTGTAACATGCAGCTGCAGCCCCGACTGGAGAAGTCTGATGGGAGGAGAAGTGCTGCAAGTCCCAGGTGGCTCCTGAGAGAAATGGTGGGGCTGGGGAGGTGAGGAGCAAGGTTGCCCACAGACTGTCTGGCCTCAAGGGACTGCTTTTCCAAGCTGACCAGGCCTCCTTAGGAGACCCTCTGGGTCAATAGCAAAGGGAGAGGGCAGGGAATTGAAATACATCAAGAAAGAATCCAACCTGAAGGGAAAACTCTCTTGTTATCAACTGTTCATTGAAATCTGCCTCATTCGCTACCCTCCCGAAATCTCCCCACTTAGATGTACAAGCCCTGAAGCCTTGAAGGAACTGCTGGGCAGAAGGAGGGCACAGGAGGGCTCTCTGCATTGTACTGAGCCCCAGGGTGTATTTGGTGCTGAGTCCGTGGACCTCTGGTCCTGAGAGGAGATAGCGCCGGGCGCACAAGAAGGGAAGGCCAGAAGAAATGCTGAAGTTTGTGGGAGTGTTAATTGGTCCCACTGGGGGCCATTACCACCACAGCTCCCCCACGGACCTGTTAGAGAAGGAAATGGGAGGCAGTGACGACAGGCAGGCAAAGGCAAAGTAAAGGTGGCCCTGATGCCGAGCAAAACCTTCATGTGTTTTATCAAAGCAAACACCAAGGCCTGACACCCAGCTCTGGGAAGAGAGCTTCTGTCCCTCATGCTGCTCTTCAAGGGGCAGTGGGATCTGGGCTGTGTGATGGCAGCTAAAGGACAACAGTACAACACCAGTGCACAGGGCTGCAGGGAGGCCACATGGTTTCAGTACCAGGAGCACAGTGTGTCGTCTCCTGGGTCCCAGTGGCAGAGACAACAGTCAGAGCCAAGGGGACAAAGACCTCTGCTCTGTCAGGGCCTTCCAGCCCTGTCAGTGCCCTTGGACGTCTCCCCACAGGTTGTCGTATCCTGCCCCATGCCTGAACCATTTTCCCTGCAGCCTGGGGACATCCAACCTGCTTCCCCACCGCAGCATCTCCCTACCCATACTAGGAACTGCTTGTGCTCACTGTCTTTGACTTGAAACACAAAGCCATGGGCTGATCCAGACTCCCTGGCAGTCACCACAGCACTGCCCTTGGAGTGCCATTTCTTTCTGCTCATCACCATGCTGGACCTCCAAAACAGCAGATTGTGGTGGCTTTCCTTTCTCACGTTCTTTCTCCCTACCCAAAATGGGCCATCATCTCTGAAAGCAGATTTCCAGCTCTCAGGAGCTCCTACAAGAGTGCCCTGAGCCTGAGCTTCAGCAGGCCTAGGAAGCGCAGGGCTCTCAGCCTCCACACGCATGACCCCTATCCCTGTCTTGGCACACCTCCTGTGAACCCTCTCCATTCCTCACTATTCCTTCAGAAAAGGAGCCTCATACTGGGAAAGACTCTTCCAGTTAGGGCCACACCAGTGTGGAGTCATGGAAGATGAGAAGTGCCTTGCCTGGGTGGACACACTCCTCCTAGTGCAGCCCAGTGTGGACATGACCATATCCGTGTTTAGCACTGCCGGCTCATATGGCATCCCTGGTTGTGCCCAGGCTCTTTTCCTCCTGGTTGCTCTTCCTGCAGTCCGGTCCAAGCCTGCTGTCATGTATGGAGCTGTTCTGCCCCTGATGCAGAGCATCACAAGGTGGGAAAGAGAGGCTCTCTTCTCCTTGGAAAATGCAATGACATTTATTCACCAAATCCAAGAGTTTCACAAGAAACTGCACATTCTGAAATGTACCGCAACGGAACCTGGTCATGGAAGTCATCTTCAAGCATGTAGAGGATATGTTGATCAGGAGTAGTCAGCATGGATTCCCCAAGGAGAAATCACGCTTAACCAACCTGATAGCCTTCTATGATGAGTCGACTAGCTGGGCAGATGAGGGGGGAGCAGTGAATGTGGTCTACCTTGACTTCAGAAAGGCTTTTGACACTGTTTCCCATAACATCCTCATAGACAAGCTCAGGAAGCATGGCCTACCTGAGTGGACAGTGAGGTGGATTGATAATTGGGTGGATGGCAGAGCTCGGAGGGTTGTGCTCAGTGGTGTGGAGTCTAGTTGGAGGCCTGTAGCTGCTGGTGTCCCCCAGGGGTCAGTACTGGGTCCAGTCTTGTTCAGCTTATTCACCAATGACCTCCTTTTCTTTTGGCTCTATATCAGGATCTGCCTTTGTCCCAGCAGCTGCAGTGCCTTGCAAGGGGCTGGGGCTGTGGTGGCCATGCCCAAGCTCTGCAGCAGCCTGTGGCAAGGCAACCGTGAGCGTGGTTGCCACGAGCCCTGCCTGCCCTCCTCCTGCCACGCTCCGTCAGGCGGCTGCAGCAGAGGGGACCCACAGCCAGCCCCTGGCTGCGCTCTGCCACCCGCCTCTCCAGTGCCATCCCTGCTGCCTTGGGGTGCTCTGTGACGCGCTGGGTGACCTCACAAGGCCTGCCGGCCAGCACATCTCCTGCGGGGCAACCAGGCCGCACAGCGGCAGGGACCTCACCACCGCCCTTCCAGCCTCCTCCCCTCCCCTCGGCCCCGGCCTTGTCTCTGCTGGCAGGAGCGGCCTTGGGAGGCGCTTCCTGGCCTCCTCTCGATAGCGAGCTGAAAGGAAAAATGGTCTCTTCCTTGACAGAACAATGGCATCAAATTTGAAAAGCTTCATTAGCAGGTAGGTGAAACCTTTACTAGGTTTTGTTAGATAGAAGGAAGTTTAGAAACTTTCATGCCTGATGTTAGCTTACTCACTAATTAGTCAGCTTTATCTATAAGAGCCTCCAGACTTGTATCTCAGAATGAGGGCAAGCTGACCCAGGCCTAGAGGATGTGTCAGAAGATTAGGCGAGGAACTCATGCTATGCGTATATCCTTGGATGTGTAAGCAACTAAGCTTTGTATGCATGCCTAAGATGAAAGAAGAAGAGAAGAAAGATTTAGATGGCTTGAGCATGGACAAGAACTGGATTGAACTAACGAACATAGTGAGGAAGATTACCGATGACCACCAGAGACCCCTGAAAGACCACCAGTGGAAACAAATGTGCATGGGTCAGAGACATTTACTGATTTTAATGAGTTACAGGAAATAGTATGAATATGTTTTGGGGAAATCTGATTAACATGTATGTTTTGATTGTATATAACCCCTATAGCTCAAACAGTTCTGTAAGCACACTAGGTGGAGTGATGCCCACTAAGTCCAGCACCTCAGTAAAAGAGCGCCTGCTTTCTAAAACTCCAAATTGAGTCTTAGAGAGTTCCTTTGACTGGCTTTTACAGTATCACCCTCGCCTCCTGCCACCTGATGCCCACTCACGCTCCTGGCACAAACATGGCCCCGCACCAACACCACCGCTCGTGCTGCCTTTGCCTCCTTACCCTGTCCTCTCCCTCGACTCCTTGTCTCTGCCAGGCCCCATGTTCCACACCCAAATGCATCCCTTTGCTCTCACCACCCTTTCCCCTGCCCAGCAGGATGGCAGTGCCAGGGCAGGACATGGGAGAGTTAGGCCCTGTAGCGCCCATGCAGAACGCTTGTGGCAAAGCGGAAGCTGAGATTGGGCTCTGTGGTGCAGAGGAGGCCAATTTTAAAGTACCCTCTTTTACTTTTAAAACATTACCTAAAGGCCCCCTTTAGGTACTGGAAGGCTGCTATAGGATCTCTCCAGGCTGAAGAGAACCAGCTTTCTCAGCCAGTCTTCATTGAAAAGGTGCCCCAGCCCCTCTGTCATGTTTTTGGCCTCTTCTAGACTCCTTTGAATACTTCCATGTCCTTCTTGATTTCGGGGCCCCAGAGCTGAATACATGTTGTGGTTTAACCCGGCTGGCAGCTAAACACCACACAGCCGTTCGCTCACCCTCCCCCCTCCCTCTCTGGGATGGGGGAGAGAAATGGGAAAGTGAAGCCTGTGAGTTGAGATAAAGACAGTTTATTAAGACAGGAATATAATAATAACAATAATAGTAATAATAGTGATAATGATAATAGTATTAATAATAATAATGTGTAAGAAACAAGTGATGCACAATGCAATTGCTCACCACCCGCTGACCGATGCCCAGCCTATCCCCGAGCAGCCGGCCCCCCACCCCGGCCAGCCACCCCTATATATTGTTTAGCATGACGTCAGATGGTATGGAATACCCCTTTGGCCAGTTTGGGTCAGCTGTCCTGGGTCTGTCCCCTCCCAGCTCCTGCTGCACCCCCAGCCTGCTCGCTGGCAGGACAGAGCGAGAAGCCGAAAAGTCCTTGGCCTGGTGTAAACACTGCTCTGCAACAATTAAAACATCAGCATGTTATCAGCGCTCTTCTCATCCTAATCCAAAACATAGCACCCTACCAGCTACTATGAGGAAAATTAACTCTGTCTTAACTGGAACCAGGACAGGGATGCAGGGAGATGGTTGATGTTTGAGCATTGACTGATAGAATGGACTGGCTTGGAAGGGACCTTCAAGGTCATCTAATTCCGCCCCTCCTGCCACGGGCAGGGACACCTTCCACCAGACCAGCTTGCTCAAAGCCCCATCCAACCTGCCCTTGAACACTTTCTGGGATGGGGCATCCACAGTTTCCCTGGGCAACCTCTTCCTAGGACTCACCACCCAGATAAGAAAAGAATTTCTTCCTCATATCTAATCTAAATCTACCCTTCTTTGGAATTCAAACCATTGCTCCATCCTTGGTCTATCATCTCCTCATCAAGCTCATGAACGGTCCAACCTGACACACGGGAAGTAAGCCAAGTGGCAGGAGGCTGGCACGAATTGAGAAAGGAACTGCTGACCAAAACGAGCAGGAGAAGGAGGCAGATAAACGGCGGGAGCTTGCTGCCTCCCAGCATCAAAGGCTCAGTAATTCTGTACAGGAGAGACTCGTTATAGTTTCGGAGTTTACGGAATTGGGGGGGATTGTGGTGCAAGCTCCTGGTTAGACAGAGGGTCCAAGTCCAGCTGCTGGAGGGATCCATTTTGTCCGTGTGTCTGTACAGGTATATGTTTTCCCAGAATATACCCTAGCAGAGAACAAGCCCAGCATTCATTCAGTTTGGTCCTGGCTTTGCTTGCTTTGTAGTGTCATTGGGTGATTTAGACATGGTTTTCATGGTAATTCTTCCGTGGGTCGGAAATTCCACTGAACAAGGGCCTCCCTTAGTGCCTGTAGAGTCCTGACACTCCTCACGTTGTTATCTTGTGAGAGTCACCACCATCACGGTGAGCCATCAGCACCCAACTATGACCAGGAGACAAAAGGGAGCTTCAGGGCAGGGGGACCTTGGGAATGTCCAGCCTTCAGCCAGCAGAAACCCCCTGGAGGTGGCAAGGAGAAGTGGCCAGTGCTGCACGTGGGGCAGAATACCTGCATCCATCAGGGCAGGGCTGGACGTGAGCAGCTGAGGGGGGACCCTGAGGAGAAGGCGTGGGTGCTACGAGGACACCATAAGAGCCAGTGGGACATGCTGACAGGGAGCAAGGCTAGCTCTTTACGGGGCTGCACTAGAGGCAGCGGGGGCCACCCAGACTCTTACCCACTGTGCACTGGGCATCAGGGCCACCTTTCCTGGGCCTTGGTCTCCCCGTCATCACTGCCTACACTTTTCTGCACTAACAAGTCCATGGGGAGGCTTTGTCAGTAATGTCCCTCAGTGGCACCGTTAACACTGGGAGAGGCTTTGGAGTTTGCATCAGACTTGGACTACTTGAGAAGCTGCTTCAGCCACCCACGAGCAGCTCCTGTGCCAGGCGCAGCAGGGCTGGGGGCACTGCGTGCAGCTGGCATGGGGAGAGGAGAGGAGGGGGAGAGAGGTTCAGGGCAGCCTGGCATAGAAAAGCAGGGGAGAGCTGGCAGAGGGAGAAATCCTCACAGCCACCTCCCCACGGTAAGTGTCTGGGTGCAGGGCAATGCCGCTGCGCACCCTGCCAGGCTTTCCTGGAGCTGGCACAGCCCTCAGGCGATGGCAGCTGTCAGGAGGACGCTCGGTGTTGGAGTTGAAGGGCACGCAGGGCTTGTGTGCTGCAGGGTGAGCGTGCAGGGCCCGAAGGCTCCTTGTCTTGGGGCCGGCTGCAGGCTGTGCAGCCGGGGGTGCAGGCAGGGGTGCCCAGGGCTGTGGTGCAGAGCAGGGTCCCTGCTGTGCCCCAGGGGCTGTGTGGCGGGGCAGGGCCTCTGCCGCCTGCCAGGCTCAGCACTCAGCCTGCCCGGGGAGCTGCCCAGGGGCTGCGGGGAGCAGCTGCGGCTGGAAGGAGCCCCCCTGGCACGGCACGGCACGGCACGGCAGGGTCCTGCTGCTGCCCAGAGCCTGCTGCCTGGGGCAGGCTGCTCACAGCCCCACACCTCCCCAGGGCACTGCACAGCAGAAATGCCCACTAAGAGCTACCTGAAGGCAGTGCACTTTTTAGAATCTGCTTCGTTTTCCTGCCCATGTGCTGAGGCAGAAGGATGGCAATGGAGTAGGAACATCTGTACTAGAGACTAAGGCTCCTTGAGCATTGCTGCTGCTCTGAGGCACCTCACAAACCTCTGCATACAGACGGTACCGACATCACCTTTGTTGTTTCTTAGGGAAGTATTTGACCTTCTCCTCACGTCCTGCAGCAGGGACATGTCCCTGGCCTGTGGACTTCTCAGATCACTCCTGGTTCCCTTTTACCTGTTGCTGCAGACCAGGAATTGCTGCTGCACAGTGAGGCAGTGTTTTGGTTTGTGTGGTGTTTGTTGAGTCATTCAATGGATTGCAGTCAAAGAAGTCCTTAAATTTTGCACAGTCTCTGCTTCTTTTGGACAGGCTCCCTTGCTCCGAGGCAAGAAATGTGTAACAGCAGCTCCATCACCGAGTTCCTCCTACTACCATTCGTAGACTCGCGGGAGCTGCAGCTCCTGCACTTCGCGCTCTTCCTGGGCATCTACCTGGCTGCCCTCCTAGGCAATGGGGTCATCATCACAGTCGTAGCCTGCGACCACCGCCTCCACACCCCCATGTACTTCTTCCTCCTCAACCTCGCCCTCCTCGACCTGGGCTCCATCTCCGCTTCTGTCCCCAAAGCCATGGCCAATTTCCTCTGGGACACCAGGGACATTTCCTACCCAGGATGTGCTGTACAGCTCTTTTTGCTAGTCTTTTTGATTTCAGCAGAGTTATCTCTTCTCACCATCATGGCCTACGACCGCTACATCGCCATCTGCCAGCCCCTGCACTACGGGACCCTCCTGGGCACCAGAGCCTGTGCCACCATGGCAGCAGCTGCCTGGGGCAGTGGCTTTCTCCACGCTGTGCTGCACACTGCCAATACATTTTCACTGCCTCTCTGCAATGGCAATTCCCTCAACCAGTTCTTCTGTGAAATCCCCCAGATCCTCAAGCTCTCCTGCTCAGACTCCTACCTAAGGGAAGTTCATGTTCTTGTGGTTACTGCTTTTCTATTTGGGAGTTGTTTTATTTTCATTGCTCTGTCATATGTGCAGATCTTCAGGGCCGTGCTGAAGATCCCGTCCCAGCAGGGACGGCACAAAGCCTTTTCCACGTGCCTCCCTCACCTGGCTGTGGTCTCCCTCTTTATGAGCACCATCATGTTTGCCCAACTGAAGCCCCCCTCCATATCCTCCCCATCCCTGGACCTGGTGCTGGCAGTCCTGTATGCAGTGGTGCCTCCAGCAGTGAACCCCCTCATCTACAGCATGAGGAACCAGGAGCTCAAGAATGCCATACGGACACTGATGACCAGGTGCTTTTCATAACCAATAAACATTCTTGCCTCTCTTCTTCTGAGAACACCTGAAAACGTTACTCACGATAGGCCATGCCTGCCCTTTTTTCTTGTGTTGCTGGTACTTTCCACTAATATTCTGAGTAATTTTGTTCACTTAGAAATAATATTCTTCATTTTGGTTTTCCATTTAAACCAAATAAAGTAACATTTTTTTCTTATATCGTTCCTCCAGGGCCTTTACTGTAGCTGCACGGACAGTTCCTGTGTGCAGAGGTGGAGGGAAAAAGAGTCGTGGCCCAGCAGTCCAGCCCGGGAGCACCAGCACTGGGTCCATGCAGAGCTGCTCTCCTGCCACTGCCACCCTCTCCTGCTGAGCCCTGCTGGCGGTGTAAGGCCTGGCTGCTCCTGCAGCTTGGTGCCAGTGCTGCTGTGTGGCCATGCTGGGACCGCAGGCAGGGACAGGCAGTGGGCACTTGAGTGACACAGCTGGCCTCCCCCAAGGGAGACATGGGAACAGAAACCCTTTGGTGCTGCTGCTACCTGCAGGCACATCGTATGCACATGGAGAGAGGAACAAGAGCGAGCACAAAGGCCATCAGCTATCCCTAGGGGTGTCATGAAGACCAGTGGGGCAGAGTGTCTTCAGGTTCCTTCATCCTGAGAGTAACAACCATGGGGCATCTGCCTGAATAGCACAGAACAGGCCCGGTGGAATGCACCTTCAGAGATCATCTAGTCCAAAGTGCAAGACCTGAACGCAGCTCTGAGATGTGCTTCCTTGCACCTCCGAGGTCCCTGTGCCCATTCCTCATGCCTTGGGGCATCTCAGCGGAGGGCAGAGCAGGGCGATGCACCGCAGGGCTGAGGTGCCTTCCAGCCTCTGGCAGTGGCTGCAGGAGCCAGAGGGACCCTGCAAGTGTGCAGTGCACTGCCCCTGTGTGTGCAAGGCAGGGACCCGTGTCTCTGAAGAGCCCAGTGTGTATGAGCAGTCCGTGAGGCCAGCTCAGATGTGGGCACCTCACAGAGCCCTGACATTTCTCTGTGCAGAACTCCAGTAATTACCCCCAGAACTCCAATAATTACCCCCAGTGTTCCCAAGAGATTTCTGTCACCCTCCTTGCACACGTTCATTGCAAATGCCTCTCTCTGACATATCACGCTACCCTGCCTTCTGGACTGGTGGCGACAGCAAACTGGAGGCTCTTGGTGACAGCCAACATGGCTTCACTAGATCGTGCCTGACAAATCTGGTGGCTTTCTACGATGGGCTTACAGCATTGGTGGAGAGGGGAAGAGCAACTCACGTCATGAACCTTGACTTGTGCAAATCATTTGACACTGTCCCACACCATATCCTTGTCTCTCAATTGGAGAGACATGCATGTGATGGATGGATCACCTGGTGGGTAAGGAAGTGGCTGGATGGTCACCCTCAAGGAGCTGGAGTCTACAGCTCAATGTCCAAGTGGAGGTCAGTAAAGAGTGGTGTTCCTCAGGGGCCAGTATTGGGACCAGCACTGTTTTAACACTTTGTCAGTGACACGGACAGTGTGATTGAGTGCAATCTGAGCGAATATGCTGATGACACCAAGCTGGGTGGTGCAGTCGATACACTGGAGGGAAGGGATGATATGCAGGTGGACCTGGACAGGCTTGAGAGATTTTCCTGTGAGAACCTCATGAGGTTCCCAAAGGCCAAGTGCAAGGTCCTGCAGCTGGATTGGGGCAATCGCAAGCACAACTACCGGCTGGGTGGAGAATGGCTAGAGAGCAGCTCTGAGGAGAAGGACCTGGGGTGTTGGTGGATGAGAAGCTCAACCTGTGCCAGCAATGTGAGTTTGCAGCCCAGAAAGCCAGCTGTATTCTGGGCTGCATCAAAGAAGTTTGGCCCAAAGCTTGAGAGAGGTGATTCTGTCCTTCCACTCCGCTCTCGGGAGACCCCTCCTGGATTACTGCATTCAGCTCTGGGGCCCCGAACTCAAGAAGGACATGGAAGTATTCGAAGGAGTCTAGAAGAGGCCAAAAACATGACAGAGGGGCTGGGGCACCTTTTCAATGAAGACTGGCTGAGAAAGCTGGTTCTCTTCAGCCTGGAGAGACCCTATAGCAGCCTTCCAGTACCTAAAGGGGCCTTTAGGTAATGTTTTAAAACTAAAAGAGGGTACTTTAAAATTAGGTATAAGGAAGACATTCTTTCCTTTGGGGGTGGTGGTCAATCGAACAGGTTGCCCAGAGAAGTTGTGGCTGACCCATCCATTGCCCCTTTGTGGCCAGAAGCCTCCCGTGCCAAACCAAGCTGGAGACCCCCCCTGCAAAGTTGCTGTTTAACCTCATCTTTTCTGCATGGGGCCTCCTCTGCACCACAGAGCCCAATCTCAGCTCCCACTTTGCCACAAGCATTCAGCATGGGCGCTACAGGGCCTAACTCTCCCATGTCCTGCCCTGCCTCTGCCATCCTGCTGGGCAGGGGAGAGGGTGGTGAGAACAAAGGGATGAATTTGGGGGTGGAACGTGGCGCCTGGCAGAGACAAGGAGTCGAGGGAGAGGACAGGGTAAGGAGGCAAAGGCAGCACGAGCGGTGGTGTTGGTGCGGGGCCACGTTTGTGCCAGGAGCATGAGTGGGCAGCAGCTGGCAGGAGGCGAGGGTGATACTGTAAAAGCCAGTCAAAGGAACTCTCTAAGACTCAATTTGGAGTTTTAGAAAGCAGGCGTTCTTTCATTGAGGTGCTGGACTTAGTGGGGATCACTCCACCTAGTGTGCTTACAGAACTGTTTGAGATATAGGGGTTATATACAATCAAAACATACATGTTAATCAGATTTCCCCAAAACATATTCATACTATTTCCTGTAACTCATTAAAATCAGTAAATGTCTCTGACCCATGCACATTTGTTTCCACTGGTGGTCTTTCAGGGGTCTCTGGTGGTCATCGGTAGTCTTCCTCACTATGTTCGTTAGTTGAATCCAGTTCTTGTCCATGCTCAAGCCATCTAAATCTTTCTTCTCTTCTTCTTTCATCTTAGGCATGCATACAAAGCTTAGTTGCTTACACATCCAAGGATATACGCATAGCATGAGTTCCTCGCCTAATCTTCTGACACATCCTCTAGGCCTGGGTCAGCTTGCCCTCATTCTGAGATACAAGTCTGGAGGCTCTTATAGATAAAGCTGACTAATTAGTGAGTAAGCTAACATCAGGCATGAAAGTTTCTAAACTTCCTTCTGTCTAACAAAACCTAGTAAAGGTTTCACCTACCTGCTAATGAAGCTTTTCAAATTTGATGCCATTGTTCTGTCAAGGAAGAGAACATTTTTCCTTTCAGCTCGCTATCGAGAGGAGGCCAGGAAGAGCCTCCCAAGGCCGCTCCTGCCAGCAGAGACAAGGCCGGGGCCGAGGGGAGGGGAGGAGGCTGGAAGGGCGGTGGTGAGGTCCCTGCCGCTGTGCGGCCTGGTTGCCCCGCAGGAGATGTGCTGGCCGGCAGGCCTTGTGAGGTCACCCAGCGCGTCACAGAGCACCCCAAGGCAGCAGGGATGGCACTGGAGAGGCGGGTGGCAGAGCACAGCCAGGGGCTGGCTGTGGGTCCCCTCTGCTGCAGCCGCCTGACGGAGCGTGGCAGGAGGAGGGCAGGCAGGGCTCGTGGCAACCACGCTCACGGTTGCCTTGCCACAGGGTGCTGCAGAGCTCGGGCATGGCCACCACAGCCCCAGCCCCTTGCAAGGCACTGCAGCTGCTGGGACAAAGGCAGATCCTGATATAGAGCCAAAAGAAAAGGAGGTCATTGGTGAATAAGCTGAACAAGACTGGACCCAGTACTGACCCCTGGGGGTCACCGGTAGCTACAGGCCTCCAACTTGACTCCACACCACTGAGCACAACCCTCCGAGCTCTGCCATCCACCCAATTATCAATCCACCTCACTGTCCACTCAGGTAGGCCATGCTTCCTGAGCTTGTCTATGAGGATGTTATGGAAAACAGTGTCAAAAGCCTTTCTGAAGTCAAGGTAGACCACATTCACTGCTCCCCCCTCATCTGCCCAGCTAGTCGACTCATCATAGAAGGCTATCAGGTTGGTTAAGCGTGATTTCTCCTTGGGGAATCCATGCTGACCACTCCTGATCAACATATCCTCCACATGCTTGAAGATGACTTCCATGACCAGGTTCTGTTGCGGTACATTTCAGAATGTGCAGTTTCTTGTGAAACTCTTGGATTTGGTGAATAAATGTCATTGCATTTTCCAAGGAGAAGAGACCCTCTCTTTCCCACCTTGTGATGCTCTGCATCAGGGGCAGAACAGCTCCATACATGACAGCAGGCTTGGACCGGACTGCAGGAAGAGCAACCAGGAGGAAAAGAGCCTGGGCACAACCAGGGATGCCATATGAGCCGGCAGTGCTAAACACGGATATGGTCATGTCCACACTGGGCTGCACTAGGAGGAGTGTGTCCACCCAGGCAAGGCACTTCTCATCTTCCATGACTCCACACTGGTGTGGCCCTAACTGGAAGAGTCTTTCCCAGTATGAGGCTCCTTTTCTGAAGGAATAGTGAGGAATGGAGAGGGTTCACAGGAGGTGTGCCAAGACAGGGCTAGGGGTCATGCGTGTGGAGGCTGAGAGCCCTGCGCTTCCTAGGCCTGCTGAAGCTCAGGCTCAGGGCACTCTTGTAGGAGCTCCTGAGAGCTGGAAATCTGCTTTCAGAGATGATGGCCCATTTTGGGTAGGGAGAAAGAACGTGAGAAAGGAAAGCCACCACAATCTGCCGTTTTGGAGGTCCAGCATGGTGATGAGCAGAAAGAAATGGCACTCCAAGGGCAGTGCTGTGGTGACTCAGAGGGAGTCTGGATCAGCCCATGGCTTTGTGTTTCAAGTCAAAGACAGTGAGCACAAGCAGTTCCTAGTATGGGTAGGGAGATGCTGCGGTGGGGAAGCAGGTTGGATGTCCCCAGGCTGCAGGGAAAATGGTTCAGGCATGGGGCAGGATACGACAACCTGTGGGGAGACGTCCAAGGGCACTGACAGGGCTGGAAGGCCCTGACAGAGCAGAGGTCTTTGTCCCCTTGGCTCTGACTGTTGTCTCTGCCACTGGGGCCTATGAGATGACACATTGTGCTCCTGGCACTGAAACCATGTGGCCTCCCTGCAGCCCTGTGCACTGGTGTTGTACTGTTGTCCTTTAGCTGCCATCACACAGCCCAGATCCCCCTGCCCCTTGAAGAGCAGCATGAGGAACAGAAGCTCTCTTCCCAGAGCTGGGTGTCAGGCCTTAGTGTTTGCTTTGATAAAATACATCAAGGTTTTCCTCGGCATCAGGGCCACCTTTACTTTGCCTTTGCCTGCCTGTCGTCACTGCCTCCCATTTCCTTCTCTAACAGGTCCGTGGGGGAGCTGTGGTGGTAATGGCCCCCAGTGGGACCAATTAACACTCCCAGAAACTTCAGCATTTCTTCTGGCCTTACCTTCTTGTGCGCCCGGCGCTATCTCCTCTCAGGACCAGAGGTCCACGGACTCAGCACCAAATACACCCTGGGGCTCAGTACAATGCAGAGAGCCCTCCTGTGCCCTCTTTCTGCCCAGCAGTTCCTTCAAGGCTTCAGGGCTTGTACATCTAAGTGGGGAGATTTCGGGAGGGTAGCGAATGAGGCAGATTTCAATGAACAGTTGATAACAAGAGAGTTTTCCCTTCAGGTTGGATTCTTTCTTGATGTATTTCGATTCCCTGCCCTCTCCCTTTGCTATTGATCCAGAGGGTCTCCTAAGGAGGCCTGGTCGGCTTGGAAGAGCGGTCCCTTGAGGCCAGACAGTCTGTGGGCAACCTTGCTCCTCACCTCCCCAGCCCCACCATTTCTCTCAGGAGCCACCTGGGACTTGCAGCACTTCTCCTCCCATCAGACTTCTCCAGTCGGGGCTGCAGCTGCATGTTACAGCTCCTTTGCACCAACTCCCAGACCTTTTCCCCACAGAACTGCCTGCACGCAGGCACAGAAGGATTGCTCCCCATTGAAAACCAACCAAAGGTAAGTGTGATGCAGTTCAGTAAACAGTAAAACACTCTCCTCAGCTGTGTGCCCAGTGCAAGCTGCAGCTACTGACGGTCACCTTCCACAAGGGATGGCCATACAAGAACTGTTTCAGACAGAGTGATTGAGGTGATGAACATGCGCTCTTTTTTAAATTTTATGTATTTATTTTTATTTTCTTTCCTATGTTGGAATAGTTTGTTCACCCTTCCAGGCAGACCTTGCTAGGTTCAGAGGCCCCTCTGTACTGGGGCTGGGAGCTGTCAAGAGGACCTGTGGGAGACCGGAGGCCCTCAGGAGCTGCAAGTGGAGGCTGGGCAGCGTGTCTCGGATCATCAACACTGGCCATTATTAACTATTAAAACAAAGGAAAACAAAATCACAAAAATCGTAAAAGCGGAAATGTGCATCAATCATAAACTCTCAATGCTTTAGAAGTTTGCCTTTATTTCTGTTTAGTTTTGTTTTATTTATGTTTTTTTTTAATTTTTATTGACATTTCAAAACATTTCTAGTATTGTTAGGCCAACACCATTAAAAAAGATCATTCTGCATCTTGTACAAAGCCCTGTGACCCGCCCCCCCCCTTGCCCCCCCAAATCTTATCTGCCCATGCAAGGTCCATGACAATTCACAGCCTTTGCAGAAAAGTAAATAACACTGAGATTTTGACCTCGCTGCACAGATGGAGGAAATCAAGGCCATGAACCTGCATGCAATATTCATTTTTCCAGGTGAAAGGAAAGTGTGGCAAAAGTAGAAACGATGCTCAGCTGTCCTTTAGGGCCAGGACAGAGTATGCATTCTCTTCAGACAGGTGAAGAGACGGAGTTCACCTGCCTGGCTTTAGATGGTCCCCTACAGCACAGGAGGATTCAGGCCCCACAGCATCTCCTCTGTCGCCAGCAGAAATTGGGCCTGAGGTCAAAGGACCATAAGGCATGTTGGCAGGGACCTCAGGAGGCCTGCAGCCCAAGTTGTCACAAGCACAGCCAGAACAGGCTGTTCAAGGCATGATCCTGTTGCATTTTGCAAAACCAGCAAAGATGGAGACTGCACAGCCTCCAGGTGACGCCTGGCTGAGCTCATGGTGAAAAGGCTTTTTGCCTTCTCTCCAGCCTGAAGCTCTCCTCTTTCACCTTCACAGCTGTTGTCTTTTGTCCTCCCACCCTGAACCCAGCTGAAGATCCTGGCTCTGCATCCTCCACAACCCCCTCAGAGCTACAGCCAGAGGAGGTCCCCCCCGTCCTGCCCTTCTCCAGGCTGGACAAGCCCAGCACCCTCAGCCTCTCCTCACAGGCAGAGTGCTCCAGAGCATCTTGGGGGCCCTGTGCCAAACCCGCTGCAGCTTGCTGACATCCCTCCTGTCCTGGGGACCCAAAATCTGGATGCCGTCTTCTGGGTCATCCCTTCCCTGTATCCCCTGGCCATTCCCGGCTCACACAGCCCAGGATGCTGCTGGCTGTCCTTGCTTGGTACAATTCCGTTGTTATTATTCTCCCTTCCTTTTCTGTCCCCTTCAACAATTTTTACCTCAACCGACAATTTCTTTCCATTTTCTGGTTCTCTCCCATATCCCTGAGCTCAGAGGAGAGGGAGCTTTTTGGCAAAGTCTAAGGCAGGAATGCGGCACTGAGTCCCTCAGCCCCATCTGTGCCCGCTGCTATGAAATGACCTCTTTGGCACTGAGGAGACGCGGGGGGGTGCCTCCCATGACTGGCGTGTTGGAATGGAAGGTACACGGACTCTTTAGGAAGGACAGGCTAAGGACACGAGGAGGGGCATCGCCCTCCCTGTCAATGAGCAGCTTAGGCTGCTATCTTAGAATCATAGAATATCCTGAGTTGGAAGGGACCCTTAAGGATCATCAAGTCCAACTCTTGATACCGCACAGGTCTACCCAAAAGTTCAGACCATGTGACTAAGTGCACAGTCCAAACTCTTCTTAAATTCAGACAGGCTCGGTGCAGTGACCACTTCCCTGGGGAGCCTGTTCCAGTGTGCAACCACCCTCTCTGTGAAGAACCCCCTCCTGATGTCAAGCCTAAATTTCCCCTGCCTCAGCTTAACCCCGTTCCCGCGGGTCCTGTCACTGGTGTTAATGGAGAAAAGGTCTCCTGCCTCTCGACACCCCCTTATGAGGAAGTTGTAGACTGTGATGAGGTCTCCCCCCAGCCTCCTCTTCTCCAGGCTGAACAGGCCCAGTGACCTCATCCGTTCCTCGTACGTCTTCCCCTCCAGGCCTTTCACCATCTTCGTAGCCCCCTCTGTACACTCTCCAACAGTTTCATGTCCTTTTTATACTGTGGTGCCCAGAACTGCACACAGTACTCGAGGTGAGGCCGCACCAGTGCAGAGTAGAGCGGGACAATCACCTCCCTTGACCTACTAGCGATGCCGTGCTTGATGCACCCCAGGACACGGTTGGCCCTCCTGGCCGCCAGGGCACACTGCTGGCTCATATTCAACTTGCTGTCTACCACGACCCCCAGATCCCTCTCTTCTAGGCTGCTCTCCAGCATCTCATCGCCCAGTCTGTACGTGCAGCCAGGATTTCCCCGTCCCAGGTGCAGGACCCGGCACTTGCTCTTATTGAACTTCATGCGGTTGGTGATCGCCCAGCTCTCCAACCTATCCAGATCCCTCTGCAAGGCCTTTTCACCCTCATTCGAGTCCACAACTCCTCCAAGTTTGGTGTCATCAGCAAACTTGCTCAAAATACCTTCTATTCCTACATCCAGATCGTTTATAAAAATATTGAAAAGTACCGGCCCTAAAATGGAGCCTTGAGGGACCCCACTGGTGACCGCCCGCCAGCCTGACGCAGCCCCATTTACCATAACCCTTTGGGCCCTGCCCGTTAGCCAATTGCTCACCCATCGTATGATGTTTTTATTTAGCTGTATGGTGGACATTTTGTCCAGTAGGATCCTATGGGAAACCGTGTCAAAAGCCTTGCTGAAGTCCAAAAAAATCACATCAGCTGGTTTCCCTTGGTCCATCATACGGGTGATCTTATCATAAAAGGAAATCAGGTTAGTTAGGCAGGACCTACCCTTCACAAACCCATGCTGGCTGGGACCAATGACTGCTTTGTCCCCCAGGTGCGCCTCAATAAGTTCGAGAACCATCTTCTCCATGATTTTACCAGGCACTGACATGAGACTGACAGGCCTGTAATTGCTAGGGTCTTCTTTCTGACCCTTCTTGTAAATCGGCACAACATTTGCCAGCTTCCAGTCTACCGGGACCTCTCCAAGTTCCCAGGATCGTTGAAAAATAATTGAGAGAGGTTCCGCGATGACGTCCGCCAGCTCTTTCAGCACCCGGGGATGAATCCCATCCGGACCCATGGACTTGTAGGGATCCAGGTGGAGTAGCAAATCCCGCACACGTTCAGGGTCGGTTGGGAGTTTGTCATCCCCACCGTCCCGGTCCTCTAGCTCAGGGCACCCTGGGTCCCGAAGCCCATCATCGGCATTGAAGACAGAGGCAAAGAAGGCGTTAAGCGTCTCTGCTTTGCCTATGTCATTGTCTGTGAGGAGACCTTCCCTATCAAGGAGCGGCCCTATGTATTCTTTAGTTCTCCTTTTTCCATTCACATATCTGAAAAAGCCCTTTTTATTTTCTCTCACAGACACAGCCAGCTTCAACTCTAGGTGTGCTTCGGCCACACGAATTTTCTGCCTACAAACACGAACAGCATCCCTGTATTCTTTCCATGACACCTGGCCCTCCTTCCAGTAGCGAAACACTCTCTGTTTCCGCCTAATCTCCATTAGAATGTTCCTGGTCAGCCACGCCGGCCTCCTGCCCCGCCTGCCTGACTTGCGATATTTAGGAATTGCTTGATCTTGTGCTTCTAGGAGGCATCGTTTAAAGAATGACCAGCACTGGTGGACATCGAGGCCTTCAAGAGCAGTTTCCCAGGGGACCTTGCTGACTAGTTCCCTGAGCAGCCTGAAGTCCGCTTTCCCCATATCTAGGGATGAGGTTTTGGTGGCACTTTTCCTTCTGTCACCGTAAATTTTGAACTCAACCACTTCATGGTCGCTTTGACCAAGGCGGCCACCAATCACCACATCTCCCACCAGACCCTCTCTGTTTTCTAGCAACAGGTCTAGGAGGGCACCTTTCCTAGTTGGCTCCGTTAGCACCTGCACCAAGAAGTTATCATCTAGGTGCTTCATGAACCTCCTGGACTTGCTCGTGTCAGCCGTGTGGCACTCCCAGTTAACGTCTGGCAAGTTGAAGTCCCCCATAAGGACAAGGGGAGTTAATCTCGAGGCCTCTCTTAGTTCTGTAAAGAATAATTTATCGGCGCTGTTGTCCTGGCCAGGCGGTCTGTAATAGACTCCCACAACGACATCCCCTTTATTCGTTCGTCCCTTGATCCTTACCCAGAGGCTCTCAACTTTGCCATCGCCGACCTGAAGTTCCACACAGTCCAGCCCCTGCTTCACATACATCGCCACCCCACCACCTCGCCTACCCTGCCTGTCCCTCCTGAAGAGCCTGTAACCATCTATCGCAACACCCCAGTCACAGGACTCATCCCACCAGGTTTCACTTATGCCGATGATGTCGTAGTTGCGGGACTGGGCCAGGACTTCTAGCTCATCCATTTTATTCCTCATACTGCGTGCATTCGTGTAGAAGCACTTCAGGTGCGTCTCCTTACACTCAGCACCTTGTGGATCTACCCGAAGGACCTCACTGGCACCCAGCCCCTCTGATTCTAGCGTACCTTCCCTTAGGTTTTCACCGGCGTGCCTGGTTTTAGCCCCTTCCCCCTTCGACTCTAGTTTAAAGCCCTATCTATCAGCCCTGCCAACTCCTGACCAAAGATCCTTACCCCTCTCCGAGAGAGGCACATCCCATCCGGTGCCATCAGGCCCTGTGTAGCATAGACCTTCCCGTGATCAAAGAACCCAAAGTTCTGCCGGTCACACCAGTCTCGAAGCCACGAGTTTATGTGAACAGCACGCCTTTCAGCTTCGATCCCCCCTATCGGAAGGACAGAGGCAAACACAACCTGCGCCCCTGATCCTCTAAGTAGTCGCCCCAAATCCCTAAAGTCTCTTTTGATCGCCTTCGGACTTCTCGTTGCTACTTCATCACTACCAGCCTGAAAGACCAGTAGCGGGTAGTAGTCAGTGGGCCGTACCAGGCGCTTGACTTTCTTGGCGAAGTCTCTCACCCGAGCCACAGGGAGGCAACAGACTTCTCTGCGGGTTGGGTCCGGTCGGCATATCGGTCCCTCTGTCCCTTTCAGAAGGGAGTCCCCCATAACAATAGCCCTTCTTTCTTTTTTGAAGGATGATGTGGCAATGCGATGTGTAGGTCGCCTTGTCTTAGGCGCCCCCTCCAACTGGGACAGGTTTTTATCTACTTTGTCATTCAGATTGTCTTGTTCTAGTCCTTCATATCGATTATTTAAGGATAGATGAGAAGGTGAGGTGGGCAGAGAGAGGGCTTGCCTACCACCCCGAATAGGCACCTGCCTCCATTCCCCCCCTTGATCTAGGTCTCCTCCCGCTGCCTGGCAGGAGGAGGGAACCTCCGTCTTCTGCATAACAGGAGACGCCTGTGCTGTGGCAGGTTCGTGAGCCTGCCTCAGAGAGGGTAGAGTGCACCTCCACCAGTCAATTTCCATCTCCGATTCCCTGATGCTCCTGAGCCTGTTCACCTCCTCCCGGAGCACCGCTACCTGGCTGAGCAGTTCTTCAACCTGGGCACACCTCCCACAGGCATACCCACCACTGCTGTTGGAGACCGACAGAAGGCTGGGGCACACTCTGCAGCCCAGGACCTGGACGGCTGCGTGTTTCCTGGAGCCCTCCGTCTGAGTAGCCACCCTGGTGACCGTGACTGGAGATGCCGCACGAGATGCGGAGGCCACGGTTTTCTGCCTGGTTGATACCATGGTCAGGTTCTACGCAAGCAGGTTACAAGCACCGAAGGGAGAGGCAGCTGCAACAGAGCGACGATGGGTCCCCGCCCGCCCTGCCCGCGTAACTGCCTCGCTAACTGCCACGTCACTCCCTGTTTGCCGGCCCTGTTCGCCGTGCTCCTGGTCGCTCGCGCTCCCTAAGGGCTGCCTTTGAACGGCCGGGGGGAGGAGCTGTCGCTGACGCTGCTGGCTCCACCTACGCCTCGTCAGCCTCCCTCACGAGGGCTGCCGGTGCCTGGCGGCTCCCTCACGTAGGCTCGATGCCCGAAAAATAGCCCTGCCTGTCCCGATCCCGCGCTCCGCTGCAGCAGCTGGAGTGTCTGGAGCTCTGCCTGGGGGCAGATGTGCCTTAGGGAGGTTCTTGGGTGCCCCTGTAATGCTTTTATACCCCAGGGAGGTTCCTAGTGCTCCAGAGAAAGCCTTGGATGCTCTGTGGAGATGCTTTCGGTTCCCAGAGACATATCTGTGTACCCCAGGGAGGTTTTAGTGAACCATGGGGAGGGGCTGGAGGTCCCCATGGGGGATCTCGACTATCCCTTGAGGTGCTTGTGTACCCTGGGGAGATGGTTCTGAGTTCCGTGTCAAGACTTGGGTGTCCAGGGCAATCTTTGTTTGTACCAGGAGGTGCTTGTGTGTCCTGGGGAGATGTTACAATGCTCAAAGGAGATGCCTGGGTGCCCCGGGGGCATGTCTGGGTGCTCCAAGGACACACCTGGGTGCCACAGTGAGTGCGTTATTGCTCCAAATAGATGCTTGGGTGTTCTCAGAATGTACTTGGATGCCTCTGGAAGACGCTTGTGCGATCTGGGAATTTCTTGGGTTCATAAGGGATTGCTTGCACACCCCAGGGACAGGCTTTGTCATCAATGGGAGGAACCTGGGTGTCCCACAAAAGTGCATGGATGCTTTGTGGAGATGCTTGGGTGCTCCAGAGAGTTTCTCATGCGCTCAAGGAAGGTTGTCTGGGTCAAGCAAGGAGATGCTAGTGTGCCCTGGAAAAATGCTTGGGGATTCCAGGGGGATCCTTGGGTCCTCCAGGAAAGTGTTTGTGTTCCCCAGGGAGATGTTTGTCAGGTTTCTCCAAGGAGGTACTTCATTGCTGTGTGGAGATGCTTGGGTCCTGCAAGGATTTTCTTGGGTGCCCCATGGAGACGTTTGGGTGCCCACGGTTGATGCTACTCTTCCACAGAGAGGTGCTTGGGTCTTCCAAGAAGGTATTAGATAGAAGTATGGAGATGCTTGGGTGCTTGAAGAATATTCTTCTTATTTAGGGTAGATTCTTGAATGCTCTAGGTAGGTGCCTGATATCTCCAAGGAGGTGCTTATGTGCCCTGTCACGATGCGTGGGTGCCCACGGGGACATATTATGACCCTTCTAGGTGCTTGTGCACCACATGGTAGCTCTTGGGTGCCAAGGGAGGTGCTTTCCATCTCCAGTGAAATGTTTGTGTGCCCCAGGTGGTGTTTTGGAGCCCTGGGGAGATGCTTGGGTTCTCCACTCAGATGTGGGAGTGCGGTGGGGAGACCCTCGGGTACTGCCATGAGGTGCTTGAGTGTTCCAGGGAGGTACTTCTGTGTCGCAGGGAGATGCTTGGGTGACCTGGGGAGAATTTGGATGCTCCAGAGAGGTGTTTGTGTGCCTCAGGGATATGTTTATGTGCTCTGGGGAGAAGCTTGTTTGACCTGGGAGTATTCTTGGGCTCTCTGTTCAGTTCCTCTGAGAGGACACTCGGAAGCCCCAGGAGGTGGTTGGGTACTGCAGAGAGCAGTTTGTGTGGTGCAGGGAGGTGCTGGAGTGCTCCACTTGTGCTGCTGAGTCCCTTAGAGAGCTGCTTGGTTGCCCCTGTGAGATTCTAGGGTGACTCTGGATGAAATTCTGACTCACAAGCAGGTGATTCCGGTCCCCAGCAAGGTGCTTGGTTGTCCCAGGAGGTGCTTGTGTACCATGAGAAAAAGCTTACAGACCCCGAGGAACTCCTTGGGTGCTCCAGGAAGGTGCTTGGATTCTCCAGGGAGATGCTTGTGTACCCAGGGAGATGTTTGGCTTACCCAGGGCGATGTGTGGTTTCTCCAGAGAGGTGCTTCATTGCTGGAGGGAGATTCTTGGCTGCTTGAAAGATATTCTTGGGTGGCCTTTGCAGATCCTTGGGCACCTACAGGTGTTGATCTGGTTGCCCAGGGAGGTTTTTGGTATATGAAGGAGATGCTCTCAAGCATATCCTTAGGGCACCTAAACACCTCACTGGAACACCAAAGCCTCTCTTTATATTATCCAAAAATCCCCCCAGGGAAGCCAAGCACCTCCCTGGAACACTCAAGCACCTCATGGCAGTACCCAGGAATCTCAAACCCACACTCCTACATCTGAGTGGAGAACCCAAGCATCTCCCCAGGGCTCTATACCACCACCTGGGGCACACAGACATCTCACTGGAAATGGGAAGCACCTCCCTTGGCACCCAACAGCTTCCATGGGGTGCACAAGACGCTCCTTAGGTCATTCAAGTATGTCCCCGTGGGCACCCAGGCATCCCCCAGGGGACACAAACACCAACGTGCAGGAGCCAAGCATCTCCCCACAGCCCTCCAGCATCTCCCTGGAGCCAAGCACCACACAGAAAGCACCCAACCATCTCCCTGGAGCACCCAAAATCCTCCCTGGAGAAACAGAGCTTTGCCCTGGATCAAACAAGCCTCTCCCTTGGGCACACAAGCACATCTCCTAGGGTACACAAGCATCCCCAGATAGCACTCAAGCATTTGTCTGCAGCCACCAAGAAACTTTCAGGATCACCAGTCCATCCTCCTGGGACATCCAGGAAACTCCCTGCATCACCCAGGTGTCTTCTTGCAGAAACCAAGCATCTCCCTGTGCACCCAGGGAGCATCTGGATAGAGCAGCTAAGCAGCCTGGGGAGCACCCAGAATATTCTTGGGATAGTGAAGAATCCCCATGGAGCAAGAAAGCATCTCCTGAGGCACCCAGGCATCTCAGGGGAGCACACAAGCATCTCCTCTGCACTCACCAGCACATCCTTCAAGTTTCCTGGGCCATTCAGGCTCACACTGTGCTTCAGCCCCTGCTCCATCACGCACTCACCTCCCTGTCCTGCCCTGCTCCGCCCTCAGAGCTGCTGCCAGAGGCTTCCATCCCGACTGGGGCCTGCCCACACCCCTGGCCCTTTAGCCCAGCCTGGCTGCCATGTCACGGCCCCACTGTGACACCTGGGTGACACAGCCACTGCTACCCTGCTGTGCACTGCGGCACCTCTAAGCATTTATTTCTTTGGACTCACAGGTTTGTCAGTGACAGTTCAATTTAAAAGAATTTATCAGATTCACCCCCAAGAAAAAAATATATCTGGCAACTTCTGTAAACTTCACAGGTAATGAATACCAAATAATTCTTGAAGTTTTAATCAAAAGTGTTGGTGGGGTTTTTTTGGTGGTTCTTTGTTTCTTGTCCGTTGTTCCTCATATCTAATCTAAATCTTCCCTTCTTTTGGATTCAAACCATTGCTCCCTCCTTGGTCTATCATCTCCTCATCAAGCTCATGAACGGTCCAACCTGACACACAGGAAGTAAGCCAAGTGGCAGGAGGCTGGCACGAATGAGAAAGGAACTCCTGATCAAAATCAACAGGAGGAGGAGGCAGATAAATGTTGGGAGCTTGCTGCCTCCCAGCATCAAAGGCTCAGTGATTCTGAACAGGAGACTCATTAAGGTTTGTGAGTTTAGGGAATGGGAGGGGACTGTGGGGCAAGCTCCTGGCTAGACAGAGGGTCCAAGTCCAGCTGCTGGAGGGATCCGTATTGTACGTGTGTTTGTACAGGTATATGTTTTCCCAGAATATACCCTAGCAGAGAACAAGCCCAGCATTCATTCAGTTTTGTCCTGGCTTTGCTTGCTTTGTAGTGTCATTGGGTGTTTCAGAGATGGTTCTCATGGTAATTCTTGCCTTGGTCAGAAATTCCACTAAACAAGTACCTCCCTTAGTGCCTGTAGAGTCCTGACACTCCTCACGCTGTTATCGTGTGAGAGTCACCACCATCAGGGTGAGCCATCGGCACCCAACCATGAACAGGTGATAAAAGGGAGCTTCAGGGCAGGGGGACCTTGGGAATGTCCAGCCTTCAGCCAGCAGAAACCCCCTGGAGGTGGCAAGGAGACGTGGCCAGTGCTGCACGTGGGGCAGAATACCTGCATCCATCAGGGCAGGGTTGGACATGAGCAGCTGAGGGGGGACCCTGAGGAGAAGGCGTGGGTGCTACGAGGACACCATAGGAGCCAGTGGGACATGCTGAGAGGGAGCAAGGCCAGCTCCTTACAGGGCTGCACTAGGGGCAGCAGGGGCCACCCAGACCCTTACCCACTGTGCACTGACATGCACTGACATCTGAGATGCTCAGATACTCAAAGAACTTCCTTGGGAGCTCTGGGGATACGTTAGAGCATTTGGGGAGGTTCTTGGGTGCCCTGAGGAGATGCTTTGGTGCTCCAGTGAGATGCCTGAGTGCTGTGAGGAGCTGCATGGCTTCTCCAGGAAGATGCCCCGTGGAGATGCTTGGGTACCAACACTGATGCCGTTCTCTTCCAGGGAGGTGCTTGGGTGCTCCACGGAGATGCTTTGGTGCTGTGGAGGGTGCTCCAGGAAGATTCTTGTGCTCCCAGCGAAGATTTTGGCTTTCAATAGGGAGGTGCTTGTCTTCTCCAGGGAGGTGCCTGAATGCTCCTTGAAAAAGATCATGTGCTTTGGGGAGGTGCTTGGGTCCTGCGAGGAAGACAGGTTGGTGGTGTGGGGAGACTGTTGGGTGCTCCAGGGAGATGCCTGTGTGCTGCATGGAGCAGCCTGGGTACCCTCGGGACGTGCTTGTGTGCCTAAGGGAGATGTTGGTGTGAACCAGGGCAATGCTTTGCTTCTCCAGGGAGGAGCTTGTTGCACCTCCCTGGGGCACCCTCACATGTCTCCTGGGAACCTCAACATTAGGTTGGAGACACCGTTTGTGCAGCAGACAATTGGTTCCCGTTGTGCTGTGGGACTGCTCAAAGCCAGCCCCTGCTCGAGCAGCTGCTGAGCTCCAGCCCCTGCTAACGCTGCAGCGGGACTCTGGCCCTGCTCAGCCTCGCACACCGCTTCAGCCCCTGCTCCATGGCGCACTCACCTCCCTGTCCTGCCCTGCTCTGCCCTCTGCTGCCTGCAGCCAGGGGCTTCCATCCCGACTGGGGCCTGCCCGCACCCCTGGCCCTTTATCCCAGCTGGGCTGCCGTGTCACGACCCCACTGTGACACCTGGGTGACACAGCCACCGCTGCCCCTCTGCCCACTGTGACACCTGGGTGACACAGCCACCGCTGCCCCCCTGCCCACTGGGACACCACTCACTATTTATTTCTTTGGACTCACAGCTTTGTCAGTGACACAAAATGGGTCAGATTCACCTCCAAGAACATATTTCTGGCATCTTTCATAAACTTCACAGGTAATGAATACCAAATAATTCTTGAAGTTTTAATTAAAAGTGTTGGTGTTCTTATTTCTTTCTTTGCTTCTTGTCCATGTTTAGCAAGTTTTCCTTTTCTTGTTCAAGGTCCACACATATGCTTTTCTCCTTCTCTAGCTTGGAAAGTTCTCTTATAAAGAGATCTTCCATTTCCAGCTGCTTGCTCTACTCTTCTGTTAAGAGGAATCCTCCTGGTTTGTGTCTTGTCCTTGCCTCTGGGTTTGCTTGGCCAGCTTTGTGTCTCAGCACTTCTGTTGAGCCTTCACCAGCTCCGTTGCCCTTCTTTAGCACAAGGCAAAGCAGAGGACTTGAGGTGAGCAGCCTTGGGCCTGCTGAGGGACCTGCTTGGAGGATTCCTTTGGGATATGGCACCCCTCCCTGCAGAGAGGAGGGGTGCAGGGAGATGGTTGATGTTTGAGCATCAACTGATAAAATGGACTGGCTTGGAAGGGACGTGCCAGGTCATCTAATTCCACCCCTCCTTCCACGGGCAGGGACACCTTCCACTAGACGAGCTTGCTCAAAGCCCCATCCAACCTGCCCTTGAACACTTTCTGGGATGGGGCATCCACAGTTTCCCTGGGCAACCTCTTCCTAGGAGTCACCACCCTGATCAGAAAAGAATTTCTTCCTCATACCTCATCTAAATCTACCCTTCTTTGGGATTCAAACCATTGCTCCTCGTGATGAAGGGATCCATTTTTTACGTGTGTTTGTACAGGTATATGTTTTCCTAGAAAATATCCTAGCATACAAAGAGCCCAACACACATTCCCTCTGGTCCTGGCTTTGCTTGCTTTGTAGTGTCATTGGGTGTTTCAGAGATGGTTCTCATGGTAATTCTTGCTTGGGTCGGAAGTTCCACTAAACAAGTACCTCCCTTAGTGCCTGTAGAGTCCTGACACTCCTCACGCTGTTATCGTGTGAGAGTCATCACCATCAGGGTGAGCCATCGGCACCCAACCATGAACAGGTGACAAAAGGGAGCATCAGGGCAGGGGGACCTTGGGAATCTCCAGCCTTCAGCCAGCAGAAACCCCCTGGAGGTGGCAAGGAGACGTGGCCAGTGCTGCACGTGGGGCAGAATACCTGCATCCATCAGGGCAGGGCTGGACGTGAGCAGCTGAGGGGGGACCCTGAGGAGAAGGCGTGGGTGCTACGAGGACACCATAGGAGCCAGTGGGACATGCTGAGAGGGAGCAAGGCCAGCTCCTTACGGGGCTGCACTAGGGGCAGCGGGGGACCACCCAGACCACTTGGGTTATCGTCCCTCTCGACTCAGTGCTGCTGTAGCTACCTCTGGAGCAGGGTGGCCCAGGCTTAGGAACCTGGGCTTCTTTGGCCCTGTGTCGTGCAGGCTCTGGGCAGTAGAGAAGTAGGCTGAGACTGCTCGAGGGGTGGTTGCAGTGATGGTGGAGTTTTTCCTCTTTGTCCGAAAGAACATGGGAAAGAAAGGACATCACAAAATTCAGATTCAGGGTGGTGAGATGGGGGTATGAGGTGAAATGCTTCTTGAAGAGCAGAGCTGTGGTGCAAGACGTCACGCAGAGGGTGTCAGGATCGGTGCCCTGGCTTTGTGTTTCATGGATTACTGAGGGCAGATGGAGAGACATCAGTCAAGGCAGGGAGGTGCAAGGTGGGGAAGCAAGGTGGGGAAGCAAGGTGGATATCTAAGTCTTGCAGGGAAACAGGTGCAGACAGGCAACAGCACAGCACAGCCTGTGATGGTTATTGTCAAGGATCCTTTGGAAGATGAAAGCCCCTGACAGAGCCAACAGCTTTGTCTGCTGGGCTCTGGCTCTTGTCTCTGTCAGTGAGGCCTATGAGGAGACACCTCATCCTTACAGCATTAGGGTCTCAATGCCTCCTCCTCCCCCTCCAGGAGCCTAGGAGATGTCCTCCTGTAGCCTTGTACTTGGCACTGCCCTTACCCACTGCGCACTGACCCAGAAAGAGTCCTAAACCGCGCTGGAGGGACAGGATCTCCCTTCCCAGAGGCTGGGGTCAGGGCCCGACTGTTGGACTTCATGGGCACATCAAGGTTTCCTCAGCACCAGGGCCACCTTTCCTGGGCCTTGGTCTCCATGTCATCACTGCCTGCACTTTTCTGCTCTAACAAGTCCATGGGGAGGCTTTGTCAGTAATGTCCCTCAGTGGCACCGTTAACACTGGGAGAGGCTTTGCAGTTTGCATCAGACTTGGACTACTTGAGAAGCTGCTTCAACCACCCACGAGCAGCTCCTGTGCCAGGCGCAGCAGGGCTGGGGGCACTGCGTGCAGCTGGCATGGGGAGAGGAGAGGAGAGGGAGAGAGGTTCAGGGCAGCCTGGCATAGAAAGGCAGGGGAGAGCTGGCAGAGGGAGAAATCCTCACAGCCACCTCCCCACGGTAAGTGTCTGGGTGCAGGGCAATGCCGCTGCGCACCCTGCCAGGCTCTCCTGCAGCTGGCACAGCCCTCAGGCGATGGCAGCTGTCAGGAGGACGCTCGGTGTTGGAGTTGAAGGGCACGCAGGGCTTGTGTGCTGCAGGGCCAGCGTGCAGGGCCCGAGGGCTCTGTTCTCTTGGGGCCAGCTGCAGGCTGTGCAGCCGGGGGTGCAGGCAGGGGTGCCCAGGGCTGTGGTGCAGAGCAGGGTCCCTGCTGTGCCCCAGGGGCTGTGTGGCGGGGCAGGGCCTCTGCCGCCTGCCAGGCTCAGCACTCAGCCTGCCTGGGGAGCTGCCCAGGGGCTGCGGGGAGAAGCTGCGGCTGGAAGGAGCCCCCCTGGCACGGCACGGCACGGCACGGCACGGCATGGCAGGGTCCTGCTGCTGCCCAGAGCCTGCTGCCTGGGGCAGGCTGCTCACAGCCCCACACCTCCCCAGGGCACTGCACAGCAGAAATGCCCAGCAAAAGTGACCTGAAGGCAGTGCACTTTTAGAATCTGCTTTATTTTGCTGCCCATGTGCTGAGGCAGAAGGATGGTAATGGAGAAAGAACGTCTGTACTAGAGATTCCTCAAGGATCCCTGAGCGTTGCTGCTGCTCTGAGGCACCTCACACACCTCAGCATACAGACGGTACCGACATCACCTTTGTTGTTTCTTAGGGAATTATTTGACCTTATCCTCACGTCCTGCAGCAGGGACATGTCCCTGGCCTGTGGACTTCTCAGATCAATCCAGGTTCCCTTTTACCTGCTGCTGTAGACCAGGACTGACTGCTGCACAGCCCACAGCACAGCCCCCTGCTTCTTGTGGCACCCTCAGAGCACCAACCAGAGAAAAGACAAGGAGCAGCAGGAACATCATCCTGAAATGCATAAGGCAGTATGTTGTTTGTGTGGTGTTTGTTGAGACATGCAATGGATTTTAGATTAAATTTCGCACAGTCTTTCCTTCGTTTGGACAGGCTCCCTTGCTCCGAGGCAAGAAATGTGTAACAGCAGCTCCATCACCGAGTTCCTCCTCCTGGCATTCGTAGACATGCGCGAGCTGCAGCTCCTGCACTTCACGCTCTTCCTGGGCATCTACCTGGCTGCCCTCCTGGGCAACGGGGTCATCATCACTGCCATAGCCTGCGACCACCGTCTCCACACCCCCATGTACTTCTTCCTCCTCAACCTCGCCCTCCTTGACCTGGGCTCCATCTCCACTTCTGTCCCCAAAGCCATGGCCAATTTCCTCTGGAACACCAGGGCCATTTCCTACCCAGGATGTGCTGCACAGTTCTTTTTGCTAGTCTTTTTGATTTCAGCAGAATTATCTCTTCTCACCATCATGGCCTACGACCGCTACATCGCCATCTGCCAGC
Organism: Anser anser; assembly: GCF_964211835.1. Taxonomy (NCBI): domain Eukaryota; kingdom Metazoa; phylum Chordata; class Aves; order Anseriformes; family Anatidae; genus Anser; species Anser anser. The sequence continues at coordinate 1,054,926 of NW_028154169.1, forward strand.
CCCTGCACTACGGGACCCTCCTGGGCACCAGAGCCTGTGCCACCATGGCAGCAGCTGCCTGGGGCAGTGGCTTTCTCCATGCTGTGCTGCACACTGCCAATACATTTTCACTGCCTCTCTGCAGTGGCAATTCCCTCAACCAGTTCTTCTGTGAAATCCCCCAGATCCTCAAGCTCTCCTGCTCAGACTCCTACCTAAGGGAAGTTCAAGTTCTTGTGGTTACTGCTTTTCTATTTGGGAGTTGTTTTATTTTCATTGCTCTGTCCTATGTGCATATCTTCAGGGCTGTGCTGAGGATCCCCTCCCAGCAGGGACGGCACAAAGCCTTTTCCACGTGCCTCCCTCACCTGGCTGTGGTCTCCCTCTTTATGAGCACCATCATGTTTGCCCACCTGAAGCCCCCCTCCATATCCTCCCCATCCCTGGACCTGGTGCTGGCAGTCCTGTATGCAGTGGTGCCTCCAGCAGTGAACCCCCTCATCTACAGCATGAGGAACCAGGAGCTCAAGAATGCCATACGGACACTGATGACCAGGTGCTTTTCATAACCAATAAACATTCTTGCCTCTCTTCTTCTGAGAACACCTGAAAACGTTACTCACGATAGGCCATGCCTGCCCTTTTTTCTTGTGTTGCTGGTACTTTCCACTAATATTCTGAGTAATTTTGTTCACTTAGAAATAATATTCTTCATTTTGGTTTTCCATTTAAACCAAATAAAGTAACATTTTTTTCTTATATCGTTCCTCCAGGGCCTTTACTGTAGCTGCACGGACAGTTCCTGTGTGCAGAGGTGGAGGGAAAAAGAGTCGTGGCCCAGCAGTCCAGCCTGGGAGCACCAGCACTGGGTCCATGCAGAGCTGCTCTCCTGCCACTGCCACCCTCTCCTGCTGAGCCCTGCTGGCGGTGTAAGGCCTGGCTGCTCCTGCAGCTTGGTGCCAGTGCTGCTGTGTGGCCATGCTGGGACCGCAGGCAGGGACAGGCAGTGGGCACTTGAGTGACACAGCTGGCCTCCCCCAAGGGAGACATGGGAACAGAAACCCTTTGGTGCTGCTGCCACCTGCAGGCACATCGTACGCACATGGAGAGAGGAACAAGAGCGAGCACAAAGGCCATCAGCTATCCCTAGGGGTGTCATGAAGACCACTGGGGCAGAGTGTCTTCAGGTTCCTTCATCCTGAGAGTAACAACCATGGGGCATCTGCCTGAATAGCACAGAACAGGCCCGGTGGAATGCACCTTCAGAGATCATCTAGTCCAAAGTGCAAGACCTGAATGCAGCTCTGAGATGTGCTTCCTTGCACCTCCGAGGTCCCTGTGCCCATTCCTCATGCCTTGTGGCATCTCAGCGGAGGGCAGAGCAGGGCGATGCACCGCAGGGCTGAGGTGCCTTCCAGCCTCTGGCAGTGGCTGCAGGAGCCAGAGGGACCCTGCAAGTGTGCAGTGCACTGCCCCTGTGTGTGCAAGGCAGGGACCCGTGTCTCTGAAGAGCCCAGTGTGTATGAGCAGTACGTGAGGCCAGCTCGGATGTGGGCACCTCACAGAGCCCTGACATTTCTCTGTGCAGAACTCCAGTAATTACCCCCAGTGTTCCCATGAGATTTCTGTCACCCTCCTTGCACACGTTCATTGCAAATGCCTCTCTCTGACATATCACGCTACCCTGCCTTCTGGACTGGTGGCGACAGCAAACTGGAGGCTCTTGGTGACAGCCAACATGGCTTCACTAGATCGTGCCTGACAAATCTGGTGGCCTTCTACGATGGGCTTACAGCATTGGTGGAGAGGGGAAGAGCAACTCACGTCATGAACCTTGACTTGTGCAAATCATTTGACGCTGTCCCACACCATATCCTTGTCTCTCAATTGGAGAGACGTGGATGTGATGGATGGATCACCTGGTGGGTAAGGAAGTGGCTGCATGGTCACCCTCAAGGAGCTGGAGTCTACAGCTCAATGTCCAAGTGGAGGTCAGTAGAGCGGTGTTCCTCAGGGGCCAGTATTGGGACCAGCACTGTTTTAACACTTTGTCAGTGACACGGACAGTGTGATTGAGTGCAATCTGAGCGAGTATGCTGATGACACCAAGCTGGGTGGTGCAGTCGATACACTGGAGGGAAGGGATGATATGCAGTTGGACCTGGACAGGCTTGAGAGATTTTCCTGTGAGAACCTCATGAGGTTCCCAAAGGCCAAGTGCAAGGTCCTGCAACTGGATTGGGGCAATCGCAAGCACAAGTACCGGCTGGCTGGAGAATGGCTAGAGAGCAGCTCTGAGGAGAAGGACCTGGGGTGTTGGTGGATGAGAAGCTCAACCTGTGCCAGCAATGTGAGTTTGCAGCCCAGAAAGCCAGCTGTATTCTGGGCTGCATCAAAGAAGTTTGGCCCAAAGCTTGAGAGAGGTGATTCTGTCCTTCCACTCCGCTCTCGGGAGACCCCTCCTGGATTACTGCATTCAGCTCTGGGGCCCCGAACTCAAGAAGGACATGGAAGTATTCGAAGGAGTCTAGAAGAGGCCAAAAACATAACAGAGGGGCTGGGGCACCTTTTCAATGAAGACTGGCTGAGAAAGCTGGTTCTCTTCAGCCTGGAGAGACCATATAGCAGCCTTCCAGTACCTAAAGGGGGCCTTTAGGTAATGTTTTAAAACTAAAAGAGGGTACTTTAAAATTAGGTATAAGGAAGACATTCTTTCCTTTGGGGGTGGTGGTCAATCGAACAGGTTGCCCAGAGAAGTTGTGTCTGATCCATCCTTTGCCTCTTTGTGGCCAGAAGCCTCCCGTGCCAAACCAAGCTGGAGACCCCCCCTGCAAAGTTACTGTTTAACCTCATCTTTTCTGCATGGGGCCTCCTCTGCACCACAGAGCCCAATCTCAGCTCCCACTTTGCCACAAGCATTCAGCATGGGCGCTACAGGGCCTAACTCTCCCATGTCCTGCCCTGGCTCTGCCATCCTGCTGGGCAGGGGAGAGGGTGGTGAGAGCAAAGGGATGAATTTGGGTGTGGAACGTGGGGCCTGGCAGAGACAAGGAGTCGAGGGAGAGGACAGGGTAAGGAGGCAAAGGCAGCACGAGCGGTGGTGTTGGTGCGGGGCCACGTTTGTGCCAGGAGCGTGAGTGGGCATCAGGTGGCAGGAGGCGAGGGTGATACTGTAAAAGCCAGTCAAAGGAACTCTCTAAGACTCAATTTGGAGTTTTAGAAAGCAGGCGTTCTTTCATTGAGGTGCTGGACTTAGTGGGGATCACTCCACCTAGTGTGCTTACAGAACTGTTTGAGCTATAGGGGTTATATACAATCAAAACATACATGTTAATCAGATTTCCCCAAAACATATTCATACTATTTCCTGTAACTCATTAAAATCAGTAAATGTCTCTGACCCATGCACATTTGTTTCCACTGGTGGTCTTTCAGGGGTCTCTGGTGGTCATCAGTAGTCTTCCTCACTATGTTCGTTAGTTGAATCCAGTTCTTGTCCATGCTCAAGCCATCTAAATCTTTCTTCTCTTCTTCTTTCATCTTAGGCATGCATACAAAGCTTAGTTGCTTACACATGCAAGGATATACGCATAGCATGAGTTCCTCGCCTAATCTTCTGACACATCCTCTAGGCCTGGGTCAGCTTGCCCTCATTCTGAGATACAAGTCTGGAGGCTCTTATAGATAAAGCTGACTAATTAGTGAGTAAGCTAACATCAGGGATGAAAGTTTCTAAACTTCCTTCTATCTAACAAAACCTAGTAAAGGTTTCACCTACCTGCCAATGAAGCTTTTCAAATTTGATGCCATTGTTCTGTCAAGGAATAGACCTTTTTTCCTTTCAGCTCGCTATCGAGAGGAGGCCAGGAAGCGCCTCCCAAGGCCGCTCCTGCCAGCAGAGTCAAGGCCGTGGCCGAGGGGAGGGGAGGAGGCTGGAAGGGCGGTGGTGAGGTCCCTGCCGCTGTGCGGCCTGGTTGCCCCGCAGGAGATGTGCTGGCCGGCAGGCCTTGTGAGGTCACCCAGCGCGTCACAGAGCACCCAAGGCAGCAGGGATGGCACTGGAGAGGCGGGTGGCAGAGCGCAGCCAGGGGCTGGCTGTGGGTCCCCTCTGCTGCAGCCGCCTGACGGAGCGTGGCAGGAGGAGGGCAGGCAGGGCTCGTGGCAACCACGCTCACGGTTGCCTTGCCACAGGGTGCTGCAGAGCTCGGGCATGGCCACCACAGCCCCAGCCCCTTGCAAGGCACTGCAGCTGCTGGGACAAAGGCAGATCCTGATATAGAGCCAAAAGAAAAGGAGGTCATTGGTGAATAAGCTGAACAAGACTGGACCCAGTACTGACCCCTGGGGGTCACCGGTAGCTACAGGCCTCCAACTTGACTCCACACCACTGAGCACAACCCTCCGAGCTCTGCCATCCACCCAATTATCAATCCACCTCACTGTCCACTCAGGTAGGCCATGCTTCCTGAGCTTGTCTATGAGGATGTTATGGAAAACAGTGTCAAAAGCCTTTCTGAAGTCAAGGTAGACCACATTCACTGCTCTCCCCTCATCTGCCCAGCTAGTCGACTCATCATAGAAGGCTATCAGGTTGGTTAAGCGTGATTTCTCCTTGGGGAATCCATGCTGACCACTCCTGATCAACATATCCTCTACATGCTTGAAGATGACTTCCATGACCAGGTTCTGTTGCGGTACATTTCAGAATGTGCAGTTTCTTGTGAAACTCTTGGATTTGGTGAATAAATGTCATTGCATTTTCCAAGGAGAAGAGAGCCTCTCTTTCCCACCTTGTGATGCTCTGCATCAGGGGCAGAACAGCTCCATACATGACAGCAGGCTTGGACCGGACTGCAGGAAGAGCAACCAGGAGGAAAAGAGCCTGGGCACAACCAGGGATGCCATATGAGCCGGCAGTGCTAAACACGGATATGGTCATGTCCACACTGGGCTGCACTAGGAGGAGTGTGTCCACCCAGGCAAGGCACTTCTCATCTTCCATGACTCCACACTGGTGTGGCCCTAACTGGAAGAGTCTTTCCCAGTATGAGGCTCCTTTTCTGAAGGAATAGTGAGGAATGGAGAGGGTTCACAGGAGGTGTGCCAAGACAGGGCTAGGGGTCATGCGTGTGGAGGCTGAGAGCCCTGCGCTTCCTAGGCCTGCTGAAGCTCAGGCTCAGGGCACTCTTGTAGGAGCTCCTGAGAGCTGGAAATCTGCTTTCAGAGATGATGGCCCATTTTGGGTAGGGAGAAAGAACGTGAGAAAGGAAAGCCACCACAATCTGCCGTTTTGGAGGTCCAGCATGGTGATGAGCAGAAAGAAATGGCACTCCAAGGGCAGTGCTGTGGTGACTGCCAGGGAGTCTGGATCAGCCCATGGCTTTGTGTTTCAAGTCAAAGACAGTGAGCACAAGCAGTTCCTAGTATGGGTAGGGAGATGCTGCGGTGGGGAAGCAGGTTGGATGTCCCCAGGCTGCAGGGAAAATGGTTCAGGCATGGGGCAGGATACGACAACCTGTGGGGAGACGTCCAAGGGCACTGACAGGGCTGGAAGGCCCTGACAGAGCAGAGGTCTTTGTCCCCTTGGCTCTGACTGCTGTCTCTGCCACTGGGACCCAGGAGACGACACATTGTGCTCCTGGCACTGAAACCATGTGGCCTCCCTGCAGCCCTGTGCACTGGTGTTGTACTGTTGTCCTTTAGCTGCCATCACACAGCCCAGATCCCCCTGCCCCTTGAAGAGCAGCATGAGGGACAGAAGCTCTCTTCCCAGAGCTGGGTGTCAGGCCTTGGTGTTTGCTTTGATAAAACACATGAAGGTTTTGCTCGGCATCAGGGCCACCTTTACTTTGCCTTTGCCTGCCTGTCGTCACTGCCTCCCATTTCCTTCTCTAACAGGTCCGTGGGGGAGCTGTGGTGGTAATGGCCCCCAGTGGGACCAATTAACACTCCCAGAAACTTCAGCATTTCTTCTGGCCTTCCCTTCTTGTGCGCCCGGCGCTATCTCCTCTCAGGACCAGAGGTCCACGGACTCAGCACCAAATACACCCTGGGGCTCAGTACAATGCAGAGAGCCCTCCTGTGCCCTCTTTCTGCCCAGCAGTTCCTTCAAGGCTTCAGGGCTTGTACATCTAAGTGGGGAGATTTCGGGACGGTAGCGAATGAGGCAGATTTCAATGAACAGTTGATAACAAGAGAGTTTTCCCTTCAGGTTGGATTCTTTCTTGATGTATTTCAATTCCCTGCCCTCTCCCTTTGCTATTGATCCAGAGGGTCTCCTAAGGAGGCCTGGTCAGCTTGGAAAAGCGGTCCCTTGAGGCCAGACAGTCTGTGGGCAACCTTGCTCCTCACCTCCCCAGCCCCACCATTTCTCTCAGGAGCCACCTGGGACTTGCAGCACTTCTCCTCCCATCAGACTTCTCCAGTCGGGGCTGCAGCTGCATGTTACAGCTCCTTTGCACCAACTCCCAGACCTTTTCCCCACAGAACTGCCTGCACGCAGGCACAGAAGGATTGCTCCCCATTGAAAACCAACCAAAGGTAAGTGTGATGCAGTTCAGTAAACAGTAAAACACTCTCCTCAGCTGTGTGCCCAGTGCAAGCTGCAGCTACTGACAGTCACCTTCCACAAGGGATGGCCATACAAGAACTGTTTCAGACAGAGTGTTTGAGGTGATGAACATGCGCTCTTTTTTAAATTTTATGTATTTATTTTTATTTTCTTTCCTATGTTGGAATAGTTTGTTCACCCTTCCAGGCAGACCTTGCTAGGTTCAGAGGCCCCTCTGTACTGGGGCTGGGAGCTGTCAAGAGGACCTGTGGGAGACCGGAGGCCCTCAGGAGCTGCAAGTGGAGGCTGGGCAGCGTGTCTCAGATCATCAACACTGGCCATTATTAACTATTAAAACAAAGGAAAACAAAATCACAAAAATTGTAAAAGCAGAAATGTGCATCAATCATAAACTATCAATACTTTAGAAGTTTGCCTTTATTTCTGTTTAGTTTTGTTTTCTTTGTTTTTTTAATTTTTATTGACATTTCAAAACATTTCTAGTATTGTTAGGCCAACACCATTAAATAAGATCATTCTACATCTTGTACAAAGCCCTATGGCCCGCCACCCCCTTGCCCCCCCAAATCTTATCTGCCCATGCAAGGTCCATGACGATTCACAGTCTTTGCAGAAAAGTAAGTAACACTGAGATTTTGACCTCGCTGCACAGATGGAGGAAATCAAGGCCATGAACCTGCATGCAATATTCATTTTTCCAGGTGAAAGGAAAGTGTGGCAAAAGTAGAAACGATGCTCAGCTGTCCTTTAGGGCCAGGACAGAGTATGCATTCCCTTCAGACAGGTGAAGAGACGGAGTTCACCTGCCTGGCTTTAGATGGTCCCCTACAGCACAGGAGGATTCAGGCCCCACAGCATCTCCTCTGTCGCCAGCAGAAATTGGGCCTGAGGTCAAAGGACCACAAGGCATGTTGTCAGGGACCTCAGGAGGCCTGCAGCCCAAGTTGTCACAAGCACAGCCAGAACAGGCTGTTCAAGGCATGATCCTGTTGCATTTTGCAAAACCAGCAAAGATGGAGACTGCACAGCCTCCAGGTGACGCCTGGCTGAGCTCATGGTGAAAAGGCTTTTTGCCTTCTCTCCAGCCTGAAGCTCTCCTCTTTCAGCTTCACAGCTGTTGTCTTTTGTCCTCCCACCCTGAACCCAGCTGAAGATCCTGGCTCTGCATCCTCCACAACCCCCTCAGAGCTACAGCCAGAGGAGGTCCCCCTCATCCTGCCCTTCTCCAGGCTGGACAAGCCCAGCACCCTCAGCCTCTCCTCACAGGCAGAGTGCTCAAGAGCATCTTGGGGGCCCTGTGCCAAACCCGCTGCAGCTTGCTGACATCCCTCCTGTCCTGGGGACCCAAAATCTGGATGCCGTCTTCCGGATCATCCCTTCCCTGTATCCCCTGGCCTTTCCCGGCTCACACAGCCCAGGATGCTGCTGGCTGTCCTTGCTTGGTACAATTCCGTTGTTATTATTCTCCCTTCCTTTTCTGTCCCCTTCAACAATTTTCACCTCAACCGACAATTTCTTTCCCTTTTCTGGTTCTCTCCCATATCCCTGAGCTCAGAGGAGAGGGAGCTTTTTGGCAAAGACTAAGGCAAGAAGAACGCACTGAGTCCCTCAGCCCCATCTGTGCCCGCTGCTATGAAATGACCTCTGGCACTGAGGAGACGTGGCGGGGTGCCTCCCATGACTGGCGTGTTGGAATGGAAGGTACACCGACTCTTTAGGAAGGACAGGCTAAGGACACGAGGAGGGGGCATCGCCCTCCCTGTCAATGAGCAGCTGGAGTGCCTGGAGCTCTGCCTGGGGACGGATGTGCCTTAGGGAGGTTCTTGGGTGCCCCTGTAATGCTTTTATACCCCAGGGAGGTTCCTAGTGCTCCAGAGAAAGCCTTGGATGCTCTGTGGAGATGCTTTCGGTTCCCAGAGACATATCTGTGTACCCCAGGGAGGTTTTAGTGAACCATGGGGAGGGGCTGAGGTCCCCATGGGGGATCTCGACTATCCCTTGAGGTGCTTGTGTATCTTGGGGAGATGGTTCTGAGTTCCGTGTCAAGACTTGGGTGTCCAGGGCAATCTTTGTTTGTACCAGGAGGTGCTTGCGTGCCCTGGGGAGATGTTACAATGCTCAAAGGAGATGCCTGGGTGCCCCGGGGGCATGTCTGAGTGCTCCAGGGACACGCCTGGGTGCCACAGTGAGTGCGTTATTGCTCCAAATAGATGCTTGGGTGTTCTCAGAATGTACTTGGATGCCTTTGGGAGACGCTTGTGCGATCTGGGAATTTCTTGAGTTCATAAGGGATTGCTTGCACACCCCAGGGACAGGCTTTGTCATCAATGGGAGGAACCTGGGTGTCCCACAAAAGTGCATGGATGCTTTGTGGAGATGCTTGGGTGCTCCAGAGAGATTCTCATGCGCTCAAGGAAGGTTGTCTGGGTCAAGCAAGGAGATGCTAGTGTGCCCTGGAAAAATGCTTGGGGATTCCAAGGGGATCCTTGGGTCCTCCAGGATAGTGCTTGTGTTCCCCAGGGAGATGCTTGTCAGGTTTGTCCAAGGAGGTACTTCATTGCTGTGTGGAGATGCTTGGGTCCTGCAAGGATTTTCTTGGGTGCCCCATGGAGATGCTTGGGTGCCCACGGTTGATGCTACTCTTCCACAGAGAGGTGCTTGGGTCTTCCAAGAAGGTATTAGATAGAAGTATGGAGATGCTTGGGTGCTTGAAGGATATTCTTCTTATTTAGGGTAGATTCTTGAATGCTCTACGTAGGTGCCTGATATCTCCAAGGAGGTGCTTATGTGCCCTGTCACGATGCGTGGGTGCCCACGGGGACATATTATGACCCTTCTAGGTGCTTGTGCACCACATGGAAGCTCTTGGGTGCCAAGGGAGGTGCTTCCCATCTCCAGTGAGATATTTGTGTGCCCCAGGTGGTTTTTTGGAGCCCTGGGGAGATGCTTGGGTTCTCCACTCAGATGTAGGAGTGCGGTGGGAAGACCCTTGGGTACTGCCATGAGGTGCTTGAGTGTTCCAGGGAGGTGCTTGTGTGCTGCAGGGAGATGCTTGGGTGACCTGGGGAGAATTTGGATGCTCCAGAGAGGTGTTTGTGTGCCTCAGGGATATGTTTATGTGCTCTGGGGAGAAGCTTGTTTGACCTGGGAGTATTCTTGGGCTCTCTAGGAAGCTGTTCAGTTCCTCTGAGAAGACACTCGGAAGCCCCAGGAGGTGGTTGGGTACTGCAGAGAGCAGTTTGTGTGGTGCAGGGAGGTGCTGGAGTGCTCCACTTGTGCTGCTGAGTCCCTTAGAGAGCTGCTTGGTTGCCCCTGTGAGATTCTAGGGTGACTCTGGATGAAATTCTGACTCACAAGCAGGTGATTCCGGTCCCCAGCAAGGTGCTTGGTTGTCCCAGGAGGTGCTTGTGTACCATGAGAAAAAGCTTACAGACCCCGAGGAACTCCTTGGGTGCTCCAGGAAGGTGTTTGGATTCTCCAGGGAGATGCTTGTGTACCCAGGGAGATGTTTGGCTTACCCAGGGCGATGTGTGGTTTCTCCAGAGAGGTGCTTCATTGCTGGAGGGAGATTCTTGGCTGCTTGAAAGATATTCTTGGGTGGCCTTTGCAGGTCCTTGGGCACCTACAGGTGTTGATCTGGTTGCCCAGGGAGGTGTTTGGTATACGAAGGAGATGCTCTCAAGCATATCCTTAGGGCACCTAAACACCTCACTGGAACACCAAAGCCTCTCTTTGTATTATCCAAAAATCTCCCCAGGGAAGCCAAGCACCTCCCTGGAACACTCAAGCACCTCATGGCAGTACCCAGGAATCTCAAACCCACACTCCTACATCTGAGTGGAGAACCCAAGCATCTCCACAGGGCTCCATACCACCACCTGGGGCACACAGACATCTCACTGGAGATGGGAAGCACCTCCCTTGGCACCCAACAGCTTCCATGGGGTGCACAAGACTCTCCTTAGGTCATTCAAGTATGTCCCCGTGGGCACCCCAGGGAACATCAGCATTTTCCTTGTGGACCCAGGCATCTCCTTCTAGTACTCAAGCATCTCACTGCGGATGCACTGAAAAATTGTCCCAGACCACTAAAGGGTTGTTTAGAAAAGTCAAGAAAATACCAAGAGTACTTAAGCATCTCCCCAGGGAACCAAGGTACATCCTTCAAGCACCCGAATACCTCTCAAGCATCTCCCCAGAGAATGCAAGCAGATTTACTGAGGAACAAATGCACTCACTGGAGCACTCCAAGATCAGTCCAGCGCACCCCAGCACCTCTGGGGAAAAGAAGGCACCAACCAGGAGCACCCAAGCAGCTCCCTGCAGCACCTGACTGTCTCCCTGGACACACAAGGATCTCCCTGGAGCATGCAATCTTTAAGAGCCAGGCTCCTGCCCTGGAGCACCCAAGCACCTCTCGGGGAACACAAGCACCTCTTTGGGCACCTGAGCATATCCCCAGGAAAACCAAGCACCTCCTGATCATCTCCCCACGGTTTGTCCAGGGAAGACCTTGGATGGACCTCCCTGGAGGACCCTCAAATATATCCTGGGAACAACAGCGTCTTTCTGAACCACTGAAGCAACTTGGAAAAAAAAATTCCAGGAAGCCAAGCATTCCATTGGAGCTCCAACGAATGCCCCCGGGGCAAACTCCCTGGATCAGCCCTGAAGAACCTTGGAGGAGACAAGGATTTCCCTGGGCACGTCAGGCCCTTCCCAGGTTACTCAGGAACCTCCCTGGAGCACCCTGGAATCTTCCTGGGGCAACCAAGGAGATCCTTTGAGAATCCAAGCATTTTCCTGTGTCACCCCGGCATCTCCACTGAATACCCATTGAGTCCATCTTTCAGGGAACACAGAGATCTTCCTCGGTAACGCAGGCATCTCTGGTGTATCCTCGGAGAACAAAAGCATCTCAGCATTTCAGTAGCCAAAAAGCACACTTTCCATCAAAGCACCTCTCTTGGGAAAACAAGCATCTCCCTAGGGAACAGAAGCATCCTTCTGGAGGAACCAAGCATCTCTGCACAGCACTCAAGCCTCTCCCTGGAGCTACACAGTTCCTCCCCAGGCACATTGCTTTGGAACACCAATGGAAACATTTGGAGCTCCCTGCAGCCATTTCTTTAAGCATCATTGCAGGGCACACAAGCATGAACATTTTAGGGACCCAAGCATTCCATAGGAGGAGCGAAGCGTATCCTCAGGTACCCAGGGATATTCCTGAGGAACCAAGCACCACCCCAGAGAACCCAGGCATCTTCCTGAGTCACTCCAGCAGCACCAATGAGCATCCACTGAGTACCACCTCTCAGGAAACGCCAAGATCTTCCTGGGCAGCCCAAGCACCTCCCTTGGAAACACAAGCACGTCCATGGGGATCACAAGCATCTCATGCCAGTAGCCAAGCATCACACTCACCATCAAAGCATCTCTCTGTGGAGAGCGGGCATCTCCCAAGGGAACAGAAGCATCCTGCGGGACAAACCAAGCATCTTACTGGACACGGAAGGAACTCCCTGGGGCAGCAATGAATGGCCCCTGGGAACTCCAACATTGTTCAGGACATGCCAAGGATTTCCCCAAGAAACCCAAGGGTCACCCTGGAGCACGCAAGCCTTTCCCTGGAGCTCCAAAGAAACTCCCAGGAACACAGCTCTGTCCCTGAGGCAACAAACATTCTCCCCAGGGAACCCAAGCTTCTTTTTGGAGGACACAGGCACCTCCCCACGGCTCTCACGCACCTCACTGGAGCACAGAGAATTTGCACTGTCTAAACCTCTCACCTCCTGATGCACTCCAACACCGCCCAAAGGCAGACAAGCATTACTTTGAACCACCCACAGACCTAAAGAGAGAAGCCAAGCACCTCCTTGGTAGAGCCAAGCACCTGCCTGGGGAACGGTAGCATCACTCGTGGGTGCTCAAGCATCTGCATAGGTCACCCCTGAACGTCTTCTGAGCACCCAGGAATCTCCCTCCAGCAATGAAGCACCTCTCTGGAGAAACTATCCGTGGGCCTGGGTCAGCCAACATCTCCCCGGGTACACAAGCATCTCCCTGGGGAAGCATTTTCCCATGGCACCCAAGCACCACCTGGGGGACCCAAGCACGTCCTTGGGGACCACAAGCACCTGCCTCGGGGCCACATGTACCCCCAGGTGCACACAGACCTCTCACAGGGGCACCCAAGCACATCCCTAAGGCACAGCACAACACACTTGGAGCACTCAGGCATAGCCCTTGAGAATGCAAGCGGCTCTCTGCAGTACCCAAGCACCTCTTGGGGCATCCAAGTGTCCCCTAGGGGAAGAGGAACATCTTCCTAGAGAGCCCAACGATGTTCCCAGGGCACACAAGTATCTCCTCAGGGCAAATAAGCATATCCCTGGGACACACAAACACCTCCCGGGAGCACCCAAAGTTCTCCCCAGTCACCCAAGCGTCTCCCTGCAGCACACAAGCACCTCCCTGGAACACCCAAGCACCTCATGGCAGTACCTAAGAATCTCCCCAGCACACTCCTGCATCTGAGTGGAGAATTCAACCATCTCCCCAGGGCTCCATACCACCACCTGGGGCACACAAACTTCTCACTAGACATGGGAAGCACCTCCCTTAGCACCCAAGAGCTTGCATGGGGTGCACAAGCACCTGCCACAGTCATTTAAGTATGTCCCCGTGGGCACCCGGGCATCCCCCAGGGGACACAAACACCAACGTGCAGGAACCAAGCATCTCCCCACAGCCCTCCAGCATCTCCCTGGAGCCAAGCATCACACAGAAAGCACCCAACCATCTCCCTGGAGCACCCAAAATCCTCCCTGGAGAAACAGAGCTTTGCCCTGGATCAAACAAACCTCTCCCTCGGGCACACAAGCATATCTCCTAGGGTACACAAGCATCCCCAGATAGCACTCAAGCCTTTCTCTGCAGCCACCAAGAAACTTTCAGGATCACCAGTCCATCCTCCTGGGACAGTCAGGAAACTCCCTGCATCACCCAGGTGTCTTCTTGCAGAAACCAAGCATCTCCCTGCACACCCAGGGAGCATCTGGATAGAGCAGCTAAGCAGCCTGGGGAGCAGCCAGAATATTCTTGGGATAGCGAAGAATCTCCATGGAGCAAGAAAGCATCTCCTGAGGCACCCAGGCATCTCAGGGGAGCACACAAGCATCTCCTCTGCACTCACCAGCACACCCTTCAAGTTTCCTGGGCCATTCAGGCTCACACTGCGGTTCAGCCCCTGCTCCATCGCGCACTCACCTCCCTGCCCTGCCCTGCTCCGCCCTCGGAGCTGCTGCCAGGGGCTTCCATCCCCACTGGGGCCTGCCCGCAACCCTGGCCCTTTAGCCCAGCTGGGCTGCCGTGTCACGACCCCACTGTGACACCTGGGTGACACAGCCACCGCTGCCCCCTGCCCACTGTGACACCTGGGTGACACAGCCACCGCTGCCCCCCTGCCCACTGGGCACCACTCAATATTTATTTCTTTGGACTCACAGCTTTGTCAGTGACACAAAATGGGTCAGATTCACCTCCAAGAAAAATATTGCCGGCATCTTCCATAAACTTCACAGGTAATGAATACCAAATAATTCTTGAAGTTTTAATCAAAAGTGTTGGTGTTCTTATTTCTTTCTTTCCTTCTTGTCCATGTTTAGCAAGTTTTCCTTTTCTTCTTAAAGGTCCAAACATATGTCTTTCTCCTTCTCTAGTTTGGAAAGCTCTCATAAAAAGAGATCTTCTATTTCCAGCTGCTTGCTCTACTCTTCTGTTAAGAGGAATCCTCCTGGTTTGTGTCTTGTCCTTGTGTCTGGGTTTGCTTGGCCAGCTTTGTGTCTCAGCACTTCTGCTGAGCATTCACAAGCTCCGTTGCCCTTCTTTTGCACAAGGCAAAGCAGAGGACTTGAGGTGAGCAGCCTTGGGCCTGCTGAGGGACCTGCTTGGAGGATTCCTTTGGGATATGGTCCCCCTCCCTGCAGAGAGGAGGGGTGCAGGGAGATGGTTGATGTTTGAGCATCGACTGATAGAATGGACTGGCTTGGAAGGGACATTCCAGGTCATCTAATTCCAACCTCCCTGGTATGGGCAGGGACACCTTCCACTAGACGAGCTTGCTCAAAGCCCCATCCAACCTGCCCTTGAACACTTTCTGGGATGGGGCATCCACAGTTTCCCTGGTAAACCTCTTCCTAGGACTCACCAGCCTGATAAGAAGAGAATTTCTTCCTCATACCTCATCTAAATGTACCCTTCCTAAAGATTCAAACCATTGCTCCCTCCTTGGTCTATCATCTCCTTGTCAAGCTCATGAACGGTCCAACCTGACACACGGGAAGTAAGCCAAGTGGCAGGAGGCTGGCACGAATGAGAAAGGAACTCCTGACCAAAATCAACAGGAGGAGGAGGTAGATAAACAGCGGGAGCTTGCTGCCTCCCAGCATCAAAGGCTCAGTGATTCTGAACAGGAGACTCGTTACGGTTTGTGAGTTTAGGAAATGGGAGGGGACTGTGGGGCAAGCTCCTGGCTAGACAGAGGGTCCAAGTCCAGCTGCTGGAGGGATCCATTTTGTCCGTGTGTCTGTACAGGTATATGTTTTCCCAGAATATACCCTAGCAGAGAACAAGCCCAACACACATTCCCTCTGGTCCTGGCTTTGCTTGCTTTGTAGTGTCATTGGGTGTTTCAGAGATGGTTCTCATGGTAATTCTTGCCTGGGTCTCCACTAAACAAGTACCTCCCTTAGTGCCTGTAGAGTCCTGACACTCCTCACGCTGTTATCGTGTGAGAGTCACCACCATCAGGGTGAGCCATCGGCACCCAACCATGAACAGGAGACAAAAGGGAGCTTCAGGGCAGGGGGACCTTGGGAATGTCCAGCCTTCAGCCAGCAGAAACCCCCTGGAGGTGGCAAGGAGACGTGGCCAGTGCTGCACGTGGGGCAGAATACCTGCATCCATCAGGGCAGGGTTGGACATGAGCAGCTGAGGGGGGACCCTGAGGAGAAGGCGTGGGTGCTACGAGGACACCATAGGAGCCAGTGGGACATGCTGAGAGGGAGCAAGGCCAGCTCCTTACGGGGCTGCACTAGAGGCAGCGGGGGCCACCCAGACCACTTGGGTTATTGTCCCCCTCAACTCAGTGCTGCTGTAGCTACCTCTGGAGCAGGGTGGCCCAGGCTGAGGGACCTGGGCTTCTTTGGCCCTGTGTCGTGCAGGCTCTGGGCAGTAGAGAAGTAGGCTGAGACTGCTCGAGGGGTGGTTGCAGTGATGGTGGAGTTTTTCGTCTTTGTCCGAAAGAACATGGGAAAGAAAGGACATCACAAAATTCAGATTCAGGGTGGTGAGATGGGGGTATGAGGTGAAATGCTTCTTGAAGAGCAGAACTGTGGTGCAAGACGTCACCCAGAGGGTGTCAGGATCAGCCCCTGGCTTTGTGTTTCATAGATTACTGAGGGCAGATGGAGAGACATCAGTCAAGGCAGGGAGGTGCTCAGGTGAGAGCAAGGTGGGGAAGCAAGGTGGATATCTAAGTCCGGCAGGGAAACAGGTGCAGACACGCAACAGCACAGCACAGCTTGTGACGGTTATTGTCAAGGATCCTTTGGAAGATGAAAGCCCCTGACAGAGCCAACAGCTTTGTCTGCTGGGCTCTGGCTCTTTTCTCTGTCAGTGAGACCTATGAGGAGACACCTCATCCTTACAGCATTAGGGTCTCAATGCCTCCTCATCCCCCTCCAGGAGCCTAGGAGATGTCCTCCTGTAGCCTTGTACTTGGCACTGCCCTTACCCACTGTGCACTGACCCAGAAAGAGCCCTAAACCGCGCTGGAGGGACAGGATCTCCCTTCCCAGAGGCTGGGGTCGGGGCCCGACTGTTGGACTTCATGGGCACATCAAGGTTTCCTCAGCACCAGGGCCACCTTTCCTGGGCCTTGGTCTCCCCGTCATCACTGCCTACACTTTTCTGCTCTAACAAGTCCATGGGGAGGCTTTGTCAGTAATGTCCCTCAGTGGCACCGTTAACACTGGGAGAGGCTTTGCAGTTTGCATCAGACTTGGACTACTTGAGAAGCTGCTTCAGCCACCCACGAGCAGCTCCTGTGCCAGGCGCAGCAGGGCTGGAGGCACTGCGTGCAGCTGGCATGGGGAGAGGAGAGGAGAGGGAGAGAGGTTCAGGGCAGCCTGGCATAGAAAGGCAGGGGAGAGCTGGCAGAGGGAGAAATCCTCACAGCCACCTCCACACGGTAAGTGTCTGGGTGCAGGGCAATGCCGCTGCGCACCCTGCCAGGCTCTCCTGCAGCTGGCACAGCCCTCAGGCGATGGCAGCTGTCAGGAGGACGCTCGGTGTTGGAGTTGAAGGGCACGCAGGGCTTGTGTGCTGCAGGGCCAGCGTGCAGGGCCCGAGGGCTCTGTTCTCTTGGGGCCAGCTGCAGGCTGTGCAGCCGGGGGTGCAGGCAGGGGTGCCCAGGGCTGTGGTGCAGAGCAGGGTCCCTGCTGTGCCCCAGGGGCTGTGTGGCGGGGCAGGGCCTCTGCCGCCTGCCAGGTTCAGCACTCAGCCTGCCCAGGGAGCTGCCCAGGGGCTGTGGGGAGAAGCTGCGGCTGGAAGGAGCCCCCCTGGCACGGCACGGCACGGCATGGCAGGGCAGGGTCTTGCTGCTGCCCAGAGCCTGCTGCCTGGGGCAGGCTGCTCACAGCCCCACACCTCCCCAGGGCACTGCACAGCAGAAATGCCCAGCAAAAGTGACCTGAAGGCAGTGCACTTTTAGAATCTGCTTTATTTTGCTGCCCATGTGCTGAGGCAGAAGGATGGTAATGGAGAAAGAACGTCTGTACTAGAGATTCCTCAAGGATCCCTGAGCGTTGCTGCTGCTCTGAGGCACCTCACACACCTCAGCATACAGACGGTACCGACATCACCTTTGTTGTTTCTTAGGGAATTATTTGACCTTATCCTCACGTCCTGCAGCAGGGACATGTCCCTGGCCTGTGGACTTCTCAGATCAATCCAGGTTCCCTTTTACCTGCTGCTGTAGACCAGGACTGACTGCTGCACAGCCCACAGCACAGCCCCCTGCTTCTTGTGGCACCCTCAGAGCACCAACCAGAGAAAAGACAAGGAGCAGCAGGAACATCATCCTGAAATGCATAAGGCAGTATGTTGTTTGTGTGGTGTTTGTTGAGACATGCAATGGATTTTAGATTAAATTTCGCACAGTCTTTCCTTCGTTTGGACAGGCTCCCTTGCTCCGAGGCAAGAAATGTGTAACAGCAGCTCCATCACCGAGTTCCTCCTCCTGGCATTCGTAGACATGCGCGAGCTGCAGCTCCTGCACTTCACGCTCTTCCTGGGCATCTACCTGGCTGCCCTCCTGGGCAACGGGGTCATCATCACTGCCATAGCCTGCGACCACCGTCTCCACACCCCCATGTACTTCTTCCTCCTCAACCTCGCCCTCCTTGACCTGGGCTCCATCTCCACTTCTGTCCCCAAAGCCATGGCCAATTTCCTCTGGAACACCAGGGCCATTTCCTACCCAGGATGTGCTGCACAGTTCTTTTTGCTAGTCTTTTTGATTTCAGCAGAATTATCTCTTCTCACCATCATGGCCTACGACCGCTACATCGCCATCTGCCAGCCCCTGCACTACGGGACCCTCCTGGGCACCAGAGCCTGTGCCACCATGGCAGCAGCTGCCTGGGGCAGTGGCTTTCTCCATGCTGTGCTGCACACTGCCAATACATTTTCACTGCCTCTCTGCAGTGGCAATTCCCTCAACCAGTTCTTCTGTGAAATCCCCCAGATCCTCAAGCTCTCCTGCTCAGACTCCTACCTAAGGGAAGTTCAAGTTCTTGTGGTTACTGCTTTTCTATTTGGGAGTTGTTTTATTTTCATTGCTCTGTCCTATGTGCATATCTTCAGGGCTGTGCTGAGGATCCCCTCCCAGCAGGGACGGCACAAAGCCTTTTCCACGTGCCTCCCTCACCTGGCTGTGGTCTCCCTCTTTATGAGCACCATCATGTTTGCCCACCTGAAGCCCCCCTCCATATCCTCCCCATCCCTGGACCTGGTGCTGGCAGTCCTGTATGCAGTGGTGCCTCCAGCAGTGAACCCCCTCATCTACAGCATGAGGAACCAGGAGCTCAAGAATGCCATATGGACACTGATGACCAGGTGTTTTTCATAACCAATAAACATTCTTGCCTCTCTTCTTCTGAGAACACCTGAAAACGTTACTCACGATAGGCCATGCCTGTCTTTTTTCTTGTGTTGCTGGTACTTTCCACTAATATTCTGAGTAGTTTTGTTCACTTAGAAATAATATTCTTCATTTTGGTTTTCCATTTAAACCAAATAAAGTGACATTGTTTCTTATATCCTTCCTCTGAGGCCTTTTGTGTAGCTGCAGGTACAGTTCCTGTGTGCAGAGGTGGAGGGGAAAAGAGTCTGGCCCAGCAGTCCAGCCCGGGAGCACCAGCGCTGGGTCCATGCAGAGCTGCTCTCCTGCCACTGCCACCCTCTCCTGCTGAGCCCTGCTGGCGGTGTAAGGCCTGGCTGCTCCTGTAGCTTGGTGCCAGTGCTGCTGTGTGGCCGTGCTGGGACCACGGGCAGGGACAGGCAGTGGGCACTTGAGTGACACAGCTGGCCTCCAGCACAGCATTTCCCTCCTAAAAGGACCATGCCAGAAGGCACACGTCATCTTTTGGAGTTGCCGTCACATCAGAATGTGCTCAAAGAGAGTCCCAAATGCTCCCTGGGACACAGGATGTGCTGGGAGAAGAGCAGGGCCTGTCCAGGTGCAGGGGAGACATGGGAACAGAAACCCTTTGGTTCTGCTGCTATCTGCAGGCACATCGTACGCACATGGAGAGAGGAACAAGAGCGAGCACAAAGGCCATCAGCTATCCCTAGGGGTGTCATGAAGACCAGTGGGGCAGAGTGTCTTCAGGTCCCTTCATCCTGAGAGTAACAACCATGGGGCATCTGCCTGAATAGCACAGAACAGTCCAGGTGGAATGCACCTTCAGAGATCCTCTAGTCCAAAGTGCAAGACCTGAATGCAGCTCTGAGATGTGCTTCCTTGCACCTCCGAGGTCCCTGTGCCCATTGCTCGTGCCTTGCGGCATCTCAGCAGAGGGCAGAGCAGGGCAATGCACCGCAGGGCTGAGGCGCCTCCCAGTCTCTGGCAGTGGCTGCAGGAGCCAGAGGGACCCTGCAAGTGTGCAGTGCACTGCCCCTGTGTGTGCAAGGCAGGGACCCGTGTCTCTGAAGAGCCCAGTGTGTATGAGCAGTCCGTGAGGCCAGCTCAGATGTGGGCACCTCACAGAGCCCTGACATTTCTCTGTGCAGAACTCCAGTAATTACCCCCAGAACTTCAGTAATTACCCCCAGTGTTCCTAGAGATTTCTGTCACCCTCCTTGCACACGTTCATTGCAAATGCCTCTCTCTGACATATCACGCTACCCTGCCTTCTGGACTGGTGGCAACAGCAAACTGGTGGCTCTTGGTGACAGCCAACATGGCTTCACTAGATCGTGTCTGACAAATCTGGTGGCCTTCTACGATGGGCTTACAGCATTGGTGGAGAGGGGAAGAGCAACTCACGTCATGAACCTTGACTTGTGCAAATCATTTGACGCTGTCCCACACCATATCCTTGTCTCTCAATTGGAGAGACGTGGATGTGATGGATGGATCACCTGGTGGGTAAGGAAGTGGCTGCATGGTCACCCTCAAGGAGCTGGAGTCTACAGCTCAATGTCCAAGTGGAGGTCAGTAGAGCGGTGTTCCTCAGGGGCCAGTATTGGGACCAGCACTGTTTTAACACTTTGTCAGTGACACGGACAGTGTGAGTGAGTGCAATCTCAGCGAGTATGCTGATGACACCAAGCTGGGTGGTGCAGTCGCTACACTGGAGGGAAGGGATGATATGCAGTTGGACCTGGACAGACTTGAGAGATTTTCCTGTGAGAACCTCATGAGGTTCCCAAAGGCCAAGTGCAAGGTCCTGCAACTGGATTGGGGCAACCGCAAGCACAAATACCGGCTGGGGGGAGAATAGGTAGAGAGCAGCTCTGAGGAGAAGGACCTGGGGTGTTGGTGGATGAGAAGCTCAACCTGTGCCGGCAATGTGAGTTTGCAGCCCAGAAAGCCAACTGTATTCTGGGCTGCATCAAAGAGGTTTGGCCCAAAGCTTGAGAGAGGTGATTCTGTCCTTCCACTCCGCTCTCGGGAGACCCCTCCTGGATTACTGCATTCAGCTCTGGGGCCCCGAACTCAAGAAGGACATGGAAGTATTCGAAGGAGTCTAGAAGAGGCCAAAAACATGACAGAGGGGCTGGGGCACCTTTTCAATGAAGACTGGCTGAGAAAGCTGGTTCTCTTCAGCCTGGAGAGACCCTATAGCAGCCTTCCAGTACCTAAAGGGGCCTTTAGGTAATGTTTTAAAGCCAAAAGAGGGTACTTTAAAATAAGGTATAAGGAAGATATTCTTTCCTTTGGGTGTGGTGATAAAAGGAACAGGTTGCCCAGAGAAGTTGTGTCTGACCCATCCCTTGCCCCTTTGTGGCCAGAAGCCTCCCGTGCCAAACCAAGCTGGAGACCCCCCCTGCAAAGTTGCTGTTTAACCTCATCTTTTCTACATGGGGCCTCCTCTGCACCACAGAGCCCAATCTCAGCTCCCACTTTGCCACAAGCGTTCTGCATGGGCGCTACAGGGCCTAACTCTCCCATGTCCTGCCCTGGCACTGCCATCCTGCTGGGCAGGGGAAAGGGCTGCCTCCTGCAGCTGGCAGGAGGCGAGGGTGATACTGTAAAAGCCAGTCAAAGGAGCTCTCTAAGACTCAGTTTTGAGTTATAGAAAGCAGGCGTTCTTTTACTGAGGTGCTGGACTTAGTGGGGATCACTCCACCTAGTGTGCTTACAGAACTGTTTGAGCTATAGGGGTTATATACAATCAAAACATACATGTTAATCAGATTTCCCCAAAACATATTCATGCTATTTCCTGTAACTCATTAAAATCAGTAAATGTCTCTGACCCATGCACATTTGTTTCCACTGGTGGTCTTTCAGGGGTCTCTGGTGGTCATCGGTAGCCTTCCTCACTATTTTTGTTAGTTGAATCCAGTTCTTGTCCATGCTCAAGCCATCTAAATCTTTCTTCTCTTCTTCTTTCATCTTAGGCATGCATACAAAGCTTAGTTGCTTACACATGCAAGGATATACGCATAGCATGAGTTCCTCGCCTAATCTTCTGACACATCCTCTAGGCCTGGGTCAGCTTGCCCTCATTCTGAGATACAAGTCTGGAGGCTCTTATAGATAAAGCTGACTAATTAGTGAGTAAGCTAACATCAGGGATGAAAGTTTCTAAACTTCCTTCTATCTAACAAAACCTAGTAAAGGTTTCACCTACCTGCTAATGAAGCTTTTCAAATTTGATGCCATTGTTCTGTCAAGGAAGAGACCATTTTTCCTTTCAGCTTGCTATCGAGAGGAGGCCAGGAAGCGCCTCCCAAGGCCGCTCCTGCCAGCAGAGACAAGGCCGGGGCCGAGGGGAGGGGAGGAGGCTAGAAGGGCGGTGGTGAGGTCCCTGCCGCTGTGCAGCCTGGTTGCCCTGCAGGAGATGTGCTGGCCGGCAGGCCTTGTGAGGTCACCCAGCGCGTCACAGAGCACCCAAGGCAGCAGGGATGGCACTGGAGAGGCGGGTGGCAGAGAGCAGCCAGGGGCTGGCTGTGGGTCCCCTCTGCTGCAGCCGCCTGACGGAGCGTGGCAGGAGGAGGGCAGGCAGGGCTCGTGGCAACCACGCTCACGGTTGCCTTGCCACAGGCTGCTGCAGAGCTTGGGCATGGCCAACACAGCCCCAGCCCCTTGCAAGGCACCGCAGCTGCTGGTGAGAGAGGGAGTTAGGGGAATCTTATCAAGTAGAGATAGAGTGCTGACGGCATGAAACTAGGATCCTACTTAGTGTCTTTACTAACTATGGTGCTTGTGCAAATTAATTAAAGCAAGAAGCCTTGGGCCCCTTTACCAAGGTCAGTCTCTTAATAAGAGTGTGAGCCTATCTTAAGAAACTGGTAGAAACTGGTCCTGTGGATGGACAAGATCCAAGAAGCAACTGAGTCTGCGCAGAGACAAGAGGTCAACTAGCGGTGATGAGGAAGAGTCATCAATCTTCATCCCCACGACCCCCGACGACCACCACCAGAATGCACTGCGCAAGCGCAGATGGGAGGAGTTTATGGAAATGACTCCTTGGAACTAATTTTAATACGAAGCGGGGACAGGTTATGAATATGTATAGGCATATTGTGAAACTTCATGCATATGTAACTCTTTACTGCATATAACCAAGGCAAGTTGCTGTGTCAGGCGCACATGACTTTGGCGGGACTACCCCCCATGCTGCCCAGCGCTGAATAAACATACCTACTTTATAGTCTTACTGATTGTGGTGTCCGTTTTCCGCAAGTCAGTTTGGCGAGCCAGCCAGGAGACGCTCTGCTCGGCTGCAGGATCGACTGCGGAGAGGATGCCCCTAGGTGCACCCTGAGTATTTTCCTCGGAGGAGCTTCCACTCTCAGCCGCTCACTGCGGGAGCAGACAAGGACCTCCTGAAGCTGCAGACAAACGGTATGTTTTACAGTACAGGAAGGGCCTGTAAGTCGTACGCGTGGTTGGGGCAGCTGGTAAATCGCGCAGAGACATCTGGCGTGCAGCATAGTCCCCATGTGGGAGAAGGGTACCCTACAGGCTGACCAATAGAGCGGTCACGGGACATTTGGTGACCGATGGAGTGGTCAAGGGGTATTTTCTGACTGATAGAATCAAGGGGGATTTGCTGACTGATAGAGCAGCCGCTAGCGATCTTGGGAGTAGATCGAGAAAATCCGAGGTTACTGCTGCATCCCAGTTTTGGGAGCCAGGACAGACCTGCTAATGACTGTATACGAAGCAGGAGAAGGGTAAGCGGGCCTCTCAAAATTGTGACAAGGTTATCTGGGTAATATTTGCAGCTGCTGTAGGGATAATAATTGGAGTGTTGATAATTGTATGTCTTATTTGTGGATGTCTGGGTATCTCACATTGAAAGCATTTGTGTATGTGTTTGAGACAAAGTATTGTTGTGAAGTGAATTACTCCACAAGGAACACGGCCGGAGATGATACAAACAAGTTTGGTTATTGTTTTAAGTGATATATTCTTGTGGTGTGAGCAAGAAGTGCAAGGGGCCTCTCTGTGTGATTGCGTGATTGTGCTGTGTGAGTGAGACGCAGCATTGCTGCGAAGCGAGTGCGGAGTTCCGATCCGCGGTTCTGTATTCTCCGCGAGGGGAGCGGCCGGAGATGAACTAAGTGCATGACAGACCAAAAAGAAGTGCTGTTTTATCCAAGTGTTGATTGGTGGTGCCCGATATATGGGCCCGGCGGTGCATCTTGCAATCCTATTTCGTTCTTAAATGTTTTGAGTCTGACAAGGAGGAAGGTGGGAGCATTATCTAAGTAACAGTTTAAAAGTTTTGGTATATTTGCAGTGGTGTTTGGTGAGTTTCCCAAGTACGGGGGGAGGGGGGCTGACTGATTATCGAAGCGGTAGAATGGAGAGTATCACTTCTTCGGTGGTTCGGGCCTGAGCCCTGGGAATTTGGTAAGAAGGGGGAGAGAGAATTTATTTAGGCCTCAATACCTTTTAAACCCCCATCTTGACAGATACACAGGAGTGATTCCTTGTTTCGTGTGGGCTTACTAACAAAGTGCATGAGAAAAATTAGCATTTGGCTTGAAATTCGGTCTTATTGAAATGTAAATTTTGTGGAAAAGGTGTTATTGTTTGTCTAGAAGACCGAAGGCTGAGTGCTTCGGGTGTTTTTCCGAAGTCCTGCGGATTTATGATTGGAACGGGGCTCATTAATAATCTGAAATAGTAAAGTTTGTATGTGGAAAGAAGAGTTTAATCCCAGAGGACTGGGACGTTTGGGAAGAAGATTAGGAAAAGATAGTAAAAACCTGCAATAAGAAGGTTTGCGTGGAAATTGAAACAAGGGACACTAACTAATATAAATAAATAAAAGGGAATGGGAAATCAAGGAAATGTGTAATATCCAAAACAAAGACGTCCAAAAGAAAGCTTCCTTGGGTGCATATTGGCACATTGGAAGGATATTGTTAGAAATGGGGGCACAGAAAGCAAGAGGACTTCCACTAAGTATTGCAATCAATGGTGGCCACTATATAAACTAAATGGCCACTTTATGGATCAATCGATTATAACAGTGTCTTGCAACTAATGTTGTTCTTGAGGAGAGAAGGAAAATAGGATGAAATGTTGTATACTGATACTTTGTTTCAGCATCTTGGAGGGAAAAGGGTATGGAATTAAGCTGGCCCCTGACTGAGCCTTTGGTGTTGGCAATAGAAAAGTACAGGCTGGAGAAAGATAAAGGAAGTGTTAAAAGGGTTGTTGAAGGTGTTAAAGGTTGTGTGGCATGTAGTATTTAACAGAGCTGTTTGATGCTGAATGAGCAGGGAAAGAGGATGTAGGAATGCTAATAGTTCCGCCTCAACCCGAGGCTGAGATCTCTAAATCATGGGTGTGAGCCCTCTGGGGCAGAGGGACCGTGATGGGTCCAAGAGAGTTGTCATGGAAACAGAACAGCAGCTAACTCTTAAAACAACCTGAGTTCATGTGTGAGCTCAGATTGCCAATGGGACCGCTCAGGGAACTGTCAACGATTGCATTCCCCTAACCGACCCACCCACTGAGACCCTAATCACCCCGGAAATACCAAAATCTGGTTAAACTGGGAATTGAGAATCTGTCCCAACAAGGTCCAAAAGAAACTCCTATGGAATTTTTGAATTTTTGGACCAACTTTGAAATGCAACGAAGAGAAAAAAAAACTAAAATAAACAGACAAAAATTTGGACCTGGCTTCAGAAAACAAACAGAGGCAATTGGCTAGCTTCTTTCTAGGGCAATCGGCCCCTGATATCAGAAAGAAATGGTCTCAGGCTGCAGGACAAACTTACAACAGTCAGGAATGACGGGGACCTGGGGCATCTACCCTAGCAGGTCCACCAGTTGAAATAAAGCTAGGAAACAAAGACAGAGGCCTGAATTTTTGTTGGTTACGGGAGCTTCTTTCTCTGTGTTAATTAGTCTGTAAATGTAATAGGAGCAACTGGCCAACAGGAAAAGGTGTTTTTTTTTTTTTTTTTTTTTTGCAATGCTTGAAATTTAAATTGGGAAAAATGATTGGAATTACAAACTGAGAAAAACAGTCAAGTTTGGTTCATGGTACTAGATTTAAAGGGTGCCTTTTTCTGCCTGCCCGTGGCAACTGAAAGCCAGAAACTCTTTGCCTTTGAATGGGAAAAATCCTAATAGAGGATGGAAAACTCAGCTTACTTGGACAGTGTTACCACAGGGGTTCAAGAATAGCCCCACCATATTCGGGAAACAACTAGCCTGTGATCTTGAAGCTTGAAAGCCCCCTTCGGGAAAAGGGGACACTGTTGCAATATGAAGAAGAAAAGGAATGTGTATAATGGACTATTAGTTTACAATTTTTTTTTTCGGCACTAATACTGTGAACCCAGCCTCTTTCCTTAGTAACAGAGTTTCCAGATTACCCATTCATGATTGCATCAAGACCATGGGCACTGTATACTCCAGCTGACCAGACCTAAAGGATACACCCCTAGAAGATGCGGAGGATTGGTATATAGATGGCAGCAGCTTCGTCCGCCAGGGACGTCGCCTCACAGGATATGCGGTAACAAACATCAGCCCAAAAGGTGGATATCATCGCCTTGATAAGAGCTTTTGAGCTGGCAAACATTTGGACAGATTTGAAATATGCCTTTGGTGTGGTGCATGCACACAGGGCAATTTGGAAGGAGAGAGAGGACTTTTATCTTCCTCAATTAAACATGCAGAAGAGATACTGAAACTACTCCAAGAAGTATACCTGCCTACTAAAGTTGACATTAAAGGACATCAACTAGGGGATACTGATATTGAAGAGGGAAATAGATTGGCTGATGCAGGAGCCAAAGGGGTGGCAGAACGGGCCCCTAAGAGTCAAATTTTGGCACTAGTACCAAGAACAGAAAATCAGGCATTAACAAAAGCTTCAGAAAATGAAGTATAATATTCTAAGATGTAAATGGAAAATGTTACCTGCAGGTTTAATGTAAATAAATGATGGGAGAATTGTGATATCATATTAAATTGAACGGTAATTGTAGAACATAATAAAGCATGCTGGGGAGCTGAAGTAGTATAAGAGTTTTTAAATAGAAAATGGATAGGGCCTAATTTGTATACCATTGTTAGACAGGTATAAAAGTAATCAAGCTCCAAACAGTGGCAAATTATTTTTTTGAACTCCCAAGAAAAGGCGGGTATCAGTATTTATCGGTATTAACTGACACCTTTTCAGGATGGCCAGAAGCATTCCCAACTAGAACAGCCAAGGCTCGGGAGGTAATTAAGATACAAGAAATAATACCACGTTTTGGAGTTCCAGCAACTATATCCTCTGACAGGGGACCACACTTTATCTCAAGAGTGGTACAAGAAATTAGCCGCCATTTGGGTACAGACTGGCAACTTCATATCGCCCTCAGTCGAGTGGCCAAGTAGAAAAAATGAACCACTTAATCAAACAGCAAATTGTGAAACTGGGACAAGATGCAAATTTGGTCTGGCCTCAGTCTCTTCCTTTAGCCCTTTTGCATATACCAAGGGCAAAGGAAGGGTTAAGCCCCTTTGAAATCTTATATGGATGACCCTATGGAATACAAAGAGGGATATCCATGCAAGCTGCGGATGAAATTATGACCTCCTATATGGTGGCCTTAGGTAAACAGCTCGATGAAATTGGACAGCATGTGAGTGGGACTCGGGGTAGAGGGTTAGATGGACCCGTGCACAATATACAACCTGGAGATTATGTGTATGTAAAGTCTCTTGCAGAGAAGACCTTGAAACCACAGCGGGAAGGACTGTTCCAGGTCACAGCGACAAGAATCAAGGAGCAGAATGCCTGGATCTATCACAACAGTGTGAAAAAGGCACCCAAGACCCCATGGAAGGTTACTCAGGTGCAACCTGGAAGGTTACATTTCTCACAGTCTTAATGGTATCATTGGTCAAGGAAACTGAACAGTGGGTGCACAATACCTATGTGAAACTCACCCAGGCAGTGAGTGATAGTTTCAACCTTTCTGACTGTTGGGTGTGCACAGTGCTGCCTAGAGGCAACCTAGAATTCCCCGTATGGGGCATACCCAGTATGAATTGGACATTGACCTTTGCGTACCCAAGAAATTGAACATGTCCATTTGGCAAGGATGATCGTGAACATCTAGGGGAGAGATTTGAACTAGTCCCACACGAAAATGTTAACGTATACACGAGATGCTTAAATGATAAAACCTCATGCGTAGGTACAGGTCCATTTAGTTATTTAGCCCAGGAACCTGACAACTGTAGTATGGCAGAATATGTAGGAACTTTTAATCTTACTAAAATTAGAGATTATGGTGTAGATGTCACAATATGTGCTGATAAAAAGGATACGAACTCAGGATCTCACGGCCTCAATTCTCTCATGCAAATTTGCAAGCTACAAAAAGGATTATATTGGCTATGTGGAGATGGGCGTGCTAGGAAAAGCTTACCCTTAAATTGGAAGGGTCATTGTATCGGGGGCTATCTTAGCCCTCGAGGGGGTATACTCACTAAACCACCTCCGGGAATAGTCCGGACCTTATGGAGACAAATACGTACTGTTCCGAATAACCCCCTCGTGATGAGACCCATGGGATTCCATAGTTTTGTAAGGTGGTTGATTCCATCCCTGGGAATAAGTGAAATAGAAAAAGCTATAATATCTCAGCCACATTAGAAATTATTGAAAATACCACAGCTGATGTTCTTTTGGCATTACAGGAAGAAATTTCCTCCCTACACAAAGTAGTACTTCAGAATAGGATGGGATTAGATATGCTTTTAGCCAAGGAGGGAGGACTGTGTACAGTCATAAACCAAACTTGCTGTGTATATGTTAACAAAAAAAAACAGATTGAGACTGACCTGGAGAAGATTTGGGAAAGGAATAAAATTTTGCATGCAGTAGTTCAGGATGACACGTCCTGGGGATTTACAGACTTGGTAGAAAAATTGACTTCCTGGCTGCCAAACCTAACCTGGCTGAAACAGTTGTTTATCACAGTAATCGTGGTCGTGGTTTTGTTCATGGTTCTTTGTGTAGTGATCTGATGCACCTTATGGTGTTTTAAGAGTACAGGAAACTCCTACAGCGAGTGGAAAAAGAACCAACTCAGACGGAAACTGGAGTCTAACAGATACTTTGAAGGAGTGTTAGATAAACACTATATTGAACCTAGAAATAGTAAAAGAATTTACTAACTTTTTAGAAAAGGCGGGACTGAGAGAGGGAGTTAGGGGAATCTTATCAAGTAGAGATAGAGTGCTGACGGCATGAAACTAGGATCCTACTTAGTGTCTTTACTAACTATGGTGCTTGTGCAAATTAATTAAAGCAAGAAGCCTTGGGCCCCTTTACCAAGGTCAGTCTCTTAATAAGAGTGTGAGCCTATCTTAAGAAACTGGTAGAAACTGGTCCTGTGGATGGACAAGATCCAAGAAGCAACTGAGTCTGTGCAGAGACAAGAGGTCAACTAGTGGTGATGAGGAAGAGTCATCAATCTTCATTCCCACGACCCCCGACGACCACCACCAGAATGCACTGCACAAGCGCAGATGGGAGGAGTTTATGGAAATGACTCTTTGGAACTAATTTTAATACGAAGCGGGGACAGGTTATGAATATGTATAGGCATATTGTGAAACTTCATGCATATGTAACTCTTTACTGCATATAACCAAGACAAGTTGCCGTGTCAGGCGCGCACGACTTTGGTGGGACTACCCCCCATGCTGCCCAGCGCTGAATAAACATACCTACTTTACAATCTTACTGATTGTGGAGTCCGTTGTCCGCAAGTCACTGGGACAAAGGCAGGTCCTGATACAGAGCCAAAAGAAAAGGAGGTCATTAGTGAATAAGCTGAACAAGACTGGACCCAGTACTGACCCCTGGGGGTCACCGGTAGCTACAGGCTTCCAACTAGACTTCACACCACTGAGCACAACCCTCCGAGCTCTGCCATCCACGCAACTATCAGTCCACCTCACTGTCCACTCATGTAGGCCATGCTTCCTGAGCTTGTCTATGAGGATGTTATAGGAAACAGTGTCAAAAGCCTTTCTGAAGTCAAGGTAGACCACATTCACTGCTCTCCCCTCATCTACCCAGCTAGTCATCTCATCACAGAAGGCTATCAGGTTGGTTAAGCATGATTTTCCCTTCCCATTCCTAGTATGGTCTGGGGACCAGCTTGCTCCTGACAAATAGAGCCTGAGGCACAGACCCCCACCTGGAGCAGCTTCCAAAGAGCCCGTTTTTCGCTGCCCGTGGAGAATCCCACACAGGACCAGCCCAGGAAGGTCGGCACCCCACGAGAGGGACCCCACACCAGAGCAGGGGGGAGAGCGACAGTGAAGGAACAGTGGAAACAAAGCACCATGGACTGATTGCAGCCCCTGCTCCCAGCCCCCCTGCGCCACTCAGGGCAGGGAAGAGGTGGAAGAGAGTGGATGGGGGAAGGTGCCCCCAGCTTGTTTTTCTGTTCCTCTCTGTTCCCATCAGCAATAGGTAATCAATTTTATTCATCTTCCTATGCCAAGTCTGTTTTGCCCGTAACGATAATTGTAGAGTGATCCCCATTGAGGTACACTTGAGGAACCCTTGAGGTACACTTCTTCATTTATCAGGGAACTGGCTTTCTGAGAAGCCCCGACTCCCCTATTCTGAATTTATATCAGCAATCTCTCCTCCTTCTTCCACTCTGCATACTCCTATTTGAAGTGACTGGGCTGGCCACACTTAAAACATCTTCTCAAAGCCTGTCCCTGCCAGGATTTAGGCTGCAACACAGGCAGCTTTCCTTTCTGCCATTCCTTCGTCTCTCTTCCTCTCCTTGCCATCCTAGGCCCTCTGTCTCCAACCCTCTGCCTCACTACCCAGTATGCTGTTGTCCTGGTTCCAGTTAGGACAGAGTTAATTTTTCCTCATAGTAGCTGGTAGGGTGCTATGTTTTGGATTAGGATGAGAAGAGCGCTGATAACATGCTGATGTTTTAATTGTTGCAGAGCAGTGTTTACACCAGGCCAAGGACTTTTCGGCTTCTCGCTCTGTCCTGCCAGCGAGCAGGCTGGGGGTGCAGCAGGAGCTGGGAGGGGACAGACCCAGGACAGCTGACCCAAACTGGCCAAAGGGGTATTCCATACCATCTGACGTCATGCTAAACCATATATAGGGGTAGCTGGCCGGGGGGGGGGGGCCGGCTGCTCGGGAATAGGCTGGGCATCGGTCAGCGGGTGGTGAGCAATTGCATTGTGCATCACTTGTTTTCTTACACATTATTATTGTTAATACTATTATCATTATCACTATTATTACTATTATTGTTATTATTATATTCCTGTCTTAATAAACTGTCTTTATCTCAACTCACCGGCTTCACTTTCCCGTTTCTCTCCCCCATCCCAGAGAGGGAGGGGGGAGGGTGAGCGAACGGCTGTGTGGTGTTTAGCTGCCAGCCGGGTTAAACCACAACAGTCCTTTTGGCGCCCAACGTGGGGCTCGAAGGGTTTAGATATCGACAAATTTGACCAGAGTGTGTTAAACTAAAATTGGTATAAGTATTGGACCTGCTTAATAGTTGCTAGTTACGATGTTGATTGCCTTAATCTCCAGTCTGATGTGCCTGTTTTCCAAATTGAGTTTTATAGTGCGTTACTTTCTGTATGTACTCCCTGTCGCACTGTTTATCCTTTCCAGGCCCTGGTTTAGGATTGTTATGGTACTGTGCGGTGTAACGATGGCTTATGAAATGATGAAATATCTGGTCACGACTCTAACCTGGTATTTGTACTCAGCACTGACGTCGACTCTATACTTTGGAAACCATATCTCGGAAACTATTAGCAATTACACCTATTGCCTGTTTTCGTTAGGGAGCCAATCTGTGAAGGGGACAGGGGAAGATATGTTTCCCTACCTGTTCACTCTCCCTTTCTCCTTCACCACCACCCTCTTATCCCCCGAGCTAGTTACGGTGGTTCTCCGAGATGTTGAATATCCTTGGGATACTCAGACCAGCCTGCTCTTGTTGTTATGTCTCCTGAATGCGCTTCAGGTTTTGTTGAGGGTTAAACAACTACTTAGGAATCTCATCCGGAGGTCTGTCTTGAGGCGGGATAGTTGCGAGTGGCAGGGAGTGTGGGAGGATATGGGCAGGTTTCTAGAGCAGTGGTCACCTCCAGTGTTTTGGACATTCACCCCTGAACAACTGCAAAATCCTAAAAAGCTGGCAGAATGCTTGAAAAAAAGGTGTCATGACTCTGGCAGTTCCAAAGTGACACAAATCACTGTAGCGTGCTGGGGTCTGGCTTGTGCCTATCGAGCTGCAATTGATGCTACTAGCAACCTAGCTCCAGCTCCAGCTCCTGCAGCCACTCCAGCTCCAGCTCCTGCAGCCGCTCCAGCTCCTGCAGCCGCTCCAGTTCCAGTTCCAGCAGCCGCTGCAGCTCCAGCTCCTGCAGCCGCTCCAGCTCCTGCAGCTGCTCCAGCTCCTGCAGCCGCTCCAGCTCCTGCAGCCGTTCCAGTTCCAGCTCCTGCAGCCGCTCCAGCTCCTGCAGCCGTTCCAGTTCCAGCTCCTGCAGCCGCTCCAGCTCCTGCAGCTGCTCCAGCTCCTGCAGCCGCTCCAGCTCCTGCAGCCGCTCCAGCTCCAGCTCCCGCAGCCACTCCAGCCCCTGCAGCAGCTCCAGCTCCTGCAGCTGCCCCCACTCCTGTGTCTGGGTCAGAGAAATGAGCTGTAGCAGTGCAAGTTGACCCCGCAGAGGGTATTCCAACCCCTGTGGCAGACCCTGTGGCTGGGTCAGAGAAACGAGCTGTAGCAGTGCAAGTTGCCCCTGTAGACAAGGTGAAAAAATGGTATAGAGGCTCAGGTCGTTTACAACACAGACAGTCTTCTGCTAAGTCTGGGCATAGTGAAGACGAGGCTGGGCCATCAAAGGTGCAGGAGACTGAAGATGAGGATGGGGATGTCGAAAAATCAACAGTAACTACCCGGACTCTATACCAGCGTGACCTACGAGATGTGCGAAAAGATTTTGGTCGCTGTACAGGTGAGCAGCTTGTCACCTGGCTGCTCTGGTGCTGGGACACCGGAGCCAATTATGTGGAATTAGAGGGCAAGGAAGCCAGGCGGCTGGGATCCCTTGCTAGGGACGCATGCATTGACAAAGCAATTGGAGATGGAGCACGATCTCGCAGTCTCTGGAGGCGTCTCCTGTCAGCTGTGCAGGAAAGGTATCCCTTCAAGGAAGAACTTGTATGTCTACCAGGCAAATGGACCACCATGGAGAAGGGAATTCAGTACCTGAGGGAATTGGCCGTACGGGAAATAATTTATAAGGACCTAGACGACGCACAAACATCCACAGATCCAGATGAAGTCCGGTGTACATGACCCATGTGGCGGAAGTTTGTACGGAGTGCACCATCATCATATGCCAGCTCATTGGCAATACTAACCTGGAAAGAGGAGGAGAATCCCACAGTGAATGAAGTGACTAAAATACTCCGGCAGTACGAAGGAAATCTCTCCTCTTCCCTACAGGCCTGTGTCTCGGCTGTGGAGAAACTCTTTGAAGAGGTCCACCAACTCAAAGAGAATTTATCTTCCCCTCCACCTGAACGAACCAGTGTCCACCAGCTAAAATAGAATACTTTGGAGAAACTTTCTGAAAAGATCCACCAACTTGAAGAGAGATTATTTTCCTCCCCACCTGTACAAACCAGTGTCTCAGCTATTAGGGGTAAACGTTCATCTGTGCAAGGAAGACAATATGGTGGGCACACACCCCGCACCACCCTGTGGTTTTACCAACGTGACCATGGAGAGGACATGAGAAAATGGGATGGAAAATCTACTGCGACCCTAGAGGCACGGGTACGTGAATTGCAAAAGAAAACAATTGGGAAAAAGGGGTTCTCTGAAAAGTTTGCTGCTCCAACTTCCAGCAGGCAGTCCTTTAAACACAGAAACGAAGATTCTGACCAGGACTAGAGGGGCCCTGCCTCCAGCCAGGGGGAGGAAAGGGACAATCGAGTTTATTGGACTGTGTGGATTCGATGGCCTGGCACGTCAGACGCACAGAAGTATAAGGCTTTGGTAGACACCGGTGCACAATGTACTCTAATGCCATCAAGCTATAAAGGACCAGAGCCCATCTGTATTTATGGTGTGTCGGGGGGATCCCGGCAGTTAACTGTATTGGAGGCTGAAGTGAGTCTAACCAGTAACGAGTGGCAAAAGCACCGTATTGTGACTGGCCTGGATGCTCCGTGCATCCTTGGCATAGACTATCTCAGGAGAGGATATTTCAAGGACCCAAAAGGGTTCCGCTGGGCTTTTGGCATAGCTGCCTTGGAGACAGAGGACATTAAACAGTTGTCTACCTTGCCTGGTCTCTCAGAGGACCCTTCTGTTGTGGGGTTGCTGAGGGTTGAAG
The DNA here is from genome assembly GCF_964211835.1 of Anser anser. NCBI lineage: Eukaryota > Metazoa > Chordata > Aves > Anseriformes > Anatidae > Anser > Anser anser. The sequence continues at coordinate 1,089,158 of NW_028154169.1, forward strand.
AACAGCAAGTGCCGATCGTTACCACAACTGTGCACCGGCGGCAATATCGCACCAACCGAGACTCCCTGAGTCCCATTCATAAGCTAATTCGTCAACTGGAGAGCCAAGGAGTAATCAGCAAGACTCATTCACCTTTTAATAGTCCCATATGGCCAGTGCGAAAGTCTAATGGTGAGTGGAGACTAACGGTGGACTATCGTGGCCTGAACGAAGTCACGCCACCACTGAGTGCTGCAGTGCCGGACATGCTAGAACTCCAGTATGAACTGGAATCAAAGGCAGCCAAGTGGTATGCCACAATTGATATCGCTAATGCATTTTTCTCCTTCCCTCTAGCAGCACAGTGCAGGCCACAGTTTGCTTTCACTTGGAGGGGAGTCCAATATACTTGGAATCGGCTGCCCCAGGGGTGGAAACACAGCCCTACCATTTGCCATGGACTGATCCAGTCTGCGCTGGAGCAGGGGGAAGCTCCTGAACACCTGCAGTACATCGATGACATCATTGTGTGGGGTGACACTGCAGAAGAAGTTTTCGAGAAAGGGAAGAAAATAGTCCAAATCCTTCTGAAGGCCGGTTTTGCCATAGAACAGAATAAAGTTAAAGGACCTGCACGAGAGATCCAGTTTTTAGGAATAAATTGGCAAGATGGATGTCGTCAAATCCCAATGGATGTGATCAACAAAATAACAGCTATGTCTCCACCAACTAGCAAAAAAGAAACACAAACTTTCCTAGGTGTCGTGGGGTTTTGGAGAATGCATATTCCAAATTACAGTCTGATTGTAAACCCGCTCTACCAAGTAACCCGTAAGAAGAATGCTTTTGAATGGGGCCCTGAGCAACGACAAGCCTTTGAACAAATTAAGCAGGAAATAGTTCATGCAGTAGCCCTCGGGCCAGTCCGAACAGGACCAGATGTAAAGAATGTGCTCTACACCGCAGCCTGGGAGAATGGCCCCACCTGGAGCCTCTGGCAGAAAGAACCTGGGGAAACTCGAGGTCGACCCCTGGGGTTTTGGAGTCGGGGATACAGAGGATCTGAGGCCCGCTATACTCCAGCTGAAAAGGAGATATTGGCAGCATATGAAGGAGTTCGATCTGCTTCGGAAGTGGTCAGTACTGAAGCGCAGCTCCTCCTGGCACCCCGACTGCCGGTACTAGGCTGGATGTACAAAGGAAGGGTCCCCTCTACACATCATGCAACTGATGCTACATGGAGCAAGTGGGTTGCACTGATTACTCAGCGGGCTCGAATAGGAAACCCTAGTCGCCCAGGAATCTTGGAGGTGATTATGGACTGGCCAGAAGGCAAATACTTTGGGATATCATCAGAGGAGGAGGTGGTCCGTGTTGAAGAAGCCCCACTGTACAACAAGCTACCAGAAAATGAGAAGAAATATGCCTTGTTCACTGATGGGTCCTGTCGTATTGTGGGAAAGCATCGGAGATGGAAAGCTGCTGTATGGAGTCCTACACGACGAGTTGCAGAAGCTGCTGAGGGAGAAGGTGAATCGAGTCAGTTTGCAGAAGTGAAAGCCATTCAGCTGGCTTTAGATATTGCAGAACGAGAAAAGTGGCCAGTTCTCTATCTCTATACTGATTCATGGATGGTAGCAAATGCCCTGTGGGGGTGGTTACAGCAATGGAAGCAGAACAACTGGCAGCGCAGGGGCAAGCCCATCTGGGCTGCGGCATTGTGGCAAGATATTGCTGCCCGGGTAGAGAACCTGGTTTTAAAGGTACGCAATGTAGATGCTCATGTGCCCAAGAATCGGGCTACTGAAGAACATCAAAACAACCAGCAGGTGGATCAGGCTGCTAAGATTGAAGTGGCTCAGGTGGACCTGGACTGGCAACAGAAAGGTGAATTATTTATAGCCTGATGGGCCCATGACACCTCAGGCCATCAAGGTAGAGATGCAACATACAGATGGGCTCGTGATCGAGGGGTGGACCTGACCATGGACACTATAGCACAGGTTATTCATGATTGTGAAACGTGCTGCAATCAAGCAAGCCAAACGGTCAAAACCTCTTTGGTATGGAGGACGATGGCTGAAATATAAATATGGAGAGGCCTGGCAGATTGATTACATCACACTCCCTCAAACCCACAACGGCAAGCGCCACGTACTTACAATGGTGGAAGCAACCACCGGATGGCTGGAAACATATCCTGTGCCCCATGCCACCGCCCGGAACACTATCCTGGGCCTTGAAAAGCAAGTCCTATGGCGACATGGCACCCCAGAGAGAATTGAGTCAGACAATGGGACTCATTTCCGAAACAACCTTATAGACACTTGGGCCAAAGAACATGGTATTGAGTGGGCTTATCACATCCCCTATCATGCACCAGCCTCTGGAAAAGTTGAACGATACAATGGACTGTTGAAGACTACACTGAAAGCAATGGGTGCTGGGACATTCAAAACTTGGGATACATATTTGGCAAAGGCCACCTGGTTAGTCAATACCAGGGGATCTGCCAACCGAGCTGGACCTGCCCAATCAAACCTGTTACGCACTGTAGAAGGGGATAAAGTTCCTGTAGTGCACGTAAGAAACATGCTGGGTAAAACAGTCTGGGCTACTCCTGCCTCAGGAAAAGGCAAACCCATTCGTGGAATTGCTTTTGCTCAGGGACCTGGATGCACTTGGTGGGTAATGCAAAAGAATGGGGAGGTCCGGTGTGTACCTCAAGGGGATTTAATGGGTGAGAATAGCCCATGAGTTGAATTGTAGTATGTTAATTATTATATAATACTGTATGTCATCACTACCATGATTGCTATATATCATAGATGAAAATGGTGATTAATTACAAGGTATTGGAAAGAGTGTACCTGAGCATGACATAAATGGTATGGAATAAGGGGTGGATATCTGTCCTGGTTCCAGTTAGGACAGAGTTAATTTTCCTCATAGTAGCTGGTAGGGTGCTATGTTTTGGATTAGGATGAGAAGAGCGCTGATAACATGCTGATGTTTTAATTGTTGCAGAGCAGTGTTTACACCAGGCCAAGGACTTTTCAGCTTCTCGCTCTGTCCTGCCAGCGAGCAGGCTGGGGGTGCAGCAGGAGCTGGGAGGGGACAGACCCAGGACAGCTGACCCAAACTGGCCAAAGGGGTGTTCCATACCATCTGACGTCATGCTAAACAATATATAGGGGTGGCTGGCCGGGGTGGGGGGCCGGCTGCTCGGGGATAGGCTGGGCATCGGTCAGCGGGTGGTGAGCAATTGCATTGTGCATCACTTGTTTCTTACACATTATTATTATTAATACTATTATCATTATCACTATTATCATTATTGTTATTATTATATTCCTGTCTTAATAAACTGTCTTTATCTCAACTCACCGGCTTCACTTTCCCATTTCTCTCCCCCATCCCAGAGAGGGAGGGGGGAGGGTGAGTGAACGGCTGTGTGGTGTTTAGCTGCCAGCCGGGTTAAACCACAACAAACTGGCAGGCAGTTATTTGGAAGTTCTCTTTAATGACTTCAATTTGATTCTGCCTGAGACTTTCTCTGGGAGCAGAGGACTCCCCTACGGGCAATGGAAGAATCAGTCCTGCATCATAGTCAGAGGTAGTAACATGGTAGGAACATGGGGTAATCTCAAATTCATTTCAGTCCTGGTATCCAAGAGATTTCCAATTTTAGATCAGAGGTGTGGGGATTTATCTATTTATTTATTTAGTATTGCTTTTTCTAGCTGCCGCACCACACCTGAGCAGTGTTTCTAAGGCATAAATCCTGGGCATTCTGCTACACTCCAAGTGAAAACCTTGTGGATCCTCAGAGGAAATGAGACTGTCCCTTTTAGTGCAGAGGGTCCTTCAGAGATGACGGCCAGTCTGTACATCAAGGCTGGTCTCAGCTGCCCTGTGCTGGCATCTCCTTGAGTTGCAGGACAATTGCACTCAGAGGTTCTCCTGAGAAGAACCTGGAAACTGCTGAGTGCGGAAGAATCCAGGCTCAAAGTGCACATCTCCAGACCCCCTCACCCTGTCCCTGTACTCCCCTTCCCCCAAGCACCCCGAGGGCTCACTCCCTGTGCATGTGAAACCCCCATCCCCAGCCAGCCTGGAAACAAGAACAGCAGCAGCACGGTGAGGTGGAGAAGCCAGCAGGAATGCCAGTGTGCTGCTGCCAGGGGAGGCAAGGCCAGGGAGGGACAGACGGACACTCAGCAGACCCTCCTCTGCTGCAGCTCTGCCTGCAGAGGAGGCAGCTCCCGCTGGGGACACCGGGGGCTTGAGGGCAGAGGCTGTGCTGGTGGGAGAAGAGAGCAGGGGGTGTCCCAGGGAAGGCGCCTGCCCTGCAGGGGATGGCAGGGAGGTGCTGAGCCCTCCCTCGCACAGCATTTCTGGCAGCAGCTCCCTCCCACTGCTTGCCCGTGTCCCTGCTGCCTGCCCATGTCCCTGCTGGGAGTGCGTTCTCTGTCCCAACATCTCCTCCCTGTCCACACTCACAAACCCCCAACCCCAAAAGCTGTGTGCTCAGCTCTGCCCTGCACAGGACTCCTGAGTCCATGGGCATCACAGGGGCTCCAGCTACTAAAAAGAAGATCTGGTAAGTATTGAGGAGACCACAGACTTCATATTGGTGCAGTCTCCAAGCTAAGGTGGCTGAAGGGACTTTGTCAAGTTCGTTGCTGACACACTGGTCTGTCAGTGCAGTCAGTACTCTAGGAGTCTCAGTCTCCTGTACAATCTTGAAAATCCATTGTCATGAAACCTGCCTCCCCTCCACTGCAGGAATCTGAAAAGCACAGAAATGAAAAAGCCTTCCCCTTCAGATAAACCAAGCCTCGGCCTTCCTCTTGAAATGCCCCCTCATAAATGCCATTCTCTAAAGCATCTTCTACTCCACATTAACTGTAGAATAAGACCAATCCTGACAGATGCTACCAGCCGTTGGATGTGCCAGCTGTAGAATACCCCTTTGGCAACCCCATCTGCATTGCCGTGCTGCCAGAGACTCACGGTGTCAAGAGTCTGCAGATCTATCCTGCCACACGCTGCCCTCTGATCTTGTGCTCCTCATTGCCTCCAAGCACTCTCTCCTCTCCTCTCCCTGTGCCACCTGCAGTCAGAGCCCCCAGCCCTGCTGCGCTGTGCAGAGGAGCTGCTCCTGGGCAGAGCTGTCTCTCTGCAGTGCTGCCCGCTTGCCAGGAGCTCCCCTTGAGCCCAGGAGCCCGGCCCAGCTCAGCAGTACAGCACCCGACCATGGCATCGCTTGCTCTGTGCCATTGGGCTCCCTCGAAGTGTCCCCAAGGCCTCAGGGCTGACAGCTCCTGAAGGCAGCAGGGTCTCTCCTGGGGTGTGGTGTCTGAAGCAGACTGAAGTCATCACCGACTGATCCTCTCTGAACAAAGGGAAGATGCATTTTAGAAGTGTAATTTTTGCTATTAGAGTGAGGATGTCTACCATGAATACAAATGATACCCTCCCTTAAAACCCCATTCCTTTTCCTCGGCTATGCTTGAGTCATGCTTGAGGTATGGCTTGGGAGACCACAGAGTCATAGAATGGCTCATGTTGGAAGGGACCTTAAAGGTCATCTAGTTCCAACCCCCCGGCCATAAGCAGAGATGCCCCCCATGAGATCAGGTTGCCCAGGGCCTCATCTAACCTGCTCTTGATGAGCTCCAGGGATGGGGCACATATAAGGTCTCTTGGCAACGTGTTCCAGTGCCTCACCTCCCTCTAAGTGAAGAATTTTCTCCTAACCTCTAATCTAAATCTCATCTTTTTTAGCTTAAAACCATTCTCCCTTGTCCTGTCATTATCTGATTTAGCAAAGAGTCACTCTCCATCTTTTTTAGAAGCCCCCTTTAAGTACTGAAAGACCACAAAGAGGTTACCCAGGGGCTTTCTCTTCTCCAGGCTGAACAGCCCCATCTCTCTCAGCCTTTCTTCATAGGGGACGTGCTCCAGCCCCTTGATCATCTTCTTGGCCTTCCTCTGGACCCGTTCTAACAGATCCACATCCTTTTGTGCTGGGGGCTCCAGACCTGGACACAGGACTCCAAGTGGGGCCTCACAAAGGCAGAGCAGAGGAGGACAATTACCTGCCTCCACCTGCTGGCCACTCCTCTTTTGATGCAACCCAGGATGCAGTTGGCCTTCTGGCCTACAAGTGCACACTGCTGGCTCATGTTGAGATTTTTGTCCAGCAGAACCCCCAAGTCCTTCTCTGCAGGGCTGCTCTCAATGAGTTCTTCTCCCAGCCTATCCTCCTGTCTGGGATTTCCCCAGCACAGGTGCAGCACCTTACACTTGGACTTGTTGAACCTCCTTAGGTTCACAGGGGCCCAAATTTCAAGCTTGTCCAGAACCCTTTGGATGGCATCCCTTCCTCTGTTGCATCAACTAAACAGCTTGGTGTCATCTGCAGTCTTCCTGAGGGTGCATTCCATCCCACTGTCCATGTCATTGATAAAGATACTAAACAGCACTGGTCCCAGGACAGAGCCCTGAGGTACACCACTCATCACCGGCCTCCTCTTGGACATAGAGCCATTGACCACTGCTCTCTGGGTGTGACCTTCAAGCCAACTCCTTATCCACTGAATGGTGCACCCATCAAATGCATCTCTCTCCAATTTGGAGACCAGGATGTCATGTGGGACTATGTCAAAGTCTTACAGAAGTTCAAGTGGATGACATCGGTCAGTCTTCCCTTGTTGTCTGATGTGGTCACTCCATTGTAGAAAGCCATCAGATTGGTCAGGCACAATTTACCCTTTGGTGAAGCCATGCTGGCTCTCTCTAATCACCTCTTTGTCTTGCATGTGCCTTGACATTGATTCCAGGAGGATCTTTTCCATGATCTTGACAGGCACAGAGGTGAGGCTCACCATTCTGTAGTTCCCTGGGTCCTCCTTTCTACCCTTTATAAAAATGCGAATGATATTTTCCTTTTTCCATTCACTAGGGACTTCACCCAACTGCCACCACTTTTCAAATATGATGGAGAGAGGTTTGGCAACTGCATCAGCCAGTTCCCTCAGGACCCTGGGATGCAAGTCATCAGGCCCCATAGATTTGTACGTGTTTAGTTTCATCAGGTGGTCTCAAACCTGCTTTTTACTTACAGCGGGTGGGACTTTGCCCCCCAGCCTCCATCTATGGGTTCAGGGAAATGAAAGACTTGGGAAACCTGACTGGCAGTGAAGACTGAGGAAAAGATGTTGTTGAGTCCCTCAGACTTCTTCATGTCTTTCAGTACCAGTTCACCCTTCTCATCCATCAGAGGGGGTACACTCTCCTTGGCCTTTCTTTTCTGAGCAATGTATCTATAGAATCCCTTCCTGTTATTTTTTGCACCCCTTGCCAAGCTAAGTTCCATCCGTGCCATGGCTTTCCTTCTCCCATCCCTGCACATGCATGGCCGGCAGAAATTAATGATTTCAGAGAGGTAAGAGGGTTCATGTAATGTTGAAGCTGCAGTAATATTGATTTAAAAGAGTCATTTATGGCCCTTACCTTATTTTAACCAGTAATTTAAATCCCTAAAACATAAATGCTACTCCAACACTCTGACAAGAATCCACTACTGTAATGCTTGAATTTAAAGTATGCTTTGAACCAAAACTCAGGCCATAGCCACTTTCCCTTACCTTTACTCTCTTGCTCACCCTAATCCCTTCTCTTAAGACTAGCATTAAAATGCTCTATGTAACCCTAGACTTCTTGGCAGACCTGATACCCACAGAAGAACACCAAACCTTCCCATTAAAACTTTGTTTACTGTCTAACCCAGAAAGTTGAGCTCTAGTCCCGTGGGTATCTGAAAGTGGTCAGCTCCGCCAAGGAATGTGACTGTGGCAGTGACTGTGAGGTCACTTCTGTCTCTGCCGTTGATAGGGCAGCAGCGGGAAAGTGTCACAGAAAGGGACTGTGAGGTCACTTCTGTCTCAGGTAGATGACAGGTCACCCTGGACTTAGACCTGGGATCTGTACTTTCTGGCTGACATCTGCCAGTGGCCCTGCTAGGCCAGCAGAAGGCACCTGGTTGGCATGGTGACTGTGGGATCCCCTCTGCCTACATACCCAGGAGGACCCAGACAGAAAGAAGGCCTGGATATGGGTTGTCCTGTCCCTTCTGCTTGAGTCCAGGACTGGACGGCAGGAGGCACAAGGTTTGGGTGTGTCTAGCCAAGAACCTGCAAGGCCAGCAGCAGGCCCATGGCTTGGAAGATGCTGGTGAGGTGATTTGTGTCTGGTTGGCTGAGAGGCCTCAAGAAGGCTGATGGTTTGGGATGCCTACTTTAGGGGTGGTTTCCACCCTTATGGAGCTTTGTTTTGTTGTAGAAAAGAGCAAGAGAGAAAAAACTGCCACAAAGGCACCCTTGGAAGGGTGGCACTGGCCATGAGGAGGAAGAAATGTCCAGGGGAACATCTGGTCTTGCTGCTAGAGACTGAGGCAAAGAACGCATTAAGTGCCTCTGCCTTTACCTCATCCCTTGTCAACAGGTTTCCCCCCACATCCAGTAAAGGATGATGATTCTCCTTAATCCTCCTTTATTAAAGTATTTGTACAAACAGTTTTTATTGTCTTTCAAGTAATGGATGGATAGAGCTCCAGTTGGGCTTTGGCCCTTCTAACTTTGACCTGCACAGCCCCATAACATTTAGGACACAGCTCCAGACAAACTGACAGCATGCATGACAAGGAAGCACAGAAGAGGTGGAACCTGGCAGCCTTCCATCCCCTACCCTTCTGGGACTCTGAGCTGCAATTCCATACAACTGGTTACTCCTGTATTATCCAAACTTTCCTGCAAGTCCTGATGCTGCTATCTTGTCATAGATAGCACAGTCACACAAAGGTTGAATTGTCTGCCTGCAGACATTAACAACTGACAGAATGGAACATCAATGTGGGGGAACCTTGAAATACTCCAGGATTTTGCCTACAGAAACCTCTTGACATTTACAAGGAGAAGAGCCTAGTCCTGCACTAGTGGAAGAGTAACCCCACACATCAGGACAGACTGGGACCCTGCTGAGTGAGCAGTGCCCAGGAGGAAGAAGGCCTGAACACCTCGAGGGATGCCATGTGAGCAGTGGTGCCTGCTCACCAGGAACCAGGCCAGCTTCCTACAGAGCTGCATTACAAGGAGCATGGCCACCAAGAAGATCTGAGTTATCATACTCAGCTCAGATCCAGTGTGCAAACTCACCCACAAGGCTCTGCAGCCAGCAGGGAAAGATGTGGAAGTCTGTGCTTCCCTAATACAGCTTGGCGTGGAGAGGAGCAATGGCTGTGGCAAGGCTGAGAGTCCCAACAGGACCCAGGTCTTTGTGTCCACGGCTATGGCTGTTGTCTCTGCCACTGAGGCCTATGAAGAGACAGCTTATCATTAAAGCACCAGGGCCTCATCGCCTCCTCAGCCCCACCCATGAATCAGGCAGGGGTCGTACCATTCTCCTGCACTTGGCAATGCACATCCCCATCTCCTACTGCACCAGGAAGAGCCCTGAGCAGTGTGTGAAGGGAAAGGATCTCCCTTCCCAGGGACCAAGGGTCAGGGCCTAGCCCTTGTGCTTGGTGAAACACTTTCAGGTTTCCTACACATCAGTGTCACCTTCACATTGCCTTGGTCTACTTGTCCTCACTGCCTCCAATGTTCTGCTCTAACGAGCTCCAAGGGAAGCTGTCAGTGCTGGCCCTCAGGGGGACACTGCAGGAAACTTGCATCACACTTGGACTTCTTGAGAGATTTCTTCAATTGTCTCTCAGTGACTGAGGTTCATGGGCTCATCACCAAAGCCACCAGAGGGGTGATTACAATGCCTTGGGCTGGGCCTCTGGTGCTGAGCTGGGCCGGGCTTCTGGGACAGAGAGAACTTCTGTCAAGAGGGCCCTGGTGCAGAGAGACAGCTCTACCCAGGAGCAGCTCCTCTGCAGAGTGCAGCAGGGCTGAGGGCTCTGACCACAGGTGGCACAGGGAGAGGAGAGAAGGAGAGAGGGGTTGGAGGCAGTTGGGAGTGGGAGGATGCTGCGACCTGACTAGAGGAGAAATCTGCACAGCCCTTGACAAGGTAAGTCTCTGGCTGTGGGGCCATGCAGCTGCAGGTCCTGGAAGGGTCTCTTCCTGGGTCTTGTTTCTGGAAGGGCAGTGGGCAGTGGAGTAGGCTTTGGGAGTCCTGCTGGATTGCACTGCGAGGTGAGGAAGTCTGTCAGAAGCCCCTTGGAGTGCCATAACCTAGCTGCCCCCGGTCTGCCAAGATCAGAGTTTCCAAGCCTCCTCCAGACACTGCAGGATTTGCAGCTGGGATACTGGGTCACCCCTTCTCTGTCTGTGGGGCATCCTCATGGCTGCTCTCCAGCAGGACTCATCCTTCCCATGACATCCTAGTGTTAAGCAGGTGCCCCAAGGAGAAGACACCTCCATTCTAATTTCATGTCCGTGCTGCTGGATGGCTGTCTCTGGGCAGCTGGAATGAGGCCTCTGCACCCCTGGCTGGGAGGGAAGAACTGAGATCCTGCTCAGGTACACCAGAGATGAGGTGAGGATTCTGTCCAGCCTCAAGTGGACTGGGGCTTTTCTGATCTCAGCTGTCTCTACATTCTTCCTGGGGAAACACACAAGTGTGGTCATTGTCCTAAGAGTTAAAGGGGTAGCTACTGGAAAATAAAGCAAAGAGTATCTACCTTGCTCTACAGTGTGGTCGTATGAGTTCTTTGCAACAGCACTGCAAAGCTCATTCATCTGGTAAGTGGACTGCACTTGCATTTCCCCAGTGTTACTGCTTTCCTTCTGCTGCACAGCAGGAAGGACTCCTCTGAAGCCCTCAGCACCCCTGCTCCCATTGCCACTCTGAGCCAGCACCAGCCACAGCTCAAGCAAGAGAGCTGCAGAAAGGTTCTCCTGAAAAGACAGAGGCTCAAGCTGCGAGTACTTGAAGGTACTTGAAGAATTGTAATAGGTTTTCCTCAGAGAAGTCTGTTCTAACTTTGTTCTGCCTTCTCCTCCTTAACAGAAAACCGTGTCCAATGTCAGAAAATGCCCAACAGCAGCTCTGTGAGCGAGTTCCTCCTGCTGGCATTCACAGACACGCGCGAGCTGCAACTCCTGCACTTCGCGCTCTTCCTGGGCATCTACCTGGCTGCCCTCCTGGGCAACGGACTCATCCTCACAGCTGTAGCCTGCGACCACCACCTCCACACCCCCATGTACTTCTTCCTGCTCAACCTCGCCCTCCTCGACCTGGGATGCATCTCCACCACTCTCCCCAAAGCCATGGCCAATTCCCTGTGGGACACAAGGGCCATCTCCTATCAAGGATGTGCTGCACAAATCCTCTTTTTAGTCTTCTTCTTTGGCACAGAGTATTCTCTTATCACCATTATGGCCTACGACCGCTACGTTGCCATCTGCAAGCCCCTGCACTATGGGAGCCTCCTGGGCAGCAGAGCTTGTGCCAAGATGGCAGCAGCTGCCTGGGGCAGTGGCTTTCTCAATGCTGTTCTGCATACAGCCAATACATTTTCAGTGCCCCTCTGCCAAGGCAATGCTGTGGACCAGTTCTTCTGTGAAATCCCCCAGATCCTCAAGCTCTCCTGCTCAGATGCCTATCTCAGGGAAGTTGGAGTAGTTGTATTTAGTGTTTCTGTATTATTTGGTTGTTCTATTTTCATTGTTATTTCCTATATTCAGATCCTCAGGGTGGTTCTAAGGATCCCCTCTGAGCACCGTTTGCACAAAGCCTTTTCTACGTGCCTCCCTCACGTGGCAGTGGTCTCCCTGTTTATCAGCACTGTCATGTTTGCCTACCTGAAGCCTCTCTACATTTCTAGTCCATCCCGGGACCTGGTGGTGTCATTTCTGTACTCTGTGGTGCCTCCAGCAGTGAATCCCCTCATCTACAGCATGAGGAACCAGGAACTAAGGGATGCAGTGAGGGCACTGCTGGAATGCACAATTCTCCAACATAGTCACCTATAATAATATGCCCATTATCAGAAATCCTAGTTTTTCTCAGAAATTTTTAAGGTAATTTCTGGTTAATATTTGTCTTTATTATTAATTTCGCTATCTTTTTTTTTTTCCTGATATGTATTATATTATGCTTGTCCTGCTACTTGTTAATGGTTTACCTTCAGAACTCAGCTTGATGTATACATAAAGGCAATAAGGACATCATCATAAATGCATTGGTCTCAGCTGCTGTTTATTCCCATCTGTTCTGGAGCTGGGGAAGCAGCCCCAGCACACATGGGGGGCTCAGGGCAAAGAGCCCAAATGCCACATGGAATCACAGAATGTGGGGATTGGAAGGCACCTTGAAAGATCATCTAATTCGATCCCTCTGCCAGAGCAGGAACACATAGATCACATCACACAGGCATACGTCCAGGCGGGTTTTGAATGTCTCCAGAGAAGGAGACGCCACAATCCCCCTGGGCAGCCTGTTCCAGTGTTCTGTCATCCTCACTGTGAAAAAGTTTTGTCTCATACTTAAGCAGAATCTCCTATGTTCCAGCTTGCACCCACTGCTCCTTGTCCTATCATTAGATGTCACTGAGAAGATCCTGGCTCTGTCCTCCTGACACTCATCCTTTACATATTTATAAACATTAATAAGGTCACCCCTCAGTCTCGTCTTCTCCAAGCTAAAGAGACCCAGATCCCTCAGCCTTTCCTTGTAAGGGAGATGCTTCACTCTCTTAATCATCCTCGTGGCTCTGCACTGGACTCTCTCAAGCAGTTCCCTGTCCTTCTTAAACTGAGGGGCCCAGTAATGGACACAATATTCCATATGCGGTCTCACCAGGGCAGAGCAGAGAGGGAGGAGAACCTCTCTCGACCTGCTAACCACACCCCTTCTAATACACTCCAGGATGCCATTGGCCTTCTTGGCCACAAGGGCACAGTGCTAGCTCATGGTCATGCTGCTGTCCACCAGGACCCCCAGGTCACTTTCCCCTTCAATGCTCTCAAGCAGGCCAGTCCCCAACTTATACTGGTGTCTGGGGTTGTTCTTGCCCAGATGCAGGACTCTATATTTGCCCTTGTTATATTTCATTAAATTTCTCCCCACTCAATTCTACAACCTGTCTAGGTCTTGCTGGATGGCAGCACAGTCTTCTGGCTTGTCAGCCACTCCTCCCAGTTTAGTGTCAATAGACTTGCTGACAGCGCACTCCATTCCCTCATCCAAGTCATTAATGAATATATTGAACAACACTGGTCCCAGTACTGACCCTTGAGGGACTCCACTAGATATAGGCCTCTAACTCAAGTCCATCCCATTGACCTCAACCCTCTGGCTTCTTCCCTTGAGCCAGTTCACAGTCCACCTCACTACCCAATCATCCAGACCATGCTTCCTCAGTTTAGCTGCGAGGATGCTCTGGGAGACAGTGTCAGAAGCTTTACTGAAATCAAGATAGACCATGTCCACTGCTTTTCCATCATCTATCCACCTGGTTATGTCCTCATAAAAGGCTATCAGGTTGGTCAAGCACAACTTCCTCTTGGTGAAGCCATGTTGACTGCCCCTAAAGACCCTTTTATCCTTGATATGACTAGAGTTAACACCAAGAATAAGTTGTTCCATCACCTTACCAGGGATGGAGGTGAGGCTGACCAGTCTATAGTTACCCAGGTCCTCCTTCTTTCCCTTTTTGAAGACTGGAGTGACATTTGCTTTCCTCCAGTCCTCAGGCACCTCTCCTGATGCCCACGACTTTCCAAAGAAACTGGAGAGTGGCCTAGCAATGACTTCCACCAGCTCCCTCAGCACCCATGGGTACATGCCATCAGGACCCATGCATGCCATCATGGACTTACGGATGTCCAGCTTGCTTAATTGGTCCTTAAGCCAGTCCTCATCAACCAAGGCAAACTTCTCCTTTATTCTGACTTCCTCTGGTGCCTCAGGGGTCCAGGGCTCCTCAGGACAGCTCCAGCATTATAGACAGAGACAAAGAAGGCATTCAGTAACTCCGCCTTCTCTTTATCTTCTGTCACCAGGGCACATACCTCATTCATTGGTGGGCCTACATTGCCTCTAGTGTTAGTTTTACCTGGAATGTATTTGAAGAAGCCCTTTCTGTTGTCCTTGACCCGTCTTGCAAGGTTTAATCCTAAGGAGGCCTTAGCTTTCCTAGTTGCCTCCCTACATCCTCTGACAATAGCCTTATATTCCTCCCAAGTGGCCAGCCCCTCCTTCCATGATCTGTAGATTCTCCTCTTCCACTTGAGTTTGCCCAGCAGTTCCCTGTTTAAGCATGCAGGTCTCCTGGCTCTCCTTCTGTACTTTCTACCTGTTGGGATGCTCTGATCTTGAGTTCGGAAGAAGCAGTTCTTGAATGCTAACCAATTATTTTGGGCTCCTTTTCCTTCAAGTACCTTGTCCCATGGGATTTCTCCTAGCAAACGCTTGAAAAGGCCAAAGTCGGCCCTACTGAAGTCCAGGGTTGCAATTCTGCTCAGTATTCTCTTCCTGCCACATGAGATCCTGAACTCCACCATTTCATGGTCACTGCAAGCAAGGCTGCCCTCAAGCTTCACTGCTTCAACCAGCCCCTCCTTGTTAGTAAGACAAGATCCAGCAGCGCTCCTCTCCTAGTTGGCACATCCACCATTTGCATTAGGAAGTTATCATCAATACTCTGAAGGAACCTCCTGGACCGCGGATGGCTGGCTGAGTAGGCCTTCCAGCAAATGTCAGGGTATTTGAAATACCCCATGATAACCAGGGCCTATGATCACGAGGCTGCTATCAGGTGCCTGTAGAAGACCTTGTCAACTTCCTCATCCTGATCTGGTGGCCTGTAATAGACACCCACAACGGTACACCCCATGCCAGCCTGCCCCTTAATTCTCACCCACAGACTCTCAACTAGCTCCTCATCCGCCCCTGGACACTACTCAATACAATGTAGTTTCTCTCTCACGGAAAGATCGTCTCTGCCACCTCACCTTTATGGCCTGTCTTTCCTGAGCAGGACATACCAATCCACAACCACATTCCAATCATGTGAGCTGTCCCACCATCTCTCTGTAACTGACATCAGATCATAATCTCCTGACTGAACACAGATTTCTAACTCCTGCTTATTCCCCATGCTACATACATTGGTGTACAGGCACTTCAAGGAGCAAGCTGAACACACCGATTTCACCCTAGGGGGTGGAAGGCCTCCCGGTCCTCATCACTGCTAGAGTGCTGCCCCACCAGTGCAAGCCCAGCTACAACCCCATCCCCCCTTCATATCGAGTCATTCCATCATTCCCAACTGCCCATCATTCCATCATTCCCAACTGCCTGCCGCAACGGGGCTTGCGACACAGTTCCCTGCCAGCTGCAAGTTCTCCCTGTCACTGGCGTTGTTCCCATAACAGCCGTTCCTCCAATCCCTCTGCCCTAGAGGGCTCACACCAATGATTCTGAGGTCTCTGTCTCAACCCTGGAACTACTAACCTTTCTACATCCTCTTTCCTTCTCATTCAAATTCAAACATCTCTGTCCAATACTACTACATTCCGAACAACACCTTTTTAACACTTCCTATTTTATCTTTCTCCAGTCTGTCCTTTTCTAATGCCAGCACCAAAGGTTTAGTCGGGGCCAAACTGATTCCACACTTCTTTTGCCATCCTGGATGCTGTCTTAATGTAAAGAACATATCAACATACAGTACTTCATCCCATTTTTCTTCCCTCCTTAAAAACAACACTAATTCTAACAGAGTATTATAACTCAAAGCACCCTTCATAGGCCATTTTTCTCATCATCCAATTTATACAGTGGCCACCATTGATTACAGTATTTACTCATATTTTCCCTTGTCACGACCCCACCCAGGGGTCCGGCAGTCTATTTCCGATGTTTCAAGATACACCCTAAAGGTGAATTTTTCAGGATGGTTCCCTTAGACGATCCCCCACCCACATTACATATGAGTAGTAAGTCAAAGACATATAACAGCAATAAATGCATAGTAAGGCAACTATAGCAAAAGCAAATCTGTAGTTCCAATACTCAAGTTCCAATAACCAGACAAAATTCAGAGGTCAAACCAAAACAGTGAACCAAATGGCACCTCTAACTCCTGCCCAGGTGTAAAACCCAACCCTGCACAGCTTTTGCTGCATCTTACAGGCAAGTTTACTGGACCGATGGGCTGAGGCCAACTGTACAAAGTTCAACAAGGCCAAGTGCTGGGTCCTGCACTTGGGGCACAACAACCCCAAGCAGCGCTACAGGATGGGAGATGAGTGGTTAGAAAGCTGCCTGGCAGAGAAGGACCTGGGAGTTTTGGTTGATAGTATGAGCCAACAGTGTGCTCAGGTGTCCAAGAAGGCCAACAGCATCCTGGCTTGTATAAGAAGCAGTGTGGCCAGCAGGGCTAGGGAAGTGATTGTCCCCTTGTGCTCGGCTCTGGTGAGGCCGCACCTTGAGTACTGTGTTCAGTTTTGGGCCCCTCACTACAAGAAGGACATGGAGGTACTCAAGAGAGTCCAGAGAAGGGCAACGAAGCTGGTGAGGGGTCTGGAGAACAAGTCTTACGAGGAGTGGCTGAGGGAGCTGGGATTGTTCAGTCTGGAAAAGAGGAGGCTCAGGGGCGACCTTATCACTCTCTACAGATACCTTAAAGGAGGCTGTAGCGAGGTGGGGGTTGGTCTATTCTCCCGTGTGCCTAGTGACAAGATGAGGGGGAACGGGCTAAAGTTGCACCAGGGGAGGTTTAGGTTGGATATTAGGAAGAACTTCTTTACTGAAAGGGTTGTTAAGCATTGGAATAGGCTGCCCAGGGAAGTGGTTGAGTCACCATTCCTGGAGGTCTTTAAAAGACATTTACTTGTAAAGCTTAGTGATATGGTTTAGTGGAGGACTTGTTAATGTTAGGTCAGAGGTTGGACTAGGTGATTTTGGAGGTCTCTTCCAACCTAGATGATTTTGTGACTGTGAGGTCACTTCTGTCTCTGCAGTTGATAGGGCAGCAGCAGGAATGTGTCACAGAAAAGGACTGTGAGGTCTCTTCTGCCTGAAGTAGCTCACAGGTCACCCTCGACTTCGACCTGGGATCTGTACTTTTTGACCGACACCTACCAGTGGCCCTGGTAGGTCAGCAGAAAGCACCTGGTTGGCATGCCGACTGTGGGATCCCCTCTGCCAACATACCCAGGAGGACCCAGACAGAAAGAAGGCCCGCATATGGGTTATCATGTCCCTTCTGCTTGAGTACATGACCGGTCAGAAGGAGGCACAAGGCTTGGGTGTGTCTAGCCAAGAACCTGCAAGGCCAGCAGCAGGCCCATGACTTGGAAGATGCTGGTGAGGTGACTTCTGTTTGTTTGGGTGACAGGCCTCAAGAAGGCTGATGGGTTGAAATGGCCTACTTTAGGGGCGGTTTCCACCCTTATGGAGCTTTGTTTTGTTGTAGGAAAGAGCAGGAGAGAAAAAAAATGCCACAAAGTGCATCTTGAAAGGTTTGCACTGGCCACGAGGATGAAGAAATGTCCCTCAAAGAGTAGATCTGTGTTGCAAGAGGTCACCCAAAGAGTATCTGTGATCAGACCATGGCTTTTTATTTCAAGGAACAGTTGGTGAGGGTTCATGAGATGTCAGTGAAATTATGGAAATGCCTGAATGAGAGCAAGGTAACAATGAGAGCAAGGAAAAGAAATGGGAGTCTGCAGACTTCAAGGAAATAGGGCAAAGTGTGGGACAGCATAGGAGAGCCTGAACAGGAGAAGGCAGAGGCTGCTGGCAAGAATGGTAGGCCCCAACAGCCCTGATGTATTTTTCACCTTGGCTAGAGCTTATGAGGAGACGAGATGTAGTTATTGCAATGGGGCCTCTTTGCTTCCTTGTAATCCTGTGCAGAGGCAGGGAGGTGTCATACCACTGTTTTTCTCATAGCATCACACTGCCCACCACATCCCACAGATCCTCAGGAAAAGGCCTGAGCCAGACATGAGGTACAAGATCTCCCCTGCAGTAACTGGTGGTAGGCCTTGGCCCTTCTGCTTCATCAAAACAAACCAAAACTTTTCTCAGCACAGTGCCTTTGCCTGTCTGTAATCATGGCTTCCAATTACCTGCTCTAACAAGTCCCTGGGGAATCTGTCTTATTAACAGCCCTCAGTGGGGCCTATTAATACTCCAAGTCACTTCAGCTTTTCCTTCTGACTTTACTTGCTTAAGCAATTGCATCATTCTCCTCTCAGGACCTCAGCTTCATAGCTTCAGCACCAAAATACACCATGGAACTCATTAAAATGAAGAAACTCCTTACATCTCCTCTATAGTTTTGTTCAAGTCTTCAAGACTTGTACAGCTAATTGGAGAGCTTTGAAGTTATAATTAAGGAGGAAGATTGCAAAAAGCACCTAATAAAAATCTTTTCTCATATTAAAGGATGCATTTAGTTGAATTTCAGTTTGAAGTACTATTCTTTAATTGATATTGATCCAGGGGACCTGCATAAGGAGGAAAAGCAGACTCTTGACGTCTGACACTGCATGGACAACCTTGCTCCTCACCACCCCAGCCCTGAAATTTCTCTCATTGACCACTTGGCACTTGCTTCTACTTTCCTTACATCAGACTTCGCTCAAGTCTGCAGCTGGATGTTACAGCTCCTTTGCACCAGCTCCCCCCTGCTTTCCTTAGAGACCTGGCTGCACACAAGTGCAGAAAAGTTTTTCCTGTTTCCAAACAAACAACAGGAAAACATGCAGGAATTTAAAATAAAAATAAAAATTAAAAAAAAAAAAAAGCAAGTTCCTCATCTTGTATGCCTCCTGTGAGGTTTACCTTCCCAAAAAGATAACTGTTCAAGAAGTATTTTATACTGGTACATAAGAAATTAAAAATAATAATGTAAGTATTGATCCATACCATATGAATTCCATGAGAAATTATGAGGTTCTTGCTAAGGAAACAATTAGGCAGACTACTGACAGACGGGCAAGATGGGCTGCTTCTAACTCAAAGCTCAAAGCAGCAACTGGGTTGGGTGAGAGACATCTGAATGATCAAAGAATAAGGGGAGGGCAAACCAGGAGAACCATGGGAAGTGCGTAGGTCCAGACAGGCAGCTGGAAAAGGGAGATTCAGCATTTTCTGTTTAATCAAAACTCGTGGATGTACCTGGAAGATGAGGAAGCACATCACGATAGACAAAGCAATGAAAACTCAAGTACAGGTGAACACCAGTATTTCTTCTCCTGCACTGAATTTACATCCTGAAAATTCACATTTCTTCATGGTAGAAACTACACTGTCTGACATTTTATGGAAGGGATTGAATCTTTTGAAGTGATGAGTAGTTGCTCTATTAGTTAAGTACTCATGAAATTACTGGGTATTGAGGGAGAGCTTTGCTGTCTGACAATAAGCAATCAGGGACAACCACCAGAGACCCCGTTGTATTTGAGGTACTTCCCTGGATTTGCAGTTGTCAGAAAGGACCTGCAGGATTGTGGTGGTTTTACTCAGGTGGCCGACAGAGGTCCACCACAACCGCTCTCTCACTTCCCCTCCTCAAAGAGGAACGGGGAGAAAATACAATGAAAAGGGCTCAAGGGTTGAGATAAGGACAGGGAGATTGTGCAGTAATTATCGTGATGGGTAAAACAGACTCAGCATAGGAAGACAGTAAGATTTATTACCTATTACTAACAAGCTAGAGAAGCGGGAAACAAAGGAAAAACAAAAAACAAGAGCACCTTCCCCCCCATCCACCCTCTTCCACCTCCTCCCCCCGAGCAGCGCGGGGAAGGGGGGAATAGGGGTTATGGTCAGTCTATAGCGCTTCTTCTCCACCGCTCCTTCTCCGTCACTCTTGTTCCCTGTGCTGTGGGGTCCCTCCCATGGGATGCAGTCCTTGGTGAACTGATCCAGCGTGGGCTTCCCGCAGGCAGCAGCTCTTCAAGAACTGCTCCAGATATGGGTCCGTACCACGGGGCCCATCCCTCAGGAGCAAACTGCTCCAACCTGGGTCCCCCACAGGCAGCAGCTCCTGCCAGGTCACCTGCTCCTGCATGGGCTCCTCTCCACAGACAACAGGTCCGGCCCGGAATCTGCTCCAGCAGGGGTCTTCCACAGGCCGCAGCCTACGTCGGTGCAGGTCCACCTGCTCCACCATGGTCTTCTCCCTAGGGTGCAGTGTGGAACCCTGCTCCACCGTGGTACTCCATGGGCTGCAGGGGGACAGCCTGCTTCACCATGGTCCTTACCACAGGCCGCAGGGGACTTCTACTCCGGTGCCTGGAGCACCTCTCCCCTTCCTTCTTCACTGACCTTGGCGCCTGCAAAGCTGTTCCTCACTCCTCTTACTCTCCCAGCTGCTGTGTGGTGCAGCGTTTATTTTTTTTTCCCTGTCTTTATGCTCTCACAGAGGCACAAAACATCACTTATTGGCTCGGCTCTGGTCAGCAGTGGGGCCCTTACATAACATGGGGCAGCTTCTAGATTCTTCTCAAAGAAGCCACCCCTATGGCCCGCTGCTACCAAAACCTTGCCATGTAAAGCCACTACAAGGAGACCAGAGCCCCATGGGGGATTCAGGTGGAGATAGATGGAGTTCCCAGGGAAACTCCACTGCCAGCAGTGCTCTTTATCCCTGCAACTACAGTCCAGCCCAGCACACAAACCCCTTCAAAGACACACCTCTTCTTCAGTGAATTCCTGAGACTGACCCAAAGTTGAAATGGCCATTGGGAACCCAAGATACTCTCCTTTGTTCCTACTAGACAGCTGAACATCCATTTATCATCCTGGGTCATCTGTGGCAAATTCAGGCTGCAAGACTCAAGAACAGGACAGGTCAAATGGCTGAGACAGAACCCATCAGCTTGTCCCCACTTTGGGAAATCGTCCCCTTCCAACTATGGGTATGAATGTGAAAAATGTGAAGTGACCCATCAGGTCAATGCACAGAGTAAGGGAGAGTCATACATATTGTGCTGTAGTGGTAGAAGGCAAAAGGCATTGCATTGTGCCTCAGACTAATCAAGGAGACCTAATCCAGTTCATCCACAAGATACAGTGAGTGGGCAGCAGCTGTGCAGAGGTGAGGTGAGGCCAGGAAGCACATGCCAAGAGTGCTCCTGCCAGCAGAGACAAGACCAGGGCCGAGGGCAAGGGGAGAGGCACGCCCAGGGCAGGGGTCTGCAAGGGCCATGCTGAGCTCCCTGCCCCTGCAGCAGCTGCACTGGCCCTCAAGAGATGTGCTGGCCAGCACTCACTGGGAGGTCCTGGCGTGCATCAGAGAGCAGCAAGGAGGGCGCTGGAGAGGGCTGGGGTGAGGCAGATGGCAGAGCCTCATGCAAGGGCTGGCTGGAGTGTGTCTACATGCACAAAGGGCAGGCAAGTTCTGCACTAAGTGCAGGTTGTGGGATTTCAAAAAAGGTTGTCCTGAATCACAATAGACTCTTGTGTTTCCTTTGCGTGCTCTTTCCTCACAATCCCTCTGGGCACTGAAGAGCCCTTCCTAGCCCATGGGCTCCTCACATTCACTTTGTTCTTTAGATTACATTTTCAACGGTCATTCACTAGATGAGGAACCACTCACTGAAAAGCCTGACTCTCACACTGTCCCCAGAGTTCCCCTGACACCTCCTGTCAGCTCCTGATTCCTCTCTAGGATGCCATTTGCCATCAACCCCAGGACCAGTGGAACACTCCCAGGCAGAAAAACCAAAGTAAGTTACTGTTTGCTGGGCCATGTGTGCAAAAAAGAAGACAGCTCCCAGCCCAGCCCCTTGTCCTCTGCTGATCACCCTGGGACACTAATCCATGGTGAAGTACAGAAAAGTAAAAGACCTGTTCATGCAACAGCCCCTTGGTTGTATTCCTGACACCAGTTTTGGAAGAGGTGTGCAGAGACATGGCAGAGATGCCACTGTAGAGACAACAGGACTGTCACCAAGGTACACGAGATCTGAGAGCTAACACAAATACGAGTGCACAAGGGGAGAGCGTGGATATGAGCAGAGAGCAGCACAGAAAAGACCAGGTCCTGCTGCTGGCCATGGCCATGGCTCCAGGGAAACAGCAGCCCTGACCTGAAGGGAGCAGAGAGGCAGAGCCCTGCGGGCAGTGAGGGGCAGCCCCGAGGGCCACTGGGGCTGCTCCTCCATGTGGCAGCTGGGCTCTTGGCCCTGAGCCCCTCCTGCGTGCTGGGGCTGCTCCCCCAGCTGCAGAGGAGATGGGAAGAGATGGCAGCTGAGACCAGTGAATTTCTGATGGCTTTTTTATTGTCTTTTTCAATACAGGAAGCCTAGTTCTGTAGGTAGATTAGGTGACTTTGTGAAAGTAAATAAAATGATTAACATACAGGACACCACAAATAGAATGAAATCAAAATCACAGGTTTTAGGAAAGGAAGAAGAAGAGGAAGAAGAGGAAGAAGAGGAAGAAGAGGAAGAAGAAGAAGAAGAAGAAAAGGAAGAAGAAGAAGAAGAAGAAGAAGAAGAAGAAGAAGAAGAAGAAGAAGAAGAAGAAGAAGAAGAAGAAGAAGAAGAAGAATTAAAATCTATTTTATTAAGAGTCTTTTCAGATAAACTGTGTATCACGTTAGTGTTAAAGGCACATTATGGATGCTGAAGAAGCAGGTGTCCAAAGAGTTTCCACAAGGCATCCTTAAGCTCCTTGTTTCTCATGCTGTAGATGAGGGGGTTCACTGTTGGAGGCAACACCGAGTATAAAAATGACACCATCAAGTCCAGGGAAAGGGAGGAGATGGAGGGGGGCTTCAGGTAGGCAACCATGGCAGTGCTGACAGTCAGAGAGATGACAGCCAGGTGAGGGAGGCACATGGAAAAAGCTTTGTGCTGGCCCTGCTCAGAGGGCATCCTCAGCACAGCCCTGAAGATCTGCACATAAGAAAATGCAATGAAAACAAAACACGCAAATGCTAAACAGAGACTAACTATAAGAAGAAAAACCACCCTTAGGTAGGCATGTGAGCAAGAGAGCTTGAGGATGTGGGGGATTTCACAGAAGAACTGGTCCACAGCATTGCCTTGGCAGAGGGGCACTGAAAATGTATTGGCCGTGTGCAGGACAGCAGTGAGAAAGCCACTGCCCCAGGCAGCTGCTGCCATCTTGGCACAAGCTCTGCTGCTCAGGAGGCTCCCGTAGTGCAGGGGTTTGCAGATGGCAACGTAGCGGTCGTAGGCCATGACGGTGAGAAGGCAATACTCCACTCCAACCAAGAAGACTAAAAAGAGGACTTGGGCAGCACACCCTTGATAGGAAATGGCCCTGGTGTCCCAGGGGGAATTGGCCATGGCTTTGGGCAGAGTGGTGGAGATGGAGCCCAGGTCGAGGAGAGCGAGGTTGAGGAGGAAGAAGTACATGGGGGTGTGGAGACGGTGGTCACAGGCTACGGCGGTGAGGATGATGCCATTGCCCAGGAGGGCAGCCAGGTAGATGCCCAGGAAGAGCCCGAAGTGCAAGAGCTGCAGCTCCCGCGTGTCTGCAAATGCCAGCAGGAGGAACTCGCTCACAGAGCTGCTGTTGGGCATTTGCTGACAGGTGCCTGATCAGGATCTCAGCTCTTCCTTCCTAGACAGGGCTGCAGAAGCCTCACTCCAGCTGCCCACAGACAGCCATCCAGCAGCACGAACATGGCATTAGCATGGAGCCGTCTTCTCCTTGGGGCACCTGGACAACACAAGGATTCCATGACACAGCTGCATTCTGCTGGAGAGCAGCCTGCAGTCCAGGAGGATGCCCCAAAAACTGAGCTGGATATCTGCAAGCTGGGGTGTCCCAGCATTCATCTGCACTCCCTGCAGTGTCTGGAGGAGGCTTGGAAACTCTGTTCTTGGCTAACCAGGGGTACCTGGGTTATGGCACTTCAAGGGGCTTCTGTCAGACTTCCTCACCTCACAGTGCAATCCAGCAGGAGCCTCAAAGCCTACTCCATTGCCCACTGCCCTCCCAGAAACAAGACCCAGGAGGAGACCCTTCCAGGACCTGCAGCTGCATGGCCCTGCAGCCAGAGACTTACCTTGTCAAGGGCTGTGCAGATTTCTCTTGCAGTTAGCCCTCAGCATCCTCCCACTCTCAACTGCCTCCAATCCCTCTCTCCTCTCCTCTCTGTGTGTCTGCTGTGGTCAGAGCCCCCAGCCCTGCTGTGCTTTGTAGAGGAGCTGCTCCTGGGCAGAGCTGTCTCTCTGCACCAGGGCCCTCTTGCCAGGAGCTCTCTCTGTCCCACGAGCCCGGCCCAGCTCAGCACCAGAGGCCCAGCCCAAGGCATTGTAATCACCCCTCTGGTGGCTTTGGTGATGAGCTCACGAACCTCAGGCAATGAGGGGCAATTGAAGAAATCTCTCAAGAAGTCCAAGTGTGATGCAAGTTTCCTGCAGTGTCCTCCTGAGGGCCAGCACTGAAATAGCCTCCCTTGGAGCTCGCTAGAGCAGAACATTGGAGGCAGTGAGGAAAAGTAGACCAAGGCAGTGTGAAGGTGGCACTGGTGTGTAGAATATCTGGATGTGTTCCACCAAGCCCAAGAACCAAGCCTTGACCCTTGGTCCCTGGGAAGGGAGATCCTTTCCTTTCACACCTTGCTCAGGGCTCTTCCTGGTGCAGTAGGAGATGGCGATGTGCATTGCCAAGTGCAGGAGAACAGTACGACCCCTGCCTAGTTCATGGGTGGGGGTGAGGAGGTCTTGGTACTTTAGCAATAAGCTGTCTCCTCGTAGGCCTCAGTGACAGAGATAACTGTCATAGGCATGGACCCAAAGATCTCAGTTTGCTGACTCAGATCTCAGTTTGTTGGGACTTGCAGCCTTGCCTATGTTCTTGCTCCTCTGAAGACCAGAGTATCCTAGCGTCTCCCAGACCTGCACCTCTTTCCCTGCTGGCTGTAGGCCCTTGTCCGTGTGGTGTCACACTGGGTCTTAGCTGAGTAGCTCATATGAGATCCCTCATGGTGCCCAGGCCCTCCTCCTCCTGGGCACTGCTCACTCAGCAGGGTCCCAGTCTGTCCTGATGTGTGGGGTTCCTCTTCCTCTGGTGTAGGACTAGGCTCTTTTCCTTGTAAATGTCAAGAGGTTTCTGTAGGCAAAATCCTGCAGTTTCTCAAGGTTCCCCCACACTGACACTGTCAGCTGTTAATGTCTGCAGGCAGACAATTCAACTTTTGTGTGATTGTGTTATCTCTGACAAGATAGCAGCATCAGGACTTGCAGGAAAGTTTGGATAATACAGGAGTAACCAGTTGTATGGAATTGCAGCTCAGAGTCCCAGAAGGGTAGAGGATGGAAGGCTGCCAGGTTCCACCTCTTCTGTGCTTCCTTGTCATGCATGCTGTCAGTTTGTCTGGAGCTGCGTCCTAAATGTTATGGGGCTGTGCAGGTCAAAGTTAGAAGGGCCAGAGCCCAACTGGAGCTCTATCCATCCATTACTTGAAAGACAATAAAAACTGTTTATATAAATACTTTAATAAAGGAGGATTAAGGAGAATCATCATCCTTTACTGGATGTGGGGGGAAACCTGTTGACAAGGGATGAGGTAAAGGCAGAGGCACT
This sequence comes from Anser anser, assembly GCF_964211835.1. Taxonomy (NCBI): domain Eukaryota; kingdom Metazoa; phylum Chordata; class Aves; order Anseriformes; family Anatidae; genus Anser; species Anser anser. The sequence goes on from NW_028154169.1 coordinate 1,114,682, forward strand.
TAATGCGTTCTTTGCCTCAGTCTCTAGCAGCAAGACCAGATGTTCCCCTGGACATTTCTTCCTCCTCATGGCCAGTGCCACCCTTCCAAGGGTGCCTTTGTGGCAGTTTTTTCTCTCCTGCTCTTTTCTACAACAAAACAAAGCTCCATAAGGGTGGAAACCACCCCTAAAGTAGGCATCCCAAACCATCAGCCTTCTTGAGGCCTCTCAGCCAACCAGACACAAGTCACCTCACCAGCATCTTCCAAGTCATGGGCCTGCTGCTGGCCTTGCAGGTTCTTGGCTAGACACACCCAAGCCTTGTGCCTCCTGCCGTCCAGTCCTGGACTCAAGCAGAAGGGACAGGACAACCCATATGCGGGCCTTCTTTCTGTCTGGGTCCTCCTGGGTATGTCGGCAGAGGGGATCCCACAGGCAGCATGCCAACCAGGTGCCTTCTGCTGGCCTAGCAGGGCCACTGGCAGATGTCAGCCAGAAAGTACAGATCCCAGGTCTAAGTCAAGGATAACCTGCCAGCTACAGACAGAAGTGACCTCACAGTTCTTTTCTGTGACACATTCCTGCTGCTGCCCTATCAACTGCAGAGACAGAAGTGACCTCACTGTCACTTCCACAGTCACTGGTGTCCTGCTGGGTCAGGACATCCTGAGGTAAGGCTGACCTCTCTCTAGTCCTTTAGGGACTAGGACTCACCATTCTAGGTTAGAGGATAAACATAGGTTTAATGGGAAGCTTTGGTGTTCTTCTGTGGGTATCAGGTCTGTCATAAGGATATGGGCAAGCTCTGTGGTTTAGGGTATTTTTAGGTCTGCCAAGAACTTCTCTAGAGCTAAATAGTTCATTTTAATGTTAGTGTTTAGGGAAGGGATTAGGGTAAGCAGGAGAGTAAAGGTAAGGGAAAGGGGCTATGGCCTGAGTTATGCTTCAAGGGATACTTTGTGTTCAAGCATTAGAGTAGTGGAGTCCTCTCAGAGTGGTGGAGTAGCATTTAGGTGTAAGGATTAAAATTACTGGTTCAAATAAGGTAAGGGCAATACATGACTGTTTTAAATCAGTGTTACTGTAGCATCTACATTAAATGACCCCTCTTACCTCTACAGAATCATAAATTTCTGCTAGCCATGCTTCTCTTCCCACCCCAAAACCTCACATCTCTCTTGTCCAGGCTACTTCTGACCTCCCCGTATCTTATTGGGATCAGCCTTCTGATGACATTTAACATCTCAGTGTATCTGTCTCACCTCTGTTGGCTACTCCATTCCTGAGAAGGAAGTGGCATTTAGTCAGGAATGAAAAGGACCCAAAGGTCTTTAGGAACATCCTGCACAATGTGCCCATCAGCTCTGCACCTCCACAAAATCGCGCTTCCTACCTACAAGTTTTGTTTCCCAAATGGCTTCTGTAGATCCAGGGTTACATTTCCCAGGCCCTCACACGTGTTTCAGTTTTGGAAGTGCAGGGATGGGAGAAGGAAAGCAATGTAGGGATGGAACTGAGCTTGGCAAGGGATGCAAAGAATAACAGGAAGGGATTCTATAGATACATTGCTCAGAAAAGAAAGGCCAAGGACAGCGTACCCCTCTGATGGATGAGAAGGGTGAACTGGTAATGACAGATATGGAGAAGGATGAAGTACTCAGCAAGTTTTTTGCCTTCCCAAGTCTTTCATTTCCCTGAACCCATAGATGGAGGCTGGGGGGAAAGTCCCACCAGCTGTAAGTAAAAAGCAGGTTTGAGACCTCCTGATGAAACTAAACGTGTACAAGTCTATGGGGCACAAAGACATGCATCCCAGGGTCCTGAGGGAACTGGCTGATGTAGTTGCCAAGCCTCTCTCCATCATATTTGAAGAGCCCTGGCTATGGTGTGTAGTCCCTAGTGACTGGAAAAAGGAAAACGTCACTCCCATTTTTATAAAGGGTAGAAAGGAGGACCTGGGGAGCTACAGACCTGTGAGCCTCACCTCCGTGCCTGTCAAGATCATGGAAAAGATCCTCCTGGGATCAATGTCAAGGCACATGCAAGACAAAGAGGTGATTAGAGACAGCCAGCATGGCTTCACCAAAGGGTAAATTGTGCCTGACCAATCTGATGGCTTTCTACAATGAAGTGACCACATCAGACAACAAGGGAAGACTGAACGATGTCATCCACTTGAACTTCTGTAAGACTTTGACATGGCTCCACATGACATCCTGGTCTCCAAATTGGAGAGATATCCTTTTGATAGGTGGACCATTGAGAGGATAAGGAGTTGGCTTGAAGGTCACACCCAGAGAGCAGTGGTCAATGGCTCTATGTCCAAGTGGAGGCCAGTGATGAGTGGTGTACCTCAGGGCTCTGTCCTGGGACTGGTGCTGTTTAATATCTTTATCAATGACATAGACAGTGGGATCAAATGCACCCTCAGGAAGACTGCAGATGACACCAAGCTGAGTGGTGTAGTTGATACAACAGAGGAAGGGATGCCATCCAAAGGGTCCTGGACAAGTTTGAAATTTGGGCCCCTGTGAACCTAAGGAGGTCCAACAAGTCCAAGTGCAAGGTGCTGCACTTGTGCTGGGGAAATCCCAGACAGGAGGATCGGCTGGGAGAAGAACTCATTGAGAGCAGCCCTGCAGAGAAGGACTTGGGGGTTCTGCTGGACAAAAATCTCAACATGAACCAGCACTGCGAGCTTGTAGGCCAGAAGGCCAACTGCATCCTGGGTTGCATCAAAAGAGGAGTGGCCAGCAGGTGGAGGCAGGTGACTGTCCTCCTCTGCTCTGCCTTTGTGAGGCCCCGCTTGGAGTCCTGTGTCCAGGTCTGGAGCCCCCAGCACAAGAAGGATGTGGATCTGTTAAAACGGGTCCAGAGGAAGGCCAAGAAGATGATCAAGGGGCTGGAGCGCGTCCACTATGAAGAAAGGCTGAGAGAGATGGGACTGTTCAGCCTGGAGAAGAGAAAGCCCCTGGGTAACCTCTTTGTGGCCTTTCAGTACTTAAAGGGGGCTTCTAAAAAAGATAGAGAGTGACTCTTTGTTCAGTCAGATAATGACAGGACAAGGGAGAATGGTTTTAAGCTAAAAGAGGTGAGATTTAGATTAGAGGTTAGGAGAAAATTCTTCACTTAAAGGGAGGTGAGGCACCGGAACATGTTGCCAAGAGACCTTAGAGATTCCCCATCCCTGGAGTTGATCAAGAGCAGGTTAGATGAGGCCCTGGGCAACCTGATCTCATGGGGGGCATCCCTGCTTATGGCCGGGGGGTTGGAACTAGATGACCTTTAAGGTCCTTTCCTACATGAGCCATTCTATGATTCTATGGTCTCACAATATTTACCTCAAGCATGACTCCCATCCCATCAGCCTTCCTGTGGTCTGTCACCTGACCAGAACAGAAGTTGTCTCGCCATCATCTTCAATGTCATGTGCATGCTTCTGCCCTTTACGGTCCCTCTCTGTGCCACATTCCTCCTGCTGCTCCATCAGCTCCAGAGACAGAAGTGGCCTCCCAGCCTCCTTCACAGCCATGTGCCTCCTGCTTGCCCAGCAGATCCTGAGGCACACCTGACCTTATCACAGCATTCCCAGCCAGCTCGTCCATGTGGCCTTTGATCAGATCACATACCTGTCACCTCACGTGCCTCTTCCAATGCCATGTGACTGCTCCAGGACCTCACAATCCCTGGCCTGCTCCAAGGGGACAAACAGCTGAAGTTAGGGGTAGGAGTGGGGTTGAAGATCAGATGTGCTGTGTGCATGGTGGAGGTCTTTGGGGAGTGGATAATGAGGTTAATGTTTAGGAATTAGAGGTCACCCTCTGGGGTTAAGGGAATGGCAAGGGCTTCAAGGGAGGGATTGGTGTTCTGCTCAAGGTGCCTGCTCAAGGTTTAGGATAGGTTTTGAGGCTTGTAGTTTTGGTTTGGTTAGAGGGCTAGGTTTAAGGCTGGCATTTTAATCCTTGGTTAGGCTTAATCATCCTTCTGTTTACCCTTCTTGTAGAAGATGCCTTTCACATCTGCCTTTTCGAAATCCTGAGGAACGTCTCTCAGTTATCTGGCCTTTCCAAGATCTTTGAGAGAGGTCTTATGGTGACATCTGCAGCTCCACCAGCACCTCTCTCACCATTTCCACACCACCTTTAAGCAACCTGAGGACTGACTGGGAAGATGATGATGGTGTGGGAAAGGGCTTGGTTAAAATATCTGAGGAGGAAGACCAAAAGTTCTTCTCTCTACAAGAGAAACTTTGAAGCATGCTTATGATTATGTCCTGTTCCTGACTGGAAAGACTAATGTTATGATTGCTGCAAACACAATGCTGTACCAAAAGCCTAAAGGGAATAAGATACTGATTTCTTTTTTTGACTCGATGATTGTATTAGTAGCTTCTGTTATGCGCTGTTATGCACTTCACAGGGAGAGTGATGATGGTGTCACAGAAAAGTGACGCTCATGAGGACAGAAGAGCAGGTGGGTAAGGCCTTGGGCAACAACACAGGACACATACACATGAATACTGCATGAGAAGGAAGAGGAAGATTGGATCCAAAATGTAGATTATGAAAGCAAAGACCATGAGTATCACTGTGCCACTGCAGGAGAGCTCCAGCAACGGGGCAAAACCACAGAAGAGGTTCATGACACTGGGGCCACAGCACTGTAGCTGGGAGGAGAAGAAATAATTACTATACGTGAGAGAAATTCCTCTGATTCAGGTACAGCCGCCTTCTGGAGTCAGACCTTCCACTTCTCGAGCCTTGCAGAGAACAGGGATGGCATACAGCCCAGGACTGACCGTAGGATATGGCCCCCAGCAAGAAGCACTCCGGTCATGCAGAAGGTGCAGCTGATAGTGCTCCCACCTCTGTGAGCAAAGGGGGTGTTTTCCCCAGTCAGGAAGCTGGCCAGCATCTGGCGCAGTGTGGTGGAGCTGTACAAGGTGTGCAAGCGGGACAAATCCCCAAGGAAGAAGCCCACGGGCATCTGCAGGTGTTTGTTTGCAGCCACCATCACAATGATGAGGGTGTTCCACATCCCAGTCACCGTGCTGGTCATGTGAAAGGGAAGGAAGGGATTTGTCTATGGGTAGAGGACCTTCCAGATGGACAGCTGGGGAAACTCAGAGAATGGTGTCTTAGTGTCCCATTCCCTTCATGGAAACCATTTTAGAGCATCCTTGGTCCACCCCCCCCCCCCCCCCCCCCCCTTCCCATTTTGTTAGGACACCAATGAGCAAGATGTTTCTTTCTCAGTTCCTAAAAGAAATGGAGAAGGGTATTCAGTGGGGTGAAATGATCCCAAGCAGTCATGGCTGAGGTGTCCTGCCAGACAGTGGGAACACAATAGGGGTTAAGGGTGGGCATCATTTCTTCTCATGTTTGATTACCAAATTTTAATAGCACAAATCACACTTCTAAAATCAGTCTCTCCCACATTAAGCGAGGATTAGTTGGTGACGAATTCAGTCTGCTTCAAACACCACACCCAGGAGAAACCCTGGTGCCTTCAGGAGCTGTCAGCCCTGAGGCCTTGGGGACACCTCAAGGGAGCCCAGTGGCACAGAGCAAGTGATGCCATGGTCGGGTGCTGTGCTGCTGAGCTGGGCCAGGCTTCAGGGCCCAAGGGGAGCTCCTGGCAAATGGGCAGCACTGCAGAGAGACAGCTCTGCCCAGGAGCAGCTCCTCTGCACAGCACATCAGGGCTGGGGGCTCTGACCGCAGGTGGCATGGGGAGAGGAGAGAAGGAGAGAGGACTTGGAGGCAGTGAGGAGTGCAACAAGAGAGGGCAGTGTGTGGCAGGACAGATCCGCAGACTGTTGACACCGTGAGTCTCTGACAGCAGGGCAGTGCAAATGGGATTGCCAATGGGGTCTTTTACAGATGTCTCATCCGATGGCTGATAGCATCTGTCAGGATGTGTCTCTCTGTTTCTCCAGCAAAGTGTATAAGATACGTTAGAGAATGGCATTTATAAAATGGCATTTCCAGAGGAAGACTGAGGCTTGGTTTACCTGAAGAGGAAGGCTTTTTTTGGATTCTGTGCTTTCAGACTCTTGCAGTGGAGGGGACTCTCAGTGAGTCTGAGTACACAGCTTGTGGGATGGGGTCTGTGAGTATGGACAGGGAGGAGAGGTGGGGACAGAGAACCAGCTCCCAGCAGGGACATGGGCAGGCAGCAGGGACACGGACAAGCGGTGGGAGGGAGCTGCTGCCACAAATGCTGTGCGAGGGAGGGCTCAGCACCTCCCTGCCATCCCCTGCAGGGCAGGTGCCTTCCCTCTTCTCCCACCAGCAGAGCCTCTGCCCTCAAGCCCCCGGTGTCCCCAGCAGGAGCTGCCTCCTCTGCAGGCAGAGCAGCAGCAGAGGAGGGTCTGCTGAGTGTCCGTCTGTCCCTCCCTGGCCTTGCCTCCCCTGGCAGCAGCACGCTGCCATTCCTGCTGGCTTCTCCAGCTGGCCGTGCTGCTGCTGTTCTTGTTTCCAGGCTGGCTGGGGATGGGGGTTTCACATACACATGGAGTGAGCCCTCAGTGTGCTTGGATGGAAGTGGGGTACGGGGACAGGGCGAGCGGTCTGGAGATGTGCACTTTGAGACCAGATTCTTCTGCTCCCAGCGGTGTCCTGATTCTTTTCGGGTAAACCTCTTAGTGCAATTGACCTGCAGCTCAAATTGACACCAGCACAGGGCAGCTGAGACCCATATTGATGGACAGATTGGCTGTGCACTCTAAAGGGCATTCAGCGTTAAAAGGACCATCCCTTTGCCTCTGAGAATCATCAAGGTTTCACTTGGAATGCACCAGAAATGCCCAGGATTTATGCCTTTAAAAATTCCTCAGGAGAGTGATAGGCAGAAGACAAATATTACAGAAATTAATCCCCACAGTCCTGCTCTGCTGTTGGGTGAAGTGTGAGCAACACTATGGAAAAGCTCTTTATTATCAGGTGATTGAATCGGAGATTACCCCATGTTCTTCTTTACCTCTAGCTGTAGTGCAGGACTGACTCTTCCGTTGCCCATAGCAAAGTCCACTCTTCACAGGGACACCCTCAGGCACTGTCAAGCAGAAGCATTAAAGGGACCTGCCAAGTCTCTGCTTGAAACGGGAGAATCATTTTGGGGGGTTAAGAGAGACAAGTCTATTTTTAATTCTTTAGCAGATCGGTTTTTCTCAGATAAGTCGTCTGTAACTTATGAATGTTTTTTTCATCCTTTGGCAGAACCCGTGCCCAAAAATTGCAAATGCCGAACAGCAGCTCTGTGAGCGTGTTCTTCCTGCTGGGATTTGCAGACACATGGGAATTGCAGCTCCTGCACTTCGGGCTCCTCCTGGGCATCTACCTGGCTGCCCTCCTGGGCAACGGCCTCATCCTCACCGCTGTAGCCTGCGACCACCGTCTCCACACCCCCATGTACTTCTTCCTCCTTAACCTTGCCCTCCTCGACCTGGGATGCATCTCCACCACTCTCCCCAAAGCCATGGCCAATTCCCTGTGGGACACAAGGGCCATCTCCTATCAAGGATGTGCTGCACAGGTCTTTTTGTTTGTTTCCTTGTCTGGAGCAGAGTTTTCTCTTCTTACAATCATGGCCTACGACCGCTACGTTGCCATCTGCAAGCCCCTGCACTACGGGAGCCTCCTGAGCAGCAGAGCTTGTGCCAAGATGGCAGCAGCTGCCTGGGGCAGTGGATTTCTCACTGCTGTCCTGCACACAGCCAATACATTTTCTCTGCCCCTCTGCCAAGGCAATGCTGTGGATCAGTTCTTCTGTGAAATCCCCCACATCCTCAAGCTCTCCTGCTCAGATTCCTACCTCAGGGAAGTTGGGGCACTTGTGTTTAGTGTTTCCTTCGTGTTTTCTTGTTTTGTTTTCATTGTGGTGTCCTACATGCAGATCTTCAGGGTGGTCCTGAGGATGCCCTCTGAGCAGGGCCGGCACAAAGCCTTTGCAACTTGTCTCCCTCACCTGACCGTGGTCTCCCTTTTTGTCAGCACTGGTATGTTTGCCTACCTGAAGCCACCCTCCATCTCCTCCCTGTCCCTGGACCTGGTGGTGGCTGTTCTCTACTCGGTGGTTCCTCCAGCCTTTAACCCCCTCATCTACAGCATGAGGAACCAGGAGCTCAAGGATGCAGTGAAGAAGCTGTTTTTATTTTTGCCTCTTAAGCATGAATATTGATAACATTATTGTGATTCATATCATATTATTTTTATTGTCATTATTATCATAATGAATTTATTAATAATAACCCTATCAAGACTACCAGGCTATTTTAGAAACTGACGTGACAATTTTTCCTATTATTTTTCTTTATTATTTTCATAAACTTTGATACTGATTTAAATAGTATTATTCTTTACAGGTATACTTCCTGTTCATTAATATATTTACTTTGACTAAATCCTCTAATCTACTTATAGAATTAGGCTTCCAGTGTAGATATCGACATTAAGAAGCCATCAGAACTTCACTGGTCTCAGCTGCCATCTCTTCCCATCTCCTCTGGTGCTGGGGGAGCAGCCCCAGTACGCAGGAGGGTCTTAAGGCTAGGAGCCCAGCTGCCACATGGAGGACCAACCCTGGTGGCCTTTGGGGTTACCCCTCACTGCTGGCTGGTCTCTACCTCTCTTCTGTGTGGGACAGTGGGCTGGACTTGGAGCTGCCTTCTTGATTGCCTATGGCCCAGTAAACAATAACTGGCCTTTGACTTATCTGTCTGGCAGTGTCCCACTGGTGCTGGGGCTGATGGCAAATGGCATCCTGGAGCGGAATCTGGAGCTGCTCTGTGCCAGGCCTCTTGTGCTGGCCTGGGAAACAAGGCTGGCCATGCGGGCACACACACTCTGTGCTGGGGATCTCCCAGACAAGAGATCAGGGCTCCTGCAGCTTCACAGACGTCCATTTCCCGAGCCGTGGCTGGCCCCAGCCCAGGGTCAGCTGGGGAGGCCCAGAGCCACCTTTGTCCCAGCAGCTGCGGTGCCTTGCAAGGGGCTGGGGCGGTGGTGGCCGTGCCCACAGCCCTGCAGTAGCCTGCGGTGGGCACTGCCCTGGGGCTAGTCCAGCCTGGAGAGGGCAGGGAGATGGGGAGAGGTGGGCAGGGGCTGGGCTGGGCTGGGCAGTGCCCGGCAGAGGGCAACAGCAGCATCAGGGAGCGGTGGGAGCATGCAGGGGAGGGCTCCCAGCAGGGCTTGGTGCTGCAGGGCCAGGGCTGCGTGAAGGGAGCCCAGAGCTGCAGGGGCAGGGGAGAGGAGGCCTGGTCTCCTGCAGGTCCTTTCTGATAGCGGCAAATCCAGGGAAGTACCTCAAATACAACGGGGTCTCTGGTGGTTTTCCCTGATTGCTTATGGTCAGAGAGCAAAACTCTGCCACAATACCCAGTCATTTCATTAGTACTTAACTAATAAAGCAACTACTCATCATTTCAAATGATTCAATCCCTTCCATAAAATGTCACACAATGTAGTTTCTACCATGAAGAAGTATGAACTTTCAGGATGTATGTTCATTGCAGGAGAAGAAATACTGATCTTCACCTGTACTTGCATTGTCATCACTATTCTATCATGGTGTGCTCCCTCATCTTCCAGGCACAAAACCCGTCTTGATTACACAGAACATGCTGAATCTCCCTTTTCCAGCTGCCTGTCTGGACCTATGCACTTCCCATGGTTCTCCTGGTTTGCCCTCCCCTTACTCTTTGATCATTCAGACCACTCTCACCGACCCAGTTGCTGCTTTGAGCTTCAGGTAGAAGCAGCCCAGCTTGCCCATCTATCAGCAGTCTGTCTAATTGTTTCCTTAGCAAGAACCTCATTATTTATTATTGAATTCATATGATGTGGATTAATACTTACACTATAATTTTGTAAGTGGAAACCCGTTGGTTTCCCTTCTGCTTAGGGTTTCAGGTCTCTAGTTAGGGTATGGGAAAGCTTCGTGATTTAGGGTTGCATTTAGGTCTGCCAATAAGTCTAGGATTAAATATAGCATTTAAATGCTAGTGTTAAGGGCAGGGATTAGGGTGAGCAAGAGAGTAAAGGTAAGGGAAAGGGGCTATGGCCTGAGTTTTGCTTCAAGGGATACTTTGAGTTCTGCATTACAGTAGTGGATTCCTATCAGGGTGTTGGACTAATGTTTATGTTGAGGGATTAATGTTACTGTTGAAAATAGTGTAAAGGCCATACATGACTTTTTAAAGTCAGTGTTACAGCAGCATCAACATTACATGAACCCTCTTACCTCTACAAATGTAAGTTTCCAAGCTCCTCTTCCCTTCCTCTTCCCTACCCCAAATCTCACATCTCTCCTGGCCAGGCTACTCCTGACCTCCCCATAGCAGTCATCTAACTGGCATCAGCTTTCTGATGGCTTTCATTATATCAGAGTACCTGTCTCACCTCTGTTGGCTACTCTGTTCCATAGTATTAGAGTACTCTATATACTCTGTTGGCTATTCTATTCTTTTACTATGAAAGCCTCCCACGGGGATTGTTAGGGCAGATAATTGGAGGCCATGATTACAGACAGGCAAAGGTACTGTGCTGAGAAAATCTCGTTTTGTTTTGGTGAAGCAGAAGGTCCAAGGCCTGATCCCAGCCACTGGAGGAGAGATCCTGCAGCCCCATGTCTCACTCAGAGATCTTCCTGGGGTCTGTGGAGTAGGGGGCAGTGCCCACAATACCATGTGAAGGACAATGGTATGACACCTCCCAGCGTCTGCACAGGTTGAGAGGAGAATGCATGGTCCCAGTGCCATGAGTATAACATATCTCCTCATAAGCCATGGCTGTGGGGACATAGATGTCGGTGCTGCGGAAGCCTTCCATTCTTGTCAGAGCCCTCTGCCTTCTCCTCTGCAGGCTTTCCTATACTGTCCCACATTTCTCTGAAGTCTGCAGACAGCCACTTCTCTTCCCCACCTTGCTCTCACTCTGGTATTCCCATGATTTCACTGAAGCCTCTCCACTCTCACCAGCTGTTCCTTCAAACACAAGGGCATGGGCTGATCCAAACTCCCTCTGGGTGACCTCTGGACCCACAGCATCAGTTCCAGTGCCTCACCTCGAAATCTAGAATTTCATCTGAATATCTAATCTAAATGTACCCTCTCTAAGTTTAAAACTATTCCCTTTGTCCTATCACTGCACACCCTGAGAAAAAGTCTCCCCCCAACTTTCCTGTTGGCCCCCTTTAAGTAGCAGATGGACGCTATAAGGTCCCTTCAGAGCCTTCTCTTCTCCAGGCTGAACAACCCCAACTCCCTCAGCCTGTTTTAATAGGAGAGGTGCTCCAGCCCCTTGATCATCCTTGTAGTCCTTGTCTGGACTCGCTCTTATAGCTTCATGTCATTCTTATATTGGGAGCCCCAGAGCTAAATGCAGTACTCCAGGTGGGGTCTCAAGAGAGCAGAGGCACTTGCCGAGGCGACCGGCTCCGGGGCAGACGCGTGCTGCAGCGGAGCGCGGGATCGGGACAGGCAGGGCTATTTTTCGGGCATCGAGCCTACGTGAGGGAGCCGCCAGGCACCGGCAGTCCTCGTGAGGGAGGCTGACGAGGCGTAGGCGGAGCCAGCAGCGTCAGCGACAGCGTCAGCGGCGGGCCTTTTAAATCGGGCACCACCGCCATTTCAGAGCCACTTGCCGAGGCGACCGGCTCCGGGGCAGACGCATGCTGCAGCGGAGCGCGGGATCGGGACAGGCAGGGCTATTTTTCGGGCATCGAGCCTACGTGAGGGAGCCGCCAGGCACCGGCAGCCCTCGTGAGGGAGGCTGACGAGGCGTAGGCGGAGCCAGCAGCATCAGCGACAGCTCCTCCCCCCGGCCGTTCAAAGGCAGCCCTTAGGGAGCGCGAGCGACCAGGAGCGCAGCGAACAGGGCCGGAAAACAGGGAGTGACGTGGGGGGAGTGACGCGGCAGTTAGCGAGGCAGTTAGCACAGGCAGGGCGGGCAGGAAGGGCGGAGCACTCACACCCGCCCATAGGGACAACTCCTCTAACAGCACTCTCCCGTCAGCTGGGCTGCAATGGTCTCCACCAGGCACGGTGCTTTCTCTAGGAAGTCAGTACACACCCAGACCGACTGCCCGTTCAAACATGTGGCAGTTCAGGTCTCCGGATGCGGGGAGTGTCTGAGCCTCTTGCTGCCATCGGCGGGAGGCAGAGAGACTGCTTGCGTGAGGTGCGAGCAGGTGGACGACCTGGTCCGCATGGTGGTGGAACTCAAGGAGGAGGTGCAGAGGTTGAGGGATATCAGGGAGTGCGAGTGGGAGGTAGACTGGTGGAGCAACTCCCTGCAGGACCGGAGGGAGAGGGACCAGGGTGAGACGCTCCAAAGGGGGGTGGACCCCCTGCCCTGTCGCCATCGGGCAGAGGGAGGGGACCTGCGAGTTGAGGAGGAATGGAGACAGGTCCCTGCTCGACCTCGCAGGAGATGCCCTCCCCTTCCGGTGCCGCCTTCCCAGGTGCCCTTGAACAATAGGTTTGAGGCCCTGGATCTTGAGAGACCGGTGGGTGAGGATGAGGTAGGAAGCCTACCCAGGAGGATGCCTGAGGTGAGGAAGTTGACTCCACGCCTCAGGACTGCCTCCACCAAGAAAGAAAGAAGGGTGATTGTTGTGGGCGACTCCCTCCTCAGGGGAACGGAGGGCCCTATTTGTCGGCCTGACCCCACACATAGGGAAGTCTGCTGCCTCCCTGGGGCCAGGGTCAGAGACGTTACCAGGAAGCTTCCAAACCTGGTTCGCCCCTCTGACTATTACCCGCTTTTGATAGTCCAGGCTGGCAGCGATGATGTTGAAAAGAGAAGCCTCAGGGCCATCAAACAGGACTATAGGGGGCTGGGACGATTGGTGGAGGGAGCGGGAGTGCAGGTGGTGTTTTCGTCCATCCCTACGGGGGAAGGGAGAGGCACGGAGAGGACACGGAAAGCTCATGTGGTTAATAGGTGGCTCAGAGGCTGGTGCCAGCATAGAAATTTTGGGTTTTTTCACCATGGGGAGCTTTACTCGGCACCCGGCCTGATGGCCCCAGACGGGTCCCTATCTCCAAGGGGAAAACAGATCCTAGGCCAGGAGCTGGAGGGGCTCATAGAGAGCGCTTTAAACTAGGTAAGAAGGGGGACGGGGCTCAAACAAGGCTTGTTGGAGCTGTGCCGGGGGAAACAATGGCTAGGCCGGGGAAGAAGGCGATGGCCCAGCTGAAGTGCATCTACACTAATGCACGCAGCATGGGTAACAAACAGGAGGAGCTGGAAGCCATCGTGCAGCAGGCAGGCTACGACTTGGTTGCCATCACGAAGACGTGGTGGGACCCCTCCCATGACTGGAGTGCTGCAATGCCTGGCTATCGGCTCTTCAGGAGGGACAGGCAGCACAGAGGGGGTGGTGGCGTGGCTCTCTACATTAGAGAATCTTTTGATGTTGTGGAACTCCAGGCTGGGAATGATAAGGTTGAATCCCTGTGGGTTAGGATCCGTGGGAAGGCCGGCAAGGCTAGCATCCTGGTCGGGGTCTGTTATAGACCACCGAACCAGGATGAGGAGACGGATGAGGAGTTTTACAGGCAACTGACAGAAGTTGCAAAATCGTCGGCGCTTGTCCTCGTGGGGGACTTCAACTTCCCGGACATATCCTGGAAACACAACACGGCACAGATAAAGCAGTCTAGGAGGTTTCTGGAGAGCGTGGGAGATAGCTTCCTGACACAGCTGGTCAGCGAACCTACCAGGGGTGGTGCCCCGCTAGACCTTCTCTTCACAAACAGAGAAGGACTGGTGGGAGATGTGGTGGTCGGAAACTGTCTGGGGCAGAGTGACCACGAAATGGTAGAGTTCTCTATTCTTGGCGAGGCCAGGAACGGGACCAGTAAAACTGCTGTATTGGACTTCCGGAGGGCTGACTTTGAGCTGCTCAGGACGCTGGTTGGCCGAGTCCCTTGGGAGGCGGTTCTGAAGGGCAGAGGAGTCCAGGAAGGCTGGGCGCTCCTCAAGAAGGAAATCGTGATGGCACAGGAGCGGTCCGTCCCCACGTGCCCAAAGACGAGCCGGCGTGGAAGAAGACCGGCCTGGCTCAACAGAGAGTTGCGGCTTGTGCTTAGCAGAAAAAAGAGGGTTTATAATCTTTGGAAAAAAGGGCGGGCCACTGAGGAGGACTACAAGGATGTAGTGAGGCTGTGCAGGGAGAAAATTAGAAAGGCCAAAGCTCATCTGGAGCTCAACCTGGCTACTGCCGTTAAAGACAACAAAAAATCCTTTTACAAATATATCAACGCGAAACGGAGGACTAAGGAGAATCTCCATCCTTTACTGGATGCGAGGGGAAACCTAGTTACGATGAGGAAAAGGCTGAGGTGCTTAATGCCGCCTTTGCCTCAGTCTTTAGCGGCAATACCGGTTGTTCTCTGGATACCCAGTGCCTTGAGCTGGTGGAAGGGGATGGGGAGCAGGATGTGGCCTTCGCTATCCATGAGGAAATGGTTGGCAACCTGCTACGGAGCTTGGATGTGCGCAAGTCGATGGGGCCAGATGGGATGCACCCGAGGGTACTGAAAGAACTGGCGGAGGAGCTGGCCGAGCCGCTTTCCATCATTTATAGGCAGTCCTGGCTATCGGGGGAGGTCCCAGTTGACTGGCGGCTAGTCAATGTGACGCCCATCTATAAGAAGGGCCGCAGGGCAGACCCGGGGAACTATAGGCCTGTCAGTTTGACCTCAGTGCCAGGAAAGCTCATGGAGCAGATTATCTTGAGGGTCATCACGCGGCACTTGCAGGGCAAGCAGGCGATCAGGCCCAGTCAGCATGGGTTTATGAAAGGCAGGTCCTGCTTGACGAACCTGATCTCCTTCTATGACAAAATGACGCGCTTGGTGGATGAGGGAAAGGCTGTGGATGTGGTTTACCTTGACCTCAGTAAGGCTTTTGACACCGTTCCCCACAACATTCTCCTCAAGAAACTGGCTGCTCGGGGCTTGGACTGGCGTACGTTTCGCTGGGTTAGAAACTGGCTGGATGGCCGGGCCCAGAGAGTTGTGGTGAATGGAGTCAAATCTGGTTGGAGGCTGGTCACTAGTGGTGTCCCCCAGGGCTCGGTACTGGGGCCGGTCCTCTTTAATATCTTTATTGATGATCTGGATGAGGGCGTCCAGTGCACCCTCAGTAAGTTTGCAGATGACACCAAGCTAAGTGCGTGTGTCGATCTGCTCGAGGGCAGGAAGGCTCTGCAGGAGGATCTGGATAGGCTGGAGCGATGGGCTGGGGTCAACTGCATGAAGTTCAACAAGGCCAAGTGCCGGGTCCTGCACCTGGGCTGCAACAACCCCAAGCAGAGCTACAGGCTGGGAGATGAGTGGCTGGAAAGCTGCCTGGCCGAGAAGGACCTGGGAGTATTGGTTGATAGTCAGCTGAATATGAGCCAGCATTGTGCCCAGGTGGCCAAGAAGGCCAACAGCATCCTGGCCTGTATAAGAAGCAGTGTGGCCGGCAGGTCTAGGGAAGTGATTGTGCCCCTGTACTCAGCTCTGGTGAGGCCGCACCTTGAGTACTGTGTTCAGTTTTGGGCCCCTCGCTACAGGAAGGACATGGACGTGCTCGAGCGAGTCCAGAGAAGGGCGACCAAGCTGGTGAGGGGTCTGGAGAACAAGTCTTACGAGGAGCGGCTGAGGGAGCTGGGCTTCTTCAGCCTGGAGAAGAGGAGGCTCAGGGGCGACCTTATCGCTCTCTACAGTTACCTTAAAGGAGGCTGTAAAGAGGTGGGGGTTGGTCTGTTCTCCCACGTGCCTGGTGACAGGACGAGGGGGAATGGGCGAAAGTTGCGACAGGGGAGTTTTAGGTTGGATGTTAGGAAGTACTTCTTTACCGAAAGGGTTCTTAAGCATTGGAACGGGCTGCCCAGGGAGGTGGTGGAGTCACCATCCCTGGAGGTCTTTAAAAGACGTTTAGATGTAGAGCTTAGCGATATGGTTTAGTGGAGTACTTAGTGTTAGGTCGGAGGTTGGACTCGATGATCTTGAAGTCTCTTCCAACCTAGAAATCTGTGATACTGTGTGATACTGTGATAGAGAAGAGGGGGAGAATCACCTCATCCGTTCTCCACCCAGCCTGTATCTGTGCTTGGGATTGCCCTGACCCAGGTGCAGGACCAGATGGTGGTTGGACCAGATCTTGAAGGTCTTTCCCAACCTTAATGATTCTCTGATTCCGTGACCTTGCGCTTGCCCATGTTGAACTTCATGAGATTCCCACAAGCAACCTCTCAAGTCTGGGTCCTTACCTCCAAGAAGGAACATAACAAACTGTATACAGGCCTTCTTCGTGTAAGGGTCTTACTGGGAATGTAGGCAGAGGGGAATCTCACAATCAGCATGCCAACCAGGTGTCTGCTTGTACTGGGTCTGTTTGGGATGGAGTTAACTTTCCCTGCAGTGGCCCACATTGTGTTGTGCTCTGCGCAAGGTGAAGTTGGTCAAGGACTCAACCTAGTTGGCATCAGCCACAAATGAACTGAAAATGTGCTCCACGCCGTCATAAAGGGAGATAGTAAACAGGATCAAGAGTGTTGGCCCAAGTGCCCATCACTAAGGGATGCTGCTGGTAACTGGCTGCCAAGAGGACTTTCTACCATTAATGTCCAGCCACCTTCCCCTCCCCATCATCATCCCCTTCTTCGGTCCAAATATCACCAGTCTGGCTAAAGGGAGACTCCAGGAGACCATTTAAAGACTTTGATAATGTCCAGGTTCACCACATTCCTTTCTTTCCCCTCCCCGACTGCTTCAGCAATCCCTTGGTTTTCCTCCATGTACCTGAAGATGGCTGTGGCAAGACTTTCCCCATTATGTCCACTAGGGCAGAGGTGACAATTGCAATTCTCCTCGCCTTTTTTTGTATTTTTTTATTTTTTTATTTTTTGTCATTCCTTAAGATGCGTTTGATGCCTGCCTTTTCTAAGTCCCCAAAAATCTTGCTGATCCAAATGCCTGATGGACCAGTCCAGAAAGGCAGGGTAGTGTGACATAGCAGAGAGGGGCATCTGCAATGAACCTGTGCAAGGGGGGTGACAGGAATCTCACCAGGACAGTGGTGGTTTTTTTTTTCTGGAGCCACACAGGGCAATGCCAGGCTCTGTGAGGTGTCCACACCTCAGCTGGCCTCCTGTGCTCCTCAGACACACGGGACTGTTGAGAGACATGAGTCCCTGCCTTGCACACACACAGGCAGTGCACTGAAGTGCCTGCAGTGTCCCTCTGGCTCCTGCAGCCACTGCCAGAGGCTGGGAGGCACCTCAGACCTGCAGTGCCTCACCCTGCTCTGCCCTCCTCTGAGACACCCCAGGGCATGAGAAAGGGGCACAGGGATCTTGGTTCAAGGAAGCACATCCCAGAGCTGCCTTCAGGTGGCTTCCCAGGGGATGTTACTTGGCCTCATGACACTGTCTGCTGTCTGGACTTCATGAGACTTGTAGGAATAGATGATGGCCTTTGTGCTCGTGTTCATGTCTCCATGTGCATATGATGTTGCTGCTGGCACCAGCAGCAAAGGGTTTCTCTTCCCATGTCTCCCCTGCACACACAGGGGGCTCTGCTCTTCTCCTGTAACATCCCATCTCCCATGGAGCATTTCCCAGGTAAGCACATCTGCGCTGGCCTGGACAGCCGCTGTGGAACCCCTTCCCCATGCAACCCACTTTCTACACAGCCTCAAGCTGCTGGCACTGCCCTGCAGAGTATTTAAAATGACCACAAAACCAAAAGAATAACTCTTGTGTCTGTAACGTGTTCCATTATCAGTCATATGCAGAAGATGAAGGGCAATTTCTTGATTTTGAAAAACATCAAGGCATCAGTTTCCTTAAAGCATCCTTCAGCTCCTGATTCCTCATGCTGTAGATGAGGGGGTTAACTGCTGGAGGCACCACCGAGTAGAGAACTGCCACCACCAGGTCCAGGGATGGTGAAGAGATGGAGGGGGGCTTCAAGTGGGCAAACACGACAGTGCTGAGAAACAGGGAGACCACGACCAGGTGAGGGAGGCATGTGGAAAAGGCTTTGTGCCGGCCCTGCACTGAAGGCATCCTCAGAACCACCCTGAAAATCTGCACATAGGACATCACAATGAAAACAAAACATCCAAAGCCTAAATAAACACTAAACACAAGTGCCCCAACTTCCCTGAGGTAGGAATCTGAGCAGGAGAGCTTGAGGATGTGGGGGATTTCACAGAAGAACTGGTCCACAGAATTGCCTTGGCAGAGGGGCAGGGAAAATGTATTGGCTGTGTGCAGGACAGCATAGAGAAAGCCACTGGCCCAGGCAGCTGCTGCCATCTTGGCACAAGCTCTGCTGCCCACGAGGCTCCCGTAGTGCAGGGGCTTGCAGATGGCAACGTATCGGTCATAGGCCATGACGGTGAGAAAAGAGTATTCTGCTCCAAACAAGAAGACAAAAAAGAAGACCTGGGCAGCACATCCTTGATAGGAGATGGCCCTTGTGTCCCACAGGGAATTGGCCATGGCTTTGGGGAGAGTGGTGGAGATGGAGCCCAGGTCGAGTATGGCAAGGTTGAGGAGGAAGAAGTACATGGGGGTGTGGAGGCAGTGGTCGCAGGCTACGGCGGTGAGGATGAGGCCGTTGCCCAGGAAGGCAGCCAGGTAGATGCCCAGGAAGAGTCCAAAGTGCAGGAGCTGCAGTTCCCGCGTGTCTGCAAATCCCAGCAGGAAGAACTCGCTCACAGAGCTGCTGTTGGACATTTCATAAAATTCATCAGGGAGACTGACCAATGAGAAAAAATATAGAATGTTAGGAGAAAATTCTCTGAGCAAGACTCAGTTAAGTCCCTATTACAGCCTTTACATTTCCTTTTTTCCAAGAGGATATTTTTGCACATCCCTGGCTGGAGCCACTGGAGCTTTGCACTGGCTAATTTCCTTCACACAGCAGCTGCCCCTGCCCAGCAGCTCCTGATGGGTCACCTCTGTTCCACAGCAGTGGTACACGGAGGGTCCACCAGGGCCATGGGCTCCCTTTGTGGAGTGAGGGGTGTTTGGTTGTGTGATTCCATGTGTGTCTTCCATGTTCACCACCCTGAGAGATGAAATGAGTACGTGGACCACTTGTGTCTGGCAGGAGAGAACAGGGAGTTTTATTTAAACATTCTGCTTTAACCTCCTTGCACAGCACTCCCTGTCAGAATCAGACACCACCAGCTGCCATGCTGGGCAAGGGAGAGAAGCAGGCATGTGCAGGCAGGGCGGACCCAAGCCAGTGCAGAGGCTGAGCTGTCGGTGAGGTAGAGCATGTCCTTACACCCCTGTGCCACCTGCCCTGCAGAGACAGCAGAGGGTAAAGAGCTCTGGAGGATGCCTTCTGCCACAGAGGAAGGTGGCAGGAGCGGGTGCAGCAAATGTGTCTCCTTACACAGAGTTTAAGGATTCAGACACCCCATCCCATTTGGAAGATGTTGGCAATGTTAATTGGCAATTATCCTCTGCAGGAGCTCTGGCTGCACAAGATGTAGCTCCTGCCCTGGACAATACGGCCTTAAAGGAAGAGGAGAGGGAGATTCTCCATGCCATGACAGAAGTTGTGCTGGGTAGGGGAGGAGACCAGCAGCTGCTGCAAGGAAGGCGCCTGCAGTGCAGGAATGGAAGGGAGGGATCAACTCCCTCTCACTGCCTGCCCATGTCCCTGCTGCCTGCAGCTGTCCCTGCCAACAGCTGCTTCTCTGTCCCCACCTCTCCTCCTGTCCATGCTCACAGACCCCATCCCAGCCGCTGTGTGCCCAGCTCTGCCCTGCAGATAAATCCCGGGGACAGGGACAGGTATAGAGACCTCTCCCTGTCTACCGGTCCTGAAGAACAGCTCAGAAGAACCCTGGTGCGGTCTATAAGAAGAGAGAAGGGAAGGGATATTCTCAGGTTCATAACTAATTTGTTTACTTCTCAGTTCAGTGCAATAGGAAGCTCAGTCACCTGTGCAAATTCCGCCACTCTGTTAACATAGAGCCTGCCCAAAAATCAGAGCAGGAAAATGCAGGCAGAGACTGCAGAAAGTGCCTTCTCTTTGCAGGCAGCCCCTGCCATGCCCTTTCTCTGTCAAAACTTTCTGGGCAATGCCCCAGGAGTGCTGTGGGGCTGTGAGCAGCCTGCCCCAGGCAGCAGGCTCTGGGCAGCAGCAGGACCCTGCCCTGCCCTGCTGTGCCATGCCGTGCCATGTCGGGGGGGCTCCTTCCAGCCGCAGCTTCTCCCCGCAGCCCCTGGGCAGCTCCCCGGGCAGGCTGAGTGCTGAGCCTGGCAGGCGGCAGAGGCCCTGCCCCGCCACACAGACCCTGGGGCACAGCAGGGACCCTGCTCTGCACCACAGCCCTGGGCACCCCTGCAGGTGCCCTGCAGCACCTTCTCCTCCACACTGCACAAGCCATGAGAGACATCCTGGCAGGTCCTGGCCAGGCAGAGACATCCTGGATCCAGGAGCCCTTTCCAGGAACCTCCCCTGCACTGTCCTTCAGCCGGAGACTTACCATGTGCAGAGCTGTGAAGATTTCTCCTGCACTGAGCTCTCCTCTGCCCGCACCCTCCACGCTGCCCGAAATCCCTTTCTGCCTGGGTCTGCTGTGGTCAGAGCCCCCAGCCCTACTGTGCTTTGCAGAGGAGCTGCTCCTGGGCAGAGCTGTCTCTCTGCACCAGGGCCCTCTTGCCAGGAGCTCTCTCTGTCCCACGAGCCCAGCCTAGCTCAGCAGCAGAGGCCCAGCCCAAGGCATTGTAATCACCCCTCTGGTGGCTTTGGTGATGAGCCCAAAAAATCTCAGGCACTGAGAGACAATTGAAGACATCTCTCAAGAAGTCCAAGTGTGATGCAAGTTTCCTGCAGTGTCCCCCCCAGGGCCAGCACTGACACAGCCTCCCTTGGAGCTTGTTAGAGCAGAACACTGGAGGAAGTGAGGACAAGTAGACCAAGGCAGTGTGAACGTGACACTGATGTGTAGGAAAACTGGATGTTTTTCACCAAGCACAAGGGCCAGGCCTTGACCCCCCTGACCCTGGGAAGGGAGATCCTTTCCCTTCACACCTTGCTCAGGGCTCTTCCTGGGGCAGTAGGAGATGGGGATGTGCATTGCCAAATGCAAGAGAATGGTACGACCCCTGCCTGGTTCATGGGTGGTGGCAAGGAGGTAATGAACCCCTGGTGCTTTAACGATAAGCTGTCTCTTCATAGGCCTCAGTGGCAGAGACAACAGCCAGAGCCATGGACACAAAGCCCTCGGTCCTGTTATGACTTTGAGCCTTGCTATAGCCCTTGCTCCTCTCCAAACCAGGATATCCTAGGGATCGAGTGCACCCTCAGTAAGTTTGCAGACGACACCAAGTTAGGACTGAATGTTGATCTACTCAAGGGTAGGAGGACTCTGCAGAGGGACCCAGATAGGCTGCACCCATGGGCTCAGGCCAACTGTATGAAGTTCAGCAAAGCTAAGTGCAAGGTCCTGCACTTGGGGCACAACAGCCCCATGCAATGCTGGGGGAAGGATGTCTGGACAGCTGCCCATGGGAAAAGGAACTTGGGATATTGGTGGATAGTCTGCTGAATATGAGCCAGCAGTGTGCTCAGGTAGCCAAGAAGGCCAACAGCATCCTGGCTTGTACCAGGAATACTGTGGTCAGCAGGAGTAGGGAAGTGATTGTCTCTCTGTACTCAGCCCTGGTGAGGGCACACCTTGAGTACTGCATTCAAGCTCATGGGCCCCCAGCACAAGAAGGACATGGATCTATTAGAACGAGTCCAGAGGAGGGCCATGAGGATGATCAATGGGCTGGAGCATCTGTCCTATGAAGACAGGCTGAGGGAGTTGGGGTTGTTCAGCCTGGAGATGAGCAGGCTCTGGGGAGAGCTTACAGTGGCCTTCTACTACGCTTTCCTGGGCACTCCCCAGGAAAGCTGGGGAGGGACTCTTCATCAAAGAGTGTAGTGATAGGACTAGGGGTAATGGTTTTAAACTGAAAGAAGGTAGATTGAAATTAGACCTTAGGAAGAAGTTCCCTACTCAGAGGGTGATTAGGCACTGGAACAGGCTGCCCAGAGAAGTTGTGGATGCCCCAGCCCTTAATGCATTCAAGGCCAGGTTGCATGGGGCTTTCAGCGACCTGGTCTAGTTGAAGGTGTCTCTGCGCATGTCAGGGGACTTGGAATTATGTGATCTTTAAGGTCCTTTCATACCCAAACTGTTATGTGATTCTGTAAATATGAAGCACAGCACCATACCAGCTACTAGGAAGAAAAAATTACTCTATTGCAGCCAAAACTAGGACAATATCCACCCCTCATTCCATACCATGTTTGTCATGCTCAGGTCTGACACTTTCCAATTAATCACCATCACCTTTTCTGTCTTTTGATAAGCACACAAAAATATCCTAAGTCTATTGGTGTATATAGTAATAATAATAATAATAGTAATAATAATAATAATAATAATAATAATAATAATAACAACAACAACAATAAAATCTTATTCCGTTTCTCTTTCACCTCCCCCTTCTCCTCCAGGCTAATTACAATAGCTCTTCAAAGCTTTGAATATCCTTGGGTTGGTCAAACCGGCATGCTCCTATTTTTACATCTCCTGAATGTGTTTCAGGTTTTGTATAAGTTTAAAACAACTACTTAAACATGCCCTCCAGGGATCTGCCCCAAGGCAGGAGAGTTAGGAGTGGCAGGGAGTGTGGGAGGATATGGGCAGGCACCTAGAGCAGTGGGCACCTCTAGTGCTTTGGAACTTCACCCCAGAGCAAGTGCAGAATCCTGAAAATCTGGTTAAATGCTTGACAAAGGTGTGTCATCACCCTGGCAATTCCAAAGAGACACAAATCACTGCAATGTGCTGGGCCTTGACCTATGCTTAACAAGCCACAATCAACTCCTCCCCAGTCCCTACGACTTTTCCTGCAGGCACACACCAGTCCCTCTGACAGGCCCAGGAGCCACTACCACCCTTGTGAAGGGCCCAGCAGCCACTCCAAACCCTGCAACAGGCCCTGCAGGTGCTCCAGCTCCTGAGATGGGCCTAAATTTAAACCGACCCCTGTGACAGAACCTATAGCCACTCCAAAAGCTGAGATAGGCCCTGCAGCCACTCCAACTCCTCTGAAAGGCCCTGCAACCAGAGCAACTCCTGTGTTGGGCCCTGCAGCCACTCCAGTCCCTATCATGGGCCCCATGGCTGGGCCAGAGAACCAACCTGTGTCAGTATCGGTTGCCTCTACATGCAAGAGAAAACAATGGGTCTGAAAGTCAGTTTTTCTTTAGAAATGAAAGAAACTTCTACCCGGACAAGAAAGGAGGAAGAAGATGAGGCAGGTTTCTCCAAAGCTGGGCCATCATGGAAGCAGGAGGACAAAGAAGAAGAGATCTTATAAACATCAGAAACCAAGTGATCCCTTTCCCAGTGTAAGCTATGAGATATGGGAAATTATTTCAGCCACCATCTTGGTGAGTATGTTGTCAGCTGGCTGCTCCATTGCTGGGAGAACAGTGCCAATAGCCTGGAATTAGAGGACAGGGAAGCCAAGCAGCCGGAATCACCCTCTACTGAAGGAGTAATTGGCAAAGCCATTGGAAAAGGACACAAGGAACTTAATCCTGTCATGCTTGAAGGAAAGGTATCCCTTCAAGAAAGATCTTGTATGTCAACCAGGAAAGTGGACCAACATGCAGAGGGGTGTCCGGTACCTGAGGGAATTAGCCATGCTGAAGGCGATTAGTAGAAACTTAGACAACAAACAGCTATCCAAAGATCTAGATGAAGTCAAATACACATGACCCATATGGCAGAAGTTTGTACAGAGCACACCATCATCATATGCCAACTCATTGGCAGAAATGAGCTAGAAAGACCAAGAGGAACCCACAGTGGATGAATTGGCTAGGCAACTATGGCATCACAAAGAAAGTCTCTCTTCTTCCCTATGGGCCTGCATCTCATTCAGAGAGAAACTTTCTCACGAGATGCAAGAACTACAAGAGAATACATCTTCCTCCACACCTGCACGAACCAATACCTCAACTATCAGGTGTAAGCATCTCTCTGCTCAAGTTGATATAGTGGGGGCATACTATGTGCCACCCTGTGGTTTGAACTGTGTGACCATGGAAAGGCCATGTGAAAATGGGATGCAAAAATCTACCTCGACCCTAGAGGCATGGATACATGAAACGCAAGGAAAAACATTGGCATAAAGGAGTTCTGAGAAAATTGCTGCTCCAGTTTCTAGTCGGCAGTCCTCCAAACAGAGTAATGAATACTATGAGCAGGACTAGAGGGGCCCAGCCTCCATCCAGGGGGAGGAAGGGGACAATCGGGTGTCTTGGACTTTGAGGATTATTGGCCTGGCACATCAAACCCAAGAGTTAACTGTATTGGAGTCTGAAGTGAGTCTCACTGGGAAGGAGTGGCAAAAGCAACCCATTGAGACTGACCTGGAGGATCTGTGCAACCTTGACATAGACTGCTTCAGGAGAGGGTACTTCAGAGATCCACAAGGATATTGGTGGGCTTTTGGCATAGCTGCCTTGGAGACGGAGGACAGGGAACAGTTGTCTACCTGGCCCACTCTTTCACAGGACCCTTCTGCTGTGGAGGTGCTGATGGCCAATGAACAGCAGGTGCCAATCGCTACCGCAACAGTGCACCTGAGGCAATATTGCATTAACAGAGACTCCCTGATTCCCATGCATGAGCTGGTTCATTGACTGGAGAGCCAAGGAATGATCAGCAACACTTGCTCAACCTTTAGTAGTCCCATATGGATAGCGCAAAATTCTGATGGTGAGTGAAAAATAACGGTGGACTTCTGTGGCCTGAATGAAGTCACAACACCGCTGAGCGCTGCTGTGCCGGGCATGCTAGAACTTCATTCAGTACGAACTGGAGTCAAAGGCAGCCAAGTGTTATGCCACAATTAATATTGCTAATGCATTTTTCTACATCCCTTTGGCAGCAATGTGAAGGCCACACTTTGCTTTCACATGGAGGGCCGTCCTGTCCACCTGGAATTGACTGCCACAGGGCTGGATGCACAGCCCTACCATTTGCCGTGGGTTGATCCAGACTGCTCTAGAATAGGGGGAAGCTCCTGAACACCTGCAATACCTTAATGACATCACTACATGGGGTAGCACAGCAGAAGAAGTATTTGAGAAAGGGAAGCAAATGTTCCAGATCCTTCTGAAAGCTTGTATTGTCCTAAACCAAAGTAAGCTCAAGGGACCTGCACAGGAGATCCTAATGTAGGCTGTCCAGATTCAGGGGGACCCCTGCTTGGGGAAAGGTTGGGCATGGGTCAGTGTGTGATGAGCAATTGCATTGTGCATCACTTGCTTTATACATATAATAATAATAAAAATAAAATTTATTATTTATTATTAGTATTGTTACTGTTATTACTATCTCTTCATTTTCTGTCCTTTTAAACTATCATTATTTCAACCCATTGTCTTTTGGGACGTGGGTGTGAGCTAAAATCTATGTGGTGCTGAGGTGCCTAACAGGTTAAAGCACAACATGTTTGACAACCACAGTCCAACAGCACAAATCACATTTTAAAAAATAAGTCTCTGACATCTACAGAGAGAAGCAGTCGGTGATGACTTGAGTCTGCTTGAAACACCACACCCCAGGAGAGACTTAAGGAGCTGTCAGCTCTGAGGCCTTGGGGACACCTCGAGGGAGTCTAATGGCACAGAGCAAGTGATCAGCAGTTGGACTCGATGATCCTTATGGGTCCCTTCCAACTGAGGATATTCTATGATTCTATGATGCCAGTGTCGGGTGCTGTGCTGCTGAGATGGCCGGGCTCCTGGGCCCAAGGGGAACTCCTGGCAAGAGGGCCCTGGTGCAGAGAGACAGCTCTGCCCAGGAGCAGCTCCTCTGCACAGCGCAGCAGGGCTGGGGGCTCTGACCGCAGGTGGCATGGGGAGAGGAGAGAAGGAGAGAGAGCTTGGAGGCAGTGAGGAGTGCAAAAAGAGAGGGCAGTGTGTGGCAGGACAGATCTGCAGACTCTAGACACTGTGAGTCTCTGGCAGCAGGGCAACGCAGGTGCAGTTGCCAAAGGGCTCTTCTACAGCTGGCACATCTGATGGCTGACAGCATCTGTCAGGATAGGTCTCTCTGTTTATGCTGTGCTTTAGAGAATGGCATTTATGAGGGGGCATTTGAAGAGGAAGATCGAGGCTTGATTTATCTGAAGGGTAAGGATTTTTCTGCAGTCTGTGCTTTCAGATTCCTGCAGTGGAGGGGAGGCAGGTTTCATGGTAATGTGTTGTCAGGATTGTACAGGAAACTGAGACTCCTGGAGCATTGCACTGAGAAATCAATATGTCAGTGATGAAATTTGTAAAGTACCTTCCCAAACCTCATCTCACAGACTGCACCAACATCATATTGTGGTCCTCTCAGGTTTGATCCAAGCTGATCTTTAGGAGCTACAAACCCCCTGTCTTTGGGAGGTGTCTGCAGGCCAAAGAAGAGCAAAAAGCATTTGCAGTGAGCATAAGCTGTGTTCTCTGCAGGCAGAGCTGCAGCAGAGGAGGGTCTGCTGAGTGTCCGTCTGTCCCTCCCTGGCCTTGCCTCCCCTGACAGCAGCACACTGGCATTCTTCTTGTCTTCTCCAGCTGGCCATGCTGCTGCTATTCTTGTTTCCAGGCTGGCTGGGGATGGGGGTTTCACATGCAAATGGAGTGAGCCCTCGGTGTGCTTGGGTGGAAGTGGGGTACGGGGACAGGGTGAGGGGTCTGGAGATGGGCACTTTGAGCCCTGATTCAGCAGTGTCCTGGTTCTTTTCAGGTGAACATGTAGTTATCCTGCAGCTCATACACATGCTAGCAGAAGAGACCAGCCTTTTTTGACAGACTGGCTGTCCCCTCTGAAGGGCACTCTGCACTAAAGGGACAGTCCCTTTGTATCTCAGGGTCCACAAGGTTTCACGTGGAGTGCAGAAGGAATGAAAATATACAAAGATGAATTTCTCACAGCCCTGCTCTGCAGTTGGGTGAATTCGGAACAGCAATGCGGATAATCACAACATATCAGGAGTGAATTTAATCAAGGATTCCCACATGTTCCCCTTTCCTTATTGTTCTAGATGAGGACTGACTACTACATTGACCACCGCAAAGTCCCCTTCTTCCAGGGACACCCTCAGTCAGTGTCTTATAACTCATGAAAGGGACCTGACCAATGTCTGCTTGTGAGGCCGAAAATGAGTTAGTTATAATCAGATAAATCTGTACTACCTTTTACGCCTTGAGCAGGACCCCATGCCCAGAACCAGGAAATGCCCAACAGCAGCTCTGTGAGTGAGTTCCTCTTGCTGGCATTTGCAGACGCGCGCGAGCTGCAGCTCCTGCACTTCGGGCTCTTCCTAGGCATCTACCTGGCTGCCCTCCTGGGCAACGGCCTCATCCTCACCGCCATAGCCTGCGACCACCGTCTCCACACCCCCATGTACTTCTTCCTGCTCAACCTTGCCCTCCTCGACCTTGGATCCATCTCCACCACTCTCCCCAAAGCCATGGCCAATTCCCTGTGGGACACAAGGGCCATCTCCTATCAAGGATGTGCTGCACAAGTCTTATTTTCTGTCTTCTTGGTTGGAGCAGAATACTCTTTTCTCACCGTCATGGCCTACGACCGCTACGTTGCCATCTGCAAGCCCCTGCACTACGGGAGCCTCCTGAGCAGCAGAGCTTGTGCCAAGATGGCAGCAGCTGCCTGGGGCAGTGGCTTTCTCACTGCTGTCCTGCACACAGCCAATACATTTTCAGTGCCCCTCTGCCAAGGCAATGCTGTGGACCAATTCTTCTGTGAAATCCCCCAGATCCTCAAGCTCTCCTGCTCAGATGCCTACCTCAGGGAAGTTGGGGCACTCGTGTGTAGCATTTCTTTAGTCCTTGGTTGTTTTGTTTTCATTGTGCTGTCCTATGTGCAGATCTTCAGGGCAGTGCTGACGATGCCCTCTGAGAAAGGCCGGCACAAAGCCTTTTCCACGTGCCTCCCTCACCTGGCCGTCGTCTCCATCTTTGTCAGCACTATCACGTTTGCCTCCCTGAAGCACCCTTCAAACTCACTCCCACCCCTGGACCTGGTGGTGTCATTTCTGTACTCGGTGGTGCCTCCAGCAGTGAACCCCCTCATCTACAGCATGAGGAACCAGGAACTGAAGGATGTTATAAACAAACAATTAACGTGTTTCTTAAAGCATCAGTAAAGTTCTCGTCAATTTATCCATTCTGCTAGCATATCCAAAAAGAGTTCAGGGAATCTTTCATTATTAATATTCTTTACTATTATTTTAGCAAATATGTGATATTTTGAGTTAAATGTTAATCTTAGCAACCTGCCTGTTCATTTTTTTATTTACTATCGGGTCATCTAATCTACCTGTAGAACTAGGCTTCCTCTGTAGGTATAGACAATAAAAAATCCATGAGAACCTCAATGGTATCAGCTGCCATCTCTTCCCATCTCCTCTGGAGCTTGGAGAGCAGCCCCATGCACGACAGGCTCGGGGCCAAGAGCCCAGCTGCAACATGGGCGGGCAGCCCCGGTGGCCCTCGGGGCTGCCCCTCACTGCCTGCTGGTCTCTGCCTCTCTGCTGCCTTCGGGTCAGGGCTGCTGCATCCCTGAAGCCATGGCCATGGCCAGCAGCAGGACAAGACCTTTTCACTGCTGCTCTCTTTTGGCTTCTACATTGTTCTCTTGTGCTTCTTGTATTTGGGTTATCCCTGAGGTCTCGTGTACCTTGCTGACAGTCCTGTTGTCTCTGCAGTGGCATCCCTGTGGCTGCAGGCAGCAGCAGGCACTGTGCAGCCCTGTGTCACAGCTGGCCTCCCTGATACCACGGCAGTAACAAAAGGGGCTGCTCAGGGCAAACCTAGAACCCTGGATGCCTTTTCCAAAGCTGCTGCCAAGTATAGAGCCAAGGGGTTGCTCCCTGCTCTTCTGTTTTCTGGGATTCTTCATGAAGTGTAGGACACAGAATGAAAGTCCCAGGGTGGTGTGTGAGTAGCCAAGGACTGGACCAAGAGCTCTCTTTATGGCCTCACCTGTCTAATCTGACAACTGGTGTTGGACTCCTCTTCATGGGACTACGCACCCTGCAGTGGGGCGGATTGATGATGCCAGCCTGGAGGGGAATCTGGAGCTGCCAGGAGACATCAGGGAAACCCTAGGACAACGTGCTCATTAGGTAGTGATTAAAACCTCATAAAATTAGTGATCATCCAAAGAAGATTAGCAAAGGAAAAGGCGAATCAGAGGACTCTGTGGGCTAAGGAGGGCTCTGCAATGCCAGGGGAGGTGGTGAAGAGCCAGCAACTGAAGGCACATAAGACTGCACTGTAATTGAGGAGACCCTCTTCGAAGCCTCGTGGGCCAGGTCTGGTGCAGCACTTGTCCAGCACCCTGAGCAGCACGGGCAGTGGGGAGTCCCCACAGTGTCCCAGGGCACCACAGCCCCCTGGCTCTGCACAGCAGCACTGCCAGCTCAGGGCCCTGCAGGGAGCACGGGGAGGGAAGCAGCAATGGCCAGCCAGGCCAGCACAGGCACACTGCCCTGGGCAAGGCTCTCTGGGAGCAGGGGTGGCCCTGGGAAAGAGCAGGGCAGCATTTCTGGGCCTGCACAGATGGGTAAAGGAGAAGAGAAAGCTCTTTGTGCAGGCACCTGCTCCGGGCAGGCTGCTCTGTGCCTGGGCCAGGCCTCTTGTGCTGGCCTGGGGAGTGGGGCTGGCCCTGCGGGGCACAGGCACTCTGTTCTGGGGATCTCCCAGGCAAGAGACCAGGGCTCCTGCGGCTTCACAGACCTCCATTTCTTTGCACCATAGCCAGCCTCCTCCTTGCTCACCCCAGACAGCAACATGCATTGGCTGCCTCCTTCCTCCTCCTCTAGAGGGCAGAGGGGACAGAACAGCATAAATAAGTAAAACCCACAAATTGAGAGAAAGACACATAAGGAAGGGAAAGGAAAAGAAAAAAGAAAGAAATCAAAATCAAACGCTAAACATGATGAACATTTTGTAACTCATCAGTTCCCACCAGCAGACCGTTGGGCAGGCAGTCTCTGAGAAACTGCCACCTTGTCTTGGAAAGATGACCCCAATATGTATTGCTGAGCACTATGTTATGTGCCATGGAATGTCCATTTGGTCAGGCTGGGTCAGCTGTCACAGCGGGTTCCCCTCCCAGCCTTTTGCCCACCCACAGCCGTGGGTGACCAACACTGCTCTGGTCATATATCAAAAACACAGCACCACAGGGGCTGATCTGCAGAGAGTAACTCTGTCCCATCCAGAGACAATAGAGGGCCCCACGCTGGACAAGAAGGATCCTTCTGAGATCTGGAAGGAGCCAGGAAGTCTTCATAAGGACCAGGACAATTGAGGAAGCCCAAAGGCCCTTCTGAAGGGTCACTGAGTGCCACCTGAGAGGCAGTGCTCTGCACTGGGGAGGGGAAGGAGAAAGACTTGAGTGGAGGCTGTGAGAAACGAGGAAATTCAGGGCTTTAGCAGATCCTTAAAGTACTGCCTGAGTCCCCAGATGGAAACCAGTGTATGTCTGTGGGTGGAGGAGGAGGAATTGGTGAGTCATGGGACTGGGGAAGAGCTGAAGGACCCTGCGTGAAGCTGGGCTGATGGAGAAGTGTCCACGTTGCATGTGTGCCTCAGCCTGGGACAAGGGGCCTGCCCGTGGTGCGGGATAGTTGGGCTGTGCTCGGCCATGCCCAAGGAGCTGACCTTGCTCTCTTCCTCCCCACCACTCCCCACACGGGGCAGGCCCTCAGGAAACACCCTTGAGCCTGGAGATGCACCAACATGCTGCGGTGAGGGGCCACTACTGCAGGGGAAGACGGGAGGGTTGGAGAGACATGTGGGACCTGCTGGCAAGAGTGGTGTGTGCAGAGCATGCGGGGACATCGTCAGGGGCAGCGTGAGCCTGAGAGAGTGCAGTGAATGGAGCCCGCAGAGTGTGAGCCTGTCCAAGGTGGACTGACCAGAGCTCAAGTGCTCAGTCTGGTGTGAGCAGGCAGAGGAGAGCTCTGCAGCCCCAGGCCACGCAGCAGCCCCACCAAAGGAGTCTGGCAAGTGATTTGTTGCAGCCCTGGGGCAATGGCAGTGACCCCATGAGCTGGGTCTGCCTCCCAGCCTGCCCAGCACAGCCCTGACGAGTGCCACCGTGCCCCAGGCACCACAGCCCCCTCTCTCTGCAGAGCAGCACCGCCAGCTGGGGCTGGGGATGGCGATGGGGATGGCGATGGGGATGGGGATGGGAGGGTGCTTCCCCTGTGTGTCTTCTAGGCCAGCTTCAGGCACATGGCTTCTGGACCTGAGCATGACCTTTGCTGTGCACAAGGAGTTTAGAGGCTACCAACAGGCACGGGGTTGGAACATTGCATGCAAGGTCCCTCCTGCCCTAGCACCTCACAAGACTGGTGCATAACTGGCTCCTGTGTGTCAGAGAGGCTGGGAGCCTAGCAGCAGTGCCATGGGCTGGAAGGATCACAACCAGCTCGCTTCTAGCTGGGCAGGTCCTGGGCCAAAAAGGGGGTATTTTGTAGGTGTGGTACTATAAGCTTAGTGATGCCTCAGAAATGCCTAATCCAGTCCTAAGTCAATGTCTATAAAGTGGATTGTGAGTTGAGCTCTTTCTGTAGTGGCTGACAGGTCATCCCTTGACTCCTGGCTGGGAACGGTGCATTTAGGCTCGCATCTGCCAGTGTCCGTGATAGGTCAGCGTATGAGCCTGCTTTGCACATAGTTTGTGAGATCCACTCTTCCTAAGTACGAGGTAGGCCCCATAGGGGAAGAGGTCTTGGACACAGGTTGTCATGTCAGAGGTATCAGCTTTTGCCTAAAGTCATCCTTCAGGACTGCTTTCTGTTTTCTACACAGAGACAGCTACTGCCTGCAAGATGCCTGGGGGAAACTGAAGCATGCATGAGGACCTGGGAAAAGTTACTCTGGACCCATAGGAGCCATTGTGGAACCAAGACTTGTAGGCAGGACACACACGTTTGTGGTGGTGCAGAGCTGTTGGGCACATTATGCAGGGTGCTCCATGCTGGCTTAGGAGCTGCTTCTTTCTCAGGAACGCAGTGGCCAACAGCAGTGAGACACATACTCTGAGATCATGAGTGTCATGAGAATCCTGCTTCCAAAAAGATGACTGATATTGGAAGGTCAGGTGAAGGCTGGACAGGAGAGATGTGAGATTTGAGGTAGGGAAGAGGAGCTTGGCCAACAGAAATTAACGATTCCGAAAAGGTAAGAGGGTTCAGGTAATGCAGATCCTGCTATAAAACAGTCTTAAAACAGTCATGTGAAGCCTTTCCCCTATTTTAACATGTAATCTTTATCCCTAAACCTAAATGCTACTCCAAACCCTGACAGGAATCCACTACTGTAAAGCCTGACCTCAAAGTATCCCTTGAAGCAAAACTCAGCCCAAACCCCTCTCCCTTACCTTTACTCTCTTGCTCACCCTGATCCCTGCCCTTAACACTACCATTAAAATGCTCTATTTAACCCTAGACTTCATGGCAGAAAAACCCTAAACAAAACCCTAAAGCAAAGAGCTTTCACATAACCACAAAACCACAGACCTTACACCCCAAGCAGAACACCAAACCCTCCCATTACACACATGCTTAATCTCTAACCCAGAAAGGTGAGCCCTAATCCCATACATGAATAATGAACATCCTAAACCCCTGTTCGTGTGCATTAACCTCCTCACCTTCAGCCCCTCTCCTAACCCTCACCTTTATGCCCTTGACCCCTTGGGGCAGGGCAGGAACCGTGAGGTTGCTGTGCAGTCACATGGCATTCAAAGATGAATGTGGGGGGCCATGGATCTGATCAGCTTGTGGGCCACAAGGAGGAGATGGGTGGGAATGATCTGATGAGCTCAGCTCTGCCTCAAGATATCCTACACCAGCAGGAGGAATGTGACTGTGGCAGTGACTGTGAGGTCACTTCTGTCTCTGCAGTTGATAGGGCAGCAGCAGGAACATGCCACAGAAAGGGACTGTGAGGTCACTTCTCTCTGGACTAGCTGACGGGTCACCCTGGACTTAGACCTGGGATCTGTACTTTTTGGCCAGTGTGCCAGTAGCCCTGGTAGGTAAGCAGAAGGCACCTGGTTGGCATGCTGACTGTGGGATCCCCTCTGCGTAGATACCCAGGAACCCATACAGAAAGAAGGCCTGGATATGGATTGTCCTGTCCCTTCTGCTTGAGTACATGACCGGACAGCAGGAGGCACAAGGCTTGGGTGTGTCTACCTAAGAACCTGCAAGGCCAGCAGCAGGCCCATGGCTTGGAAGATGCTGGTTAGGTAACTTGTCTAGTCAGCTGACAGGCTGCAAGAAGGCTGATGGGTTGAAATGGCCTACTTTAGGAGTGGTTTCCACCCTGATGAGGCTTTCTTTGGTAGTAGGAAAGAGCAGGAAAGAAAGAACTGCCACAAAGTGCACCTTGGAAGGTTGGCACTGTCTACGAGGATGAAGAAATGTCCCTCAAGGTGTCATGCTGTGTTGCAAGAGGTCACCCACAGAGTATCTGTGATCAGACCATGGCTTTGTATTTTAAGGAACAGCTGGTGAGGGTTCATGAGACATTGGTGAAATGATGGAAATGCTGGGATGAGAGCAAGGTGGTGAACAGAGATGGGTGTCTGCAGACTTCAAGGAAATAGGGCAAAGTGTGGGACAGCATAGGAGAGCCTGCAGAGGAGAAGGCAGAGGGTGCTGGCAAGAATGGAAGGCCCCAACAGCCCTGAGGTTTTTGTCCCTTTGTCTAGAGCTTATGAGGAGATGAGATGTAGTTATTGCAATGGGGCCTCTTTGTTTCCTTGCAACCCTGTGCAGAGGCTGGGACGTGTCATACCAGTGTTCTTCTCTGGCATCACACTGCCCACCACATCCCACAGACCCTCAGGAAAAGGCCTGTGCCAGACATGGGGGTGCAGGATCTCCCCTCCAGTAGCTGGTGATAGACTTTGGACCTCCTGCTTCATCAAAACAAACCAAGACCTTACTCAGCACACTGCCTTTGCCTGTCTGTAATCATGGCCTCCAATTAGCTGCTCTAACAAGTCCCTGGGGAGGCTGTCTTAGTAATAGCCATCAGTGGGGCCCATTAATACTCCAAGTCACTTCAGCTTTTCCTTCTGACTTTACCGGCTTACACAGTTGCATCACTCTCCTCTCAGTACCTGAGCTTCATAGACTCAGCACCAAAATACACCATGGAACTCATTAAAATGAAGAAACTCCTTACATCTCTTGCTTAGTTTTGTTCAAGACTTCAAGACTTGTAAAGCTAATTGGAGAGCTTTCATGGTATAGTTAAGGAGGAAGATTGCAAAAAACACCTAATAAAAATCCTTTCTCATCTTAAAGGATGCATTTAGTTGAATTTCGGTTTGAAGTACTATTCTTTAATTGATATTGATCCAAGGGACCTGCATAGGGAGGAAAAGCAGACTCTTGACGTCTGACACTGCATGGAGAACCTTGCTCCTCACCATCCTAGCAGTGCCATTTGTCCCATTGCCCACTTGACACTTCCTTCTCCTTTCCTTACACCAGACTTCACTCAAGTCTGCAGCTGGATGTTACAGCTCCTTTGCACCAGCTCCCCCCTGATTTCCTTAGAGACCTGGCTGCACACAAGTGCAGAAGGGTTTTTCCTGTTTCCAAACAAACAACAGGAAAACATGCTGCAATTTAAAAAAAAAAAAAAAAGCAATCTCCTCAATCTTCTCATCTTGTATGCCTCCTGTGAGGTTTACCTTCCCAAAAGGATGACCATACAAGAAGTATTTTATACTGATAGATAGGAAATTAAAAATAATAGTGTAAGTATTGATCCATGTCTTATGAATTCATTGAGAAATTATGAGGTTCTTGCTAAGGAAACAATTAGGCAGACTACTGACAGATGGGCAAGATGGGCTGCTTCTAACTCGAAGCTCAAAGCAGCAACTGGGTTGGGTGAGAGACATCTAAATGATCAAAGAGTAAGGGGAGG
Organism: Anser anser; assembly: GCF_964211835.1. NCBI lineage: Eukaryota > Metazoa > Chordata > Aves > Anseriformes > Anatidae > Anser > Anser anser. The sequence continues at coordinate 1,149,732 of NW_028154169.1, forward strand.
GCAAACCAGGAGAACCATGGGAAGTGCATAGGTCCAGACAGGAAGCTGGAAAAGGGAGATTCAGCATGTTCTGTTTAATCAAAACTCGTGGATGTACCTGGAAGATGAAGAAGCACATCACGATAGACAAAGTGATGACACTGCAAGTACAGGTGAACACCAGTATTTCTTCTCCTGCACAGAATTTACATCCTGAAAATCCACATTTCTTCATGGTAGAAACTACACTGTGTGACATTTTATGGAAAAGATTGGATATTTTGAAGTGATGAGTAGTTGCTCTATTAGTTAAGTACTCGTGAAATTACTGGGTATTGAGGGAGAGCTTTGCTGTCTGACCATAAGCAATCAGGAAAAACCACCAGAGACCACACTGTATTTGAGGTACTTCCCTGGATTTGCAGTTGTCAGAAAGGACCTGCAGGAGACCAGAGCCCCTTGGGGGATTCAGGTGGAGGTAGATGGAGTTCCCAGGGCACTTCCACTGCCAGCAGTGCTCTTTATCCCTGCAACTACAGTCCAGCCCAGCACACAAACCCCTTCAAGGACACACCCCTTCTTCAGTGAATTCCTGAGACTGACCCAAAGTTGAAAAGGCCATTGGGAACCCAAGATACTCTCCTTTGTTCCTACTAGACAGCTGAACATCCATTTACCATCCTGGGTCATCTGTGGCAAATTCAGGCTGCAAGACTCAAGAACAGGACAGGTCAAATGGTTGAGACAGAACCCATCAGCTTGTCCCCACTTTGGGAAATCGTCCCCTTCCAGCTAGGGATATGAATGTGAAAAAGAGGTGGGGCTCATGGCCACCTGGCTGGGGAAGAGCCCCGAGCTGGGGGACAAAGCTTTTCCTGCTCTGCAGGCCCAGCACCTCTTGCTTCACACCACACCCCGTGGCTTTGCCCTCTCCTTGCGCACCACAGGGCAGAGCCTGGCCCTGGACTCTCCATGACCGCCTTGCAGGTCCTGGCAGGCTGCGGTGAGGAGACGAATGCCCTGGGTCCCCTTCCTGCTCTGCCCAGGCCAGCAAGGGCCCAGAGCAGCCTCCTCTCCCCTGCCCCTGCAGATCTCGGCTCCCTTTGCACAGCCCTGGCTCTGTAGCACCAAGCCCTGCTGGGAGCCCTCCCCTGCATGCTCCCACCGCTCCCTGATGCTGCTGTTGCCCTCTGCCGGGCACTGCCCAGCCCAGCCCAGCCCTTGCTCACCGCTCCCCACCTCCCTGCCCTCTCCCAAGCCCAGCCTAGCTACACAAGAGATGGGAGGAGATGGGATATGAGACCAGTAAATTTCTGCTCTACTCTTTATTTTCTTTATCTGCATGAGAAGCCCCATTCTATAAGTACATTAGATGACTAGGTCAAAACTAAAAAAAAAACATTAAATATTGGATGGTAAGAATAACAATAAATCTAATTCACAAGCTTTAGGCAACACTAAGAAAGAAAGAAAATTAAAGAAAATTGTCCTAACAGTTTATTTCAAAAAAAACCTCAGTGTCCTGATAGGATCATAGGCACATGACTAATGTTGAAGATGTATGTGTGCACATACTTGCTTGAAACATGTATCCAAAGAGTTTCCTCACTGCGTCCTTGAGCTCCTGGTTCCTCATGCTGTAAATGAGGTGGTTCACTGCCGGAGGCAACACCGAGTACAGAACTGCCACCACCATGTCCAGGGAGGGGGAAGAGATGGAGGGGGGCTTCAGGTAGGCAAACATGCCAGTGCTGAGAAACAGGGAGACCACGACCAGGTGAGGGAGGCAAGTGGAAAAGCCTTTGTACCAGCCCTGCTCAGAGGGCATCCTCAGCATGGCCCTGAAGATCTGCACATAGGACAGCACAATGAAAACAAAACAACCAAGGACTAAAGAAATTCTACACACAAGTGCCCCAACTTCCCTGAGGTACGCATCTGAGCAGGAGAGCTTGAGGATCTGGGGGATTTCACAGAAGAACTGGTCCACAGCATTGCCTTGGCAGAGGGGCAGGGAAAATGTATTGGCCGTGTGCAGGACAGCATAGAGAAAGCCACTGCCCCAGGCAGCTGCTGCCATCTTGGCACAAGCTCTGCTGCCCACGAGGCTCCCATAGTGCAGGGGCTTGCAGATGGCAACATAGCAGTCGTAGGCCATGACTGTGAGAAAAGAGTATTCTGCTCCAACCAAGAAGACAAAAAAAGAAGACCTGTGCAGCACATCCTTGATAGGAGATGGTCCTTGTGTCCCACAGGGAATTGGCCATGGCTTTGGGGAGAGTGGTGGAGATGGAGCCCAGGTCTAGGAGGGCAAGGTTGAGGAGGAAGAAGTACATGGGGGTGTGGAGACGGTGGTCGCAGGCTACGGCGGTGAGGATGAGGCCGTTGCCCAGGAGGGCAGCCAGGTAGATGCCTAGGAAGAGTCCATCCCCTGTCGTCAGCTCTGGTGAGGCCACACCTGGAATACTGTGTTCAGTTTGAGGCCCCTCACTGCAAGGACATTGAGGTGCTGCAGTGTGTACAAAGAAGGGCAACGGAGCTGGTGAAGGCTCAGCAGAAGTGCTGAGACACAAAGCTGGCCAAGCAAACCCAGACACAAGGACAAGACACAAACCAGGAGGATTCCTCTTAACAGAAGAGTAGAGCAAGCAGCTGGAAATAGAAGATCTCTTTATAAGACAACATTCCAAGGTACAGAACCAGAAAAGCATGTGTGTGGAACTTTATCAAGAAAAGGAAAACTTGCTAAACATGGACAAGAAAAAAAGAAAGAAATAAAAACACCAACACTTTTGATTAAAACTTCAAGAATTATTTGGTATTCAATACCTGTGAGGTTTATGGAAGATGCCAGAAATATTTTTCTTGGAGGTGAATCTGACCCATTTTGTGTCACTGACAAAGCTGTGAGTCCAAAGAAATAAATGCTGAGTGGTGTCCCAGTGGGCAGGGGGCAGCGGTGGCTGTGTCACCCAGTTGTAACAGTGGGCAGGGGGTCAGTGGTAGCTGTGTCACCCAGGTGTCACAGTGGGGCCGTGACACGGCAGCCCAGCTCGGAGAGAGGGCCAGGGGTGCGGGCAGGCCCCAGTCGGGACGGAAGCCCCTGGCAGCAGGCAGCAGAGGGCAGAGCAGGGCAGGACAGGGAGGAGAGTGCGCGATGGAGCAGGGGCTGAAGCACAGTGTGAGCCTGAATGGCCCTGGAAACTTGAAGGATGTGCTGGTGTGTGCAGAGGAGATGCTTGTGTGCTCCCCTGAGATGCCTGGGTGCCTCAGGAGATGCTTTCTTGCTCCATGGAGGTTCTTGGCTATCCCAACAACATTCAGGGTGCTCCCCAGGCTTCTTAGCTGCTCTATCCAGATGCTCCCTGGGTGTGCAGGGAGATGCTTGGTTTCTCCAAGAAGACACCTGGGTGATGCAGGGAGTTTCCTGGATGTCCCAGGAGGATGGACTGATGATCCTGAAAGTTTCTTGGTGGCTGCAGAGAAAGGCTTGAGTGCTATCTGGGGATGCTTGTGTACCCTAGGAGATGTGCTTGTGTGCCCAAGGGAGAGGCTTGTTTGATCCAGGGCAAAGCTTTATTTCTCCAGGGAGGATTTTGGGTGCTCCATGGAGACCGTTGTGTGACTTTGTGAGTAGTTTGCTGTTTGCTTCCAAGGAAGATGCTGGAGGGCGGTGGGGAGATGCTTGGTTCCTGCACGGTGGTGTCTGTATCCCTTTGGGGATGCCTCCATGCCCACGGGGACATACTTGAATGACTGTGGCAGGTGCTTGTGCACCCCACGGAAGCAGTTGGGTGCCTAGGAAGGTGCTTCCCATCTCCAGTGAGATGTTTGTGTGCCCCAGGTGGTGTTTTGGAGCCCTGGGGAGATGGTTGAATTCTCCACTCAGATGTAGGATTGCAGAGGGGAGACCCTTGGGTACTCCAGTGAGGTGCTTGGGTGTTCCAGGGAGGTGTTTGGGTGCCCTGAGGAAATGCTTGGGTGCAAATAGCTAGGTGCTTGACTTCTCCAGGGAAATGCCCTAGGAGGTTTTAATATGCCTAAGGAAGATGCTTGGGTACTGCACAGAGATGCTTCCGTGCTCCAAGAGACACCAGGGTGGCTTGTTGGGACACTTGGGTGCTCCAGGGTGTTCTTGAGTGCCCCAGGAAGATGCTTGGGTGTCCTGGGGACATGCCTGACTGTCCCAGCAAATGGAACCAGCGAGATGCCTGGGTATCCTGGGAAGATGCTTGCTTGCCCCACAGAGAGACTTGGGTGAGCTCGGACATGCTATGGGACTTGGGGTGCTGTTGGGTGGTTCCCAGGAGGCGCTGGTTTCCTTGGGGAGAATTTTGGATATTCTTCTGAGATGCTTGGATGACCTTGGGAAATGTTTGAGTGTTTCAGTGCCCTGGGGAGATGCTCGGAGAACTTCCTTGGTAGCTCTGGGGATATATTAGAGTATTTCAGGAGGTTCTTGGGTGCCCTGAGGAGATGCTTTGGTGCTCCAGTGAGATGCCTGAGTGCTGTGAGGAGATCCATGGATCCTGCAGGAAGACATCGAGGTTTTCTCAGCATCAGGGCCACCTTTCCTGGGCCTTGGTCTCCCCATCATCACTGCCTGCACTTTTCTGCTCTAACAAGTCCATGGGGAGGCTTTGTCAGTAATGTCCCTCAGTGGCACCGTTAACACTGGGAGAGGCTTTGCAGTTTGCATCAGACTTGGACTACTTGAGAAGCTGCTTCAGCCACCCACGAGCAGCTCCTGTGCCAGGCACAGCAGGGCTGGGGACACTGCGTGCAGCTGGCAAGGGGAGAGGAGAGGAGGGGGAGAGAGGTTCAGGGCAGCCTGGCATAGAAAGGCAGGGGAGAGCTGGCAGAGGGAGAAATCCTCACAGCCACCTCCACACGGTAAGTGTCTGGGTGCAGGGCAATGCCGCTGCGCACCCTGCCAGGCTCTCCTGGAGCTGGCACAGCCCTCAGGCGATGGCAGCTGTCAGGAGGACGCTCGGTGTTGGAGCTGAAGGACACAGGGCTTGTGTGCTGCAGGGCCAGCGTGCAGGGCCCGAGGGCTCTGTTCTCTTGGGGCCAGCTGCAGGCTGTGCAGCCGGGGGTGCAGGCAGGGGTGCCCAGGGCTGTGGTGCAGAGCAGGGTCCCTGCTGTGCCCCAGGGGTTGTGTGGCGGGGCAGGGCCTCTGCCGCCTGCCAGGCTCAGCACTCAGCCTGCCCGGGGAGCTGCCCAGGGGCTGCGGGGAGAAGCTGCGGCTGGAAGGAGCCCCCCCGGACAGCACAGCACGGCAGGGCAGGGTCCTGCTGCTGCCCAGAGCCTGCTGCCTGGGGCAGGCTGCTCACAGCCCCACACCTCCCCAGGGCACTGCACAGCAGAACTGCTCAGCAACAGGTACCTGAAGGCAGTGCACTTTTTAGAATCTGCTTCATTTTCCTGCCCATGTGCTGAGGCAGAAGGGTGGTAATGGAGTAGGAACATCTGTACTAGAGACTAAGGCTCCTTGAGCATTGCTGCTGCTCTGAGGCACCTCACACACCTCAGCATACAGACGGTACCGACATCACCTTTGTTGTTTCTTAGGGAAGTATTTGACCTTCTCCTCATGTCCTGCAGCAGGGACATGTCCCTGGCCTGTGGACTTCTCAGATCACTCCGGGTTCCCTTTTACCCGTTGCTGCAGACCAGGACTGACTGCTGCACAGCCCACAGCACAGCCCCCTGCTTCTTGTGGCACCCTCAGAGCACCAACCAGAGAAAAGACAAGCAGCTGCAGAAAGCTCTTCCTGTGAAAGGAATGCGAAAGAATGTGTTGTGTGTGGCTGCTCTTTGAGATATGCAAAGTATTTTGGTAAGAGAAGTCTTTGAATTTTACAATGTCATTTCTTCTTTTGGACATACTACCTTGTCCAGGGGCAAGAAATGAGTAACAGCAGCTCCATCACCGAGTTCCTCCTCCTGGCATTCGCAGACACGCGGGAGCTGCAGCTCCTGCACTTCGCGCTCTTCCTGGGCATCTACCTGGCTGCCTTCCTGGGCAACGGGGTCATCATCACTGCCATAGCTTGCGACCACCGCCTCCACACCCCCATGTACTTCTTCCTCCTCAACCTTGCCATACTCGACCTGGGCTCCGTCTCCACCACTCTCCCCAAAGCCATGGCCAATTTCCTCTGGGACACCAGGGCCATTTCCTATGTGGGATGTGTTGCACAGATCTTTCTGATAATCTTTTTCAATTTAGCAGAACTTTCTCTTCTCACTGTCATGTCTTATGACCGCTACGTTGCCATCTGCCAGCCCCTGCACTATGAGACCCTCCTGGGCACCAGAGCCTGTGCCACCATGGCAGCAGCTGCCTGGGGCAGTGGCTTTCTCCACGCTGTGCTGCACACTGCCAATACATTTTCACTGCCTCTCTGCTGTGGCAATTCCCTCAACCAGTTCTTCTGTGAAATCCCCCAGACCCTCAAGCTCTCCTGCTCAGACTCCTACCTAAGGGACGTTCAAGTTCTTGCGGTTACTGGTTCTCTGTTTGGGGGGTGCTTTGTCTTCGTTTTACTGTCCTATGTACAGATCTTCAGGGCTGGTGCTGAGGATTCCCTCGCAGCAGGGACGGCACAAAGCCTTTTCCACGTGCCTCCCTCACCTGGCTGTGGTCTCCCTCTTTATGAGCACAGTCATTTTTGCCCACCTGAAGCCCCCCTCCATTTCCTCCCCTTCCCTGGATCTTGTTCTGGCACTTCTGTACTTGGTGGTGCCTCCAGTAGTGAACCCCTTCATCTACAGCATGAGGAACCAGGAGATCAAGGTTGCCATGTGGAAAGTGATGTCTGGGTGTTTTTCTTGAGCAATAGATTGCCCGCCTTCTTCTGTAAATCACTCGTAATGTTACTCATGATAGGCGAAGCCCCTGGGTCTTATGTTCTTGTGTTGTTGTTTTTTTTTTTACAATTTTATTTTCTCAAATGTTATCCACAAACAAATATAATTCTTCGTTTTGCTTATGTATTTAAACCAATTCAAGTGCCTTTTTTTCTTATGCCCTTCCTCTGGGTCCTTTCCAGTGCCTGCAGGTACAGTGCCTGTGTGCAGAGTTGGAGGGGAAAAGAGTCGTGGCCCAGCAGTCCAGCCCGGGAGTACCAGCGCTGGGTCCATGCAGAGCTGCTCTCCTGCCACTGCCACCCTCTCCTGCTGAGCCCTGCTGGCGGTGTAAGGCCTGGCTGCTCCTGCAGCTTGGTGCCAGTGCTGCTGTGTGGCCGTGCTGGGACCGCGGGCAGGGACAGGCAGTGGGCACTTGAGTGACACAGCTGGCTTCCAGAACAGCATTTCCCTCCTAAAAGGGCCGTGCCTGAAGGCTCACGTCATCTTTTGGAGTTGCCATCACATCAGAACTTGCTCAAAGAGAGTCCCAAAGGCTCCCTGAGGCATAGAATCATAGAATCATAGAATCATAGAGTATCCCGAGTTGGAAGGGACCCATAAGGATCACCAAGTCCAACTCCTGGCACTGCACAGCTCTACCCAAAATTTTAGACCATGTGACTAAGTGTACAGTCCAAACGCTTCTTAAATTCAGACAGGCTTGGCGCAGTGACTACTTCCCTGGGGAGCCTGTTCCAGTGTGCGACCACCCTCTCGGTGAAGAACCTCTTCCTGATGTCCAGCCTAAACTTCCCCTGCCTCAGCTTAACACCGTTCCCGTGGGTCCTGTCTCTGATGATTACGGAGAATAGGTCCCCTGCCCCTCCACACCGCCTTGCGAGGAAGTTGTAGACTGCCATGAGGTCCCCCCTCAGCCTCCTCTTCTCCAGGCTGAACAGGCCCAGTGCCCTCAGGCGCTCCTCATATGTCTTCCCCTCTAGGCCCTTCACCATCTTCGTCGCCCTCCTCTGGACACTCTCCAACAGTTTAATGTCCTTTTGGACTGCGGTGCCCAGAACTGCACACAGTACTCGAGGTGAGGCCGCACCAGCGCAGAGCAGAGCGGGACAATCACTTCCCCCGACCGACTCGCAATGCCATGCTTGATGCATCCCAGGTACGGTTGGCCCTCCTGGCTGCCAGGGCACACTGCTGGCTCATATGCATGCTCCAGGAGAAACCAGGGTGGCTTGGTGGGACAGTTGGATGCTCCAGGAAGGTTCCTCAATGCCCCAGTCAGGTGTTTGGGTGTCCTGGGGACATGCATAGCTGTCCCAGCAAATGGAACCAGCGAGATGCCTGGGTGCCCTGGGAAGATGCTTGCTTGCCCCACAGAAAGACTTGGGTGAGCTAGGACGTGCTATGGGACTTGGGGTGCTCTGGGTGGCTCTCAGCAGGGGCTTGTTTCCTTGGGGAGAATTTTGGATATTCTTATGAGATGCTTGGATGACCTTGGGAAATGTTTGAATGTTTCAGTGCCCTGGGGAGTTGCTCAGATGCTCAAAGAACTTCCTTGGGAGCTCTGGGGATACGTTAGCGTATTTTGGGAGGTGCTTGGGTGCTCCACGGAGATGCTTTGGTGCTGTGGAGGGTGCTCCAGGAAGATGCTTGTGCTCCCAGCGAAGATTTTGGCTTTCAATAGGGAGGTGCTTGTCTTCTCCAGGGAGGTGCCTGAATGCTCCTTGAGAAAGATCATGTGCTTTGGGGAGGTGCTTGGGTCCTGCGAGGAAGACAGGTTGGTGGTGTGGGGAGACTGTTGGGTGCTCCAGGGAGATGCCTGTGTGCTGCATGGAGCAACCTGGGTACCCTCGGGACGTGCTTGTGTGCCTAAGGGAGATGTTGGTGTGAACCAGGGCAATGCTTTGCTTCTCCAGGGAGGAGCTTGTTGCACCTCCCTGGGACACCCTCACATGTCTCCTGGGAACCTCAACATCTCTTGGACAATTCAGGGATGTACCCAAGACATCCAAGGCTCCCTAGAGTTCCCAAGCATCTCCCTGCAGTTCCAAGGCATTTCCACGGGAACACAGTTTGATCCCGGAGGTACCAGTCTTCTCCCCAGGGAACACAAGCATCTTCCAGAAGGACCCATGCACCTCCCCACAGCACTCAAGCATCTCACTGGGGCGCTGAAAACTTTCCACTGTGAACCCCTCACCTCCTGACTCACTAAGACATCAACCAGAAGCAAACAAACATTACTTTGAAGGGTAATGAAACCATCCATCTCTGGGGGACAGCCAAACATCTCTCTGGGGAACCCAGGAACCTCTCTTGAAGACCAAGGATCTCCCTGGGGTACCCAAGCATTTTCCCAGGGCATGCTGGCATCTCCGCAGGGCATCCAAGCACCTTCCAGGAGCACACAGTCTTCTCCTGGAGGCACAAAAGAACATTCCCAGAGCACCCAACCATCAATTTCGAGCAAGAAAGCACAACACGGGGGCACCCAATCATGTCTCTGGAGACCCTCCCTGGAGGAGACAAACTGCTTTCTGCAGTACTCGAGCACCTCCTGGGGCACCCAAGTATCTCCTAGGGGAATAGGAGCATCTTCCTAGAGAGCCCAAGGACATGCCCAGGGCACACAAGCACCTCCCTCCCCAGAGCACAGAAGCATAACCCTGCTGCATCCAAGGTTCTGCCCTGGTCACTCAGGCATCTCCCTGCAGGTCCTAAAGCATCTTGGCATAACACGCAAGCACCTCCCTGGGCACACCACCCATCTTGGTGGAACTGCCAAGCATCTCCCCAAGGAATCCAACACCTTCCTGAGGCACCCAACTGTCTCGCTCAGGGCAAGCAAGCACCTCCCTTCACACCAAGGCATATCCCTGCAGCACCCATGCCTCTTCCCGGAGCACCCGAGGATCTCCCCAACAAAGCCAGTCTGCTGAGCTCCAGCCCCTGCTCAGGCTGCAGCAGGACTCTGGCCCTGCTCAGCCTCGCACACCGCTTCAGCCCCTGCTCCATCATGCACTCACCTCCCTGTCCTGCCCTGCTCTGCCCTCTGCTGCCTGCTGCCAGAGGCTTCCATCCCGACTGGGGCCTGCCCGCATCCCTGGCCCTTTATCCCAGCTGGGCTGCCATGTCACGGCCCCACTGTGACACCTGGGTGACACAGCCACTGCTGCCTCCTGCCCACTGGGACACCTCGATCACACAGCCACCGCTGCCCTCCTGCTCACCAAGGTTTCTCCTTTCAATACCCAACCACCTCTGTGGGACACCAAAGAATCTACAGGGCTACTGCCTCATCCCCTGGGGACACCCAAAAACATCCTGGGAGCACCCAACTCTCTCCACAGCACACACTACCATACTCCCAGGGAAGCCAAGCGCCTCCAAGAATGCCCCACGACATCCAAGTACCATTCTGGAGAACCCAAGCAACTTCCTGGGGCACTCAGGCATCTCCCCAGAGAAAGCAAGCAGCTTTACGGAGCACACAGCACTTGCTGGAGCTCTCCAGTATCTGTCCAGGGCACCCCAGCACCTCCAGAGAAAAGAAGGCACCAACCGGGAGCACCCAAGCAGCTCCCTGCAGCACCTGACTGTCTCCCTGGACACACAAGGATCTCTCTGGAGCACGCAATCTTTAAGATCTTTCTGCATCTTAATGGTTCAAAAAGCACCTCTCTGAAGCATGCCAAGACCTCTCTGGAGTACCCTATCTTCTCCCTGGGGCACCACGTAGATCCTCAGGACACCCAAGCATCACCCTGTGTCACCCATCACATCCTTGGTACAAACAAGCACCTTCCTTGACACCAAAACATAGCCCTGGAGCACCCGCGCCTCATCGCGGAGCACCCAAGGATCTCCCCAAGACATCCAAGCATCTTCCCAGGACACCCAAAATCCTTCCTGTCACCGCTGGGGCTGAACGTCTGCAACACCGTTTGTGCAGCAGACACTTGGTTCCCGTTGTGCTGTGGGACTGCTCAAAGCCAGCCCCTGCTCGAGCAGCTGCTGAGCTCCAGCCCCTGCTCAGGCTGCAGCGGGACTCTGGCCCTGCTCAGCCTCGCACACCGCTTCAGCCCCTGCTCCATCGCGCACTCACCTCCCTGTCCTGCCCTGCTCTGCCCTCTGCTGCCTGCTGCCAGGGGCTTCCATCCCAACTGGGGCCTGCCTGCATCCCTGGCGCTTTATCCCAGCTGGGCTGCCGTGTCACGGCCCCACTGGGACACCTGGGTGACACAGCCACCGCTGCCCCCTGCCCACTGTGACACCTGGGTGACACAGCCACCGCTGCCCCCCTGCCCACTGGGACACCACTCAGCATTTATTTCTTTGGACTCACAGCTTTGTCAGTGACACAAAATGGGTCAGATTCACCTCCAAGAAAAATATTTCTGGCATCTTCCATAAACTTCAAACGTAATGAATACCAAATAATTCTTGAAGTTTTAATCAAAAGTATTGGTGTTCTTATTTCTTTCTTTGCTTCCTGTCCACGTTTAGCAAGTTTTCCTTTTTTGTTAAAGGTCCACACATACGCTTTTCTCCTTCTCTAGTTTGGAAAGTTCTCTTATAAAGAGATCTTCCATTTCCAGCTGCTTGCTCTACTCTTCTGTTAAGAGGAATCCTCCTGCTTTGTGTCTTGTCCTTGTGTCTGGGTTTGCTTGGCCAGCTTTGTGTCTCAGCACTTCTGCTGAGCATTCACAAGCTCCGTTGCCCTTCTTTTGCACAAGGCAAAGCAGAGGACTTGAGGTGAGCAGCCTTGGGCCTGCTGAGGGACCTGCTTGGAGGATTCCTTTGGGATATGGTCCCGTCCCTGCAGAGAGGAGGGGTGCAGGGAGATGGTTGATGTTTGAGCATCGACTGATAGAATGGACTGGCTTGGAAGGGACCTTCAAGGTCATCTAATTCCACCCCTCCTGCCACGGGCACGGACACCTTCCACCAGACCAGCTTCCTCAAAGCCCCATCCAACCTGCCCTTGAACACTTTCTGGGATGGGGCATCCACAGTTTCTCTGGGCAACCTGTTCCTAGGAGTCACCACCCAGATAAGAAAAGAATTTCTTCCTCATATCTAATCTAAATCTACCCTTCTTTGGAATTCAAACCATTGCTCCTCGTGCTGAAGGGATCCATATTCCACGTGTGTCTGTGTAGGTGTAGGTTTTCCCAGAAAATATCCTAGCATACAAAGAGCCCAACACACATTCCCTCTGGTCCTGGCTTTGCTTGCTTTGTAGTGTCATTGGGTGTTTCAGGGATGGTTCTCATGGTAATTCTTGCCTTGGTCAGAAATTCCACTAAACAAGTACCTCCCTTAGTGCCTGTAGAGTCCTGACACTCCTCACGCTGTTATCGTGTGAGAGTCACCACCATCAGGGTGAGCCATCGGCACCCAACCATGAACAGGAGACAAAAGGGAGCATCAGGGCAGGGGGACCTTGGGAATGTCCAGCCTTCAGCCAACAGAAACCCCCTGGAGGTGGCAAGGAGACGTGGCCAGTGCTGCACGTGGGGCAGAATACCTGCATCCATCAGGGCAGGGCTGGACGTGAGCAGCTGCGGGGGGACCCTGAGGAGAAGGTGTGGGTGCTACGAGGACACCATAGGAGCCAGTGGGACATGCTGAGAGGGAGCAAGGCCAGCTCCTTACGGGGCTGCACTAGCAGCAGTGGGGGCCACCCAGACCACTTGGGTTATTGTCCCCCTCGACTCAGTGCTGATGTGGCTACCTCTGGAGCAGGGTGGCCCAGGCTGAGGGACCTGGGCTTCTTTGGCCCTGTGTCTTGCAGGCTCTGGGCAGTAGAGAAGTAGGCTGAGACTGCTCGAGGGGTGCTTGCAGTGATGGTGGAGTTTTTCCTCTTTGTCCGAAAGAACATGGGAAAGAAAGGACATCACAAAATTCAGACTGGGTGTGGGTGGTGAGATGGGGGCTGAGGTGAAATGCTTCTTGAAGAGCAGAGCTATGGTGCAAGACGTCACGCAGAGGGTGTCAGGATTAGCCCCTGGCTTTGTGTTTCATGGATTACTGAGGGCAGATGGAGAGACATCAGTCAAGGCAGGGAGGTGCTCAGGTGAGAGCAAGGTGGGGAAGCAAGGTGGGTATCTAAGTCCTGCAGGGTAACAGGTGCAGACATGAGACAGCATAGGACGGCCTGTGATGGTTATTGTTAAGGATCCTTTGGAAGATGAAAGCCCCCGACAGAGCCAACAGCTTTGTCTGCTGGGCTCTGGCTCTTGTCAGTGAGGCCTATGAGGAGACACCTCATCCTTACAGCATTAGGGTCTCAATGCCTCCTCGTCCCCCTCCAGGAGCCTAGGAGATGTCCTCCTGTAGCCTTGTACTTGGCACTGCCCTTACCCACTGCGCACTGACCCAGAAAGAGCCCTAAACCCTGCTGGAGGGTCAGGATCTCCCTTCCCAGAGGCTGGGGTCAGGGCCCGACTGTTGGACTTCATGGGCACATCAAGGTTTCCTCAGCACCAGGGCCACCTTTCCTGGGCCTTGGTCTCCCCATCATTACTGCCTGCACTTTTCTGCTCTAACAAGTCCATGGGGAGGCTTTGTCAGTAATGTCCCTCAGTGGCACCGTTAACACTGGGAGAGGCTTTGGAGTTTGCATCAGACTTGGACTACTTGAGAAGCTGCTTCAGCCACCCACGAGCAGCTCCTGTGCCAGGCACAGCAGGGCTGGGGACACTGCATGCAGCTGGCATGGGGAGAGGAGAGGAGGGGGAGAGAGGTTCAGGGCAGCCTGGCATAGAAAGGCAGGGGAGAGCTGGCAGAGGGAGAAATACTCACAGCCACCTCCCCACGGTAAGTGTCTGGGTGCAGGGCAATGCCGTTGCGCACCCTGCCAGGCTCTCCTGGAGCTGGCACAGCCCTCAGGCGATGGCAGCTGTCAGGAGGACGCTCGGTGTTGGAGCTGAAGGACACAGGGCTTGTGTGCTGCAGGGTGAGCGTGCAGGGCCCGAGGGCTCTGTTCTCTTGGGGCCGGCTGCAGGCTGTGCAGCCGGGGGTGCAGGCAGGGGTGCCCAGGGCTGTGGTGCAGAGCAGGGTCCCTGCTGTGCCCCAGGGGCTGTGTGGCGGGGCAGGGCCTCTGCCGCCTGCCAGGCTCAGCACTCAGCCTGCCCGGGGAGCTGCCCAGGGGCTGCGGGGAGAAGCTGCGGCTGGAAGGAGCCCCCCCGGCAGGGCACGGCACGGCAGGGCAGGGTCCTGCTGCTGCCCAGAGCCTGCTGCCTGGGGCAGGCTGCTCACAGCCCCACACCTCCCCAGGGCACTGCACAGCAGAACTGCTCAGCAACAGGTACCTGAAGGCAGTGCACTTTTTAGAATCTGCTTCATTTTCCTGCCCATGTGCTGAGGCAGAAGGGTGGTAATGGAGTAGGAACATCTGTACTAGAGACTAAGGCTCCTTGAGCATTGCTGCTGCTCTGAGGCACCTCACACACCTCAGCATACAGACGGTACCGACATCACCTTTGTTGTTTCTTAGGGAAGTATTTGACCTTCTCCTCATGTCCTGCAGCAGGGACATGTCCCTGGCCTGTGGACTTCTCAGATCACTCCGGGTTCCCTTTTACCTGTTGCTGCAGACCAGGACTGGCTGCTGCACAGTGAGGCAGTGTTTTAGTTTGTGTGGTGTTTGTTGAGTCATTCAATGGATTGCAGTCAAAGAAGTCCTTAAATTTTGCACAGTCTTTGCTTCTTTTGGACAGGCTCCTTTGCTCCGAGGCAAGAAATGTGTAACAGCAGCTCCATCACCGAGTTCCTCCTGCTGGCATTCGTAGACACGCGGGAGCTGCAGCTCCTGCACTTCGCGCTCTTCCTGGGCATCTACCTGGCTGCCCTCCTGGGCAACGGGGTCATCATCATAGTCGTAGCCTGCGACCACCGTCTCCACACCCCCATGTACTTCTTTCTCCTCAACCTCGCCCTCCTTGACCTGGGCTCCATCTCCGCTTCTGTCCCCAAAGCCATGGCCAATTTCCTCTGGGACACCAGGGACATTTCCTACCCAGGATGTGCTGTACAGGTCTTTTTGCTAGTCTTTTTGATTTCAGCAGAATTATCTCTTCTCACCATCATGGCCTACGACCGCTACATCGCCATCTGCCAGCCCCTGCACTACGGGACCCTCCTGGGCACCAGAGCCTGTGCCACCATGGCAGCAGCTGCCTGGGGCAGTGGCTTTCTCCACGCTGTGCTGCACACTGCCAATACATTTTCACTGCCTCTCTGCTGTGGCAATTCCCTCAACCAGTTCTTCTGTGAAATCCACCAGATTCTCAAGCTCTCCTGCTCAGACTCCTACCTAAGGGAAGTTCAAGTTCTTGTGGTTAGTGCTTTTCTATTTGGGAGTTGTTTCGTTTTCATTGCTCTGTCCTATGTGCAGATCTTCAGGGCCGTGCTGAAGATCCCGTCCCAGCAGGGATGGCACAAAGCCTTTTCCACGTGCCTCCCTCACCTGGCTGTGGTCTCCCTCTTTATGAGCACCATCATGTTTGCCCAACTGAAGCCCCCCTCCATATCCTCCCCATCCCTGGACATGGTGCTGGCAGTCCTGTATGCAGTGGTGCCTCCAGCAGTGAACCCCCTCATCTACAGCATGAGGAACCAGGAGCTCAAGAATGCCATATGGACACTGATGACCAGGTGTTTTTCATAACCAAAAAACATTCTTGCCTCTCTTCTTCTGAGAACACCTGAAAACGTTACTCACGATAGGCCATGCCTGCCCTTTTTTCTGCTGTTGCTGGTACTTTCCACTAATATTCTGAGTAATTTTGTTCACTTAGAAATAATATTCTTCATTTTGGTTTTCCATTTAAACCAAATAAAGTAACATTTTTTTCTTATATCGTTCCTCCAGGGCCTTTACTGTAGCTGCACGGACAGTTCCTGTGTGCAGAGGTGGAGGGGAAAAGAGTCGTGGCCCAGCAGTCCAGCCCCGGAGCACCAGCGCTGGGTCCATGCAGAGCTGCTCTCCTGCCACTGCCACCCTCTCCTGCTGAGCCCTGCTGGCGGTGTAAGGCCTGGCTGCTCCTGCAGCTTGGTGCCAGTGCTGCTGTGTGGCCATGCTGGGACCGCAGGCAGGGACAGGCATTGGGCACTTGGGTGACACAGCTGGACTCCCCCAAGGGAGACATGGGAACAGAAACCCTTTGCTGCTGCTGCTACCTGCAGGCACATCGTACGCACATGGAGAGAGGAACAAGAGCGAGCACAAAGGCCATCAGCTATCCCTAGGGGTGTCATGAAGACCAGTGGGGCAGAGTGTCTTCAGGTCCCTTCATCCTGAGAGTAACAACCACGGGGCATCTGCCTGAATAGCACAGAACAGGCCCGGTGGAATGCACCTTCAGAGATCATCTAGTCCAAAGTGCAAGACCTGAACGCAGCTCTGAGATGTGCTTCCTTGCACCTCCGAGGTCCCTGTGCCCATTCCTCGTGCCTTGGGGCATCTCAGAGGAGGGCAGAGCAGGGCGATGCACCGCAGGGCTGAGGTGCCTTCCAGCCTCTGGCAGCGGCTGCAGGAGCCAGAGGGACCCTGCAAGTGTGCAGTGCACTGCCTGTGTGTGTGCAAGGCAGGGACCCGTGTCTCTGAAGAGCCCAGTGTGTATGAGCAGTACGTGAGGCCAGCTCAGATGTGGGCACCTCACAGAGCCCTGACATTTCTCTGTGCAGAACTCCAGTAATTACCCCCAGTGTTCCCATGAGATTTCTGTCACCCTCCTTGCACACGTTCATTGCAAATGCCTCTCTCTGACATATCACGCTACCCTGCCTTCTGGACTGGTGGCGACAGCAAACTGGTAGCTCTTGGTGACAGCCAACATGGCTTCACTAGATCGTGCCTGACAAATCTGGTAGCCTTCTACGATGGGCTTACAGCATTGGTGGAGAGGGGAAGAGCAACTCACGTCATGAACCTTGACTTGTGCAAATCATTTGACACTGTCCCACACCATATCCTTGTCTCTCAATTGGAGAGACATGCATGTGATGGATGGATCACCTGGTGGGTAAGGAAGTGGCTGGATGGTCACCCTCAAGGAGCTGGAGTCTACAGCTCAATGTCCAAGTGGAGGTCAGTAAAGAGTGGTGTTCCTCAGGGGCCAGTATTGGGACCAGCACTGTTTTAACACTTTGTCAGTGACACGGACAGTGTGATTGAGTGCAATCTCAGCGAGTATGCTGATGGCACCAAGCTGGGTGGTGCAGTCGATACACTGGAGGGAGGGGATGATATGCAGGTGGACCTGGACAGGCTTGAGAGATTTTCCTGTGAGAACCTCATGAGGTTCCCAAAGGCCAAGTGCAAGGTCCTGCAGCTGGATTGGGGCAATCGCAAGCACAACTACCGGCTGGCTGGAGAATGGCTAGAGAGCAGCTCTGAGGAGAAGGACCTGGGGTGTTGGTGGATGAGAAGCTCAACCTGTGCCGGCAATGTGAGTTTGCAGCCCAGAAAGCCAACTGTATTCTGGGCTGCATCAAAGAAGTTTGGCCCAAAGCTTGAGAGAGGTGATTCTGTCCTTCCACTCCGCTCTCGGGAGACCCCTCCTGGATTACTGCATTCAGCTCTGGGGCCCCGAACTCTAGAAGGACATGGAAGTATTCAAAGGAGTCTAGAAGAGGCCCAAAACATGACAGAGGGGCTGGGGCACCTTTTCAATGAAGACTGGCTGAGAAAGCTGGTTCTCTTCAGCCTGGAGAGACCCTATAGCAGCCTTCCAGTACCTAAAGGGGCCTTTAGGTAATGTTTTAAAACTAGAAGAGGGTACTTTAAAATTAGGTATAAGGATGACATTCTTTCCTTTGGGGGTGGTGGTCAACGGAACAGGTTGCCCAGAGAAGTTGTGGCTGACCCATCCATTGCCCCTTTGTGGCCAGAAGCCTCCCGTGCCAAACCAAGCTGGAGACCCCCCCTGCAAAGTTGCTGTTTAAGCTCATCTTTTCTGCATGGGGCATCCTCTGCACCACAGAGCCCAATCTCAGCTCCCACTTTGCCACAAGCGTTCTGCATGGGCGCTACAGGGCCTAACTCTCCCATGTCCTGCCCTGGCTCTGCCATCCTGCTGGGCAGGGGAGAGGGTGGTGAGAGCAAAAGGATGAATTTGGGTGTGGAAGGGGGGCCTGGCAGAGACAAGGAGTCGAGGGAGAGGACAGGGTAAGGAGGCAAAGGCAGCACGAGCGGTGGTGTTGGTGCGGGGCCACGTTTGTGCCAGGAGCATGAGTGGGCAGCAGCTGGCAGGAGGCGAGGGTGATACTGTAAAAGCCAGTCAAAGGAACTCTCTAAGACTCAATTTGGAGTTTTAGAAAGCAGGCGTTCTTTCATTGAGGTGCTGGACTTAGTGGGGATCACTCCACCTAGTGTGCTTACAGAACTGTTTGAGCTATAGGGGTTATATACAATCAAAACATACATGTTAATCAGATTTCCCCAAAACATATTCATACTATTTCCTGTAACTCATTAAAATCAGTAAATGTCTCTGACCCATGCACATTTGTTTCCACTGGTGGTCTTTCAGGGGTCTCTGGTGGTCATCGGTAATCTTCCTCACTATGTTCGTTAGTTGAATCCAGTTCTTCTCCATGCTCAAGCCATCTAAATCTTTCTTCTCTTCTTCTTTCATCTTAGGCATGCATACAAAGCTTAGTTGCTTACACATCCAAGGATATACGCAGAGCATGAGTTCCTCGCCTAATCTTCTGACACATCCTCTAGGCCTGGGTCGGCTTGCCCTCATTCTGAGATACAAGTCTGGAGGCTCTTATAGATAAAGCTGACTAATTAGTGAGTAAGCTAACATCAGGCATGAAAGTTTCTAAACTTCCTTCTATCTAACAAAACCTAGTAAAGGTTTCACCTACCTGCCAATGAAGCTTTTCAAATTTGATGCCATTGTTCTGTCAAGGAAGAGACCATTTTTCCTTTCAGCTCGCTATCGAGAGGAGGCCAGGAAGCGCCTCCCAAGGCCGCTCCTGCCAGCAGAGTCAAGGCCGTGGCCGAGGGGAGGGGAGGAGGCTGGAAGGGCGGTGGTGAGGTCCCTGCCGCTGTGCGGCCTGGTTGCCCCGCAGGAGATGTGCTGGCCGGCAGGCCTTGTGAGGTCACCCAGCGCGTCACAGAGCACCCCAAGGCAGCAGGGATGGCACTGGAGAGGCGGGTGGCAGAGCACAGCCAGGGGCTGGCTGTGGGTCCCCTCTGCTGCAGCCGCCTGACGGAGCGTGGCAGGAGGAGGGCAGGCAGGGCTCGTGGCAACCACGCTCACGGTTGCCTTGCCACAGGCTGCTGCAGAGCTCGGGCATGGCCACCACAGCCCCAGCCCCTTGCAAGGCACTGCAGCTGCTGGGACAAAGGCAGATCCTGATATAGAGCCAAAAGAAAAGGAGGTCATTGGTGAATAAGCTGAACAAGACTGGACCCAGTAATTACCCCTGGGGGACAGGACTTTCTGAAATCAAGGAACACCACATTCACTGCTTCCCCCTCATCTGCCCAGCTAGTCGACTCATCATAGAAGGCTATCAGGTTGGTTAAGCGTGATTTCTCCTTGGGGAATCCATGCTGACTACTCCTGATCAACATATCCTCTACATGCTTGAAGATGACTTCCATGACCAGGTTCCGTTGCGGTACATTTCAGAATGGGCAGTTTCTTGTGAAACTCTTGGATTTGGTGAATAAATCTCATTGCATTTTCCAAGGAGAAGAGAGCCTCTCTTTCCCACCTTGTGATGCTCTGCATCAGGGGCAGAACAGCTCCATACATGACAGCAGGCTTGGACCGGACTGCAGGAAGAGCAACCAGGAGGAAAAGAGCCTGGGCACAACCAGGGATGCCATATGAGCCGGCAGTGCTAAACACGGATATGGTCATGTCCACACTGGGCTGCACTAGGAGGATTGTGTCCACCCAGGCAAGGCACTTCTCATCTTCCATGACTCCACACTGGTGTGGCCCTAACTGGAAGAGTCTTTCCCAGTATGAGGCTCCTTTTCTGAAGGAATAGTGAGGAATGGAGAGGGTTCACAGGAGGTGTGCCAAGACAGGGCTAGGGGTCATGCGTGTGGAGGCTGAGAGCCCTGCGCTTCCTAGGCCTGGTGAAGCTCAGGCTCAGGGCACTCTTGTAGGAGCTCCTGAGAGCTGGAAATCTGCTTTCAGAGATGGTGGCCCATTTTGGGTAGGGAGAAAGAACGTGAGAAAGGAAAGCCACCACAATCTCCGTTTTGGAGGTCCAGCATGGTGATGAGCAGAAAGAAATGGCACTCCAAGGGCAGTGCTGTGGTGACTCAGAGGGAGTCTGGATCAGCCGATGGCTTTGCGTTTCAAGTCAAAGACAGTGAGCACAAGCAGTTCCTAGTATGGGTAGGGAGATGCTGCGGTGGGGAAGCAGGTTGGATGTCCCCAGGCTGCAGGGAAAATGGTTCAGGCATGGGGCAGGATAGGACAACCTGTGGGGAGACGTCCAAGGGCACTGACAGGGCTGGAAGGCCCTGACAGAGCAGAGGTCTTTGTCCCCTTGGCTCTGACTGTTGTCTCTGTCACTGGGACCCAGGAGACGACACATTGTGCTCCTGGCACTGAAACCATGTGGCCTCCCTGCAGCCCTGTGCACTGGTGTTGTACTGTTGTCCTTTAGCTGCCATCACACAGCCCAGATCCCACTGCCCCTTGAAGAGCAGCATGAGGGACAGAAGCTCTCTTCCCAGAGCTGGGTGTCAGGCCTTGGTGTTTGCTTTGATAAAACACATGAAGGTTTTGCTCGGCATCAGGGCCACCTTTACTTTGCCTTTGCCTGCCTGTCGTCACTGCCTCCCATTTCCTTCTCTAACAGGTCCGTGGGGGAGCTGTGGTGGTAATGGCCCCCAGTGGGACCAATTAACACTCCCAGAAACTTCAGCATTTCTTCTGGCCTTACCTTCTTGTGCGCCCGGCGCTATCTCCTCTCAGGACCAGAGGTCCACGGACTCAGCACCAAATACACCCTGGGGCTCAGTACAATGCAGAGAGCCCTCCTGTGCCCTCTTTCTGCCCAGCAGTTCCTTCAAGGCTTCAGGGCTTGTACATCTAAGTGGGGAGATTTCGGGACGGTAGCGAATGAGGCAGATTTCAATGAACAGTTGATAACAAGAGAGTTTTCCCTTCAGGTTGGATTCTTTCTTGATGTATTTCGATTCCCTGCCCTCTCCCTTTGCTATTGATCCAGAGGGTCTCCTAAAGAGGCCTGGTCAGCTTGGAAGAGCAGTCCCTTGAGGCCAGACAGTCTGTGGGCAACCTTGCTCCTCACCTCCCCAGCCCCACCATTTCTCTCAGGAGCCACCTGGGACTTGCAGCACTTCTCCTCCCATCAGACTTCTCCAGTCGGGGCTGCAGCTGCATGTTACAGCTCCTTTGCACCAACTCCCAGACCTTTTCCCCACAGAACTGCCTGCACGCAGGCACAGAAGGATTGCTCCCCATTGAAAACCAACCAAAGGTAAGTGTGATGCAGTTCAGTAAACAGTAAAACACTCTCCTCAGCTGTGTGCCCAGTGCAAGCTGCAGCTAATGACGGTCACCTTCCACAAGGGATGGCCATACAAGAACTGTTTTAGACAGAGTGTTTGAGGTGATGAACGTGTGCTCTTTTTTAAATTTTATTTATTTATTTTTATTTTCTTTCCTATGTTGGAATAGTTTGTTCACCCTTCCAGGCAGACCTTGCTAGGTTCAGAGGCCCCTCTGTACTGGGGTTGGGAGCTGTCAAGAGGACCTGTGGGAGACCGGAGGCCCTCAGGAGCTGCAGGTGGAGGCTGGGCAGTGTGTCTCAGATCATCAACATTGGCCATTATTAACTATTAAAACAAAGGAAAACAAAATCACAAAAATTGTAAAAGCGGAAATGTGCATCAATCGTAAACTATCAATGCTTTAGAAGTTTGCCTTTATTTCTGTTTAGTTTTGTTTTCTTTTTTTTTTTTAATTTTTATTGACATTTCAAAACATTTCTAGTATTGTTAGGCCAACACCATTAAATAAGATCATTCTGCATCTTGTACAAAGCCCTGTGACCCGCCCCCCCCTTGCCCCCCAAATCTTATCTGCCCATGCAAGGTCCATGACAATTCACAGTCTTTGCAGAAAAGTAAATAACACTGAGATTTTGACCTCGCTGCACAGATGGAGGAAATCAGGGCCATGAACCTGCATGCAATATTCATTTTTCCAGGTGAAAGGAAAGTGTGGCAAAAGTAGAAACGATGCTCAGCTGTCCTTTAGGGCCAGGACAGAGTATGCATTCCCTTCAGACAGGTGAAGAGACGGAGTTCACCTGCCTGGCTTTAGATGGTCCCCTACAGCACAGGAGGATTCAGGCCCCACAGCATCTCCTCTGTCGCCAGCAGAAATTGGGCCTGAGGTCAAAGGACCACAAGGCATGTTGGCAGGGACCTCAGGAGGCCTGCAGCCCAAGTTGTCACAAGCACAGCCAGAACAGGCTGTTCAAGGCATGATCCTGTTGCATTTTGCAAAACCAGCAAAGATGGAGACTGCACAGCCTCCAGGTGACGCCTGGCTGAGCTCATGGTGAAAAGGCTTTTTGCCTTCTCTCCAGCCTGAAGCTCTCCTCTTTCACCTTCACAGCTGTTGTCTTTTGCCCTCCCACCCTGAACCCAGCTGAAGATCCTGGCTCTGCATCCTCCACAACCCCCTCAGAGCTACAGCCAGAGGAGGTCCCCCTCGTCCTGCCCTTCTCCAGGCTGGACAAGCCCAGCACCCTCAGCCTCTCCTCACAGGCAGAGTGCTCCAGAGCATCTTGGGGGCCCTGTGCCAAACCCGCTGCAGCTTGCTGACATCCCTCCTGTCCTGGGGACCCAAAATCTGGATGCCGTCTTCCGGATCATCCCTTCCCTGTATCCCCTGGCCATTCCCGGCTCACACAGCCCAGGATGCTGCTGGCTGTCCTTGCTTGGTACAATTCCGTTGTTATTATTCTCCCTTCCTTTTCTGTCCCCTTCAACAATTTTCACCTCAACCGACAATTTCTTTCCATTTTCTGGTTCTCTCCCATATCCCTGAGCTCAGAGGAGAGGGAGCTTTTTGGCAAAGACTAAGGCAAGAAGAACGCACTGAGTCCCTCAGCCCCATCTGTGCCCGCTGCTATGAAATGACCTCTGGCACTGAGGAGATGTGGGGGGGTTCCTCCCATGACTGGCGTGTTGGAATGGAAGGACACGGACTCTTTAGGAAGGACAGGCTAAGGACACGAGGAGGGGGCATCGCCCTCCCTGTCAATGAGCAGCTGGAGTGCCTGGAGCTCTGCCTGGGGACAGATGTGCCTTAGGGAGGTTCTTGGGTGCCCCTGTAATGCTTTTATACCCCAGGGAGGTTCCTAGTGCTCCAGAGAAAGCCTTGGATGCTCTGTGGAGATGCTTTCGGTTCCCAGAGACATATCTGTGTACCCCAGGGAGGTTTTAGTGAACCATGGGGAGGGGCTGGAGGTCCCCATGGGGGATCTCGGCTATCCCTTGAGGTGCTTGTGTACCCTGGGGAGACGGTTCTGAGTTCCGTGTCAAGACTTGGGTGTCCAGGGCAATCTTTGTTTGTACCAGGAGGTGCTTGTGTGCCCTGGGGAGATGTTACAATGCTCAAAGGAGATGCCTGGGTGCCCCGGGGGCATGTCTGGGTGCTCCAGGGACACGCCTGGGTGCCACAGTGAGTGCGTTATTGCTCCAAATAGATGCTTGGGTGTTCTCAGAATGTACTTGGATGCCTCTGGGAGATGCTTGTGTGATCTGGGAATTTCTTGGGTTCATAAGGGATTGCTTGCACACCCCAGGGACAGGCTTTGTCATCAATGGGAGGAACCTGGGTGTCCCACAAAAGTGCATGGATGCTTTGTGGAGATGCTTGGGTGCTCCAGAGAGATTCTCATGCGCTCAAGGAAGGTTGTCTGGGTCAAGCGAGGAGATGCTAGTGTGCCCTGGAAAAATGCTTGGGGATTCCAGGGGGATCCTTGGGTCCTCCAGGAAAGTGTTTGTGTTCCCCAGGGAGATGTTTGTCAGGTTTCTCCAAGGAGGTACTTCATTGCTGTGTGGAGATGCTTGGGTCCTGCAAGGATTTTCTTGGGTGCCCCATGGAGATGCTTGGGTGCCCACGGTTGATGCTACTCTTCCACAGAGAGGTGCTTGGGTCTTCCAAGAAGGTATTAGATAGAAGTATGGAGATGCTGGGGTGCTTGAAGGATATTCTTCTTATTTAGGGTAGGTTCTTGAATGCTCTAGGTAGGTGCCTGATATCTCCAAGGAGGTGCTTATGTGCCCTGTCACGATGCGTGGGTGCCCACGGGGACATATTATGACCCTTCTAGATGCTTGTGCACCACATGGTAGCTCTTGGGTGCCAAGGGAGGTGCTTCCCATCTCCAGTGAGATATTTGTGTGCCCCAGGTGGTGTTATGGAGCCCTGGGGAGATGCTTTGGTTCTCCACTCAGATGTAGGAGTGCAGTGGGGAGACTCTTGGGTACTGCCATGAGGTGCTTGAGTGTTCCAGGGAGGTGCTTGTGTGCTGCAGGGAGATGCTTGGGTGACCTGGGGAGAATTTGGATGCTCCAGAGAGGTGTTTGTGTGCCTCAGGGATATGTTTATGTGCTCTGGGGAGAAGCTTGTTTGACCTGAGAATATTCTTGGGCTCTCTAGGAAGCTGTTCAGTTCCTCTGAGAAGACACTCGGAAGCCCCAGGAGGTGGTTGGGTACTGCAGAGAGCAGTTTGTGTGGTGCAGGGAGGTGCTGGAGTGCTCCACTTGTGCTGCTGAGTCCCTTAGAGAGCTGCTTGGTTGCCCCTGTGAGATTCTAGGGTGACTCTGGATGAAATTCTGACTCACAAGCAGGTGATTCCGGTCCCCAGCAAGGTGCTTGGTTGTCCCAGGAGGTGCTTGTGTACCATGAGAAAAAGCTTACAGACCCCGAGGAACTCCTTGGGTGCTCCAGGAAGGTGTTTGGATTCTCCAGGGAGATGCTTGTGTACCCAGGGAGATGTTTGGCTTACCCAGGGCGATGTGTGGTTTCTCCAGAGAGGTGCTTCATTGCTGGAGGGAGATTCTTGGCTGCTTGAAAGATATTCTTGGGTGGCCTTTGCAGATCCTTGGGCACCTACAGGTGTTGATCTGGTTGCCCAGGGAGGTGTTTGGTATATGAAGGAGATGCTCTCAAGCATATCCTTAGGGCACCTAAACACCTCACTGGAACACCAAAGCCTCTCTTTGTATTATCCAAAAATCTCCCCAGGGAAGCCAAGCACCTCCCTGGAACACTCAAGCACCTCATGGCAGTACCCAGGAATCTCAAACCCACACTCCTACATCTGAGTGGAGAACCCAAGCATCTCCACAGGGCTCCATACCACCACCTGGGGCACACAGACATCTCACTGGAGATGGGAAGCACCTCCCTTGGCACCCAACAGCTTCCATGGGGTGCACAAGACTCTCCTTAGGTCATTCAAGTATGTCCCCGTGGGCACCCCAGGGAACATCAGCATTTTCCTTGTGGACCCAGGCATCTCCTTCTAGTACTCAAGCATCTCACTGCGGATGCACTGAAAAATTGTCCCAGACCACTAAAGGGTTGTTTAGAAAAGTCAAGAAAATACCAAGAGTGCTTAAGCATCTCCCCAGGGAACCAAGGTACATCCTTCAAGCACCCGAATACCTCTCAAGCATCTCCCCAGAGAAAGCAAGCAGATTTACTGAGGAACAAATGCACTCACTGGAGCACTCCAAGATCAGTCCAGCGCACCCCAGCACCTCTGGGGAAAAGAAGGCACCAACCAGGAGCACCCAAGCAGCTCCCTGCAGCACCTGACTGTCTCCCTGGACACACAAGGATCTCCCTG
This sequence comes from Anser anser, assembly GCF_964211835.1. Lineage (NCBI taxonomy): Eukaryota > Metazoa > Chordata > Aves > Anseriformes > Anatidae > Anser > Anser anser. The sequence goes on from NW_028154169.1 coordinate 1,175,466, forward strand.
GAGCATGCAATCTTTAAGAGCCAGGCTCCTGCCCTGGAGCACCCAAGCACCTCTCGGGGAACACAAGCACCTCTTTGGGCACCTGAGCATATCCCCAGGAAAACCAAGCACCTTCTGATCATCTCCCCACGGTTTGTCCAGGGAAGACCTTGGATGGACCTCCCTGGAGGACCCTCAAATACACCCTGGGAACAACAGCGTCTTTCTGAACCACTAAAGCAACTTGGAAAAAAAAATTCCAGGAAGCCAAGCATTCCATTGGAGCTCCAAAGAATGCCCCCGGGGTAAACTCCCTGGATCAGCCCTGAAGAACCTTGGAGGAGACAAGGATTCCCCTGGGCACGTCAGGCCCTTCCCAGGTTACTCAGGAACCTCCCTGGAGCACCCTGGAATCTTCCTGGGGCAACCAAGGAGATCCTTTGAGAATCCAAGCATTTTCCTGTGTCACCCCGGCATCTCCACTGAGTACCCATTGAGTCCATCTTTCAGGGAACACAGAGATCTTCCTCGGTAACGCAGGCATCTCTGGTGTATCCTCGGAGAACAAAAGCATCTCAGTATTTCAGTAGCCAAAAAGCACACTTTCCATCAAAGCACCTCTCTTGGGAAAACAAGCATCTCCCTAGGGAACAGAAGCATCCTTCTGGAGGAACCAAGCATCTCTGCACAGCACTCAAGCCTCTCCCTGGAGCTACACAGTTCCTCCCCAGGCACATTGCTTTGGAACACCAATGGAAACATTTGGAGCTCCCTGCAGCCATTTCTTTAAGCATCATTGCAGGGCACACAAGCATGAACATTTTAGGGACCCAAGCATTCCATAGGAGGAGCGAAGCGTATCCTCAGGCACCCAGGGATATTCCTGAGGAACCAAGCACCACCCCAGAGAACCCAGGCATCTTCCTGAGTCACTCCAGCAGCACCAACGAGCATCCACTGAGTACCACCTCTCAGGAAACGCCAAGATCTTCCTGGGCAGCCCAAGCACCTCCCTTGGAAACACAAGCACGTCCATGGGGATCACAAGCATCTCATGCCAGTAGCCAAGCATCACACTCACCATCAAAGCATCTCTCTGTGGAGAGCGGGCATCTCCCAAGGGAACAGAAGCATCCTGCGGGACAAACCAAGCATCTTACTGGACACGGAAGGAACTCCCTGGCCCCTGGGAACTCCAACATTGTTCAGGACATGCCAAGGATTTCCCCAAGAAACCCAAGGGTCACCCTGGAGCACCCAAGCCTTTCCCTGGAGCTCCAAAGAAACTCCCAGGAACACAGCTCTGTCCCTGAGGCAACAAACATTCTCCCCAGGGAACCCAAGCTTCTTTTTGGAGGACACAGGCACCTCCCCACGGCTCTCATGCACCTCACTGGAGCACAGAGAATTTGCACTGTCTAAACCTCTGTTGTGGTTTAACCCGGCTGGCAGCTAAACACCACACAGCCGTTCGCTCACCCTCCCCCCTCCCTCTCTGGGATGGGGGAGAGAAACGGGAAAGTGAAGCCTGTGAGTTGAGATAAAGACAGTTTATTAAGACAGGAAAATAATAATAACAATAATAATAATAATAGTGATAATGGTAATAGTATTAACAATAATAATGTGTAAGAAAACAAGTGATGCACAATGCAATTGCTCACCACCCGCTGACCGATGCCCAGCCTATTCCCGAGCAGCCGGCCCCCCCCCCCGGCCAGCCACCCCTATATATTGTTTAGCATGACGTCAGATGGTATGGAATACCCCTTTGGCCAGTTTGGGTCAGCTGTCCTGGGTCTGTCCCCTCCCAGCTCCTGCTGCACCCCCAGCCTGCTCGCTGGCAGGACAGAGCGAGAAGCCGAAAAGTCCTTGGCCTGGTGTAAACACTGCTCTGCAACAATTAAAACATCAGCATGTTATCAGCGCTCTTCTCATCCTAATCCAAAACATAGCACCCTACCAGCTACTATGAGCTACTATGAGCTACTTAACTCTGTCCTAACTGGAACCAGGACAACCTCTCACCTCCTGATGCACTCCAACACCGCCCAAAGGCAGACAAGCATTACTTTGAACCACCCACAGACCTAAAGAGAGAAGCCAAGCACCTCCTTGGAAGAGCCAAGCACCTGCCTGGGGAACAGTAGCTTCACTCGTGGGTGCTCAAGCATCTGCATAGGTCACCCCGAACGTCTTCTGAGCACCCAGGAATCTCCCTCCAGCAATGAAGCACCTCTCTGGAGAAACTATCCGTGGGCCTGGGTCAGCCAACATCTCCCCGGGTACACAAGCATCTCCCTGGGGAAGCATTTTCCCATGGCACCCAAGCACCACCTGGGGGACCCAAGCACATCCTTGGGGACCACAAGCACCTGCCTCGGGGCCACATGTACCCCCAGGCACACACAGACCTCTCACAGGGGCACCCAAGCACATCCCTAAGGCACTGCACAACACACTTGGAGCACTCAGGCATAGCCCTTGAGGATGCAAGCGGCTCTCTGCAGTACCCAAGCACCTCTTGGGGCATCCAAGTGTCCCCTAGGGGAAGAGGAACATCTTCCTAGAGAGCCCAACGATGTTCCCAGGGCACACAAGTATCTCCTCAGGGCAAAAAAGCATATCCCTGGGACACACAAACACCTCCCGGGAGCACCCAAAGTTCTCCCCAGTCACCCAAGCGTCTCCCTGCAGCACACAAGCACCTCCCTGGAACACCCAAGCACCTCATGGCAGTACCTAAGAATCTCCCCAGCACACTCCTACATCTGAGTGGAGAATTCAACCATCTCCCCAGGGCTCCATAACACCACCTGGGGCACACAAACATCTCACTGGAGATGGGAAGCACCTCCCTTGGCACCCAAGAGCTTGCATGGGGTGCACAAGTACCTGCCACAGTCATTCAAGTATGTCCCCGTGGGCACCCGGGCATCCCCCAGGGGACACAAACACCAACGTGCAGGAGCCAAGCATCTCCCCACAGCACTCCAGCGTCTCCCTGGAGCCAAGCATCACACAGAAAGCACCCAACCATCTCCCTGGAGCACCCAAAATCCTCCCTGGAGAAACAAAGCTTTGCCCTGGATCAAACAAACCTCTCCCTTGGGCACACAAGCACATCTCCTAGGGTACACAAGCATCCCCAGATAGCACTCAAGCATTTGTCTGCAGCCACCAAGAAACTTTCAGGATCACCAGTCCATCCTCCTGGGACATCCAGGAAACTCCCTGCATCACCCAGGTGTCTTCTTGCAGAAACCAAGCATCTCCCTGCACACCCAGGGAGCATCTGGATAGAGCAGCTAAGCAGCCTGGGGAGCACCCAGAATATTCTTGGGATAGCGAAGAATCTCCATGGAGCAAGAAAGCATCTCCTGAGGCACCCAGGCATCTCAGGGGAGTACACAAGCATCTCCTCTGCACACACCAGCACATCCTTTGAGTTTCCTGGGCCATTCAGGCTCACACTGCGGTTCAGCCCCTGCTCCATCGCGCACTCACCTCCCTGTCCTGCCCTGCTCCGCTCTCAGAGCTGCTGCCAGGGGCTTACGTCCCGACTGGGGTCTGCCCGCAACCCTGGCCCTTTATCCCAGCTGGGCTGCCGTGTCACGGCCCCACTGGGACACCTGGGTGACACAGCCACCGCTGCCCCCCACCCACTGTGACACCTGGGTGACACAGCCACCGCTGCCCCCTGCCCACTGGGACACCTCGATCACACAGCCACCGCTGCCCTCCTGCTCACCAAGGTTTCTCCTTTCAATACCCAACCACCTCTGTGGGACACCAAAGAATCTACAGGGCTACTGCCTCATCCCCTGGGGACACCCAAAAACATCCTGGGAGCACCCAACTCTCTCCACAGCACACACTACCCTATTCCCAGGGAAGCCAAGCACCTCCAAGAATGTCCCACGACATCGAAGTACCATTCTGGAGAACCCAAGCAACTTCCTGGGGCACTCAGGCATCTCCCCAGAGAAAGCAAGCAGCTTTACGGAGCACACAGCACTCGCTGGAGCTCTCCGGTATCTGTCCAGGGCACCCCAGCACCTCCAGAGAAAAGAAGGCACCAACCGGGAGCACCCAAGCAGCTCCCTGCAGCACCTGACTGTCTCCCTGGACACACAAGGATCTCTCTGGAGCACGCAATCTTTAAGATCTTTCTGCATCTTAATGGTTCAAAAAGCACCTCTCTGAAGCATGCCAAGACCTCTCTGGAGTACCCTATCTTCTCCCTGGGGCACCACGTAGATCCTCAGGACACCCAAGCATCACCCTGTGTCACCCATCACATCCTTGGTACAAACAAGCACCTTCCTTGACACCAAAACATAGCCCTGGAGCACCCGTGCCTCATCGCGGAGCACCCAAGGATCTCCCCAAGACATCCAAGCATCTTCCCAGGACACCCAAAATCCTTCCTGTCACCGCTGAGGCTGAACGTCTGCAACACCGTTTGTGCAGCAGACACTTGGTTCCCGTTGTGCTGTGGGACTGCTCAAAGCCAGCCCCTGCTCGAGCAGCTGCTGAGCTCCAGCCCCTGCTCAGGCTGCAGCGGGACTCTGGCCCTGCTCAGCCTCGCACACTGCTTCAGCCCCTGCTCCATCGCGCACTCACCTCCCTGTCCTGCCCTGCTCTGCCGTCTGCTGCCTGCTGCCAGGGGCTTCCATCCCAACTGGGGCCTGCCTGCATCCCTGGCGCTTTATCCCAGCTGGGCTGCCGTGTCACGGCCCCACTGGGACACCTGGGTGACATAGCCACTGCTACCCTGCTGTGCACTGCAGCACCTCTAAGCATTTATTTCTTTGGACTCACAGGTTTGTCAGTGACAGTTCAATTTAAAAGAATTTATCAGATTCACCCCCAAGAAAAAAATATATCTGGCAACTTCTGTAAACCTCACAGGTAATGAATACCAAATAATTTTTGAAGTTTTAATCAAAAGTGTTGGTGGGGTTTTTTGGTGGTTCTTTGTTTCTTGTCCATTGTTCCTCATATCTAATCTAAATCTTCCCTTCTTTTGGATTCAAACCATTGCTCCCTCCTTGGTCTATCATCTCCTCATCAAGCTCATGAACGGTCCAACCTGACACACGGGAAGTAAGCCAAGTGGCAGGAGGCTGGCACGAATTGAGAAAGGAACTCCTGACCAAAATCAACAGGAGGAGGAGGCAGATAAACGGCGGGAGCTTGCTGCCTCCCAGCATCAAAGGCTCAGTGATTCTGAACAGGAGACTCGTTACGGTTTGTGAGTTTAGGAAATGGGAGGGGACTGTGGGGCAAGCTCCTGGCTAGACAGAGGGTCCAAGTCCAGCTGCTGGAGGGATCCGTATTGTACGTGTGTTTGTACAGGTATATGTTTTCCCAGAATATACCCTAGCAGAGAACAAGCCCAGCATTCATTCAGTTTTGTCCTGGCTTTGCTTGCTTTGTAGTGTCATTGGGTGTTTCAGAGATGGTTCTCATGGTAATTCTTGCCTTGGTCAGAAATTCCACTGAACAAGGGCCTCCCTTAGTGCCTGTAGAGTCCTGACACTCCTCACGCTGTTATCGTGTGAGAGTCACCACCATCACGGTGAGCCATCGGCACCCAACCATGAACAGGAGACAAAAGGGAGCTTCAGGGCAGGGGGACCTTGGGAATGTCCAGCCTTCAGCCAGCAGAAACCCCCTGCAGGTGGCAAGGAGACGTGGCCAGTGCTGCACGTGGGGCAGAATACCTGCATCCATCAGGGCAGGGCTGGACGTGAGCAGCTGAGGGGGGACCCTGAGGAGAAGGCGTGGGTGCTACGAGGACACCATAGGAGCCAGTGGGACATGCTGAGAGGGAGCAAGGCCAGCTCCTTACGGGGCTGCACTAGGGGCAGCGGGGGACCACCCAGACCACTTGGGTTATCGTCCCCCTCGACTCAGTGCTGCTGTGGCTACCTCTGGAGCAGGGTGGCCCAGGCTGAGGAACCTGGGCTCTTTGGCCCTGTGTCATGCAGGCTCTGGGCAGTAGAGAAGTAGGCTGAGACTGCTCGAGGGGTGGTTGCAGTGATGGTGGAGTTTTTCCTCTTTGTCCGAAAGAGCATGGGAAAGAAAGGACATCACAAAATTCAGATTCAGGGTGGTGAGATGGGGGTATGAGGTGAAATGCTTCTCGAAGAGCAGAGCTTTGGTGCACAACATCACCCAGAGGGTGTCTGGATCAGCCTCTGGCTTTGTGTTTCATGGATTACTGAGGGCAGATGGAGAGACATCAGTCAAGGCAGGGAGGTGCTCAGGTGAGAGCAAGGTGGGGAAGCAAGGTGGATATGTAAGTCTTGCAGGGAAACAGGTGCTGACATGAGACAGCATAGGACAGCCTGTGATGGTTATCGTCAAGGATCCTTTGGAAGATGAAAGCCCCCGACAGAGCCAACAGCTTTGTCTGCTGGGCTCTGGCTCTTGTCAGTGAGGCCTATGAGGAGATACCTCATCCTTACAGCATTAGGGTCTCAATGCCTCCTCATCCCCCTCCAGGAGCCTAGGAGATGTCCTCCTGTAGCCTTGTACTTGGCACTGCCCTTACCCACTGCGCACTGACCCAGAAAGAGCCCTAAACCCTGCTGGAGGGTCAGGATCTCCCTTCCCAGAGGCTGGGGTCGGGGCCCGACTGTTGGACTTCATGGGCACATCAAGGTTTCCTCAGCACCAGGGCCACCTTTCCTGGGCCTTGGTCTCCCCATCATTACTGCCTGCACTTTTCTGCTCTAACAAGTCCATGGGGAGGCTTTGTCAGTAATGTCCCTCAGTGGCACCGTTAACACTGGGAGAGGCTTTGCAGTTTGCATCAGACTTGGACTACTTGAGAAGCTGCGTCAGCCACCCACGAGCAGCTCCTGTGCCAGGCGCAGCAGGGCTGGGGGCACTGCGTGCAGCTGGCATGGGGAGAGGAGAGGAGGGGGAGAGAGGTTCAGGGCAGCCTGGCATAGAAAGGCAGGGGAGAGCTGGCAGAGGGAGAAGGAGCCCCCCCGGCATGGCACGGCACGGCACGGCAGGGCAGGGTCCTGCTGCTGCCCAGAGCCTGCTGCCTGGGGCAGGCTGCTCACAGCCCCACACCTCCCCAGGGCACTGCACAGCAGAACTGCCCGCCAAGAGCTACCTGAATGCAGGGCACTTTTAGAATCTGCTTTGTTTTCCTGCCCATGTGCTGAGGCAGAAGGATGGCAATGGAGTAGGAACATCTGTACTAGAGACTAAGGCTCCTTGAGCATTGCTGCTGCTCTGAGGCACCTCACACACCTCAGCATACAGACGGTACCGACATCACCTTTGTTGTTTCTTAGGGAAGTATTTGACCTTCTCCTCACGTCCTGCAGCAGGGACTTGTCCCTGGCCTGTGGACTTCTCAGATCACTCCGGGTTCCCTTTTACCTGCTGCTGCAGACCAGGACTGACTGCTGCACAGCCCACAGCACAGCCCCCTGCTTCTTGTGGCACCCTCAGAGCACCAACCAGAGAAAAGACAAGGAGGGCAGAAAGATCTACCTGAAATGAATAAGGCAGTATGTTGTCTGTGTGGTGCATGTTGAGACATGCAATGGAATTTCGTCAGAAAAGTCCTAAAATCTTTGCTTCGTTTGGACAGGCTGCATTGCTCAGAGGCAATAGATGTGTAACAGCAGTTCCATCACCGAGTTCCTCCTGCTGGCATTCGCAGACACGCGCGAGCTGCAGCTCCTGCACTTCGCGCTCTTCCTGGGCATCTACCTGGCTGCACTCCTGGGCAACGGGGTCATCATCCCTGCCATAGCCTGCGACCACCGCCTCCACACCCCCATGTACTTCTTCCTCCTCAACCTCGCCCTCCTTGACCTGGGCTCCATCTGCACTTCTGTCCCCAAAGCCATGGCCAATTTCCTCTGGAACACCAGGGCCATTTCCTACCCGGGATGTGCTGCACAATTCTTTTTGCTAGTCTTTTTGATTCCAGCAGAATTATCTCTTCTCACCATCATGGCCTACGACCGCTACATCGCCATCTGCCAGCCCCTGCACTACGGGACCCTCCTGGGCACCAGAGCCTGTGCCACCATGGCAGCAGCTGCCTGGGGCAGTGGCTTTCTCCACGCTGTGCTGCACACTGCCAATACATTTTCACTGCCTCTCTGCTGTGGCAATTCCCTCAACCAGTTCTTCTGTGAAATCCCCCAGATCCTCAAGCTCTCCTGCTCAGACTCCTACCTAAGGGAAGTTCAAGTTCTTGTGGTTACTGCTTTTCTATTTGGGAGTTGTTTCGTTTTCATTGCTCTGTCCTATGTGCAGATCTTCAGGGCCGTGCTGAGGATCCCCTCCCAGCAGGGACGGCACAAAGCCTTTTCCACGTGCCTCCCTCACCTGGCTGTGGTCTCCCTCTTTATGAGCACCATCATGTTTGCCCAACTGAAGCCCCCCTCCATATCCTCCCCTTCCCTGGACCTGGTGCTGGCAGTCCTGTATGCAGTGGTGCCTCCAGCAGTGAACCCCCTCATCTACAGCATGAGGAACCAGGAGCTCAAGAATGCCATATGGACACTGATGACCAGGTGTTTTTCATAACCAATAAACATTCTTGCCTCTCTTCTTCTGAGAACACCTGAAAACGTTACTCACAATAGGTCATGCCTGTCTTTTTTCTGCTGTTGCTGGTACTTTCCACTAATATTCTGAGTAATTTTGTTCACTTAGAAATAATATTCTTCATTTTGGTTTTCCATTTAAACCAAATAAAGTAACATTGTTTCTTATATCCTTCCTCTGAGGCCTTTTGTGTAGCTGCAGGGACAGTGCCTGTGTGCAGAGGTAGGGGTGAAAAGAGTCGTGGCCCAGCAGTCCAGCCCGGGAGCACCAGCGCTGGGTCCATGCAGAGCTGCTCTCCTGCCACTGCCACCCTCTCCTGCTGAGCCCTGCTGGCGGTGTAAGGCCTGGCTGCTCCTGCAGCTTGGTGCCAGTGCTGCTGTGTGGCCATGCTGGGACCACAGGCAGGGACAGGCAGTGGGCACTTGAGTGACACAGCTGGCCTCCAGAACAGCATTTCCCTCCTAAAAGGGCCGTGCCTGAAGGCTCACGTCATCTTTTGGAGTTGCCATCCGATCAGAATGTGCTCAAAGAGAGTCCCAGATGCTCCCTGGGACACAGGATGTGCTGGGAGAAGAGCAGGGCCTGTCCAGGTGCAGGGAAGACATGGGAACAGAAACCCTTTGGTGCTGCTGCTACCTGCAGGCACATCGTACGCACATGGAGAGAGGAACAAGAGCGAGCACAAAGGCCATCAGCTATCCCTAGGGGTGTCATGAAGACCAGTGGGGCAGAGTGTCTTCAGGTCCCTTCATCCTGAGAGTAACAACCATGGGGCATCTGCCTGAATAGCACAGAACAGTCCAGGTGGAATACACCTTCAGAGATCATCTAGTCCAAAGTGCAAGACCTGAACGCAGCTCTGAGATGTGCTTCCTTGCACCTCCGAGGTCCCTGTGCCCATTGCTCGTGCCTTGTGGCATCTCAGCGGAGGGCAGAGCAGGGCGATGCACCGCAGGGCTGAGGCGTCTCCCATCCTCTGGCAGTGGCTGCAGGAGCCAGAGGGACCCTGCAAGTGTGCAGTGCACTGCCTGTGTGTGTGCAAGGCAGGGACTCGTGTCTCTGAAGAGCCCAGTGTGTATGAGCAGTCCGTGAGGCCAGCTCAGATGTGGGCACCTCACAGAGCCCTGACATTTCTCTGTGCAGAACTCCAGTAATTACCCCCAGAACTCCAGTAATTACCCCCAGTGTTCCCATGAGATTTCTGTCACCCTCCTTGCACACGTTCATTGCAAATGCCTCTCTCTGACATATCACGCTACCCTGCCTTCTGGACTGGTGGCGACAGCAAACTGGAGGCTCTTGGTGACAGCCAACATGGCTTCACTAGATCGTGCCTGACAAATCTGGTGGCTTTCTACGATGGGCTTACAGCGTTGGTGGAGAGGGGAAGAGCAACTCACGTCATGAACCTTGACTTGTGCAAATCATTTGACACTGTCCCACACCATATCCTTGTCTCTCAATTGGAGAGACATGCATGTGATGGATGGATCACCTGGTGGGTAAGGAAGTGGCTGGATGGTTACCCTCAAGGAGCTGGAGTCTACAGCTCAATGTCCAAGTGGAGGTCAGTAAAGAGTGGTGTTCCTCAGGGGCCAGTATTGGGACCAGCACTGTTTTAACACTTTGTCAGTGACACGGACAGTGTGATTGAGTGCAATCTGAGCGAGTATGCTGATGGCACCAAGCTGGGTGGTGCAGTCGATACACTGGAGGGAGGGGATGATATGCCATTGGACCTGGACAGGCTTGAGAGATTTTCCTGTGAGAACCTCATGAGGTTCCCAAAGGCCAAGTGCAAGGTCTTGCAACTGGATTTGGGCAATCGCAAGCACAACTACCGGCTGGCTGGAGAATGGCTAGAGAGCAGCTCTGAGGAGAAGGACCTGGGGTGTTGGTGGATGAGAAGCTCAACCTGTGCCGGCAATGTGAGTTTGCAGCCCAGAAAGCCAGCTGTATTCTGGGCTGCATCAAAGAAGTTTGGCCCAAAGCTTGAGAGAGGTGATTCTGTCCTTCCACTCCGCTCTCGGGAGACCCCTCCTGGATTACTGCATTCAGCTCTGGGGCCCCGAACTCAAGAAGGACATGGAAGTATTCAAAGGAGTCTAGAAGAGGCCAAAAACATGACAGAGGGGCTGGGGCACCTTTTCAATGAAGACTGGCTGAGAAAGCTGGTTCTCTTCAGCCTGGAGAGACTCTATAGCAGCCTTCCAGTACCTAAAGGGGGCCTTTAGGTAATGTTTTAAAGCCAAAAGAGGGTACTTTAAAATAAGGTATAAGGAAGATATTCTTTCCTTTGGGGGTGGTGGTCAACGGAACAGGTTGTCCAGAGAAGTTGTGGCTGACCCATCCCTTGCCCCTTTGTGGCCAGAAGCCTCCCGTGCCAAACCAAGCTGGAGACCCCCCCTGCAAAGTTGTTGTTTAACCTCATCTTTTCTGCATGGGGCCTCCTCTGCACCACAGAGCCCAATCTCAGCTCCCACGTTGTCACAAGCGTTCTGCATGGGCGCTACAGGGCCTAACTCTCCCATGTCTTGCCCTGCCTCTGCCATCCTACTGGGCAGGGGAAAGGGCTGCCTCCTGCAGCTGGCAGGAGGCGAGGGTGATATTGTAAAAGCCAGTCAAAGGAGCTCTCTAAGACTCAGTTTGGAGTTTTAGAAAGCAGGCGTTCTTTTACTGAGGTGCTGGACTTAGTGGGGATCAGTCCACCTAGTGTGCTTACAGAACTGTTTGAGCTATAGGGGTTATATACAATCAAAACATACATGTTAATCAGATTTCCCCAAAACATATTCATGCTATTTCCTGTAACTCATTAAAATCAGTAAATGTCTCTGACCCATGCACATTTGTTTCCACTGGTGGTCTTTCAGGGGTCTCTGGTGGTCATCGGTAGTCTTCCTCACTATGTTCGTTAGTTGAATCCAGTTCTTGTCCATGCTCAAGCCATCTAAATCTTTCTTCTCTTCTTCTTTCATCTTAGGCATGCATACAAAGCTTAGTTGCTTACACATCCAAGGATATACGCATAGCATGAGTTCCTCGCCTAATCTTCTGACACATCCTCTAGGCCTGGGTCAGCTTGCCCTCATTCTGAGATACAAGTCTGGAGGCTCTTATAGATAAAGCTGACTAATTAGTGAGTAAGCTAACATCAGGCATGAAAGTTTCTAAACTTCCTTCTATCTAACAAAACCTAGTAAAGGTTTCACCTACCTGCCAATGAAGCTTTTCAAATTTGATGCCATTGTTCTGTCAAGGAATAGACCTTTTTTCCTTTCAGCTCGCTATCGAGAGGAGGCCAGGAAGCGCCTCCCAAGGCCGCTCCTGCCAGCAGAGTCAAGGCCGTGGCCGAGGGGAGGGGAGGAGGCTGGAAGGGCGGTGGTGAGGTCCCTGCCGCTGTGCGGCCTGGTTGCCCCGCAGGAGATGTGCTGGCCGGCAGGCCTTGTGAGGTCACCCAGCGCGTCACAGAGCACCCAAGGCAGCAGGGATGGCACTGGAGAGGCGGGTGGCAGAGCGCAGCCAGGGGCTGGCTGTGGGTCCCCTCTGCTGCAGCCGCCTGACGGAGCGTGGCAGGAGGAGGGCAGGCAGGGCTCGTGGCAACCACGCTCACGGTTGCCTTGCCACAGGGTGCTGCAGAGCTCGGGCATGGCCACCACAGCCCCAGCCCCTTGCAAGGCACTGCAGTTGCTGGTGAGAGAGGGAGTTAGGGGAATCTTATCAAGTAGAGATAGAGTGCTGACGGCATGAAACTAGGATCCTACTTAGTGTCTTTACTAACTATGGTGCTTGTGCAAATTAATTAAAGCAAGAAGCCTTGGGCCCCTTTACCAAGGTCAGACTCTTAATAAGAGTGTGAGCCTATCTTAAGAAACTGGTAGAAACTGGTCCTGTGGATGGACAAGATCCAAGAAGCAACTGAGTCTGTGCAGAGACAAGAGGTCAACTAGCGGTGATGAGGAAGAGTCATCAATCTTCATCCCCACGACCCCCGACGACCACCACCAGAATGCACTGCGCAAGCGCAGATGGGAGGAGTTTATGGAAATGACTCCTTGGAACTAATTTTAATACGAAGCGGGGACAGGTTATGAATATGTATAGGCATATTGTGAAACTTCATGCATATGTAACCCTTTACTGCATATAACCAAGGCAAGTTGCTGCGTCAGGCGCGCACGACTTTGGCGGGACTACCCCCCATGCTGCCCAGCGCTGAATAAACATACCTACTTTACAATCTTACTGATTGTGGAGTCCGTTTTCCGCAAGTCACTGGGACAAAAGCAGATCCTGATATAGAGCCAAAAGAAAAGGAGGTCATTAGTGAATAAGCTGAACAAGACTGGACCCAGTACTGACCCCTGGGGGTCACCGGTAGCTACAGGCTTCCAACTAGTCTTCACACCACTGAGCACAACCCTCCGAGCTCTGCCATCCACCCAATTATCAGTCCACCTCACTCTCTACTCATGTAGGCCATGCTTCCTCAGCTTGTCTATGAGGATGTTATGGGAAACAGTGTCAAAAGCCTTTCTGAAGTCAAGGTAGACCACATTCACTGCTCTCCCCTCATCTACCCAGCTAGTCATCTCATCACAGAAGGCTATCAGGTTGGTTAAGCATGATTTTCCCTTCCCATTCCTAGTATGGTCTGGGGACCAGCTTGCTCCTGACAAATAGAGCCTGCGGAACAGACCCCCACCTGGAGCAGCTTCCAAAGAGCCCGTTTTTCGCTGCCCGTGGAGAATCCCACACAGGACCAGCCCAGGAAGGTCGGCACCCCACGAGAGGGACCCCACACCAGAGCAGGGGGGAGAGCGACAGTGAAGGAACAGTGGAAACAAAGCACCATGGACTGATGGCAGCCCCTGCTCCCAGCCCCCCTGCGCCACTCAGGGCAGGGAAGAGGTGGAAGAGAGTGGATGGGGGAAGGTGCCCCCAGCTTGTTTTTCTGTTCCTCTCTGTTCCCATCAGCAATAGGTAATCAATTTTATTCATCTTCCTATGCCAAGTCTGTTTTGCCCGTAACGATAATTGTAGAGTGATCCCCATTGAGGTACACTTGAGGAACCCTTGAGGTACACATCTTCATTTATCAGGGAACTGGCTTTCTGAGAAGCCCCGACTCCCCTATTCTGAATTTATATCAGCAATCTCTCCTCCTTCTTCCACTCTGCATACTCCTATTTGAAGTGACTGGGCTGGCCACACTTAAAATATCTTCTCAAAGCCTGTCCCTGCCAGGATTTAGGCTGCAACACAGGTAGCTTTCCTTGTCTGCCATTCCTTCATCTCTCTTCCTCTCCTTGCCATCCTAGGCCCAACTCTTCCCCAAAGTCCACTCTATCTCCAACCCTCTGCCTCACTACCCAGTATGCTGTGAATACCATTAATTTTGCTCTCTGCTTTTCCGTCTCATCTCCCCTCTTGGCGTACACCTTCATACTACATACACTGTTCACTCCATCCTCCCTACTTCTGGAGCTTTTTCTGCATATCTGGCCAGGCTTTAATCACAAAATGGACTTTAAAGAGCCCTTGGGCTACTGGGTCCTCAGGATTCATCCCTGAGTACTTTCTAATTCTGACCCTGAGTCTCTCATAGGATTTCTGTGTTGTGGGTTGTTATTATTGTAGTTAGCTAAATGGATATTTCTGCTCTATCGGAATTACTCTTGGTCCGGGGGGGGTGTTAGTTCTTAGCCATTCTTGCACAGCTGCCTGCTGAATCATTCCCCCCCTCAACATTCTTCTCCAGTGAATAACATACTCAAGATTGATGTTTCCCGCCCAGGAATACAAGTTCAGGCTTTTGAAACAGATTTGACTGTTCTGCTAGTCCTATAGGGTCCTCAGTTAAAGACTTTGTTTCTTAAAAAAAACACACACACAAAAAAAAGTCTTAAATCTCCTAATCTCTCTGTTGGTAAGGGTGGAGTTCACATAAGGTATTTGTCCTAGTCCCACTGGAACGTCCCTAAGAGGATACACACTTAGTTTTAGTACTGTTAGTACTACAGTGAGGACTGTAGGTTCACAAGCTACTTGACACTCCTCTACACCACATATGTAAAATTTTTCTTTTTTCCAACCCTTTAATTTCTCCCTTTTGCCTTTTTTCTTCTTCTTCTTTTTTTTTTTCCATCTCTTATGTTTTGAAAACCTGTGATCTTTGTTTTACTGTTCCCACACTGCTCATCCTGTTTTTCTCAAGCTTCCACCTTATTTTGGAACAGTGAGGCCCCCTACTGCCAAATAATTACATAACATTTCTCCTTATTATGACTACACAACTACATTGGAATACAGAAAATTAGTTCTCTACTGCAAAAACACAACTTAGTTTCTCACATCTTTGAGCAAATTCTGATGGGACGGCAACTCCGAGAGATGACGTGAGCGTTCAGGCACGGCCCTTTTAGGAGGGAAATGCTGTTCTGGAAGCCAGCTGTGTCACTCAAGTGCCCACTGCCTGTCCCTGCCTGCGGTCCCAGCACGGCCACACAGCAGCACTGGCACCAAGCTACAGGAGCAGCCAGGCCTTACACCGCCAGCAGGGCTCAGCAGGAGAGGGTGGCAGTGGCAGGAGAGCAGCTCTGCATGGACCCAGAGCTGGTGCTGCCAGGCTGGACTGCTGGGCCACGACTTTCTCCTCCACCTCTGCACACAGGCACTGTACCTGCAGCCACAGAAAAGGCCTCAGAGGAAGGACATAAGACAAAGAGGCACTTGAATTGGTTTAAATACATAACCAAAATGAAGAATTATATTTCTTTGTGGACAACATTTGAGAAAATAAAATTGGAAAAAACCAGCAACAACACAAGAGCATAAGACCCATTGACTTCGTCTATCATGAGTAATATTAGGAGTGATTTACAAAAGGAGGCGGGCAATCTATTGCTCAAGAAAAACACCCAGACATCACTTTCCACATGGCAACCTTGATCTCCTGGTTCCTCATGCTGTAGATGAAGGGGTTCACTACTGGAGGCACCACCAAGTACAGAAGTGCCAGAACAAGATCCAGGGAAGGGGAGGAAATGGAGGGGGGCTTCAGGTGGGCAAAAATGATGGTGCTCATAAAGAGGGAGACCACAGCCAGGTGAGGGAGGCACGTGGAAAAGGCTTTGTGCCGTCCCTGCTGGGAGGGAATCCTCAGCACGGCCCTGAAGATCTGCACATAGGACAGAGCAATGAAAACAAAACACCCCCCAAATAGAAAAGCAGTAACCACAAGAACTTGAACTTCCCTTAGGTAGGAGTCTGAGCAGGAGAGCTTGAGGATCTGGGGGATTTCACAGAAGAACTGGTTGAGGGAATTGCCACAGCAGAGAGGCAGTGAAAATGTATTGGCAGTGTGCAGCACAGCGTGGAGAAAGCCACTGCCCCAGGCAGCTGCTGCCATGGTGGCACAGGCTCTGGTGCCCAGGAGGGTCTCATAGTGCAGGGGCTGGCAGATGGCAACATAGCGGTCATAAGACATGACAGTGAGAAGAGAAAGTTCTGCTAAATTGAAAAAGATTAGCAGAAAGAGCTGTGCAACACATCCCACATAGGAAATGGCCCTGGTGTTCCAGAGGAAATTGTCAATGGCTTTGGGGAGAGTGGTGGAGATGGAGCCCAGGTCGAGTATGGCAAGGTTGAGGAGGAAGAAGTACATGGGGGTGTGGAGGCGGTGGTCGCAAGCTATGGCAGTGATGATGACCCCGTTGCCCAGGAAGGCAGCCAGGTAGATGCCCAGGAAGAGCGCGAAGTGCAGGAGCTGCAGCTCCCGCGTGTCTGCGAATGCCAGGAGGAGGAACTCGGTGATGGAACTGCTGTTACACATTTCTTGCCTCGGAGCAAGGGAGCCTGTCCAAAAGAAGCAAAGACTGTGTAAAATTTAAGGACTTTTCTGATGAAAATTCATTGCATGTCTCAACAAACACCACACAAACAACATACTGCCTCATGCATTTCAGGACGATCTTTCTGCCGCTCCTTGTCTTTTCTCTGGTTGGTGCTCTGAGGGTGCCACAAGAAGCAGGGGGCTGTGCTGTGGGCTGTGCTGCAGTCAGTCCTAGTCTAGAGCAACAGGTAAAAGGGAACTGGGAGTGATCTGAGAAGTCCACAGGCCAGGGACATGTCCCTGCTGCAGGACGTGAGGATAAGGTCAAATAATTCCCTAAGAAACAACAAAGGTGATGTCGGTACCGTCTGTATGCTGAGGTGTGTGAGGTGCCCCAGAGCAGCAGCAACGCTCAGGGATCCTTGAGGAATCTCTAGTACAGACGTTCTTACTCCATTACCATCCTTCTGCCTCAGCACATGGGCAGGAAAATGAAGCAGATTCTAAAAGTGCACTGCCTTCAGGTCACTTTTGCTGGGCAGTTCTGCTGTGCAGTGCCCTGGGGAGGTGTGGGGCTGTGAGCAGCCTGCCCCAGGCAGCAGGCTCTGGGCAGCAGCAAGACCCTGCCCTGCCATGCCGTGCCGTGCCCTGCCGGGGGGGCTCCTTCCAGCCGCAGCTTCTCCCCGCAGCCCCTGGGCAGCTCTCCGGGCAGGCTGAGTGCTGAGCCTGGCAGGCAGCAGAGGCCCTGCCCCGCCACACAGCCCCTGGGGCACAGCAGGGACCCTGCTCTGCACCACAGCCCTGGGCACCCCTGCCTGCACCCCCGGCTGCACAGCCTGCAGCCGGCCCCAAGACAAGGAGCCCTCGGGCCCTGCACGCTCACCCCGCAGCACACAAGCCCTGCGTGCCCTTCAACTCCAACACCAAGCGTCCTCCTGACAGCTGCCATCGCCTGAGGGCTGTGCCAGCTCCAGGAGAGCCTGGCAGGGTGCGCAGCGGCATTGCCCTGCACCCAGACACTTACCGTGTGGAGGTGGCTGTGAGTATTTCTCCCTCTGCCAGCTCTCCCCTGCCTTTCTATGCCAGGCTGCCCTGAACCTCTCTCCCCCTCCTCTCCTCTCCCCATGCCAGCTGCACGCAGTGCCCCCAGCCCTGCTGCGCCTGGCACAGGAGCTGCTCGTGGGTGGCTGAAGCAGCTTCTCAAGTAGTCCAAGTCTGATGCAAACTGCAAAGCCTCTCCCAGTGTTAACGGTGCCACTGAGGGACATTACTGACAAAGCCTCCCCATGGACTTGTTAGTGCAGAAAAGTGCAGGCAGTGATGACGGGGAGACCAAGGCCCAGGAAAGGTGGCCCTGGTGCTGAGGAAACCATGATTTGTCCCATGAAGTACAGAAGTCCGGCCCTGACTCCAGACCCTGGAAAGGGAGATCCTGTCCCTCCAGCAGGGCTCAGGGCTCTTCCTGGGTCAGGGCACAGTGGATAAGGGTCTGGGTGTCCCCCCTTGCCCCTGGTGTAGCCCTGCTCCCTGTCAGCATGTCCCACTGGCTCCTATGGTGTCCTCGTAGCACCCACACCTTCTCCTCAGGGTCCCCCCTCAGCTGCTCACGTCCAGCCCTGCCCTGATGGATGCAGGTATTCTGCCCCACGTGCAGCACTGGCCACGTCTCCTTGCCACCTCCAGGGGGTTTCTGCTGGCTGAAGGCTGGAGATTCCCAAGGTCCCCCTGCCCTGAAGCTCCCTTTTGTCTCCTGTTCATGGTTGGGTGCCGATGGCTCACCCTGATGGTGGTGACTCTCACACGATAACAGCGTGAGGAGTGTCAGGACTCGACAGGCACTAAGGGAGGCCCTTGTTCAGTGGAATTTCCAACCCACACAAGAATTACCATGAGAACCATCTCTGAAACACCCAATGACGCTACAAAGCAAGGAAAGCCAGGACCAGAGGGAATGTGTGTAGTTCAAGGCTTGTTCTCTGCTAGGGTATATTCTGGGAAAACATATACCTGTACAGACACACGGACAAAATGGATCCCTCCAGCAGCTGGACTTGGACCCTCTGTCTAGCCAGGAGCTTGCCCCACAGTCCCCTCCCATTTCCTAAACTCACAAACCGTAACGAGTCTCCTGTTCAGAATCACTGAGCCTTTGATGCTGGGAGGCAGCAAGCTCCCACCATTTATCTGCCTCCTCCTCCTGTTGATTTTGATCGGGAGTTCCTTTCTCATTCGTGCCAGCCTCCTGCCACTTGGCTTACTTCCCGTGTGTCAGGTTGGACCGTTCATGAGCTTGATAAGGAGATGATAGAACAAGGCGGGAGCAATGGTTTGAATCTTAAGGAAGGGTACATTTAGATGAGGTATGAGGAAGAAATTCTTTTCTGATCAGGGTGGTGACTCCTAGGAAGAGGTTGCCCAGAGAAACTGTGGATGCCCCATTCCAGAAAGTGTTCAAGGGCAGGTTGGATGGGGCTTTGAGCAAGCTGGTCTGGTGGAAGGTGTCCGTGCCCGTGGCAGGAGGGGTGGAATTAGATGACCTTGAGAGTCCCTTCCAAGCCAGTCCATTCTATCAGTCGATGCTCAAACATCAACCATCTCCCTGCACCCCTCCTCTCTGCAGGGCCATATCCGAAAGGAATCCTCCAAGCCGGTCCCTCAGCAGGCCCAAGGCTGCTCACCTCAAGTCCTCTGCTTTGCCTTGTGCAAAAGAAGGGCAATGGAGCTGGTGAAGGCTCAGCAGAAGTGCTGAGACACAAAGCTGGCCAAGCAAACCCAGACACAAGGACAAGACACAAACCAGGAGGATTCCTCTTAACAGAAGAGTAGAGCAAGCAGCTGGAAATAGAAGATCTCTTTCCAAACTAGAGAAGGAGAAAACCATATGTGTGGACCTTGAACAAGAAAAGGAAAACTTGCTAAACGTGGACAAGAAGCAAAGAAAGAAATAAAAACACCAACACTTTTAATTAAAACTTCAAGAATTATTTGGTATTCATTACCTGTGAAGTTTATGGAAGATGCCAGAAATATTTTTCTTGGAGGTGAATCTGACCCATTTTGTGTCACTGACAAAGCTGTGAGTCCAAAGAAATAAATGCTGAGTGGTGTCCCAGTGGGCAGGGGGGCAGTGGTGGCTGTGTCACCCAGCTGTCACAGTGGGGCCGTGACACGGCAGCCCAGCTGGGATAAAGGGCCAGGGATGCAGGCAGGCCCCAGTTGGGATGGAAGCCCCTGGCAGCAGGCAGCAGAGGGCAGAGCAGGGCAGGACAGGGAGGTGAGTGCGCCATGGAGCAGGGGCTGAAGCGGTGTGCGAGGCTGAGCAGGGCCAGAGTCCCGCTGCAGCCTGAGCAGGGGCTGGAGCTCAGCAGACTGGGTGTGTTGGGGAGATCCTTGGGTGCTCCAGGAACAGGCATGGGTGCTGCAGGGTTATGTCTTGGTGTGAAGGGAGGTGCTTACTTGCCCTGAGCGAGACAGTTGGGTGCCTCAGGAAGGTGTTGGATTCCTTGGGGAGATGCTTGGCAGGTTCACAAAGATGGGTGGTGTGCCCAGGGAGGTGCTTGCGTGTTCCACTAAGATGCTTTAGGACCTGCAGGGAGATGCCTGAGTGACCAGGGCAGAACCTTGGGTGCAGCAGGGTTATGCTTCTGTGCTCTGGGGAGGGAGGTGCTTGTGTGCCCTGGGCATTTCCTTGGGCTCTCTAGGAAGATGCTCCTATTCCCCTAGGAGATACTTGGGTGCCCCAGGAGGTGCTTGAGTACTGCAGCAAGCAGTTTGTCTCCTCCAGGGAGGGTCTCCAGAGACATGCCTGGGTGCCCCCGTGTTCTGCTTTCTTGCTCTAAATCGATGGTTGGGTGCTCTGGGAATGTTCTTGTGTGCCTCCAGGAGAAGACTGTGTGCTCCTGGAAGGTGCTTGGATGCCCTGCGGAGATGCCAGCATGCCCTGGGAAAATGCTTGGGTACCCCAGGGAGATTCTTGGTCTTCAAGAGAGGTTCCTGGGTTCCCCAGAGAGATGTTTGGCTGTCCCCCAGAGATGGATGGTTTCATTACCCTTCAAAGTAAGGTTTGTTTGCTTCTGGTTGATGTCTTAGTGAGTCAGGAGGTGAGGGGTTCACAGTGGAAAGTTTTCAGCGCCCCAGTGAGATGCTTGAGTGCTGTGGGGAGGTGCATGGGTCCTTCTGGAAGATGCTTGTGTTCCCTGGGGAGAAGACTGGTACCTCCGGGATCAAACTGTGTTCCCGTGGAAATCCCTTGGAACTGCAGGGAGATGCTTGGGAACTCTGGGGAGACTTGGATGTCTTGGGTACATCCCTGAATTGTCCCAAGAGATGTTGAGGTTCCCAGGAGACATGTGAGGATGTCCCAGGGAGGTGCAACAAGCTCCTCCCTGGAGAAGCAAAGCATTGCCCTGGTTCACACCAACATCTCCCTTAGGCACACAGCCACGTCCCGAGGGTACCCAGGTTGCTCCATGCAGCACACAGGCATCTCCCTGGAGCACCCAACAGTCTCCCCACACCACCAACCTGTCTTCCTCGCAGGACCCAAGCACCTCCCCGAAGCACAGGATCTTTTTCAAGGAGCATTCAGGCACCTCCCTGGAGAAGACAAGCACCTCCCTATTGAAAGCCAAAATCTTCGCTGGGAGCACAAGAATCTTCCTGGAGCACCCTCCACAGCACCAAAGCATCTCCGTGGAGCACCCAAGCACCTCCCTGGAAGAGAACGGCATCGGTGTTGGTACCCAAGAATCTCCACTGGGCATCTTCCTGGAGAAGCCATGCAGCTCCTCACAGCACTCAGGCATCTCACTGGAGCACCAAAGCATCTCCTCAGGGCACCCAAGAACCTCCCCAAATGCTCTAACGCATCCCCAGAGCTCCCAAGGAAGTTCTTTGAGTATCTGAGCATGTCAGATGTCAGTGCATGTCAGTGCACAGTGGGTAAGGGTCTGGGTGGCCCCTGCTGCCCCTAGTGCAGCCCCGTAAAGAGCTGGCCTTGCTCCCTCTCAGCATGTCCCACTGGCTCCTATGGTGTCCTCGTAGCACCCACGCCTTCTCCTCAGGGTCCCCCCTCAGCTGCTCACGTCCAACCCTGCCCTGATGGATGCAGGTATTCTGCCCCACGTGCAGCACTGGCCACGTCTCCTTGCCACCTCCAGGGGGTTTCTGCTGGCTGAAGGCTGGACATTCCCAAGGTCCCCCTGCCCTGAAGCTCCCTTTTGTCTCCTGGTCATAGTTGGGTGCTGATGGCTCACCCTAATGGTGGTGACTCTCACACGATAACAGCATGAGCAGTGTCAGGACTCTACAGGCACTAAGGGAGGTACTTGTGTAGTGGAATTTCCGACCCACGCAAGAATTACCATGAGAACCATCTCTGAAACACCCAATGACACTACAAAGCAAGCAAAGCCAGGACAAAACTGAATGAATGCTGGGCTTGTTCTCTGCTAGGGTATATTCTGGGAAAACATATACCTGTACAAACACACGTACAATACGGATCCCTCCAGCAGCTGGACTTGGACCCTCTGTCTAGCCAGGAGCTTGCCCCACAGTCCCCTCCCATTTCCTAAACTCACAAACCGTAACGAGTCTCCTGTTCAGAATCACTGAGCCTTTGATGCTGGGAGGCAGCAAGCTCCCGCCGTTTATCTGCCACCTCCTCCTGTTGATTTTGGTCAGGAGTTCCTTTCTCATTCGTGTCATCCTCCTGCCACTTGGCTTACTTCCCGTGTGTCAGGTTGGACCGTTCATGAGCTTGATGAGGAGATGATAGACCAAGGAGGGAGCAATGGTTTGAATCCAAAAGAAGGGAAGATTTAGATTAGATATGAGGAACAATGGACAAGAAACAAAGAACCACCAAAAAAAACCACCAACACTTTTGATTAAAACTTCAAAAATTATTTGGTATTCATTACCTGTGAGGTTTACAGAAGTTGCCAGATATATTTTTTTCTTGGGGGTGAATCTGATAAATTCTTTTAAATTGAACTGTCACTGACAAACCTGTGAGTCCAAAGAAATAAATGCTTAGAGGTGCTGCAGTGCACAGCAGGGTAGCAGTGGCTATGTCACCCAGCTGTCACAGTGGGGCCGTGACACGGCAGCCCACCTGGGATAAAGCGCCAGGGATGCGGGCAGGCCCCAGTTGGGATGGAAGCCCCTGGCAGCAGGCAGCAGAGGGTGGAGCAGGGCAGGACAGGGAGGTGAGTGCGCGATGGAGCAGGGGCTGAAGCGGTGTGCGAGGCTGAGCAGGGCCAGAGTCCTGCTGCAGCCTGAGCAGGGGCTGGAGCTCAGCAGCTGCTCGAGCAGGGGCTGGCTTTGAGCAGTCCCACAGCACAACGGGAACCAAGTGTCTGCTGCACAAACGGTGTTGCAGACGTTCAGCCTCAGCGGTGACAGGAAGGATTTTGGGTGTCCTGGGAAGATGCTTGGATGTCTTGGGGAGATCCTTGGGTGCTCCGCGATGAGGCACGGGTGCTCCAGGGCTATGTTTTGGTGTCAAGGAAGGTGCTTGTTTGTACCAAGGATGTGATGGGTGACACAGGGTGATGCTTGGGTGTCCTGAGGATCTACGTGGTGCCCCAGGGAGAAGATAGGGTACTCCAGAGAGGTCTTGGCATGCTTCAGAGAGGTGCTTTTTGAACCATTAAGATGCAGAAAAATCTTAAAGATTGAGTGCTCCAGAGAGATCCTTGTGTGTCCAGGGAGAAAGTCAGGTGCTGCAGGGAGCTGCTTGGGTGCTCCCGGTTGGTGCCTTCTTTTCTCTGGAGGTGCTGGGGTGCCCTGGACAGATACCGGAGAGCTCCAGCGAGTGCTGTGTGCTCCGTAAAGCTGCTTGCTTTCTCTGGGGAGATGCCTGAGTGCCCCAGGAAGTTGCTTGGGTTCTCCAGAATGGTACTTCGATGTCGTGGGACATTCTTGGAGGTGCTTGGCTTCCCTGGGAGTATGGTAGTGTGTGCTGTGGAGAGAGTTGGGTGCTCCCAGGATGTTTTTGGGTGTCCCCAGGGGATGAGGGAGTAGCCCTGTAGATTCTTTGTTGTCCCACAGAGGTGGTTGGGTATTGAAAGGAGAAACCTTGGTGAGCAGGAGGGCAGCGGTGGCTGTGTGATCGAGGTGTCCCAGTGGGCAGGAGGCAGCAGTGGCTGTGTCACCCAGGTGTCACAGTGGGCAGGGGGTCAGTGGTGGCTGTGTCACCCAGGTGTCCCAGTGGGGCCGTGACACGGCAGCCCAGCTCGGAGAGAGGGCCAGGGGTGCGGGCAGGCCCCAGTCGGGACGGAAGCCCCTGGCAGCAGGCAGCAGAGGGCAGAGCAGGGCAGGACAGGGAGGAGAGTGCGCGATGGAGCAGGGGCTGAAGCGCAGTGTGAGCCTGAATGGCCCAGGAAACTTGAAGGATGTGCTGGTGAGTGCAGAGGAGATGCTTGTGTGCTCCCCTGAGATGCCTGGGTGCCTCAGGAGATGCTTTCTTGCTCCATGGAGATTCTTCGCTGTCCCAAGAACATTCTGGCTGCTCCCCAGGCTTCTTAGCTGCTCTATCCAGATGCTCCCTGGGTGTGCAGGGAGATGCTTGGTTTCTCCAAGAAGACACCTGGGTGATGCAGGGAGTTTCCTGGATGTCCCAGGAGGATGGACTGGTGATCCTGAAAGTTTCTTGGTGGCTGCAGACAAATGCTTGAGTGCTATCTGGGGATGCTTGTGTACCCTAGGAGATGTGCTTGTGTGCCCAAGGGAGAGGCTTGTTTGATCCAGGGCAAAGCTCTGTTTCTCCAGGGAGGATTTTGGGTGCTCCAGGGAGATGGTTGGGTGCTTTCTGTGTGATGCTTGGCTCCAGGGAGATGCTGGAGGGCTGTGGGGAGATGCTTGGCTCCTGCACGTTGGTGTTAGTGTCCCCTGGGGGATGCCCGGGTACCCACGGGGACATACTTGAATGACCTAAGGAGCGTCTTGTGCACCCCATGGAAGCTGTTGGGTGCCAAGGGAGGTGCTTCCCATCTCCAGTGAGATGTCTGTGTGCCCCAGGTGGTGGTATGGAGCCCTGGGGAGATGCTTGGGTTCTCCACTCAGATGTAGGAGTGTGGGTTTGAGATTCCTGGGTACTGCCATGAGGTGCTTGAGTGTTCCAGGGAGGTGCTTGGCTTCCCTGGGGAGTTTTTTGGATAATACAAAGAGAGGCTTTGGTGTTCCAGTGAGGTGTTTAGGTGCCCTAAGGATATGCTTGAGAGCATCTCCTTCGTATACCAAACACCTCCCTAGGCAACCAGATCAACACCTGTAGGTGCCCAAGGATCTTCAAAGGTCACCCAAGAATATCTTTCAAGCAGCCAAGAATCTCCCTCCAGCAATGAAGCACCTCTCTGGAGAAACCACACATCGCCCTGGGTAAGCCAAACATCTCCCTGGGTACACAAGCATCTCCCTGGAGAATCCAAGCACCTTCCTGGAGCACCCAAGGAGTTCCTCAGGGTCTGTAAGCTTTTTCTCATGGTACACAAGCACCTCCTGGGACAACCAAGCACCTTGCTTGGGACCGGAATCACCTGCTTGTGAGTCAGAATTTCATCCAGAGTCACCCTAGAATCTCACAGGGGCAACCAAGCAGCTCTCTAAGGGACTCAGCAGCACAAGTGGAGCACTCCAGCACCTCCCTGCACCACACAAACTGCTCTCTGCAGTACCCAACCACCTCCTGGGGCTTCCGAGTGTCTTCTCAGAGGAACTGAACAGCTTCCTAGAGAGCCCAAGAATACTCCCAGGTCAAACAAGTTTCTCCCCAGAGCACATAAACATATCCCTGAGGCACACAAACACCTCTCTGGAGCATCCAAATTCTCCCCAGGTCACCCAAGCATCTCCCTGCGACACAGAAGTACCAAGCACCTCATGGCAGTACCCAAGGGTCTCCCCACCGCACTCCCACATCTGAGTGGAGAACCCAAGCATCTCCCCAGGGCTCCATACCACCACCTGGGGCACACAAATATCTCACTGGAGATGGGAAGCACCTCCCTTGGCACCCAAGAGCTTCCATGTGGTACACAAGCACCTAGAAGGGTCATAATATGTCCCCGTGGGCACCCACGCATCGTGACAGGGCACATAAGCACCTCCTTGGAGATATCAGGCACCTACCTAGAGCATTCAAGAATCTACCCTAAATAAGAAGAATATCCTTCAAGCACCCAAGCATCTCCATACTTCTATCTAATACCTTCTTGGAAGACCCAAGCACCTCTCTGTGGAAGAGTAGCATCAACCGTGGGCACCCAAGCATCTCCATGGGGCACCCAAGAAAATCCTTGCAGGACCCAAGCATCTCCACACAGCAATGAAGTACCTCCTTGGAGAAACCTGACAAACATCTCCCTGGGGAACACAAGCACTTTCCTGGAGGACCCAAGGATCCCCCTGGAATCCCCAAGCATTTTTCCAGGGCACGCTAGCATCTCCTTGCTTGACCCAGACAACCTTCCTTGAGCGCGTGAGAATCTCTGTGGAGCACCCAAGCATCTCCACAAAGCATCCATGCACTTTTGTGGGACACCCAGGTTCCTCCCATTGATGACAAAGCCTGTCCCTGGGGTGTGCAAGCAATCCCTTATGAACCCAAGAAATTCCCAGATCGCACAAGCGTCTCCCAGAGGCATCCAAATACATTCTGAGAACACCCAAGCATCTATCTGGAGCAATAACGCACTCACTGTGGCACCCAGGCGTGTCCCTGGAGCACCCAGACATGCCCCCGGGGCACCCAGGCATCTTCTTTGAGCATTGTAACATCTCCCCAGGACACACAAGCACCTCCTGGTACAAACAAAGATTGCCCTGGACACCCAAGTCTTGACACGGAACTCAGAACCGTCTCCCCAGGGTACACAAGCACCTCAAGGGATAGCCGAGATCCCCCATGGGGACCTCCAGCCCCTCCCCATGGTTCACTAAAACCTCCCTGGGGTACACAGATATGTCTCTGGGAACCGAACGCATCTCCACAGAGCATCCAAGGCTTTCTCTGGAGCACTAGGAACCTCCCTGGGGTATAAAAGCATTACGGGGGCACCCAAGAACCTCCCTAAGGCACATCTGTCCCCAGGCAGAGCTCCAGGCACTCCAGCTGCTCATTGACAGGGAGGGCGATGCCCCCTCCTCGTGTCCTTAGCCTGTCCTTCCTAAAGAGTCCGTGTACCTTCCATTCCAACACGCCAGTCATGGGAGGCACCCCCCCACGTCTCCTCAGTGCCAGAGGTCATTTCATAGCAGCGGGCACAGATGGGGCTGAGGGACTCAGTGCCGCATTCCTGCCTTAGTCTTTGCCAAAAAGCTCCCTCTCCTCTGAGCTCAGGGATATGGGAGAGAACCAGAAAATGGAAAGAAATTGTCGGTTGAGGTAAAAACTGTTGAAGAGGACAGAAAAGGAAGGGAGAATAATAACAACGGAATTGTACCAAGCAAGGACAGCCAGCAGCATCCTGGGCTGTGTGAGCCGGGAAAGGCCAGGGGATACAGGGAAGGGACGATCCGGAAGACGGCATCCAGATTTTGGGTCCCCAGGACAGGAGGGATGTCAGCAAGCTGCAGCGGGTTTGGCACAGGGCCCCCAAGATGCTCTGGAGCACTCTGCCTGTGAGGAGAGGCTGAGGGTGCTGGGCTTGTCCAGCCTGGAGAAGGGCAGGACGAGGGGGACCTCCTCTGGCTGTAGCTCTGAGGGGGTTGTGGAGGATGCAGAGCCAGGATCTTCAGCTGGGTTCAGGGTGGGAGGACAAAAGACAACAGCTGTGAAGCTGAAAGAGGAGAGCTTCAGGCTGGAGAGAAGGCAAAAAGCCTTTTCACCATGAGCTCAGCCAGGCGTCACCTGGAGGCTGTGCAGTCTCCATCTTTGCTGGTTTTGCAAAATGCAACAGGATCATGCCTTGAACAGCCTGTTCTGGCTGTGCTTGTGACAACTTGGGCTGCAGGCCTCCTGAGGTCCCTGACAACATGCCTTGTGGTCCTTTGACCTCAGGCCCAATTTCTGCTGGCGACAGAGGAGATGCTGTGGGGCCTGAATCCTCCTGTGCTGTAGGGGACCATCTAAAGCCAGGCAGGTGAACTCCGTCTCTTCACCTGTCTGAAGGGAATGCATACTCTGTCCTGGCCCTAAAGGACAGCTGAGCATCGTTTCTACTTTTGCCACACTTTCCTTTCACCTGGAAAAATGAATATTGCATGCAGGTTCATGGCCCTGATTTCCTCCATCTGTGCAGCGAGGTCAAAATCTCAGTGTTACTTACTTTTCTGCAAAGACTGTGAATTGTCATGGACCTTGCATGGGCAGATAAGATTTGGGGGGCAAGGGGGGGGCGGGTCACAGGGCTTTGTACAAGATGCAGAATGATCTTATTTAATGGTGTTGGCCTAACAATACTAGAAATGTTTTGAAATGTCAATAAAAATTAAAAAAACAAAGAAAACAAAACTAAACAGAAATAAAGGCAAACTTCTAAAGCATTGATAGTTTATGATTGATGCACATTTCCGCTTTCACAATTTTTGTGATTTTGTTTTCCTTTGTTTTAATAGTTAATAATGGCCAGTGTTGATGATCTGAGACACACTGCCCAGCCTCCACCTGCAGCTCCTGAGGGCCTCCGGTCTCCCACAGGTCCTCTTGACAGCTCCCAGCCCCAGTACAGAGGGGCCTCTGAACCTAGCAAGGTCTGCCTGGAAGGGTGAACAAACTATTCCAACATAGGAAAGAAAATAAAAATAAATACATAAAATTTAAAAAAGAGCGCATGTTCATCACCTCAAACACTCTGTCTGAAACAGTTCTTGTATGGCCATCCCTTGTGGAAGGTGACCGTCATTAGCTGCAGCTTGCACTGGGCACACAGCTGAGGAGAGTGTTTTACTGAACTGCATCACACTTAACTTTGGTTGGTTTTCAATGGGGAGCAATCCTTCTGTGCCTGCGTGCAGGCAGTTCTGTGGGGAAAAGGTCTGGGAGTTGGTGCAAAGGAGCTGTAACATGCAGCTGCAGCCCCGACTGGAGAAGTCTGATGGGAGGAGAAGTGCTGCAAGTCCCAGGTGGCTCCTGAGAGAAATGGTGGGGCTGGGGAGGTGAGGAGCAAGGTTGCCCACAGACTGTCTGGCCTCAAGGGACCGCTTTTCCAAGCTGACCAGGCCTCCTTAGGAGACCCTCTGGGTCAATAGCAAAGGGAGAGGGCAGGGAATCGAAATACATCAAGAAAGAATCCAACCTGAAGGGAAAACTCTCTTGTTATCAACTGTTCATTGAAATCTGCCTCATTCGCTACCCTCCCGAAATCTCCCCACTTAGATGTACAAGCCCTGAAGCCTTGAAGGAACTGCTGGGCAGAAAGAGGGCACAGGAGGGCTCTCTGCATTGTACTGAGCCCCAGGGTGTATTTGGTGCTGAGTCCGTGGACCTCTGGTCCTGAGAGGAGATAGCGCCGGGCGCACAAGAAGGGAAGGCCAGAAGAAATGCTGAAGTTTCTGGGAGTGTTAATTGGTCCCACTGGGGGCCATTACCACCACAGCTCCCCCACGGACCTGTTAGAGAAGGAAATGGGAGGCAGTGACGACAGGCAGGCAAAGGCAAAGTAAAGGTGGCCCTGATGCCGAGCAAAACCTTCATGTGTTTTATCAAAGCAAACACCAAGGCCTGACACCCAGCTCTGGGAAGAGAGCTTCTGTCCCTCATGCTGCTCTTCAAGGGGCAGGGGGATCTGGGCTGTGTGATGGCAGCTAAAGGACAACAGTACAACACCAGTGCACAGGGCTGCAGGGAGGCCACATGGTTTCAGTGCCAGGAGCACAGTGTGTCGTCTCCTGGGTCCCAGTGGCAGAGACAGCAGTCAGAGCCAAGGGGACAAAGACCTCTGCTCTGTCAGGGCCTTCCAGCCCTGTCAGTGCCCTTGGACGTCTCCCCACAGGTTGTCCTATCCTGCCCCATGCCTGAACCATTTTCCCTGCAGCCTGGGGACATCCAACCTGCTTCCCCACCGCAGCATCTCCCTACCCATACTAGGAACTGCTTGTGCTCACTGTCTTTGACTTGAAACACAAAGCCATGGGCTGATCCAGGCTCCCTGGCAGTCACCACAGCACTGCCCTTGGAGTGCCATTTCTTTCTGCTCATCACCATGCTGGACCTCCAAAACAGCAGATTGTGGTGGCTTTCCTTTCTCACGTTCTTTCTCCCTACCCAAAATGGGCCATCATCTCTGAAAGCAGATTTCCAGCTCTCAGGAGCTCCTACAAGAGTGCCCTGAGCCTGAGCTTCACCAGGCCTAGGAAGCGCAGGGCTCTCAGCCTCCACACACATGACCCCTAGCCCTGTCTTGGCACACCTCCTGTGAACCCTCTCCATTCCTCACTATTCCTTCAGAAAAGGAGCCTCATACTGGGAAAGACTCTTCCAGTTAGGGCCACACCAGTGTGCAGTCATGGAAGATGAGAAGTGCCTTGCCTGGGTGGACACACTCCTCCTAGTGCAGCCCAGCGTGGACATGACCATATCCGTGTTTAGCACTGCCGGCTCATATGGCATCCCTGGTTGTGCCCAGGCTCTTTTCCTCCTGGTTGCTCTTCCTGCAGTCCGGTCCAAGCCTGCTGTCATGTATGGAGCTGTTCTGCCCCTGATGCAGAGCATCACAAGGTGGGAAAGAGAGGCTCTCTTCTCCTTGGAAAATGCAATGACATTTATTCACCAAATCCAAGAGTTTCACAAGAAACTGCCCATTCTGAAATGTACCGCAACGGAACCTGGTCATGGAGGTCATCTTCAAGCATGTAGAGGATATGTTGATCAGGAGTAGTCAGCATGGATTCCCCAAGGAGAAATCACGCTTAACCAACCTGATAGCCTTCTATGATGAGTCGACTAGCTGGGCAGATGAGGGGGAAGCAGTGAATGTGGTGTTCCTTGATTTCAGAAAGTCCTGTCCCCCAGGGGTCATTACTGGGTCCAGTCTTGTTCAGCTTATTCACCAATGACCTCCTTTTCTTTTGGCTCTATATCAGGATCTGCCTTTGTCCCAGCAGCTACAGTGCCTTGCAAGGGGCTGGGGCTGTGGTGGCCATGCCCGAGCTCTGCAGCAGCCTGTGGCAAGGCAACCGTGAGCGTGGTTGCCACGAGCCCTGCCTGCCCTCCTCCTGCCACGCTCCGTCAGGCGGCTGCAGCAGAGGGGACCCACAGCCAGCCCCTGGCTGCGCTCTGCCACCCGCCTCTCCAGTGCCATCCCTGCTGCCTTGGGGTGCTCTGTGACGCGCTGGGTGACCTCACAAGGCCTGCCGGCCAGCACATCTCCTGCAGGTCAACCAGGCCGCACAGCGGCAGGGACCTCACCACCGCCCTTCCAGCCTCCTCCCCTCCCCTCGGCCACGGCCTTGTCTCTGCTGGCAGGAGCGGCCTTGGGAGGCGCTTCCTGGCCTCCTCTCGATAGCGAGCTGAAAGGAAAAATGGTCTCTTCCTTGACAGAACAATGGCATCAAATTTGAAAAGCTTCATTAGCAGGTAGGTGAAACCTTTACTAGGTTTTGTTAGACAGAAGGAAGTTTAGAAACTTTCATCCCTGATGTTAGCTTACTCACTAATTAGTCAGCTTTATCTATAAGAGCCTCCAGACTTGTATCTCAGAATGAGGGCAAGCCGACCCAGGCCTAGAGGATGTGTCAGAAGATTAGGCGAGGAACTCATGCTATGCGTATATCCTTGGATGTGTAAGCAACTAAGCTTTGTATGCATGCCTAAGATGAAAGAAGAAGAGAAGAAAGATTTAGATGGCTTGAGCATGGACAAGAACTGGATTCAACTAACGAACATAGTGAGGAAGACTACCGATGACCACCAGAGACCCCTGAAAGACCACCAGCGGAAACAAATGTGCATGGGTCAGAGACATTTACTGATTTTAATGAGTTACAGGAAATTGTATGAATATGTTTTGGGGAAATCTGATTAACATGTATGTTTTGATTGTATATAACCCCTATAGCTCAAACAGTTCTGTAAGCACACTAGGTGGAGTGATCCCCACTAAGTCCAGCACCTCAATGAAAGAACGCCTGCTTTCTAAAACTCCAAATTGAGTCTTAGAGAGTTCCTTTGACTGGCTTTTACAGTATCACCCTCACCTCCTGCCAGCTGCTGCCCACTCATGCTCCTGGCACAAACGTGGCCCCGCACCAACACCACCGCTCGTGCTGCCTTTGCCTCCTTACCCTGTCCTCTCCCTCGACTCCTTGTCTCTGCCAGGCCCCACGTTCCACACCCAAATTCATCCCTTTGCTCTCACCACCCTCTCCCCTGCCCAGCAGGATGGCAGAGCCAGGGCAGGACATGGGAGAGTTAGGCCCTGTAGTGCCCATGCAGAACGCTTGTGGCAAAGTGGGAGCTGAGATTGGGCTCTGTGGTGCAGAGGAGGCCCCATGCAGAAAAGATGAGGTTAAACAGCAACTTTGCAGGGGGGGTCTCCAGCTTGGTTTGGCACGGGAGGCTTCTGGCCACAAAGGGGCAATGGATGGGTCAGCCACAACTTCTCTGGGCAACCTGTTCTGTTGACCACCACCCCCAAAGGAAAGAATGTCTTCCTTATACCTAATTTTAAAGTACCCTCTTCTAGTTTTAAAACATTACCTAAAGGCCCCCTTTAGGTACTGGAAGGCTGCTATAGGGTCTCTCCAGGCTGAAGAGAACCAGCTTTCTCAGCCAGTCTTCATTGAAAAGGTGCCCCAGCCCCTCTGTCATGTTTTTGGCCTCTTCTAGACTCCTTCGAATACTTCCATGTCCTTCTAGAGTTCGGGGCCCCAGAGCTGAATGCAGTAATCCAGGAGGGGTCTCCCGAGAGCGGAGTGGAAGGACAGAATCACCTCTCTCAAGCTTTGGGCCAAACTTCTTTGATGCAGCCCAGAATACAGTTGGCTTTCTGGGCTGCAAACTCACATTGCCGGCACAGGTTGAGCTTCTCATCCACCAACACCCCAGGTCCTTCTCCTCAGAGCTGCTCTCTAGCCATTCTCCACCCAGCCGGTAGTTGTGCTTGCGATTGCCCCAATCCAGCTGCAGGACCTTGCACTTGGCCTTTGGGAACCTCATGAGGTTCTCACAGGAAAATCTCTCAAGCCTGTCCAGGTCTAACTGCATATCATCCCTTCCCTCCAGTGTATCGACTGCACCACCCAGCTTGGTGTCATCAGCATACTCACTCAGATTGCACTCAATCACACTGTCCGTGTCACTGACAAAGTGTTAAAACAGTGCTGGTCCCAATACTGGCCCCTGAGGAACACCACTCTTTACTGACCTCCACTTGGACATTGAGCTGTAGACTCCAGCTCCTTGAGGGTGACCATCCAGCCACTTCCTTACCCACCAGGTGATCCATCCATCACATGCATGTCTCTCCAATTGAGAGACAAGGATATGGTGTGGGACAGCGTCAAATGATTTGCACAAGTCAAGGTTCATGACGTGAGTTGCTCTTCCCCTCTCCACCAATGCTGTAAGCCCATCGTAGAAGGCCACCAGATTTGTCAGACACGATCTAGTGAAGCCATGTTGGCTGTCACCAAGAGCCTCCAGTTTGCTGTCGCCACCAGTCCAGAAGGCAGGGTAGCGTGATATGTCAGAGAGAGGCATTTGCAATGAACGTGTGCAAGGAGGGTGACAGAAATCTCATGGGAACACTGGGGGTAATTACCGGAGTTCTGCACAGAGAAATGTCAGGGCTCTGTGAGGTGCCCACATCTGAGCTGGCCTCACGTACTGCTCATACACACTGGGCTCTTCAGAGACACGGGTCCCTGCCTTGCACACACACAGGCAGTGCACTGCACACTTGCAGGGTCCCTCTGGCTCCTGCAGCCACTGCCAGAGGCTGGGAGGCACCTCAGCCCTGCGGTGCATTGCCCTGCTCTGCCCTCCACTGAGATGCCCCAAGGCACGAGGAATGGGCACAGGGATCTCGGAGGTGCAAGGAAGCACATCTCAGAGCTGCGTTCAGGTCTTGCACTTTGGACTAGATGATCTCTGAAGGTGCATTCCACCGGGCCTGTTCTGTGCTATTCAGGCAGATGCCCCATGGTTGTTACTCTCAGGATGAAGGGACCTGAAGACACTCTGCCCCACTGGTCTTCATGACACCCCTAGGGATAGCTGATGGCCTTTGTGCTCGCTCTTGTTCCTCTCTCCATGTGCGTACGATGTGCCTGCAGGTAGCAGCAGCAGCAAAGGGTTTCTGTTCCCATGTCTCCCTCGGGGGAGGCCAGCTGTGTCACCCAAGTGCCCAATGCCTGTCCCTGCCTGCGGTCCCAGCATGGCCACACAGCAGTACTGGCACCAAGCTGCAGGAGCAGCCAGGCCTTACACCGCCAGCAGGGCTCAGCAGGAGAGGGTGGCAGTGGCAGGAGAGCAGCTCTGCATGGACCCAGTGCTGGTGCTCCCGGGCTGGACTGCTGGGCCACGACTCTTTTCCCCTCCACCTCTGCACACAGGAACTGTCCGTGCAGCTACAGTAAAGGCCCTGGAGGAACGATATAAGAAAAAAATGTTACTTTATTTGGTTTAAATGGAAAACCAAAATGAAGAATATTATTTCTAAGTGAACAAGTGGAAAGTACCAGCAACACAAGAAAAAAGGGCAGGCATGGCCTATCGTGAGTAACGTTTTCAGGTGTTTTCAGAAGAAGAGAGGCAAGAATGTTTATTGGTTATGAAAAACACCTGGTCATCAGTGTCCATATGGCATTCTTGAGCTCCTGGTTCCTCATGCTGTAGATGAGGGGGTTCACTGCTGGAGGCACCACTGCATACAGGACTGCCAGCACCAGGTCCAGGGATGGGGAGGATATGGAGGGGGGCTTCAGTTGGGCAAACATGATGGTGCTCATAAAGAGGGAGACCACAGCCAGGTGAGGGAGGCACGTGGAAAAGGCTTTGTGCCATCCCTGCTGGGACGGGATCTTCAGCACGGCCCTGAAGATCTGCACATATGACAGAGCAATGAAAATGAAACAACTCCCAAATAGAAAAGCACTAACCACAAGAACTTGAACTTCCCTTAGGTAGGAGTCTGAGCAGGAGAGCTTGAGAATCTGGTGGATTTCACAGAAGAACTGGTTGAGGGAATTGCCACAGCAGAGAGGCAGTGAAAATGTATTGGCAGTGTGCAGCACAGCGTGGAGAAAGCCACTGCCCCAGGCAGCTGCTGCCATGGTGGCACAGGCTCTGGTGCCCAGGAGGGTCTCATAGTGCAGGGGCTGGCAGATGGCGATGTAGCGGTCGTAGGCCATGATGGTGAGAAGAGATAATTCTGCTGAAATCAAAAAGACTAGCAAAAAGACCTGTACAGCACATCCTGGGTAGGAAATGGTCCTGGTGTCCCAGAGGAAATTGGCCATGGCTTTGGGGACAGAAGCGGAGATGCAGCCCAGGTCGAGGAGGGCGAGGTTGAGGAGGAAGAAGTACATGGGGGTGTGGAGGCGGTGGTCGCAGGCTACGACTGTGATGATGACCCCATTGCCTAGGAGGGCAGCCAGGTAGATGCCCAGGAAGAGCGTGAAGTGCAGGAGCTGCAGCTCCCGCGTGTCTACGAATGCCAGGAGGAGGAACTCGGTGATGGAGCTGCTGTTACACATTTCTTGCCTCGGAGAAAGGGAGCCTGTCCAAACGAAGGAAAGACTGTGGAAATTTAATGCAAAATCCATTGCTTGTCTCAACATACACCACACAAAAAACATACTGCCTTATGCATTTCAGGATGATGTTTCTGCTGCTCCTTGTCTTTTCTCTGGTTGGTGCTCTGACAATGCCACAAGAAGCAGGGGGCTGTGCTGTGGGCTGTGCAGCAGTCAGTCCTGGTCTACAGCAGCAGGTAAAAGGGAACCTGGATTGATCTGAGAAGTCCACAGGCCAGGGACAAGTCCCTGCTGCAGGACGTGAGGAGAAGGTCAAATAATTCCCTAAGAAACAACAAAGGTGATGTCGGTACCGTCTGTACGCTGAGGTGTGTGAGGTGCCCCAGAGCAGCAGCAATGCTCAAGGAGCCTTAGTCTCTAGTACAGATGTTCCTACTCCATTGCCATCCTTCTGCCTCAGCACATGGGCAGGAAAACGAAGCAGATTCTAAAAGTGCACTGCCTTCGGGTCGCTCTTGGTGGGCAGTTCTGCTGTGCAGTGCCCTGGGGAGGTGTGGGGCTGTGAGCAGCCTGCCCCAGGCAGCAGGCTCTGGGCAGCAGCAGGACCCTGCCGTGCCGTGCCGTGCTGTGCTATCCGGGGGGGCTCCTTCCAGCCGCAGCTTCTCCCCGCAGCCCCTGGGCAGCTCCCCGGGCAGGCTGAGTGCTGAGCCTGGCAGGCGGCAGAGGCCCTGCCCCGCCACACAGCCCCTGGGGCACAGCAGGGACCCTGCTCTGCACCACAGCCCTGGGCACCCCTGCCTGCACCCCCGGCTGCACAGCCTGCAGCCGGCCCCAAGAGAACAGAGCCCTCGGGCCCTGCACGCTCACCCTGCAGCACACAAGCCCTGCGTGCCCTTCAACTCCAACACCGAGCGTCCTCCTGACAGCTGCCATTGCCTGAGGGCTGTGCCAGCTCCAGGAGAGCCTGGCAGGGTGCGCAGCGGCATTGCCCTGCACCCAGACACTTACCGAGGGGAGGTGGCTGTGAGGATTTCTCCCTCTGCCAGCTCTCCCCTGCCTTTCTATGCCAGGCTGCCCTGAACCTCTCTCCCCCTCCTCTCCTCTCCCCATGCCAGCTGCACGCAGTGCCCCCAGCCCTGCTGCGCCTGGCACAGGAGCTGCTCGTGGGTGGTTGAAGCAGCTTCTCAAGTAGTCCAAGTCTGATGCAAACTGCAAAGCCTCTCCCAGTGTTAACGGTGCCACTGAGGGACATTACTGACAAAGCCTCCCCATGGACTTGTTAGAGCAGAAAAGTGCAGGCAGTGATGACGGGGAGACCAAGGCCCAGGAAAGGTGGCCCTGGTGCTGAGGAAACCTTGATGTGTCCCATGAAGTCCAACAGTCTGGCCCTGACCCCAGCCTCTGGGAAGGGAGATCCTGACACTCCAGCGCGGTTTAGGGCTCTTTCTGGGTCAGTGCACAGTGGGTAAGGGCAGTGCCAAGTACACGGCTACAGGAGGACATCTCCTAGGCTCCTGGAGGGGGAGGAGGAGGCATTGAGACCCTAATGCTGTAAGGATGAGGTATCTCCTCATAGGCCTCACTGACAAGAGCCAGAGCCCAGCAGACAAAGCTGTTGGCTCTGTCGGGGGCTTTCATCTTCCAAAGGATCCTTAACAATAACCATCACAGGCCGTCCTATGCTGTCTCATGTCTGCAGCTGTTACCCTGCAGGACTTAGATACCCACCTTGCTTCCCCACCTTGCTCTCACCTGAGCACCTCCCTGCCTTGACTGATGTCTCTCCATCTGCCCTCAGTAATCCATGAAACACAAAGCCAGGGGCTAATCCTGACACCCTCTGCGTGACGTCTTGCACCACAGCTCTGCTCTTCAAGAAGCATTTCACCTCATACCCCCATCTCACCACCCACACCCAGTCTGAATTTTGTGATGTCCTTTCTTTCCCATGTTCTTTCGTACAAAGAGGAAAAACTCCACCATCACTGCAACCACCCCTCGAGCAGTCTCAGCCTACTTCTCTACTGCCCAGAGCCTGCACGACACAGGGCCAAAGAAGCCCAGGTCCCTCAGCCTGGGCCACCCTGCTCCAGAGGTAGCCACAGCAGCACTGAGTCGAGGGGGACAATAACCCAAGTGGTCTGGGTGGCCCCCACTGCTGCTAGTGCAGCCCTGTAAGGAGCTGGCCTGGACACTGGCTCCTATGGTGTCCTCGTAGCACCCACGCCTTCTCCTCAGGGTCCCCCCTCAGCTGCTCACGTCCAACCCTGCCCTGATGGATGCAGGTATTCTGCCCCACGTGCAGCACTGGCCACGTCTCCTTGCCACCTCCAGGGGGTTTCTGTTGGCTGAAGGCTGGACATTCCCAAGGTCCCCCTGCCCTGAAGCTCCCTTTTGTCTCCTGTTCATGGTTGGGTGCCGATGGCTCACGCTGATGGTGGTGACTCTCACACGATAACAGCGTGAGGAGTGTCAGGACTCTACACGCACTAAGGGAGGTACTTGTTTAGTGGAATTTCCGACCCAGGCAAGAATTACCATGAGAACCATCTCTGAAACACCCAATGACACTACAAAGCAAGCAAAGCCAGGACCAGAGGGAATGTGTGTTGGGCTCTTTGTATGCTAGGATATTTTCTGGGAAAACCTACACCTACACAGACACACGTGGAATATGGATCCCTTCAGCACGAGGAGCAATGGTTTGAATCCCAAAGAAGGGTAGATTTAGATGAGGTATGAGGAAGAAATTCTTTTCTTATCAGGGTGGTGACTCCTAGGAACAGGTTGCCCAGAGAAACTGTGGATGCCCCATCCCAGAAAGTGTTCAAGGGCAGGTTGGATGGGGCTTTGAGGAAGCTGGTCTGATGGAAGGTGTCCGTGCCCGTGGCAGGAGGGGTGGAATTAGATGACCTTGAAAGTCCCTTCCAAGCCAG
This sequence comes from Anser anser, assembly GCF_964211835.1. NCBI lineage: Eukaryota > Metazoa > Chordata > Aves > Anseriformes > Anatidae > Anser > Anser anser. The sequence continues at coordinate 1,213,449 of NW_028154169.1, forward strand.
TCCATTCTATCAGTCGATGCTCAAACATCAACCATCTCCCTGCACCTCTCCTCTCTGCAGGGCCATATCCCAAAGGAATCCTCCAAGCAGGTCCCTCAGCAGGCCCAAGGCTGCTCACCTCAAGTCCTCTGCTTTGCCTTGTGCAAAAGAAGGGCAATGGAGCTGGTGAAGGCTCAGCAGAAGTGCTGAGACACAAAGCTGGCCAAGCAAATCCAGAGGCAAGGACAAGACACAAACCAGGAGGATTCCTCTTAACAGAAGAGTAGAGCAAGCAGCTGGAAATGGAAGATCTCTTTATAAGAGAATTTTGAGCAAGCAGCTGGAAATGGAATATCTCTTTATATGAGAACTTTCCAAACTAGAGAAGGAGAAAAGCGTATGTGTGGACCTTTAACAAAAAAGGAAAACTTGCTAAACGTGGACAGGAAGCAAAGAAAGAAATAAGAACACCAACACTTTTAATTAAAACTTCAAGAATTATTTGGTATTCATTACCTGTGAAGTTTATGGAAGATGCCAGAAATATTTTTCTTGGAGGTGAATCTGACCCATATTGTGTCACTGACAAAGCTGTGAGTCCAAAGAAATAAATGCTGAGTGGTGTCCCAGTGGACAGGGGGGCAGCGGTGGCTGTGTCACCCAGGTGTCCCAGTGGGCAGGGGGGCAGCGGTGGCTGTGTCACCCAGGTGTCCCAGTGGGGCCGTGACACGGCAGCCCAGCTGGGATAAAGGGCCAGGGGTGAGGGCAGGCCCCAGTCGGGATGGAAGCCCCTGGCAGCAGGCAGCAGAGGGCAGAGCAGGGCAGGACAGGGAGGTGAGTGCGCCATGGAGCAGGGGCTGAAGCGGTGTGCGAGGCTGAGCAGGGCCAGAGTCCCGCTGCAGCCTGAGCAGGGGCTGGAGCTCAGCAGCTGCTCGAGCAGGGGCTGGCTTTGAGCAGTCCCACAGCACAACGGGAACCAAGAGTCTGGTGCACAAACGGTGTTGCAGACGTTCAGCCCCAGCGGTGACAGGAAGGATTTTGGGTGTCCTGGGAAGATGCTTGGATGTCTTGGGGAGATCCTTGGGTGCTCCGCGATGAGGCACGGGTGCTCCAGGGCTATGTTTTGGTGTCAAGGAAGGTGCTTGTTTGTACCAAGGATGTGATGGGTGACACAGGGTGATGCTTGGGTGTCCTGAGGATCTACGTGGTGCCCCAGGGAGAAGATAGGGTACTCCAGAGAGGTGTTGGCATGCTTCAGAGAGGTGCTTTTTGAACCATTAAGATGCAGAAAAATCTTAAAGATTGAGTGCTCCAGAGAGATCCTTGTGTGTCCAGGGAGACAGTCAGGTGCTGCAGGGAGCTGCTTGGGTGCTCCCGGTTGGTGTCTTCTTTTCTCTGGAGGTGCTGGGGTGCCCTGGACAGATACCGGAGAGCTCCAGCGAGTGCTGTGTGCTCCGTAAAGCTGCTTGCTTTCTCTGGGGAGATGCCTGAGTGCCCCAGGAAGTTGCTTGGGTTCTCCAGAATGGTACTTGGATGTCATGGGGCATTCTTGGAGGTACTTGGCTTCCCTGGGAATATGGTAGTGTGTGCTGTGGAGAGAGTTGGGTGCTCCCAGGATGTTTTTGGGTGTCCCCAGGGGATGAGGGAGTAGCCCTGTAGATTCTTTGGTGTCCCACAGAGGTGGTTGGGTATTGAAAGGAGAAACCTTGGTGAGCAGGAGGGCAGCGGTGGTTGTGTGATCGAGGTATCACAGTGGGCAGGGGCAGCGGTGGCTGTGTCACCCAGGTGTCACAGTGGGGCCGTGACATGGCAGCCCAGCTGGGATAAAGGGCCAGGGGTGCGGGCAGGCCCCAGTCGGGACGGAAGCCTCTGGCAGCAGGCAGCAGAGGGCAGAGCAGGGCAGGACAGGGAGGTGAGTGCGCGATGGAGCAGGGGCTGAAGCGGTGTGTGAGGCTGAGCAGGGCCAGAGTCTCGCTGCAGCCTGAGCAGGGGCTGGAGCTCAGCAGACTGGGTGTGTTGGGGAGATCCTCGGGTGCTCCGGGAAGAGGCATGGGTGCTGCAGGGTTATGTCTTGGTGTGAAGGGAGGTGCTTGCTTGCTCTGAGCGAGACAGTTGGGTGCCTCAGGAAGGTGTTGGATTCCTTGGGGAGATGCTTGGCAGGCTCACCAAGATGGGTGGTGTGCCCAGGGAGGTGCTTGCGTGTTATGCCAAGATGCTTTAAGACCTGCAGGGAGATGCCTGAGTGACCAGGGCAGAACCTTGGATGCAGCAGGGTTATGCTTCTGTGCTCTGGGGAGGGAGGTGCTTGTGTGCCCTGGGCATGTCCTTGGGCTCTCTAGGAAGATGCTCCTATTTCCCTAGGAGATACTTGGGTGCCCCAGGAGGTGCTCGAGTACTGCAGCAAGCAGTTTGTCTCCTCCAGGGAGGGTCTCCAGAGACATGCCTGGGTGCCCCCGTGTTGTGCTTTCTTGCTCGAAATTGATGGTTGGGTGCTCTGGGAATGTTCTTTTGTGCCTCCAGGAGAAGACTGTGTGCTCCTGGAAGGTGCTTGGATGCCCTGCGGAGATGCCAGCATGCCCTGGGAAAATGCTTGGGTACCCCAGGGAGATCCTTGGTCTTCAAGGGAGGTGCCTGGGTTCCCCAGAGAGATGTTTGGCTGTCCCCCAGAGATGGATGGTTTCATTACCCTTCAAAGTAATATTTGTTTGCTTCTGGTTGATGTCTTAGTGAGGTAGGAGGTGCTGGGTTCACAGTGGAAAGTTTTCAGCACCCCAGTGAGATGCTTGAGTGCTGTGGGGAGGTGCATGGGTCCTTCTGGAAGATGTTTGTGTTCCCTGGGGAGAAGACTGGTACCTCCGGGATCAAACTGTGTTCCCGTGGAAATGCCTTGGAACTGCAGGGAGATGCTTGGGAACTCTAGGGAGACTTGGCTGTCTTGGGTACATCCCTGAATTGTCCCAAGAGATGCTGAGGTTCCCAGGAGACATGTGAGGATGCCCCAGGGAGGTGCAACAAGCTCCTCCCTGGAGAAGCAAAGCATTGCCCTGGTTCACACCAACATCTCCCTTAGGCACACAAGCACGTCCCGAGGGTACCCAGGCTGCTCCATGCAGCACACAGGCATCTCCCTGGAGCACCCAACAGTCTCCCCACACCACCAACCTGTCTTCCTCGCAGGACCCAAGCACCTCCCCAAAGCACATGATCTTTCTCAAGGAGCATTCAGGCACCTCCCTGGAGAAGACAAGCACCTCCCTATTGAAAGCCAAAATCTTCGCTGGGAGCACAAGCATCTTCCTGGAGCACCCTCCACAGCACCAAAGCATCTCCCAGGAGCACCCAAGCACCTCCCTGGAAGAGAACGGCATCAGTGTTGGTACCCAAGAATCTCCACTGGGCATCTTCCTGGAGAAGCCATGCAGCTCCTCACAGCACTCAGGCATCTCACTGGAGCACCAAAGCATCTCCTCAGGGCACCCAAGAACCTCCCCAAATGCTCTAACGTATCCCCAGAGCTCCCAAGGAAGTTCTTTGAGTATCTGAGCATCTCAGATGTCAGTGCATGTCAGTGCACAGTGGGTAAGGGTCTGGGTGGCCCCCGCTGCCCCTAGTGCAGCCCCGTAAGGAGCTGGCCTTGCTCCCTCTCAGCATGTCCCACTGGCTCCTGTGGTGTCCTCGTAGCACCCACGCCTTCTCCTCAGGGTCCCCCCTCAGCTGCTCACGTCCAGCCCTGCCCTGATGGATGCAGGTATTCTGCCCCACGTGCAGCACTGGCCACGTCTCCTTGCCACCTGCAGGGGGTTTCTGTTGGCCGAAGGCTGGACATTCCCAAGGTCCCCCTGCCCTGAAGCTCCCTTTTGTCTCCTGTTCATGGTTGGGTGCCGATGGCTCACCCTGATGGTGGTGACTCTCACACGATAACAGCGTGAGGAGTGTCAGGACTCTACACGCACTAAGGGAGGTACTTGTTTAGTGGAATTTCTGACCCACGCAAGAATTACCATGAGAACCATCTCTGAAACACCCAATGACACTACAAAGCAAGCAAAGCCAGGACAAAACTGAATGAATGCTGGGCTTGTTCTCTGCTAGGGTATATTCTGGGAAAACATATACCTGTACAAACACACGTACAATACGGATCCCTCCAGCAGCTGGACTTGGACCCTCTGTCTAGCCAGGAGCTTGCCCCACAGTCCCCTCCCATTTCCTAAACTCACAAACGGTAACGAGTCTCCTGTTCAGAATCACTGAGCCTTTGATGCTGGGAGGCAGCAAGCTCCCGCCGTTTATCTGCCACCTCCTCCTGTTGATTTTGGTCAGGAGTTCCTTTCTCATTCGTGTCATCCTCCTGCCACTTGGCTTACTTCCTGTGTGTCAGGTTGGACCGTTCATGAGCTTGACAAGGAGATGATAGACCAAGGAGGGAGCAATGGTTTGAATCTTAAGGAAGGGTACATTTAGATGAGGTATGAGGAAGAAATTCTCTTCTTATCAGGCTGGTGAGTCCTAGGAAGAGGTTTACCAGGGAAACTGTGGATGCCCCATCCCAGAAAGTGTTCAAGGGCAGGTTGGATGGGGCTTTGAGCAAGCTGGTCTGGTGGACAGTGTCCCTGCCCATACCAGGGAGGTTGGAATTAGATGACCTGGAATGTCCCTTCCAAGCCAGTCCGTTCTATCAGTCGATGCTCAAACATCAACCATCTCCCTGCACCCCTCCTCTCTGCAGGGAGGGGGACCATATCCCAAAGGAATCCTCCAAGCAGGTCCCTCAGCAGGCCCAAGGCTGCTCACCTCAAGTCCTCTGCTTTGCCTTGTGCAAAAGAAGGGCAACGGAGCTTGTGAATGCTCAGCAGAAGTGCTGAGACACAAAGCTGGCCAAGCAAATCCGGAGGCAAGGACAAGACACAAACCAGGAGGATTCCTCTTAACAGAAGAGTAGAGCAAGCAGCTGGAAATAGAAGAACTCTTTTTATGAGAGCTTTCCAAACAAGAGAAGGAGAAAGACATATGTTTGGACCTTTAACAAGAAAAGGAGAACTTGCTAAACATGGACAAGAAGGAAAGAAAGAAATAAGAACACCAACACTTTTGATTAAAACTTCAAGAATTATTTGGTATTCATTACCTGTGAAGTTTATGGAAGATGCCGGCAATATTTTTCTTGGAGGTGAATCTGACCCATTTTGTGTCACTGACAAAGCTGTGAGTCCAAAGAAATAAATAGTGAGTGGTGTCCCAGTGGGCAGGGGGGCAGCGGTGGCTGTGTCACCCAGGTGTCACAGTGGGGCCGTGACACGGCAGCCCAGCTGGGATAAAGGGCCAGGGATGCAGGCAGGCCCCAGTCGGGATGGAAGCCCCTGGCAGCAGGCAGCAGAGGGCAGAGCAGGGCAGGACAGGGAGGTGAGTGCGCCATGGAGCAGGGGCTGAAGCGGTGTGCGAGGCTGAGCAGGGCCAGAGTCCCGCTGCAGCGTTAGCAGGGGCTGGAGCTCAGCAGCTGCTCGAGCAGGGGCTGGCTTTGAGCAGTCCCACAGCACAACGTGAACCAATTGTCTGCTGCACAAACGGTGTCTCCAACCTAATGTTGAGGTTCCCAGGAGACATGTGAGGGTGCCCCAGGGAGGTGCAACAAGCTCCTCCCTGGAGAAGCAAAGCATTGCCCTGGTTCACACCAACATCTCCCTTAGGCACACAAGCACGTCCTGAGGGTACCGAGGCTGCTCCATGCAGCACACAGGCATCTCCCTGGAGCACCCAACAGTCTCCCCACACCACCAACCTGTCTTCCTCGCAGGACCCAAGCACCTCCCCAAAGCACATGATCTTTTTCAAGGAGCATTCAGGCACCTCCCTGGAGAAGACAAGCACCTCCCTATTGAAAGCCAAAATCTTCGCTGGGAGCACAAGCATCTTCCTGGAGCACCCTCCACAGCACCAAAGCATCTCCCAGGAGCACCCAAGCACCTCCCTGGAAGAGAACGGCATCAGTGTTGGTACCCAAGAATCTCCACTGGGCATCTTCCTGGAGAAGCCATGCAGCTCCTCACAGCACTCAGGCATCTCACTGGAGCACCAAAGCATCTCCTCAGGGCACCCAAGAACCTCCCCAAATGCTCTAACGCATCCCCAGAGCTCCCAAGGAAGTTCTTTGAGTATCTGAGCATGTCAGATGTCAGTGCATGTCAGTGCACAGTGGGTAAGGGTCTGGGTGGCCCCTGCTGCCCCTAGTGCAGCCCCGTAAAGAGCTGGCCTTGCTCCCTCTCAGCATGTCCCACTGGCTCCTATGGTGTCCTCGTAGCACCCACGCCTTCTCCTCAGGGTCCCCCCTCAGCTGCTCACGTCCAACCCTGCCCTGATGGATGCAGGTATTCTGCCCCACGTGCAGCACTGGCCACGTCTCCTTGCCACCTGCAGGGGGTTTCTGCTGGCTGAAGGCTGGACATTCCCAAGGTCCCCCTGCCCTGAAGCTCCCTTTTATCACCTGTTCATGGTTGGGTGCCGATGGCTCACCCTGATGGTGGTGACTCTCACACGATAACAGCGTGAGGAGTGTCAGGACTCTACACGCACTAAGGGAGGTACTTGTTTAGTGGAATTTCTGACCCACGCAAGAATTACCATGAGAACCATCTCTGAAACACCCAAACACACTACAAAGCAAGCAAAGCCAGGACAAAACTGAATGAATGCTGGGCTTGTTCTCTGCTAGGGTATATTCTAGGAAAACATATACCTGTACAAACACACGTACAATACGGATCCCTCCAGCAGCTGGACTTGGACCCTCTGTCTAGCCAGGAGCTTGCCCCACAGTCCCCTCTCATTCCCTAAACTCACAAACGGTAACGAGTCTCCTGTTCAGAATCACTGAGCCTTTGATGCTGGGAGGCAGCAAGCTCCCACCATTTATCTGCCACCTCCTCCTGTTGATTTTGGTCAGGAGTTCCTTTCTCATTCGTGTCATCCTCCTGCCACTTGGCTTACTTCCTGTGTGTCAGGTTGGACCGTTCATGAGCTTGACAAGGAGATGATAGACCAAGGAGGGAGCAATGGTTTGAATCCAAAAGAAGGGAAGATTTAGATTAGATATGAGGAACAACGGACAAGAAACAAAGAACCACCAAAAAAACCCCACCACCACTTTTGATTAAAACTTCAAGAATTATTTGGTATTCATTACCTGTGAAGTTTACAGAAGTTGCCAGATATATTTTTTTCTTGGGGGTGAATCTGATAAATTCTTTTAAATTGAACTGTCACTGACAAACCTCTGAGTCCAAAGAAATAAATGCTTAGAGGTGCTGCAGTGCAAAGCAGGGTAGCAGTGGCTATGTCACCCAGGTGTCCCAGTGGGGCCGTGACACGGCAGCCCACCTGGGATAAAGCGCCAGGGATGCAGGCAGGCCCCAGTTGGGATGGAAGCCCCTGGCAGCAGGCAGCAGAGGGCAGAGCAGGGCAGGACAGGGAGGTGAGTGCGCGATGGAGCAGGGGCTGAAGCGGTGTGCGAGGCTGAGCAGGGCCAGAGTCCTGCTGCAGCCTGAGCAGGGGCTGGAGCTCAGCAGCTGCTCGAGCAGGGGCTGGCTTTGAGCAGTCCCACAGCACAACGGGAACCAAGTGTCTGCTGCACAAACGGTGTTGCAGACGTTCAGCCTCAGCGGTGACAGGAAGGATTTTGGGTGTCCTGGGAAGATGCTTGGATGTCTTGGGGAGATCCTTGGGTGCTCCGCGATGAGGCACGGGTGCTCCAGGGCTATGTTTTGGTGTCAAGGAAGGTGCTTGTTTGTACCAAGGATGTGATGGGTGACACAGGGTGATGCTTGGGTGTCCTGAGGATCTACGTGGTGCCCCAGGGAGAAGATAGGGTACTCCAGAGAGGTCTTGGCATGCTTCAGAGAGGTGCTTTTTGAACCATTAAGATGCAGAAAAATCTTAAAGATTGAGTGCTCCAGAGAGATCCTTGTGTGTCCAGGGAGAAAGTCAGGTGCTGCAGGGAGCTGCTTGGGTGCTCCCGGTTGGTGCCTTCTTTTCTCTGGAGGTGCTGGGGTGCCCTGGACAGATACCGGAGAGCTCCAGCGAGTGCTGTGTGCTCCGTAAAGCTGCTTGCTTTCTCTGGGGAGATGCCTGAGTGCCCCAGGAAGTTGCTTGGGTTCTCCAGAATGGTACTTGGATGTCATGGGGCATTCTTGGAGGTACTTGGCTTCCCTGGGAATATGGTAGTGTGTGCTGTGGAGAGAGTTGGGTGCTCCCAGGATGTTTTTGGGTGTCCCCAGGGGATGAGGGAGTAGCCCTGTAGATTCTTTGGTGTCCCACAGAGGTGGTTGGGTATTGAAAGGAGAAACCTTGGTGAGCAGGAGGGCAGCGGTGGTTGTGTGATCGAGGTGTCCCAGTGGGCAGGAGGCAGCAGTGGCTGTGTCACCCAGGTGTCACAGTGGGCAGGGGGTCAGTGGTGGCTGTGTCACCCAGGTGTCCCAGTGGGGCCGTGACACGGCAGCCCAGCTAGGATAAAGGGCCAGGGGTGCGGGCAGGCCCCACTCGGGATGGAACCCCTGGCAGCAGCTCTGAGGGCGGAGCAGGGCAGGACAGGGAGGTGAGTGCGCGATGGAGCAGGGGCTGAAGCGCAGTGTGAGCCTGAATGGCCCAGGAAACTTGAAGGATGTGCTGGTGAGTGCAGAGGAGATGCTTGTGTGCTCCCCTGAGATGCCTGGGTGCCTCAGGAGATGCTTTCTTGCTCCATGGAGATTCTTCGCTATCCCAAGAATATTCTGGCTGCTCCCCAGGCTTCTTAGCTGCTCTATCCAGATGCTCCCTGGGTGTGCAGGGAGATGCTTGGTTTCTCCAAGAAGACACCTGGGTGATGCAGGGAGTTTCCTGGATGTCCCAGGAGGATGGACTGGTGATCCTGAAAGTTTCTTGGTGGCTGCAGACAAATGCTTGAGTGCTATCTGGGGATGCTTGTGTACCCTAGGAGATGTGCTTGTGTGCCCAAGGGAGAGGCTTGTTTGATCCAGGGCAAAGCTCTGTTTCTCCAGGGAGGATTTTGGGTGCTCCAGGGAGATGGTTGGGTGCTTTCTGTGTGGTGCTTGGCTCCAGGGAGATGCTGGAGGGCTGTGGGGAGATGCTTGGCTCCTGCACGTTGGTGTTAGTGTCCCCTGGGGGATGCCCGGGTACCCACGGGGACATACTTGAATGACCTAAGGAGCGTCTTGTGCACCCCATGGAAGCTGTTGGGTGCCAAGGGAGGTGCTTCCCATCTCCAGTGAGATGTCTGTGTGCCCCAGGTGGTGGTATGGAGCCCTGGGGAGATGCTTGGGTTCTCCACTCAGATGTAGGAGTGTGGGTTTGAGATTCCTGGGTACTGCCATGAGGTGCTTGAGTGTTCCAGGGAGGTGCTTGGCTTCCCTGGGGAGTTTTTTGGATAATACAAAGAGAGGCTTTGGTGTTCCAGTGAGGTGTTTAGGTGCCCTAAGGATATGCTTGAGAGCATCTCCTTCGTATACCAAACACCTCCCTAGGCAACCAGATCAACACCTGTAGGTGCCCAAGGATCTTCAAAGGTCACCCAAGAATATCTTTCAAGCAGCCAAGAATCTCCCTCCAGCAATGAAGCACCTCTCTGGAGAAACCACACATCGCCCTGGGTAAGCCAAACATCTCCCTGGGTACACAAGCATCTCCCTGGAGAATCCAAGCACCTTCCTGGAGCACCCAAGGAGTTCCTCAGGGTCTGTAAGCTTTTTCTCATGGTACACAAGCACCTCCTGGGACAACCAAGCACCTTGCTTGGGACCGGAATCACCTGCTTGTGAGTCAGAATTTCATCCAGAGTCACCCTAGAATCTCACAGGGGCAACCAAGCAGCTCTCTAAGGGACTCAGCAGCACAAGTGGAGCACTCCAGCACCTCCCTGCACCACACAAACTGCTCTCTGCAGTACCCAACCACCTCCTGGGGCTTCCGAGTGTCTTCTCAGAGGAACTGAACAGCTTCCTAGAGAGCCCAAGAATACTCCCAGGTCAAACAAGTTTCTCCCCAGAGCACATAAACATATCCCTGAGGCACACAAACACCTCTCTGGAGCATCCAAATTCTCCCCAGGTCACCCAAGCATCTCCCTGCGACACAGAAGTACCAAGCACCTCATGGCAGTACCCAAGGGTCTCCCCACCGCACTCCCACATCTGAGTGGAGAACCCAAGCATCTCCCCAGGGCTCCATACCACCACCTGGGGCACACAAATATCTCACTGGAGATGGGAAGCACCTCCCTTGGCACCCAAGAGCTTCCATGTGGTACACAAGCACCTAGAAGGGTCATAATATGTCCCCGTGGGCACCCACGCATCGTGACAGGGCACATAAGCACCTCCTTGGAGATATCAGGCACCTACCTAGAGCATTCAAGAATCTACCCTAAATAAGAAGAATATCCTTCAAGCACCCAAGCATCTCCATACTTCTATCTAATACCTTCTTGGAAGACCCAAGCACCTCTCTGTGGAAGAGTAGCATCAACCGTGGGCACCCAAGCATCTCCATGGGGCACCCAAGAAAATCCTTGCAGGACCCAAGCATCTCCACACAGCAATGAAGTACCTCCTTGGAGAAACCTGACAAACATCTCCCTGGGGAACACAAGCACTTTCCTGGAGGACCCAAGGATCCCCCTGGAATCCCCAAGCATTTTTCCAGGGCACGCTAGCATCTCCTTGCTTGACCCAGACAACCTTCCTTGAGCGCATGAGAATCTCTGTGGAGCACCCAAGCATCTCCACAAAGCATCCATGCACTTTTGTGGGACACCCAGGTTCCTCCCATTGATGACAAAGCCTGTCCCTGGGGTGTGCAAGCAATCCCTTATGAACCCAAGAAATTCCCAGATCGCACAAGCGTCTCCCAGAGGCATCCAAATACATTCTGAGAACACCCAAGCATCTATCTGGAGCAATAACGCACTCACTGTGGCACCCAGGCGTGTCCCTGGAGCACCCAGACATGCCCCCGGGGCACCCAGGCATCTTCTTTGAGCATTGTAACATCTCCCCAGGACACACAAGCACCTCCTGGTACAAACAAAGATTGCCCTGGACACCCAAGTCTTGACACGGAACTCAGAACCGTCTCCCCAGGGTACACAAGCACCTCAAGGGATAGCCGAGATCCCCCATGGGGACCTCCAGCCCCTCCCCATGGTTCACTAAAACCTCCCTGGGGTACACAGATATGTCTCTGGGAACCGAACGCATCTCCACAGAGCATCCAAGGCTTTCTCTGGAGCACTAGGAACCTCCCTGGGGTATAAAAGCATTACGGGGGCACCCAAGAACCTCCCTAAGGCACATCTGTCCCCAGGCAGAGCTCCAGGCACTCCAGCTGCTCATTGACAGGGAGGGCGATGCCCCCTCCTCGTGTCCTTAGCCTGTCCTTCCTAAAGAGTCCGTGTACCTTCCATTCCAACACGCCAGTCATGGGAGGCACCCCCCCACGTCTCCTCAGTGCCAGAGGTCATTTCATAGCAGCGGGCACAGATGGGGCTGAGGGACTCAGTGCCGCATTCCTGCCTTAGTCTTTGCCAAAAAGCTCCCTCTCCTCTGAGCTCAGGGATATGGGAGAGAACCAGAAAATGGAAAGAAATTGTCGGTTGAGGTGAAAATTGTTGAAGGGGACAGAAAAGGAAGGGAGAATAATAACAACGGAATTGTACCAAGCAAGGACAGCCAGCAGCATCCTGGGCTGTGTGAGCCGGGAAAGGCCAGGGGATACAGGGAAGGGACGATCCGGAAGACGGCATCCAGATTTTGGGTCCCCAGGACAGGAGGGATGTCAGCAAGCTGCAGCGGGTTTGGCACAGGGCCCCCAAGATGCTCTGGAGCACTCTGCCTGTGAGGAGAGGCTGAGGGTGCTGGGCTTGTCCAGCCTGGAGAAGGGCAGGACGAGGGGGACCTCCTCTGGCTGTAGCTCTGAGGGGGTTGTGGAGGATGCAGAGCCAGGATCTTCAGCTGGGTTCAGGGTGGGAGGACAAAAGACAACAGCTGTGAAGCTGAAAGAGGAGAGCTTCAGGCTGGAGAGAAGGCAAAAAGCCTTTTCACCATGAGCTCAGCCAGGCGTCACCTGGAGGCTGTGCAGTCTCCATCTTTGCTGGTTTTGCAAAATGCAACAGGATCATGCCTTGAACAGCCTGTTCTGGCTGTGCTTGTGACAACTTGGGCTGCAGGCCTCCTGAGGTCCCTGACAACATGCCTTGTGGTCCTTTGACCTCAGGCCCAATTTCTGCTGGCGACAGAGGAGATGCTGTGGGGCCTGAATCCTCCTGTGCTGTAGGGGACCATCTAAAGCCAGGCAGGTGAACTCCGTCTCTTCACCTGTCTGAAGGGAATGCATACTCTGTCCTGGCCCTAAAGGACAGCTGAGCATCGTTTCTACTTTTGCCACACTTTCCTTTCACCTGGAAAAATGAATATTGCATGCAGGTTCATGGCCCTGATTTCCTCCATCTGTGCAGCGAGGTCAAAATCTCAGTGTTATTTACTTTTCTGCAAAGACTGTGAATTGTCATGGACCTTGCATGGGCAGATAAGATTTGGGGGGCAAGGGGGGGGCGGGTCACAGGGCTTTGTACAAGATGCAGAATGATCTTATTTAATGGTGTTGGCCTAACAATACTAGAAATGTTTTGAAATGTCAATAAAAATTAAAAAAACAAAGAAAACAAAACTAAACAGAAATAAAGGCAAACTTCTAAAGCATTGATAGTTTATGATTGATGCACATTTCCGCTTTCACAATTTTTGTGATTTTGTTTTCCTTTGTTTTAATAGTTAATAATGGCCAGTGTTGATGATCTGAGACACACTGCCCAGCCTCCACCTGCAGCTCCTGAGGGCCTCCGGTCTCCCACAGGTCCTCTTGACAGCTCCCAGCCCCAGTACAGAGGGGCCTCTGAACCTAGCAAGGTCTGCCTGGAAGGGTGAACAAACTATTCCAACATAGGAAAGAAAATAAAAATAAATACATAAAATTTAAAAAAGAGCGCATGTTCATCACCTCAAACACTCTGTCTGAAACAGTTCTTGTATGGCCATCCCTTGTGGAAGGTGACCGTCATTAGCTGCAGCTTGCACTGGGCACACAGCTGAGGAGAGTGTTTTACTGAACTGCATCACACTTAACTTTGGTTGGTTTTCAATGGGGAGCAATCCTTCTGTGCCTGCGTGCAGGCAGTTCTGTGGGGAAAAGGTCTGGGAGTTGGTGCAAAGGAGCTGTAACATGCAGCTGCAGCCCCGACTGGAGAAGTCTGATGGGAGGAGAAGTGCTGCAAGTCCCAGGTGGCTCCTGAGAGAAATGGTGGGGCTGGGGAGGTGAGGAGCAAGGTTGCCCACAGACTGTCTGGCCTCAAGGGACCGCTTTTCCAAGCTGACCAGGCCTCCTTAGGAGACCCTCTGGGTCAATAGCAAAGGGAGAGGGCAGGGAATCGAAATACATCAAGAAAGAATCCAACCTGAAGGGAAAACTCTCTTGTTATCAACTGTTCATTGAAATCTGCCTCATTCGCTACCCTCCCGAAATCTCCCCACTTAGATGTACAAGCCCTGAAGCCTTGAAGGAACTGCTGGGCAGAAAGAGGGCACAGGAGGGCTCTCTGCATTGTACTGAGCCCCAGGGTGTATTTGGTGCTGAGTCCGTGGACCTCTGGGCCTGAGAGGAGATAGCGCCGGGCGCACAAGAAGGGAAGGCCAGAAGAAATGCTGAAGTTTGTGGGAGTGTTAATTGGTCCCACTGGGGGCCATTACCACCACAGCTCCCCCACGGACCTGTTAGAGAAGGAAATGGGAGGCAGTGACGACAGGCAGGCAAAGGCAAAGTAAAGGTGGCCCTGATGCCGAGCAAAACCTTCATGTGTTTTATCAAAGCAAACACCAAGGCCTGACACCCAGCTCTGGGAAGAGAGCTTCTGTCCCTCATGCTGCTCTTCAAGGGGCAGGGGGATCTGGGCTGTGTGATGGCAGCTAAAGGACAACAGTACAACACCAGTGCACAGGGCTGCAGGGAGGCCACATGGTTTCAGTGCCAGGAGCACAGTGTGTCGTCTCCTGGGTCCCAGTGGCAGAGACAGCAGTCAGAGCCAAGGGGACAAAGACCTCTGCTCTGTCAGGGCCTTCCAGCCCTGTCAGTGCCCTTGGACGTCTCCCCACAGGTTGTCCTATCCTGCCCCATGCCTGAACCATTTTCCCTGCAGCCTGGGGACATCCAACCTGCTTCCCCACCGCAGCATCTCCCTACCCATACTAGGAACTGCTTGTGCTCACTGTCTTTGACTTGAAACACAAAGCCATGGGCTGATCCAGGCTCCCTGGCAGTCACCACAGCACTGCCCTTGGAGTGCCATTTCTTTCTGCTCATCACCATGCTGGACCTCCAAAACAGCAGATTGTGGTGGCTTTCCTTTCTCACGTTCTTTCTCCCTACCCAAAATGGGCCATCATCTCTGAAAGCAGATTTCCAGCTCTCAGGAGCTCCTACAAGAGTGCCCTGAGCCTGAGCTTCACCAGGCCTAGGAAGCGCAGGGCTCTCAGCCTCCACACACATGACCCCTAGCCCTGTCTTGGCACACCTCCTGTGAACCCTCTCCATTCCTCACTATTCCTTCAGAAAAGGAGCCTCATACTGGGAAAGACTCTTCCAGTTAGGGCCATACCAGTGTGGAGTCATGGAAGATGAGAAGTGCCTTGCCTGGGTGGACACACTCCTCCTAGTGCAGCCCAGCGTGGACATGACCATATCCGTGTTTAGCACTGCCGGCTCATATGGCATCCCTGGTTGTGCCCAGGCTCTTTTCCTCCTGGTTGCTCTTCCTGCAGTCCGGTCCAAGCCTGCTGTCATGTATGGAGCTGTTCTGCCCCTGATGCAGAGCATCACAAGGTGGGAAAGAGAGGCTCTCTTCTCCTTGGAAAATGCAATGACATTTATTCACCAAATCCAAGAGTTTCACAAGAAACTGCCCATTCTGGAATGTACCGCAACGGAACCTGGTCATGGAGGTCATCTTCAAGCATGTAGAGGATATGTTGATCAGGAGTAGTCAGCATGGATTCCCCAAGGAGAAATCACGCTTAACCAACCTGATAGCCTTCTATGATGAGTCGAGAAGCTGGGCAGATGAGGGGAGAGCAGTGAATGTGGTGTTCCTTGATTTCAGAAAGGCTTTTGACACTGTTTCCCATAACATCCTCATAGACAAGCTCAGGAAGCATGGCCTACCTGAGTGGACAGTGAGGTGGATTCATAATTGGGTGGATGGCAGAGCTCGGAGGGTTGTGCTCAGTGGTGTGGAGTCTAGTTGGAGGCCTGTAGCTGCTGGTGACCCCCAGGGGTCAGTACTGGGTCCAGTCTTGTTCAGCTTATTCACCAATGACCTCCTTTTCTTTTGGCTCTATATCAGGATCTGCCTTTGTCCCAGCAGCTGCGGTGCCTTGCAAGGGGCTGGGGCTGTGGTGGCCATGCCCGAGCTCTGCAGCAGCCTGTGGCAAGGCAACCGTGAGCGTGGTTGCCACGAGCCCTGCCTGCCCTCCTCCTGCCACGCTCCGTCAGGCGGCTGCAGCAGAGGGGACCCACAGCCAGCCCCTGGCTGCGCTCTGCCACCCGCCTCTCCAGTGCCATCCCTGCTGCCTTGGGTGCTCTGTGACGCGCTGGGTGACCTCACAAGGCCTGCCGGCCAGCACATCTCCTGCGGGGCAACCAGGCCGCACAGCGGCAGGGACCTCACCACCGCCCTTCCAGCCTCCTCCCCTCCCCTCGGCCCCGGCCTTGTCTCTGCTGGCAGGAGCGGCCTTGGGAGGCGCTTCCTGGCCTCCCCTCCCTAGCGAGCTGAAAGGAAAAATGGTCTCTTCCTTGACAGAACAATGGCATCAAATTTGAAAAGCTTCATTAGCAGGTAGGTGAAACCTTTACTAGGTTTTGTTAGACAGAAGGAAGTTTAGAAACTTTCATCCCTGATGTTAGCTTACTCACTAATTAGTCAGCTTTATCTATAAGAGCCTCCAGACTTGTATCTCAGAATGAGGGCAAGCTGACCCAGGCCTAGAGGATGTGTCAGAAGATTAGGCGAGGAACTCATGCTATGCGTATATCCTTGGATGTGTAAGCAACTAAGCTTTGTATGCATGCCTAAGATGAAAGAAGAAGAGAAGAAAGATTTAGATGGCTTGAGCATGGACAAGAACTGGATTCAACTAACGAACATAGTGAGGAAGACTACCGATGACCACCAGAGACCCCTGAAAGACCACCAGTGGAAACAAATGTGCATGGGTCAGAGACATTTACTGATTTTAATGAGTTACAGGAAATAGTATGAATATGTTTTGGGGAAATCTGATTAACATGTATGTTTTGATTGTATATAACCCCTATAGCTCAAACAGTTCTGTAAGCACACTAGGTGGAGTGATCCCCACTAAGTCCAGCACCTCAATGAAAGAACGCCTGCTTTCTAAAACTCCAAATTGAGTCTTAGAGAGTTCCTTTGACTGGCTTTTACAGTATCACCCTCGCCTCCTGCCACCTGATGCCCACTCATGCTCCTGGCACAAATGTGGCCCTGCACCAACACCACCGCTCGTGCTGCCTTTGCTGCCTCGCCCTGTCCTCTCCCTCGACTCCTTGTCTCTGCCAGGCCCCACGTTCCACCCCCAAATGCATCCCTTTGCTCTCACCACCCTCTCCCCTGCCCAGCAGGATGGCAGAGCCAGGGCAGGACATGGGAGAGTTAGGCCCTGTAGCGCCCATGCAGAACGCTTGTGGCAAAGTGGGAGCTGAGATTGGGCTCTGTGGTGCAGAGGAGGCCCCATGCAGAAAAGATGAGGTTAAACAGCAACTTTGCAGGGGGGGTCTCCAGCTTGGTTTGGCACGGGAGGCTTCTGGCCACAAAGGGGCAATGGATGGGTCAGCCACAACTTCTCTGGGCAACCTGTTAAATTGACCACCACTCCCAAAGGAAAGAATGTCTTCCTTATACCTAATTTTAAAGTACCCTCTTTTAGTTTTAAAACATTACCTAAAGGCCCCCTTTAGGTACTGGAAGGCTGCTATAGGGCCTCTCCAGGCTGAAGAGAACCAGCTTTCTCAGCCAGTCTTCATTGAAAAGGTGCCCCAGCCCCTCTGTCATGTTTTTGGCCTCTTCTAGACTCCTTCGAATACTTCCATGTCCTTCTTGAGTTCGGGGCCCCAGAGCTGAATGCAGTAATCCAGGAGGGGTCTCCCAAGAGCGGAGTGGAAGGAGAGAATCACCTCTCTCAAGCTTTGGGCCAAACTTCTTTGATGCAGCCCAGAATACAGCTGGCTTTCTGGGCTGCAAACTCACATTGCCGGCACAGGTTGAGCTTCTCATCCACCAACACCCCAGGTCCTCCTCCTCAGAGCTGCTCTCTAGCCATTCTCATGAGGTTCTCACAGGAAAATCTCTCAAGCCTGTCCAGGTCCATCTGCATATCATCCCTTCCCTCCAGTGTATCGAATGCACCACCCAGCTTGGTGTCATCAGCATAGTCTCTGAGATTGCACTCAATCACACTGTCCGTGTCACTGACAAAGTGTTAAAACAGTGCTGGTCCCAATACTGGCCCCTGAGGAACACCGCTCTACTGACCTCCACTTGGACATTGAGCTGTAGACTCCAGCTCCTTGAGGGTGACCATCCAGCCACTTCCTTACCCACCAGGTGATCCATCCATCACATCCACGTCTCTCCAATTGAGAGACAAGGATATGGTGTGGGACAGCGTCAAATGATTTGCACAAGTCAAGGTTCATGACGTGAGTTGCTCTTCCCCTCTCCACCAATGCTGGAAGCCCATCGTAGAAGGCCACCAGATTTGTCTGGCACGATCTAGTGAAGCCATGTTGGCTGTCACCAAGAGCCTCCAGTTTGCTGTCGCCACCAGTCCAGAAGGCAGGGTAGCATGATATGTCAGAGAGAGGCATTTGCAATGAACGTGTGCAAGGAGGGTGACAGAAATCTCTAGGGAACACTGGGGGTAATTACTGGAGTTCTGCACAGAGAAATGTCAGGGCTCTGTGAGGTGCCCACATCTGAGCTGGCCTCACGTACTGCTCATACACACTGGGCTCTTCAGAGACACGGGTCCCTGCCTTGCACACACAGGGGCAGTGCACTGCACACTTGCAGGGTCCCTCTGGCTCCTGCAGCCACTGCCAGAGGCTGGGAGGCACCTCAGCCCTGCGGTGCATTGCCCTGCTCTGCCCTCCGCTGAGATGCCACAAGGCATGAGGAATGGGCACAGGGACCTCGGAGGTGCAAGGAAGCACATCTCAGAGCTGCTTTCACGTCTTGCACTTTGGACTAGATGATCTCTGAAGGTGCCTTCCATCTGGACTGTTCTGTGCTATTCAGGCACATGCCCCATGGTTGTTACTCTCAGGATGAAGGGACCTGAAGACACTCTGACCCACTGGTCTTCATGACACCCCTAGGGATAGCTGATGGCCTTTGTGCTCGCTCTTGTTCCTCTCTCCATGTGCGTACGATGTGCCTGCAGATAGCAGCAGCACCAAAGGGTTTCTGTTCCCATGTCTCCCCTGCACCTGGACAGGCCCTGCTCTTCTCCCAGCACATCCTGTGTCCCAGGGAGCATCTGGGACTCTCTTTGAGCACATTCTGATGTGACGGCAACTCCAAAAGATGACGTGTGCCTTCTGGCACGGCTCTTTTAGGAGGGAAATGCTGTGCTGGAGGCCAGCTGTGTCACTCAAGTGCCCAATGCCTGTCCCTGCCTGCGGTCCCAGCACGGCCACACAGCAGCACTGGCACCAAGCTACAAGAGCAGCCAGGCCTTACACCGCCAGCAGGGCTCAGCAGGAGAGGGTGGCAGTGGCAGGAGAGCAGCTCTGCATGGACCCAGTGCTGGTGCTCCCGGGCTGGACTGCTGGGCCACGACTTTCTCCTCCACCTCTGCACACAGGCACTGTCCCTGCAGCTACACAAAAGGCCTCAGAGGAAGGATATAAGAAACAATGTCACTTTATTTGGTTTAAATGGAAAACCAAAATGAAGAATATTATTTCTAAGTGAACAAAATTACTCAGAATATTAGTGGAAAGTACCAGCAACACAAGAAAAAAGGGCAGGCATGGCCTATCGTGAGTAACATTTTCAGGTGTTTTCAGAAGAAGAGAGGCAAGAATGTTTATTGGTTATGAAAAACACCTGGTCATCAGTGTCCATATGGCATTCTTGAGCTCCTGGTTCCTCATGCTGTAGATGAGGGGGTTCACTGCTGGAGGCACCACTGCATACAGGACTGCCAGCACCAGGTCCAGGGAAGGGGAGGATATGGAGGGGGGCTTCAGGTGGGCAAACATGATGGTGCTCATAAAGAGGGAGACCACAGCCAGGTGAGGGAGGCACGTGGAAAAGGCTTTGTGCCGTCCCTGCTGGGAGGGGATCCTCAGCACAGCCCTGAAGATCTGCACATAGGACAGAGCAATGAAAACAAAACACCCCCCAAATAGAAAAGCAGTAACCACAAGAACTTGAACTTCCCTTAGGTAGGAGTCTGAGCAGGAGAGCTTGAGGATCTGGGGGATTTCACAGAAGAACTGGTTGAGGGAATTGCCACAGCAGAGAGGCAGTGAAAATGTATTGGCAGTGTGCAGCACAGCGTGGAGAAAGCCACTGCCCCAGGCAGCTGCTGCCATGGTGGCACAGGCTCTGGTGCCCAGGAGGGTCCCGTAGTGCAGGGGCTGGCAGATGGCAACGTAGCGGTCGTAGGCCATGATGGTGAGAAGAGATAATTCTGCTGAAATCAAAAAGACTAGCAAAAAGACCTGTACAGCACATCCTGGGTAGGAAATGGCCCTGGTGTCCCAGAGGAAATTGGCCATGGCTTTGGGGACAGAAGTGGAGATGGAGCCCAGGTCGAGGAGGGCGAGGTTGAGGAGGAAGAAGTACATGGGGGTGTGGAGGCGGTGGTCGCAGGCTACGACTATGATGCTGACCCCGTTGCCCAGGAGGGCAGCCAGGTAGATGCCCAGGAAGAGCGCGAAGTGCAGGAGCTGCAGCTCGCGCATGTCTGCGAATGCCAGGAGGAGGAACTCGGTGATGGAGCTGCTGTTACACACTTCTTGCCTCTGAGCAATGGAGCCTGTCCAACCGAAGGAAAGACTGCGAAATTCAAGGACTTTTCCGACCAAAATCCATTGCATGTCTCAACAAACACCACACAGACAACATACTGCCTTATTCATTTCAGGACGATCTTTCTGCCGCTCCTTGTCTTTTCTCTGGTTGGTGCTCTGAGGGTGCCACAAGAAGCAGGGGGCAGTGCACTGCCTTCAGGTAGCTCCTGGTGGGCAGTTCTGCTGTGCAGTGCCCTGGGGAGGTGTGGGGCTGTGAGCAGCCTGCCCCAGGCAGCAGGCTCTGGGCAGCAGCAGGACCCTGCCCTGCCGTGCCGTGCCGTGCCGTGCCGGGGGGGCTCCTTCCAGCCGCAGCTTCTCCCCGCAGCCCCTGGGCAGCTCCCCGGGCAGGCTGAGTGCTGAGCCTGGCAGGCAGCAGAGGCCCTGCCCCGCCACACAGCCCCTGGGGCACAGCAGGGACCCTGCTCTGCACCACAGCCCTGGGCACCCCTGCCTGCACCCCCGGCTGCACAGCCTGCAGCCGGCCCCAAGAGAACAGAGCCCTCGGGCCCTGCACGCTGGCCCTGCAGCACACAAGCCCTGCGTGCCCTTCAACTCCAACACCGAGCGTCCTCCTGACAGCTGCCATCGCCTGAGGGCTGTGCCAGCTCCAGGAGAGCCTGGCAGGGTGCGCAGCGGCATTGCCCTGCACCCAGACACTTACCGTGGGGAGGTGGCTGTGAGGATTTCTCCCTCTGCCAGCTCTCCTTCTCTGAAGGAAGTTCATTGAGTATCTGAGCATCTCAGATGTCAGTGCATGTCAGTGCACAGTGGGTAAGGGTCTGGGTGGCCCCCGCTGCCTCTAGTGCAGCCCCGTAAAGAGCTGGCCTTGCTCCCTCTCAGCATGTCCCACTGGCTCCTGTGGTGTCCTCGTAGCACCCACGCCTTCTCCTCAGGGTCCCCCCTCAGCTGTTCACGTCCAGCCCTGCCCTGATGGATGCAGGTATTCTGCCCCACGTGCAGCACTGGCCACGTCTCCTTGCCACCTCCAGGGGGTTTCTGCTGGCTGAAGGCTGGACATTCCCAAGGTCTCACTGCCCTGAAGCTCCCTTTTGTCTCCTGTTCATGGTTGGGTGCCGATGGCTCACCCTGATGGTGGTGACTCTCACACGATAACAGCGTGAGGAGTGTCAGGACTCGACAGGCACTAAGGGAGGCCCATGTTCAGTGGAATTTTTGACCCACGAAAGAATTACCATGAGAACCATCTCTGAAACATCTCTGAAACATGCCTAACAATCCTAACCCCAAACCCTAAACCCTAAACCCTAAACCCTAACCCTAACCCTAGGCCTAGGCCAGGGCTGCGGACTAACTGTAGGCCTAACCCTAGGCCTGACCGTGGGTCTAACTATCCTAAGTCTAACCCTAACCCTAACCATAAGGCCTAACGCCAACACATATGACCCCTGAAAACTAGCCTTAACCCTATCCATAACCCCTAACCCTAACCCCTAAACCATAACCCCTAACCCTAACCCCTAACCCCAACCCTAACCCTAAACCCTCCTAATCCTAAGGCTAACTTGTAACCCTAACTCTAAACCCCTAACCTTAAGCCCTAGCCCTGACCCCTAATCCTAACCCTAACCCTGACCCTAACACATAGCCTACCAGTCCTAACCCTAACCCCAACCCCAACCCTAACCCTAAGCCGAACCCTAAACCTAACCCTAACCCTAACCCTAGGCCTAGGCCTAGGCCTAGGCTGCGGCCTAACTGTACGCCTAACAATAGGCCTAACCGTAGGCCTATGAATCCTAACACTAACCCTAACCATAAGGTCTAACCCCAACCCCTATGAACCCTGAACACTAGCCCTAAGCCTAACCATAACCACAAACCCTGAACCATAACCCGTAACCCTAACCCTATCCCCTAACCCTAACCCTAACCGCTAACCCAAACCCTAACCCAAACCCAAACCCTAAACCCTACTAACCTTAACCCGTAACCATAACCCTAACCCCTAACCGTAAGCCCTAACCCTGAGCCCTAACCCTAACTCTAACCCTAACCCAAAGCCTCATAACCCTAACCCTAACCCTAACAAAAACCCTGACCCTAACCCTAACCCTAGGCCTAGGCCTAGGCCTAAATGTAGGCCTAACCGTAGGACTAACAATCCTAACCCTAACCCTAAGCCTAAGGCCTAACCCCAAACCCTATGACCATGGACCACTAGCCCTAAACATACCCCCTAACCCTAATCCTAACCCCTAACCAAAACCCTAACAAAAACCCTAACCCTAAACCCTACTACCCATAACCCAAACCGTAAGCCCTAACTATGACCCCTAGCCCTAACCCTAAGCCTAACCCTTATCCTAACCCTAACCCTAGGCCAAGGCCTAGGCTGCGGCCAAACTGTAGGCCTAACCCTAGGCCTAACCGTAGGTCTCACAATCCTAACCCTAACCCTAACCCTAAGGCCTAACCCCAACCCATATGACCCCTGACAACTAGCCTTAACCCTAACCCTAACCCCAAACCCTAACCCTAACCCCTAAACCCTAACCCCTAACCCTAACCCCTAACCCAAACCGTAACCCAAACCCTAAACCAAACCCTAACCCTAAACCCTCCTAATCCCAAGGCTAACTGTAACCCTAACTCTAAACCTAACCCCTAACCTTAAGCCCTAACCCTGACCCATAATCCTAACCCTAACCCTATGCCTAGGCTGCGGCCTAACTGTAGGCCTAAAAATAGGCCTAACCGTAGGCCTATGAATCCTAACCCTAACCCTAACCCTAAGGTCTAACCCCAACACCTATGACCCCTGAACACTAGCCCTAAGCTTAACCCTAACCCCAAACCCTAAACCGTAACACGTAACCCTAATCCTATCCCCTAACCCTAACCCTAAACCCTACTAAACCTAACCCAAACCCTAACCCTAACCCTGACCCTAACCCTAACCCTAACCCTAGGCCTAGGCCTAACTGTAGGCCTAACCGTAGGCCTATGAATTCTAACCCTAACCCTAAGCCTAAAGCCTAACCCTAACCCATATGAACCCTGACCACTAACCTTAACCCTAACCCTAACCCCTAACCCTAACCCTAACCCCTAAAGCCTAACCCCTAACCCTAACCCTAAACCCTAACCCAAACCCTAACCCTAAACCCTCCTAATCCTAAGGCTAACTGTAACCCTAACCCCTAACCTTAAGCCCTAACCCTGAGCCCTAATCCTAACCTTAACCCTGACCCTAACACAAAGCCTACCAGTCCTAACCCTAAACCCAACCCCAACCCTAAGCCTAACCCTAATCCTAAACATAACCCTAACCCTAGGCCTAACCGTAGGGCTAACAATCCTAACCCTAACCCTAAGCCTAAGGCCTAACCCCAACCCATATGACCCCTGACAACTAGCCTTAACCCTAACCCTAACCCCTAACCCTAACCCCTAAATCCTAACCCATAACCCCTAACCCTAACCCCTAAATCCTAACCCCTAACCCCTAACCCTAACCCCTAACCCAAACCCTAACCCAAACCCTAACCATAAACCCTCCTAATCCTAAGGCTAACTGTAACCCTAACTCTAAACCTAACCCCTAACCTTAAGCCCTAACCCTGACCTCTAATCCTAAACCTAACCCTGACCCTAACACAAAGCCTACCAGTCATAACCCTAACCCCAACCCCAACCATAAGCCTAAGACTAATCATAACCCTAACCCTAACCCTAAGCCTAGGCTGCGGCCTAACTATACGCCTAACAATAGGCCTGACCGTAGGCCTATGAATCCTAACCCTAACCCTAACCCTAAGGTCTAACCCCAACCCCTATGAACCCTGAACACTAGCCCTAACCTTAACCCTAACCACAAACTGTAAACCGTAACCCGTAACCCTAACCCTATACACTAACCCTAACCCTAATCCCTAACACAAACCCTAACCCAAACCCTAACCCTAAACCCTACTAACCCTAACCATAAACCTAACCCTAACCCCTAACCCTAAGCCCTAACCCTGAGCCCTAACCCTAACCCTAACCCAAACCCTAACCCAAAGCCTCCTAACCCTAACCCTAACCCTAATCCTAACCCTAACCCTGACCCTAACCCTAACAGTAGGCCTAGGCCTAGGCCTAACTGTAGGACTAACCCTAGGCCTAACCATAGGTCTAACAATCCTAAAACTGACCCTAACCCTAACCCTAACCCTAAGGCCTAACCCCAACCCATATGACCCCTGACAACTACCCTTAACCCTATCCCTAACCCCTAACCCTAACCCTAACCCCTAAACCCTAACCCCTAAAACCTAACCCCTAACCCTAACCCCTAACTCAAACCCTAACCCAAACCCCAACCCTAAACCCTCCTAATCTTAAGGCTAACTGTAACCCTAACTCTGAACCTAACCCGTGACCTTAAGCCCTAACCCTGACCCCTAATCCTAACCCTAACCCTGACCCTAACACAAAGCCTACCAGTCCTAACCCTAAACCCAACCCCAACCCTAAGCCTAACCCTAAGCCGAACCCTAACCCTAACCCTAGGCCTAGGCCTAGGCCTAGGCTGCGGCCTAACTGTAAGCCTAACAATAGGCCTAACCGTAAGCCTATGAATCCTAACCCTAACCCTAACCATAAGGTCTAACCCCAACCCCTATGAACCCTAAACACTAGCCCTAACCGTAACACTAACCCCAAACCCTACACCGTAACCTGTAACCCTAACCCTATCCCCTAACCCTAACCTCAACCCCTAACACAAACCCTACCCCAAACCCTAACCCTAAGGCCTACTAACCCTAACCATAACCCTAAACCTAACCCCTAAACGTAAGCCCTAACCCTGAGCCCTAACCCTAACCCTAACCCAAACACTAACCCAAAGCCTCCTAACCCTGACCCTAACCCTAACCCTAGGCCTAGGTCTAGGCCTAACTGTAGGCCTAACCGTAGGGCTAACAATCCTAAACCTAACCCTAAGCCTAAAGCCTAACCCCAACCCCTATGACACCTGACCACTAGCCTTAACCCTAACCCTAACCATTAACAGTAAGCCCTAACCCTGACCCCTAGCCCTAATCCTAGCCCTAACCCAAAGCCTAACCCTAATCCTAACTCTATCCCTAACCCTAACACAAACCCTACGCCTAGGCCTAACACAAGGCCTAACCCTAGGCCTAACCAAAGGCCTAACCGTAGGGCTAACAATCATAACCCTAACCCCAACCCTAACCCTAAGGCCTAACCCCAATCGCTATGACCCCTGACGACTCGCCCTAACCCTAACCCTAACCCCTAAGGCTAACCCTAACCCTAACCCTAACCCAAACCCTCCTAACCCTAACCCTAAGCCTAACCCTAAACCTAAACATAACCCTAACCCTAACCCTAGACCTAGGCCTAGGCCTAACTGTAGGCCTAACCCTAGGCCTACCTGTAGGGCTAACAATCCTAACCCTAACCCTACGCCTAACCCTAAGGCCTAACCCCAACCCCTATGACCCCTGACCACTAGCCCTAACCCTAATCCTAACCCTCACCCAAATCCTACCCCTAACCCTAATCCCTAACCCAAACCCTAACCCTAAAAACTACTAACCCTAACCCTAACGCTAATAGCACTGAAATAATCCTAACCGTAACATTAACCCCTAACCCCTAACCCTGACCCTGACCGTGACCGTGACCCTGACCCTAGCCCTTTGCTTAACCCTAGGCCTAGGCCTAGGCCTAGACCTAACCCTAGGCCTAGGCCTAACCATAGGCCTAACAATGTTATAAATTAGTTTGGTAAAAATCATTCCCGACACATCGTGGGTAAGGTAGACCGAATTTTAATTTATTTGAGCAATTCAGCAAGCAGTGATAAATAAAACAGCGCTGGGCGGCCAGGGAGTCTCCTGCTCCGCCAACGGCGCGCACCCCTAAGCCCACCAGAGTCTCGATTTATAGTCTTGTGGTTCCGGGTTTTTAGTGGCACATCCTGGTGTCTTCTTACACTGCAAGGCCTGTTGCTAGGGGGTCTTCGTCAGTCCTCTGGTGGTCGTGAGGATGAAGATCGTCGTCTTCCTCTGCGCTGGGGTCGTGACTTTGCTGCTGATATGTGTGTTCCCACGTGGGGGGGGGGAATGCCATTGTGCCCTTTTTTTGGAGCTGGTTTCTACTGCAATTGTTAACTTAACAGGAAATTCCTATACTTGTTTTTTCCTTCAACAGGATATTGGGGGTATAAGCAGTTAATCGTTGAAAATCTTCCCATCAGCAATATTTAATGAACAAACAAGGCTTTACCCATTACAATCCCCCCTTTTTCTCTGTATCATTTTGTTCATTAAATCTATTTAGTTCTAATTGACTCAGAATTAATGTTTCCTCTAGTAGGGGTCTATCATTTATTGATTTGTACTTTGTCCTCATAAGCATCAGGTGAGCAGCCTCCAGTCTCCCTTTAACAATAGCTATGGCTTTGTTAAGGATACAAGGACCAAACGTTAGTCCTAGGGTTAATAAAATCAGCGGGCCAGCTATTGTTGACAACAGAGTGGTGAGCCACGGCGAGTGATTATACCAGGACTCATACCAGCTTTGTTGGGCCTCCCGCTCTCTTTTTCTCTTTTCCAATCCTTCTCGAAGTGTGGTCATGGTATCTCTCATAATTCCAGTATGGTCAGCATATATACAACATTCCTCCTTGAGTGCGGCGCACAACCCTCCTTGTTGTAAATACAATAAATTTAGTCCTCTGCGATTCTGTAATACTACTTCGGATAACGATCTTACAGATTTTTCTAAAGCACTGATAGATTTTTCAATTCTGGCTAAATCTTCATCCACAGCCGCTCTCAGAGAGGTGATCTCTTTTCCTTGTTTGATTAATGAGGCAACCCCTGTGCCTACCCCTGCACCCCCCCAAATTATTAGGGTAGCCACGGTCAATGTGGAAATTGGTTCCCATTTTGTCAAATGGTGTTCTTGATTGATCTGATTGTCATACATAAAATTCTCTGGGTGGTAGAGTATCTGGGTGGTAGAGTATCTATTATTTATTATAGAGTATCTATAATAAATAATTATTACTTGAACACAGAATTCTACAGACTCATCGAACAAGTCCAGGGATAGACAAGGGGTAACTCCCGTCTTTGAGCATACCCACCTAGCATTCTCTGCAGGTAATAACCATTTCGCCGGTTTTTTTATACTTCCGACATTAGTTTGATTTGCACACAAGTGCATTTTATCGGGCGGGACTTGTCCCACGCATCTCCCCTTCCCAGTTACTTGGGTCATCGTTATGCCCTGACTCTCTTTCCCCCATGTACATTGCAAGGGATTGGATCCATTTACCCGCCGGGCCTTCTCATTGACCCCTACAGCTTCATAAAAGGGCGGCCTTACCCCATAACAGAGCCAGCACCGCTCAGTCAGATTAGGGCTGGTGGCATTTAACAGCTGGTAGCTTACCTGCATTAATTTCCACAGGGAATTTTTCCCGTTGTCGTTCTCGAGACTCTGGACAATAGGGTCATTATTAACAGTGACATTCCTGGTATTATTCTTGATACCCTCTCTATCCAAACTTGGGTTCAATACCGGGTTGGGTCCCATCGATTCAGGTTCCGGTGGTACAACCTCCTTTTTTATAAATATTAAACCTCCTCTATCGGCTCCAGGTTCCCAATATCTCACACCCCACGTTTTCCCTGTAAACCAGGCTGGGTCAGTTGGATTCGTTATATTAACATACAGTTGTTCACAATCTCCATAGGGCATCCGGATCCCTCCGCTCCAGTCTCGGCTCGGAGGCCTACATCCATAGGGTCCATATCCTACAGTTAGGAACTTATCCCTCCCCGCTCCAGGACTCCAATCTGAAGCAATTTTTTCACAACCCCAATAAGCACAATAGTAGGAGTTGGGATAATTGCAGTATCCCCTTCCTGGGTTCGAGCTAGGGCAGAAGTAGAAATCTATTTGGTTCAGACACGGACTTATGGGTGCCAGTTGACAAAGGGATGTGAGAAAACTGGGTGCACCCGCTGTAGTTACTTGTTTAATGATAGTTTGGTCCTCCCACCTAATTAAACTCCACCTAAAGGGCTGGTGCAAATATCCCCCGTCAGCTCCAGCTGGACAGGGGATATTCAGTAAGAGAGGTAGCACCAACATACACCATAAGGGCAACGTCCATTTATAATTCTGGGGAGGTTGTTTCGAGTCACGGTGGGTACCAGGGCAGTTCATTCGGCCAGATCCCATTATCCAAAATAGAGGTGGGTACCACATAATCCGCCCCACCATTGTACCCCTCTGCCTCGCCCGCCTACTTGGTTGCCTCAAGCAGCGGGGTTTACTTTCTTCATGGCAGCAAGGGTAATCTTCAGGGGCCTAGGTACCGACTTTCCTGTTCCAGCCACTCCCAGTCCCAGTTACTCACTCCTCCTTAGGCACGTTACCCTACTGATGTATGGGGTTTGGCACATTAAGGAATTTCCCCTCCCCTACTTCTCAGTTCCCATTTACAATGAACCTGTTTATTCCTTAGAGAGGGTTATGAGTCATACGATCACGAATTCGCCCATCAGTCCCTTTTCGCAGGGTCAACTTCAAATCTCCAGGTCAGCTGGTTACTCTCCACCGCTCCTCCGGTATTGGTCCTTTAACTCGGCTGGCGTGAGTCCATCCTTTCTCGGCTGTCCGAATAGCTGTGTCTGTGGTAAGTAGAACAAGGTAGGGTCCTTCCCAACGAGGAGTTAAAGAGGCCTCTTTCCAGGACTTTATCAGAACCTGGTCTCCTGGTTTGATCCTGTGTATGGCCATCTCTAGAGGGGGGCGTTGTACCACTAATCCCTTTTCGCGCAGCTGCCTCCTCCTAATCATAAGTGGTACTACATATGATTGTATTTGGGACTCTTCCAGCTGAGGGTGATCAGTTGGGAGCTCTAAATCATACGGCATCCCGTATAACATCTCAAAAGGGGAGATTCCTACATCTGCTCGGGGCTGGGTTCTTAGGTTTAGTAAAGCCAATGGAAGGCATTTTACCCATGAGGTTTTTGTTTCTATCATCAACTTGGTTAATTGTTTTTTTATTTCCCCATTCATCCTCTCTACCTTTCCCGAACTTTGTGGATGCCACGGGGTGTGATATTCCCATTTGGTCCCCAGAGAGGAGAGAGTGTTTCTGGCTAATTTTGAGACAAAATGCGGCCCCCTGTCAGAGTCTATTGCCTCGATCGATCCATATCGAGGGATTATGTTCTCCAACAGTATCTTTACCACCGTCTGAGCCATAGCTCGGGCTACTGGAAAGGCTTCCACAAAATGAGTTAGGTGGTCAACCATTACCAGTAAGTATTTATATCGTCCCACCTTTGGCAGCTCTGTGAAATCTATTTGAATTCTAGCAAATGGTCTATGGGCTAATTCTCTTCCCCATAAAGGCCTCTCTCTTAGTTGTTGCTTATTTACTCTTTGGCAGATCATACATTCATTAACTATTCTCTTAGCGATATTGTATGTACCAATACACATATACTTCGTAGCAAATTGGTCCACCAGCGCTTGAGTTCCCCAGTGAGTTTTTCGTGGAAGTTCTGCATAACCCTCAGGGCCAAAGATTTCGGGAGAACCTCTCGGCCATCAGGGAGTTCCCATTTACCTTCAGTTATTTCCTTCACACCCATTTGAGTTAATTTGTCTTTCTCTTGCACAGTGAAGCTGAGGATGAAATGTTGCTCCCCATGGAGATGGCAGTAGCTATATCGGGGGTTGTTACATCTACAGTGCACTGCCTCTGTTCCATAATCCTTCCAACAATCATAACAGGGGAACTCGGTTAAATCCTTCCCACAAGATGGGCAATCTTTCTGATTCTCCTTGGTATATATCATCATCAGCGCTGCCCTTTTGGCTTCCTGATCAGCTAGGTTGTTTCCCCTAACTAGTGGATTCAATCCCTTTTGATGTCCTCTCAAATGTACTACTGCTATTCCTATTGGCCCTCTCAAAGCCTGCAAAATTTCAGTGATCAATTCCTGATGAATCAATCCCTTACCTTGAGAGTTTATTAGGCCCCTTTCTTCCCAAATTTTTCCAAAAGTATGCACTACCCCAAAAGCATACTTGGAATCAGTATATATGGTTCCAATTTTACCTTTTAACATTTGTAGGGCCCTTAATACTGCATATAGTTCGCAAGCTTGGGCCGACCAACTGGGACTCAGAGGTCCTGACTCTATTACAAAGAAGTTTTCTCCATTGATAATTGCATATCTTGACCTACTTTTTCCCTCGACCACCCTTGACGAACCATCCACAAACAGCTTCTCCCCTTCGGCCAGTTCCTCCTCCTCTAGGTCTGGCCTAATTTTTGTCTGTTCTTCTATATTACGCAAGCAGTCGTGGGATATGTCTCCTTTTGGTTCCCCATATAAGAATTGCGCCGGGTTTTGTAGAGCTGTTGTTTCAAGCTCCAATTTAGGTGAGGAGATTAAGATGCCTTCATATTTCAGGAGCCGTGCATCAGTTATCCATTTGTCAGCCTTTTGCTGCAGGATCCCCCTTATATTGTGAGGAGACAATACTCTTAATTCGCCCCCAAAGGTGATTTTATGTGCTTCTTCCACCAAGAGCACAGCCGCAACCACTGCCTGGAGATAGGTGGGCCATCCCCTACTCACGGGGTCTAAAAGTTTAGAAAGATATCCCACGGGTTTCTTTTTTCCCGCCCAGTCTTGAGTTAAGACCCCGAACGCTGTCCCCTCCTCTGTGTTAATAAATAGATAAAAGGGTCTCTTCACATCGGGTAAATTTAACACGGGAGCGTTCACTAAATCCATTTTTAAGTCTATCAGGCTTTGCTCATCGCTTTGGCTCCATTTCATTAATCCTTCCCCAACCAGTTTCTGATACAAAAACTTCACCTTACTACTATAATTTTCAATCCATTGCCGACAATATCCTAACAATCCCAGCAGCTGCCTAACTTGTCTTTTGCTTTTTGGCACTTGTAGTGACAAAATCCCATTTACTCGTTCGGGGTCTAGTTTCTTAGTGCCTTTACTTAGCCAATGTCCTAAATATTTCACCTCTTCCTCCGTAAATTTTAATTTTGACTTTGATACTTTTAGTCCCTTTAAGCTCAAGAAGTTTAGTAGCTTGATACTTTCTGTCCTGACTGCCTCCTGACTCTCTCCTGCTAACAACAAATCATCCACATACTGGACTAAGGTTACTTCAGGATTCGGTTCATAGTTCTCTAATACTTGTTCTAATGCCTGACCGAATAGATTTGGTGATTCCGTGAATCCTTGGGGAAGCACAGTCCATCTTAATTGTTGTTTCCGATGGGTTGCAGGGTCTTCCCACTCGAAAGCAAAATAATCCCTGCATTCCCTTTTTAAAGGACATGCCCAAAACGCATCTTTTAGGTCTATGACACTATACCATCTCTGCACTGGGGACAGCTGGCTTAGCAAAGTATGTGGGTTAGCTACTACAGGAAATCTGGTTATCGTTCTTTTATTGACTTCTCTCAAATCTTGGACTAGCCGATAAGAGCCATCCGGTTTCCTGACAGGTAATATAGGAGTGTTATGAGGTGACGTGCAAGGCTCCAGTAATCCCTGTTGTAGTAACCTCTTGATTACTGGGTGCAGCCCCTCCCTGCCTTCTTGAGACATTGGGTATTGTTTTACCCTGATGAGAATCTCAGGATTCCTGATAGTGACTTCAAAGGGACTAATATTTAAGCGGCTTACTGATTCGGGGGAATACCATACCTCGGGATTTATTTTTGCCTCATCCTCTACTGTGAGGGCATATAATTTAACTTCAATCCCTTTATTTTTCACCTCCAGATTAATTTTTAGCTTAATCATTAAGTCTCTTCCCAACAGGTTATATTCAGCTTCTGGTACTAATAAAAAGGATCCCGTGCAACTTTGGGCTGGGGTCGCTATTTCCACCCCTTTTATTCCTGAGACCCTAAAGGGCTCTCCTTTTGCTCCTATCACCTGTAATTTCTCCGAGGAAGGTTGACATCCCCGGGGTACCATTTGGACAGTCGATCTTTCTGCCCCAGAGTCCCCAAGGAACTGCACTTCTTGATGCTGGGGACCTAACTTCAATTTTATCAAGGGCTCCGTTATACCAGAAGTCCCCAGTCGATGGAGCCCCTGACTCCCCTAATCTTCTGTAAACATTCGCTCGTCTTGTAAGCATTTTCTGCAGTCCTTTTTCACGTCCCTCCTTTTGGCAATAAAAACATTCTATTTGTCTTAGATCCCTCTGATCCCTCTGGCTCCTCGGGGGTCTTTTTCGTAGTAGCGGAACACCCATCGGGCGAGGGGGGAGCCCTTTTTGTCCTTCCCGGACCGCTGCCACTAGAATCCTGGCCTGCCTTTTCTGAGTCTCTTCTTCTCCGCGCACATACACCTTCTGAGCTTCTCTCAGCAGTTCATCCATCCTTCTATCCTGCCAATCCTCTAATTTTTCTAATTTCCGCCTGATATCCCCCCATGATTTTGCCACAAATTGCGTTTTTAACAGGGCCTGTCCCACCGGTGTACCGGGGTCCAGTCCCGAATAAAGCTGGAGATTCTTCCTTAATCTCTCCAGCCATTCTGTGGGAGTTTCATCCTTCTTCTGATATTCACTAAAGGCCTTATTTATATTTTTTCCTCTAGGGACTGACTCCCTTATACCTTGTACAATAATAGTCCTTAAATCCTGCATATGAACCCTATCTTGTTCATTTTGGTTATTCCAGTTAGGCCTCTGTAGGGGCCATTTAAGGTCTCCTGCAGGACCCTGCTGGTGTTGCTGGTCCCATATTCGCATTCCAGCCCTCCGGATCATGTTCCTCTCTTCTGCAGTGAAAAATATACCTAAAATGGCCTGGAGTTCTTCCCAGGTGTAAACATTAGGCCCCAAGAACTGGTCTACTCGCTCAGAGACTCCAAGAGGATCTTCTAATAGATTTCCCATTTCCTTCTTGAATTCTCTGACGTCTCCCGTATTTAGGGGGATGGAGACGTATCCCATGCTAGGTTGGGGCCCTCCCATTGCAATCTCTCTTAGGGGATATAGTCTACCCCCATCTTCTCGATTTCTAGTTTGGCTCCGAGTTACCTGTCTAGTACTCCGAGGGGTGTCCGTGGTCAAATCAGAATCAGTATGGTAATTCGGAGCCGTAGGGGGAGTTGGAGGTGGAGAAGGAGATAAATAAGGGGGGGGTGAAAGTGGGACTTCCTCCTCACTTCGTTCATTCCTTTTCCTCCCCCCTTTTTCTTTTAATGGGTACAAATTGGCTCGGGTCCCAGATCCTATCCATAAGTGTGCATACTCACTCTCCTCTAGGCTGAAAGGCTCCTTCGAATTCACATAAACGTTTAGAGCCTGACAGATCCAATCCTCAAGGGATCCAAACACTGGCCAATATAATGGGTCACTCCTAATTCGCTTCCCACCCCAAACTTCCATACAATAATGTATCATCTTAACTTTGTCCTTACCCCGCCTAGAGGGGTAATCATTCCAATGTTTAATCATTAACCCTAACGGGCTTTCCGGTGGTATCGGGGGCAACCTAACCTTAGGTTCCGACCCACCCATGGGACCAGAAGACTTGCTCTTCTTCTGTCCCATTTTCCAGAGTGCCTTCACACGCACACACAGACTTCACCTCCCGTTCGTGGCCCAGTCCCTCGCAGGAGGTGGGAACCGCACTACCAGGGAGTCCGCACTCGCTTCGTCCTTGATTGGACGTCTCACACAGGCACACTCTGGGATTCCCAACCCCAACCGAACGGATAACCGGCCTATACTTACTCCCTCCTGAGTCTTCGTTCGGAGCTTCGTGCACAAAGATTAAGGGGTTACCGGTTGTTTATTTACTTATCGCTGGAACTTTAGGTTCGTCGGTAGGGGTGCATTGGCTTGGGGACCTCCAGACAGGGACCGCAGAATCAGCGGGGCGCGCCTCCCCTGGGAGGGATCCAGCCAAGCTACCACTATCCGAGTCACGGCACCAATTTGTTATAAATTAGTTTGGTAAAAATCATTCCCAACACATCGTGGGTAAGGTAGACCGAATTTTAATTTATTTGAGCAATTCAGCAAGCAGTGATAAATAAAACAGCGCTGGGCGGCCGGGGAGTCTCCTGCTCCGCCAACGGCGCGCACCCCTAAGCCCACCAGAGTCTCGATTTATAGTCTTGTGGTTCCGGGTTTTTAGTGGCACATCCTGGTGTCTTCTTACACTGCAAGGCCTGTTGCTAGGGGGTCTTCGTCAGTCCTCTGGTGGTCGTGAGGATGAAGATCGTCATCTTCCTCTGCATTGGGGTCGTGACTTTGCTGCTGATATGTGTGTTCCCACGTGGGGGGGGGGAATGCCATTGTGCCCTTTTTTTGGAGCTGGTTTCTACTGCAATTGTTAACTTAACAGGAAATTCCTATACTTGTTTTTTCCTTCAACAGGATATTGGGGGTATAAGCAGTTAATCGTTGAAAACCTTCCCATCAGCAATATTTAATGAACAAACAAGGCTTTACCCATTACAACAATACTAACCCTAACCCTAACCCTAAGGCCTAACCCCAACCCCTGTGACCCCTGACAACTAGCACTAACACTAACCCCTAACCCTAACTCCTAACCCTAACCTTAACCCTACCCCTAAAGCTAATGGAAAAAGAAAAAAAAAAAAACAACTAACCCTAACCAACCCCAGTCCTAACCCTAACCCCTAACCCTAACCAACCCTAACCCTAATGGCAGTGGCCCTAACCCTAACCCATAACTCCCCCGCGGAGCCTTTACACAACCCCACACGCAACAGGACTCTGCACCTTCTCTCTTTCCAAACAACCCTAAAGGTAACCCTAACCGGAGCACCAAGCCGAACACTAAGTACGACCCTAGGCAACACGTACGGCGCCACGTTCTCTGGACTCTGTGTCCGG
The DNA here is from genome assembly GCF_964211835.1 of Anser anser. NCBI lineage: Eukaryota > Metazoa > Chordata > Aves > Anseriformes > Anatidae > Anser > Anser anser. Next base: position 1,248,555 of record NW_028154169.1, read on the forward strand.
CATTCCCCGCAGTCCCAACATCGCCGCCCCAAAGCCCTGTGCCCTCGGTCTACACCTCCCGGAATGCTCCGCACCCAACACGGCCTCCCGGAATCGCCGTGCCCATGAACTACATCTCCCGGCATTCCCCGGACCGTCACAATGGCACCCAGAAGTCCTTCGTCCGAGAACTACGCCTCCCGGCATGCTCTGGGAATCCAACATGGCCTCCCAGAAGCCCAGGCTCCCAGAACTACATTTCCCAGCTTTCCCCAGGAAATTGAGCCTCGCTGCTTGCCTTAGAACGCGTTTATTTGCCCCTGGGGGGCGTCGTGTGCTTCAGACTAGCGTTATTGCCCCGGAGGGGGGGTTCATTGCCCCCGGGGGGAGGTTAATTGCCCCCTGGGGGGGGGTAATTCCCCCGGGGTGGGGGGGTAATGCCAAGGGCGCCGTCCCTGTGGCCCTCACTCCTCCTTGCCGGGCTGCAGCGCTCTCTCTGCCGGCGGTTTTGGGGGTCCTGCGGGAATTTGGGGGGTGGATTAGGGTGGGGGGGACAGGGCTTTGCTCCCCCCCAAGCCCTTTAACACTCCCCCCGGGTCCCACCAATCCCCCCAACCCCCCCCCATAGGACCCCCCCCCGCCCCCCCACCCCCTCCCCCGTTGCCCCCCCCCGCACTCACCGCCGTGGCCCCCCCAGAGGCCCCTGATGACGTCCCAGGCCCAGCGCAGGAGGTTCACGAGGCAGCGGGCGCCCGCGCACATCCTGCTGCTGCTGGCAGCGCCGCGTGGGGGCGGGCACGGGGTGCCACGCAGCCCCCCCCGGCACCACAGCCCCCCTGAACCCAAAGTTCCCTGGACCCCCCCCCCCAGTCCAGCCCGTATACCAGCAGCCCCCTCCCTGTGTCGCCTCCTTGTTCCCCCACATCCCCATGTCCCCCCAACGTCCCCCCCCATACCCCCATATGTCCCCATATCCCCCCCATTACCCCCCCATCCCCATATCCCCCCCCCATCCCCCCCATGCCCCCCTATGTCCCCATATCCCCCCCCATCCCCAATGTCCCCCCAATACTGCCCCATCCCCATATCCCCCCCACATCCCCCCCATGCCCCCCCCATGTCCCCATATCCCCCCCCATAACCCCCGTCCCCAATGTCCCCCCATATCCCCCCACATCCCCAATGCCCCCCCCCACGTCACCATGTCCCCCCCGTTTCCCCGCCATGCCCACCCATTTCTCCCCCGTGCCCCTAATGCACCCCCATGTCCCCAATGCCCCCCCATGTCCCCCCCATACCCTCCGTCCCCAATACCCCCCCCGTGTCCCCAGTGTCCCCCCATGTCCCCAGTATCCCCCCATGCCCCCCCCCCGTCCCCATGCCCCCCCCACTCACGCAGCTCCGTTCGGTCCCCACGGCCCCGGGGCCGCCCCTTAAATGCCGGTGGCGGGGTCACGGGGCCAGGGCCCGGTGGCAGCGGTGACAGCGGTGGCATCACGGGACCAGGCAGACCGGTCCCGGTACCGGCACGGCCCTGCGGGGGTGGGGGCGGCACCAGGACCGGGACACGTGGGCACGGGGGCACGGGGACGGGGGGTCTGGGGTCAGGGGGTCTGGGGACACGTGGGGACAGGAGGATGTAGGGACAGGGGGACAGGTGGATGGGGGGGGCCGGGATGTGGGGACACGTGGGGACAGGGGGTATGGGGACAGGGCGATGTAGGGGCAGGGCGATATAGGGGCAGGGGGATGTAGGGGCAGGGGGATGTAGGGACCGGGAGATATAGGGACCGGGGCATATAGGGACCGGGGAATGTAGGGACCAGGGGATGTAGGGACCGGGGGATGTAGGGACCGGGAGATATAGGGACCGGGGCATATAGGGACCGGGGAATGTAGGGACCAGGGGATGTAGGGACCGGGGGATGTAGGGACCGGGGGATGTAGGGACCGGGAGATATAGGGACCGGGGCATATAGGGACCGGGGGATATAGGGACCGGGGGATATAGGGGCAGGGGGATATAGGGGCAGGGGGATGTAGGGACCGGGGGATATAGGGACCGGGGGATATAGGGGCAGGGGGATGTAGGGACCGGGAGATATAGGGACCGGGGCATATAGGGACCGGGGAATGTAGGGACCAGGGGATGTAGGGACCGGGGGATGTAGGGACCGGGAGATATAGGGACCGGGGCATATAGGGACCGGGGCATATAGGGACCGGGGGATATAGGGGCAGGGGGATATAGGGGCAGGGGGATATAGGGGCAGGGGGATGTAGGGACCGGGGGATATAGGGACCGGGGGATATAGGGACCGGGGGATATAGGGACCGGGGGATATAGGGGCAGGGGGATGTAGGGGCAGGGGGATGTAGGGGCAGGGGGATGTAGGGGCAGGGCGATATAGGGACCGGGGCATATAGGGACCAGGGAATGTAGGGGCAGGGGGATGTAGGGGCAGGGGGATGTAGGGGCAGGGGGATGTAGGGGCAGGGGGATGTAGGGACCGGGGGATATAGGGCCAGGGGGATATAGGGACCGGGGGATATAGGGACCGGGGGATATAGGGACCGGGGGATATAGGGGCAGGGGGATGTAGGGACCGGGGGATACAGGGACCGGGGGACGTAGGGACCGGGGGATGTAGGGGCAGGGGGATGTAGGGGCAAGGGAATGTAGGGGCCATGGGGCCGGGTTTTTGGGGCCACATTTTGGGGTTTCGGGGCCGGATTTTGTGGTTTTGGGGCCACGTTTTGGGGGTTTGGGACCGGATTTTGCGGGTTTGGGGCCAAGCCCCCCCCCCCCCGCTGCGAGGCCGCGCGGGTCACGTGACCCGGCCATTTCCCGTTCCCCTCCCCGCGCGGGGGCGGCTGAGTCACTTCCGGGGCGCGGGGGCGGAAGGGGGGGGCGCGTGCCCCAACCGCGGGGGCTGAGGGGGCGTGGCCTCTGCGGGGGCGGGGGGGGACACGTGGTGGTGGAGCTGAAGAACGGCCTCAGGTGGGCCCCAAACCCCCCGGGGCCTCCCCAACCCCCCCCAGACCCCCTCAGGACCTCCATAGCCCCCCCTAGGACCCCCTTAGCCCCTCATAACCCCCCCCGGGGGGGCAAATCCCCCCCCAACTACCCCGGGGGAACAATTACGCCCCAGGCCCTCCCCCACGTCAGGAGGGGGGCCCTGGGGGCTGCCCCCCCCACATCTGGGGGGCCCAGCCAAGCCCTTGTGGGGGTAGCAAGGAGGAGGGGGGCGCTTCACTGGCCCCAGTCCTCCCAGTAAGCCTCCCCAGTACTCCCAGTACCCTCCTAGTATTCCCAGTTAGCCCTGCTAGGCGCCCCTCCCAGTGCTCCCAATTCCCTCCAGCCCTCCCCCAGTCCATCCCAGTCCACTCCCAGTCCTTCCCAGTTCTCCCAGTGCCCTCCCCACCCGCGTACCGCCGTGGGGTTACCACGGCAACAAGCGCGGGGCCGCCAGGAGCCGCGTGGCTGCGGGCCGAAGCTGATTGGCGGCCGCCTAACCAATCAGCGGCCGCCGGGGGCGGGGCCGAGCCGAGGGCTGGACGAATAAGCGCGGGGACGAGCTAAGGGCGGGAAGGAGTTACGGGCAGGAAGCCGCGGGGCATTATGGGAGTTGTAGTCCGGAAGCGGGGCGGGGCTTTCATTTCCCACAGAGCCCTGCGGCGGGGGAAGATGGCGGCGAGCAGCGGGGCTGAGGCGAGCGGGGCGGCGGGGCCGGTGTCGTTCGGCTTCAGCCGGAAGGCGAGAGGCGGCGGGTGCTGGCGGCCGGGCCTTGCGCCGAGCCCGGCGGCGACGCCGGCCCCGACACCGATTTCCTCACGGCGGTGGAGGACCGGGAGCTGCTCAGGTGCGCGTGCGCGTGCGCGTGGGCCGCGGGGGAGGGAGGGGGGAGCGCGCAGCGCGCGTGCGCGCCGGTTTGGGTGAAGGGAGGGGGCGAGCCTCGGAGCGAGGCGGGGCGTGGTTAACGCGCTGGCCACGCCCCCAGCGCCAGGCCGGCCCCGCCCCCTCCGAAGGAGCTGGTGATCCCGCTGCTCCCCTCCCACCGCTGGAGGAACCCCGAGCCGCCTCGCCACGCCCCCTCGGCCGCAGGCCACGCCCCCTCGGCCGAAGACCACGCCCCCTCCGGAGACGAGGCTCCTGCCGCCGGCCACGCCCCCTCCGCGACAGACCACGCCCCCTCCGCGACAGACCACGCCCCCTCGCCGAGCCCCGCCCCCGACCCCGTTGCCGTGGAGACGCAGGCGGTGCGGGAGCTGCTGGAGGGTGAGTGATGGGGGGGGGCGGTTTTGGGGGGGGTCCTGGGGAGTCGGGGGAGGGCTGAGCCCCCCCTCACCCCTGCCCCCCCCCTCGTACCCCCCCCAGAGGCACGGCAGAGCCAGGAGCAGCCCCGCGGCCCCCCGGGCCCCCCCTCGCCATCCCCCTGCGGCCCCCCGAGGGTGACGGCGGCGCCAGGCAGCAGCCGGTGAGGGGGGTCCTGGGGGGGGGGGGGGGGGGGGGGGGCTCCCTTCAAACCCAACCCCCGGCCCCCAAAATGCCCCCAGGACCCCTTGTGAGCCCCCCCCCCACATACCCCTGGGCTCCCCTGGGGTCTTCAGAGCCCCCCCTTGGGACCCCCAGCCCCCCCTTGGGACCACCCAGGACCCCCAAACTCCCCCTTGGGACCCCCAAACCCCCTCTAGGACCCTAACGGCCCCCCTAATCCCCCCCCTTGGGACCCCAAATTCCCCCTTTGAGACCCCAGAACCCCCCAGCCCCCCCCCCCCTTGGGACCCCCAGACCCCACCTTGGGACCCCCAAACTCCCCCTGGAACCCTAACTGCCCCCCCTTGGAACCCCAAACTCCCCCTTTGGGACCCCGAACCGCCCCCCAGAACCCTCATAACCCCCCCTTGGAACCCCCCAACCCCCCCTTGGGACCCCAACCCCCCCCCCCAGCACCCCCTAACCCCCCCCCTTGCCCCCCAGGGCCCCCAGGACTACGAGGCCGTCCCAGTGGCGGCCTTCGGGCTGGCCATGCTGCGGGGCATGGGCTGGAGCCAGGGCGAGGGCATCGGGCGCACCTTCAAGAGGTACCCCCAAAACTGGGGGGGGGGCTGCGACCCCCCCAGGGAGGGGGGGGGAAGCGGGGGGGCTGGGCTCGACCCCCCCCCACATTGTTTTAGCGCCAATTTTGATGGGCTTGGTTCTTTTTAGGGTGGTGAAGCCGCTGGAGCACCGCCTGCGCCCCCGCGGGTTGGGGCTGGGGGCTGAGCCGGCCCCCCCGGCCCCCCCAAACCGGGGCAGCCCCCCCGGGGGGGCGACGAAGCTGGCGGGGGGGCCGGGGGGGGGCTGGCAGTGGGGGCCGACGTCCGCATCGAGGCCGGGCCCCACCGCGACATGTACGGCAAGGTGAGACCCCCAAAATGCCTCCCCAGACCCCAAAACCTTTTTGGGGGGGGTCTCGGCCCCCCCCCCCGACACCCCCCCCTTTTTTTTTTTTTGTCCCCCCCCCAGGTGGAGGGGCTGGACCCCGAAACCGCCCGGGCCGTGGTGCGCCTGGCGCTGGGGGGGCAGGTGGTGACGGTCAGCCAGCACAGCCTGCGGCCCGGCACCCCCCCAGGCACCGGTGAGTCTCCCAGTGCCTCCCAGTACCTCCCAGTAGCCCCCCCAGTTCCTCCCAGTATCACCTTGTCGTCACCCCCTAACGCTCGGAGCCCCCTAGTAGCCCCCAAATGCCCTGATTAGCCCCCTCTAGGCAGCTTTGAGCCCCCCAGTGCCTCCCAGTAGCCTCCCAGCAGCCTCCCAGTACATCCCAGTAGCCCCGTAGCGCTTCCCAGTAATCATCTAGGGTCTCCCAGTAGCATTCCACTGTCACCCAGTAACCCCTAGAGCTTCCCATTAGCCCCCAAATGCCCCGATTTGCCCCCTCTAGGCAGCAGTGAGCCTCCCAGTAGCCCCCCAGTGCCTCCCAGTAGCCCCCCAGTACCTCCCAGTCCCCCCCCCCAGGTCCCCCCAAGGGGAAGGAACCGCGGAGGCCGGAGGCTGAGGAGGGGCGAGAGGCCGGAGCCCCCCCCCAAAAAGGGGACAGCAAAAGGAGGCAGCCCCCGACACGGAGAGGTGAGAGCTGGGGGGGGGGGGGCAAGCAAATTTGGGAGGGGGGCAACACAATTTGGGGGGGACGTGATTTGGGGGGGGGTCCCCAAACACTTTGTGTAACGTCTGGGGAGGGCTGTAACCCCTACGGTGTTTATGGGGGGGGGCCATGACCCTCTGCCCCCCCCAGTTATGCTGTGTCCCCCCCCCAGGGTGGCGAAGCAGAGCCGGGGGGCCCCCCACTGGCTGCGGAGGGACCTGCGGGTGCGCTGCGTGGACAAAGCCTTCCAGGGGGGCGCTTCTACAACTGCAAGGTGGGTTTTGCGGGGGGGGGCACGGCCCTATAGCCCCCCATAGGGTATCCTATAGTCCCCCCCCCCGTAAAGCCCCTTCAGTGGGACCCTGGGGGGCAGGATGGAGGCATCCCTGCCCCCCCGTATTGCTCTTTATTGGGGTCCCAGCGCCCCATAACT